>NW_028141967.1:5613215-6949049 GCF_025532165.1 Camponotus vicinus | reverse complement strand
CACACACACACACTGATTGTTACACTCATCGTGTGCAGCAATCAGCTGATCGCGTCGCGCGCCCCACATGATCGCCTGTATCGGATGGTGAGTTGCGCCGTCCCTGTCTACCTCTTGTACTCGTTCCGTAATTCGCGAACTATTTTATTTAATAATTTAAAAACTAAGCCTCGTAGACAATTTTGGTAAAGGGAAAATCGTCTTAGAATAGACTCGACAATTTATCTTTTTAAAGACAAACGTCTGTTCAGAATCACCCTGTATATGTATAGTACTCTGCGACACTCTGTATATACAATAAGAAGGATATTTGCATATAACTTTCTACAAATTACAATTTATGCATGACATTTGTTAAATCGATATAATCAAAAGCTAACAATATAAAATGTTTTATGCAAATTGTTTGATGTAATATCGTATTCATAAAATTTATAAGTATATAATATTTATAAATATTTTCACAATATATTTTTATTATATATATAAAGAAACATAGCTAAATGAGAGCAATGATATTAGAATTATGTTTAAATATGTACGCAATAAAGATAGATCTATGCTCTAAAATCGTTGCTTGTGCGAGACGATAGAGCAGTGAAAATGCAACATATTTTTTGTTCCAATAAACACAATGTAAAGAAAAGCTTTCGCATTGCTCTTTCTAAAATATGCATGTCTTTTTATTCTAGAAAATACTGTCGGTAACATAACTATAAGTGTTGGTAATGTACCGACACTTTTAGTTATGTTAAAATGAGGGCGCCTACCCGTCGGAATTCGGCTGCGACTCCGGCATCCTCTTAACAGTTAAAAATTAAATCTAAAAGATCATAAATTAAAGAAGCAAACACACAGATTTGATCAAAATGATACATAGTTAAAAATAAAAATTTATACTAAAAACAAAACTTATACTAATGATAAGTCAAACGATACAAACATGCTTGAGTCGATAAATCGGTCAAAAATTATTAATAATAATCTCGTAAGAATTTTATTATATACTATTAGAGATATCGGAAACGGCATTTAAGGAATTTAAACGGAGTTAGCCAATGACTCACAATATGTATATTTAATGATTTAATTAATTTAATTACTTTATTAATATAATTATTGTTATATATTGTTGAGAATATATAATGTCATTCTCTGACTTAAGTGGTCGATACAGTTAGATAGATATAAGGCTTAAGTTGAGACATATGTATGCGATAATCATATATAATAAATACGATTAATAAAACAGTTAATTTCAATGAAAATATACTGTGTAAAGTTATATATAATTAAGAATAAGCCTTAGAAACAACATATATTATTAATATAATTAATAATTGTTGAATTAATATAATTATTATTTATAATTAATTATATAGTTAATTTACTTATTTTTGCGCTCAACTGCAATTGTTATTACCTATTCCAAATTTATTTTTCAGTAAACACTATCACATTAATGTTATATAGAAGCAATAAAACGCAATGTTACAAATAACATACATTAATGTTACCGGTAACTCAATGTTAATTGTAATTTCATATATTCATTTCGATACATTCATAAATGTAACATGTAATATAATAGATGTTATGTATTGTTATTACATCGTACCCAGGTAGCAAGCACACGTCACTTTGACGTTCCAAACTAGTCATTTTTGGTCATATGTCGTCAAAATTACTGATTTGTTATATGACTTTATATTGACGTCTTGATATAACATTATTTTGACGTCATATTTCAGTCATGAATTGACGATTATTTTATTATTAATGTGATTAGTTAGTACATCGATTCCATAAAAAAAATTTTTTAAATTTTTTATATAACATGACTTTCGCGATCAGACTTTAACAATTTTTCTTTCGAGGCATGCGTTTATCTGTGCACGACTTATGTTGCTTAACCACTCAAGTGTTCATTAAATTAGTGCACATTGAAAATATTAGTTATATCAATCGAGTGTAATTAAAGTGCCAAAAAATATACACATTTTTTATAATACAGTTGATTGGCAAAATATATTTTTATAAAACGCAGGCAACGGAAAACATTATTTGTTGAAATTTTATATGATATTAGAAGTAAGTTTTTTATGTTTAAATAAAATAATAACAAATATAAAACTTGTGACCTATTTTCTTACCATATTTGCGTTTTCCAGCGTTTTCGAATAAAGCAGTGTTGTTAGTAAAAGACCTTTTTATTTCATGTAGTTATGCTAGATATAAATTTTTTGTATCTCGCGCGTTAGCGGCCTTTTTTGGAACTTTGATTCCAGAACGAACGACGCAACGCATATATCGCTGTACCTTATTATTCTAATAAAATCTTTTTGCATCGATACACATCTGGTAAAATTAACCGTCCCAAACAACAAGCAGTTTAATCAATTCGAGATTCTTCTAAAGAATAGAATGGCTGTAATTGTTCAATGATGCTCTCGAATCGGTTAATCTTTATTTGTAAACGCTATTAAATCGGTTAATCTTTATTTGTAAACGCTATTAAATACATTATTATGCTAAGAAAAAAACGTCAAAATATGGTATATTTTATGACGTCAAAATGCGATACCGTCACTTTTACGTCATAAAAACGTCAACTCGTGACGTCAAGAATAGTCAGTGAATGACCAATTTGAAACGTCAAAATGACGTGTGCTTGCTACCTGGGTAGTTATATTCCACATAAAATTAGTTCATAGAATATTGATCATATATAAAATTGTTTAAGTAAAATGAATAAATGAAATAAATTATATGCGTATTGATTTTATAAAAGATTCGAGATTTAATTTATTTAAAAATTTCGATTTTTTTGTACAATGGCATACTATTATCAATTTGTAAAAAGTGCAGAATCTGATTTATTAAGACTTAACATATTGGCACATTATTATATACAATAATTGGAAGACTTAATCGGAACAATAATATACTTACTAGATTTCTGCGAGATACAATTTAGCGTTAATGGACAGATAATTTTATAATTTAATACGTCACCGTAACACTCTGTAATGCATATTATTAATGTCGCGTCGAAGATAGATCAAAAGATCTGAAACATTTATTTTTGTTTAATGTAATAATATTCAATTTAAAATATATGAATAATATATGAATAATTGGAAAGAAGGAAATGTTGTTTCTTCCTTGTGTTCCAATTACCGTGCTGTGGCTCTAATTTGTCAATTTTGATTTAATTTTTAGTTATATTATTTGTTACTTTTACATTATACTGCAACAAACAATGTTTATTAGGATTTTGCTATAAGTATATTAATAAAATTGCTTTAAGTATTAATAAATTTTTTTCTCAATTGCCAATTTTTATAAGTATACTATTAAAATCTTGACTAACGATATACACATATGTTCTTTTATATTTTTTATGTTCCAGCTATTTTTGAAATTCTCTTCACTTGCAATCATGTTACCAATGCATAACAATAATATGAACAAAGAACTTGCATTGCCAACAACAATTTATCATGCAATGTCTAAACGAGCAATGGAGCAACCATCAGGTAGAAGTCGAATAGATTTTCAAATAAGAAATCATCGAGGATCAGGAACTTATATATTTGGTTTCGATACAGGAAGCGGGTAAATAAATATATATATATATATATATATATTTACACACACGCACGCGCGCGCGCGCATGCACACACACACACGCACACACGCACACGCACACGCACGCACGCGCACGCACACGCACACACACGCACACACACGCACACACACACACACACACAGAGGATGTCTCACTTTAACATCGGAATATCTCGAAAGCAATACATTTTCAAAAAAATATTTCAAATAAAAGTTATAGGGTTTGGAGGGGGAAAAAAGATAGGAATATTAGTTTAATCTTGGGGGGTGTAAGTATTACCCAGTCAGTTATAAATCTGTTCTAACAAATTTTGCCAAGTACCTGTTACAAATTATTGTCAGCAGAAAGATTGCAGATTATATGCAAAACTTGTTATATTAGATAACAATAACAGAATGTTAGCAGAAATATTATAAAATCTGCTGATATAATTTAGCAGAACACTAGCAAAAACCGAGCATGGTTGGCACAGAATTATCATAGCAGATTGGCAGCAGAACTCAAGATCTGCGCGATGATATATCAGATTCAGCAGGATTTGCGCACAATTTCTGATAGCAGATTGACGGCAGAAGTGTAACAGGGTTTACATGATTCGATAGTCCCTTCGCTTATCGCTATGTGATGTATTTTCTCGCAATCAAATTTCTGTCAAAAATATATATAGTCTTGATTATTAATAAAAGATCAAAAATATAATAACTACTTTCTATCACTTTAATTTCTGATATCTGATACAAGCAGATGAGATTCAGAACATTAAACTAATTGGAATTAACAGAATAAATGGGAAATTATTCATTTACTGCCTATTTGAAGCATAAAACAAGAATTTAAATCTAAATAAATTATATTTCAAGTTTTATAAATTAAATTTAATTTAAATTAAATTAAATTTACTTTTATCATTTATTTTTTTTACTAATTTCATTAAATTAACTAATTCTTCGCTATCGAGAAATATAACTACGGTATAATATACAGGGTGTATCTGAAGTGATGCACTAAACTTTAGGCGCGTATTCTAGAGGTCAAAATAAGACTTTTTTTTTCCTATGAACATGGATCCGCAAATAAACCCCCCTTCGAGCTAGAGGCCCCTAAAGTTTAGGGAAAAGATTGAAAATTGGCTGTATTATATATTGCCTTATTATTTGACCTTGGTTTTGACGTTACCTATCACCCTCTCTTGAGAGATAAATAAATTTGCGTTGCGGGTGTTTGGTCAATTTCACACACTTTCGAATTTTAGCTCGGAGGGGGGGTTCATTTGCGGACCCATGTTCATAAGAAAAAAAGTCTTATTTTGACCTCTAGAATACGTTCCTAAAGTTTAGTGCACCATTTCAGATACACCCTGTATATTACGTTATATGTCGTTAGAAAAAAATTGTATTTAACCGATAACTTGCCGATAATATTCTTATTTAGCACCTGTAATAATCAATTTTATTGCATTTATATAACATTAATATAAATAAGCGCAAAGAGGAGAAATTATGAAGAGAAAGAGAGAGCTGAAGAGGAGGAAAGAGAGGATTATGGAAGATTGGACGTGGAAAGAGAGAAAAATGAGGTGGAGATTAGAGGAAATCGCGAGAAGGGAGGAGAGAAGGGGAAGAAGGGTGAGAATAGGATATGGAAGGTTATGGATAGATGAGCAATGTTGGAAATGGGATGAGGAGGAGGAGGTTTTGAGGGATGGGAGAGGAGAACAAAGAAGGGAAGAGGAGGGGGAGAGAAGAGGGGGAGCAGAATAAGAGAAGGGAGGGAGGGGAGAAGAGAAGGAGGATGGGGGAGGGAGAGAGTGGAGCGTGGCTTTTTGGAACGTGGCCGGGCTGGAGAACAAAGATAAGGAGTTTTGGATAGGGCTGAAGGAATGGGATGCAATGGTGTTATTGGAAACATGGTTGGATGATAGAGGGTGGAAAAGGGTGAAGGAGAGGTTACCGGGAGGATATGAGTGGGGAGTGCAAGCGGCAAGGAGAAGGAATAAGAAGGGAAGAGCGATAAGGGGAATGGTGATGGATATAAAGAAGGAGTTGGTGGAGAAGGAGGAAAGGATAGTGGGGGCGGGAGAGGGGATCATGACGGGCAAGGTGAGGGTGAGGGAGGGTAGATGGAGGATAGTGGGAGTCTACGCAGGAGAGGGCATGGAGAAGGCGCTGAAGGGGTTAGAGCAGTGGGTGGAGCGGTGGGTGGAGGACAGAGAGGCAGGAGTTAGAACATTGATAGGGGGGGACTTTAACGCGAGGACAGGGGAGGAAGGGGGGAGCTAGAAGGTGAGGAGGGGAGGAGGGAGAGGGTGCAAGGAAAGAGACGGTCAAAGGACCGGATTATGAATAAGGAGGACAGGCTGATGTTGGACTTCCTGGGGGAGAAAGGGTGATGCATCTTCAATGGGAACACGAAGGGGGACGAAGAGGGAGAGTATACATATACTGGGGGAAGGGGGTGCACAGTGATAGATTATATAATAGGGGAGGGAGAGGTAAAGGATAGAGTGGAAAGGATGAGGATAGGGGACAGGGTGGACTCTGACCACCAATCGGTAGTGGTATGGCTAAAAGGGGAGAGGGTAAGAGGGACAGGGGGCAAAGGAGGAGAAAGGATATGGAGGGGTGTATGAAGCGAAGAAGGGAGAAATAGGTTCAGGCAGAAGCTAGGCGGAGTAGAGCTAGGGGAGAGGGGGCTGGAGAAAGAATGGGAGGAGATGGAGGGGAAGTTGAAAGGGGCAATGAAAGAGACAGAAGAGGAGATAAATAAGGAAAGAGGAAAGTGGGCTGGTGGGATGAGGAGTGTTTAGAGAAAAAGAGGGAGGCAAGAAAGGAATTAAGGAGGGGGAGAAGGAAGGGAGGGAAGGGGGAGGAATATAAAAGGAGGAAGCAGGAGTTCAGAGAGATAAAAGAGGAAAAAGAAGGAGGAGAATGATAGGTGGGAAAAAAGGGCCGTGGAAGTAAGTAGGGAAAGTGAAGTGTGGGAAATAGTTAATAGGGAGAGGAAAAAGAGGAGGAAAGTGACGGAAGGGATAGAGATGGCGGAATGGAAGGAACATTTTATGAGGTTACTTGGGGGGTGGAAGGCAGGGTCGTCAAAGGAGGGAGAGAAAGGAGTCGGGAGGGAGAGGGAAGTGAGGAGGAAATAAGTAAGGAGGAAGTGAGAAGGGTGTTAAAGAAATTGAAGGAGGGAAAGGCGGCGGGAGTAGACGGTATTCCGAGCGAGGTGTAGAAACACGGGGGGGGGGAGAGCTGGAGGAGTGGGTGAGAGGGTTTTGCAACAAAGTCTGGAAGGGAGGAGGGGGTGATCGTGCCGATAGTAAAGAAGGGAGAAGAGGAGAGGGTAGAAAATCATAGGGGGGTTACACACAGGGGTGTTATCCACTTTATACAAGGTGTACGTGGCGGTATTAGCAGAAAGGCTGAGGGAGGAAATGGAACGCAAGGGGATTATTCCGCCGAATCAAACGGGATTCAGAAAAGGGATGAGGACGGTGAACAACATTTATGTGCTTAATTATTTAGTGAATAGACAGTTGGGGAGGAAGGGGGGAAAAGTGGTGGTGTTGTTTGTAGACCTGAAAGCAGCCTTTGATTCGGTGGACAGGGAGGTGTTGATTGAGGCGCTGAGGGAAAGAGGGGTCAGTGAAGGGCTAGTGGAGAGGATAGAAGAGGTACTAAGGGAGACAAAAGGTAGGGTCAGAGTCGGAAAGAAGTTGGGGGAGAGTTTCTGGACAGCTAGAGGGGTAAGGCAAGGGTGCCCGCTGAGTCCGCTGCGCTTCATTATACTGCTAGCGGATCTGGAGGAGGAGATGAAGAAGGTTAAATGGGGGGGGATTAGGTTGGGAGCGCGAAGGGTGTATGACTTGGAGTATGCGGACGATATGGTGTTGCTGACGGAGGGGGAGGAGGAAATGAGGAGCGTGATAAAAAGGCTAGAGAGGTATTTAGACAAGAAGAGGTTAGAGCTTAACGCGGAGAAAACAAAGATCATGAGGTTTAGAAAGGGGGAGGTAGGATGGGGGAAAGAGACTGGAGGTAGAAGGGGAAAAAAGTGGAGGAGGTAAAGGAGTTTAATTATCTAGGGTACATGTTACAGAGGAATGGTGGGCAAGAGGCGCACGTGAAAGAAAGGGTTAGGCGGGAAGGCGGCGGCGGTAATGGGCCAAGTGTGGGAGATTTGGAAGAGAAGGTTTGGAAAGGACTGGGGAAGAAGGATTTGGCTGTTTGACAAACTGGTCTGGACGGTAATGAGGTACGGGGTTGAAATATGGGGGTGCGAGGAAAGGGAGAGGATGGAGAGGTTAGAAGAGAGATATCTGAGATGGGTGTTGGGAGTAGATAGGAGGACGCCGGGGGTATTTGGTGAGGGAGGAGCTGCAGAGGGAAAAATTAAGAAGTAGGGCTGGTAGGAGAGTGTGGGGTTTTGAGAGAAGGTTGTAGGGAGGGGGAGGAAGCGAACTGGCAAGGTTGTGTTGGGAGAAAGTTAAGGAAGAGGCGGGGAAGAAAGGGGGGAGCTCGAGTTGAGAGGCAGGAGGAAGTTTCTGAATGATAGAGGGATATGGGTGGAGGGAGAGGGGGAGCGGGGAGGGGAGGAAGAAACACGGCTGGAGGAGATGGTAAGATGGGAAAGAGAGGTGCAAAGGGCAGAAAGATGGGAGAGAATAAGGGAGTCGAGGTACAACAAATGGTACAAGGAGGTTAAAGGGGAGGGGATACCGGAATACCTAAAGAAAGGATGGGGGGAAAGTAGATGGAGCAGGATAGCGAGGTTCAGGTTGGGGAACGAAATGAGAGAAGGCAGGTACTGGGAGGAGGAGGAGAAAAGAATATGCAGACTGTGCGAGGGAGAGGAGGAGACGTGGGAGCACACATGGGAGCGTTGTAGGGATTGGGGAGAAGGAGAGGGGAGTTGGCAGGAGGCGAGGAGTTGGGTGCTTGGGGAGGGGGGAGAGGGGGAATGGTGGATGAGGGAGATTGAGAGGGATAGAAGTAGGAAGGGATATGTGGAAGACCAGGGATGGAGGGAGAAGGGAGGTGTGAATGAGGAGAGAATGAGAGAGAGTGAGTGGCATGCCGAGGAGAAGGGGGGTAGAAGCAGTTTTAATGGAAATTTGGAGGCAAGAGGAAACGGAAGTCCCTTTTGCGGAGAGGGTGTGTGTGTGTGCGCGCGACGGGTGTGGGTGTGGGCAGATGTAGAGGCAGAAGCCCACAACCACACCACTAGGTTAAGTAGATATAAGTTAGGTTAAGTTAGGATAAGAGGTTATGTAAAATAGATGTAAAGGTTTGGGTACGTTCCTTATAAAAACGCCTTTCAAGTCCTAAGGGGACGAAATAAACTTCATACAATACAATACAATACAATATAAATAAGCGCAAATCTTGTTCGGTTTCTGCTGTCAATTTGCTAGATTGCGTGCGAAGATTTTGCTCGGTTTCTACGAAAATCTGTTTAACCGATGTTGTCAGATTATTGTTTACAGATTCAGTCGCCAGAACACAAGCTTAATGCGGACATAGCTGGCTATGGTTCTGGTGTAAGATTCTGATCGAATCTGCTGCAAATCTGCTGACATTTTGCTTACTGGGTTAGGTCATGTAAAGTTCTAGTTTTTTAAAATGAAAGTACCCTAATTTGTCGATGTAAATCGAATCTTCACAATATTTCACATAAAATTTATAAGGATAAACTAATCAAAAATTGAATTGTTTACGAGATATTTTATACTTTAGGTTGACATAATTTTACATAAACTATAAAATAATTCGTAAAAATATTTATTTTTCGATTATATTTTACTTCAATATTTTTATGTATAGAATATATAATAAGAGGAATCAATTAATGTAAAGAAAACACATAATTGTTCTTAAGAAAAAATATGAAAAAATATGAATTTGCAACGAGCAATTACGTATTTTTTTTTTAAGAACAATTATGGGTTTTTTTAAATACCAATTGATCTTTCATTATTCTGTGCATAAATAAATATTTTACGATATTTTATAGTCTATATAAAATTATATCAACCTATTGTATAAAAATTGTAAACTTAAAATATCTCTAAATTAAAAATATCTCGTAATCTATTCAATTTTTGATTATCCTACCCTTACAATTTAATACGTGGAATATTGTGAAATATTGAGGAATCGATTCTTATCGACAAATTTTCTTATCGACACTTTCTTATCGACACAACCTTTGATTTTCATTACCTTAGCACCTGCACCCAAGATCGAATTAATATTCCTATCTTTTTTCCCCCTCCTACAACTTTTATTTGAAACATTTTTTTGAAAATGCATTGTTTTCGAAATATTATGACGTCTAAGTTAAAATGAGATAACCTGTATATATAATTATCACCATATTATAGTTATTAACATATACATAATGTTATTATTATATACACAAAGAATCAACATATCGTTTGTGAATTAAAAGTTTTATAAAAAATTTCGAAAAAACAATTATATTGAAAAGATTGATATATTTCTGCTGTAGAAAAAATCGGCAATTCAAAATGGAAGAACGTCTTCAGGACGGAAGCGTCAAGGGCCAATATGGTTTTTATGATGCAGAAGGACAACTTCAAATTATCAATTACATCGCAGGCCCTATCGATGGTTATCAAGAACGTCACCATGAAACTATTACCTACAAACCTGAAATTTAATCTTACAAATAATTCCATCATATTAAGATTTCTTTTTTATCGTTAGCCATACTAAATTATGAAATCAGAAGTGAAAAATTTCAACGTGAAAATTTCTTGCAAAAATTAAAACAGCCCGGTAAGCAAAAGGCGCGCAACTTGCCAGCAGATTGGCGACAGATTTCCACAAAAGTTGCTAGCAGATTGGCATCCGTTATGTCCGCAATAGGCTCACGATCTGCAAAATCTGCTCACAGAATTTGACAGCAGATTGTCAGCAAAAACCGAGCAGGACCTACTAACATGACTTGACGTCAAATTGTCGGCAGAAACCGAGCAGGATCTGCGCGCGCGTAATCTGACGGCAGATTGGCAGCAGATCCCGAGCAGAATCTGCAGCTTCTGGTCATTCATATAAATATGTAATATAAATTCAATAAAATTGATTATTATAGATGCTAATAATAAGACTATTATCGGTGAGTTATCGGTTAATTACAATTTTCTTCTAATATAATATATAATATATGTTATATCTAATGTATAATATATATAATATAATATATGTTATATTCTTAATATATGTTATATCTAATGTAATAATATATATAATGTTATCGGTTAATTACAATTTTCTTCTAATATAATATATAATATATGTTATATCTAATGTATAATATATATAATATAATATATGTTATATTCTTAATATATGTTATATCTAATGTAATAATATATATAATAATATATATAATGTAATAATATATATAATATATGTTATATTCTAATATAATATGTAATATATGTTATATCGTAGTTATATCTCACATAGTGAAAGACTAGTTCAATTTAATTAAATTAATAATAAAGTAAATGGTGAAAGTAATTAAATTTAACTTATAAAACTTGAGATATAATTTATTTAGAATTAAATTCTTTTATGCTTCAAATAGGTAGTAAATAAATAATTTTCCATTTATCCTATTGATTCCAATCAGTTTAATATTCTGAATCTCACCTGCTTGTATCAGATATCAGAAATTAAAGTGATAGAAATAGTTACTATATTTTTGATCTTTTAGACCCAGTTCCACAACTTATTCTAACCGAAGTTTAGCTCGTTAAAGGACGATTTACATTGCGTCCAAAGCCCATTGTATCCAATCAGACGTCACATATCAGACATTGGACGCAATGTAAATCCTCCTTTAACGAGTTAAACTTCGGTTAAAGTGAGTTGTGGAATTGGGCCTTATTAATAATCGCGACTTTATATATATTTCTGACAGAAATTTGATTGCAAGTACATCACATAGTGGTAAGCGAAGGAACTATCGAATCAAATGCAGATTGTAGCCAATGTGTCATCAGATCACACATGCCAACCCTGTTTCACTTCTGACATCAATCTGCAGTCAAATTACGCGCACGCAGATCCTGCTTGGTTTCTGCCGATAATCTGATATCAAGTCATGTTAGCAGATCCTGCGCCAATCTGCGTCAGATTATGTGAGCAGGCTCTGCTCGATTTTTGACATTAACTTTGTCAATTTAATCGGTAATAACAGCTTCAGTATCAAATTTGTAGCCTTTTTGCTAACATTAATTGATAGCAGACACTTGGCATGATTTGCTTTCTACAGACTTTGCTATCTGGGAGATTTTTTTTTAGTTTTGTCTTTGAATCTTTTTTTATTATATACAATTTATTTTTTCATGTTTTACATTTTTAACAAAAATTTCCATAATTTGGGAATTAAACTCTTGCTTTATGCTTTAAATAGGCAGTAAACGGATAATTTTCCATTTAGTCTATTGATTCTAATTAATTTAATACTCTAACTCTCATATTCCGCTTGTACGAGGATCAGCAATTAAAGTAATAAAAATAGTTACTGTACTTCTGATCTTTTATTAGTCGCGATTTGCAGATTTTATATCTGTTGCTGACAGAAATTTGGTTGCGAGAAAGTATATCGCCTAGCAAAGGGACTATCGAATTAAATATATGCAAATTTTGCTGCCAATTTACCATCAAATTATGCTCGCAAATCTTGCTTTCTTCTTGGTTTCAATCTTGGTTTCTGTCGACAATTTCACATCAAATTGCATTCCACAGATCTTACGATTTTTGCCGGCAAATGACATCAAACTGCATTGCGCAGATTCCACTTGGTTTTCACTGCTAATCTGCCATGCTAATTCTATGCAAATCCTGCTCAGTTTCTGCTTCTAACTTGCTATCAAATTATGTCGGCAGATTTTGTAGTATTTCTACTAACATTTTGTTATCATTATCAAATATAATATATACAATCTGCAGTCTTTCTGCTGACAATAATTTATTGCAGACACTTAGTAAAATTTGTTAGAACAGACTTGACTGATTGGAAAGATTTAACAGAAGAAATAAATATCGAGAAGATTTTGTTGTGAAAGATAATATATTCTTACATCTTTTAATTGTTACCAATTAATTCCCAAGTAATACATGTAGATGTCCTCTAGAAATCCAATATAATAGACAAAACTGATATCCTACAGACATCCAGTTATCCAGTGGATATTTGTGAGATATTTATATTTTATTGTAATATTTAAAATTTCTAAATTATATTGAATACTTTACATAACATGAAGTAATCATATATGCATATTAAATTTTCATAAAATATATATATATATATATATAATGATATTTTTTAACATCCTACAAATATCGTGGATATTTATCATCATCATATTCAGAATGATCCTGAGGATGTTTCATGTTGTCTAAATTTATAAAATTGGTTATTATTTAATAAATTGGTTACCTGATAAACTTAATTCTATTGTATTTAAAAACCTATGGAGGATTATATTTCGACGTAATACTTATTATATTAATTATAGGTTTTCTTAAATAAATTAATTAAATTAATATATCTACATCATGGAACATTTTAATTACATTACAGCAATGTTACAATCTATTTTGTAAATAAACTCAGCCTTTAAATAAATTCGTTTCATCAGAAAACAAGCAAATTTGAATCTTCCCCTTCTTCCGAAATCTAAGCAGATTCGAAGCGTCAAGAAAATGAATCGTTATATAACGCTCGAAGGACTCCACCAATGAAGTCTCTAGCTTATTAATTCGAGCACGTGGATCAATCTTCTGCACAAGAAACAAATAACTGAAGACGTACGATATAATAGCGTTAGTATTTTCTATAAATTACAAAAATACTTCGTTGTAAAGCATTCTCTATTCTTCAACCTCACACGATGAGAGGCCCGCGAGGCCATTATTACTCGGACCAACTTACCTTGACCATACAAAGATGATTAATCAAATCCGCAAGTGAGGTAATTTCAATAGGAAAGATCACCTAGTGCTCCTAAAGCAGAAAAACGACACGGCTGACCAGCAATTATCTTAGGGTTCTTAGGGTTGCCTGAGCATTTACACAGTGATCCCTTCATGATGCTAAAATAGTCGAGATAGCTGTGATTATGTAAAAAATTAAATTATTCCATCAAGCATCCATACATTGTGTTCACACAATTGTGCAATACAATACCTCTTTATATTTCCTTGCTGGAAAGCAATAAGGCTCACTCCAGTATATTATACATAGAGCTCACTGAACGAAATCTCAGGTCATTATGCCCATGAAAACAGTTTTGGTAAATACTTACCTTTTACCTACTTCAAATGGTTTCGAATTGATTTTGACGACGACCTTGACCTTTAAATCATTGACTCTCCTATCATTTGTTGTTTATTAAAAAGTTATAGAGAAATAAACACATTAACATAAAAACATCTCAATTTCTTTGATTTTCGTATAAAAGTTCCCAGAATTCACGAATACGGAATACATAGCGTGGTTGTTCGTGTCAAAAGAAACAACATTGGTAAAACTGCATATGGCGACGACCTCACCAATTTCGATGATCTTGAAATATGTTTTCAAGGATGTCCCTGATTAATTTGCAAAAAGCCGTCGCTTGTTTATTACAAAGTTATTTACAAAATAAGTTCAATGAACTTATTTTGGACTTATTTTGGAGCATAAATTGCACTCTGAATGGGTTTTCAACTTTTTATGCGAAATGAGGTTCACTCCATATCACGCGCGTGCGCTTCCTGCTTTCAGTGCAAAACTATACAATCTATTATTATATAATTTGACATAGATATTCCACGCAAAACGAGGTTTACATTACTGTTATGCCATCGGTTAATCACTATTTTTAATTGTTTATAATTTTATTAACAACGTGCAATGCCTAAAGTCTTTTGAATATCACTTAGGGACATATTCTTGACAACATATGCCAAGGTCATTGGTAATATGCAGTTTTAGCGCAACACTTTCCTCCGACAAAATTGCGTCTGAACATTATTTTTTAAATGAGAGTAATTTTAAGTTAATAAATAAACGCTTTAGGTTATGCATGAATCAGGACGACGCGCACATAGCGTGTGTGACGTTTGATTATATACATTATTTTATTACTTTGCTAAAGAATTTACAAGAACTATACATAATATTTAAATATCGTTATTTTCAATACAACTTACTTAATAAAAGAACATTTCCTATTTGATATCACCGAACATATCCTATTTGATATTAACGATTAAAAGTAAAATAAATAGATTCGATAACATTATATGAAAAATTTTGGTCCAAAATTATTGCTCAAATATTTAAAAAATTTTTTTGGAAGGGTTGATTAAATGTTTTAAAGCAACAGTCACACCAGAAATGATCCAACACACAATCTTATCTGCAGAGCGAATATGTGTATACAAATGGAAGATTGCATTTCGAGCATATGCTTTAAAACATTTAATCGATCTTTTTCAAAACCAAACAAATTTTTAGAACGTTGGAACAATAATGTTGAATTAAAATTATTCATATACAGGGTGTTGAAAAAAAAGGGTCACATATTTTGATAGCAGGTAGTATTGATCAAAACAAGAAGAAAAGGTCTAATTAACATGGGTCCTAAGACTAATAACTTCAAAGATACAAGCTATTTTGTTATTTGAGCTCTTTGTCATTTTCTTATTAGTCGTGTCATCTTTAGAATGTAATGAACAAAGGAGTAGGGGAGAGTGGGGTACAATGGGGATATCTTTTTTCTAGGTGCCTTAAAAAATAAAAAATAAACAAAGAGAGATAAAGAAACAATTTTTATTTTAATATGAAATGTAATCATTTATCTTCCATAAAAAAACTGAAGTAAAGAAACTGAATGTATGATAACAAAATAAAAACTCTTTTTTTACAAAAAACAAAAATTTTTATATGTACATTCAGTTTCTTTACTTCAGTTTTTTTATGGAAGATAAATGATTACATTTCATATTAAAATAAAAATTGTTTCTTTATCTCTCTTTGTTTATTTTTTATTTTTTAAGGCACCTAGAAAAAAGATATCCCCACTGTACCCCACTCTCCCCTACTCCTTTGTTCATTACATTCTAAAGATGACACGACTAATAAGAAAATGACAAAGAGCTCAAATAACAAAATAGCTTGTATCTTTGAAGATATTAGTCTTAGGACCCATGTTAATTAGACCTTTTCTTCTTGTTTTGATCAATACTACCTGCTATCAAAATATGTGACCCTTTTTTTTTCAACACCCTGTATATTGTTGTGTCGAATCTACTTATTTTATTTTCAGTCATTGCTTCGATGATATCAAATAGAAAATGTTCGCTTATTAAATAAATTGTATTAAAAACTAATATTTAGATATCACGTAGTTCTTGTAAAACCTTTAGCAAAATAGTAAAATAGTCATAAAAAACTTTATCAAAAGGCAAATAAAACCACAGGCGTTGAAGAACGACGCAAATAACATTCATATCAAAAATTAATTATTGTATATTAAATGATAAAGAATAACATATAATTATTTTTTAAAAAAAGATATAAAGATGCTTGATCGAGAATTCAATGTAGAAAAAATGCAGATATTTCGATCCTCTCCGGATCCTTCTCAATGCCAATCGCAGAAAAAACAATTCAAAAATGTACAAAAATATAGCACAATGTCAGATATAAAAATCTCGAATCGCTACCATACAATGTTAAAAATTGAGATTAAAGTCATGGATAAATGTACAACAGGCCTGGCCACGCAGAGCACGCGGAGAGGAGAACGTGCCACCTCTCCGCGCGGCTGTCTCTTCCCGTCTTTTCTCTCTGGCCACTCGATAAAGGGTTCGAGGGGCCAAAGAGGAAAGACGGGAAGAGACAGCCGTGCGGAGAGGTGGCACGTTCTCCTTTCCGCGTGCTCTGCGTGGCCAGGTCTGATGTACAATATAAAATAAATCTCGCAAATGAAAAATACATAACGCAATGGAAATGCTCGAGGGGTCGCGAGTCACTCACCTGTGCTCCAAAACGCAGATCGGAGCCGTGCGGAAAAAATGAGATAAAAAATAGTCGATACAGTAAAATAGTATATATGCTCAAACGACATGCCGTGCGCGTACCACCCTTGATTTAATACGTGACTTAAAATGCTTATTCATTAATTTAAAGTTGCTCATTTAAAAAGTAATGTTCAAACGACGCAATTTTGTCAGAAAAAAAATTGCTCTTTTTGGCACGAACAATCACGTTGTATATTCCGCGTCTGCGAGTTCTAGGACATCTTGTATATATTTTGAGATTATGATTACATAAAAATGTCATTGAACAAAAAAACGAATATGATAACAATATTGGAAAAAAATGAATATGATAACAACTTTTTAATGTTATTCTAGGTCATAATCCTAACATATATACAAAGAACAAAGCATGTAAATGTTATTTACATATTTAACCCATAGTGAAATCTTACGATAACAGATCTCGTTTCACACTGAAAGCACAAGGCAATAATCGCACGAATTTACATAGGTTTTCAACTTTTCTAAATAAGGTCTATTATCGTACGGTTGTACATGTTTCCAACTTTCCAAGCAAAGTAAAGTTCTCTCCATATTGCCTTGTGTTTTCAATGCGAAAGAATATTGCCTCAGCTAAGAATATATTCTTTCAATATGAAAAATGGATGTATAAATTGTGAAACTTTTTTTATATTTTTTTAATAAACAACGAGTAACGGAAAAGTTCAAGTTTCTTAGAGATCAAGAGGTCAACATCAATTGTTAATTGGAAGTTATTTGGGGCGGCCTGTGTAAAGGTAAATATTTACCCATTGTTTCATATTTTCATTAATGACACCATATACCCACATTGCATAAGATTTCCATAGGACATCCTAATTTGATCGAAAGGATCCCATTTTGATCCAAATTAAAAAGTCTATAGGATTACTTGAGGATATCTCGTATAACGTAAGATCTCCGTCGGACATCTTGATTTGATCGAATAATCTAAACAATATAGACAATAAAAAATCATCCGTAGGATTTCCTGAGAATATATTTCTGATTGTCATATATATATATATATATATATATATATATATATATATATATATATATATATATATATATATATGATCACTAGTTTGTTCGTTTACCACTACGCGACGCTTCTTTCTCGCATTTAAGTTTAATCATAAGAATTATATAATGCTTGCAAAAGGCGACAAATATGATTAAAAATATTTTATGCTTATATTATATGCTTCAATTTAATGTCCGACGCAACCTCAGTGAGGAACTTCAGATATTAAATTGATTTTATAAATCGGACGAATAACAAATTTGTCCGGCAAATAAATAATAAAAATGTTTAACATCTTCAGAGTTTCAGATACAAATAATTCAGTTTTAAAAAAGCAATAAAACAGTATTAATAATTATATAAATTTTATAGATAGCGCTATCAAATATATAAATTTCCATTTTAAAAAATTGAAACGTCATTGATTTTATTTTAGCGACACTATTTAAGATTACTGTTCTATTGATTTTTTTAAACTATACTGCATAAAATATTTTGCATAAAATATTTTTTCAAAAAAAGTATTTGGTTCGAGATATTTTAAATAGACATTTAAAACAGATTCGTATATTTAATGATTTCTTCTGGATCAGTTTAGGACAATGAGAAAGACATTTTAAACCTCCAGTGGATATTGTTGGGATTTAATTTTGTTATGTAAGTCATCCTAGGGATATCTATTTTTGGATCTCCTAAGAATAACATGAAAGCGGACATTCAGATATCCTCAGTATATCCTAAGTATGTCTTACGGTTTTACACAGATATCCTTCGGATAATTAAAAGTTTTTGAAGTATATCCGGTGGTCGTACCTAGGATCAACTTTTGCTATGTGGGTACAGTGTGTCCTAGCTATCATGTGCAAAAAAATCATAAGTAGATCTCGTTAAACGAACTAAAAAGTCCCATACCATTTTGCAAACCACGTAAAATTTTGAGATATTAATTAAAGAAGATCGTCCAATCTGTGCGAGTATAAGCGCGCGATGACAAAATCTGGCCATCGACTTATAACAGGCGAGCGTCCGCTGTAGAGAGAGAGGTATTACATAGGAGGCCTATTTTGTCTCTCTTGCTAGCATCTTATTGATAGCTTTTTCGATATATCGATGAAAATTACCAATGAGATGCTAGCAAAAGAAACAGACATAGGCATCTCATATAATCTCTCTCTCTCTCTCTCTCTCTCTCTCTCTCTCTCTCTCTCTCTCTCTCTCTCTCTCTCTCTCTCTCTCTCTCTCTCTCTCTCTCTCTCTCTCTCTCTCCCCCTCTCTCTCTCCCCTCTCTCTCTCCCTCCCTCCCTCCCTCTCCCTCCCTCCCTCCCTCTCCCTCCCTCCCTCACCCCCTCCCTCACCCCCTCCCTCACCCCCTCCCTCACCCCCTCCCTCCCTCCCTCACCCCCTCCCTCCCTCACACCCCTCCCTCCCTCCCCCCTCCCTCCCTCTTTCCTCTCCCCCTCCCGCCCCTCCCTCCCTCTCCCTCCCCCCTCCTATCTCTCCCCCTCCCTCTCTCTCTCCCTCCCCCTCCCCTCTCCCTCTCCCTCTCTCTCTCTCTCTCTACAGCGGGCGCTCGCTTGTCTATCGCGATGCTCACAATCAGTTCTATAAGTTGATGGATCCGGCCCACTGTAACCTGATTCTAAACGCGCGACGAAGCGGTAAGTGGGGAGATAGTCTGTTAAATTTATCTTCTGTAGCAATATATATAAAAAAAATTAGAACATAGAAAAAATATACATAATTTTATTTAAAAAAATGTCAATAACAACTATATGACAAATCTTATGACTTTGTAAGCTTTCGTTTCTTTATTAGTTGAGCTTCCATTTTCCACTAATATCTTTGATGTTCTGAATCATTAATTTTTCTATGATTGTCGTCAGAGATCTTGATTTAATCCTTTCGCTGTTGTAAGCGCCTTTAGGTGTTCAATATTTTTATTATTATTATTCAAATATCTTCATACTAGTAACTAATACGCTTTACGCGACAGCGAAAAGTTTATAAAATTTTATAAACTTTGTCGCGTATCAGTCACGGCTAAATATGTGTCGTCTATCACACGCGCTCCGCATTAAATTCCATCGCAGTGAAAAAATTAAAATTCCGGAAAAAAAAATTTTTGACATATGCTGTCAAAGCCATCCTCCTAAATAACATTCAAAAGATTTTAGCCATCGGTCGTTGTTTATTAGAAAGTTATTAAAATAATTATAGGTATAACGTACATTTTTGACATTGTATATATAGAATCATACAGAAACAGTCATGAGAATACTGTTACGTTTCTCTTTATAACCGAACATTTTGTATATAAACAGAAATGTTATTACAAGAATTCCCTACTTTCTCCTCAGTATTTTATTCTCTACTTATCTTCCTTCAGTATTCTTCGTATTTATACACTTTTTTGATATTATGAAAAATGTATCCAATAAATAATAACTAAATCGTTATTAAAATTATATTACTAGATTATTATTTATCTCTCATAGCGAAAATTAGTGGAGCCATCAGTGCGCTCACGAACATTATCAGGCACGTGGCCACGCTCACTGACGTGCGCCCGCCTAAAGGTGCTAATTGGCGCAACTTTACTTAATAATTACTGCTTTATTAAGTATTATAGAAAAAAATGGTTCAGGACTTTTCGACTCGATTTTTAATCAGGAATAAGTTTGCTTAGTGGGAGCTTTTTAAGTTACATCCTGTATATACAGGACTTCATTCCAAAATACCAAATTCCGAAATACAGGGTGTTTTGGTATTTCGGAACAAAGTAAAGTAGATCTCGTTAAACTGAACTAAAAAGTCTTTTATTATTTTACAAAAACCACTCTCTTCCCACTCACCGCGTCGCCGCGCGCCGCCGCCATCAAGATACAGTAAGATCGCCTTCGCCGCCGCGCGCTTCTAGCTACGCGCATTGGCCGATCTTTTTTAATTAATATCTCGAAATTTTATGTGGTTTTTGTAAAATAATAAAAGACTTTTTAGTTCAGTTTAACGAGATCCACTTATGGCTTTACTTTGTTCCGAGATACCGGGAACATTCCGTATATAATTGGTAATTGTGCATAAAAGGGGCCCCCTCTCCGATTTGCTTTATTTTTAAATATGTTATAGGGGAGATCTTCCCGATTAATTTCGTTATATACATATAAGGATCGGACTCAAATAGTTTTGGAGATATAGGCTGAAAAAGGATAAAAATAATAAATACAAAAATTCGCGTGGAAAGTCGCAAATGTAGATATTATAATTTTACCATGTCATATACCCAGATAACCAAATCTGTTAGAACAGATTTTCGTCAAATGCCCATTATAAATTTTAAAGGCAGAAAGATTACAGTTTGTATAAAGAAACTGATATATTCGATTATGTTGCCAGCATGTCAGCAGAAATACAACAAAATCTGTTCACATGACTAAACAAAAGATTGTCAGAAACAAGCAGAATTTGTTGATATAACTGACGGCAGATTGATAGCAGAAATTGAACAGGATCTGTACGGCGCAATTTGACAACCGATTGTCGGCAGAAACCGAGCAGGATCTGCGCAGTGAAATTTGATATCAAATTCTCGGCAGATATAGAGTAGAGCCTGCTGATATAACTGACGGCAGATTGATGGCAGAAATTAAATAGGATTTGTGCGACGCAATTTGACAACAGATTGTCGGCAGAAACCGAGCAGGATCTGCGCAATGAAATTTGATGTCAAATTATCGGCAGAAATCGAGTAAAGCTTGCAGATATAACTGACGGCAGATTGATAGCAGAAATTTAACAGGATCTGTGAGGCGCAATTTGATAGCAAATTGATAATAAAAATCGAGCAGGATCTGCGCACACAATCTCTGATAGCAGATTGACGGCAGAAACGGAACAAGGTTTGCATGATTTGATAGTTCCCTCACTTACCGCTACGTGAGCTGTACTTTCTCGTAATCTAATTTCTGTCAGAAATATATATAAAGTCACGAATATGAATAAAAGACTAAAAATATAGTAATTATCATTTTAATTTCTATCACTTTAATTTTCATCTGATACAAGCAGATGAGATTCAGAATATTAAACTGATTGGAATCAATATGATAAATGGAAAATTATTCATGTACTGCCTATTTGAGGCATAAAGCAAGAATTTAATTCTAAATAAATTACATCTGCAGTTTTACAAGTTACATTTACTTTTATCATTTACTTTATTATTAATTTAATTAAATTGAATTAGTCCTTCGCTATATGAGATATAATTACGATATAACAATATTACATTAACATATATTACGATATAACATATGACATATATGTCATTTTAGAAGAAAATTGTAATTAACTTGCCGATAATATTCTTATTTAGCATCTGTAATAATCAATTTTGTTGCATTTATATAACATTAATAAAAGTAAGCGCAAATCTTGTGCAGCTTCTGCCGTCAATTTGCCATCAAGTTGCATGTGCAGATTCTGCTCGGTTTCTGCTGGCAATCTAACATCAAATTACATCGCGCAGATCCTGCTCGGTTTTTGCCGAGTTTGTTGACAGGTTATGTTTTACAGACTCTGTCGCCAAAACAAAAGCTTAATGCGGACACAGATGGCTACGGTTCTGGTGTGGGATTCTGATCGAATTTGCTGCCAATCTGCTGACAACCTGCTAACATTTTGCTTACTGGATATGTTTAAGAAGAAATATATTTAACAGAATATATGTAAACTTTGCTTTTTCTTGCAAAGTACATGCGGAGACACCGCATATTCCGCCCCCCCTACGATGGGGCTCCACTTTCGGAAGATATAACCTAACCCAACCTGTGTCTGAAGTGCAGGAAATACCTTGATATATGACATTTCGCTTTACATGGTTCATATGGTTTATTATGGTTTATTAAGTTTGTAACTTTCTATGCGAAGCTAGGTATATTTCACACTTCAGACACGGGTTAGGTTAGGTTATATCTTCCGAAAGTGGAGCCCCCCGTAGGGGCGGCGGAACATGCGGTGTCCCCGCATGTACTTTGCAAGACAAAGCAAAGTTTACAAATACATATATTCTATTAAAATTATTTTTGTATTTATTATTTTTATCCTTTTTCAGCCTATATTTCCAAAACTATTTGAGTCCGACCCTTATATATACAGGGTGTTCGGAAATTCAACGACAAATTTTCAGAGATTGTCGGAAGCAACATAAGAATCATTTTTTGCAAATGAACCTGGAGTCGGAAACGTGTCATTACATCGCTACGGCATACGGAGTGTTCGAAAGAGTCGGGACCTCGAAATATAAAAAAAAATAGAAATTTTACAAAAAATTGTTTCAAACAAAAGTTGTAGGGTGTAAAAAGGTCTATTTACTGGCGCTATGTGTTTGACCTTGGATGGCGTCGCCAAGGTCACGACAAGGCCACCTTGAATTTTTGAAATGGAACCCTCCACTTTTTATTGCATATTCTTGTAGCCCTTGTCGTGACCTTGGCGACGCCATCCAAGATCAAACACATGGCGATTTCAAAATAAAGCAAATCGAAGAGGGGGCTCCTTTTATGCATAATTACCATATAATTTTATAGATTTTTCATTTTATATGAAAACATATCGTTTATAATATCACGATTGTTGCATAAGTATAAGCGCAAACTTTCTTTTTTATCATTTTAAGAAGAGTATTGCAATCAACATTAAATCAATTAATAAATTGATGTACATGTGAAATAATTGAGACTGATTAACAAATAACATTTGTTATGACAGTTTTTGAATTATACAAGATGTGAGATACATAATATTTGATAAGTACATGTCATACAATTCACAAAATTGGTAGGAAATATAATATTGGAAGAAAATATGATAAATATTTACCTTTACACATCCAGCCCCAAATGACTTGACCTTGACATATATTGTCAAGGTCACTGCCCTGAGTAACATCCAAAAAGTTTTGGCGTCGCTCGTTGTTTATTAAAAAGTTATAAACAAAAAAAAAGTTTCACGAATTTCACGTAACCTTTAAACATCTTGTGCACTTTCTACCAACGTCGTTTAACTTTAATCTTAGCTTAACTCACTCTTTGTCTCCTTCTAACTGTTCCTTTAGAAAGAGACAAAAAATGAGTTAAGCTAAGATTAAAGTTAAGCGGCGTTGGTAGAAACGGCCATTAATGGAATGTTTTTTTTTACATATACGCGGTTATTTAATTATTTTTTAATTATTCATTTTTAATAAGAAATATCTAATAAATTATTTAGAGGTGGTATGGAGTGGATCTCGTTTTGTGTGGAAAATTGCAAACCTATGTGGAAGCATACAATAATAGACCTCGCTTCGCACTGACTCAGAGATGGTGTGGGGTGGACCTCGCTTCACGTGGAAAGTTGCAAACTTATATGAAATCAAATCTATGTAGAACTGTATAATAGGGATCTATTATTGTATGATTTCACATAGGTTTGTAACTTTCCACGTGAAGGTCCATCCCACATCATCCCTGAGTCAATGAGAAATAAGGTCTATTATTGTACAGTTCTACATAGGTTTGCAACTTTCCACGTGAAGCGAGGTTTATTATTATACACTTCTACAGGGGTTTGCAACATTCCACACAAAACGAGGTCCTCAATTATAATCGATATACATTCGTCAACAAAATTACCGCATAGGTAATTAATTTTCGCATAGCTTCAAATAAGTATAACTCCGTCAAAAATTGTTGTATTTGAAAATTCTTTTTTCATTCTCAAGCTTAAAAAGCCTCTATTTTAAAATCATTTGTCAGATCTAGAATTTATCCTCCCCCCTCTCGTCATCTCCTTAAAAATAAGAACGTGTTTAGTCTCCAAAAAGTTGCATAATTTGACGCATTCCACGGGGTGGAATAAATTTTTTCCACAAATTTCATGATAGTCATGTAAAATATGGACTTTTATGTATGAATTGAAAAAAAAATTAAGTTTGCACGATTTCTTTTCGCGGAGTTACGCCACATCAAAGTTACCTATACATTTTTGTTCATTTACCGCCAACATTAGCATTACCTGATGCGCATCAGGAGGAGGTTGCTAGTCAGATTTGGAGCATCGTGTGTGTGTGTGTGTGTGTGTGTTGGAGGACGGAATGTGGAAATGTTCACATTTAAAAATGTGTATTGTTGCCTTGTCTTCGGATAATCTCTTGCAGACGCTCATGCTCATATTGTTGTTGGCTCTAATTATTGCCTGAAGAATTTCATTCCATATTTGATTTAGCGTTGTGATCATTTCCATATTCTCATCCTCCAACACACACACACATACACCCGCACACGCACACATGCACACACGCACGCACACACACAATGTTGGCGGTAAATGAATAAAAATGTATAGGTAACTTTGATGTGTTGTAACTCCGCGAAAAAAAATCGCACAAACTTCATTTTTTTTTCAATTCACACATAAAAGTCCATATTTTATGATGACTATCATGAAATTTGCGAAAAAAATTTATTCCACCCAGTGGAATGCGTCAAATTGTGCAATTTTTTTTACAGACGAAACACGTCCTTACTTTTAAGGAGATGACGAGAGAGAGGGAGAATAAATTCTAAATCTGACAAATAATTTTTAAAATAGAGGTTTTAAGCTTGAGAATGAAAAAAAAAATTTCAAATACAACCATTTTTGGCGGAGTTATACTTATTTGAAGTTATGCGAAAATTTGTCATGAAATTACCTATGCGATAATTTTGTTTACGAGCGTATATGCAAAGGTCAAAGAAATTGAGATGTTCTTCAATACGTTTATTCCTTTATAATTTTCAATACGAAAGGTCTATTATTGTACATGGTGTCCAAAAATTCTGTGAACCTTATAAAACTTCTTTTGTTTATAACTTTTTAATAAATAACGAGCGACGCTTAAAACCTTTCGGATGTTACTCAGGGCAGTGACCTTGATAATATATGTCAAGGTCAAGTCATTTGAGGCTGGATGTGTAAAGGTAAATATTTAGCAGAGGATTGAACCTGCAGTATTCAACAATAACGATCGCTACATTTAAAAAAAAATGTCAATGCAAAATGAATATAAATATTATATAACAATATCAACCGCATATGCATACGCAATAATAAATTATTCATGGAAAGTTATGGAATAAAGTTTTTGCATTTTATATATATTTTATTTTCATGAAAGTAATTTTAGTGGATTTTTTAGATATCTTTCTGTTAAAATAATAATACATCAAATAGCTTAGATACTTTTAAAAAAAAAATCTCAATTTAAATTTTCATCAAAATAAAATACAAAAATGTCAAAATTTTATTAATTTTTATTAGATAAAATTACTTATGTAAATTATTTAGTACTATTATATGTCAGATAACAAGATTTCGCCGACTTAATAAAATTACGAGAGTAACTCACAATCATAAAATAAAACAAAAAGCTTGCTTATGTGCGTGCACGCATACACACACACACACACACACAAAATCATACCCAAGATATTCCACTATAAATGAACATACCTTTTTAAACTAAAAGAGATAGATCATAACATACACATACCAACGCATGCAACACACACACACACACATTTATATTCAATTAAATAGTTCAAACTGAACTCTATTGTAAGTATAATGATTACTTTCAAAAATTATATGTGTTAGAAGAACGAAAAGATATTAATAATATTTTTATTATGCATATCTGTATATATATGTTTGTATATACATACACATATATACGGTGTAACAGATTACCCGTATTACCCACACAGCACATGATATCATTCGAATATTTTATACTCATACTGTAAATATACGTTACAGATGTAATATACTGAGAATAATCCCATAACATCTCTTGTTATTATTATATATTATTTTTCATATATTCTCAGAATATACTTTGAATATCTCGTATTAGTATATTCTTTCTCGTATATTTTCAGGATGCTCTATAATATTGCATGTGTTTCCTCATTTTGCCGCTACGCGCGCCACCAAACTCGTACTTAATTTTTGGTGAAATGGACATAAAGGACTGGTACTAACATGAGTTCCAAAGTTTCTTCTTTTTTCTTTTTAGTCAGTTTAATTTATAATAAACTGACTTAATTTAAAATTTTTCATTTGTTTAGTAGTTTAGTTGTTCTGCATTCCTTGTTGGGATTCAGAATATTAAAAAGATTATTTGAAATTAAAATGAGAAATAATCCATTTACTGCGTTTATTAAAGTATTTCTATTGCCGAGTGTACTTACATGATTGTACATAGATTATCGAGATAAATATTTCAATAAGAATCATTTAATAAACACTAATAGGTGTTTTTTAAACGTTTTATATTCATCTATTAGAAATAACATTTTGTCTGAAGCTTTATTTATAAAGTAAATAATTTTACATTTTTATTTATTTTTTACATGAAGAATCTATTTTTTATTCTATATATAGTCCAACTGTCTTCTATATTCATATATGATTTATTAATGTAAAAATATGCTTAAAATATTCTAAAAATATACTCATAATATACCAAGAAATATTCTGAGTATATACTGAGTAGGTTTCTAAGGCAGACATAGGAACATCCTCCGTACATTCTCAAAATATCATAGTACGTATATCGAATATTAGTGGGATATACACAATCTACGTTTGCGATATACTGAGTACATACTTAGGATCTACCTGTGCTGTATGGGTAGGTGTTCTATTTCGAAAAATATAGTGTTCTTTTTCGTGAAAAATGTTTCATACAAAAGCTATGGGGTTTTAAGTGACGCATATTATATAATATTAATAACCTTGAATAACGTTGTTAAATAAAGATCACTTTGAAATTTTGAAATGGAAACCCACATTTTTATTGGATAATAAGTGCTTTCCGAGTTATAAGGCCTGAAACTTACAATACAGCATTAGCTTTAGGTATACTGCGTGGAAATTACACGGTTGAATTTACATTTTTTTATGTTTTTATGTATATGTGATAAACATAAAATAAACAATAGAGATGCAAATCCGATTACGCAACTTCCACACAATATACTTTAGGCTAATACCGGCGATACTGTAACTTTCAAGTCTCATAACTGGAAAGTATTTAATAAAAAATTAGTTTATTATATATAACATTTAAAAACTCACGAAATAAGCTGCAGAAAAATCCAAAAAATGGAGTTTTTATTTTAAAATTTCAAGATGATTTTTACGTAATCTTGACGACGTTATGCAAAGTCATATCAATATTGACTATGTAATACATCACTTAAAACTTAACTTTTATATTAAACATTTTTCATGAAAATGCATATTTTTCGAGAGAAACAAAAACCGCATGATATGGACACTTTGTTAAGTTCTGTATATATCATGGTCTATCTCCTTAACAAGTTTAAAAAATAAGAAGAAATATCCAATTATGGTAATATATCATATATATATATATATATATATATATATGTGTATATATGTATATATATATATATATATATGTATATAAAAATTGACATCTATATATAAATAATATATATATACAGGGTGTCAGGAAATTTTTCGCAGTCCCGAAGTGTGAAGGTAGATTGGCTCAAATTAAAAAGGAAGGTCCTATACTATTTTACGATATTTGCAATAATTAACGAAAAATTAATCAAAGAAGATCGGCCAATGCGCACAGCTAGAAGTGCGTGGCGGTGAAGACGGTCTCACTGTAACATAATGGCGGCGCGCGACGAAAAGGTGATTGGGGAGGGGAAAAGCCTTCGCCGCGTACCTACACACTCATCGTTCCTCCCCTCTCTAATCACCGCTTCGCCGCGCGCCGCCATTATGTTATAGTGAGATCGCCTTCACCGCCACGCACTTCTAGCCACGCGCATTGGCCGATCTTCTTTAATTAATTTTTCGTTAATTATTGCAAATATCGCAAAATAGTAGAAGACCTTCCTTCTTAATTTGAGCCAATCTACCTTCACTTCGGATGTGCGAAAAATTTTCAGCCACCCTGTGTGTGTGTGTGTGTGTGTGTGTGTGTGTGTGTGTGTGTGTGTGTATATACACAGGGTGTCCGATTCGTGAGGGACCAAACGAAAAGTGATGATAGATTGGGTCAAACTAAGAAGAAAAGTCCTCTACCATTTTGCAAAATTCGCAATAATTATTAAGTAATAAGCAAAAACGTCACATGAAAGTTACGTTTAATTTTTTAAATGGGACCCCCTATTTTTTATTACTTATTCTTGTAGCTTATCTCGAGAGCTTTCCAAAACACTATAATAAAGTATTTCTTCATTGAGTACTTTTCGAGTTATGAGGCTTGAAATAATTTCTTAATTTTATATAAACCATAAAATATCTAGTAAAATATTCATTTTTCGATTATCTTACCTTAATACTTTTATATACAAAACAATGAGAGGAATCAATTGGTGTAAAGAAAAAACATAGTTGTTTTTAAGAAAAAATATGTAATTTGCAATGAACAATTCCATATTTTTTCTTAAAAACAACTGGTTTTTTTTTACACCAATTGATTCCTCTCATTATTTTGCATATAAAAGTATTAAGGTAAGATAATTGAAAAATGAATATTTTACTAGATATTTTATGGTTTATGTAAAATTAAGAAATTATTTCAAGCCTCATAACTCGAAAAGTACTCAATGAAGAAATACTTTATTATAGTGTTTTGGAAAGCTCTCGAGATAAGCTATAAGAATACATAATAAAAAATAGGGGGTTCCATTTAAAAAATTAAACCTTCATGTGACATTTTTGCTTATTACTTAATAATTATTGCGAATTTTGCAAAATGGTAGAGGACTTTTCTTCTTAGTTTGACCCAATCTATCATCACTTTTCGTTTGGTCCCTCACGAATCGGACACCCTGTATATATATATATATATATATATATAAATTGACGTTATATACATATACAGGGTGTCAGGCATATATGTATCCAAAAAAAAGCTCTTGTAGCTTACTTCGAGAGCTTTTCAAAACACTAATAAAGTATTTTTTCATCGAGTACTTTTCGAGTTATGAGGCTTGAAATAATTTCTTAATTTTTATATAAATATATTTTGTACATAAAAGTATTAAGGTAAGATAATCGAAAAATGAATATTTTACTAGATATTTTATAATTTATGTAAAAATTAAGAAATTATTTCAAGCTTCATAACTCGAAAAGTACTCGATGAAAAAATACTTTATTATAGTGTTTTGAAAAGCTCTCAAGGTAAGCTATAAGAGCTTTTTTTTGGATACATATACGCCTGACACCCTGTATATTGACGTCTTTTGCGAAAAATATCAAAAGACCTTAATTTTGTTTTCGAGGAGGACATTTAATTACTTACATTAAATGTAACAAAATTTTTTCATCCCCTTCATCGGGGTAGCTATCCCTTCAAAAATCTTAAATGGCAATAGGAGTCAAGTGGTACATCATTTTAAAGGTCTTTTGATTCTCTGTACAACTCTCTTTCCTTTTTTTTTTATTTAAGTGAGTATTTTTCGAGAAATCGCACTTAGAAGGTGTCAAAAACGTTTTACATACAAAGATACATTTTGGAGTACAATTTATTTGTCATTTATTTCAATAGGTGTTCAAAATAATCTCCATTGTTTTCTAAACATTAATATAAACGATGCTCAAATTCTGAACGAACATTTTGAAAAGTTTCTACAAGAATATCATTATTGTACAATTCTTCGACGCAAATCGTTTACATTTTCCACCGGTATTTCATAAACAACGGATTTTAAGTGCCTCCACAGAAAAGTCTTTTCTCAAAATGTTTGTTCAGAATTTGAAAATCGTTTATATTATTGTTTAGAAAACAATAGAGAACATTTTGACATTTCTTATAATAAATAACAAATAAATAAATTTTACTCCAAATTGTATCTTTTTATGTAAAACATTTTTGACACCTAAAACTTCTAAGTGCAATCTCTCAAAAAATATTCACTTAAATGAAAAAAAAAAGAAAGAGAATATCCAGAATCTTGTACAGAGAATCAAAAGACCTTTAAAATGATATATCACTTGACCCCTATTGCCTTTTAAGATTTTTGAAGGGGTAGCTACCTCCACGAAGGGAATGAAAAAGTTCGTTGCATTTAATGTATTTAAATGTCCCCTTCGAAAACAAAATTGACGTTTATTGGCATTTTTCGCAAAAAATAGTCAATTGTGAAATAAACAGGTGGAAAGTTTTAAAATGAACACTGTATAAAGTGTGCGATAACAATTCGCACGGATTGACTTTTTAAAATTAATTTTTCATTATGGTTGTGGAAATTACAAAGGAGAACTTGTCTATTCGGTTCATTAACTCATTCTATCTTCACATAAAATATACGGTTAACACCCTAAACGCATACGCATACACACACGCACTTGCACTTAATATACATATAAATTTGTCTGTACATGTGTTACATATTGAATCTATACAAAGAATTTGTCACTGAATGAATTACATGGAAGTATAAATCAAATGTATACATATCTGTCTTCTATAGCTTCTTTCTTTTTCCTTCAAACTACTTAAAAATCTTGCTGATTTTTGCTTTGACACTTCTTTTTAGGAGTCGTCTTTCGCGATTCGAAATTATTTATCTTTTTTTGCATCCGCTGCACCATATGATGAACCCTTACTTATTTCTGACATTCCGAGTGTTTTGTACATTAGCAGATAAACTGTAATTCATTTTATTTTCATGAACACAAAATCATGTTTAAAATCTATCAAAATGTTTCGTAATTTAAGATCGTAGGACATAAAAAAAATCAAGAAAAAACATAAGCTGTAGAGTTTCTTAAGCAAACAAATCGAATAATTGCAGTTTTAAAAATTCAAATTTGAAAAAATTTACAAATTAAATTGAATTTTTTAAATACACTATTCATACACAACATAACAAAATTAAAAAATCATTTAATATTAATGCAAAAAAGATCGAATTCAAACTCATCTATTTTTGTGAAAAATAATAGCCATATTGAAGAAAGGAATAAACTTCCGAAAAGAGCATATCTTCGATTGTTCTGAAAGGGCCTCGCACAAATCTTATGGAAAAGTGATTTCGGTGAAATTGTATAAAAGTTGGATATGTTTTAGTTTATAACCTCCTGATCAAAAGTCCCAATGGGCATAATCTTTAGAAATGAACAGATTTTTTTGTTATAGACGTTTAAAACGGACAAAAAGATTCACAAACGCTGGAAATGTATTCAACATTATACGTGAAAATGTGCGTGTATGTTGATATATTCGCGTGTATACGTGTGTGTGTGTGTGTGTGTGTGTGTGTATGTGTGTGTGTGTGTGTACAGAGTGTTCCGTTTTAATTGTGCATCCCAATTATCATTCCCGAACATCGCAGAAAGTGGTCGGATGAAAAAATGTTTTAGACAAAAGTTGTAGACTTTGGAGGAAGACATCTGATGATCACATTGAGTTAACCTTGAGTAAACGTGCTAAGATCATATGGAGTCCAACTTTGTTTTTTTTTTAAATGGCACTCCCTATTTTTCATTACACATTCTTATAACATATCTCGAAAGCTTTCCAAAACACTAAAATAAAGTATTTTTTTATTAAGCACTTTTCGAGTTATAAGGCTTGAAATAATTTCTTAATTTTACATAAACCACAAAATATCTCGTAAAGTATTCGTGGTAATTATATACATTAGCGATTCCTCACCGATTTCAATGACCTTGAAATATGTTGTCGGGAGCATGATTCTGAACAACTTTTCCTTATACATGTTACCGCCGCTCGGCCTTAGTTTCCGAGATATTTATAAAAATATTTTATGGTTTTGCAATATTGTCACCATTATGAAATAACTTTTTTGCACCATGTATTCAGTTTTTGACAAAGTAATAATATTTACCAAAAAGAGTTGTAAAGCGAGATCCTACCGGCGAGGTGGTTGCGGGAGGGGGGGCCGAAGGCCCCCCTTGCACCTCCGCGCGCGCGCGCGCGCGCGCGTGTGTGTGTAATATACATACATTTCTGATATTTTTTAATTTGTATAGAATTTAATACAATTTAATACAATTAAAAAATATCAGAAATGTATGTATATTACACACACACACACACGCGCGCGCGGGAGGTGCAAGGGGGGCCTTCGGCCCCCCCTCCCGCAACCACCTCGCCGGTAGGATCTCGCTTTACAACTCTTTTTGGTAAATATTATTACTTTGTCAAAAACTGAATACATGGTGCAAAAAAGTTATTTCATAATGGTGACAATATTGCAAAACCATAAAATATTTTTATAAATATCTCGGAAACTAAGGCCGAGCGGCGGTAACATGTATAAGGAAAAGTTGTTCAGAATCATGCTCCCGACAACATATTTCAAGGTCATTGAAATCGGTGAGGAATCGCTAATGTATACAGGGTGTCCTAGACCACCCGTACACCCCTTTTCTTTCAAAAATTAAGCATTTTAGAGAAAAACGTTTTCGACAAAAATTGTATGGTTTTGAGGGGAACATAAGATGGTGTCATTGGTTTGACCTTGGATGGCATCGTTAAGGTGAGGTCAAGGACACCTTTAATTTCTTAAATGGAACCACCTATTTTTTATTGCATATTCTTATAGCTTATGTCGAGAGCTTTTCAAAACACTATAATAAAGTATTTTTTCATCAAGTACTTTTCGAGTTATAAGGCTTGAAATAATTTCTTAATTTTACATAAACCATAAAATATCTAGTAAAATATTCATTTTTCGATTATCTTACCTTAATACTTTTATGTACAAAATAATGAGAGGAATCGATTGGTGTAAAGAAAACACATAGTTATTTTTAAGAAAAAAAATGTAATTGTTAATTGCAAATTACATTTTTTTTTTCGAAACAATTTTGTGTTTTCTTTACACCAATTGATTCCTCTCATTATTTTGTACATAAAAGTATTAAGGTAAGATAATCGAAAAATGAATATTTTACTAGATATTTTATGGTTTATGTAAAATTAAGAAATTATTTCAAGCCTTATAACTCGAAAAGTACTTGATGAAAAAATACTTTATTATAGTGTTTTGGAAAGCTCTCGACATAAGCTATAAGAATATGCAATAAAAAATAGGTGGTTCCATTTAAGAAATTAAAGGTGTCCTTGACCTCACCTTAACGATGCCATCGAAGGTCAAACCAATGACACCATCTTATGTTCCCCTCAAAACCATACAATTTTTGTCGAAAACGTTTTTCTCTAAAATGCTTAGTTTTTGAAAGAAAAGGGGTACGGGTGGTCTAGGACACCCTGTATAATTACCGTATTCGTTTTTTGATATTATCTCAATATTTTTATGCCCAAAATTATGAAAGAAATTAATTGGTGTAAAGAAAACACAGTTGTTTGTAAAAAAATATGTAACTGTTATTTGCAAATTACATATTTTTTTCTTAAAAAATACTGTTTTTTTCTTAAATTGATTCCTATTATTATTTTATGTATAAAAGTATTGAGATAATACCATCGAAAAATGAATATTTTACCAGATATTTTATGGTTTATGTAAAATTAAGAAATTATTTCAAACCTCAACTTGAAAAGTACTAACAAAAAAATATTTTATTGTAGTGTTTTGGAATGTTCTCGAGCTATAAGATGATGAAAAGGAGCTATCAAGAAATGAGCTATAAGAATGTACAATAAAAAATGAGGAGTTCCATTTAAAAAAACAAAGTTGAACTCCATATGATCTTGGCACGTTTACTCAAGATCAACTCAATGTGACCATCAGATATCCCCCTCTGAAGCCTACAACTTTTGTCTTGAAAACATTTTTTCAGCCAACCACTTTCTGCGATGTTAATCGGAGTGCACAATTACAACGGAACACCTTGGTATATACATACAAAAACACACACCCACACGTATACACGTGAATATATCAACATACACGTATATTTTCACGTGTAATGTCGAATACATCTCCAGCGTACGTAAATCTTACTGTCCATTTTGAACGTCTGTAACAAAAAATCTGTCCATTTTTGAAGGTCGTGCTCATTTTTAATTAGGTCATAAATTAAAACATATCCAACTTTTCAGAGAATTTCACTGAAACCACTTTTCCATAAGATTTGTGCGGGGTTTTACATACTAATACATTTCGACGCGCTGATTATGAATATGACAATGAAAATTAATCAAGGTCAAAATGAAGAAAAATTAGCTTCTTTGTATATTCTTTTCATTATTTTAATAAATATTGATTTTAATAGAAAAAGTTTCAAATAAAAGTTATACCTTTCTTAAAAGTGTAACTTTTATGTTCTATAAACTTGTGTGATATTAATATTCGGGTAATAAGAGCCTATCGCGGATGTAATTGCGTGAAATTTTTTCCTTGATACAATGATCAAGACTTTATTTGGAATAATCTCTTGGTTTGAGATTTAATTCCAATGAATTCCCCTCTAACCCCCCTAGATGGAAGTAGGCGAGAAAAATATCGGTCCGAAAATCGCTGAATCGGGAATCGAACCCGAGTCTTTCGCTTGCCGGGCGACTGCTCTCACCACTGAGCTATTCAGGGTCTGAAGATATTTTTCTCACCTACTTCCATCTAGGGGGGTTAGAGGGGAATTCGTTGGAATTAAATCTCAAACCAAGAGATTATTCCAAATAAAGTCTTGATCATTGTATCAAGGAAAAAATTTCGCGCAATTACATCCGCGATAGGCTCTTATTATCCGAATATTAATATCACACAAGTTTATTTATATTCGACAGCCGACATCAAGAATCTAAAATTTAAATTTTATGTTCTATATATTATTATTGTAAAAACAGTATTTTACGAGGAAAACGCAATTTCTTTCTATTTTAATAAAATCGTAAAATTTTAAGCCCATCTACTATTTTGGGGTACGTTATCATCCTAGCTTATCCTTTGGAAAGTACATGCGTGGATATAGTGAGTTCTGCTTCCCATACGGGGGGGACTCCACTTCCGAAAGATATAACCTAACCTAAACCTATTTATGATTAAAAATTAAAATTCGGTTTGGGGGTAGATCTTGCTTTGCGTGGAAAGTTACAAACCCATGCAGATATATAGAAACATGCCTCGGAAGAACATTCAAAATATAATACGCATTTTTCTCATAATAAAATACATAATAAAATACATAATAAAATACATAATAAAATACTTTTACAGTAATAATGTATACAACATAAAAGTTGCATTTTTAAGAGAGGTACAACTTTTATTTGAAACTTTTTCTATTAAAATCAATATTTATTAAAATAATCAAGAAAATATACAAAAAGAAGCTATTTTTTTCTTCATTTTGACTTTAAAAATGATCTTGTCGTCAATTTTTATTGTCATATTCGTAATCAGCGCGTCGAAATGCATTAGTATATAAAATTCCAGAACAATCGGAGATATGTTCTTTTCGGAAGTGCACTTTAAGAAAGCATTTTAAAGCTTAAGGGAATCCCTCAACCTATCTGTTTTATCGATAAAACACTGTAATTTTTGGGCAGGTGTCATTTTTTATTGCCTGCATAGAATTAAAAATCCTCTTCTACGGTTATAGATGTAAAGATGCATAGAATTAAAAATCCTCTTCTACGATTATAGATGTGATGAGTGTAGAGTGTTGACGAATATGTGGAATAAGGAAGAGCGCGCGAGAGTGACAGCCTTATAGAGGGGATAGGTGGATCGAGGGGCCTGAAAGGAAAGACGGAAAGAGGCAGCCGCGAGAAGAAGGGGCTAATGTTCTCCTCCTCTCGTGCTCCATGAGCGCCCACGAGGCCAGGCCTGTCTTAGATCAACATGGTATCTAAAGCTATCACTTCATAAAGACATTAGCCTTGTATAAATGTTTTGTTGCTCTTATGCATAAAACAATAGCATACTCAATAAGGGACTGCACAATAAAAACTTGTGAAAATTGAGTTTAGTAGTCTAATTAATAAATGTTTAGTAGTCTAATTAATAAATTAATTTTGCCCAAAAATTTCAATCCGTATGTATCTGAAATGTCGATAAAGTAGAGTAGAAAAAGCAGTGCATCTTCTTTATAAATAACGTGATAGAGAGAGATACGGGATGAGAATTTATATGAGGACGCTGTATCGTGTAAAAGTTCGCCGTTCAATGAGGGATCCCTTTAAAGTCTCAGTTTTTTACACAATAATTGGTAATTATGCATGTATCACGGATGATTTCACAGATTTGAATGATCTTGACACATGTTGTCAAAATCACCTAAATAAGTGTCAAAATTTTAAGCGTCACTTATTGTTTATTAGAAAGTTATTAATGCTCCTGAGTAGTCACCGCAGCCATATTGAAATCGTGATGTTAGAAGCAAGAAATAACACGTTGAGAATTCTTGCATGCCATTTTTAAATAAAAAGATATTTTGAAAAAAATAACATTACAGATCGCTTTAGCACACTCGTAAAATATTCCGAAAACTAAGTTTTTCCCTTCACAATTAATAAATAGCCTTAAAATGAGTATCAAAGTAAGTAAGGAAACACATGGTTTGACAACTTTTGAAAAGAGTGGAAAATGTTTTTTCACCATATATTTTTTCCTAACTTAGTTTTTGGAACATTTTATGGGTTTCATAAACACGTTACACGTCACAGTACTAGTATAAGGTGAATAATGATGAAATAGCACGCAAGAATTCTCAGCGTGTCATTTAGGCTGTCACTTTTAACGTCTTATAGCTTGTTATTTTGCAGCGTTGAGATGCTGCATGGAAATTTCTGATATATCGTCATTTGTTATTGATTTTTTCATATCAGGTAATATTGATCTTTAATGCACAGCTGATTTTATTTTATTTTATTATAATAATAGATTAATTTCTATAAATATTTCTTTGATTAAAAAAATGTATCTTATTTTTCAAATAAGTAAAAACATTAGGTTTTATAATTCTGTGTAAAAATGTAATAATTAAACAATTATTTAAATTTTTATTTAAAAAAGAATTAAATGTTTTCTATGTATTATATTTATAATTTATTAATATTAATCGATCATTATAATGTAATGTATGTATTTTAAACTTTAAAATATATTATTATAGCATACATGTATGTATAATATGTATGTATAACAAATTGTACATATATAATATATTATAATAATAAAAATTTTAATATTTAATTATTTATAAAAAGAAAAATTATTTACCAAAGAAAATTTTAATGACGATTTAGCGAAACGGCTTGGCGGACGCTCCTGAAGCATAGCGTTACGCGCGCGATCGGCGGCTCGGCCGTCGAGCCTCGGACGGTAGTGGGGGAATCGTAGGCGTCGCCTCAGAAATCGGCTTGAAAAGGGTAACTAATTCCGAACACTGATGTACATAATAAACATGTATATAAGTGACAAAATAAAATCTGCTATACAGTACAAATCAATATCATTCCGACATGAAAAAATCAATAATAGATGACGATACGCATGTATATATGTATACAAGGTGTTCAATTTAAAACTTCCTTTCATGTAAAAGAATTCTTTTTGCATTTGAAAGTGAACTCAGATTTTATGACATAAAAATGAATTCTTTTTAAACTCTCTGTGCTATCTTCTACATGTTTATTTCATATAATATTTTATATAATATATAATATTTCATATTTGACTATTTTTTGCGAAAAATGCCAAAAGACGTCAATTTTGTTTTCGAGGAGGACATTTAAGTATATTAAATGCAACAAAATTATAAAACATTTGTGACATTTAAAACTTCCAAGTGCGATATCTCGAAAAATTCACTTATACAGAGAAAATTTTAAGATTTTTTGCAAAAAATTTTTAAGATTTTTTGATTAGCAGAAAAGCGACGAAAAGCGCTTTTTTGTTCATTCTCCTCCAGCCGTGATATCCCCTCTCCTTCAATGGTGTGAGAGAGAAAGAGATCCGACCGCTATCGCTCTCTCTTTTTAATGTTTAAAACAGTCTTTTAGGGATGCGCAGTCTATTCTATAAGTCTATAGTGAGTCCACGCCTATCATCCTCCACTTACGTCTTGAGATCTTAACAACGAGTCGCCTAACAATCGTAAATAAGACGCGCGACACTCTACCTCAGGTACGGCGTATCTGTAATGCAATGCCGTTCCGTATCCCCCGATTGCCAAATGTCAATGCTTTACTCTTTAAATTTCTTAGAGTGAAAATGCACTCGAAAAATTGAGTGACTGGTCAAGTCAATCTAGTTAGAGTGATTTTTCATTCATAGGAGTGAATTCTTCTCACTTTTTGTTGTAGAGTAAAAAATTCACTCTGCAAAATAGAGTAAATATGTATATTCTATTTTATAGAGTGAATATTTTCACTCTATATAGCATTTTCACTCTATATAGAGTGAAAATTTTTACTCATGAAGAGTGAGTAAAGCGCATCCCTGGCGAAAATAAAATGTAAACCGAGCGTTAACAAAGTATGAATTGGAGAGTAAATCTAATATAACGGAAAAGTGACGGAAGCGTAAACGAAGCTATCAAAAGGCGTAAATTGAAACATCGGAACGTAAAGAAAGCGACTATTAAGTGTTAGAAAAGCGTTAACGAAGCGTCATCAAACTCTCCGACAAGCGTAAATGAAATATCCTTCAAATGTAAACGGAGCGTCATCAAACTCCTTAAGGAACGTAAACGAAACGTTATCGAACTCTCCGACAAACATGAATGAACCCTGGCGAAAATAAATAACGGAACGTAAGTCGAATGTAAGGAAAGAGTAACAGAAGTGTAAACGAAGCTTCTAGGAGGCGTAAATTGAAACAACAAAACGTAAATGAAGCGTTAACACTTTGTTTACGTTTCGTTGTTTCAATTTACGCCTCCTAGAAGCTTCGTTTACACTTCTGTTACTCTTTCCTTACATTCGACTTACGCTCCGATATTTATTTTCGCCAGGGAAATATCTAATATAATTTTTAAAGAACGTAAATGAAATTCAGCAAACTTATTGGCGAATACGAATAAAATGTTTTATACTCTACTATATTTATACTGTACCGTTAATATTGCACTTTACATTTTAAATAGGTAATAAACGGATTATTTTCGTTTATTCGCCAGACATTTACTTATCCGACTTATAAAATCAATTTAATATATGAAGCTCCATCGAGAAATATCTTTAATCTTATTTGTTACTCTTTGTAAACTTTATATAATTTTCATAACTAAACTTAAATACGAGAAAGATAGCGCATCGCACGTCGCGTAACGGTAAACGAACGAACTAACAGATCCTTGCGTGCTCGCGCGAAACTTTGACGTCCTTAAAAATATTTCTTTAAATTGTTAAAGTGTAAGGGAAGTGTTTCATACATGTTTTGTGTAGTGTTTAAGCGTTGAAGAAATGTGGATGAAGAGTTTCTAAGTCAATCAATCATTGAAGTGTATATGAAGCATATTGGAGTGCTTCGTTCACATTTTATGGAGCGTTTAGGAAGTGTAAATGAAGAGTCTCTAAAATGTCAATCATTGAAGTGTGCGGGAAGCGTATTGGAGTGCTTCGTTTACATTTTATGGAGCGTTTAGGAAGTGTAAATGAAGAGTTCCTAAAATGTCAATCATTGAAGTGTGCGGGAAGCGTATTGGAGTGCTTCGTTCACATTTTATGGAGCGTTTAGGAAGTGTAAATAAAGAGTTTCTAAATGTCAATCATTGAAGTGTGTGGGAAGCGTATCGGAGTGCTTCGTTCACATTTTATGGAGCGTTTGGGAAACGTAAAGGAAAACATGAAATATTAAAGCGTAAAGGAAGCGTAACGGAATGCTTCGTACACACTTTATGGAGCGTTCGAGAAATATGCATGAAGATTTAAAATCGCGAAGAGTTAATGGGAAGTCAATGAAGCTTCCAAGAAGCGTTTATTTTGTTCGTTTATGCTTCTTTGACACTTCGAGAAGCGTTTAATTTTCACCAGGGATGTGAAACGCGCATGAGTCCGCCATTAGCAACACTGTCGTATCGTTGTCTCGCGACGTTACCAACTCGTTGCACGTGTACTTGGTATACAAGACATATTAAAGTAACTTCTTAGGGATATATCTTTTTATTTTAACATATTTTGAACGAGTGTAAACATATTTTTTTGTGTGTAACGTTAAATATATTTATATAGCTGTGACAAGAAAAAAGGAGATTAATCGGCTTTTACACCGACAATGAGATAACATGCTGTGTGCGATGTTCAGCTTCAATTAATTCAAGTAAAAAGCAATGATTGTTTCTCATTTTAACTAATCAAAGCTTCATGTCATATACATGTCATAACATGTTATCTTATTATTAGTGAAAGACGGCTTAGAATCTCACTTCCTAAGAGTGAATCTGTTCACTCGTAATTGAGTGAAAAATAACTTGACGAAAGTGATGACTCCACTCTGATTGAGTGAATTATTCACTTCGAACCGAGTGACACATTCACTTTATATTCAGAGTTAAATAGTTCACTTTTGTGACAAGTGAATGTTCACTAATTACGAGTGGCAGTATTTTCACTATCACTTGGAGTGAATATTCACTCGTTTGGAGTTAGATTTCACTCTAAGAAATTTAGAGAGTAAAAATGCAACTTCTTTAAAAATCTTGTTATATACGGAAATTGAAATTTGGTTATTGAATTATTTAAGTAGATCTTAAGAAGGTCGCATTTTTAAAACATTGACATTTGGCAATCAGGAGATATGAAATGCATCGCGTCACAGATGCGCCGTACCTGAGACAGAATGTTGCGCATCTTGTTTAATCCCCAAAAACTTACCTTTTTAAAAAAAGGTAAAAAAAGGGCGCCAAATTCATGCACTAATTGTATCCAACTGTTATATTGTCTACAAAAATAGTGATATAAAAAAATTGCGCCAACTAAAAATAAAAATTTGTAGAAGATAAATAGAAGTACAAGGAAGAAAACTTGTACAAGTTAAATAGAAATATTTTAATTGAAAACATTGTTATAGAAAATAGTTGTTTTAATTTTCAAAAATAATAATATTAAAAAATTAAAAATTTATTTAAAAATTGGAAACTGAATATTAATATAAAACAAAAAAGTAAAAAAAATTTAATTAAAAAGCGGCGCTGCCAATTTTATTAATATATTGTTCAGTTTAAAAGTCTAAATTTCCAAATGTAAGTCAATATAAATTAATTAAAGAAATTAGGCCATTAAATTTAAATGTTAGACTAATAATTGGAATATGTTCCAATTTTTTAAATATATATTTAATTGGAATATTAATGTGCCAATTTTATTGGCAGCGCCAAATTTTTTTAATTAATTTTACTTTTTTGTTTTATATTAATTTTCAGTTTTCGGGGTTCTGGTAAGATCGCGGTGGGGTATATCATGCTGGAAGATATACTCCTATAAAGTACCGTGAAACCGTGTTGGCAGGCGGGTCAGATTTTTCGCGCATGCGCGGTAAACGAGGCCTCAATGAAGTATCTATGTAATACAGATAAAAAGGTGTGCCACTGGTCGCCAGAAAAAATTTTCTCTTAGAAAATTGTTTCGGATGATCAACAGCACATTTTTATCATACACTATACGAATAACTCACAACTATTTATTAAATATCACAAAATTTTTAATAAACTGTGTCTCACTCAACTATATGTCTGTATGCCAAGTAATTTTCCTCAAGCCCGCCAAATCTTCCACATGTGGTACATCGCTGGTTAGCCGCCACTACTGTCGCGCATGCGCAAAAAACCTGACCCGCCTGCCAACACTGCCGTGAAATGCCGCGCTGTAAAACATCAAGTAAACCAGCAAGTTCGATCATCTAGCGTCCAAGATGCGAACCCTGGGTGTGACTTCGGTTACAGCAGATAGATGAAGGGCAAAAGGCGAAACCCTGGCGCCTAAAAACAAGGGCAACTCAGCTAAGGAAAGGAACCCTAACAGAAAACCAAATTCAGAGCAATGGATAAAACGAGTCTTGGATGTATTATCCCAGGTGGCAAACCAGCCAATAAGCTGGTAAATCCACCATCTAAGGAGGAAGGCCCTACGGATTCTGGGGAGGGCCAACTATTGCTTAGAAAAGAATCAAATAGAGTAAACAGAGATTCTCAGGCTAAACATAATAGTCTCAACACTGACATAAAAACTTATGAATATATTCCGCAAACGCAAAATGAATTGTTTCTGTGGCAAGCATGAAAAAAGGCAGAAGAAAAAAATTGAAATGTTAGAAAAAATGATTATAACTCTGCAACAAAAACAAAGTAATGAGCAACTAACGTATGTAACGGATGAGGAAGAACTCAAATGGGAAACAGAAAAGATCAAAGGTAAATCGAGCAAAAAACGAAAAGCTACCCTGGCGAAAATAAGAAACTTTATAAAGCGTTAACAACCGTTGAGTGAGGGTTTTCTGAGAGTTTATATGCTTTTCAAACTTTGTAAGAGCACTTACATAACGCTGTTGGGTTTTGAATGCTTATCAAACGCTGCAGTGTTGCAATTTTTGTTCTACAAACTCTTTATATAATGTTACATGAAAGTTTTGCAATACTGAGGTAACATTTTTCAGAGTACGTTCAGTAAACGTTGATACATCTTCGTGTACAGAGTTTACTCAGACTTTTCAAACGTTTACGTTTACGCTATAACGTACAAACATCTTTTAAACGCTGCAGTGTTGCAATTTTTGTTCTACAAACTCTTTACTAATCGTTTTTAAACTCTCGACGAACTTCCACAAACGTTCATGTAAACGCCAAACAAACGTCTCATTTTTGCCAGGGTAACTCTTCCCTAGAAATATCACCAGGAACTTCATCACAAAGACCTCAAGAACAGGAATCAGATAATAATAATAATCACGAGAAAGTACATCTTCCTCCTCCAATCTTTATAAGCGGGGTTAAAGACTTTAATGTACTTAAAGAAGAAATAGTGAGCAAAGTGCAAAACAATATTAATTTTAAAACGCTTGCTAACAGTGATATTAAAGTAAATACGTTAGATAGTAAAGATTATCGCTCTATTATCCGTCTGCTAAAAGGAGCGAAACTACAAACAAAAAGTCCGTTATGCGACGTAACTTACTACACATTTCAATGCAAACAAGAAAAACCCTATAAGATCGTTATAAGGGGACTTCATCCTTCTACCAACGTGTCAGACATTAAGAATGAGCTGGAACAACTGGGGCACGATGTGGTTCGTGTAACAAATATCATTGTTAAAAGAAGAATCAACAAAGCGCTGACAAAAGTTGCGCTACTATTATTCTTTGTTGATCTGGTATCTAAACCTAGCAATAAGAATGTATACGAGTTAAATTATATGCTCAATTGCAGAATTAAGGTAGAACCTCCGCGCAAAAAGAGCGAGATTCCTCAATGCAAAAGATGCCAAAGCTTTGGTCACACACAAAACTATTGCCAAAGACAAGCCATGTGCGTGAAGTGTGACGAAAGCCATCACTCAGCAGAGTGCAAAAAACCAAAAAAAGCACCATGTAAGTGTGCCAACTGCGGACAGGATCACACAGCAAACTGGAAAGACTGTCCAGTCTATAAGGCCAAACTAGCTTTGAAACAAACACCGACTACAGTAACACAAAGGCTCAACCAGAGAACATGGAAACCAGCAGATAAAGTCACCCAGGATAAATCATATGCCAAAGCGACTGGCGGCAAATTTGAGCAATCCAATAATGATCTAATGCCAACACAAACTAAACGGAAAGAGCCAACTATCCTAGATATCTGGGAGATCCTGCAAAGTATTCAACAAAAGACTTCTAACACGGAGCGTAAACTAGAATTATTAGAAGAAGATAGATCTTCTTGGACTACAGTTAAAAGTAAGAAAAGAAAATAACAGATACATCGTTACATATTGTTACATGAAATGCGAATGGCCTAGCGTCGCGCATAAGAGAATTGGAATTGTTTATAAACCATACAAATGTGGATATCGCGCTAATATCGGAAACACATTTTACTTGTAAAAGTTATCTAAGGATAGTAGGATATACAACGTATTTTACCACTCATCCTAATAGGAGAGCACATGCAGGCCATCATTATTAAAAACAACATCAAGCATTTTCCATGTGGAGAGATTAGGAAAGAGTATATTCAGGTAACAATGGTAACGGTTCTGTTTAGCAACGCAGAATTATATTTAGCAGCTATGTACTGTCCTCCCCGACACAACATAGTAAAGGAACAATTCGAGGATATCCTCAATAAACTAGAAGTAAGATTTATTTTGGGCGGCGATTTCAATGCTAAGCACACGGCATGGAGATCCAGACTGATTATCCCTAAAAGAAGGGCACTATATGAGGCAATCGAGGATTGTGCTGGTAAATATCACTCACCGCGCAGGCCGACGTTCTGGCCAAGCGACATAGACAGGTTGCCTGATCTGTTGGACTTGTTTATCACAAGGGGCATTTCTTCTAGTTATATTCAAATAGTTAATGTGGACAATCTCACATCTGACCACATACCTGTGTCAATGATGTTGAGCACTACAGTAATTCGCAGGAAAAAGAAACTTACAATTATAAATAAGCACACAAACTGGAATAAATTTAGAGAAAAGTTAGACGAACAAATTAACCTGAAGATAAGATTAAAAACAACCAGAGAATTGGAGGATCAAACTGGGGAATTTGTGGAAGCTATATGTAGGGCTGCAAGAGCATCAACGCCAACACCCAAGAACACAATGATCCAAGAGATATGCTATCCAATGGAAATTAGAGCAATGATCAAGGGAAGAAGAAGATCAAGAAGAATTTGGCATCAATCAAAGAATCCAGAAGATAAGAAAATCTTCAACCGAATCAGAAATCAGCTAAACAAGCTGATTAAAGAAAGCAAAAGTTTCGAGGCATATCTGGAAGAACTCTCCAGAAGCAGACACCAATTATTCATTGTGGAAGGCAACAAGTAAATTTAAACGCTCTCTATTCAGGGTCCCTCCACTCAAAGATGAAGCTGGTGGCTGGGTACGCAAAGACAAGGACAAAGCGGAGTTGTTTGCCAGACATTTGACCAGAGTGTTTCAACCACATAATATTCAAACCAGGATTGAACCTGCAATATCCTACAAAGGAAATGCAGAGCTTAAACATGTCTCGCCACAAGAGATAGCCCAAATAATTGACAAGGAAATAAAGTTAAACAAAGCGCCTGGTATGAATGAAATATCACCTAAGATCCTTAAAGAATTATCACGAAAAGGAGTTGTTCTACTCACTTACATATACAATGCGTGCTTTCGGCTTGAGTATGTGCCAAATTGTTTTAAATCAGCTCAAATAATCATGCTCAAAAAACCAGATAAACCAGACGAAGACGTTACATCTTCTTATAGACCAATCTCGTTATTACCCGTAATGTCCAAACTGTTCGAAAAGATTCTATCTAAACGCCTTAAACCGATAATCACTATTCCAGATCACCAGTTCGGTTTTTGCAACCAACATTCTACGATAGAATAAGTGCACAGAATCACATCGATTATAGAGAAAGCCTTTGAGGAAAAGAATTATTGCTCGGCAGTTTTCTTGGATGTCGTGCAGGCCTTTGATAAGGTATGGCATGACGGTCTGATATACAAGTTAAGCAAAGTATTGCCATGTAACTTTTGTCGATTGCTCAAGTCTTTCCTAACGGATAGGAAATTCAGGGTGAAGCATGAAGAAGCATTATCTGATTTCCAATACAAGCGGGAGTCCCGCAGGGGAGTGTTCTTGGACCTGTCCTGTACGTACTCTATATTGCAGATATGCCAACTAGAAACGATACTAAAATAGCTACGTTTGCCGACGACACGGCAATAATTGCAATAAGTGAAACGCAGATTGAAGCAACAAAAAAGTTGCAGGAATCAATAAACAACTGGATGCAGGACAGGAAAATCAAACCTAATGAGTCAAAATCCACGCATATAACATTTACACTGCGACGTATAGATAAGGAGCATCACGTTTATCTAAATGAACAAATGGTACCACAGAAGGAAAATACCTAGGGATGTATCTTGATTCACGGCTTACATGAAAGCACTATGTACGCGAAAAAATCGAACAAATTCGACTAAAAATACGTCAAATGTATTGGCTAATTGTAGATCAAAACTAAGCTTACACAATAAAATGCTTTTATATAAAACAATCATAAGACCGATCTGGACGTACGGAATCCAAATGTGGGGATGTACAAAAGATACAAATCGGCTAATGGTTCAGCGCTGCCAAAACTACATAATTAGAGCAATAACAAAAGAGAGCAAGATGGTTAGGTCCAGGTCCGAGTGAAGGTCATCAACGAATTGATGACCTTCACTCGGACCTGGACCTCCAGTTCGTCATCGAAGTAATAGGGATTTACGCGAAACAACACGAAATAAGGCTCCAAAAACCTACGAATAGGGAAGCTGTAATTTTACTCGATAGAGAATCGGAAGTAAGACACCTTAAACGGCAGAAACCTCTAGATTTAACTTAGCGAGCAGTATTATGTGGATACATAATAGTTAGGCACAAATAATGATTTGTGTCCTAACATGTCTAATTGAGCATTGTTAGTCGTATTACTTATTTAAACAAAGGTTTAAGATTGTAATATACCGTAAAGTAATATACCCCTAAAAGAAAACAGAAAAAAAACAAAATTTTCAGTTTTCAATTTTTAAATTAATTTTTAATTTTTTAATATTATTTTTGAAAATTAAAACAACTATTTTGTATAACAATGTTTTCAATTAAAATATTTCTATTTAACTTGTACAAGTTTTCTTCCTTGTACTTCTATTTATCTTGTACAAATTTTTATTCTTAGTTGGCGCAATTCTTTTATATCACTATTTTTGTAGACAATATAACAGTTGGATACAATTAGTGCATAAACTGGACGCCCTTTTTTTACCCTTTTTTAAAAAGGTAAGTTTTTGGGGATTATATCACTTCTTTTTTTAGTATAATTTGCTAAGAGATATTATATTAAAAAAAATACACACACGCACACGCCCACACGCGCGTACACACACACACACACACACACACACACACACACACACACACACACACACACACACACACAGGGTGTCCCATTTTAAAAAACGCATCACGATAATTCTTCAACGAAGCATTTTCAGCAAAAATGTTTCAGACAAAAGTTGTATGGTTTCAAGGGGGACATAAGATGGTGCCATTAATTTGATCTTGAATAGTTACTTGAAGGTCATGTGAAGATCACCTTCAATTTTTTAAATGGAACCGCCTACTTTTTATTGCATATTCTTGCAACCCATCTCGAGAGCTTTCCAAAACACTATAATAACTATAATAAAGTAACAATAATAAAGTATAATAAAACTATAATAAAGTAACAACTATAATAAAGTGTTTCTTCATTGAGTACTTTTCGAGTTATGAGGCTCGAAATAATTTCTTAATTTTACATAAACCATAAAATTATTATAATGAAATAAAGGTCCGTTAGATAAAATCAATAAAAAAGTTAGTTAAAAGGCTACAAGGACCAACGCAATAGTGGAAATATGCAAAAAATAAAACGGTTATTACAATAAAATAACCATATGAAAATGTTTATTTAATTTGAACATGACAAACGCCGCGTTTCAATCCAATTCGGATCCTTTTCAATGTCGACTAACAAAGTGAATAATAAACATTAAGATAAAAACAAAATTAACAGTCATAGGAGAAATGTAAATAAGTTTCGGAACAACGCAAAGTCAAAAAAAAGTCAAAAAATCGGAAGCAAATATATGTACAATAACGGAAAATTTGAACCGTCAATCACAAAAAAGGAAAGAACGCATCGCATTAACGATGCGCATTAACGTGTAAAAAAAAAACACAGTTGTTTCGAAGAAAAAATATGTAATTGTTAATTGCAAATTACATATTTTTTCTTAAAAACGACTATGTTTTTTCTTTACACCAATTGATTCCTCTTATTATTTTGTACATAAAAGTATTACGGTAAGATAATCGAAAAATGAATATTTTACTAGATATTTTATGGTTTATGTTAAATTAAGAAATTACTTTAAGCCTCATAACTCCAAAAATTACTGAATGAAAAAATACTTTATTATAGTGTTTTGGAAAGCTCTCGAGATAAACTACAAGAATATGCAATAAAAAATAGGGGTTTCAACTTAAAAAATTCAATGTGACCTTGATATGACCTTAACAACGTCAACCAAGGTCTAATATTCCTATCTTCTGTCCTCCTCAGAACCAAACAACTTTTTCCTAAAAAGTTTTCTTCTAAAACTTACAGGTTTGGAGATATTTGAGTGGACGGATTAAAATGGCCCACCCTGTATATATATATGTATATTTTTTTTAATATATAAGAAAATTATGTAAAAATATATATAGAATAAGTATATATAATATATATATTATATATGTATATACAGGGTGAGTCTGATAAAACGTCCACCGTGTTTTTTTCGAAAACGGTAAGAGATAGGTAGAAGACATCCATTATGAAAATTGTAGGATAAGTAGGGGCACATACTTTGATAACCTTGAATAACCTTGAATGTCCGTTTTCACATCAAGGATTAAAAAATTTTTTTAAATGCAAAGGGTTACTTTGTAGTCACTCTATCGATAGTACTCAATGAGCTTAATAACTTTTGTATCAGTTTTTTTCGAAAATTCAACCGTTGTCAAGGTATCGACAAAATAAGTCAGAATGAAAATTTGGAAAAATCCAAACATGTTAAGTCGGGTGATCTCGCAGGTGATATTACAGAACCACCTCTATCTATCCATTTGTTTCTAAACACTCTGTTGAGCTCTTGTCTCTTTTTTATTCCGAAGTGAGATCATATTCACATTCCAGTTGTAATAGTGAAGGAGTTAGCCTATTTTCAACGTCCTACGAATCGAGAAAATATGATAGAAAGAATTAAAATAATTTTTCGCGAAATAACCACACAGGAGTTAGAAGAAGTACAAGCAAGCTTTCCGCGAAGACTACAGGCATGTCTGGCTCAACGTGGTGCACACTTTGAACACTTACTACAGTAAGTGTACTACAGTAAGTACAGTTAGGAATAATAAAAAAATTTATTCCAAATTTTCATTCTGAATTATTTTGTCGATACCTTGACAACGGTTGAATTTTCGAGAAAAACTCTGATACAAAAGTTATTAAGCTCATTGAGTACTATCGATAGAGTGACTACAAAGTACCTCTTTCCATTTAAAAAAAATTTTTTTTTAAATTCTTGATGTGAAAAACGGACATTCAAGGTTATTCAAGGTCATCAAAGTATGTGCCCCTACTTATCCTACAATTTTCACAATGGATGTCTTCTACCTATCTCTTACCGTTTTCGAGAAAAACACGGTGGACATTTTATCAGACTCACCCTGTATATACAGAGTGTCCCAGTCAATTTTGAAATTGACCTTGAAAGTAACTGTGATGAAATAATGAACTTCAACAGAGGCACTTTTAGAAAAAACGTTTGATACAAAAATTTCTTATTTTTTCACGTACAATTCGAATCTGTAATAAAAAGTACCATGTTCTCCTAAAAAAATTCAACTTCCGATCCGGATGGCATATTTCCGGTCGGAATTAAAAGTTGAAAATATCACCATTTGATAGAACGTACCCGATTTACTTAAAAATTGTTCACGATATTTGATAAAAGATATTTTCATTTTAAAAGGGGTGTACGGGTGGTTTGGGACACCCTGTATATATTATATATAATATATATATTGTATATATTTATATTTAGCTTGTAAAATAGATATATTTATTTATCTTGCGCTCCAATTATCATACCTTACTGGCCTTTACGAATTTTTAATTAATAATTTAATTATTTATTATTTAACTTGCACTTTATTACTTATCACTACTCAAAATGCGGTTAATGATACATGTCACTAATGACGCATGTCATTAATATCGCAAAGCGTCGCTAACGCAATCTTCTGTCGAGAGTAGGAAACATACGTTTTCTCGTTCTATGTGTTGTGTACATGTGCGTTGATGACGGTGATGATAAAGACGTTTCTTAATTGAAAATTTTCATATTTCGATTTTGCGTTATGATATCTCCGTTTATAGATCACGTAGCACAAAAATAAAGATACTTTCTTTGTACAATTCAAACTCGTTCTATCGATTAAGTCTAGTAAGAATTCGATCCGTTCGGCCGTTATTGAAATCCGATAATTTGAGTTACTCTCAACTGTCCGACTCGCGTATAGATGCACGGAGTGCCGCGCTAATGCTTCGCATGAACTTGGCGCGAGACACTACCGTGTACCGTGCACAGACATCTATACTATATACTAGACCGCTAACTTGCGTCAAATACATGTCCACGAAATTTATGTACTAAATTCTCACGCATGCGTAACGTTGGTGGACAGCAGTCACGTTTGTGATTGGTTGATGTTATGTACAATGTACATAAGTATGTAATTTGTGTATAAACTTACAGTTGAATATAAGTTATTTTTAAATAATATATAATGTTCTTCATTTATAATTAAAATTTATTACAGCCTTTAAAGATAAAATATATCAAAATATATTTAAAAGGTATATGATATAATTAAAATCAAGATTAAAAATATATAAAGATTAAAAATATATGTATATAACATTTATATATATATTTATATTTATTTTATTACAGAATTAAAAGTTTATAATGTAAAAAGTACAAGGTTTAAGGTGAAAACTTAAATATTAGCTGGCTACAAGTGTCCACCATATTAGTTTTCCACCAATATTACGCATGCGCGACCGCCATATTACATGGTTTTCGGGGACACATTTCATGTACAAAATCAATGGGAGTTAGCGATCTAGTTATAGTATAGATATCTGTGGTACCGTGTCTCTTGATAATTGTCAGGCGACTCGTTGCTAAGATCTCAAGACATAAGTGGGAGGCGATAGGAAATCGTCCGAAATGTGCAAAACGTGGACAGCTCTGATTTCACTGATTGATTGTTTTACCAATTAGTAACACACTTCACTTATATGGTAAATCTTATTTTTATCGCGTGGTTTTTATTCCTATGTCGCTCAGAGTTTATTCCCATGTTAACTCAGAGTTTTGCGGCGAATACTCAGGAGCCTTAATATAAATAGAACATAATTTTACGACACCATATATGTTTAAATATGTTTAAGAAGGAATATATTTAATGGAATGTATGTTTAATATATGCAATCATAACATTGCGTTCAATATGCTGTATTTGTTTACATTTTTTGTAAGAGACTCTGCCCTTCTTTCCGTATCCTCACCCCGAAAAAAGTTTCCATTTTGTACAATAAACACAAAGCACAATTTGGACAATATAACATAATCCAAATTTTAGTTTTAAATAGTCAGAAATAGGTTTGAGTTAGGTTATATCTTCAGGAAGTGAAAACCCTCCAGTAGAGATGGGGTGGAAGTCACTGTGTTTGTACATATACTTTGCAAAACGAAGCGAAGTTCAAAGTTAGATATAGAGGAAATTTTGCTTCGTCTTACAAAATACATGCATGGACACAGTGAGTTTTGCCCTCTCTACGAAGGGCTCCACTTTCAGAAAATATAATTTAACTCTCAAACCTATTTTTTATTTAAAACTAAAATTTCATCTCAGCTCGTTATTATATTATGTGTTTATTTTATAACAAATTTAAAATATATCAAAGTCGAGGTCATTAAAACTTAATCTCATTTTTTCTAATCTTATTTTTACAATACTTCAAAATCATACATTTCCGGAACCAGAATAGAACACTACAAAATTCAAAGTGCGTATTATTTAGAAACGCACCCTCTATAAAAATGAAAATGTGTGTGATCATAATGATGTGTAAATTAATGTAAATTTTCTTGTTAATAACTTTTTAATAAAACAATGAACGACGCTTAAAATCTTTTGATACTTCTCAGGATAGTAACCTTAGCAATATATATCGAGGTAATTGAAATGACCTTTTTTAGAGAAAAAAATTTGAATATGCACTACTCACTTCAAATCATCATAACTTGATAAAAAAAAATTATAATATTGATAATAAAAAAACGCATTTTAAAGAAGAAATGTTAAATTTTACGATGCAATTAAAACTGTTTGGAAAAAAAATTTTCTTCTCGTACACGCCATCATAGTTGAAATGTATTCTTCAATTTTGCAAGGCTTTAGTAGCGCCTGTAGTGAAATCCTTATAGAAAAACGTGCGTTGAATCATTGAAAAGCTGAAGCTTTAAATTTTAAAATGCTTTCTTAAATATCGCTCTACGACTATTTTTCATAAAGTTAGTTGAGCTTAAATATGATCTTTTTTTTTGCATTGATTTTAAATGACCTTTTAAAACTTTAGAAAAAGACATCAGGCTCGAATCGTCTTAGCCATGCCATATGTTGTCAAGGTCACTGTCCTGAGTAACATTCAAAAGATTTTAGCCGTCGCTCGTTGTTTATTAAAAAGTTATTAACAAAAGAATTTCCACGAATTATATGCAACATGCGACTATATAAATTCCTAAGCAATGTTGATTTGACTTCTAAGAAGGTCAAGATTATTTTAACTTTCTATGCAAAGCGAGGTCCACCCCACATCACCCGAGTCAGTGCGAAACAAGATCTATTATTGTACAGTTCCACATGGGTTTGCAACTTTCTATGCGAAACGAGATCCACCCCACACCACCTCTGAGTCAGCGCGAAACGAAGTCTATTATTGTATGGTTCCACATGGGTTTGCAACTTTTCATGCGAAACGAGGAATCATAGACCTCGCACTGACTCAGAAGTAGTATGGGGTGGACCTCGCTTTACATAGAAAGTTAAAATAACCTTGACCTTCTTAGAAGTCAAATCAACATTGCTTAGGAATTCGTATAGTCGCATGTTGTATATACGCTTTTGTTAATAACTTTTTAGTAAACAACGAGCAACGGCTAAAATCTTTTGAATGTTACTCAGGACAGTGACCTTGACAACATATATCAAGGTCAAGACGATTCGACCCTGGTGTCTTTTTCTAAAGTTTTACCTAATAATTGAATACAATGATATGTAAATCAATATAGATATTACTTACATAAAAAGATAATTGCAATTCCAATGAGAAAATAGATGATGGACCCAGATAGAAGAAGCCTCAGAAGGTAATATAGCATTGGTACAAGGACAACTATCGCCCAGAATATAGTATTAATGAGAGAATAATATCTCCTTTTTAACATGAACGAGTCTGTCCTAGGCACACCGCTCATGGCAAAAAAATCCCCAGTCTTATAAAAACTTTCTGCCATACGATCCTATGAAGTAAAGTTTATCTAACATTATTGTATTATACAGGGTGTCCCTGAATGGTCTGTACAAACTTTGTGAATAAGTTCCAGGAACCTAAACAAGCAGAAAATGTCCCATAAACATGGGGGTCGGAAACGTTTGCTTCTGGAGTTACGACGTTTCGAAGTTTTCCTGCAATAGCTGGAGAAATTATCACGTCAAATCGCATAGGTGTTACAAAACTGTGTTTATTTATTTCCTCGGTTTTGTCACGGACATAACAGGACAGTACACTTGCTATAGCAAATGCTCGAAATGGCCTCCGTTAGATTCCAAGGAAGCCTGCGCACGTCGCCGCATTGTCTGGCGAACCGTCCATTTCCACCGGCACGGCCATACATCAGATGGATATCCGCCAGTTCATCAAATGAATAATTTGATTCATTCATGTTTTTAAACACAGTTTTGTAACACCTATGCGATTTGACGTGATAATTTCTCCAGCTATTGCAGGAAAACTTCGAACCGTCGTAACTCCAGAAGCAAGCGTTTCCGACCCCATGTTTATGGGACATTTTCTGCTTGTTTAGGTCCCTGGAACTTATTCACAAAGTTTGTACAGACCATTCAGGGACACCCTGTATTAAACAAGTTCATGTAAACTTATTTAATAAATCATTATTTCTTAATATCATTATCAATAAACTTATAAAGTCTTACACTATCTATTATTTACTTAAAGAAACAATCCCTTTATTTGTAATTGTATGTGCGACTCTTTCACATTAAATATTAAATAGTTAGACATGCTTTTAAATAATTTATTAATGTGTCCAATAATATGCGATTACCATTTGTAAAATCTATAATTATTCGAAATTATTCGATTATACACTTAAATTTAAAAAAACATTAATACACAGAAGCTATTTCATACGCACATACCTATTTATAGGCATTTAGAGTTTTAGAGTTTTGAGAGAGAAAAAAATTAATAACATTGAATTTTAACTAAAATAATTTTTTTAAATCGTGTAAAGAAAAATCTAAGGTTTTTTTAAAATAAAACCAACTTTTGTCCCCCTTCAAACCATACAACTTATGTCTGAAACATTTTTCGACTTAACGCAGTGTTTCTGAGTGGATCCTTTAAAATGGGACACTCTGTATATTCAATTTTTACTCATGCTACTCTTTTTTATGTCAAATATTGCGAGCAATCGATTTATGTTGAAAACATTAAAGTAATTTCATTAAAAAAAAATTTTTCATAACCTCACAAAATTCTTCAACTTCACACATATACAGGGTGAATTTTAATGGTTGTGTCAATCTTTTTATCATGCGGAAGATTATCGACCGCAATTGTAATAAATTGATCGGTACATAGATGTCAGATAATTGGATCGGCCGTATCGAAGGCCGGGATATAATGTGTACAATTAAAGCAAGTTAAAAGCTGAAATTATGTGTGTAGTATGGATTTATTTTTATTATTAAAGCTACGTATTTATTATTATTATTATTATTATTATTATTGTTGTTGTTGTTGTTGTTGTTGTTGTTGTTGTTATTGTTATTATTGTTATTATTATAATTATTGTTATTATTATTATTATTATTAAAGCTACGTATACATATTCGATATATTAAAGCAGTAAGAATACATATTTAAAAATTTAGTTCAAATTTAACACTAATGTTTCATGTAAAACTTTATTTCAAATTCCGCAATTATTTTTATGGTAAATTTTTATTATCGTTTATATGCTAAAAATACGCAGCAAAAAATTTTCTTTCTTCTTAAATTAAAATTACGCAATTGTTTCATAAGAATGTATTTCTCATGGAACAGTTGCGTAATTTTATTTCAAGAAGGAAGAAATGCTACATATCTTTAGCGTATAAAACAATAATAAAAATTTATCATAAAAATAAATGCGGAATTTGAAATAAAGTTTTACATGAAACATTAAAGTGTTAAATTTGAACTAAATTTTTAAATATGTATTCTTACTGCTTTAATATATCGAATATGTATACGTAGCTTTAATAATAATAATAATAATAATAATAAATACGTAGCTTTAATAATAAAAATAAATCCATACTACACACATAATTTCAGCTTTTAACTTGCTTTAATTGTACACATTATATCCCGGCCTTCCATACGGCCGATCTAATTATCTGACATCTATGTACCGATCAATTTATTACAATTGCGGTCGGTAATCTCCCGCATGATAAAAAGATTGACACAACCATTAAAATTCGCCCTGTATATATATATATATATATATATATATATATATATATATATATATATATATATATATATACAGGGTATCCCATTTTAAAAAACGCACCTCGATAATTCTTCAACGAAGCATTTTCAGCAAAAATGTTTCAGACAAAAGTTGTATGGTTTCAAGATGCAATGCCGATTGCCATGGAGGATCCCTGAAAGGTCGCTCGCTGACCAAATAAGTGCCGGTGGAGGTATTCGAGTGCATGCTGGCTTCCGACTGGCCTTCCAAAAAGGACATAAGATGGTGTCATTAATTTGACCTTGAATAGTTACTTGAAGGTCACCTAGAATTTTTTAAATGGGACCCTCTATTTTTTATTACTTATTCTTGTAGCTTATCTCGAGAGCTTTCCAAAACACTATAATAAAGTATTTCTTCATTGAGTACTTTTAGTTATGAGGCTTGAAATAATTTCTTAATTTTACATAAACTGTAAAATATCTTGTAAAATATTCATTTTTCGATTATCTTACCTTAATACTTTTATATACAAAATAATGAGAGTAATCAATTGGTATAAAGAAAACATACAGTTGTTTTTAAGAAAAAATATGGAATTGTTCATTGCAAATTACATATTTTTTCTTAAAAACAACTATGTTTTTTCTTTACACCAATTGACTACTCTCATTATTTTGTATATAAAAGTATTAAGGTAAGATAATCGAAAAATGAATATTTTACTAGATATTTTATGGTTTATATAAAATTAAGAAATTATTTCAAGCCTCATAACTCGAAAAGTACTCAATGAAGAAATACTTTATTATAGTGTTTTGGAAAGCTCTCGAGATAAGCTACAAGAATAAGTAATAAAAAATAGGGGGTCCCATTTAAAAAATTCTAGGTGACCTTCAAGTAACTATTCAAGGTCAAATTAATGACACCATCTTATGTCCCCTTTGGAAGACCAGTCGGAAGCCAGCATGCACGCGAATACTTCCACCGACACTTATTTGGTCAGCGAGCGACCCTTCAGGGATCCTCCATGGCAATTGGCATTGCATCTTGAAACCATACAACTTTTGTCTGAAACATTTTTGCTGAAAATGCTTCGTTGAAGAATTATCGATGTGCGTTTTTTAAAATGGGATACCCTGTATATATATATATATATATATATATATATATATATATATATATATATATGTGTGTGTGAAGTTGAAGAATTTTGTGAGGTTATGAAAAATTTTTTTTTAATGAAATTACTTTAATGTTTTCAACATAAATCGATTGCTCGCAATATTTGACATAAAAAGAGTAGCATGAGTAAAAAAAACATAGTTGTTTTTAAGAAAAAATATGTAATTTGCAATTAACAATTCCATATTTTTTCTTAAAAACAACTGTATGTTTTCTTTATACCAATTGATTACTCTCATTATTTTGTACATAAAAGTATTAAGGTAAGACAATCGAAAAATGAATATTTTACAAGATATTTTACAGTTTATGTAAAATTAAGAAATTATTTCAAGCCTCATAACTCGAAAAGTACTCAATGAAGAAATACTTTATTATAGTGTTTTGGAAAGCTCTCGAGATAAGCTACAAGAATAAGTAATAAAAAATAGGGGGTCCCATTTAAAAAATTCCAGGTTACCTTGCTCTGACCTTGGCGACGCCACCCAAGGTTAAACTCATAGCGTCAGTAAATAGATCTTTTGAAATTCTACAACTTTGGTTAGAAACATTTTTCTCAAAAACGTTTCGTTTTCGAGATATTTGACCGTTTCCAGACTTTTCTAACACCCTGTATATAAAACTTCAACAAACTATTTTAGTTAAATTCAAGATTACCAATTTTTTTCTTTCTAAAAACCCTATAAATTTTGTCTAAAATATTCTTTTGTATGACGTCAAGTTTCGGAAAAAACTTGTAACACTTTATGGGAAACATACTGTATATTAAAGAAAATAGATTTTTTTATCGTATTATCTATGTCATACAGGATTATATCTTTACTGAAACAAATTTTTTCTACTCAATATAATAAAAAATGCACATATTTTGATATATTACCTTTTGCTGATAAAGCTTATGCAACCATTCAGCAGCAGCTTCGTCTCCCTCTGGCACTTGTTCAATAGGAATTCTTTTGGCATACATATGTCCCATCAGCGGTTTTCCTAAAAGGAGGTTCTTCATAGTCGGTTTTATTGAATCAGATGGTTTAAATGCTATTTGAATATCATAAATAGCTGTTGCTTTGTCTCTCATATGTGGAATGCTGGCAATAAAGCCTTTTGTGCGTGGTGTTAAGTGATATTTTAATACTGGTAGACCTTTTTCAATGGCAAATTTTTGACTGGCTTCCAATTTTTTTGATGTGAAGCGCGTACCCTCAGGATAAAGTAGAAGCTATAATCAAGCCATAGTTAGATGTTATAAATTATTTATTATTATTATGTGTGTTTATTTGTTTATTTGTTATGTTATTATTTGTTAAACAGTATTTAAAATAATTCATCGAACATTTGTACATTTGTACTTAGAGGGAAAAACAAAAAGACATACCCACATCGTGTCAGGATATTCAACTAATTCCTTAATTTGATTCTTAATGTTTTCCTTGTCTTTTTCCCAACTTCTTTCAAGGAAGATGCTTTCAGCGAATTTCCAGGCCCATCCTAGCGTCGGAATATATTGTATCGATTTCTTAGCATATGCTTTGCAATTCTAAAAAATAAAAATTAAGATATATAAATATCTTTTTTAAAACAATGTGTAAATAAAGATATCTTTCGTGAAAGAATACTTACGCCTAGCAATTTCACACGATCACATAGTAGCCAACCTATCAGCCAATCAGTCTCATAACTATGATTCATTAAAAGATAGCCATGTTCATTGCCAAAATATTTGTCAAAATCCTTTTTATCTATGTACAATATAAGATTTGATCCTGCCCACCATTCTGCCATAAATACTAACTCTAATAAAAGTAAAATTCAAAACATTAATATCTTGGAAATAAATATATTAATTCAAGAGATAAAATAAACTTACGACAATAGAAGGAATAACAGAGATAATAATTAATCTTGCGATACAGGTACTTGGAAAAGGGTCTTAGTCCAAAATATAAAATGCATTGGAAGAAATTGATTATCAAACCAGATGTAAAAAATGTAATAGCAAACATAAGGTGTATCACTGATGATTGTTTTAGGGAGGCGAGCACTCCCATGATGATATAAGTAAACAGTATTAAACTGTACACTTTATAGAAAACATAAATGTTCACTTTTTCTACCTGTAACAAAAGCATTCACCAATCTTTTAATTAATAAGATAAAATTACATTCACACACATACATACACACATACAAAATTCTTAAAATTTTTTCAATTTTTAAATTTAATATTATATATAGCAATTCTATTATATTTATAATTATTATGGTGAACGAAAAACTTTGAAATTTCAAAATGCTTTCTTTTGATAATAAGTAACTATATGTGCAAGTATTTATACAAGCGAAGAAGAACTTGCCTGAGGATGAAAAAATTATTATGGCGTTATGTACAATTTTTTGATGCCTGAATGCTGTCATACATATTGGCAATTCAATTGCTCTAGTATCAATTGGCTCATCATTTAAATTCATTTGAGAGACAGATGATAAATTATATACAATGAATCATATACAATAAAGAGAAAAACGAACATTTATATATATAATAAAATATCAGAAAAAGATGTAAAATTTTCTCGAAAAGATAAAAATAAAATATAGAGATACAGGTTTTGTACACAATAACATTTATTAAAGAGCTTGTTTCTTAGATGCAGACAAATAGGATGTATTTTCTGCTTTTTAACATACTCTTGAGTATAAAAAAAAAAACATTAAAAATTATATTATTCATGTCAATGATTTAGGTGCAAATAAATACTGTAAGTTTTAATCAACTTTAAAGCTTTAATCAAGTTTAGTTTTAATCAAAATTTAAATTAATTTAAAAAAATAGGCTATAGATTAAGTTTATTAACGTTATCTAATAGGAAATTGAGCAGAATGAGAGCCAGGCGTGGTAAATAAAATGCAAATTCTTTCTTTTCAGTGTGACTTTATTAATAATTCATTTTCAAATCTGTTCAATTTGTCTCATTCTCTAACCATGATCAACAACTGTCGCATTCTATATTGCGACAGTTGCTGATAATGACCCAAATATCAGAGACTGAAACATACAAAACTGAATTCTTACAAGTGACAATACATATCAAAGCTTTAATTTTTCCCTGAAATTTATTAATGTCACAAACCTTAAGACATTAATAATAATCGTAAATGCTATTAATTATATAACTTTTTTAAAACTTGTTTCTTTTTTTTTAGAGTTGCTTAAATTTTCGAAATTTGAACTTGTGTTATAAATTCAGATTTTTAGAAATTGAATTATTGAATTACAATTATATATCTATTGGAAACATAGATGAAGTGTTATGTAACAGATACATCAAATTAAATGGAAGTTTAATAAGTGTTAATTTCTGGAAGAATTACTATTATTATAATGATATCACCCCATTACAACAATAATATATAATCTATTTACAAATCTCTTCCAAATAATCCAGATACATTATCTGAAACCAAAAAAAATCTATATTGCACTATAAAGAACAAACCGATAGAGGTTAAAAAAAACTAATAATAACATTATTTTGAGAAAATATTTGAAGTTACATAATATTTGAGATTGATATAAAAATTGTGAAAAATTAAAAACATAAAATATACAATGTATTGCAGATTGTAAATATTTGTTTCTGTGTTTTATTATCTTGGTTTACAAGCATATATAAACTATTTTATTTCTATATATAAAGTGTATATTTTTTTAACAAAGAAAACACACACACACACATATATGTGTATGTATATATATATATATATATATATATTTTTTTTTTATACATATTGTATGTATAATACTTATACATTAAACTATTACATCAATTCCGGCGTGCAAAATGTATATTTGATTAAAAAATATTTTCCATGCTATCCGCGAGAATATTTATTATAGCTCACCTAATTTAGCGTTCCGGATGAAGAAAAATTGCGCGTGCCAAGGTACGTCGAATGAAAGTGAAGGGATCAAAGTGCGAAGTTCCAAGACTCACTGACAATAATGTGCGTCAATGTGTGCACTTTGGTGTTTGTTGCTGTTTTATGCCTTATAAACTGGCAGAATCACGCCTTCGTGCCGTGCGGGAGCAAATGACAGATGATAGGTGCGATAAAACGAATGGCTAACTCTTGTGTTTGCGCGCGTTTGGGTTAGACTATTACAATAGAAATATATACGTACATATATATGACTATATATACGTGTGTGTATATATATATATATATATATATATATATATATATATATATATATATATATATATATATCAATAAATCTATTTTTTAACTGGTTGCATTAATTTATCTTTTTTGCTCTATATTGGAAGAAAAAAGATAAAATCTCTCTCTAGTGCAGCCAGTTCAGTTAAAAAGAACATATCTAATGATTTGACGGGAAAGTCCACAAAGGTAAAAAGTTTGGAACAATTAATTAAAAGCTGTGACGCTATTTGTCATCTAAATCTAGTATAGTCACTATTATAACCGTGTTCCGAATTTACTGCCAGTACTGAAAATCTATAGTATACGTGACGTAAACTATAGATTTTCAGTACTGGCAGTAAATTCGGAACACGGCCTATATAGCATGATCTGGATCTCAGAAAGAATTTATATATATATACACGTATCATATAAATGTGTGTACGTATATATCTATTTACTTACTTATCTACTACCGAACTTCAATTGTGGCCTGGTTTACACCGTACGTCTTTTGATACGCGAATCAAAAGTAATGCGCACCAAACGTTTAATTCGACTGCGTTTACATCAAATGTATAAATACATGCGCGCGCTTTAAGGAATCCAGCTAAAGTACGCAATAAAGTACGAAGAGTCGACAAGTGATACACAGTAGTGTTATATTATCCTTCTCTATATTATCCTTGTTATATTAATCCATGGACCTAAGAAGATATGGATGGAGTCTAAAGCGCTCATATGGGCGAGGGGGCTGTGAAATTTGCGGTAAGGGAGGTGTATAGCTCTGTCTCTTTCCAAAAGCAACCTTCGGGTGTTTCCGTCGCATATCCGATAATTCCCGAAAGGTTATATATCCCATATTAGCTAACTTTCGAATAAAAATACATGTATTTTTATTCGAAAGTTAGCTAATATGGGATATATAACCTTTCGGGAATTATCGGATATGCGACGGAAACACCCGAAGGTTGCTTTTGGAAAGAGACAGAGCTATACACCCCCCTTACCGCAAATTTCACACCGCCACGGCTCTAGACTCCATCCATATCTTCTTAGGTCCATGTATTAATCCTTCGTTTTTTGATGCACAAGTGTTTACAGCGCCACACATATGCTTGATACGCGTATTATTGTGATATGATACGCCTTCTCAATGCGTATCGTACCAACTCAAACGGCATTGGGTCTGTTCTTTTCAGCTGCACTGCTGCACTAGTGCAATTAGTTAGAGTGAAAGAAAGTATGTTTGTCTCTTTCTAACTTATTGCATTAGTGCAGCAGTGCAGCTGAAAAGAACAGACCCATTGTTTATACCATACATTTAGTACGAACATAACATTTGATACGCGTATCAAACGGTTGGTGTAAACCAGGTCTATAAAAACAAACGAAATGAGGTTTGTTCTTTTTAGGCCTGGTTTACACTGTACGTCTTTTGATACGCGAATCAAAAGTAATGCGCACCAAACGTTTAATTCGACTGCGTTTACATCAAGGCTGCGTTCGGAAACATCACCCGAGTGTACCCGAGTATCATTTTATCCTTGTTTAACATTCGGTGAACAACAAGGATAAAATGATACTCGGGGGCACTCGGGTGATGTTTCCGAACGCAGCCCAAATGTATAAACAGAGAGAAGACTGAGGGTGCTGTCACATGGCAGTCGGAATTTCGGAAAACGGAATCTCGGAAAAGTACTAGAGTGGTGATCAACCAATCAGAATTATCTAGTAAAGTTTGAATGTCGGTTTTTCGATAGCCTCGCTCCCCATGGAGTGATTTTTACGGAAAACGGAATGCTATTCTAACCTCAAATTGTTTTTCAATTTAGAAAATTTCTTTATCATTTTCTGTTATAATAAACAATACATACAAATGTCTCACTTTTTTATATATTTTTCTATTGTATTAATTATTTTTTTTGTCGGAAAACTATCAAAATAAATTTTTCTACTTTTACTCATTTCCGAAATGCTCCGAAATATTAGTCCATGGGGAGCCTAGCCACAAAAAAACCGGACCGACAAACACGCAACTTTTATTCTTGACAATATGATAACCATTTTATGTGATAAAATATTTTGATTAAATATTTATATGTATATTAATAAATACTTACCGAACAATTATTTATTAACAATAAAATTCTTCTTATAAAGATAAAAATTCAATCCCGATTAACTTTCATTAAAGGTTAAGTTAAAATTTCTCCAAATAATTCTGATTGGTTGATCCTAGTACTAGTATTCTAGTACTTTTCCGAGATTCCGTTTTCCGAAATTCCGATTGCCATGTGACAGCACCACAGTATACCTAGAGGTCTAAATATCAGAGAGGCGCCAACTCGTGCCTCCTTCTGATTGGTGGTGAGCTATCCGTTCTTAAGATGGCGGCTACGGTGACAAAGTGGGAGTAAACCTAGGGAATACTAAGGTAAACTAACCTTACATCTGTATTCTAGTCATGGACTAATACTGAAACACCGTATTCGTATTAAGTTAGCCGGAAATTTTTCAGCCAACCAAAAATCTCCTTATGGAATCGTTTGTATTTCGTATGAAGATGTTTGAAGTGTGATTAAAAACGTTTGTGAGTAATTAGAATAATTATAAAAAATTAATCATTTTTACAGTATGTAGTTAGCCAACATAACTAAATATTAAAAATTCTCCTTATGAATCGTTTGTATTTCGTATGAAGAGTTTTGAAGTATAATTAAAAAGGTTTGTGAGTCATTCGTTTAATTTTAATTAAATTTTTTTATATTGTGAAGTTAGCCGGAAGCTATATAAAATGGACGCCGTCCTGTGATTGGTCGATTTGCTTATGGTAAATACTAAAATTTTCTCATGTGTACTGACTTTAAGTGTAAGCAAAACGAGCAAATTTATCTCTTTTGTAACTTTTAATCCATGACTAATTTATTATTAATTCCGCATAATCGCATAATATATCATGGATCGTGGATAAGCGTAGATAATTGAAATATGTTTTTCTACCAATAAATAAGTAAATCTTTTATAATTGTTTTATAATGTAGTCATCATTCAGAAAATGATCACAATTTGTGATTATGGTTCATATTCTGAATCCTCTTTTATTGATAAAAGTGCCTTTAAAAGTGGCTTATAAGCCTTCTGATTGGCTGTAAGCCACTTTTAGAGGCACTTTTATCGATAAAAGAGGATTCAGAATATGGACCTATGTATTTAATTGTTATTTTATATTCGCTTTCAAATAATAAACTATATAATAATAAAATTTATATAAAAAGATGGTAATATATGTAATCCAATTAATTATAATTGACAAAATAATTTCTTGTGAAAAAATAAAAGTAAAAAATATAGAAGAATTTTTTTTATAGCTTGTATAAAAAATCAGTTTTATGCTAAGTATATTATAATTTTCTGGACTGTAGTAATATTTAATATATAATTTTTGCTATATAAATATATATTTCTGATATAAAATCTATTTCTACAGATAGTAAGATCGGCTGAGTTATGTCACAGAATATCGGAAGGCTTACATCAAAATGCGAGAGAGAGGAGATGGCATATATCAATATGAATCCATTGCTGATGTTGTAAGAGCAAAAATAGATATCTCTGTAGATTTTATTATTTTTGCATCTGAAAACTTGAAAATTGCCCATGCCTTATCGGAAGTAAATCTTCTTTTGTATTTTCAAATATATATAAGCGCACATTTTTAGCATATTCTTTTATGTTATCATTTTTTTTGTTAATTATTATTGATTATTATTGATTACTTTGTTAATTATTGTCAATTAAGAAGAAATATATATTTATATAGCAAAAATTATATATTAAATATTACTACAGTCCAGAAAATTATAATATATTATAATTATTACTACAGTCCAGAAAATTATAATATATTATAATTTTCTGGACTGTAGTAATAATTAATATATAATTTTTGCTATATAAATATATATTTCTTCTTAATCGACAATAATTAACAAAGTAATCAATAATAATCAATAATAATTAACAAAAAAAATGATAACATAAAAGAATATGCTAAAAATGTGCGCTTATATATATTTGAAAATACAAAAGAAGATTTACTTCCGATAAGGCATGGGCAATTTTCAAGTTTTCAGATGCAAAAATAATAAAATCTACAGAGATATCTATTTTTGCTCTTACAACATCAGCAATGGATTCATATTGATATATGCCATCTCCTCTCTCTCGCATTTTGATGTAAGCCTTCCGATATTCTGTGACATAACTCAGCCGATCTTACTATCTGTAGAAATAGATTTTATATCAGAAATATATATTTATATAGCAAAAATTATATATTAAATATTACTACAGTCCAGAAAATTATAATATACTTAGCATAAAACTGATTTTTTATACAAGCTATAAAAAAAATTCTTCTATATTTTTTACTTTTATTTTTTCACAAGAAATTATTTTGTCAATTATAATTAATTGGATTACATATATTACCATCTTTTTATATAAATTTTATTATTATATAGTTTATTATTTGAAAGCGAATATAAAATAACAATTAAATACATAGGTCCATATTCTGAATCCTCTTTTATCGATAAAAGTGCCTCTAAAAGTGGCTTACAGCCAATCAGAAGGCTTATAAGCCACTTTTAAAGGCACTTTTATCAATAAAAGAGGATTCAGAATATGAACCATAATCACAAATTGTGATCATTTTCTGAATGATGACTACATTATAAAACAATTATAAAAGATTTACTTATTTATTGGTAGAAAAACATATTTCAATTATCTACGCTTATCCACGATCCATGATATATTATGCGATTATGCGGAATTAATAATAAATTAGTCATGGATTAAAAGTTACAAAAGAGATAAATTTGCTCGTTTTGCTTACACTTAAAGTCAGTACACATGAGAAAATTTTAGTATTTACCATAAGCAAATCGACCAATCACAGGACGGCGTCCATTTTATATAGCTTCCGGCTAACTTCACAATATAAAAAAATTTAATTAAAATTAAACGAATGACTCACAAACCTTTTTAATTATACTTCAAAACTCTTCATACGAAATACAAACGATTCATAAGGAGAATTTTTAATATTTAGTTATGTTGGCTAACTACATACTGTAAAAATGATTAATTTTTTATAATTATTCTAATTACTCACAAACGTTTTTAATCACACTTCAAACATCTTCATACGAAATACAAACGATTCCATAAGGAGATTTTTGGTTGGCTGAAAAATTTCCGGCTAACTTAATACGAATAAACACCGTCACTACCACTATAACATCACGTGCGTGTAGGATCTAAGATGGCGGCGCGGCGGCATGGTGGGGGTAGTTTGGCGTCTCTCTGATATTTAGGGCCTGAGCAGAATGGCTGCCTTATAATTTTAAGACTATGTTTTATGCCTTAAGTCTTTGTCTTAGGTAACGCACAATACTGTGTGTTATGTCCCGAGTCTTATGTATACGCGAACGTTTGTAAGAAATAAACGTTCGCGTATACATAAGACTCGAGACATAACACACAGTATTGTGCGTTACCTAAGACAAAGACCTAAGGCATAAAACATAGTCTTAAAATCTTAAGGCAGCCATTCTGCTCAGGCCCTTAGACCTCTAAGTATACCCAGTAGCGCAACTCCCTAAAATTTGTGAAGTCCAAAATGGAGTGCGCATGCGCGAAGTTAGCGAGTAAACACAGTACCGCCATCTGAACTTTTCTCTCACTTTCTCCTTCATTGTTTACGGTCACTCTCTCTCGCTCTCTCTCTGTATTTAAAGGTTTTGTTATTAGTATTATAATTTATATTAAATAATTTGTATGTATGTGTAATTTTTCTAATGAAAAAGTGGATCAACTGTTGGAATTATAATTTTATTTTAATATTTGATTATATAGATTTTAAACAAATAAGAATTTTATAAAAATTTATTTTCACATATTTGGCTAATGGAAATACTAACTTTGGCATATGTGTCAAATAAATTATTCATTATAAAATAATGTACTTATTTAAAATGTACTTATTTTTTACTCTTTAATTATGTTATATATACATATATGTATGTATGTGTGAAATAAATTATATTCATTATAAAGAAAATGCATATTTATTAATAAGTACATTTATACTTAATATTAAAAATGTTTTAAATATGTCTTTATTTAATAGTTACATATTAATGTTTTTTATATATGATATATTTCATTATTAATGTACTTATGTTATACATATATTGTTTATATTATGTTATATATAATTTTATAAATTTTGTATCTTTTTTCTTTTATTTATCTTTGTGTATTACATTGTTTTTATATATAATTTTTACTAAAATTTACTTCTTTTACATTTAGTAATATGTTGAAAAAAGAAAGAAAATGAAGCGAAGGAAAAAAAGTGAGAAAAAAGTCCAGATGGCGTTACTGGATTTACTCGCTTACTTCGCGCATGCGCACTCCATTTTAGACTTCACAGACATCAAAGGTGCCGACAGAGAGTTGCGCTACTGGATATACTGTGACAGCACCCTGAAAGGTGTCATGGCCCGCTTTTAGGTGATCCCCATAGACATATAACAATAGACTGCGCGTTCCGGAGAGGAGCTGAAGCAGAAACTAAAAAGACAGAGCAATAGCGTAAATCGTTGTGTCTTTCTCTAACACGCGAGTTGGTGGGGATGTAAAGAGAGGGAGAACTGGGGAAACGTTCTAACCTATGGTGACGGTTCGTGATGTAGAAAAATGGTTAACGCTGCCTAGTTCAGCTCAGTGTCAACACATAATTACATAATTATTGAATTACATAAAACATTCCGGATTATGCAAGTGTAAAGTGATTATTTTCACTTTTTTCCCCTCATCGCCTGCTATGCGTCTCCTCTCCGTACTCCTCCCTACTCTCTATGGTGTGCGAGAGAGAGAGCACGACTTACGGACTATCTCTGTCCTTCAGTTTGTGCTTCAGCTCTTCTCACGGAACGCGCAGTCTATTATTATATGTCTATGGTGATCCCTGAAAGCGATACGCCCTCTGTGGGCCTAAAAAACGTGGACATGAACTACAAAGCCAATGTCCACGAAAGTTCTCAGAGGGTAACATATAATGTGCACAATTTCTGGTTCTGTTCCGTGCTATGTGCACGAAATGCCGGTAGCACCAGTGCTGTATAGCAAGACGCTTAAGGTGCCTTTACATGGGAGCGTCTGAGCGTCGAAAAGTGTGACATGTACAGTATGCCTAGTGATTTGATGCTGAAACGTTGGAGCAGTCAGTAACATCTAAATTGCGGAATATTATCAATAAAATGTCAGTTAATTATCGTTATCATCAATGGTTATTAGAATGCAGCAGCATTATCAACCATGAATGTAAGAAACAAAAAAAAGTTGAATTAATTGCAGCAATGTCAGCAATGATAAATATAATAAAAACGGGTGACCTCCTTTTGGACACGTAACTATTCGACACCGCTCGATTGGACACCGCACGATTCGACACCGCACGATTCGACACTGCACGATTGGACACGCACATTGCACGATTGGACACGGCAGCATTGGACACTGCACGATTGGACACGTACATTGCACGATTGGACACGGCAGCATTGGACACCGCACGATTGGACACAGCACGATTCGACACCGCACGATTCGACACCGCACGGTTGGACACCGCATGATTGGACACCGAACAATTGGACACCGCACGGTTGGACACCGCACGATTGGACACCGCACGATTCGACACGCAAGATTCAACACCGCACGATTCGAAACCGCACGATTGGACACCGCACAATTGGACACCGCACGGTTGGACACCGCACGGTTGGACACCGCACGATTGGACACCGCACGATTGGACACCGCACGATTGGACACCGCACGATTCGACACCGCACGATTCGACACCGCACGATTCGACACGCACGATTCGACACCGCACGATTCGACACCGCACAAAGAGCATGGAGCAGACACACACACACACACACGGGGGGGGGTGCAAGGGGGGCCTTCGGCCCTCCTCCCGCACCCACCCCGTCCCCCTCGCTTCGCGTGAAAAGTTGCAAAGTGGAACCTCGCTTCGCGTGGAAAGTTGCACCCTATCGTAGACACCCCTACCGGCGGGGTCATGTCCAAATGTGCGGTGTCGAATCGTGCGGTGTCGAATCGTGCGTGTCGAATCGTGCGGTGTCGAATCGTGCGGTGTCGAATCGTGCGGTGTCGAATCGTGCGGTGTCGAATCGTGCGGTGTCGAATCGTGCGGTGTCGAATCGTGCGGTGTCGAATCGTGCGGTGTCGAATCGTGCGGTGTCGAATCGTGCGGTGTCGAATCGTGCGGTGTCGAATCGTGCGGTGTCGAATCGTGCGGTGTCGAATCGTGCGGTGTCCAATCGTGCGGTGTCCAACCGTGCGGTGTCGAATCGTGCGGTGTCGAATCGTGCTGTGTCCAATCGTGCGGTGTCCAATGCTGCCGTGTCCGATCGTGCAATGTACGTGTCCAATCGTGCAGTGTCCAATGCTGCCGTGTCCAATCGTGCAATGTGCGTGTCCAATCGTGCAGTGTCGAATCGTGCGGTGTCGAATCGTGCGGTGTCCAATCGAGCGGTGTCCAATAAAACGTGTCCAATAATGCGTGTCCAATCGAGCGGTGTCGAATCGTTACGTGTTCAATCGGGATACGCCCGTCGGATTGAAGTCATAAGATTAGATATGGAGCTGTAAAATAAAATATGCTTGCAATGAGTCATTATACGATTTATGATATATATTTTTTAATTTGTACACATGTGTGAAATACAATACACCAATACTTTTATTTGATGATTCAAGTTTATGTGAAATAGATACCATTAAGAGCATTAGAAATTTCTTTCCATAATTCTGCAAGTTTGTGTCTACCACGAGCAGACAAAGGCAATGTATAATCATACAAAGTAGGTCTCTTTCTGACTTCTTCAATCAACATTTCTTCTAATGTATTTTTGTCCAATGTTGTCGAACACGATATTGAATTTTGTGAATCATCGTTAACAATACAACAATCATCTATGTGTAGACTGGATTTAGCTTCCACTCCCTTGTCTATTCGTGTTTCTTTTTTTTCAAATGATAAGCTCTTTGACTCAGTTTGTAGTAATACGTTGTTCTTTGTCATTATATATTATTTTTGCCAAATATTCTCCTTTTTCTGCAATATTATCATAGTAGTTAGTTACTATTTTAATCTTTGAATAAATGTATAAAAGTTATTTATCATATACTTTTATTAATTGTAGCTCTTACGATTAGTAGGATAAAACATCCTGATCTCTTCATTGATTGTAACACTATGCCAATGTTTCATGTATTCGTGATTAAAAATATTGTTTCTATTGATTTTCAACGTGCACACTCCACACGTTATATCCTATACAAAGAATACATTGTAATAAATAATATTCATGTTGTATTTAGAAAACATATATTTATGCCAACTATTCCTTCTATGTTTGGTTATGTTGTAATACGCTGCTAATCGCGCAATTCTATAATATAAAGGTCCATATTCTGAATCCTCTTTTATCGATAAAAGAAGATTCAGAATATGGACCATATTGTATAATAACCCAGATAGCAAAGTCTGTAGAAAGCATATCATGCCAAGTGTCTGCTATCAACTAATGTTAGCAAAACGGCTACAAATTTGGTACTGAAGCTGTTATTACCAATTAAGTTGACAAATTGATGTCAAAACTCGAACAGAGTCTGCTCACAGAATCTGACGCAGATTGGTGGCAGAAACCAAGCAGAATCTGCTAACATGACTTGATATCAGATTGTCGGCAAAAATCAAGCAGAATCTGCGTGCGCGCAATTTGACTGCAGATTGACAGCAGAAGTGGAACAGGGTTTGCATGCGTGATCTGATGGCAAATTGGCAACAATCTGCATTTGATTCGATAGTTCCTTCGCTTATCGCTATGTGATGTATTTTCTCGCAATCAAATTTCTGTCAGAAATATATATAAAGTCGCTATTATTAATAAAAGATCAAAAATATAGTAACTATTTCTATCACTTTAATTTCTGATATGTGATAGAAGCAGATAAGATTCAGAATATTAAACTGATTGGAATCAATAGGATAAATGGATAATTATTCATTTACTGCCTATTTGAAGCATAAAGGAAGAATTTAATTCTAAATCAATTATATCTCAAGTTTTATAAGTTAAATTTAATTATTTTCACCATTTACTTTATTATTAATTTAATTAAATTGAGTCCTTTACTATGTGAGATATAACTACGATATAACATATTACATATTATATGTTGTATTAGAAGAAAATTGTAATTAACCGATAACTCGCCGATAATAGTCTTATTTAACATCTGTAGTAATTAATTTTATTGTATTTATATTACTTATTTATATGAATGACCAGAAGCTGCAGATTCTGCTCGGGATCTGCTGCCAATCTGCCGTCAGATTACGCGCGCGCAGATCCTGCTCGGTTTCTGCCGACAATTTGACATCAAGTGATGTTAGCAGATCCTGCTCGGTTTTTGCTAATAATCTGCTGTCAGATTCTGTGAGCAGGTTTTGCTAGCAAATCGTGAGCCTATTGCGGACATAACGGATGCCAATCTGCTAGCAACTTTTGTGGAAATCTGTCGCCAATCTGGCAAATTGCGCGCATTTTGCTTACCGGGAATATCTATTATATATTATATATATTAATACATTTTCTATGAAGAATATACAATCTAGTTACCTCTACGGTATCTATTAAATTTTTATTACTAGACATTGTATTAGCGTCAAGATGCTGGAATCTGCCTGTTTAGAATTATGCGCAAGGGTGCTGCGCACGTGTTTTTGACGCTCGACGCTTGACGCTAAACGCTTCCATCTAAAGACGCCTTTATATTATGTATATTAAATAAATTTTTAATGAGTTTTGTATGACCTCTCTCTCTCTCCCTCATATATACAGGGTGACCCATTTTAACTTAGGCAGCCAAATAACTCGAAAAATAAGCACACTACGAAAAAATGTTTAGAATCAAAATTTTGTCATTTCGAGGGGGACGTACAATGACGTTAAAATGAGCCCCCCCACCCCTCCCCCTGGGCGGTGAGGGGGGGCAAGTTTGAAATCTTAAATGGGAACCCCTATTTTTTATTGCATATTCGGAATCTTTGGCTAAAAACACATACAATTTGTCTGAAACATTTTTCTCGATTCATGATAGATGGCGCTGTAATCGACGAAATTCAATTTCTTCGATTTCTCTTACTGAGAACCCATGCTTACGATTCTGCAATAAATTAACAATAAAAATACCACGTTTTCATTGTTAATACTCGAAATTAGTCTTAAAACAAACTTCTCATTATTTTTTATTACTCATTAATTACTTCTCAAGAAACTGCTTTTAGCGTAACCTGCCCTTTAGGCAACTTGAATGGTCCAAAGTACCGAGACATTTTGGACTTTCCATCTGATGGAGTTCCTCTAAGTATCCCTCCAAAATTTTGTCCATTTAGTGCCAAAGTCACAAGTGTTTATGTATTTTTTTAACATTTGTACTCTGATAAAATTCTGGTAAAATGGCAAATTATACGCCTACAGAAGTAGTCGATATTCTTATAACCATTGGCGAATGTGGTAGAAATTAAAGACTTACTGCCCGTACTTATGCGGAGCGATGCCCAAATCGCCGCCATCCTACTGATCAACAAATTATAAACATTGAAAGGAGATCTCGTAATAATCCACTTCATCGCGAAAGGCGAAGGAATAGACTTCATAATAATAATGACCCTAGATTGCTCGCAGTTTTGGCTATGGTTCATCAAAATCCCCATATTAGTACCCGTCAAATAGAACGAGAACTGGGAATCCCTCAAACTACGGCACATAGATTGTTACGATCAGTCAATTACCATCCGTATCATATTACTCTGGTACAGGAATTAAGTGAGGCCGACTACGTACTCAGAGTACAATTTTGTAGATGGGCTCTTGAGATGTTAGATCAGAATCCAGATTTTTTTAGTAATGTTTGTTTCAGTGATGAAGCAACATTCATCAGCAATGGTAGTCTCAATAGGCATAATTGCCACTATTGGTCACCAGAAAATCCACATTGGTATCGTGAGGTGCTTAATCAACATCGTTGGAGTTTATATGTATGGGTAGGCATTTGCAATGGCCAAGTCATTGGACCTCATTTTTTTGAACGTCCAATTAATAGTCCAATGTATTTAGAATTCCTCGAAAATGATTTGCCAGCATACCTAGAGAATGTTCCCCTTGCAGTTAGACTAAATTTATGGTATCAACAAGATGGTGCTCCTGCTCATTATGCTCGTATTGTACGGATGTTTTTGAATCAAAGGTTCCCAAATCGGTGGATAGGGCGGGGTGGACCAGTTCTGTGGCCTCCGAGATCACCGGATTTGAACCCCCTTGATTTCTTTTTATGGGGATACGTTAAAGATGCAGTGTATAGTAAAGCTCCAACGACAAGATTGAATATGATGGAAAGAATAAGAAGAGCTTGTGAAGCTATAACTCCTTTAATGCTAGAAAATGTACAACGTAACTTTCGCTGTCGATTACTGTTATCCTTAGAAAATAATGGTGCACACTTTGAGCATCTCCTCCATGCGGAGAGAGCTGATAACAATGCAATCTTGCCTTAACTGGTTGGGTCACCACACGACCTTGCCTTCACTGGCTGGGTTACCACACGTTCAAGCACCCCGAATTGTGAGAGGCGAGGGGACTCACGTTAATCAAGCACCCCGAAGGGAACAGAAAACTGCTACGTCCACGACGTTGTTCCTGGGTTACGCTAAAAGCAGTTTCTTGAGAAGTAATTAATGAGTAATAAAAAATAATGAGAAGTTTGTTTTAAGACTAATTTCGAGTATTAACAATGAAAACGTGGTATTTTTATTGTTAATTTATTGCAGAATCGTAAGCATGGGTTCTCAGTAAGAGAAATCGAAGAAATTGAATTTCGTCGATTACAGCGCCATCTATCATGAATCGAGAAAAATGTTTCAGACAAATTGTATGTGTTTTTAGCCAAAGATTCCGAATATGCAATAAAAAATAGGGGTTCCCATTTAAGATTTCAAACTTGCCCCCCCTCACCGCCCAGGGGGAGGGGTGGGGGGGCTCATTTTAACGTCATTGTACGTCCCCCTCGAAATGACAAAATTTTGATTCTAAACATTTTTTCGTAGTGTGCTTATTTTTCGAGTTATTTGGCTGCCTAAGTTAAAATGGGTCACCCTGTATATCGCTGAGCGCAGCCTCAAAACGGGCTAGGCCCAGCGACGGGGGGGGGGGGCGTAAACCCCCGCGACGCAGGTGATCCCCCACTTCACCACTACAAAGGTCTCCCCGCTAGCCACCATCCTGCAGGGGGCGATTTCTCGTCGCCCCCCCTCACGATGGCCGCTAGCGGCGAGAACCGCCCTCTCCCATCGCTCGCGAACCACGCCGGATGGTCCGAAGGGACCGCGTATGGTTCCGCTATAATGGCCAGCCCGCAACCACGTTCCGCCATTGTGTGCAGGAGCAAATCCTGCGCCCGGCGCGCGTGGTTGAGGTTGGCCTGTATAATAAGAGAGGACTTACCCCTGTCCATTTTCCCGTCCTGCGCTTGTTGCCTCCGCCAAATTTCCTCTCCTCGGGGCCCTCCTCTCCAATGAGGAAGTCTCCATCGCCTTGGGCGTCTCCGGCCTCTCCACCTGGTTCTTATGGGGGGGTGGTCCTCGGGGGGGACACGCCCAGCATCACAGCCGGGTCCACCTATCCTGTGGTCCGCCCCTCGGCCCGCCTCCGCACATATAGCACAGCGGGGGGCAGCGCGGCAATTCGCCGCCGTGTGCCCCCCTCACCACACCTGTAACATGCCTTGGATCGGTCAACACTACCACACTTAGCGGCTACATGCCCCTCCCTCCAGCACTTAAAGCAGTAAGTGGGGCGCGTAGCCGCCCCACTCACTCTCACTATGGTCCACCCCACTTTGATGCGACCCGCCTTGAGGACCTCATCTGCCACCACCACTGGGCACCGAACCCAAGCCACACCCATTCCATTGGGGGACCTGGTGATGGACACTTTCACTTCGCTTCCCATCACCCCTCTGTTTACAAAGGCATCCTCTACTTCCTGCACCAAAACCGCTTCGTCCAGATCCCGGACGCGGACCACCGCCAATGGTCTGGCGATCCTGACGTCCGGGTCATCGGCAAAGACCTCCCTCATCTCCATCGCTAGGGCCTCCGCTTTGGATTCCCGCTCCTCTTTCATCTTACCCGGGATCTCCAGGACGTAGGCCCCGATCCTCCCACGTCTGGCCCTCATGTCCTCGATGCCCACACCGCGAAGCTTCTCCGTCCCGATACGCTCTTTGGCCCGGCGCATCACCTCGGCGTAAGCCCCATCACGCGCTGTAATTATGACGGCAGCCGTGGTAAGAGGCCGCCCTCCCCCCCTCTTGGGGGGGTGGCCCACCTCCACTCCCACTCACCATCATCCTCCTGGCTGCTTCCGGGGGTTGTTGGGGGGGAGATCGGCTCCTCTCTTCTCCCTCAGTCCTCTTCCTCCTCCCGACCACTGTGGCCCCCAGGAGGGGCCATCGGTTCCTCGTTCCTCAGCAGTCTGGGTCTGGGCCTGTCCTCCGCTAGAGGAGGGTGGCTCCTCCTGCAGAGGAAAAGTGGGAATACTCATCTTCTTCTTCTTTTTCTTCTTCCTCTTCTTCTTCGTTGTCGCCTATGGTCCCGGTCCTGGCCTCGGGTCCCCCAGGGCCTGCGCAGGGACAACCTCCATCATCGTTGGAGGGGGATCCACTACCGGTGTCAACGGGGGAGCCGTGGATCCCCAGGGTCCTCGTACCCCAAGTCTCCCGATGACCTCATTAACGAGCCGGCTAACTATCCCCTCCATTTGTTGAAGGAGAAAGAAGCCAAGCTCGCAGTCGCCAACCTCCCCCCCAGAGGGGGAGGGGGCGCGGACTGACTCCCGCTTTTTGCGGGAGACACCCGCGCCCCCCCCCGCCGCCGGTGGGGAGGCAGAGAGGCGGAGGAGAGGAGAAGAGGGGGGAGGGAGCGGGGGGTCTCCTTCGCGATGCAACGCATCTTAACCTCCCGCAGCTCCTGATCCAAATCCGCGATCCTCCTCTTCTTCTCATCACAGTTCCTCCTCACCCTGTTAAGCTCCTGTCTGGCGTGGGCCGCCTGATCTGCTTCTCCCTCTAGCCTCTCCTTTTTCAAGCTGGAGGGCCCTATTCCGCTTACGGAGGTCCGCGATCGTCGCATCCGCATCACTTCCAGCCTGTCCATGTATCCTACATGCCAGGAGGTTAGTCCCGGCGTGAACCGTAAGGGCAGCCATCCTGAGGGCTCTGATATACCTGCCATTAAGGTTTTTGGCTGTCGTGGCTACCTTTTCCACTGTCCGGACCACCTGCATCAGCTCCGATGTTAAATCCGGAGTAGGCTGGTTCTCCAGCTCCTCTATAACCGCCTCCAACGTCGGCAGGTTAGTCGCAGGGGGGATGACTAGGTTGGAGTCCTCCATCCTCTTCCTCTCCCACTTCTCGCGTTCCCGCCTCTGTTCATCCTCTCTCTCGGCTTTCCTCGCCTGGATGACATCGATGATGTTCGTGGTCCGAGGTCGACCACGCGTCTTCCTCCTCTTCGACTTCTCCTGGCCGACGACTGTCGAGCCTTCATCGCCGGTCCCAGAAGCTGAATCAGCCGAGTCAGAGGGTATACCCCTGGCTCTCTTCACCGCCCTGGAAGGAACAAAGCAGGTGGAGGAAGCCTCACTCACCTCACCAGCATCCTCCTGCATTAGAGTGAGATCCTTCACAGTTATCACCGAGTCCTCCATCCGGGATACCTCCAAGGGTGTTGACGCCCTCCTTGGCCTCAGCAATTCCGCCCTATCCAAGCAGGCCACCGGCTGGAGATCCCCTACATCGGGGAGACTCCCAGCCTTCCTGCTATCCGGGGCTGCTAACACGTCCGTCTTTTTGGCGTCCTTCTTCTCCGGTGGAGAGTGCATAAGGAGACTACTTCTCCTAAATACCTCACCCTCACTCTTGCCATCGTCAATTCCCCGCACGATCTCCACTTCCACCGCTTGGGGAATATCTTTCGTCGCCTTCGCCTTCTTCATCGCCGGGTTCAGGTAGGTCTTGGCCCTTGAGAGAGCCCTGGCCTCAACCCCTTTTATCGGCGGTGATTTCTCCTCCTTTCCAACTCTCGTACCAACAAAGATTGATGTGATGTTCTCCATTATGTATACCTGCAAATAAACTGGTTCGGCCATCATGGCAGCCCCATCGCGGTGGGGCTCCTTCCCCAGTGATTATTAGCCCTAATTACGGGACGGGGGAAACAGAGAGGCCGCTTTCGGCTGGCCAGGCCTATCCCCTCCAGTGATTCTACAAAAAAGGTTCCCGGAGAGGGCCGGGTCCACGCTGATGTTAAAGGTTTTACCTCACCCCAGGGGAGGAGACGTGCCGATCCGAACGGTCATACCTCCCATCCCCCAGGCCAGAGGGTGCCAGGGTATCTCCCCCACCGGAAGGGTATAGGGAGAGGGAGCCACCCCTTTCCCCCACACTGTGTCGCAAGAGGCACACTTCAACCCCCAACTAGGCTCCAGCCGGGGACCGCGGAGCGGTCTTCCCACTAGTATGCATAGTCGTTCACGGGAACTTCGCCACTGGTGTGGACTTACTATCTCCCTTATTACTAGACCAGAGGCCCAGGTACTGACATCACGCGGCCCCCTCGGTCAGGGGGCTACTACTCCCCCCTTGATTAGTCTTTGGGGAATATTCGTGCACCCTTGCTCCACACTCATTTATTCATCACCACACACCACCACCCATACGTGAACGGGCCACACCAGGCTCACGCACCATTCATACTGGGTTCTTTTATCGGGGTTTTCCTTCTCCTATCCGCATCAGGCCAGGGCGCCCGAAAGGAGCGGAACCCCTCTTCAATCTCCTTCCGGAGATGGGTAGTGCAATGCCCATCCCCGCCCCGAGGCCCCGCTCCCCCAGGCCGCAATGGCCGGCAGTGCCGCACCAATGCGCCCCAGGGGGCCGGAGCCCCGAAATTGGGCGAGGAAAGGCCTCGGAGCCGCTTAGTTCGGGATCCCGCCCGCCGGGAGCCCCGGATTGAGAACCACTGGGGTCTCTCTCCATGGTCCGCAAAACGCGGACTTAGTCTCCCAGCGACCAAAATCCCTTAAGCCTCCCCACCACGTCAAGGTGGACTCCGACGGGGAAGCTCTCTGTCTGTCTGTCTGTCTGTCTGTCTCTCTCTCTCTCTCTCCCCCCCTCACTCTCTCTCTCTCTTTCATTCGCTCACTCACCTGTAATTTTTTTTTCTTTTTTTACGAGAGAGGGGAAAATGCATTTTATGCATACCCACCGGTCGATCCAGTGAGTTATGTGGGACTCGAGTACCAAGTCGAATTACCAACTCGGTACTCCCTACCCACTAAAAACCCCTCTCTTTTAACGAATTTCCTTTGACACACTGTCCCTCTGATTTCCCGAGATCTGTTTTCACAAAACGTCAAAAAATAGTTATTACCTTGTTCGATGACTTTTGATGTATTGCTGTAATTGCTTGAAGGAGAAATGAATTTTCCGATAGATCGTACGTTCTCAAATTTGACGTAGATATCACGTTGCAAAAGACAAGAAATCCACACTAAATTATTAACTGAAAGTTTTTCTTCTTTCATGAACTGTATTCTTTTATAAACTTTAACGTAATCACATTTATTTACTCACTCGATGAGACGAGAAATTTACTAATGACACTATCACTAATCACTATTAATCACTGTCGAATAATAACTGTTGGCGATTAAAAATCACTCGATGAAAGAAACACGCGCGGACACGTTACTACACGACGCGACGACGTGACAATGCGACGATAATTATTCGGCGACTGCAAGCAGTTTTTTGTCATGGTAGGTTAAGGTACTACTGGCGCTATCGAACGCGATCATGTGTTCGATTGAAGAATGCGGTAAACATAATAAACATTTAACATATTAATATTATTATTATCATGAATGTGTGTGATATCCATACATCGTATGATATCTATTTAAAAATTAATTAGATTAAATAAGTGTTTTTAAAATATTTATTACTTTTACTATTATCATATATGACCGATTTTCGATCATTGATAATAAATAGTTAAAAATAAATAGGTGCAATATATAAATAAATAGATAAAATAGTTAAATAAATATTTAATATTAATATTTTATATGATATTTATATGATAATATTTTATATGATAAAACACATAGTTGTTTTTAAGAAAAAATATGTAATTGTTAATTGCAAATTACATATTTTTTCTTTGAAACAACTATGTATTTACTTTACACCAATTGATTCCTCTCATTATTTTGCACATAAAAGTATTAAGGTAAGATAATCGAAAAATGAATATTTTACAAGATATTTTACGGTTTATGTAAAATTAAGAAATGATTTCAAGCCTTATAACTCGAAAGGTACTTGATGAAAAAATACTTTATTATAGTGTTTTGGAAAGCTCTCGACATAAGCTATAAGAATATGCAATAAAAAATAGGTGGTTCCATTTAAGAAATTAAAGGTGTCCTTGACCTCACCTTAACGATGCCATCCAAGGTCAAACCAATGACACCTTGTGTTCCCCTCAAAACCATACAATTTTTGTCGAAAACGTTTTTCTCTAAAATGCTTAGTTTTTGAAAGAAAAGGGGTGTACGGGTGGTATAGGACACCCTGTATTTAACTAAATTTATGCTATTTATATTGTGTTTGATATTATTTTAATCTCAAAAAATTCTCATTATTCTATTAAAATTACTTTCAAATAAATAAAAAATGCATTTTATTTTTTGACATACAGGGTTTGTCAAAAGTGTGGAAACCCCTAAATATCTCACAAATGGTGCATTTTAGAAAAAAATGTTTCAAGCAAAAGTTGTTTGGTTTCAAAGGGGCCATAAGACGGTACCATTGGTTTGACCTTGAAGAGTCATTTGAAGGTCACGTGAAGGTCACTTCAATTTTTTTAAATGGAACACCCTATATATTTTTGCACAATCTTGTAGCTTATCTCGAGAGCTTTCCAAAACACTATAATTAAGTACCTTTTCGTTAAGTACTTTTTGAGTTATGAGGCTTGAAATAATTTCTTAATTTTACATAAACCGTAAAATATCTTGTAAAATATTCATTTTTCGATTATCTTACCTTAATACTTTTATGTATAAAATAATGAGAGGAATCAATTGGTGTAAAGAAAACATAGTTGTTTTTAAGAAAAAATATGGAATTGTTAATTGCAAATTAAATTCCCAATGTCGCAGATTTCGAAGTTTGTCACATGAGACTTCATTTTTAATATTCACGAATATATGTCAAAAAATAAAATGCATTTTTTATTCATTTGAAAGTAATTTTGTAACGGTTCGCCTATCCCGAACGCCACGGACTGGCTCGCCGGTTCCCAGGATCCGGGAGTAGGAGGGATAGCCAAACTTGCGAGACCCGTATTGTGGTTTAAACAGAGTTTATTCAAGATTTGGTTAACAAAGAGTAGGACTTCTAACTAAGACAGAATATCTTACGAACTAACAATTCATGCACGCGAATCTACTTGCTATGGCTTAATGCTATCGTATGCCGATGGTGCCCTGGCAGCGGAGAGGTTGTGCTCGTCTCCGTCGGTCGGAACGATCAAGAGGGTCGAACGCCGGTAATAATCAGGCTGCGGAGAGGTTGCACCTGTCTCCGTCGGCAGAAGTGGTCCGGAGCGTCGATCGCCGGTGATAACCTGGCTGCGGAGAGGTTGCGCCCGTCTCCGTCGACAGGAACGGTCAGGAGCATCGAACGCCGGTGATAACCTGGCTGCGGAGAGGTTGCGCCCGCCTCCGTCGACAAGAACGGTCTGGAGCGTCGAACGCCGGTGATATCCTGGCTGCGGAGAAGTTGCGCCAGTCTCCGTCGACAGGAACGGTCAGGAGCGTCGAACGACGGTGATACCTGGCTGCGGAGAGGTTGCGCCCGTCTTCGTCGGCAGGAACGGTCAGGATGGCTCACTGGGAAGCGGTTCAGGAGGTCCTCGATTGTACCCGGAGGCTAGGAGCCGGTCAGATGCCGGCTGGGAAAAGGTAGCGATGTATCGCTCCGGCCAACTTATATACCGCTCGCCGGGATCCCCACTCGCGCTCCGCGGCAGCGAAGTGGGGCGGTTGGTCGGAGTGGGATCGCCCACTGGCGGAAACGCTTGGGGAGCGCCCAAAGGCGCCGAAAATGCTCGGACGGTTGGTCGGCCCGGCCGGTCGATTAGTACGGCACTGTGGTTAGGTGTCGTTACACCACCCTCCCTTTCAAGGGGGATCGGCGAGGCGTCGAATCGCTCGTGGTTGCCCACGGGCGTCGAACCGGATGATCCACCGGCCCGACGCGGTTCGCACGCGGTATTTCCGCCCGATGATGGCGGTGTCGTCGTCGAGCCGCACTCTTACGGGTGGTGCGTCGGTGAGGGTGGTCCGGGTGGTTGACCGGAGGTTCGGCGGCCTAGCGGTTGACGGTCCGGGGGTTGTCGGTCCGGTGATTGGCGGCCCTGTAGACGATGGTATTGGCCCCACGAATGATGGCTTTGGGGTCGACGTCCTCGTGGTCGACGGCCTCGTGGTTGATGGCCTTGCGGCCGACGGTCTCGTGGTCGGTGGCTTTGCGGTCGGTGGCTTCCTGGTCGACGGCTTCGCGGTCGACGGTCTTGTGGTCGACGGCCTCGTGGTCGACGGACTCGGGATCGGCGGCCCGGTGGTCGGTGGCCTGGTGATCGGTGGCCTGGTGATTGGTGGCCCGGTGGTCGCCGACGGTCGGTCGGTCGGTCGGTGGCCGTGTTGGCGGGTATGGGGCCGTGCCCCTCGCCAGGGACATGGTTCGTCCTCTGCACCGTGGTCTGGGCGGTGGTGGCGTGGTGAGAAGGATTGCCTTCCGCCGGTTCACCGCGTCGGACCGCTGGACCGATATGCCCGGCTTGGGCGCTCGCCGTACTCCGGCGATGTCGGCGAGGTCCGGTGCAGACGGCGTCGTGGTCGGCTGGTCGCTGGTCGGCTGCCCGGTGGTCGGCTGCCCGGTGGTCGGCTGCCCGGTGGTCGGCGGCCCGGTGGTCGGCTGCCCGGTGGTCGGCTGTCCGGTGGTCGGTTACCTGGGGGTCGGTGGCGCCCCCTCCTCTTCTTCGGAGCTCAGCTCCCCAAAAAGTTCGGCTAGCGTATGCTTTGAGCTCATGCTGGCGAATGGTGACTGGAGCGATGCTCGCGTCGCCTTATATACCCGAAAACGCGCCGGTGGTGGGGGACAGTCAGAGCCGTTCGGTGAAGCCTCGGTACTAGAGGGTTTCCCGTAAACAAGGTTCGCGGTGGCGGGCAGAGATGGCGCTGTTTCCGTCAGTCGATGAGTTAGATGGCGTCCTCGTTGCGGTTCTCGTCGCTACTAGAATCTTCTGGTGTGTTCGGTGCGGGCTTCAGGTCTTGGACATGGATATGTCGGTGCCATTTTCCTCGCTCGTCGCGCAGGTCCACTATGACTGGGGATATTATACGGCGGACCTCCATCGGGCCCGCGAATCGCGGAGCGAGTTTGGCATTGAACGCCTCGTCTCGTTTCGAGAGGGGCCGCTCTCGCTTCCACACTGTGTCCCCTAGGCGCGGGCACCAGTTTCGTCGTCGCAGGTTAGAATGGCGTTCTTGCTGTTGGAATGCTCGCGCGAGATGGATTTTGGCGACCTCGTACGCCTCCTCGAGGCGTTGCCGGTGGACCTCCGAGGTAGTTGAGCCTTGGGCTGGGCGCCGATCGGTTGGGTGTGGGGAGGCCAATTCGCGCCCATGGACGAGGAACGCCGGTGTATATCTTGTTGCCTCGTGTCGGACCGTGTTTATGGCGAACTGGAGGGCGTCGATGCGCTCATCCCAATCCCGGTGCTGGTCCCCAACGTATTGGGCGATCAATATTTTGATCGTACGGTTCGCCCTTTCCATGGGGTTACAGTGCGGCGCGTAAACGGGCGAGTTTCGATGCTTAATCCCGAATGAGGATAGCAGGGCGCGGAACTGATGTGAGGTGAATTGGGTACCGTTGTCCGAGATGAGTTGGTCAGGACACCCATGCCGGTATATGACACGGCGCGTTACCTCCTTCGCTAGATTTGCGGCGGTGGCCCGTCGTAGGGGCACCATTTCTACCCACTTGCTGAAACGGTCCTGCGGGGTCAGGAGCCAGGTATGGCCATGAGTGGACCGCGGCAGTGGTCCAACCAGGTCTACGGACACCTGCTGCCAGGGGGCGGTGACTGGTGTTGCGTGCAGTTTCCCGCGGGCTTGTGCTGCGGCGCTTTGTGCGCCAGGCAACTCGGGCAATGCTGCACGTACTGGGCGATCTCTCGATACATTCCCGGCCAGTAGTAGAGTCGGGCAATGCGGGCGATGGACTTCGCCACGCCAAGGTGACCGGCGGTCGGATCGTCGTGAAATATCTGCAGTATGTCTAGTCGTTGATCTCGGGGAACGCATTGCTTCCATTGCTCAGCTGCCGGTATCTCGCTGAAGTCCAGGTTGTGAAGGATGTGCCGGAAGAGCTGGCCATTCCGTATCTCATAGTCCGGGTGATCGGCTGGTCGATTTTTCACTTCATCAAGAAGACGGCGGTACCAGGGGCATGTCGAGTTGCGACTGATTGCGCTGAGCTGCGGCTCCCGAGAAAGAGCATCAGCCACTTGATTCTGGCCACCTCTCCTGTACCAGATGTCGAAATCGAACTGCTGCAGCTCGAAGAGCCAGCGCCCTAGGCGTCCGGTCGGGTTTTCCAGTTGTTGCAACCATTTGAGGGACTGGTGATCGGTCACAACGGTAAACCGGTACCCCTCCAAGTAGTCCCGCATCCGGCGAATGCCCCAAACCACGGCGAGGCACTCCAATTCTGTGGCGCTGTAGTTTCGTTCCGCGCCATTAAGGGTGCGGCTAGCATATGCGATAACACGCTCCCCTTCCGCTTGATGTTGTGTCAGCACGGCCCTCAACCCGTGGGAGCTGGCGTCAGTCTGTAACGCAAATGGCACGGCAAAATTTGGACAGGCCGGTATCGGCGTTGAGGTCAGAGCCTCCTTCAGGCGACGGAAGGCAGTATCTTCGGGGTCTCCCCATGACCATTGGGCGTTCTTTTTCGTAAGTGCGGTAAGCGGTGCGGCCAATGTCGAGAAGCTTGGTATAAATCTCCGATACCAGGAAGCCGTGCCCAGGAACTGTCTAACCCTGCGTACGGTTATAGGCGCCGGCCACCCCGTGATCGCGCTCACCTTTTCCGGATCGGTGTGTATGCCCTGTCGGTCTACGTGGCCTAGATAGCGAAGGCTATCGCGGCAGAAGTGGCACTTGTCCGGATTTAGGCGTAACTTTGCCTCGCGTAACCGCCGGAAAACTTCCCCAAGGTGTCAGAGATGTTCCTCGAATGTCTAGCTGGTAATGACGATATCGTCTAGGTACAAGGGCGTTCGGCTTTAGATCAGGACCGATCACCGAGTCCAGTAATCTTTGGAAGGTCGCCGGAGCCGAGTGCAAGCCAAAAGGCATCACAGTAAATTGGAAGAGGCCCTTCCCTGGCACGGTGAAAGCAGTTGCCGGTCGGCTCTCGGGTGCCAGTGGTATCTGCCAGTAGCCGCTTTCCTGTTGCCTTTTCAAATCCAACGTTGTTAGATATCGTGCCCCTCGCAATTTGTCTAATGTGGCCGCGATGTGTGGCAAAGGATAGGCATCCTTCTCGGAGGCTGCATTGAGTTTGCGGAAGTCTATGCAAAACCTATGCCGCCCGTCCTTCTTTCGTACGATGACCACTGGCGAACTCCAGGCACTGGTGGAGGGCTCGATGACGCCTTCTTCGAGCATTTGATCGACTTCCTGTCAATAATGGCCTGCATGGCCGGGTTTCTCGGGCGGTACCGCTGTTTGATGGGTGATCCAGGCTTTAGTCGAATACGGTGTTTGGCTCGGTCAGTCGGCCCCTTAATAGACTCGAATTGCGGCAGCTCCGCTGTCAGGAACTCCTGGAGCCGTGATTCTTCATCGGCGGTTCTGTGTCCAAGTCCGGCCATGATCATGCCGGCCTTCGGAGAAATACTTGTCTGGTTCAGCGGCGGTGGGGGCAAGACGAACACCAGTTTGGCCCATAGGTCGGTACCGATCAGTACGTTGCTTGCGAGTCCGGGTAGTATGAAGAAATCGCGCCAATAGGTCCTCCCCTGCCATTGGAGCGGTAATCGGATCGTTTCGGTGACTTCTACTCGAGTATTATTGGCCAGGAGGATATAATCTCCTTGGGGTTGGGCCGTTCTCGGGTACTCGTGGAAAAGTTGTGCCGTCTCCTTCCTAACACACGAGACTTCGGATCCTGAGTCCAGGAGCACAGGAAATCGGTGCTGCCGGATTCGTATCTTGATATGCGGCCGAGGGCGGTAATCTATTCGCGGCTGGGCTGGGCGACGGCCGCTACGTCCCCGGCCCGCCCAGCATTTCCCGTCGGTGGATGGCACTCTCTTGTCAGGACACCATCCTTGCCACACCGCGAGCAGAACTTCTTGGGTGGGCGTTTACAATCTAACCTGGTGTGGCCCCTCTGCTTACATCGCCATCAGCATTCCTCACGGCTGTAGGTTACCGTGGAGACAGTAGACTTGGCAGCCGGCGCAGGTTCGGGCTGGTTCTCCTGCCGGCGACGGTTAACTTCCTCGATCTTTGCGACCCTGGCGTGTAGATTGCTCATGGACATCTGGTCGGTGAGTTGGACGTATAGCTGGTAGTCCGGATTCATGTTTTCGTAGACCTGTTCCAATTGCTCCCGTTCGGAATATCCTCCGGCCCGCCGCATCATGGTAAGTACTGCGCCGGAGTAGGCTCTGAACGATTCTCCCGTCTGTTGGGATCGTCCGCTGATCTCACGCTTGAGGCGTTTCATGTATGCGCGTGGTAGGTAGTATCCGCGGAACTGTTCACAAAAGCTGGCCCAGCTTCCCCAAGCCTTATGGTTGTTTCTGTACCATAGCAGGGCGTCGCCCCGTAGAAGCTCCGGCAACCCCAGGAGCAGGTGATCTTCTTCAAGACCATAACTGGCCCGAAGCTCTTCCGTTCTTTCCAAGAAGGAGAGCGGGTCTTTCCCGACAAAGTGGTGACCCCATTTCCGGATCTGGTTAATAATCTTGATCCGTTCTATCGGGCTTAGTGTGGGCATGGTTTCGGTCCTTTCAACGGTACTGCCCCTTGGGTTATCGCTCGGGTTGGTGGCAAAATGTAGCCGTAGCCGGCGTCGTAGCAGGTCCACTTAGCCGGTAGCGTCGACGTTGTATCATTGTAGGTGTTCCAATAGCTGCTCTTTAGATAGGTTATTTATCCAGGTAGTCATGAGGGTTTACGCAAGCCGGGCTCTCCTTTAATCGGGTCCCTGTTCGGGCGCCATGTAACGGTTCGCCTATCCCGAACGCCACGGACTGGCTCGCCGGTTCCCAGGATCCGGGAGTAGGAGGGAGAGCCAAACTTGCGAGACCCGTATTGTGGTTTAAACAGAGTTTATTCAAGATTTGATTAACAAAGAGTAGAACTTCTAACTAAGACAGAATATCTTACGAACTAACAATTCATGCACGCGAATCTACTTGCTATGGCTTAATGCTATCGTATGCCGGTGGTGCCCTGGCAGCGGAGAGGTTGTGCCCGTCTCCGTCGGTCGGAACGATCAAGAGGGTCGAACGCCGGTAATAACCTGGCTGCGGAGAGGTTGCACCCGTCTCCGTCGGCAGAAGTGGTCCGGAGCGTCGATCGCTGGTGATAACCTGGCTGCGGAGAGGTTGCGCCCGTCTCCGTCGACAGGAACGGTCAGGAGCGTCGAACGCCGGTGATAACCTGGCTGCGGAGAAGTTGCGCCCGTCTCCGTCGACAGGAATGGTCAGGATGGCTCACTGGGAAGCGGTTCAGGAGATCCTCGGTTGTACCCGGAGGCTAGGAGCCGGTCAGAGGCCGGCTAGGAAAAGGTAGCGAAGTGTCGCTCCGGCCGACTTATATACCGCTCGCCGGGATCCCCACTCGCGCTCCGCGGCAGCGAAGGGGCGGTTGATCGGAGTGGGATCGCCCACTGGCGGAAACGTTTGGGGAGCGCCCAAAGGCGCCGAAAATGCTCGGACGGTTGGTCGGCCCGGCCGTTCGATTAGTACGGCACTGTGGTGTCGTTACAATTTTAATAAAATAATGAGAATTTTGAGATTAAAATAATATCAAACACGATATAAATCGCATAAATTTAGTTAAATATATAATTATAAAATTTTTATTATCAGACTAATTAAAAATTACCCGATTTACGTCGTGTTTGATATCATTTTAATCGCAAAAATCTCTTTAATTCATTAAAATTACTTTCAAACCGATGAAATTAAAAATAAAAGTTTCAATTTTTATTTTATAAGATGTTTATATTTTCGTGAATTGCGAATGGATAGAGGAAGCGAAGAAACCGATTGTAAGAGACTTCGGAACTCTTTGATGATAGGTCATCTCGCTCGCTCTCTACTCATGGTCTTACTTTTTCTGTCACACTTGACAATCGTGATAGACAGCTCGGAAAGATAAACGGATCCAAGAATCGAGAGCGAGCGAATCAGTAATAAGAACGAGCGAGACAATAATTGGAGCGAGCGAGACAGTAATAGGAGCAAGCGAGACAGTAATAGGAGCGAGCGAGACAGTAATAGATTCGAGCGAGAGGAAAATAATAGCGCGCAAGAAAAATCCGATTCTCGAGCTCGAGTCCTCGTTGCTCGTGCTATTTCTATCTCGTTCGCTCTTATTTCACTCGGCCTTCTCACTTCCTCACGTAACTCTCGCATCGCTTTTATACATATATACGTACATATACATACGTACATGCCATACACACACACACACCCACACATCCCCACAGCTACATATATACAGGGTGAGCCATTTTAATTAACGCACGCAATTATTTCGGAAACAAAGCATTTTAGAGAAAAATGTTTCAGACAAAAGTTTTATGGTTTCGAGGGGGCCATAAGATGGTATCATTGGTTTGACCTTGAAGAGTTATTTGAAGGTCACATGAAGGTCACCTTCAATTTCTTAAATGGAACCTACTATTTGTCATTGGATATTCTTGTAGCTTATCTCGATAGCTTTCCAAAACACTATAATTAAGTACCTTTTCGTTAAGTACTTTTTGAGTTATGAGGCATGAAATAATTTCTTAATTTTACATAAACCGTAAAATATCTTGTAAAATATTCATTTTTCGATTATCTTACCTTAATACTTTTACGTACAAAATAATGAGAGGAATCAACTGGTGTAAAAAAAACACAGTTGTTTTGAAGAAAAAATATGTAATTTGCAATTAACAATTCCATATTTTTTCTTAAAAACAACTATGTGTTTTCTTTACACCAATTGATTCCTCTCATTATTTTGTACATAAAAGTATTAAGGTAAGATAATCGAAAAATGAATATTTTACAAGATATTTTACGGTTTATGTAAAATTAAGAAATTATTTTAAGCCTCATAACTCAAAAAGTACTTAACAAAAAAGTACTTAATTATAGTGTTTTGGAAAGCTCTCGAGATAAGCTACAAGAATATGCAATGACAAATAGTAGGTTCCATTTAAGAAATTGAAGGTGACCTTCATGTGACCTTCAAATAACTCTTCAAGGTCAAACCAATGATACCATCTTATGGCCCCCTCGAAACCATAAAACTTTTGTCTGAAACATTTTTCTCTAAAATGCTTTGTTTCCGAAATAATTGCGTGCGTTAATTAAAATGACTCACCCTGTATATATATATATATATATACAGGGTGACCCATTTTAACTTAGGCAGCAAAATAACTCGAAAAATGAGCAAGATAGAGAAAAATGTTTTAGACAAAAGTTGTATGGTTTCGAGGGGGCCATAAGATGGTATCATTGGATTGACCTTGAAGAGTCATTTGAAGGTCACGTGAAGGTCACTTCAATTTTTTTAAATGGAACATCCTATATATTTTTGTACATTCTTGTAGCTCATCTCGAGAGCTTTCCAAAACACTATAATTAAGTACTCTTTTGTTACGAACTTTTTGAGTTATGAGGCTTGAAATAATTTCTTAATTTTACATAAACCGTAAAATATCTTGTAAAATATTCATTTTTCGATTATCTTACCTTAATACTTTTATGTACAAAATAATGAGAGGAATCAATTGGTGTAAAGAAAACACATAGTTGTTTTTAAGAAAAAATATGGAATTGTTAATTGCAAATTACATATCTTTTCTTCAAAACAACTATGTGTTTTCTTTACAATTGATTTCTCTCATTATTTTGTACGTAAAAGTATTAAGGTAAGATAATCGAAAAATGAATATTTTACAAGATATTTTACAGTTTATGTAAAATTAAGAAATTATTTCAAGCCTCATAACTCAAAAAGTACTTAACGGAATGGTACTTAATTATAGTGTTTTGGAAAGCTCTCGAAATAAGCTACAAGAATGTACAAAAATATATAGGGTATTCCATTTAAAAAAATTGAAGTGACCTTCACGTGACCTTCAAATGACTCTTCAAGGTCAAACCAATGATACCATCTTATGGCCCCCTCGAAACCATACAACTTTTGTCTAAAACATTTTTCTCTATCTTGCTTATTTTTCGAGTTATTTGGCTGCCTATGTTAAAATGGGTCACCCTGTATATATATATATATATATAAGAATAAAAATTCTAAATAATAAAGATGCCCAGTTAGCCAAGTCTGCTCGAACAGATTTCGCCAAGTGTTTGCTAAAAATTGTTGTCAGCAAAAAGGCTACAATTTTGCTACAAGAGTTGTTATTACCTGATTAAGCTGGCAGATTGGCGGCAAAAACCGAGCAAAGCTTGCTGAAAAAATCCGACAACAAATTGGCGGCAAAAAGCAAGCGAAGCTTGCTGCATTACTTGACGTCAAATTGGCGGCAAAAACCAAGCAAGATCTGCGCGCACAAAATTTGACGTCAAGTTGGCGGCAAAACCCGAGCAAAATCTGTGCAGAAAAGTCTGATGACAAATTGTCAGCAAAAAGCAAGCAAAGCTTGCTGCATGACTTGACGTCAAATTGGCAGCAAAAACCGAGCAAGATCTGCGCGCATAATTTGACGGCAGATTGGTGGCAGAAACCGAGCAGAACCTGCATAATCGGTATTTAGATGCCTTGATTCAATAGTTCCTTCGCTTTCCGCTACGCGATGCACGCTTTCTCGCAATCAAATTTTTATTAGAAGTAGATATAAAGCTTGCTAGTGGCTATTAATAAAAGATCAAAAGTATATTTCTTTTGGTTTAATTTTTGATATCTCATACAAGCCTAATATGAGAATATTAAACTGATTAGAATCAACAGGATAAATGGAAAATTATCCTATTTGAAGCATAAAGCAAGAGTTTAATTATCATATAAATTATGTCTCAATTTTATAAATTAAATTATTTTCACAATGTACTTTATTATTAATTTAATTAAGTTGAAAGAGAATTTGCTACGTGAGATATAACTACGATATAACATTACATTTCATAGTTAATTATGAAAAGAAAATTATAATTTACCAATAAAACTTATTCTGTAATATTAAATTTTATTGCACTTTGGTCAAAAGCAGATCATGCTCGGTTTCTACCGTCAATATGCTGTCAGATTGCGCGCGCGCAGATCTTGCTCGGTTTTTGCCGACAATTTGACGTCAACATGTCAGCAAGCTATGCTCGGGTTTTGTCACCAATTTGCTGTCAGGTTATGTCAGCAAGGTTTGCTAGCAAAACACGAGCTTAATGCGGACACAGATGGCTATGGATTTGGTGTGGAATTTTGATTAAATTTGCTGCCAATTTGCACGCAATTTGTTAACATTTTGCTTACTGGATGTATATATATATATATATATATATATATATATATATATATATATATACACATACATCTTTATTATTTATAGAACTTTTATTCTTAAGAAATGTGTACGCGTTTTACATTAAAAATAATATCAAACTTTCTCTCTCTGTAAATATATAAATTATTTATTAATAGCCTAAAAAAATAAATTTCTATATATTGTATACAGCTCTTACAGTATATCTCAGTATAAATCTATATATATATATATATATATATATATATATATATATATATATGAGGAGGAGAGAGAGAGGTCATACAAAACTCATTAAAAATTTATTTAATATACATAATTTACATAAGCGTCTTGCTATACAGCACTAGTGCTACCGGCATTTCGTGCACATAGCACGGAACAGAACCAGAAATTGTGCACATCGTGTTACCCTCTGAGAACTTTCGTGGACATTGGCTTTGTAGTTCATGTCCACGTTTTTTAGGTTCACAGAGGGCGTATCGCTTTCACGGATCACCTAAAAGCGGGCCATGACACCTCTCAGTCTTCTCTCTGGTATAAATACATGCGCGCGCTTTAAAGGGTCGTCTACAATGGCTGTAGCATAAGGTTGTAAGGCCGTAGTCGTAAGAAATTGACCAATCACAGTTGATTATTCTCCTGAACTTCAACTGGGATTGGTCAATTTCTTACGACTACGGCCTTATAACCTTATGCTATGGCCATTGTAGACGACCCTTTAAGGAATCCAGCTAAAGTACGCAATAAAGTACGAAGAGTCGACAAGTGATACACAGTAGTGTTATATAAACGAAAAATGGCCGACCAGTCAGAAATAATCCTTCGTTCTTTGATGCACAAGTGTTTACAGCGCCACACATATGCTTGATACGCGTATTATTTTGATACGATACGCCTTCTCAATGCGTGTCGTACCAACTCAAACGGCATTGTTTACACCTTACATTTAGTACGAACATAACATTTGATACGCGTATCAAACGGTCGGTGTAAACCAGGCCAATATAATTGTAGAAATACAGTATATCGTCAGAAATACAATTGGTCACACTGAATTATTTTGTCATGTTGGCAACCCTTTAATCAACGATTAAGGCTGTGTTCCCTTTGCACACTCACGCGCTGTGAGCATCATTCTGTCTTTATTGCTCGTCGAATATCAAACGAAGATAGAGCGATGCTTTCAGCGCTAAAAGCGTCAAAACGAACGCAGCCTAAGTTTGGTCGAAGCGGCCCTTAGTACGAACATAACATTTGATACGCGTATCAAACGGTCGGTGTAAACCAGGCCTGAGGGTGCAGTCCCATGGAGCGTATCGTGCATATCGCGGATTGCGCGTATTGAAAATCTGACCAATCGCAGACGTTCCGCTGTTTTTGATACATGAAAGTTTCGTTTCGATTGGTCAGATGTTCAGTACGCGCAATCCGCGATACGCGCGATACGCTCCATGAGACCGCACCCTGAGGGTGCCGTCACATGCGGCGTAACTTGCGTAAGCGTAACTTGTGCCGACCAATCACATCGTTTCATTTAAGTATCAGCTTCCGCCTAGTTATTTTACGCTCTTTACGCTATTATCGTTACGCCGAATCCAATTTTTGGCGGAAGAAACGTTGATGTATGTGTATTAGTAAGCGTATCGTACAGTGTTGTTCAAGACATAGGATAGTGTAGGTTCGAAAGGCATCAAAAAGTTTTAATAAAATATGAATAACGATCAAATCTTCTTCCACTTTTGCCATCGTTTCCAAATAATTATTAATATTAAGTTAGGATCCATTATTATATAGTTTTCTGTGGGTTAAAACCTCTGAATTACTTTCTAAATATGTAAATACTAATATTTAAATTTTAATATTTAAACTTTAAATTTTAATTTTAACTAAATTATTATAACATAATTATGATTAATACAAAATTAATAATAGATTTAATTAATATTTTTTTGAATAGTGAGCCTACTGGTATCACCGATCGTCCTTAACGTGGCCTCAAGAACACATACCCTAACAGCACATGTAGATACTGAGAATGTTCGAAGAATATCGCAAAAGTACAATGCATATATTCTCAGAACATTCGAGATACATACTATGATATACTAAGTATATATTAAGCGTCGTCTACAATGAGATTTTAAGGAGACTTAAGGCGTAAGACTTAAGAAATTGACCAATCACAGTCAAGTATTAAGAGAATATTCGACTGTGATTGGTCAATTTCTTAAGTCTTACGCCTTAAGTCTCCTTAAAATCTCATTGTAGACGCCGCTTTAAGAATGCCCTAATGTCCGCCTATTTTGGTTAATAGTAAATACTGAGAATATCTTGTAATATAATTCATATATGTAATAGAAATACTTTTAATAAATGCAGTAAACGGACACACTATTTCTTATTTTAATTTTAAATAATCTTTTTAGTATTCTGAATCCCAACAAGGAATCCAGAACAACTAAACTACTAAACAAATGAAAAATTTTAAATTAAGTCAGTTTATTATAAATTAAACTGACTAAAAAGAAAAAAGAAGAAACTTTGGAACTCAAGTTAGTACCAGTCCTTTATATCCATTTCACCGAAAATTAAGTACGAGTTTGGTGGCGCGCGTAGCGGCAAAATGAGGAAACACATGCAATATTATAGAATATTCTGAAAATATACGAGAAAGAATATACTAATACAAGATATGCAAAGTATATTTTGAGAATATATGAAAAATAATATACAACAAGAGATGTTATGGGATTATTCTCAGTATATTACATCTGTAACGTATATTTACAGTATGAGTATAGAATATTCGAATGATATCATGTGCTGTTAGGGTATGTACTGTTTTAAAGTTAAAAAGATTGAAATAAATAGGTACTTGAATCTTTTTAACTTTATAAATATTGCACACATTCCGCTTCACACATACTTGTATGCAGAGCATCGGTTCCCCATGATGCGTACTTTTTGAGACGCGTGGGTTACAAAGACCAATCGCAAATCTTCTTAGCATTTCCATTAGAGTGTACAACGGAAAATCTAATCTACAATTGGTTGTATTTGTTACGCATTCCGCATAATACGCCCCATGTGAAAGCCGACTTTCAAAATGACGTACTTCAATTAAAAGTTACTAGAATACGCAAGTTACGCTTACGCGAGTTACGCCGCATGTGACGGCACCCTAAGAGTAAAAAATTATTTGTTATGAATTATATAGCGTTTTTGACTTGTCGGGTTCAATCACTCCGGGGTAGTTTACTAGACGTTATTGACCAATCACAGTCATTCTTTAGAAGAATATATGGTTACATTCTTCAAAAGAATGGCTGTGATTGGTCAATAATGTCTAGTAAACTATCTTGGAGCGATTGAACCCGACAAGTCGAAAACGCTAAGGGTGCAGTCCCACGTAGAAGAAAAAGCGGAACGGAAAAGCGGAACGGAAAAGAAGTATAGTGGGGGTAACCAATCAGAACGTTTCTCCAAAAGACATCATACCTAGCGTTCTCGTATGTATGTACATACCTAGCATATCTAGTCTTTCTTATTCATAAATACAATTTATAAATTTATTTTTATATAAAATAATAATGTCATCGGTAAATTTTTTTATTATAATATAAAATATGTGTGTGTGTGTGTTTTATTTTCAGATATATATATTAAATTTTGTAACAATTTATTACACTTAACATTAAATTAGGTGAAAATATATTATTCTGAATAAAATATTTGTTACAATATAAAATGTAATTTTATCATTGTTTTATATAAATAGTTTAGTTTAATTTTATATTTTCACAAAATATAAAAACATAAAATTACACTAAAATAATATATTTCTCTTGTTAAATTTATATTATTATAAAGTTCTTTATTCTATTCCGCTTTTATATGACTGGGTTCCCCATGGAATATATTTTACGCAAAAACGGAAAAAATTCTAACCTAAAATTTACAATAATTCTGAATTAGCTTTGTTTTTTCGTAAATTATATTCCATTGGAATTTTTCATTTATTATAAAAAGATATTTTTTTAGAAAATTGATTATTTTTGTTAACTACAATTCATAAAAAATAATTTTTTACTCTTACTTATTTCCGCTTTTTCCGGTACATGGGGAACCCGGTTATTTAAAATCGGAACAGATATGTCTTTTGGAGAAACGTTCTGATTGGTTACCCCCACTATACTTCTTTTCCGTTCCGCTTTTCCGTTCCGCTTTTTCTTCTACGTGGGACTGCACCCTAATAGTTAACAAAAAAAAAAGTATAAACCAGTTGTTGGCCCGAATTTACTGATCATACTCCAGATCAGAAGTGGCCATCCAAATCCGAAGAAGAAGAAGAAGAACAAAAATGATCAATTTTGTAAAAAAATATCTTTATAATAAATGGAAAATTCCAATGGAATATAATTTACGGAAAAACAAAGCTAATTCAGAATTATTGTAAATTTTAGATTAGAATTTTTTCCGTTTTTGCGTAAAATATATTCAATGGGAAACCCAGTCATATAAAAGCGGAATGGAATAAAGAACTTTATAATAATATAAATTTAACAAGAGAAATATATTATTTTAGTATAATTCTGTTATGTTTTTATATTTTGTGAAAATATAAAATTAAACCAAACTATTTATATAAAAAGATGATAAAATTATATCCCAAACAGCACACGGACGTCTTTTGGATCTCCTAAGGACGTCCTGCATGGATATAGGAGATATCCTGAGGATATCTGTTTGTAATCCTCGTACATTCTGAGGATGTCCTGAGGAATAGTAAATGAGCGCCTCACATAAAGCCTAGATATATCCTCAGGAGATTCTATTTCAAAGTCATAAAGATATTTGCAGGATGTCCAGGAAATCTTATAACTCTTGAAACGTCTACAATACATTCTAAATTGGTCCAGAATATATCGTTGAGGTACTTTATATGTTATTTTCAGAATTAATTTAGGTTATATCCAGCATATTTTTTCCCATATTTTATATCGCGTTGCTTGATTTGGCAGTTTATATGCCGAATATTTGTTTGTACCCAAACAGCATCAAGTCGACTGTTAGTTGATTGTCAATCGGCAGAAAAAGTTTAAAGACGACTTCAAAGTCAGATTGAATGTCAACTTAAAGTCGACTAACAGCCGACAAATGACTCGACTATAATCGACTGTCAGTCAGCTAATAAGTCGACTTAGAAGTCAACTTTATGGCAATTATAAGTCAATTTTAATCAATTTTTAGTCAATTTTCAGTCAATTTAATGTCATGTCCATTAACTACTAAATTTTTATTTTAATGTCATTTCTCAAAAATTTGATCGATTTAATGTTCTGTATATAGATACATATATGATGGAATTTAAAAAAAATTAACCGTGCGGGTAAATATGTCGATAAAGGGAGCCGCGATCGCCCGCCTCGATTACCTTGACCTTGACATATGTTGTCAAGGTCACTGCCCTGAGTAATATCCAAAAGGTTTTAGCCGTCGCTCGCTGTTCGTTAAAAAGTTATTAACAAAAAAATTTCACAATTTTAATGCTTTTTATCTCTGAAAATATTGATTTGAGAAAAAAATTTTAAGCAAAAAATAAAGCCGCTGAAAAACTACAAAAAAGGTTATATGCATTTTTTTCATAAACCTACTATTTTAGCTGTTATATGAAAATATAATAATTTTAAATACATTTAATACAATTTAAATTTATATAGAATTTAATACAATTTAATATAATTAAAAAATATCACAAATGTATGTGTACACACACACACACACACACGCGCGCGCGCGGGGGGTGCAAGGGAGGCCTTCGGCCCCCCCTCCCGCAACCACCCCGCCGGTAGTGGACGCATTGCGAAGAGTTCAATCACAATGGATATATGTTGTAAATTGTAAAGCGAGGTCCACCTTGCCTACCGGCGGGGTGGTTGCGGGAGGGGGGGCCGAAGGCCCCCCTTGCACCCCCCGCGTGTGTGTGTGTACACATACATTTGTGATATTTTTTAATTGTATTAAAAATTCTATATAAATTTAAATTGTATTAAATGTATTTAAAATTATTATTTTTTCATATAACAGCTAAAATAGTAGGTTTATGAAAAAAATGCATATAACTTTTTTTGTAGAGTTTTTCAGCGGCTTTATTTTCTGCTTAAAATTTTTTTCTCAAATCTATATTTTCGGAGATAAAAAGCATTAAAATTGTAAAATTCTTTTGTTAATAACTTTTTAATAAACAACGAGCGACGGCTAAAACCTTTTGGATGTTACTCAGGGCAGTGACCTTGACAACATATGTCAAGGTCAAGGTAATCGAGGCGGGCTCCCTTCATCGACATATTTACCCTCTATGCGAAATAATTTGCTGTTGCCAGCGTAACCATTCTGGCATCACTGGCGTGAAGCTCGTGGAAGTATATGAATATTTCTATTTATCCATTGGATATCTTTGGTAGCTACTTGGTGAATATACACTCACAAAAAAACAGGCCACAATAATAAACGTCGACTTAAAAAAATGACTTCAAGTTGACTAAAAAATGTCGACTATCAATCGGCAAATAGCCATTCGTACTGTATGGGTACATGCAACGCATATATAATTTTTAAAATTTCTTCTTAAATAATCCTGAAAACATATACTGGATATAATCTAAATTAATCCTTCAAATAGCATATATATAGTATCAATCACATATTTTCTGAACTAATTTGGGATACAATGAGGAATACAAAAGGATATCCTTAAAATATCTCTTACAGTTCCGCAGGGCTCCCTTAAGAGATCCAAAAAATATTCTGAGCTGTTTGGCTTTATATCATATCCTGAATAAATCCCACGTATTTCCCGAGGATAGTTAGGATATATTCAGGATCATCCTAAGGATAGCTTGTGCTGTTTGGGATTTTATATTGTAACAAATATTTTTTTCAGAATAATATATTTTTAATAAATTTTTAATAAATATTTTATAATAAATATTTTTTATTTATTTTAGGAAATTGAAATGAAAGCAAATAAAATATTATTATTATTAATAAAGAGAATTAGAGAATGGAAAACAACTTCACAATTAAGATGCCATAAGGAATTGCGTCGGAGAAAATTATTGCAAGCTTTTTTAATTTTTAAATTATTAAAAAAAGAACAAAGAAAACAACCCACACAACATGCATGTCTTGAAGACGTCTTAAACATGTCTTTCTTATGACGCCTTTAAGACTTGACCAATTGACGTCTTTCTGATGTTTTTAAGACATTCAATTTAAGACGTATTTTTTTAAACGTCTTAAAGATGCCTTTCTTATGACGCCTTTAAGACTTGACGTCTTTCTGATGTTTTTAAGACATTCAATTTAAGACGTATTTTTTTAAACGTCTTAAACATGCCTTTCTTATGACGCCTTTAAGACCTGACCAATAGACGTCTTTCTAACGTCTGTAAGACATTCAATTTAAGACGTATTTTTTTAAACGTCTTAAACATGCCTTTCTTATGACGTCTTTAAGACCTGACCAATAAACGTCTTTCTGATGTTTTTAAGAACATTCATTTTAAGACGCCATTTTTAAGATGGTCGCGGTACCAGGCCAGCCAGGCACCTCAATATAGTTAGCAGACAAATTCAATATTTCGCATTTTCTATTATTGCATTCGTTTGGGAATCATTTGGGCAAGTTTAGGAAAGCATTTTCATAGTTTGGGAAATAATAGTTTATTTATAATTAATAAAAGTAAGATCGGCGTATAGTTAGCAGAAATAATTTAAAAAAAATTTTTTTTTTTTTTAATCAACGTAGAATTATTTGGGAAACACTTCTGTAACGGTCCCATAGTTTGGGAAATAATAATTTCAATGTAATAAATAAACGATCATATAGTTAGCAGACAAATTTGATATTCTCTATTATCTATTAAACCAATCGCTTAAGAATCGTTTGGACACATTTAGGAATAGATTCTCATAGTTTAGGAAATAATAGTTTATTTATAATTAATTAAAATAAATTGAGCGTATAGTTAGCAGACATAAATATTTAAAAAAAAAATTTTTTTTTTAATTAACGTGAAATTATTTGGGAAATATGTCTGTAATGTTTTTAACGTTTGGGAAATAATTATTTCATCTGAAAATCGGTAAATATGTCGATGAAAGGAGCCCGCCTCGACCTCCGGGAACATAGCCGGGCAACTTCGACTTTTTTAATTTTTTTTTTTTTTTTAATCGTTTGTTGGTTAATTTCTTACGACAAGCATGGAGCTGACACACACACACACGGGGGGGGGGTGCAAGGGGGGCCTTCGGCCCCCCTCCCGCACCCACCCCGTCCCCCTCGCTTCACGTGAAAAGTTGCAAAATGGAACCTCGCTTCGCGTGGAAAGTTGCACCCTACCGTAGGCACCCCTACCGGCGGGGTGGGTGCAGGAGGGTGCAACTTTCCACGCGAAGCAAGGTTTCACTTTGCAACTTTCCACGCGAAGCGAGGTTCCACTTTGCAACTTTTCACGCGAAGCGAGGGGGACGGGGTGGGTGCGGGAGGGGGGCCGGAGGCCCCCCTTGCACCCCCCGTGTGTGTGTGTGTGTGTGTGTCAGCTCCATGCTTGTCGTAAGAAATTAACCAACAAACGATTAAAAAAAAAAAAAATTAAAAAAGTCGAAGTTGCCCGGCCAAGTTCCCGGAGGTCTCCCTCAGGGGCATCATAGAGCTTGTCTCTTTGGTGTACGGGCATTTGCGATCCCGAGGTACCCGAGCTTGGTGAAGGAAAACACCATGTAACACCCGGAGTGGAGGCTTCGTTAGCCGGGTAAGGTCTCCTCCTAAGGGAAGGAAAACCCCGACAGAAAACCATTTCTTTGTTTCAGATCATGGAAGTCGACACAAAGGAGAAGAACTCCCTGGGTTCGGATACCAGTGGCCGGCGGGAGGGGGGTACTGTCCCGGCCACCCTCTCGTCGTCATCGTACGACGGGCCATCTGGATTTCTGCCGGCGGGGAATCCAGAGGAATTGGCTACCGCTTGGGACTGTGCGAAGGATTGCCGGGTGTGTCGTGCCTACTCGCAATATCTGAGAGCATCGAGTGCGGACAAGTGCGAGATCACAAAACTCTTCGAGATTGTGTCTCGCATCAGGGATGGAGCGACTCTCGGTGAACGTAGGTGCCCGCGATATTGTTTTGTGGTGAACAATGAACACCGGAAACTGAGTAAACTCGTGAGTGGTTTTGGTGCGATGAGGAAGGACTTGATTGAGCGTCCTCGTTCCCCCGAAGTGGTTCGCGGGGACAGTGGAGATGGGGGGGAGGAGGAGAGGGATCCCTCCTTCATAACCATTTCCTCACCGATCTCTCCGGAGGCCGTGGAGCGCGCCTCGGAGGAGGAGTGGACCCCGAAGGATAAGCGCCTGATAATTGGGAGGAAGCAGTACCCCAAGGGAGGTAAGTCTCTGCATCCTTCTTCTTCCTCTAAGAAAAAGGAGACACGCGGACGTCCGGCTAAGACTGGTGACTACGTTGGACTCGCTGAGGCAAAAGAACGCCTCAATGCGGCCAAGCGGGAGGAGCTCCGTCTGAGAGACATTGAGCGGCTCTTGGACCCCACATCGGGTCCAATTCTTACCGCGGTTGGGAGGGATAACCTTCCTCCCCGGGGAGTTTTTGCGGCTAGCTTGCAGGGCATCACCACCTTGGAGCTGAGGAGGCTGGCCGGGACTTTTAGCTCTCAAGTTGAGAGGGTTGCGGGAGTCTCTGGAATGGATGAGGTCCTTTCCAGGGAGCTTCTCGTGTCCTCGATGAAGCTTGAGGGCATCGTCGAGTAGTTTGCTGCGAGGGTGGGTGTGGCCGCGGACCCCCGGGTGGACGCTCTTCGGAGTGAAAACCAGGGGCTAAGGGGCCGCATATCCTCCCTCGAGCAAGAACTGGAGCGCGTTTCTGGGGAGTTAGCCGCCCTTCGCGCGGCGCTCCCTTCAATAGAGGCTTCTATGTTTGTGAAGCCTGGGAAGAAGAGACCTCGTGTGGCTTCGCCCGAAGAGTCTCCATCGTCCGATGCCGCGGGCGGTTCTGCCGTCGTTGGGGCGGGGGATCGACCCGTCTCTTTGGCTGAGGTGTCGTCCCTCTTGGATCGGCGACTTGTGGACTTGAGGGGAGATATCGCCGCTATAGTTTTGGCCACCTTGCGGTCGCCTCCTGAGGAGGGCGCTGGGGCTTCTCTTTTGAGAGGGGCCTCTCAGTCTGGGTCCCTTCCATCGGGTGCGGAGGTTCGCGCTGTTGGGCGCGAGGCGGTCCCTGGGGGCTCCGCCGCCCCCGCCTCCGCGGGGGTTTTGGCGGATGCCCCGGGATCGGGGGCGGTGTCGGGTATGGCCGTCACTGGCGGTTCCCGGAGAAGGCGCAGGCCTAAAGAGGCACGTAGGAGGGCTGCTGCCCAGAATAGGCGTGATTTGGTGGTTCCTGCCCCCTCGACGTCGGTGGTGTCGCTGACCATCGACAAGAAAAAGGGTGGAGAGAATAGGACTTATGCCTCGGTTCTGGCCGAGGCTAGGTCCAAAGTTAGTTTGTCCGAGTTAGGCATCGAACAGCTGCATATGCGCCGGGGTGCTACTGGTAGCCTATTGCTGTCGGTATCCGGTAGGCAGGCTGTCGGGAGGGCCAATGCATTGGCTGATTCCCTTGCGCGGACCCTCTCAGCGATGAAGAAGGTTCGAGTAGGTCGTCCTATGCGTAAAGGTGATGTGAGAATTCGAGGACTAATGAGTTTCGTCTCGCAGGAAGAAATTCTTTCAGCAGTGGTGTCCGCTGGAGGATGCAGTCTGGAAGACCTCCGTGCGGGTCCCATTAGGTTTCCTACGGGATCGAGTGTGGGAACAATGTGGCTCCGTTGCCCCGATCATGTGGCGCGGGGTCTCGTTCGGGTTGGTGAGCTGAGGGTGGGTTGGGTGGCCCTTTCGGTCATTCCGTTGGGTCGCCGCCCCCTTCAGTGTTTCCACTGTCAGGCCTTCGGCCATGCGTCTGCGAGGTGTGGATCAGCGACGGATCGTAGCAAATGCTGCTATCGTTGTGGCAAGGAGGGTCACATCGCTTCGGGTTGTACGGCGTCTCCTCACTGTATGCCGTGTGCGGACAAAGGTAAGCCTGCAAATCATAGAGCAGGCTCTAAGGTTTGTGCTCGCCCGTTCGTTCCTCCTAAGAAGAACACGGGCGATCGGGAGGATAACGCCAAGCAGAGGCGTCAGGCGCCGGGTAGACCGGATGGAGGGTCGACTCCCGGAAGTATGGCGTCGAAGGCGGTGAGTAGCCGAGGGGGAGCTCGAGGTGCGTCTGTTGACGCTGATGAGCCCCCTTCTGCCTCGCAGGGCTCCACGGAGCCCATGTCGTCGTCCCCTTGATTGGAGTCTGTCTGTGACGTCTAGTGTGGTTATGGGGGCTGCGGCCATGCTACTCCGGAGGGATCCGGAAGTGTTTGGTTCGGATACGCCCTCTGTATATAGTCTTGGGTTTTAGTCTTGTATGTCATCCTTATTGTAGTTTGGTCAAATCTTGTCGTAATTGTAATGTTGGCGCGCATATCTGTGCCCCATGGCAGTAGATACGCTCACGCGTGTAAATGTGCTCCCCCCCCCCACTCTGGGGGGTCTGTAGTTGTTGTCGTTATTTTCCGTTATTTTCCTTGTGGTTGTTCGTTTACGTTTGAGTGTGGGGAAGGTGTTTGTTTCGCCTTCCGTTTCCGGGGAGAAGCGTGTAGGAGTGAGGGCTCCTACTCGCATTGCACGTACCCCCGGGGACGAGGGGAGAATGGCTAATAGCTCGGTCGTTCTCCCTACAGACTCTTTGAGTCAGGGATGTCTGCAAGGGGGGCAACTCCCTTCGGGAAGGGTCCTCACGGACCAGGCTATAGGGTTGTCCACTGGATGTTATGCGCGAGCGGTTCCCGGTGGACGTAAATCCCTATTAATGGCCAGGGGCTATAGACAGGTTTTAGGGTCCGGTGCTGATATTTCGGGTCAGTACTGGGTGGTAAACCGGCCCAACCCACGTGGGTTGGGACGAACCGAGAGTCCCCCACGACGGCAATCAGACCTCCCTCGGGTCTGATTGCTAAGTGCGCAAAGCATTTCCTGTCTTAAAAAAAAAAAAAAAAAAAAAAGTTCCCGGAGGTCGAGGCGGGCTCCTTTCATCGACATATTTACCGATTTTCAGATGAAATAATTATTTCCCAAACGTTAAAAACATTACAGACATATTTCCCAAATAATTTCACGTTAATTAAAAAAAAAAATTTTTTTTTTAAATATTTATGTCTGCTAACTATACGCTCAATTTATTTTAATTAATTATAAATAAACTATTATTTCCTAAACTATGAGAATCTATTCCTAAATGTGTCCAAACGATTCCCAAGCGATTGGTTTAATAGATAATAGAGAATATCAAATTTGTCTGCTAATTATATGATCGTTTATTTATTACATTGAAATTATTATTTCCCAAACTATGGGACCGTTACAGAAGTGTTTCCCAAATAATTCTACGTTGATTAAAAAAAAAAAAATTTTTTTTAAATTATTTCTGTTAACTATACGCCGATCTTATTTTTATTAATTATAAATAAACTATTATTTCCCAAACTATGAAAATGCTTTCCTAAACTTGCCCAAATGATTCCCAAACGAATGCAATAATAGAAAATGCGAAATATTGAATTTGTCTGCTAACTATATTGAGGTCAGCCAGGCATTAGACGGGATCGAGTTGGAAAATAAATTATTCCATTTACCAAAGTTGAGCAGTGCTTTGCACAGGTAAGAATTAACGATATTTAAAGCCGGGTCTGCAATGGCCATAGCATAAGGTTGTAAGATGTAAGCGAAATAATCAAATCCATTTCCTATGGATTTCGTGCGTTCTACGGTGGTCTCGCATACGCAGTCACGGAAGAATTCTGCGTTCTTAATTCTTATTGCGCGTCCGCCGTAGAACATACATAGAGCCCATTCTACAATGGCAGTAACAAGACTGTAGGAGTAGAGATTAAATCGTTTTTAGTGAAGTAAAGAAGAAGAAGTAATGAAATAGACATTTTGTACTACTATTACCTTAGAGTACTATTGAGAATTTCTATTTCGTTACTTCTTGTCTTTACTTCATTAGAAACAGTTTATTCTTTACTCTTACAGCCTTGTTATTGCCATTGTAGAATGGGCTTAGGGCGTGTTCCAAAATTCACTGCCAGCGCTGAAAATCTTTAGTTCACGTTACGTATATTATATATTTTCAGCGCTGGCAGTGAATTTTGGAACATGGCCATAGTAGGAAATGGATTTGATTCATTTCGCTTACAACTTTATGCTACGTTATATATATACAGGGTGAGCCATTTTAATTAACGCACGCAATTATTTCGGAAACAAAGCATTTTAGAGAAAAATGTTTCAGACAAAAGTTTTATGGTTTCGAGGGGGCCATAAGATGGTATCATTGGTTTGACCTTGAAGAGTTACTTGAAGGTCACATGAAGGTCACCTTCAATTTCTTAAATGGAACCTACTATTTGTCATTGCATATTCTTGTAGCTTATCTCGAGAGCTTTCCAAAACACTATAATTAAGTACCTTTTCGTTAAGTACTTTTTGAGTTATGAGGCTTGAAATAATTTCTTAATTTTACATAAACCGTAAAATATCTTGTAAAATATTCATTTTTCGATTATCTTACCTTAATACTTTTACGTACAAAATAATGAGAGGAATCAACTGGTGTAAAAAAAACACATAGTTGTTTTGAAGAAAAAATATGTAATTTGCAATTAACAATTCCATATTTTTTCTTAAAAACAACTATGTGTTTTCTTTATACCAATTGATTCCTCTCATTATTTTGTACATAAAAGTATTAAGATAAGATAATCGAAAAATGAATATTTTACAAGATATTTTACGGTATATGTAAAATTAAGAAATTATTTCAAGCCTCATAACTCAAAAAGTACTTAACGAAAAGGTACTTAATTATAGTGTTTTGGAAAGCTCTCGAGATAAGCTACAAGAATATGCAATGACAAATAGTAGGTTCCATTTAAGAAATTGAAGGTGACCTTCATGTGACCTTCAAATAACTCTTCAAGGTCAAACCAATGATACCATCTTATGGCCCCCTCGAAACCATAAAACTTTTGTCTGAAACATTTTTCTCTACAATGCTTTGTTTCCGAAATAATTGCGTGCATTAATTAAAATGGCTCACCCTGTATATATATATATATATATATATATGTATATGTATGTATGTGTAAAAAAATTAAACTCTATATTGTAAAAAATATATTAATTATCTTTTGTATATTTTTTTTGCAGCATTATGACAACATATGAAGATTTTATTCAACAAAATTTTATTCAACAAGATTGTGACGGTATGCGTTCCATAAATGGAATGCTTGGCCATCATCGCGTATTGATACTACTAGACTAGTTGTACTATTGAAAACTTTGTATCAACCAATTAAGGAACAAGTAGATCTTCCGATCAATTCAATATGATCCAGTTTTATGTACAAGATCTACATGCAGAGCTATTTTAAATCTATTATATCAAGTAGACTATCGTGCAAAATTATGGATCTGCAATTTTTGCTCTCAGAGAAATCCTGTAAGAAAAAATTCTATCCATTTTCTTTTAAGCTAAATCATTTTAGCTAGACTAGAGTTTAACTTAATTAGATTTAAGCTAGCAATTGTTCAATTTTGGAAGTAAATTCAGCAGAATAGTAAGCTATAGGTCCTTGATAAAAATGACTAAAATAATATGATTTAGATTGTACAGATCATAAGATTTCAATCTTGTGTTATAGTATGTATGTATATACACAGCATATATATGCTATACACATAAATGAATAGAGTAAAAATCATTTTTTATTTATCACAAACATTTTGAAAAATATTAAAGTAGTTTATTTCTATTAGAAATTAAAGTATATTTTTATGTATTTCTTTATTATGATGTATTTACATTCATATTCTATTCTTTATTACTTCATTTAAATTCGTATTTTATTTAATACATAATTCTCTTGTAATATTCTCCTCTCTATATCATATAAGATATAATTTAAAAAGTAATCGTAAATTATTTATTAGGAGCATATAGTGTTCATAAAAATATGTATAAATATTCAAAATATAATAAAGAAATGAACTTAAAATGATGAGTTTTGTTATTTATTATAGAATAAATCAATAAATCAATATGCAGCTATTTTACCGACCGAATTACGCACGTCTAAAAGTCGTCTTAATTGAAATGTCTGAGACGTCTTTATAACATCCTGAGTGAGACATTTAATTATATCTTGATTGGGACATCTTGAGTGAGACGTCTTAAAACAATGCCCGACAGATATCTTAAATCGGGACATAAGACGTCTTAAAGACGTCATAAAGATGTAATTCTGATAACTTCTTAAGACGTCTTTAGAAATTTCATGTCGTCTTAAGACATCTTTAAGACGACATAATGTTGTGTGGGAACGAAGATTTTGGGTTCGACTAATATTTAATGAAGAAAGAAAATATAAGGAGGAAGTAATAATTTAATCACCCAGTCACAATATGCACATATTAATTGTTCCTGAATTAATAAAAAAATATAAATAATTTAGTTTTCTTTCTTTCAACTTTAATTATGGAAAATATACAATCTAACCTAATTTAATGTTAAGTGTAATAAATTGTCACAAAATTTAACATATATATCTGAAAATAAAACACACACACACACATATTTTATATTATAATAAAAAAAATTACCGATGACATTATTATTGTATATAAAAATAAATTTATAAATTTTATTTATGGACAAGAAAGACTAGATATGCTAGGTACATACATACGAGAACGCTAGGTATGATGTCTTTTGGAGAAACATCCTGATTGGTTACTCCCACTATACTTCTTTTCCGTTCTGCTTTTTCTTCTACATGGGACTGCACCACGGTCTTGTATACAGGTCTGGGCACATCGGCGAAAATATGTGAGCAGAAGTGACGCCAATATGGCGTCTACAGTGGGCCGATTACCAGGAGCGTAGACACGTTTTCGGCACCCAAAAGATAACAATTGTTTTACAATTTATATTTTTTATTGACATTAATACATTTTAATAAAATTATTATAATAAAATTAAACATTATATTTTCATAAAACGTAACGTGTTATAACAAAAAATAAATGTTAATTATTAACTTTTATAATATTTTGCTTGCCTCTTTTTTGTGGCACTTATTTTTTTTGCATTTTTATTTATCTGTTGAGAATATTGCCTCATCCTTAAGCGTAAATAGTATGTAATTGCATAGGATAGGAGTTCAGAACCATGCTCTGTGCAAGGAAATGAAAATTTATAGTTATTTAACATTTCATTAACTGTCTCCTCATAAACATTTGGGGAAGATACATGCTTTGAGAAATAAGCTTCGACTTCTCGAAGCATTTAAAAAAAATTGTATTAGGGTGGATTAAAAAACCTCTTGATTTTAAATTGACAATTTCAGCAGAGGGTAACTGGGAGAAGGCTTTAGGTATCCGTATAGCTATTTTACATATATCACAAGCAAAATGCTTTTCTATTTGTTTGCAGATGTATCCTGAAAAAAGAAACTAATATTATATTTTTAATCGGAACAAAAAGCATGGAAAATCATTGTCCTAGTTTTATAAAACCTAAAAAAAAATTTAATAAAAAACCTGCAAATAAAATAATGTGATTAAAGTACTGATACAGGAATTTGTTATGTGAGGTTCAAAAATTTTTAAATAATAATTATTTTTATATAATAATAATAATAATAATAATTATTATTATTATTACTTTTATATCAAAATAAATTTCACAGGTCATCATTAATTATCATCTTTATTAATAATTTAATAGTTAAATTATCAGTAAACATGATTTTCACGTAGTAAATTATACAGTCGACGACCGCTGCATGAGAATAATCATGTTCGACGACATCATCAAATTCCCACTCATTTTCTTCAATGATCCCATCCAATTTTGCCTTCAAATTTGTCATAGAGATTTTAGTTGGTTTGTCGTAAATGTCTTTTAACTCAGATAGGGTGATGAGAGTTTTCGGATGTGTTTTTGTGATGGTGCAATTTCCGCTCGCAGGTGGTTTCAAAATGCTATATATTGATAACAACTTATATAATTGGAGGAATGTTGGGGTCGAAGGATGATCATTGGCTCCTGCAGCTTGGCGGATTATTCCGAAAAATTTCTATAAAGAAAAAGTAAAAATTATCAGTAATTGTCAAAAATAAAAGTAAGACAAGACAATTCAAAATTTATATACCTCTAATGAATCCTGATTAATTCGTCCAGTTAATATGTATTTAAAATTATACGTTGTAGTTAATGTTTCACAAATATCCATAGTAGATTGAATTGTGACACGTAGACCCTCCGCTGTGTTGCTCGTTAAGAATTCCGATCCTTTTATTTTTCCATTTCGGAAGTAATTTTCCCAACAGTTGAGCCATTCGAGAGATGATTGCAGAACCTGTCATTTCGAACAGTATATAATATATTATGGTTATCTTTTAAGTAAGCTAGTATTTGAATATTTTATTTTCAAAATTTATGAATTACTTTAAAATCATTTCCAGAGGATGTGACTCCTTCATTCGGGGTTTTGCGATTGAGTGCATCAAACAAATCATTAAACCGTTGGCAAAAATCAATTGTGGCAATCCTGTAATTCAGGGACACCACGTGCTTTGTAGAATTTCAAGCCATGTACAATTGAGTTACTAAATATCTATAAGAACAAGAAACTATAAATAAGTGACGACTGTTAAGAAAGGTACAAATTAATAGTAGGTATAATATTAAAATAAATATTAAAATAAATATGTAAATATTATTAATATTAATAGTTATCATCATCATCATTATTAGTCGTTTGTGTATCGACGCCCTTTCGAATTTGTTAGTCGAGCTGCAGCCATAATTTCCTTTATGCACATTTTTTGTATTTCTGGCATATCTAATACCTCACATTTTTGGATTACATCTTCCTCCTTAAGCTTATTTATTTTTGCCTGTTGAGAGAGAACTAATTTTTTCAAAGTCTCAAATCGTATTTTTGAACGTTTTAAGGCACACTGTTGGCGATGAAACTTTTTTTTCCATAGATATGATAATGATGATGTTTGATGTTCGATCGTTGTTTTTTTATTGCAAATCTGTGAACACTTTCGGATTCGTTGTTTTTCTCGTAAAATACATTTTTTCACGCTCTTGCAGGCTTCACATTGTCTTTCATCCGTAATGATTGGACATCTATTATGTCGCAACTCAAATGAATTATTGGTGTGCCCAATATTTCCTTTCGCTAAATTTACATCATCACGCATAGAAATACCGCAGCAAATATTTAAGCTTGCAAATTTTTCAACTGTGTCATTAATATTTTCTAAGTTTTCAAATTTATTAGGAAATGAGAACATTGACGGATTTACACGTTTGGCACTTATCAAGTAAAGAGTTTTCATGTTGTCATCAATGGTCAAGCTTCTTCGTGTAGTAGGATATATGGATATATCATCATAATTTTGCAGATGAATCTCGAAAAGTACAATTTGTTTTTTGGATAATGTACAATACCAATTTGTTGGTAATTTTATCACAGATGGATTATTCAGTAGTTCCGTAAACAAATTATGTTCAATAAAAGTTTTGCTCCTCTGGTACTTTTCAGTATCTTCTATCAAATGTTGTGATACTTCTATCAAAGGTTGTGATATTGGAACTATGTTAAGCTGTTCATCTGTAATATTTTCATTTTCCTGCAAGTTTTCTCTATTGCCTATATGCTGCGGCGATATTGCTATTGGTACTGCGTCCTTTACCAGTTGAGCTCGTTTATTCGGAATCTATGCACAATAATTTTATATTAAAATGTTATGCATTAATTATTAAATTTATTTTTTAAGGTAATTTATATTTTATATTATAAAATATATGTAACCATTTACCTCGATAAGCACATTGCCATTTTCACCCTTGTGTTTGTAGCTTTTTATTATATCTTCTGTGCGGAAGTGTTTTTCACATACAAAATGTTTTGCCAACAATGGCTTTATTAATTGAAGCTTTTCTTCCCACTCTTTTCTTCGTTCATCATCTTTTGGTGCAGAAAACATTGATAATTTCACCTTGCAAGTAGCATAACCTGTATTACAACCAGGTACTATACATTTGTTAGGCATATTTTTTTCTTCGCGTTATCAACTCACTCAGCAAATACTCGCTAATCATATATGATATATAACTAATCACTTATATATGATATAATATGTGATACGAAGAGACCGTGTGCTAAACAGCCACAAATATACGGCACTATGTTGTCTGACAAAACATGTCAACTGCGCTTGCGCGTCGGCCTATTATAGTCGCCATATTGGCGTCACTTCGCTCACACCGGTTATAGTAGAGCTAGTATAGGAGTGCCCAGACCTGTATACAAGACCGTGGACTGCACCCTGAATACCACTGAGGACTACTGCACAGGACGCGGCAACGCGTTCCGCGCGGCGGAAAACGACGCGATAGCCAATCAGCAGATATATAATACCCATCGCGCATCAAAGTTGAACTCCATCCAACTTTTGTATTGGCTTACCGCGTCGTCTTCCGCCGCGCGTAACACGTTGCCGCGTCTTGTGTGCAGTAGCCCTGTGCAGTAGTCCTGAAACGTTCTTTTTAGCAGAAATGACGTCAAATACTGCTGTTTCTTTTAGCAGTGCAGTGCTGTTTAATGCAACAGTTCATTGCACTGCCTGCTCTAGATCTTCCCTGGCGGAAATAAAATGTAAACCGAGCGTTAACAAAGCATGAATTGGAGAGTAAATCTAATGTAACGGAAAAGTGACGGAAGCGTAAACGAAGCTATTAAAAGGCGTAAATTGAAACATCGAAACGTAAAGAAAGCGGCTATTAAGTGTTAGAAAAGCGTTAACGAAGCGTCATCAAACTCTCCGAAAAGCGTGAACGAAATATCCTTTAAATGTAAACGGAGCGTCATCAAACTCCTTAGGACCGGTTTTACAACTCGAGTTAACCCGAGTTTAATACGTTCAACTGGGTCCTGATTGGTCCATTCGCCACTTAAACTCGGGTTAACTGGATTGTGGAACTAGGCCTTAGGCAAGGTGCAAATGGTGGTGGGGATGGCAGCCATATTTCGTGTGGGCAAATTATACTGGGTGTTCAGTTCGTATTGTCGATGTTGTCAGATAAGTCTGTGGTACAATCCTCTTACAATCATAAAATAAACATTTTGGACACCTTATATAATATGCCCACACGAAATATGGCGTCACGTGCACACCTGTGCATCATGTCCGCCTGTATCTGTTAGCAGTCTAGTGTATTATAGAAGTCTGTGTTCTAACCGAAGTTTAGCTCGTTAAAGGTAGAGACCCTCTAATCACCCAAGGAGAACAAAAAGTCATCATAACGTCAAAATGATGTCAAAATAATGTCAAAACAGAGAAAATCACAATGACATCAAACCGGGAAAAAAATGACTGTATTTTGACCTCATTTTGATATCATTTTGACTAGTAAATCGTTCTTTTATATATTTGTATTAGGTAAAAGCAATAAATTCACAGGTGATAAGATAACAATATACAGGGTGATTCAGAACGATCCAGGTGTCCTTGCATAGATGTATTCCTGATGAGTTAATTCTGTGACGATTTTTCCTTTACGAAATTTTTGTCCGAAGCTTTATATTAATTTCTGAGATATAATTGAAAATAGTTAGCTAATTACGAGCCGGGTACAACGGGCATCTAATACAATAGAGAATAGACGGCGCGTTGCGCTATGCCTGTCCATTGTACCCGGCTCGTAATTAGCTATTTTCCATTATATCTCAAAAACTAAGCTTCGGACAAAAATTTCGCAAAGGAAAAATCATCTCAGAATTAAATCAGGAATACGTCTGTGCAAGGACACCTAGATCGTTCTGAATCACTCTGTATATATATATATATATATATACATATATATATATACAAATAATTAAAGTTACTATTTTTTGTAGTTCTTTAGTAATACATATATGTAGTACATATTATTTTATTCAATATAAGAAATATTATATTAACTTTATTAATAATAAAATATATACTATACTATATATACTATATATCAACTATATTATACATATATAACTTACTAATATTATGTATAAACTTACTTAATATTATGTATAAACTCTATGAAAATATAAGAGTATCAGTCTTTTAAAAAATATAAAGAAAAAAACTTCAGTCTTATTCTCAAAAACATATAAAAACTTAATAAAATTTCATACAAAAGTTTGTATTTCATACAAAAAAAAACTTAATAAAATGGCAGAAAATAAATGGCAGAAAATTATCAAGTTAATAAATAGGTGTCTTTTCTATTATAATTCTAAATACAACCAAAGAGTGAGGTTAGATAGGTCGATCGGTACATTACAACAGTTTTATTTCAATCTCTACGTTGTTAATACACACATAAAATCTAATTATAAGAAAAAAACTAAACAGACACTTATTAAGCACACACTAAACACAACATCCATATAACCTCTATCAAACAGAATCAAGGGACTATATTAATATTAATACAATTAATATACTTTTGATGGATTCATTTTCTTCTATATAGTCAAACCACGCTGAACCGCAACACAAAACTAATGGCGAAAACGCGAATGTTTTTTTCTTAATCCTTTTTTCTCTTGATTTTAAAAGCAGACTTCTTTGTTCTAAAGCACGATCTTATTGTACATATAAGACGCGCATGTTCTAAAATAAACAGCGCCTTTTTCGCGAGTGACTCTCAACCTTGACATGCTTCTATTATAGCCCATATTCTGAATCTTCTTTTATCGATAAAAGTGCCTCTAAAAGCGGTATATAAGCCTTCTGATTGGCTACAGGCCGCTTTTAGAAGCACTTTTATTGATAAAAGAGGATTCAGAATATGGGCCTATATATATGACATTATACAGACATATTAACATAATTATACTAGACCCGGAAAAAAAAAGTCCATATAAAATTGGCCATATATGGATTTTGTCAATATCTAATTATGTTTTGCCAAATATAGTCATATATGATATCATGTATGAATAAATATTATCAGATCTGAAAATTACAGCACTTTTCTCATATATTTCTCATATACTACATTAATTGTATCTGTAATCTTCTTTCTAAGCCTGTCACACATTAATTTTAAGTACCACTTAGCTGCTTCCCTAGTAGCACTTTATTGGAGCAATATTGGCTAACAATATATATCCAATATTTCCAATGTTGGTCCAATATCGCAAAGTAGACGCGATTTCATTTTGAGCCAATATTGAATTGTAATATTGGACTAATATATTTATTTTCATCTTTAACCAAGATTGGCTAATTATACATACCCAAATATTTTTACATTGGATATAGATCAGTTCTAATATATGACGGAATTCGCCATCAAAAAAAAAATTAACCATCTGTGGTTAATTTATGGAGCTCTGGAGCTCCTCGCAAAAGCCAGAGGAGGTGCGGCTATAATAGTCTGCACTCTTTGATTGATAAGTCGTGACTCGTGGGACTTGTGCCGCGGCCTTATATACTGCTTTAGATGGAGTCCCACTCTCGGGTTAGGTGTTTTCCTTTTCGCCACCTAGTGGCGACGCGCGAAGCTCACATATAATGTGTGAACATGCAATATTGGCACACATTTACATTTACTTAATAACTAGTATTGGTATTATAATGGATGCAACCATATTGGCAACACATTTATATTTATTTAGTAGCCAATATTGGTCATCATGGGCACTGCAATATTGGCAGAACACTTGCATTTTGTTAACAACCAATATTAATTTTACATTGGCAAATATTGGCCAAGACATTTCCAATATAACCAATATTGAGCCAAGGTATACCAATATTTTGCCAATGTTTTGTGCTACTAGGGTTCTATAATAATATAAATATAACTGTTGTTTTTAAATACTGCATAATAATTAATTAAATATATAATGCAAGATATAATTTTTAGGAAAAATTATATTTGTCTATATAAAAAAAGGTAAAATCATATATAATCTTAAATGATTATATATAATATCATATATGATTTATATCAAAGCATACATGAAACTAACCTTTGCTTTGGTTTTATACATGCTTAGATATGATATCAGTATCTGACTATGCCTGATTGTACAAAATGACGTGAGGTATCTAATATCATTTTTTATGATCAGAAATGGTCAGAGATGGACATCATATCTAAGCATATACAAAAACGTATGCTCTGATAAAATCATATGTGATATTATATATAATCATATAAGACTGTATATAATTTTACTTTTTTTTATATAAATAGACATGGACTTTTTTTTACCGGGGATATATAAGCGTATACCATAAAAAAAAATTGAATGGCTTGTTTGCAAATACATATAAAGCTAATCATTTTTTTTTCTAATAAAATGTCCACGCAGGTCACAATGACATCATTTTGACGTCACTGCAGGGAGTCTTGATATGAAATTGACGTTTTGAAGTCAAAATGATATCATTTTGATGTTATGGTGACTTTTTGTTCTCCTTGGGAGAGTCTGGACCATAGACATAGTAAGTATAGACCGAGCATTATATAAGCGTTAAGTATACGAAAAGAGAGACAAAAGATATAAGATGAGTTTCTTTCTCTTTTCAATGTCGGAGAAGTGGGGAGCACTTCTCCTCGCGCCGGTTCGTTTCCCCTATTGCGCTATAAAATACAAAACCAAACATTGTGTGATGGTTTTTATAAGCAGTGAACATTAATCTTAAAATATTTAAAATGGTTAATGCGTGTTGTGTCTGCGGGAAAGAAACAAATCCAAACGAAAATCGTACATTTCATTGGTAAATTTTTCTTAATGAGTATATAAAAAATTGTATGCATATAAATTATTAAGAACACATTCAAATTAAAATATTTCAAAAATATTTTCTTAAAAATACTAACTAAAAATATATTTTTTATCTTTCCGAAAAATGCAGACCTTAAACAGAAATGGTTTGAAGCAATTGGTAAAATTGTCAGTTATTCATCTGCTCGTATTTGTAGTGATCATTTTTCTAGAAATGATTTTAATCATGACACTACAAAAAGGAAACGTCTACTTTCAATTGCAATACCTAATAAGGAGAATAGGTAAATATCAATTTATCATTATTTAGAATTAATGGAGTTATTTATACATTTAATATTAAATCTTATACTTTTGTTTAGAAACAGTTTAGCACACAGGGAAATAAATGAGCAGATAAATGATTATGAAGACGAAAACTGTTTAAATCAAAACACGAATACTGTTATTAGAAAGAGGAAAATTAGTAATGTGTACGTATTTATAAGTAGTGATTACATATGTCAATTTAATTTTATTCAAGAAATTGTTTAATTATAGGCAAATGGATATCTGTAATGAAAATGTGCCACATAAAAAAATTTATTTGAATCTTCCAAATAATAAAGTTGCAACTTTAACAAGAAGCAACTTTACATCTGATGAGGCGTGGAATACATTTGTCAGGTCAACAATATATAGTAGGATGAAAAATAAATTTCTTATGGAAACATGCCAACGTTTTAGAAAAAAAATTGGCAATTTAGAAAGCTTATTGAAATCTCTGGGAAATAAGCGCTTATTAACAAATAGTAGTATAGATGCTATAAAAGTAAGTAATAATGCTAAAATATTTTATTCATTAAAGATAAAAATAAGATTAACAAAGATAAAAATAAACTTTTTTTTATAAAAGATTTTTTTTATAAAGACAGATCCAACTATGGAGTCAGCAAACTTCACTCAACAATAAATTCTTAAAGAAATGTCAACGACCTTCAAGGTTGGAAAAACTTTGATGTTTTAATAGTTTTTGCTTTTTCTATTATTTTATACTAATCATGATGTACGATGCTCTATCTATTCCTGTTTTATATTTAACAGAGCAATCAACTATAAGGGCAAATAATAAACGGGCAATTAATATATGTGAAGTGGCTGAGAAAATTTTGAGGCATAATAGAAGCATTTTATTTTCAAAGAAAAATATTATAGAATATTTAATTTGTCAATGTTTTTGTTTTATGCCAACTAAAATTTTTGTTGATGATTCTCATATGTTAGATCAATCTCCGTTATTTGATCATCGCCGCCAAGTTATTAAGTTAATTTTAAAAAAGTTTTTAGAAGTACGTTTACATTATGAAAGTGAACAATTTCAAAATAATGTTAATAGGCTAAGAATGCGTAATAATAAATTAACTCTGTTTCAAGGTCAATAAATAATGATTATTATTTAGGCAAATTATGACTTGATTTTTTTAATGTTCCTATATATTAATAATAAACGACAGTTACGAAATATTCTAAAAGAAAAAAATGTTATGTTATTTTTAGAAGAAATATTCTATCAGCTTTCAGTATATGTTGTAATGTGTCCGAAATTAAATGCCAATTGTGATTTTTTATTAATTATAATTAATTATAATTGTTATACTACATTAGCGTCGTCTGAGTATTTAAATCAGATTGCGCAGATTCTATTGCGCAGGCTCTCCCTACTACGATGATGTAAGAGAGAGAAAGAAACTCATCTTACATCTTTTGTCTTTCTTTTCGTATACTTAACGCTTATACAATGGATGCTCGGTCTATACTTACTATGTCTATGGTCTGGACATAAGATAGCAAGCTCTGATTGGTCCGCCATTTTTCTTCAATTCGCGCCAGTTTTATGGAATTTCTATTGCTATCAAATATAATAAATTATTAAATATTTAAAAAAATACATGGAAATTTTAATTTTTCTTATTTAATTTGTTTTAATATTATTAACTTTGCAGTTTGTTTAGAATAATCTCTTACATATAAAAAGGTATAGAAAAAAATTTGATTGAGTTTAAATATATAAAAAATAACAATCTGAATAACAGAATAAAAAAAATGTTTTTAAACATTACGAGAGAGAGAGAGAGAGTGAGTGAGTGAGTGAGAGAGTGAGTGAGTGAGTGAGAGAGTGAGTGAGTTGAAAATATAAACTTTGATAGTAATTAAATTGAAGTAATCAATTAATAGTTAAAAAAATAATAAGAAATAGGAAATAAGTAACATATATATATACATATACATATCATAAAAAATATTTATTGTATATATTAATTATTTATATTATACATGTAAAAAGTAATACATTATTTTATTTTAAACTATGATGCATCATCATCGATTTGCTATCGTAATATTTACGATTAATTAATAAAATTCTGCCGCACATCCAACCATTATTTATTACTTTACACTCATATGCGCAGTATAAATAAGAGGTTATGAGACATTAACTAAGAGAGAGTAAAGTAGCACATATTTCTCTCTCTCTCTCAGGATTTTGAAGAAAAATGTCGGACAATCTAACCTAACCTACTTATGTCCAGACTCTGATTAGAATTCGTATTAAGTTAGCCGGAAATTTTTCAGCCAACCAAAAATCTCCTTATGGAATCGTTTGTATTTCGTATGAAGATGTTTGAAGTGTGATTAAAAACGTTTGTGAGTAATTAGAATAATTATAAAAAATTAATTATTTTTACAGTATGTAGTTAGCCAACATAACTAAATATTAAAAATTCTCCTTATGAATCGTTTGTATTTCGTATGAAGAGTTTTGAAGTATAATTAAAAAGGTTTGTGAGTCATTCGTTTAATTTTAATTAAATTTTTTTATATTGTGAAGTTAGCCGGAAGCTATATAAAATGGACGCCGTCCTGTGATTGGTCGATTTGCTTATGGTAAATACTAAAATTTTCTCATGTGTACTGACTTTAAGTGTAAGCAAAACGAGCAAATTTATCTCTTTTGTAACTTTTAATCCATGACTAATTTATTATTAATTCCGCATAATCGCATAATATATCATGGATCGTGGATAAGCGTAGATAATTGAAATATGTTTTTCTACCAATAAATAAGTAAATGTTTTATAATTGTTTTATAATGTAGTCATCATTCAGAAAATGATCACAATTTGTGATTATGTATTTAATTGTTATTTTATATTCGCTTTCAAATAATAAACTATATAATAATAAAATTTATATAAAAAGATGGTAATATATGTAATCCAATTAATTATAATTGACAAAATAATTTCTTGTGAAAAAATAAGAGTAAAAAATATAGAAGAATTTTTTTTATAGCTTGTATAAAAAATCAGTTTTATGCTAAGTATATTATAATTTTCTGGACTGTAGTAATATTTAATATATAATTTTTGCTATATAAATATATATTTCTGATATAAAATCTATTTCTACAGATAGTAAGATCGGCTGAGTTATGTCACAGAATATCAGAAGGCTTACATCAAAATGCGAGAGAGAGGAGATGGCATATATCAATATGAATCCATTGCTGATGTTGTAAGAGCAAAAATAGAAATCTCTGTAGATTTTATTATTTTTGCATCCGAAAACTTGAAAGTTGCCCATGCCTTATCGGAAGTAAGTCTTCTTTTGTATTTTCAAATATATATAAGCGCACATTTTTAGCATATTCTTTTATGTTATCATTTTTTTTGTTAATTATTATTGATTACTTTGTTAATTATTGTCAATTTTTCAGATAGAAGCTAATATAGCCATAATAGATGAATACTACATAATAAAAACAGAAATGTAATATATATATATATATATATATATATATATATATATATATATATATATACACATATGTAATATTAATACAATACTACAATAAAATATTACATTTCTGTTTTTCATGTCCAGGTAATGCTTGAGTGAAATGATTGTGATGAAAAGTTTTGATCGATAATATACATAAAAATTCTGACGAAAACATTGGCAGAGAGAAAACGAATATTGTATTTGTGACAAAGTGCTTTTGATTTATGAATCAATCCCATAACATTACGGATTCCATTACAATTTACTACAACAAGTTGCACCAGATATTATGTAGTATTCATCTATTATGGCTATATTAGCTTCTATCTGAAAAATTGACAATAATTAACAAAGTAATCAATAATAATTAACAAAAAAAATGATAACATAAAAGAATATGCTAAAAATGTGCGCTTATATATATTTGAAAATACAAAAGAAGACTTACTTCCGATAAGGCATGGGCAACTTTCAAGTTTTCGGATGCAAAAATAATAAAATCTACAGAGATATCTATTTTTGCTCTTACAACATCAGCAATGGATTCATATTGATATATGCCATCTCTTCTCTCTCGCATTTTGATGTAAGCCTTCTGATATTCTGTGACATAACTCAGCCGATCTTACTATCTGTAGAAATAGATTTTATATCAGAAATATATATTTATATAGCAAAAATTATATATTAAATATTACTACAGTCCAGAAAATTATAATATACTTAGCATAAAACTGATTTTTTATACAAGCTATAAAAAAAATTCTTCTATATTTTTTACTCTTATTTTTTCACAAGAAATTATTTTGTCAATTATAATTAATTGGATTACATATATTACCATCTTTTTATATAAATTTTATTATTATATAGTTTATTATTTGAAAGCGAATATAAAATAACAATTAAATACATAATCACAAATTGTGATCATTTTCTGAATGATGACTACATTATAAAACAATTATAAAAGATTTACTTATTTATTGGTAGAAAAACATATTTCAATTATCTACGCTCATCCACGATCCATGATATATTATGCGATTATGCGGAATTAATAATAAATTAGTCATGGATTAAAAGTTACAAAAGAGATAAATTTGCTCGTTTTGCTTACACTTAAAGTCAGTACACATGAGAAAATTTTAGTATTTACCATAAGCAAATCGACCAATCACAGGACGGCGTCCATTTTATATAGCTTCCGGCTAACTTCACAATATAAAAAAATTTAATTAAAATTAAACGAATGACTCACAAACCTTTTTAATTATACTTCAAAACTCTTCACACGAAATACAAACGATTCATAAGGAGAATTTTTAATATTTAGTTATGTTGGCTAACTACATACTGTAAAAATGATTAATTTTTTATAATTATTCTAATTACTCACAAACGTTTTTAATCACACTTCAAACATCTTCATACGAAATACAAACGATTCCATAAGGAGATTTTTGGTTGGCTGAAAAATTTCCGGCTAACTTAATACGAATCTGATTAGAGGGTCTCTAGTTAAAGGAGGATTTACATTGCGCCCAAAGCTCACTGTATCCAATCGGACGTCATACATCGGACATTGGACGCAATGTAAATCCTCCTTTAACGAGTTAAACTTCGGTTAAAGTGAGTTGTGGAATTGGGCCTTAAGGAACGTAAACGAAACGTTATCGAACTCTCCGACAAACATGAATGAAATATCTAATATAATTTTTAAAGAACGTAAATGAAATGTCATCAAACTTATTGGCGAATACGAATCAAATGTTTATACTCTACTATATTTATACTGTACCGTTAATATTGCACTTTACATTGTAAATAGGAAATAAACGGATTATTTTCGTTTATTCGCTAGACATTTACTTGTCCGACTTATAAAATCAATTTAATATATGAAGCTCCTGCATCGAGATCAGAAATATCTTTAATCTTATTTGTTACTCTTTGTAAACTTTATATAATTTTCATAACTAAACTTAAATACGAGAAAGATAGCGCATCGCACGTCGCGTAACGGTAAACGAACGAACTAACAGATCCTTGCGTGCTCGCGCGAAACTTTGACGTCCTTAAAAATATTTCTTTAAATTGTTAAAGTGTAAGGGAAATATTTCATACATGTTTTGTGCAGTGTTTAAGCGTTGAAGAAATGTGGATGAAGAGTTTCTAAGTCAATCAATCATTGAAGTGTATATGAAGCGTATTGGAGTGCTTCGTTCACATTTTATGGAGCGTTTAGGAAGTGTAAATGAAGAGTTACTAAAATGTCAATCATTGAATGTACAGGAAGCGTATTGGAGTGTTTCGTTCACATTTTATCCCAAGGAGAACAGAAATGTCAAAATGATGTCAATTTGACGTCATATTGACCAAATTTATGTCATTTTTTGATCATTGAAATCTCGATCTCGGAAATGACTAAAAAATGACTTTTTATATTGACTTAATTTTGATCTTTTTAATTTTTAGAAAATGTGATGTATATTTCTCAGCTGTGTATATATATGCTTATTATTATAAAGATGTTTAAAAGTAAACATTTTCCATATTCAGATATTGTTGCAGTTCGCAGAAGAGTCTATTATAGTTACTGATTAAAAACTGAATTGCTGATTAAAATATTATTTTAAGCGACTTACGTCTTAAATTTGCGTCTTAATTATTTTTTTCAGTTATAACACATTGACAAATTATATTTATTTTTCTTTTAATACAATAATAATTTTTTATCATTAAAAAATAATTAATTAATAATTTATTTTAATGTGGAATATACTTTATTTTTTCAAAGTATTTATTATTTTTAATATATATATATATATATATATATATATATATATATATATATAATTTTTTATTAGTGAGTGCTCAGTGTACGGTGTCGTGTTATTGAAAAGTTGTATAGTATTCATATTTCGTACCTGCGCTGTTAGCGCATATCACGAATGCATTGCGACAGTGCGACACGTACGACTTGCGATAGTGAGCTTGCACGATCTTGTTCGCAAGTTCGCTAGACATTTTTGTTGAAGGCGTATTAGTGATTTCAGAAGTTATATAATAAAGAAGTGATTTTTTAAAAAGTGATTTTAATTTTAATTGTTGAAAAAGGGGGAGGTCTACAGAAGATAAAATTAAAATGTCGAAACAGTCTAAGAAAGAGGTAAAATACTTTGTCATTTTTATAGGTTATATTACACTTGATCTCAAATGTTTAATATTGTATGTATTTATTTATCAATGAGAGGTGGTAATATTATAATGTAGGATAACACTATAAACATTTCACTAAATAATAAGTATTAATAAAAGGTAAATGTTCAATTTGTTTTTATTAAATTTTAAGAAAAAATGCCCGGTAAGCAAAATGCGCGCAATTTGCCAGCAGATTGGCGACAGATTTCCACAAAAGTTGCTAGCAGATTGGCATCCGTTATGTCCGCAATAGGCTCACGATTTGCTAGCAAAACCTGCTCACAGAATCTGACAGCAGATTATTAGCAAAAACCGAGCAGGATCTGCTAACATCACTTGATGTCAAATTGTCGGCAGAAACCGAGCAGGATCTGCGCGCGCGTAATCTGACGGCAGATTGGCAGCAGATCCCGAGCAGAATCTGCAGCTTCTGGTCATTCATATAAATAAGTAATATAAATACAATAAAATTAATTACTACAGATGTTAAATAAGACTATTATCGGCGAGTTATCGGTTAATTACAATTTTCTTCTAATACAACATATAATATGTAATATGTTATATCGTAGTTATATCTCACATAGTAAAGGACTCAATTTAATTAAATTAATAATAAAGTAAATGGTGAAAATAATTAAATTTAACTTATAAAACTTGAGATATAATTTATTTAGAATTAAATTCTTCCTTTATGCTTCAAATAGGCAGTAAATGAATAATTATCCATTTATCCTATTGATGCCAATCAGTTTAATATTCTGAATCTTATCTGCTTGTATCACATATCAGAAATTAAAGTGATAGAAATAGTTACTATATTTTTGATCTTTTATTAATAATAGCGACTTTATATATATTTCTGACAGAAATTTGATTGCGAGAAAATACATCACATAGCGGTAAGCGAAGGAACTATCGAATCAAATGCAGATTGTTGCCAATTTGCCATCAGATCACGCATGCAAACCCTGTTCCACTTCTGCTGTCAATCTGCAGTCAAATTGCGCGCACGCAGATTCTGCTTGATTTTTGCCGACAATCTGATATCAAGTCATGTTAGCAGATTCTGCTTGGTTTCTGCCACCAATCTGCGTCAGATTCTGTGAGCAGACTCTGTTCGAGTTTTGACATCAATTTGTCAACTTAATTGGTAATAACAGCTTCAGTACCAAATTTGCAGCCGTTTTGCTAACATTAGTTGATAGCAGACACTTGGCATGATATGCTTTCTACAGACTTTGCTATCTGGGTGCATGCACCTATTAATATATTTGATTTTTTGCTTATAAACACAAAATATACAGTCGCATACTCAACTTTAAATGAATTACTTTTTAATTATATGAATTGTAATGTTTAATAAATTTAATTTGGGCTATAGATCTTGTCATGAAAAGAAAATTATATGCTCAGGCTTCTAAAGCCAATGCTAAACGTTTCCGTGAAGCTGAAATTGAGGATCAATTGATTGAGATGGAAAATATATTAGATGGAGCATGCTCTAATCCCTCTCATGTTTTACCTGCTGTGCACATTGAAGAAAACCATAATGTTCAGGATAATGATTTAATTGTAGAAGACGTATTACATAATCCACCAAATCATGAAATTGAAGATGCTGAATATAGTGAACACAGCAGTAGTGATGAAGCAGAAAACGAATGTAATATTGAATATTTGAGAGATCGTCCTATTAATGACATAGAGGCATATTTATTGAACTTTTTAACAGAATGGGGTGTTCGAGATGTATCATTCAAAAAAATGGATAAGCTTTTAGCAGGATTGCGAGTTATTTTCCCTGGTTTGCCAAAATCATATAAAACAATTCTTCATACTCTTCGTACTGTGAATATTAAAGAAGTTGGTCAAGGTCTAATGTGGTATAAGGGTATAAAAGTTAACCTTGATGAAATATTAACTGAAGACTATTTGCAAAATAAAAATCAAATTATAGTGGATATTAATATCGATGGTGTTCAATTATATAAGAGTGCAGATGATCAATTTTGGCCAATTTTAGGTTGCCTTAATGGTGACAAATTTCCTTTTATAAACGGTGTATGGTATGGGCATTCAAAGCCTGATGATTTAGAAGGATATTTATCGGATTATATTGAAGAAGTTAAAAATTTGACTATTAATGGTTATGAATTTAATGGTGAAAATATTACTTTTAGTATAGGTAATTATATTTTAGATGCCCCAGCTAGACAATTTATTAAGGGCATTCACAATCATAACAGTACATTTTGCTGTGAAAAATGCACAGTTAAAGGTGTTAGACATAGAAATCGTCAAGTGTTTTTATATGATAATGCATCTCTACGTACGGATGAATCATTTAAAAACAGAAATCAACCAGAACATCATAAGTACACTTCACCTTTAGAACGGAATTTACAATGTGGAATGGTGTCCACGTTCAGGCTTGATCCGATGCATCTCGTGTATGCAGGAATTTTTAAGCGATGGTTACAGTTTCTCTTTGGAATCATTGTAACAAGGGGCAAAATTAATAACAGAGCTAAATCTCAATTGTCTCTAGAAATGTTACGTTGTAGTCCTTGGGTACCTATAGAATTCAATCGTCGACCTCGATCTTTTTATGAAATATCTAAGTATAAAGCAACAGAATTCAGGCGCATCTTATTGTACGATGGTGTGCGAATCTTTAAGAACACGCTACCTCCTAACACATATAAGAATTACTTACTTCTACATAGTGGAATATATATACTGTCCAGTCCAACTCTAGTGCAAAATCAAATTATGCTCAATGCTGCTCAAGAAATTTTAAAAGAATTTATAAAGCACTCGTCTCAGATTTTTGATAAATGTTTCGTTGTTTATAACGTTCATTGTTTAATTCATTTAGTCGATGAATGCCGAAATCATGGAAGTTTGGAATCATTTAGTGCTTTTAAGTATGAAAATTTTATGGGCATTATGAAACGACATTTGAGATCTACTTACAAGCCTTTACACCAATTAATTAGACGTGATGCAGAAACCAAAGGACGGTTTGTTACAAAAAAAAAAGACAGATGAGCCCAATAAAATTTTGTTGAAAAATCAATATAATGGAGATAACCATTTTGAGGGAGAACAGTTTCAGACTGTTGTTTTACATAATGTTACTCTTACTAAGAACGAAGCAAACAGCTGTTTTAAAACTAAATGTGGAGATATTGTAATCTTGGACAATGTTATCCGAACACCTCAGAATCGAATTTTCCTAATAGGATATAAGTTTATAGAACAAGAAGATTATTATAATTTTCCTATCCCATCTTCTGAACTTGGAATTATGAAAGTATCTCGTTTACAAAGTCACAGAACGGCTTATAAAATTAAACATTTTCTTTGTAAATGTGTTCTTTTTCCTGATAATGAGGAAACATTTGTATGCATTCCTCTTGTACATTGCAACACTCAGTAGAATACCAGTAAGAACTTTTATTTTTTAATTATATTTTATTTTACAAGTTATTGATTTGCAGCCTAATATTTTATTGTTCTTTTCAGTTCGCAGTTGTGGAATTTGATGATTCATGTGATGAATCTCAAACACTAATAGAAGTAATTCCTTCCAAATGGTTATTTGATAATAATACTAAATGCAAGTATCCATCTAAAAAAGATAAGCTTAAAACTACTCGTTTGGTCATGTCAAAAATAGATCCAGGACAGGATTGGGATATTTATAATCTTCAATTTCATCATTACTATAGTAAGTGTGTAACTTTCGGAGATGTATTATCATATATTTTGTGTTTGAATATAAGTTCTTTTAGTACCAATATACAATATACTTAAAATGTAACTACATTTTGTTTCATTAAAAAATGAGTTTCAGTATTATGTGTATTTTATGTTATATCTTTACGCATTTTCTCACTTGCAGGTACCTACAATACTGCTCTCAAAGCAGCCAAAACTGTTTTAGAGGGAGAAGTTGCTCAAACAGAAGCAGAAACAGATTATACTCAACCAAGAAAAAGAAAGAAGAACAGAAGATACATATCATCTTCATCAAATGATGAAGAAGTAGATGAGTCTCTATCAAATGTTCCTCATGGTACAAGTAGTGAAGTACCTGCACCAGATTCTCGTCTTTCAAATAAATTGAAAGTACTTCTTAAAAATAAATCTATGAAAACATCAGCTATATGTCAACAAAAAGAAACATCTGTTGGAAAATTATTCTCTCGTAATGAGTCACGTGTTAAATCTTCAAGCCTTTTAAAGTCAACTAATACATCAAACAAAAGTCCGATACAGCAGCATTCTTCACAAAATAAGGGTATGTCCATATTCTTATTTCGTGAGTTATTTTTGTTTCTATAATTTTAATAACAATCTTTTTATAATCTTTTATAATTTTGTAATCTTACAGTCTTTTTATCATTTTAGTTACACAAGAAAAATATTTATCTCCTAAAGACTGTAACACACAAATGTCAGAAAAATTTGTGACCGCAGAGCCATCGCAATCAAAAAAAACCAAACCTCTCAATAAATTGCACAACATTGTTTCACATTTAAACAAAGAAAATTGTCGTAATTCTTTTAATAGTAAGTTACTTTATTTCTAAATAATAGTGATTTTCCATGTTAATTATATATATATTGTATATATATATATATATACAGGGTGACCCATTTTAACTTAGGCAGCCAAATAACTCGAAAAATAAGCAAGATAGAGAAAAATGTTTTAGACAAAAGTTGTATGGTTTCGAGGGGGCCATAAGATGGTATCATTGGTTTGACCTTGAAGAGTCATTTGAAGGTCACGTGAAGGTCACTTCAATTTTTTTAAATGGAACATCCTATATATTTTTGTACATTCTTGTAGCTCATCTCGAGAGCTTTCCAAAACACTATAATTAAGTACATTTTCGTTAAGTACTTTTTGAGTTATGAGGCTTGAAATAATTTCTTAATTTTACATAAACCGTAAAATATCTTGTAAAATATTCATTTTTCGATTACCTTACCTTAATAGTTTTATGTACAAAATAATGAGAGGAATCAATTGGTGTAAAGAAAACACATAGTTGTTTCGAAGAAAAAATATGTAATTTGCAATTAACAATTCCATATTTTTTCTTAAAAACAACTATGTGTTTTCTTTACACCAATTGATTCCTCTCATTATTTTGTACATAAAAGTATTAAGGTAAGATAATCGAAAAATGAATATTTTACAAGATATTTTACGGTTTATGTAAAATTAAGAAATTATTTCAAGCATCATAACTCAAAAAGTACTTAACGGAAAGGTACTTAATTATAGTGTTTTGGAAAGCTCTCGAAAAAAGCTACAAGAATGTACAAAAATATATAGGGTATTCCATTTAAAAAAATTGAAGTGACCTTCACGTGACCTTCAAATGACTCTTCAAGGTCAAACCAATGATACCATCTTATGGCCCCCTCGAAACCATACAACTTTTGTCTAAAACATTTTTCTCTATCTTGCTTATTTTTCGAGTTATTTGGCTGCCTAAGTTAAAATGGGTCACCCTGTATATATATATATATATATATATAATATACATATATTATATATTGTATTATATTATATTTGTATTAATTATTATATAAATTATATAAATTCCGTTTCTCTTTTTTGTTTCTTGCATAATTGATTTTGTGGACTGTTACAGTTTTTGAAAAAAGCTCATCTCAATTAACTTTGGATTATAATGAACAATCCGTAATATCAGACAGTTCTTCGACGAATACTGTGTCTGTACATGTACATGATGATATCTCAAAGAGAAAACAAAATGCTTTCTTAAGAGACGATAACAAAGAAAAGTCATCTCCGGCCTTTGATGATTGTAAGTGAATTGAACATTTTTTTCTATCACAATTTTCTGAGTGCACTTGCATTTAAATTAGAATTATATGTATATATTGCATTTGCAATATATATATATATATATATATATATATATATATATATCTCAATTGTATAGTTTTTTTAAATTAAGTTAAAATTTTATATGAATTGATTTCATAAATATAAAATAATTTGTGAATTTTTTTTACTACATTTTATTATGTCTTATTCAATCACTAATGGAAATAGAAATAACAATTCTAATTTTGATTCAGATGATAAAAACAACAATGATTACAACGAGAATTTTACAAAAGATAGAAGTGAATCTAGTGTTTCAAGAGATGAAGAAAGAACTTTAACGCCATGGATAATAGCAATAGATCATCTCCAAATTCACCACCATTGCAAGGTAATATGATTTTTCCAATAATCTCACTTTTGAGAAGTGGTTTTGCACATTACTTTTTTCCTAATATATATTAATATATATTATATTTATTTCAGGTTTATCGAATGCAGATCGTGATTTGCTGACGACGACATTAAGCTATTTGAAGAAGCTTCATGGTAATGATTTTTTTTGTACTAATTTATATAACTGCAGTTATTACGTATGATACATTTTCTGATCATTAATTAATATTTTCGTAGGACCGGTTGTATCTAATCTTGATAGAGATTTGCTTCGAGATGTATCAAGTAAGCTTGACATAGTACTAATGAACCAACGTCGCATCTTAAATGAAATATTTCCTGGAGAAGCTGTGATAGAGAGACCTGAAAATTGCTCCCCCCTTCCATTGCGAGATGAGAAGTCATTTCAAACATTTAACGAATTTTTAAAAGATAAAGTTGCTTTTTCTCAATTTGTAAGTATAGTTGATCTTTTTGGGTATTATTATTTATATATTGGGTATTATTATTTATATATTTTCTACAATATATGAACTCTTCTTTTTAGCATTTATTTCTTTCTTTAAAAGTCAGCTTGTTGAAGATATTTGTTTATTTCAGATCAACTACCTTAATGCACATATTGTTGATGATTCTGACCAGTGGAATGCTGCTATTCGTCTCATGTCCATCGTATTACACAATGAGCTTGCAAGACAAATTAGTTGGAAAGGAACTAAGGGAGTGAAAATCTCTTTTTATGGAACTAGAATCAAAGAAGCTTTGTTTTGTAAGTTTTTCTATAATTTTTTCTTATTTTTAAGATATTAAGTCCTCTGATTAATCATTGTCATGTATTAAATTATGAAAAACGAGAGATTACATGAACTTTTCCTTTCTTTTTCTTGCAAATTAATTTATTTCAGTGATCAAAGAAATCAAAGAATTGCTAGAAAGACTTACGTGATTTTTCGTTTTTAACTTAACACAATATTCAATATAATTGCAATAAAATTAAAAGATCACTTTTTTATTTCTTGTCCATTTCTGTTTAGGTGCCATAATGAGTCGTTTTAAAAATGAATCATTGAAAACAGCTGAGGAGTCTATGAAGCGCTGGTTGAATACTTCTGGTCAACGTAAATGAAAGAATAATAATTTTTACTGTGCAATGTTTTTAAAAGTGATATTTATATTCTCTACTATATACTTTAATATTAACTACTTTAATATATTCTACTATTACTGTGCAATAATAACGTTTATAAATGATATTATTTGTAACATGTAATATTATTTGTGATATTAATAATAAATGTATCATAAACAGTCAAATATGTTTATTAATTACTATCTTAATGTCTCTAGCAATAATTTTGAACAGTCAAAAAGGAATGTCAAAATTACGTCATTGTGAACATCAAGACAACATCAAAATTTTATACAATTTGATGTCATTTTGACGAACTAAAATTTGACCATATTTATACATCAATTTGATATCATTTTGACATTTCTGTTCTCCTTGGGATGGAGCGTTTGGGAAACGTAAATGAAATATTAAAGCGTAATGGAAGCGTAACGGAATGCTTCGTACACACTTTATGGAGCGTTCGAGAAATATGCATGAAGATTTAATCGCGAAGAGATAATGGGAAGTCAATGAAGCTTCTAAGAAGCGTTTATTCTGTTCGTTTACGCTTCTTTGACACTTCGAGAAGCGTTTAATTTTCACCAGGGAAAGTTTATAAATAAATTATATAAAATAAAAAATATCTTAGATCTTATTATAAACTATAAACTAAATTATAAATTTAAAATTATTAACTTTGTAATTGTTAGTAAATTTGTTTTATTGTGATAAGCATATTCGAAATTATAAAAATTGTGTGCCGCTCACTGTTAGAAAAACTAAAACATAACAATTGTGCGGGATTGCTCCGCACGTTGAACACCGGCACATACCCGACAGGGTATCGGGAAAGGAGGAGTGAGAAGGGAATGACACCAATTGACTAATAATTCAATCACAAAAAAAACATCAGTTTAGTAACTCAGATAGTCGTTTTTCACAAAAAAAGTTATCGTCACAAGTTCACAATTATCACACTAATTATTTCGGAACACTTTAGCGCGAGCGTAGTCGCGGCATTGGTCGCGAGAGCGAGCAAGACAGCGGATCGACTCTTGAGATAGAGCGAGACCGCGATACTTTTCGCCGTGAGCGAGCGAGACAGCGGATCAACTTGAGATAGAGCGAGACCGCGATACTTTTCGCCGTGAGCGAGCGAGACAGCGGATCGACTCTTGAGATAGAGCGAGACCGCGATACTGTTCACCGTGGTGGGTGGTGGAGTCCGAGGTCACAGGAAAGTGGCTCAACGTTCATATAAGAATGGAGGCACTCGTTGCTACTATGCACTCGCGCCCGGCTGACCGATCCTTGCGGAATGTGACTGCGCGCGTTGTGGAATCTCCGCGGCACAATCCGATCACTGGTTTTTTTTGTAAGGCACTTCCGAACTGCCCAGACTTCACCGGAATTCGAACGCGTAACGAAAATTGCGAGTACGGACTCGTTTAGATATCGCGAGAGCGGAACTCCAGAAAGTTTGACGAACGACAGACTTATTTAGTTGGTCTGAGAGTGACTGCCACGACTGCGGAGCATCCCCTACGGTCAGGGGGTTCGGACGAAGAGTCGTACGATCAGATTGAGCCTATCGGAGATTAGCACGTAGTATCGCGTGATTTCGCGACGCGATTATTGGCCAGGACACGATCACGCGTCGCGGCCGTGAAGGTCCTGGCGCCTGGCGCAATAAGGATAGCAGATATGGATCGAGGTGCCCCTTATCACGCATTGATGGCGCTATCGATCCGTTTAGGGCTTTGTCTTCTTTTCGTGTTAGATTCGCTATGAACCTTAAACATACCGCCCGCCTCGAAACGGTAGTTTTGAAATATATTTTTAGCTTTGGTAAACAATTTGTTGGTTTGAGCGATTCGCAGTTTAGATTAAGGAATCGCCGCCCGCCATGAGGACTCGTGTCCTGAGCGATGATTTTTATTGTCGCATAAAGAAATAAGAGCTAGCGCTTTTTGAATAGTGAATGAATACGGTGTACAAGTTAACGGATTAACACTTTTGACAAGAGAGACAATTTTTAATTTAGCCTTAGCTGGTCGTTTTCTTCGAGTTTGTCGGAGGCTGACGAGGCAGCTTCGATTGGAAGCATACAAAATTTCCCTAAGGGTCGCCTGTACTCCGATTGAGCGGTTCGTATCGTTACGACGCGCACTAGACCATCAGATCCTTTATGACATTTTGTTACCCGACCTAGTTCCCATTTACAGGGCGGGAGTAAAGGATTTCTTCTTACTAGAACCATCTTGCCGACTTCAATAGAAGGTTGCATTTTTTTCCATTTGTTTCGTTGCTGCAACGTATTAATATAATCAGTCTGCCAGATTTTCCAAAATTTTTCGGTTAATTGTCGAAGTAACTGCCATTACGATAGCCGATTTTCATTGATTGACAATAAGGAAGGTTCTGGATTTAACGTAAGGGCAGATCCGATTAAAAAATGCCCTGGTGTTAGTGGTTCATAGTTGTCTAACGTATCTTTGAGGGGCGCGATCGGCCTAGAATTAAGACAAGTTTCTATACGACAGAGAAGCGTAGTGAATTCCTCGAAAGTTAACGTGTGAGATCCGAGGACGCGACGTAAGTGATGTTTTACGCTTCGGACGCCTGATTCCCATATCCCTCCGACGTGCGGGGCATGGGGTGGAATGATTTGATTTGAGAACTTTGGGTCTCGAAGAGCAGCTTGGTACGCTTTTGTTAGTTGTGTATCAGCACCAGCGAAAGTGGTGCCGTTGTCAGAGTACATGTTTGACGGTAACCCTCTACGAGCACAGAAACGCGAAAAAGCATTGAGAAATGCTGGAGTTGAATAGTCACTGACTAATTCAAGATGAATAGCTCGAGTAGCTAGGCAGATAAAGAGAGCGATGTACCCTTTCCGTGAGGCTATGCCTCGTCCTGATAAAGTGCGAGTTAATACCGGCCCTACGTAGTCAGTACCGCAATGGAGAAATGAGCGAGCTGATACTGAGATGAGAGGCGAGGGCAGGTTGCCCATTAACTGCGAGGGAACTGCGACTCGTTCCCGAGTACAAAGGACACATTGGTGTATTGTTTGTTTAACGATTGAACGAGCTTTGAGGAGCCAGTACTGCTGGCGAAGTGTTGCGAGTGTCAGTTGTACACCGGCGTGAAGAGACTGCGCGTGTACATGACGGACTATGAGACTTACAATTGGATGAGGAGCTAATAGAATAGGATGTCTCTCTTGAAATGAGAGCCTCGAATTTTGTAATCGGCCACCAACTCGAATGACGTGGTCAGAATCGAGAAACGGGTTTAGATCAGCCAATTTACTTTTCGGAGACGGCATTTTGCCTTTGCTCAGTGTCGTTAATTCCGTTGACAGAGTTTCCGATTGGATAGTTCGTATCCAATATAATCGAGCTCTGCGATAATCTTCGACTGTTAGAGCTGTGGATTGTTCGGAGTTATCAGAGCGGGTTATTCTACAATTGTAGGTGAATCGAATAACGTAAGCGGTTACTCTTAATAATTTAGGCCACATAGAAAATCGAGTGGCGAGTTCCCATGGTTCATCGTAATGAACGATTTGAATCGTGAGAATTTTAGCTTCCTTAAAGTTGGTAAAATTAGTGCTTTGAAAAGGTCTCGAGAAGGGCTACAAGAATATGCAATAAAAAGTGGAGGGTTCCATTTCAAAAATTCAAAGTGGCCTTGTCGTGATCTTGGCGACGCCATCCAAGATCAAACACATGGCGCCAGTAAATAGACCTTTTTACACCCTACAACTTTTGTTTGAAACAATTTTTTGTAAAACTTCTATTTTTTGTGATATTTCGAGGTCCCGACTCTTTCGAACACTCCGTATGCCGTAGCGATGTAATGACACGTTTCCGACCCCAGGTTCATTTGCAAAAAATGATTCTTATGGTGCCCCCGACAATCTCTGAAAATTTGGCGATTGAATTTCCGAACACCCTGTATACATACAGGGTGTCCCATTTTAAAAAACGCACCTCGAAAATTCTTCAACGAAGCATTTTCAGCAAAAATGTTTCAGACAAAAGTTATATGGTTTCAAAAGAGACATAAGATGGTGTCATTAATTTGACCTTAAATAGTTACTTGAAGGTCACCTTCAATTTTCTAAATAGAACTGCCTACTTTTTATTATATATTCTTGCAGCTCATTTCGAGAGCTTTCCAAAACACTATAATTAAGTTAGTTTTCATTAAGTACTTTCCGAGTTATGAGGCTTGAAATAATTTCTCAATTTTACATAAACCATAAAATATCTAATAAAATATTCATTTCTCGATTATCTTACCTTAATACTTTTATGTACAAAATAATGAGAGGAATCAATTGGTGTAAAGAAAACACATAGTTATTTTTAAGAAAAAATATGGAATTGTTAATTGCAAATTACATATTTTTTCTTAAAAATAACTATGTGTTTTCTTTACACCAATTGATTCCTCTCATTATTTTGTACATAAAAGTATTAAGGTAAGATAATCGAAAAATGAATATTTTACTAGATATTTTATGGTTTATGTAAAATTAAGAAATGATATATTTTACTAGATATTTTATGGTTTATGTAAAATTAAGAAATGATTTCAAGCCTCATAACTCGGAAAGTGCTTAATGAAAACTAATTTAATTATAGTGTTTTGGAAAGCTCTCGAGATGAGCTACAAGAATGTGCAAAAGCATATAGGGTGTCCCATTTAAAAAGTTGGAGGTGACCTTCACGTGACCTTCAGGTGACTCTTCAAGGTCAAACTAATGGTATCCTCTTATGGCCCTCTCGAAACCATACAACTTTTGTCTGAAACATTTTTGTCTTAAACTTATGGATTTTGAGATATTTCAGTGCGTAGATTAAAATGGCTTACCCTGTATATTGTTAGCCAATATTGCTCCAATAAAGTGTGCTACTAGGGATATATGTCCCACCTACGAAAAAAATCATAACTTTTAAACAAATAATCCTATCGACTTTTAACTTGGCTTGTTTTAAAGAAAAATGTTCAAGCTACATGTAAAAAATCGCGCATTTTGAAATGTAATGTTTACAATAAAATATAATTATTTACTTTACAAAAAATCAAACTTTTAGAGAATGGAGATTAACCGTATATTAATCGAAAAATCATAGAATTTATGCGCTAATTATAAATTTAGTTTTATTTAAATGTGATTACAACTTTATTATGATAAATATTATATTTTTTATATGTGTAATCAAAATAGGACGATGCATGCGACGGGCATCCGTCTCGCGGCAGATGCGCGGCTTGCAAAAGAAGTGTATAATAACGCTACGAATCGAACGTGTGTATGCATATTCAAGAAAAAACATAATATAAATTTAAAAAAATGAAATTTCTAGATCTAAGCTTATATTTTAAATATATTGATATTTAAGCTTTTCACAGTCGCCATCTTGAATCTGCCATTTTGAATTTAAATTTTGATGGTAAATTTGGAATCAGCACTCTCAAAAACCTATAAAACTGTCTTCATATGAAACACATCTCATTTGGGAAAGCCGGAGGTACGAAAGGGTTAAAATCTGAAAAGGCAAGAAAAATTTTTTGTACGATGTCAAGTTTCATAGAAAACACCGCGTAACATTATTTGAAACATTCTGTATAAAATATCTCTATATACAGGGTGGCTGAAAACTTTTCGCACATCCGAAGTGTGAAGGATGGGGCGGCGTGCGGCGAAGCGGTGATTGGGGAGGGAAGGAGCCTTCGCCGCGCGCCTACACACTGATTGCTCCTCCCCTCCCCAATCACCGCTTCGCCGCACGCCATTAATTCACCGCGCTCCCATTGGCCTGGTTTACACCGACCGTTTGATACGCGTATCAAATGTTATGTTCGTACTAAATGTATGGTGTAAACAATTCCGTTTGAGTTGGTACGATACGCATCGAGAAGGCGTATCGTATCAAAATAATACGCGTATCAAGCATATGTGTGGCGCTGTAAACACTTGTGCATCAAAGAACGAAGGATTATTTCTGACTGGTCGGCCATTTCTCGTTTATATAACACTACTGTGTATCACTTGTCGACTCTTCGTACTTTATTGCGTACTTTAGCTGGATTCCTTAAAGCGCGCGCATGTATTTATACATTTGATGTAAACGCAGTCGAATTAAACGTTTGGTGCGCATTACTTTTGATTTGCGTATCAAAAGACGTACGGTGTAAACCAGGCCATTATGTTACAGTAAGACCGCCTTCGCCGCCGCGAGCTTCTAGCCACGCGCATTGGCCGATCTTCTTTAATTAATTTTTCGTTAATTATTGCAAATCTCGCAAAACAATAGAGGACCTTCCTTCTTAATTTGAGTCAATCTACCTTCACACTTCGGATGTGCGAAAAGTTTTCAGCCACCCTGTATATGTTTTCTTTCTTTTGTATAATCTTTGTCTATATAAACAGATATTTAATGAAATAATTGAAAAATAATTTAAAAAATAATTTTTACATTAATTTCTTTGTTAGAAAGGGTGCAATTTGAAGCAAAGATTTGATATAATTATATGAATATAAATTTATATATATAATTGTACTGTAATTGTAATATTGTATTAATATAATTTATATTTGTATATATATTTATATTTATTAATATAGTTTATAATTATATTTATTTTTTCAACAATTTTTTTTTCATTTCTTTTACTTAAAAAAACGACATAAAAATTATTTTTCTAAATATTTTTCAATTTTATTATCCCTATTTTTTTCATTATATGTAGATTTTTTTCTAATAATTTATATATAATTGCTACATTTATTTTACATAATTTTCTTTTTATATTTTTGTATTATTTTTTTAATAGCATATTATTGCATATTTTTATACTAAAAAATAAATCAACTGTATTCAAGATTTAAAGCCAGAAGGAAAAAAATATTTGAAAAATGCAATTTAAAACAAAACTTGTTTTTCATTTATAAAGGTTGGTAATACTGCGCGAGTAAGTCGATTCTCAGAGAATTTTTAAAATCTTTATATCTACTGGCACAGCGCGAAGGCAAGTCTCTGCAGTTTCCTGCTAGTTGCGTCAGAAAACAGTCGCTAGTGATTGAATATTCCTACATCACACATTTTTTTGCGTCAAAAGGATAATATAAACTCGATAATAGTAAGTAAAACAATCGATTACGTTGATCTCCTCGTCTCAATTGTTCGAAACTCGCGTCGAAACAAAAATCGAGTCTTTTTCGATATCGATAGACATCATATTTAATTGTATGCTTTTGCTCTTTTCCTTTCCACGTGAATTTTATAGAAAATAATTACTACCAAACGCTATTTATCTATCGCTTTTTATTTTATAATGGCATTTTTTTCTGATATTACTCCTTACTACTTTTTCGTTTATGCATATATCTCTGATTTTGATTTATTTAATTGTCATGGATTTATATTGTGATTGCATTGTATATTTTCTTATATCATAAACTTTTGCAATTTCTCGGAGATTTTAGTCGATTAATGGAAAAATGCTGTTTTAACCAAGAAATCGATAAGTCGTTCGGTCAGTTTTTCTTTTATAGTATTATTTTCATTAATAATGCATTGCAATTTTTCTTTCGATTATTATTATAAAGTGCATTTTATGCAAAATTGAATAAAATACGCACAAAAATAGAATTTAATTTAATTAATTTTCTTACAAACTTGCATTGAACCTGCTTTTTTTATATTATATTATATTTTTGACATTTAAATTTATATATATATATATATATATATATATATATATATACACACACACATATATACTAATGTTGGAGAAAAAAAAGAGAAAAGAGAAAATTAAAACGAAAAAGTTCATGTTAATATATTACAGTTCATATTAATAATTACAATTTTTGATAATATATTTGTTATCAAATTTTCTATTTTCTACTATATTTTAACTTATGTTTTTTTAGCATTTTATATATTTTATTCTTTCTCTTTACACATTGATATATTTAAAGTTTATATATTGTTATTTCTTTGTATATTTCTTCTTAGTCGATAAAATCAATATTTTTAATTTTTAATTTTAAAATATGGTTCTAAAGGTAATTATAAATTTTATATATAGATATATATGTATTAAATTATGTAATAAATTTACAAAGTTCTTATATATTTGGAAAGTTATCTTTAAGTTTCTGAATATAGCAACTTTGATCTGCAAATTTTATGATATATATTTGAATTCTTAACATTTTAGAAATATAGAATATTTCTGGATTTTTAAAAATATCAAAAATATTATTATAAATATATCTTTAAACTTTAAATTTTCTCCAATAAGCATGTTTGTGTTGAAAATAATAGTAATTATAATTAAATTTATATTAACATAATAAATTATATTAACATTGTACGCGTAAGAGTTATACCAGCCTTTTTCGCATTCTATTTATAGCACAATATAGACTGTCACGATGGAATATTCTTTGTTCAGTTCAGCAAATTGAGTGCATCATTGCAATCTTGCTCTTTCAATAATTATTAATTCTAAAAGATTATAAATCTCAACACATCAATTGTCTAATAAATATATGTACACATATACATATACATATATACATATATATATATATATATATATATATATATATATATATATGTATATATATATATATATACACATATAAATCTATTTTGTATTGTATAAATATAATAAAATGTAAAGAGATTTGATAACTATATATGTAGAAATGAAAAGAATAAATATATTTTCTTTATTATGAAAAAAGTTTATTATATTTTGTGTATTTTTTTTACTACGTATACACATATATGTATGTACATATATGTGTGTATGTAATAAAAAGATTATACAAAATGTAATAATAAATTTTTTTGTAATAGTAACTTTCACATATATGTATGTGTATATGTGTATATGTATATGTTCATATGTATGTGTATATATAACAATAACAAAAAGATTAAAATAAAGTTTAATCGCTTTTTTAATACGATAAAAGAATTGATAGATTTTTGAAACTTGTTTCATATATCTGCTAGTGCACCTATATAAAAGATAAAATAGATCTGTTGCACTTGAAACACATGGTGGCTCACATGGCTTCTTGAAGAAACGCTTATTTATATATCCATAAATAGCTGCACATATCTCATTCCTTCATCACTTTCCTAGAAGAAAGAAGCTGTTGTGTGCAGCTTGAGAAAGAGAAAGAGAGAGAGAAGTTACTTGTTTGAATAAGAAATGCATATTCTATGAAAAAATCCTTTATTTATTTAATTTCTGTTTAAGTGAATTTAAAAAATATTTAAATTTGAAAATATTTATAAATTTAATTTTTTAAATATAATATATATAAGATATAATCGCGCGTAACATAGAAATTAATAAATTGTAAAAGAAGAGAAATTTTAAAAGAGTAAAAATAAGTATTGTTTTTAATTAATTTTAATTTAGCAAATAATTAAATATGTACAAATATAAAAAATAATATCTTATGAAAACTTAATATAATATATTAATTTATTATAAAAAAATATAAAAAATATATATCGTATTTATATACAGGGTGTATCTGAAATGATGCACTAAACTTTAGGAGCGTATTCTAGAAGTCAAAATAAGACTTTTTTTTCCTATGAACATGGGTCCGCAAATGAACCCCCTTCCGAGTTAGAGGCCCCTAAAGTTTGGGGAAAAAATTAAAAATTGATTGTATTTCAGAAAAAAAAAGGTTTTGACGTTACTTATCACCCTCTCTTGAGAGATAAATAAATTTGCGTTGCGGGTGTTTGGTCAATTTCACACATTTTCGAATTTTAGCTCGGAGGGGAGTTCATTTGCGGACCCATGTTCATAAGAAAAAAAAGTCTTATTTTGACCTCTAGAATACGCTCCTAAAGTTTAGTGCATCATTTCAGATACACCCTGTATATAAATTATTAAATAAATTATATATTATTAAAATAATTAATATATTCAAACAATCTAATATTTATGAACGAATCTAAATTTAGCGACAAATGTTATATTAGAATTTTTATAATTATTATATATTATATGTATAATATGCAATTATATATAATTAATTAAATAAATTGAAATATGCTTTTATATGTATATACGCTAAGAGACGAAATATATCGCTATCTTCTATGCAGTTATAACTGATGATTAAGAATGATTTATTGTGAATGATTTCTTTCTATATTTCTTGAGGTCATCATGGGTGACTCCGTGCTTCTTATCTCGATGGAAGTTCATTCAATTAAACACATGAGAAAGATATTTTATAGAACCTACACAAGTAGAGAGTGACATTCTTATTTGTTTGGTATAATTTTACTGATTTTCCACGATTATCCTTTTAATTTTTACTAGATTTTATCAACATTGAAAACGAAACTCTTTAATTAACATAATAAAAGACTAGAACATTATCAAGGAAAACAACACTCCAATATAGAATTAATCTAGATATTAATCTAGATTACAGTTTCTTGGACAAGCAAAAATTACAAGACGATGAAACTGCTTATTCTTTTGACGTTCTTGTATTGCTTTTGCATCGATATTGGTCACACCAGAGAGATAACGTATGTAATTTATCAATTATTTAATTTATAAATTGATATCTTGAACGTGCTCTTCTTTTTTCTAATTTAATTTTCAGCATGTTGTTGTATTTACTCGAAGTTTTCTATAAATGATTATTTCAATTTTTAGTCACGAAGACATTAAAGATGCTATGTTGAGTTTAGTACATATGATGCGAGAGAATACAGAAAAACTCGAAAGGCATGAAGTAAGAGAACGACAGCTGGGCGAGCAATTAAAGAAAACCATAACTATCCTGACAAAGCGTGTATCCGCTGTGGATGGGTTGAAACTACAGCTGAATAAATTGGATGAGAGGATCTCGGGAATAGAGCATCTGTTCGCGCAGGTCAACATTTACTTACAATTAGTAAAACGAGCGAAAACATTATTTTTTGGAATGAATAAATCTCGCCATTCTTTTCCATCTTAGCTCTTTCCAACTCTTTTTAAAGCACTCCAATAAACTTTCTGCTTTTACTTGCCTTTCATCTCTCATTTTTCTGTCCTTTTTCTTATCCTATTTTTGGATATTTTTTATTAACAATATTTTTTTCTCGCGCAGAGAGATGAGAGAGAACGTATACAGATGCAGAAGACAATGGACAGTTTGGAGGATCTAGAGAGTCGCTTGGAAGGTTGGCTCACGGATATTGAAAACAAAGTTGCAGAGATAAATAGTCGCCCAGAAATTACACCTACATCGAATGATAATTTTACCGATATTCTCAACAAATTGAATAAAATCGAAAATAACTCAATAGAGGGAATTGCAAAACTTAAAGAGGATCTACACAATAATGTAGCAATAATGGATAGAGAATCAACTATTCTAATGGAGAAAGCGCATACGATTTTCTTGCAGGTAATCTGTTTATGGGATGCATGAAAGTAACATCTCTCTTCCTTCTTCATATCTTCAAGAATATAAATTGTTTGTTGTTATATAGGTGCAGGACGTAGCCACTAGAATCGGAGACATTGAGAACTCTCTAGAGAAGATAAAACAACTGACGCGGAGCGTTCAAGAGAAGCCATTGGAGCGGCAATTGGATTTGCCAGCTTTTGACGAGCACATGAAGAAATTAGTGCGGGTACAAGAGTTAATGGAAAACTCTTCTAATAGATTATATGAATTACCCAGGTAATTTTGTATCTGAAGTTCTCATGATTAAATTTGAATTAATATTCTTTGTGAAAATATATAAGAATATTTTATATTTTAATGTTTGTGAAATATATAGGATAAATGAAGTGCAGACGTTTCACAACGAGACGCAGACTATGTTGCAAGAAGTGAAGCACGCATTAAAGGATGTTGTTACAAGAAGTATCAATAATGTCGAGGACAGAATAACAGAAGCCAAAGAAGAAACGAAGGAATCTGTAACAGCATTACGGTAAATTTTGTCATTTTGAAGATCATAAATGTTAAATATTGTCTTTTTCTTATCTTTTATTTCTCATCCTCTGAATATTAAATATTATCTTTAAATAAAAATAAAAATCTGAAGACTATATTTAATGTTAAATAATCTAAATATATTGTATAATTTTTTTTAATTTTGACTTTTTTACGTTATAGAATGGACCTGGCTAACAATGCAGAACGTGTCAGCCAGGATTTACAGGAACTGGAAAAGGGTCAGTCCGTGATGGTTTCCATGGCCGATCATGTGTTAGATACAAAAAAAAGGGTAGAATATGGCGTACATCAGATCTTGTTGGAAGTGGGCGATCTCGTAAAGGCACAAGGCATCAATATTAACAGCACTCTTACTCAAAGATTCGATGGAATCTCGAATGATATCATGAATAACCAGAACGGTGCCTTAGCAAATCTTACTAGTAAAATGGAACAGGAAATGAATAAAGTAAATGACTTGTTACTTGCTCAATGAGCTAACTGTTTTTGGGATTTATCGTTATTATCTTTACTATAGATCTGGCGACAGATCAACGTGATGTATCAGCAAATGTCAGAGAGTGCTCGAGCTTTAGACAAGTTACATAAACAGAATGAAGCCTACGTTAACGGTACGACATCTACTATGGGGGGAATGGAGAGTAAGGTAAGATAATAATAAGCATAATTAAATTAAAATATAGTAAAGATTAATGAAGATTAATGAAGATTAATGTAAAATTTCTCTAAAATAAGTTAGTCGCTATATTAGATCACCACATGTACTACCAATATTTCACATAATGTCAGTATGAAATTAATTTGAAATAACAAAAATTTGAAATTCTACAGGTCGGCGAAATAACAAAACGCATGACAGAGGTAGATGAGAACTTAAATTATTTGCTTGGTCGCCTATCCTTAGTGACGCAAGAATTCAATCAGATTAAGACAGGTTTAGGGAATGCGTTAGACAATATTAAAGCTTCTTTCAAAGTGGTTCAAGAGAAGGCGTTGGACTTGACCTATCCGGGTCCTCACCCGCTTCCAGAAAATTACAATAATCCTAATGAATCTCAGACCAGAAAACCAGACGGTAAGCCTCTGTCGGATCTTGTAAATCATATCTTCAACATACCTTCCAATTGATTACAAAGTTTTTTTAAAAAATCTTCAATTAATTTCATTTGTGTGTTTATTAAAAAATATAAAGTTCTGTAAGCATAAAGAATTCTCGTAATATTTTTTTATGATTTTCAGCAATCAACAAAACTCATTGTCCATCTTAAAAATTTTATTGCTGTTAATTTCATTGTTGCATAAACTGTTTGTTTTAGTTGTGACCGTAAAGTAAACCATATCCGACTCTCAAATTAAATGATTGGTTCGGGCTAATCTCAGTGGAAAAGATAGCTTTTTCGTCTTTAGATTTAAAATCCAGTACCATTATTAACATCATTATTACCACCATAATGATTAGAAATAATTGTAAGATATACTGCCATCTGGAAAATTTTTGAATACATTTATATTCTTAATCTTTGCTTTTTATCTACTTTATTTCAAAAATTTTTATGAAAGAAGCTAATAAACCGATTATATATAATGATCTAATTCATTAAAACATAATACAATATTAGAAAAGAATTAAAATTTAGAAATATAATTTAGAAAATTATGCAGATGTTTTATGCGAACATTTTTATAGAATAAATAAGACTTACTTAATTAATTTTTTGTCCAGAAACTTTAAAATACAATTTCTATTTTACATACACTTTTTTAGCAACTATTTTTCTATGAATTATTGTAAGTCTTATCTAAAATAAGATAAAGAAATATAATTTTAAGCGGACTTTAACGAAATTTTAGTTTATAATCCACATAACATAAGATTTCCATAGGACATCCTAATTTGATCCCATTTTGATCCAAATTAAAAAATTATCCATAGGATTACTTGAGGATATCTCGTATAACATAAGATCTCCGTAGTACATCCTGATTTAATCGAATAATCTAAACGATATAGACAATAAAAAGTCATTCGTAGGATTTCCTGAGAATATATTTCCGATTGTCATATACATATATGATCACTAGTTCGTTCATTTACCGCTACGCGACGCTTTTATCTCGTATTTAAGTTTAATCATGAGAATTATATAAAGCTTGCAAAAGGCTCGCGACAAATAGGATTAAAAATATTTTGCTTCAATTTAATGTCCGACGCAACCCCAGTGAAGGAACTTCAGATATTAAATTGATTTTATCAAACGAATAAATGTCCAGCAAATAAATAAAAATGATTCATTCATCATCTTCAGAGTTTTAGATAAAAATAAGTATTCAGTTTCAATGACGCAATAAAAGTATTAATTTTATAGATAGCGCATATAAGTATATAAATTTCCATTTTAAAAAATTGTAATGTCATTGACTTTATTTTGGTGATACTATTTAAGATTACTGTTTTATTGCATTTTTTAAAACTATATTGTTTATGCATAAAATATTTTTTCAAAAAAAGTTCGAGATATTTTAAATAGACATTTAAAATAGATTCGTATATTTAATGATTCCTCTGGATCAGTTTAGGACAACGAAAAAGACATTTTAAACCTCCAGTGGATATTGTTGGGATTTAATTTTGTTATGTAAGTTATCCCAGGGATATCTATTTTTAGATCTTCTAAGGATAACATGAAAAGCGAACATTCAGATATCCTCAGTATATATCCTAAATATGTCTTACGGTTTTACACAGATATCCTTCGGATAATTAAAAGTTTTGAAGTATATCCGGTGATCGTACCTAGGATCAACTTTTGCTATGTGGGAAATTAGTATTCGATATATTTTTAATTTTGAAAAATAGGAAATTACGTAACATAGCCTGTTTTTCCCAAAGAAAAAAAACCTGACTCATAAAATATTTCTACCATTAAAATTTGATGCGCAGAAACAGAACATCTCATGTTTCTTTCATATACAGAGTGTGGCAATAATTTTGTCTATACTGTGATTTTGTAACTCATAACAATGATGTCATTATCATTAGTTATAGAATTGCAGAATATCTCCGTTATTTTTAAAGATATGAAAAAATTGTTATCAAAGTTGTACTATGTCAAGAAGCCTATAATATGCTAATAATATTATTTTCTGTAAGTGAAGGGCTTTAAAAATTTTAAAGTTATTTTTTTAAAGCATCCTAATTTTTTTTATATAAATCGATTCCTTGCAATATTTCGCGTAAAAAGTTATAAGAATAAAAAATTAAATAGAGAGATATATATTTATGAGATATATCATAGTTTATAAAAATTATATCAATTTAACTATTCAATTTTTGACCATCCTACTCTTATCTTTTTACGCTGAATCGATTTATATAAAAAAATTAGTGCTTTCAAAAAAAATGAAAATAATCTTTCTGAAGCCTCCACTTAAGGAAAAAATATTACTAGAATATTATCCTCTTAACATCGTATAACTTTCATAATTATAATTTTTTCATATTACTAAAAATAATGGAGACATTTCAAATAGACAAAGTTATTGTCACATCCTGTATGTATATATGTATGTGTATATATATATGTACATATATACATATATATATATATATATATGTTTTTAATATTGCGACGTACTTTTTTGCACACATAAATATCTGCAATCTAACAATTATGAAATGGACGATAGAATCTAATTAATTTCTATCTCTATTTTAATATTAATAATCTCTATATGGGAAAGGAGACAGGATATACTATATTAGGATACCATAGGTTTTACTAGAATGTTATATTTCTATTGATATTATTTATAAAAGATAAATAAACCGCTACAAAGAAAAACATTTAGAACGTGCAAAAAAGTAAATCTTATGAAAAATTATATAAAATTGTTATTAACTTTGTTGTTCTTATGCAAAGATCATTAAATTTAGTATACTTTCGTAATGCATGTAGGTTGTCATTGTAAAACTGCGATACATTCATTCGTTTATGCGTTTCACCTCTTCTCTTTCATTTTCGCATGAATACTTGTCTTTATTTTCACACGCGCAGACACGCAAGCACAAACACACAGATATTTAATAATTAGTAATATTGTATGTGCCATGTTGTGTTATAACAGAGTTCTTTATTTCTAAACGGTAGAAAATACTTCTATTTATGCAAGAGTGCAATGAAGGACTCACGGAGTCTGCATGCGTTGCAATGAAATTCGCGTTCGCTGCATAAGCGGAAAGCCTACGCTTGGAGATGAATTTTTATGTCTCTCGTTTTGATAATTTCATTGTTGACATACAGATGATCATAACTTTTATATTTTTTATAATGCATTAGAAGGAGCCTAAAAAATCTAAAAATTTAAGGTCAAATAATATAAAATTAAATATAATTTTTAAATTTAAAAAAAAATTTTTTTTTTAAATAAAATTTTTAAAAACTTTTCATATAAAAAAAAGTTTAAAGCAATGTTTTCCAAAAGATTATTCACAAAGATTTGAAAGAATAAAAAAAAATTAATATTAGTATAATCTTTCTCTCTCTCTTTTTCTTTCTGCTAGTATAAAAAATTTATTTAAAAATTATTCCCAGAGCGTCTGTTTTTAAAAGAATTCCTTGATTTTCCAGATATTTTTATTCAAAAATTCCAGGTAAAAAAATATTTTAAAAATATAAAAATTTTATGAAATTAAACTAAAATTTTTTATTGCATTTTTCGTACAAAGGAAAAAACACAGAACTTCTTAACTTCTTAACTTTTGAATGCTAGATTTATAAATGTACTTAAAAAAATTGAATAAATTTCATAAAATAAACATTCTTCAATTGTATAAGATTTCCATTTTGTTATCACTAAAAATTAAATAAAGAAAATGTAGTATGCATATTCAAATTTTATTAAAACATTGAATATATAAACAGAGATAGATATATTTATATTTTAAACGTACTTTTCACTTGGCTAGTCAACTGTTAATAATATGAGAGTACGATAGTTAAAGAAAAAAATTAAAAAATTTTATATTCCTAAGTTTTTCTAGGTATAAGAGAAATAAATTTTGAGAATTTCAGGTTTTCCATGTTTTTCCAAGAAGTAGACACTCTAAATTACTCCAAAAAATCCGAAAATGATTTTTTTCGAAATAATCGACTTTGAACATTTGAGAGATCAAAGGAACCAAAAGATTCATTCAAATTACGAATCTGAGAATTACGATCTTTGAAGAGACAGAAATTGGAGTTTTATAGAATTATACCTTATAAAGAGAGAGAGAGAGAGAAAGAGAGAGAGAGTGTGAGAGATCGCACTAAGTATATAACATATTTTCTAAGATCTCGATCAATGCACCTTCGTTTTGAGTTCAGCAAACCGTTATTATTTACAATATGTATGTATACAGATTAAAATATTAATCGCCTCACTTTAAACCACGAACTGTAAGTGGTGGGTGATTTACAGGCTGTTAAACCTAAAATCGCATTTGTGAGGAGACATTAGATATTGTAGAGAAAGAATCACGAAGATATCACTTTTGTGTATGAACACTGGAATCTCTCAAGAGTAGACTGTATAATAAATTGCTCTGGGCTACTTTAACAAGTTACCCTCATTCCTATTAAGTTCAGTAATCGTTAGAAAGTATTGTGTTTCACACGATGGTTATTCGTGAGATTTACATGAACATTTCTACGCTACCGGGAGAGGATATTGCGTTCGCATTTCTGTGCATTGTTACACATAACTGAGTTATTACCCTTACTCATATTTTCGAAAGTGAGTTAGAAAAGGATGCAATATACTTTTTAGAGATATACTCTTGAAAGGTTTCAATGTATGAGTTTTCCTCGTATCTCCCTCATTTTGCGCACTCGAAGGGGCAACACATACGATGATCTCGACAGTGTATTATTACATCACATTATATTACATTATATTTTGAGCCTCGATAATGTCTTTTTAAGCTATGTGAACTGTAGATAGAGGAACATACTTTAAAGCAAGTCCATGTTTAATCACGTAATGGACGACAACGCATTTTTTTTCTTTTGCATGCCTATGTATACGTTGAGAATTAACGACTAAACGACAACAATTGTCCTGCCTGTCTCTTCATTTTTTGACGACATGCTGCAACAAGCTCATAGTAAGCATCGATTAATAACATTATGTTAAATAGCTCTGTTAGTTCATCACAAAGATTTATTTAGCTCTTTTTTGCGCCGATGATCCTTGGAATAGAAAAAATGCAGATTTTTATATTTATCCAAAGATGCAATATTTTGAGGACTAAAATGATTAGAATTTTCCACATTTTCAAAGAGTCAAAAGTGTAAAGAAAACTTTTCCGAAATTGATACCACTTCTGATCTCCGCGATGAATCAACGTTACAATTCACTGTAGTGCTAGATTCCTTAAAACAATACCTGCTATTTACGAATTTCAAAATTGGTTTTTTAGTAACTAAGAGTCAATTACAACAACAGTTATAAATTCTAGCGTTTTTCCGTTCCTAAAAAAATTAAATAATTCAATACAATAAGTAAATAGTATAGTAGTAAGTAAATAGTAGTATAATTTACTTTTTTCATATAAGTAAATAGTAGTATAATTTACTTTTTTCAAAATTTGAAAAATCATTCTTTAACATTTTTTTGGTAAGTATAATAAACTGATAAATATATAATAATAAAATATATAAATAATCTAAAATTTAGTTGTCCTAAAATTTAAGAAAAGTCATTCTTAATATAATCTTCAAACTGCTGGTTCTTTACTATATCTACCAGAGTCAGCCAAGTTTGCTCGAACAGATTTTGTCAAGGCTTGCTACAAATTCTTGTTAGTAAAAAGGCTACAATTTGCGGACAAGAATTGCTACTACAGACTTTGATGGCAAATTGACGGCAAAAATCATACAAAGTTTGTTGGCAAAACCTGACAGCAAATTGACAGCAAAAAACTAACAAAGCTTAATAACATGCTGGACATCAAATTGTCGATAAAAATCGAGCAAAATCTGCGCACGTGTAGTCTGAAGGCAAATTGTGAACAAACTTTGTTGACATAACTTGACAGCAAATTAGTGACAAAACCCGAGCATACCTTGCAAATATGCTTGACGTCAAATTACCGGCAAAAATCGATCAAGATCTGCGCAGAGAAATTTGACGACAAATTGTCAACAAATTGTGAGCAAACTTGATATTTTGAAGCAACTCAAATTCGATTTGCCGCTCTACGCGGCGATCAAGCTTAATTATAACTCGTATTCAATTTTTTATGAAATTGATATAAAGGACTGAGACTAACATAAGATTCAAAGTATATTTCTTCTTTTTAGTCAGTTTAATTTTTGATAAATTGATTTAACTTAAAATAATTTGTTAAATCTCCATCTCTTGTTGGGATTTATAGAATATTAAACAGATTAACAGATATGAAATTAAACAGATAAATGGGAATTAATCAATTTATTGCGTGTTATTGAAATATTGAATATAATATGAATTCCTGTGGCTGAATATAAATAAAACAATAGCAGATAGAACATCATTATCAAGAACATCTTAATAAGAAACATTTAATAAAAAAATTAATAGACATTTTTGAAACGTAGTAGCGGTTAACAGACCTTTAAATAAATGTTTTATAGAAGTCTAATTTAAAAGACACACAAATGTCTAAATTTTATATATTTTTATAAGTAAAATATTCATCTATCAGAAACAAAAATTTTAATATATTACTTGTATATTATATATATTACAATTTTATATTTATAAAATAAAATTTTTTTTTCTATATATAAATAATCTGTTACTTAAAAAGAAAAAATAATAACTGAAAATTAAATATCCGTAAACGTCAAATTTAAATGGCTTTGGAATGTTAAGGTTTGCTCACAATTTACTGACAATTTGTCGTCAAACTTTCCGGCGTAGATTTTGGTCAGTTTTTGCCCACAATTTGACGTCAAGCATATTAGTAAGCTTTGTTCGGATTTTGCTATCAATTTGCTGTCAGGTTTTGTCAGCAAGGTTTGTCAACAAAACATGAGCTTATTGCGGACACAGATGCTATAGTATTTGGTATCAAGTTTTGAGTGCATTTGATTCCAATTTGGCGACAATTTGTTGCGAAATTGTTTTCTGGATATATTAAATTATAGCATTTGAAGAATAAAATGTCCTTTTTTTGGATTTGAAATAAATTAGTTTTTTTCTAAATAATTTTTTTCACTCCAGTTCGATAATAGAAATTACCAAAATATGTAAAAAATTTCTTTTCTGATTGTTCTAAGATTATATAATAAATAAACATAATTTATATTTACTCTCTTTGTATCCCTTGTACACATTTCTATTAAAAAAAATATTATGACAACAGAATAAGATTTAAAGCTATTTATTAATCTATGAATTGAAAAAGAGGAGAGTTTAACTGTTTCTCTCATTCTCCCACTCTCTCTCTCTCTCTCTCTCTCTCTCTCTCTCTATATATATATATATATATATATATATATATATATATATATATATATATATATATATATATGACAGATATATGCTACCAAATATACTAAAAACTAATTTATTTCAAGAAATAATAAAATTTACACACTTTTTGGTTTTTGCGATGTCATAATGTAGTATGAGTTACGAAAAGAGGTTAGCAGTCTTAAGATTATTTTCAATATTTTAAAAAATAAATTATGATAAAATTTTCAACAGAATTTTAAAGCTCCAAGTAATAGCGACAAATCATTCAATTTCTTTGTAATTAAATATTTTGATATTAAAAGATAATTTTAATTTTATCTTAAAATAATTCAATTAAGAATTCTTGAAATTTTCCAGTGAGAATATATTGCATTGAAAAATGTCTTTAATGCTTGTAAATTAAATGATATCTTGAAAGAACATAAAACAATTAAATTTTACATAATTTGTAAAAATTTTAATATTGGAAAACAATGAGAAAACATGGAGTTCTTTGACTTAACAGAGCAATATAGTTATAATAAAACATGAGAAATAATTAATGTTGATGCAATTAACTGTTTAAGTATGTAATAACATCACTTCAATTACACAGGATATCACAAAATTTAAGCATAAAAAACTTCAACAAAAAAGTTCGCGATAAATTCAATAACAAAAGTACATGCCATTTTTTAATTCCAAGCTTTCAATAGCTTTCTAAATATACAAATTTAAGATTTAATTAAATCATAAGCTGTGATTTAAAATTTCTTTATCATGCACATAATAGAGAGAGTGTTAGTATATAATATTTTATCAAGCATAGCGATCGAATAATGTATATATCATTAATATCATTGTATGCATGATTCAAGAATAGAAAATTTCTTAACCACAGCTCGTGATTAACTGTGAAAAATTTTTTGTTATATTCAAAAAACTTGCACAGAATAAAAAATTGCATACATTTTTATTACTTAGTCTCTCACAAAACTGCAATGTTTTTGTGCTCAAATTTTATCACATATACAGGGTGTTTCAGAATTCGCGGATATGGATTCCATAGCGTGATTGTTCGTATCAAAACCAACAACTTTTTCTTCTGGCAAAATTGCGTCTGAGCATTACTTTTTAAGTGAGAGCAACTTTAAGCTAATGAATAAGCATCTCTATTACGCTTGAATCAGGCGCGCGCACGGTATGTGATGTTTGAGCGTGTATGCTATTTTACCTTTATTTATTGAAATCTTATAGAAAGATTAAAAAATTTGGAAGAACAACTCCATTGTGCAATAGCAACTGTTACATGGGAAATGCTCCAACGTGCACGAAAATTTTATCCGCAGAACTAATGTTTATACAAATGAAAGGTCTGCATTTTGAGCATATGCTCTGAAGCATTTGATCGGCCTTTTTCAGGGCCAACAAATTTTTCAAATGTTGGAACAATAATTTTAGATCAAAATTATTTACAAGTCATTTAATCTTATCTCTTCAGCCGTTGCTTCGGGGTATCAATTAGAAAATTTTGTTAAATAAGTTGTATTGAAAATAGCGATATTTAGATACATAATTCTTGTAACACTTTAATGAAGTGATAAAATAGCATACGCGCTCAAACACCACACATGTCGCGCCGCCCTTGATTCAAGTGTAATCTAAGGCGCTTATTCATTAGCTTAAAGTTGCTCTCACTTAAAAAGTAATACTCAGACGCAATTTTACTAGAGGAAAAAGTTGTTTTGATACGAACAATCACGCTGTGGAATCCGTATCCGCGAATTCTGAAACACCCTGTATGTGATAACTTACATAAGAAATGTAATCGCGCTATGTGCCCATGATATAACATACCTTATAATTCTAGCAGAACCGCGTACAGCAAAGAATCGTCGCTCTTTTCTCTATATACATATACACATTCCTAATAGAAACATTATTCGCGAACGGTTCAGCTCATTTTTAAAATGACGAGTCAGAAAGTTCGCAACAAAGTCATAAAGTTTCGTACCTTACAGTCTCTCACTCTTGTTACCCTTTTTTTTATCCATCTTTCTGTTTCTCATTTTGAGACAGCTTAAAGGTAGCAGAGTGTAAAAAAGGATGCAAGTTTTTGCGTGGTTGCTTGTATTCGTTAACTTCATTTATACAAAAGGGTCTTCTAAATAAAACTACGTAAATTCGGAGTATTGGACGCGTTATCGGAATGCATAGATTCATTCTTCTCTCTCTCTCTTTCTTTTTCTAATTGCTTTCCTTAGAGCGTATCTTTCCCCTCATCTGCTGTCTTTTTTTAATAACGAGGCGGAAGAGCACTGGATACTCGCATTTAATTCGTTTTGTTTATAAAAGACGCGTACAATGAGTGCATACGCAGTGGCAGTTTTTTCATTTCTTTTTCTATCCCTTTATATTCCTTTGCGTCTTTTATTATTATTATTATTATTGTATTATTATCATTATTATTTAATGTCGCAAATGCATATCTCATAAAAATATGAGTTAAAAAAACCATGAAAAGAGAAGTATTTTAAATACTCACAAAAGGATTAATTTCCATTAAAAAATTCCACAAATTAAAAAAAAATTTCTAAGTCTTTTTATTCAAATATTTTTGGAACCAAAAAACTCTCAATGATCTTAGTTTTTGTATGTCTGAATATCAGAAAGATTTGATCTTTTTTATCTAATTAATAATTATAATGCAACTTTTTAAGCTGAAACTTTCCTTAAAACCTTGATTTCCGACATGTAAATTACATCGACACAATTTCAAAAATATCATTTTCAATTTTTCTTGTCTGGGGAACTCTTGCAACAGCCCCAAAGACTTATTTTATTTGAACAAAAAAACAGATATTCTTGCAGAATAATCATGTCAGAAACATTAAATCAAAACTTTAAAACACATACACACGCACACAGAAGACATGAACAGTGTGCGATATCGATTTTTGTCCACGATCGACGCGGATGGATAAATTTGCGAGGTATCCGACTCATTCTCTTCCTCAATGGATTGTACTTTTATAAGTCGACTAGCGCTTGTAGCGGCTGCTAGCTTGATTCACTCGAGGTGGACACGCGCAGCTGACGCTTGCTACGCCTTTGGGGGTGCGAGTGGTCCTAGCTGCTGGTAGAAGCAATAGGACTGACCGGGCTGAGAGGACTACGCGCCGAATCCCTTAGAACACCAGTTAGCGTTACCACAAGTTTGCGACTGCCAGCATGATCGCGATGTTCGCCTAACCAAATGCCTTGCCATGTGCCTAGCGCCAGTTTGCCGTCGGTGATTGGGATGCTCAGTGATGAGCCCAAAAAACAAGCCTTTACATGTGCCGGCTATGAAACATTAGAAATAATTGTTATTGTTTTACTGATGTTCCAAATTGTTTTGCTCATTTGAGAGAGAGAATCAGAGAAATTTTTTAAGGAAGTCTTTTTACACACTTATGAGAGACACACTCATTACAATTAAAAGAAAACATTTGTTGCAATAATATAATGTCGAAGTAACAAATAATATGATGCAAATTATACCTATATAATATAAAAATATATGTATGTATATGTAATATTGTAATTATATATATATAAAATTACAATATTACATATATATATATATATATATATATATATAATCACAATATTACATATACATACATATATTTTTATATTATATAGGTAATTTGCATCATATTATTTGTTACTTCGACATTATATTATTGCAACAAATGTTTTCTTCTAATTGTAATGAGTGTGTCTCTCATAAGTGTTTAAAAAGACTTCCTTAAAAAATTTCTCTGATTCTCTCTCTCAAATGAGCAAAAAAAAAAAAAAAATATATATATATATATATATATATATATATATATATACAGTATGTCTGTTTTAAGTGGATACGCTTAATTATTTCGTAGAAAATTAAAGATACAAAAAAATTGTTCAAACAAAAGTTGTTTGGTTACAAAGGGGACACAATATGGTGCAATTGTTTTTTTTTGTGAGTGGAGGTATAGAGCATATCTCAAGGTCATCTGAATTTTTTTTAAATGGAATGCTGGATTTTTTTATTTATAGTATAATAGCGGTTATCAAGACGACAATGACCTATAATTAAAGGTCACTCGAGGTCATGCAAGGTCATAAATTAACAAAACTTGTTCACAATCTTTATTTTTCAATGCGTATATTTAGTCAAGTATAACAAGAACATTTTAGTATATTGGATAGTACAGTGGATAGGACGTGGTGCACCAATAACGTGGCCTCCAAGATCACCTGATTTTTCTGCCTGCGACTTTTTTCTTTGGGGCTATTTGAAACAAATAGTTTTTCGAACACCAGTGGAAAATGTAACCGAACTACATACAAGGATTATAGCTGCGTGTACAAAAATAAATGCTAAGATGTTGAAACGGGTAGAATTAGAATTTTTGAGAAGGTTGCAAAGTTGCATTCTTAATGACGAAGGACATGTTGAAGGAAAGACTAAATACAAAATGTACTAAAATGTTCTTGTTATACTTGACTAAATATACGCATTGAAAAATAAAGAGTGTGAACAAGTTTTGTTAATTTATGACCTTGCATGACCTCGAGTGACCTTTAATTATAGGTCATTATATTCGTCTTGACAACCGCTATTATACTATAAATAAAAAAATCCAGCATTCCATTTAAAAAAATTCAGATGACCTTGAGATATGCTCTATACCTCCACTCACAAAGAAAACAATTGCACCATATTGTGTCCCCTTTGTAACCAAACAACTTTTGTTTGAACAATTTTTTTGTATCTTTAATTTTCTACGAAATAATTGAAATAATTAAGCGTATCCACTTAAATCAGACATACTGTATATACACACACACACACACACACGCGCGCGCACACGCACACGCGCACGCGCACGCACGCACACACACACAATATATAGTTTTTACAATATTATAATAGTAGAATATTATTGCAATATAATAATATAATATTCTTATATACGTATTTTTTTGCTTGTTGCTACGCGATGAAATCAGAACTAATTTGTATTCAATTCAAATATTTTATTCAAATATTTTATCATGAAATGGATATAAAGCCTACAAAATACAGGTAAACATAAATAACATAAATATATAGCCTACAAAATACAGATAAACATAAATAACATAAATATATCTTTTTTTGTTTAATTTTTAATACAATTCCAACAATGATTCCAAATTCGTAATATTAAACAAATTATTTAAAACTAGACGAATAAGTAGAAAATTGTCTACTTGAAACAAAAAATCGAAATTTCTATATAAATTAAATCCCGAATTTTATAAATTAAATATATATAATTTATTTTATATATTTAGTTATCAACTCTATATGTGTGTATGAATATTTTATACGAACCAATTCTATATGCAATATAATTACATATATCAATAATATAACATGTTATATTACAATTATAATTAATCAATAATTTATCAGTGATATTTGTGTATATTACCTGTAACATTCAATTTTATTGCTCTTATATAATATTAATATAACAGTGTTTGCTAAGACATAATTTTTTCTTTTCTTGAAGAATAAATCTATTTCTCGAAGAATAAATTTAGAGATTTATTAATACATTGCGGATTGTACGAACTGAACTAAAAGGCCAGTTCTTGCGCACTTCAGAACACATCAAATTGTGCATGTATTAATTAAAACAATTGCAAATAAGGATCAATCTCAACTTCTTTATCTAAGGTTCCTATTCTATGTTACTCATCAAAAAACACACAAAGTACATTTCTTTTTCTATGACATTAAAGCAAAAAATTACTACTGACATTATTACTATTATTATTGTTACTTATATCTTTCCACTCATCATCACTTGAAACATCTGATAAAATATTAGCATATAATTATAATCCTGCATTTTTAGATAAAAAGTTCACTATATAATCCATTAATAAATTGAGAAATTATCTTATCATCATTTCTATATGTTGTGTATATATGAGAAAGTACTTGAAATAAAATGTTCATTTGTGATATCAACAAAATCCTTTTCTAAAAAGAGAAATGTCAATAATTTTAAATAAATGTTACTATTTTTAAACTTTTGTATGCACATCATATATAAATGTTTGTCTGATAGCAATACTATATGAGAATGTTCAAAAGATGTCAATTGACATCTCTGATGTTTAATACTTGAAAAACCAAAGATATCAATTCATGTCTTCATCATGCAATGTGTTAATATATTATATAATTTTGATTTAGTCAATTTGTTAAAGTGCACCAAAATATGTATATTATTGAAAATAAATACAATATAAAGTACTTATTCATTATAATATAAAGAAAATGATAAGATAAAAGAATAATATTATTTTAAAAAATATCTGAAAAAAATTGAATTTACCATATCATCAGGCCCTTCACAGCTATGTCTATACTCCAAGCCTTCAGGAACTATTTTATTAAGCATCATTTCCATATCGTCTCTTACATCTGGATCCCAGCTCTCGTTTAACGCTAAACTAGCTGAAGTGTGAAGAACTATAGGAAAGAATTAAATTTAGCATTTATTGCTCTATTTAAAAAATATACGCAATGTTGCAGTAATTATATTGATATTAAATAAATAAACTATTAATTTCTAGTCATCTATAAAAACAACACAACTATTATATTCAATTAGATTATCAGTAATAGATTAGTACTCACTTTGAATATGGCAGAGACCAATGGAAAACTGACAAAGCTCAGGGACTTGCCTGAGGATCTCTTCAGTGACAAGGTGAACGCCCCGATGTTGCGGTCTAAGATTAATCTTGGTCTGGAACCAGCCGGAGCCGATTTGGATACCGCGGTTAGACGAGGCCATGACTGCACAGTTGAACAATGCGAAGGGGGAGGGGGGGAGAGAGAGAGAGAGAGAGAGAGAGAGAGAGAGAGAGAGAGAGAGAGAGAGAGAGAGAGAGACCTGAAAATAGAAACCAGCTGATCTTCAATCACTCGGTAGATTACTTCAAGTAATCGATGCAGAATTCCATTTTCTCTTTGATGTTTATAGATAATCTATCGCGCCCCAATTTCTGCCGAGTGCTCGTTGAGCCGCGAGAAAGGTTAGGTTAAGTTAGATTAGGTTAGGAGAAAAATAGAGGAGAAAGGAGAGGAAAAGAGAAAGAAGAAAGAGAGAGAGAGGGAGAAGTAACCGCGTGACGTACATACGTATACAAGGTGTGCACGCACTCACGCACTCACGCATTCACAAGTATACGCATGGAACCTGTCACTGCGACAGCTGCCACTCACCTATACCTATATTTAATCACGGCAGTCGAAGGTAGCGACAAACGTTACCAGACCGCAAGCTTGTGATGGAAAATCATAGGATATATATATTTATATATCGGGTGAGCGGGTAATTAAAAACGGTGAATGGGATACGGTCACATGTGCCGTGTCTTTAATAAGCGAACGCAAATGGCGGCGCCGTCGCCGTATACAGCACTACCCATAAAGGTTGTATTAAGGGCCATCACACACGAAATTGCATAGCTGCATATGCATAACATAAGACCATATGGACCAATGAGCATCGAGTATTATGTTATGTAAGTCATGGCCGCATTCAGCGGACTCAACCGCTAAGTAGCAATCGAATATGATTGGTCTCTACTTTCAGGTCCTACCAATCAGCGTCGAGTTACATCGGAAAATCTAGTAATGTTGCCCAACTGTTGAGTCCGCTGAATGTGGCCAATATGGCGACTTAATACCATTGAACTATAGAACTAACTGGAACGAGCGCTGCCTTTGGGCTCCTGCACACAGGACGCGGCAACACTTGCCGCGCGGCGGAAGTCGACGCGATAGCCAATACAAAAGTTGGATTGAGTTCAACTTTGACGCGCGGTGGATGTTATGTATCTACTGATTGGCTATCGCGTCGACTTCCGCCGCGCGGCAAGCGTTGCCGCGTCCTGTGTGCAGGAGCCATTTGTTATTGCCCGGTGACCTCGAGCCGAGGGAGACAGTATCTATTTGGTATTGCCATCTCTCTTTTCCATGTATTACCTTAGCTAAAAATATACGTTTGCGCATTAAAGTTGTGTACAGAATTTTTTCACCAAAAATTTAGTAAAATAAAGCATTATTTTATTTCGTTTATTGTCGTCATTATATTTCCTTAAATAATCCATTTCATTACAATAATATTTTTTATATATTCATTGTTCGAACCACAGACTTCTATAATACACTAGACTGCTAACAGATTACAGGCGGACATGATACACAGGTGTGCACGTGACGCCATATTTCGTGTGAGCATATTATATAGGGTGTCCAAAATGTTTATTTTATGATTGTAAGAGGATTGTACCACAGACTTATCTGACAACATCGACAATACGAACTGAACACCCAGTATAATTTGCCCACACGAAATATGGCTGCCATCCCCACCACCATTTGCACCTTGCATCACTTTTTCGAGTCATTTCATACAGATGTTAGCAGTCTAGTATATTATAGAAGTCTGTGGTTTGAACATATACTGACAGGTATGGACACAGATAGTACGTCATAAAACTATAGGAAAAATATACTATAGCATGTTAGTGTAAAGGCTGATTTATAGAGGCCGTAACTGTTAACTTATGCCGGAACCGGTAAAGTTCAATATTGGAATTTCAATGCTTTTATTCATGCTGGAAGCACGGCCTACGTTTACGGCTTACGCACGGCTTATGTAAAATCCTTGTGCGTTGACCACGGTCTTACATACAGGTCTGGAAACTCAGGCCTTTTTTAGTGGTGGGGGAGGTCTCACTTAGTGTGTCCGTTTTTCTACTAGAAGTCGCAATACGAGCGAGAGAGACAGAGATAGACGGCAGTAGTCGTTCTCTGGCTGATGGCAGAGAACTAGACGTGAGCTCTTACGTCTGTCGTAGTCGTGGACGTAAAGTAAGACAGAGAAAAACCGTATGTCGTAAAGACCATTGTGAATGCGGAAAGTGCATCATGAACGAGGTAAGTAATATTAATATATAAATATACTGAAATACATATTTCTGAATATTTTATTTATAAATAAATATACTAAAATAAATTAAAAATAATACAGACAATATAAAAACAAAGATAATGATTTATTGTCTTCATTTTATTTTACTAAATAGTCGAAATAGTAACTATTTTTAGGTTAACCAGTATTTTCCTTTATTTTTTCAAAATATATTGCACATTGAGAAAAATATTTTAAAATCTAATAATATCTTTAAAAATATGATGTACATCATATTATGAATTAATTATGATTTATTTATTATCAATAAAATAAGTAAATTATTAACAAATTTTATATATTATTTTTTTCAGTATACATTTATATATAACAGCACTTTTTAATGAAAATGAAAAAGAAGGAATTTTTTATTTTGGTGATGTACTGGATAAACTTGTGTTTTCTATTGATACGTAAAAAAAGGCAAATCAGGTGGTTAAATAGGCGATGGCTTGTGAGTCCGATCAATGACAAGAGACTTCAATATGGAGATTATAACAATTTATTTCAAGAAATAAAAAACGATTCTGAATTATTTTATCGCTACACCAGAATGACGTTGGTACATTTTCAGCAATTATTACATATGATAAATCCATACTTGGTAAAACAAAGTTCTCGTGCTTTAATTCCAGAGTTACGACTTTTAATAACTTTAAGATATTTATTGAAGTACATATTTCATGCCTAAATATCTAGATAGTTAATATAAGTGTATTATAATTATTATATTTTTTTAGATATCTTGCGACAGGTGACCTACCATGTTTCATAGCTTTGGCATTTCGAATTGGGGAATCTACTGTAAGAGAAGTGGTAAAAGAAGTTAGCCGCAACACTTCCACTTTTACATTCAATTTCAGCTTTCCTTTTCTCTCTACTGTATTGGTCTCTTAAGGAGATGCATCTTTTTTGGCAATATGAAGGAGTGTACATGTCACCTAAACAGAAAGTATAAGATTAAAAAATTAATATATATATGTGTGTGTGTATTAACATTATTTTGTAATTATATGATTTATTATATAAATTTTCAAATTTATTTTTCACCATTAGTTTCAGTCATTATTTTGGATATTTCATCCCAAGCATTTTGCTTCATCAAACAATCCTTAAAACTGGTGTTATTCTTATCATATAAAAATGGACGTTCTCTATATAATTCAATGAGAAGCTCATCGCCACTCTTTTCGTTAATATCAATAGATGCAGATTCACAACCATTATCCCAGTCATCTGTACTGATTTCATCAGGCAATTCAGCAATAGTATTGCAGTAATTTAAATGATCAGACATTTTTTTATATTACTCTTAGTAGCGGTTGTCAAAAAGATAAATTTTCTGTTGAAGAAACAAATTAAAAATTAGATACAAATTTTAAAAAATAGAAAGAAAATTTGTTAAGAAAATTAATTAAGAAATTTTGTTAAGAAAATTTTTTCCATCAATATATTTTGAAATAGCAAAGAAAAATATTAATTAACCTAAAATAACAATTACTATTTTAACAATTACTTTTTCGATAAACGAAATGAAGACAAATCATTTTAAATAAAGTTATTTTTATTTTATTCTTTTTTAGTATATTTACTTATAAATAAAATATTCAGAAATATGTATTTCAATATATTTATATATTAATATTAGGCTGATGGCAGAGAACTAGACGTGAGCTCTTACGTCTGTCGTAGTCGTGGACGTAAAGTAAGACAGAGAAAAACCGTATGTCGTAAAAACCATTGTGAATGCGGAAAGTGCATCATGAACGAGGTAAGTAATATTAATATACAGGGTGTTAAAAAAGTATCGCATACGCTCAGTGCCATCCGATAGAGAAGGAGAATTTAAGAAAAAATGTCTAATACAATTTTTCGATCCCATGAATAATTTCGCCGCAATTAATTATTGTAATCAGTTAATCAGCGCGGAGCTACAAGAGGAAGCCAGGGGCGAGGCGCGCGAAGTCTGCGGCGCGACAGCTACCGCACTCATACCATGCTCTCGTACCGAGCGGAGGGAAAGTGCTTGCGATCTATTTATTTATTTTACTCACCTTCTTTTTGATAAGAGTAACAAAATAATTTACAGGAACAATCATCACGTAAAAATTTGCGTGATTATATCACGATACAGACTTTGTTAATTTAATGAAAGAATTTATTTTTAATAAGTAAGAAGGCAAGATAATTTAATTAATATTTTCAGTTAACATTTTAAAAAATGAGTTAAAGAGGATTAATTTTCGCTTCTTACTTATTAAAAATAAATTTTTTCATTAAATTAACAAAGTCTGTATCGTGATATATTAGAATCACGCGAATTTTTACGTGATGATTGTTCCTGTAAATTATTTTGTTACTCTTATCAAAAAGAAGGTGAGTAAAATAAATAAATAGATCGCAAGTACTTTCCCTCCGCTCGGTACGAGAGCATGGTATGAGCGCGGTAGCCATCGTGCCGCAGACTTCGCGCGCTTCGCCCCTGGCTTCCTCTTGTAGCTCCGCGCTGATTAACTGATTACAATAATTAATTGCGGCGAAATTATTCATGGGATCGAAAAATTGTATTAGACATTTTTTCTTAAATTCTCCTTCTCTATCGGATGGCACTGAGCGTATGCGATACTTTTTTAACACCCTGTATAAATATATTGAAATACATATTTCTGAATATTTTATTTATAAGTAAATATACTAAAAAAGAATAAAATAAAAATAACTTTATTTAAAATGATTTGTCTTCATTTCGTTTATCGAAAAAGTAATTGTCAAAATAGTAATTGTTATTTTAGGTTAATTAATATTTTTCTTTGCTATTTCAAAATACATTGATGGAAAAAATTTTCTTAACAAAATTTCTTAATTAATTTTCTTAACAAATTTTCTTTCTATTTTTTAAAATTTGTATCTAATTTTTAATTTGTTTCTTCAACAGAAAATTTATCTTTTTGACAACCGCTACTAAGAGTAATATAAAAAAATGTCTGATCATTTAAATTACTGCAATACTATTGCTGATTTGCCTGATGAAATCAGTACAGATGACTGGGATAATGGTTGTGAATCTGCATCTATTGATATTAACGAAAAGAGTGGCGATGAGCTTCTCATTGAATTATATAGAGAACGTCCATTTTTATATGATAAGAATAATACCAGTTTTAAGGATTGTTTGATGAAGCAAAATGCTTGGGATGAAATATCCAAAATAATGACTGAAACTAATGGTGAAAAATAAATTTGAAAATTTATATAATAAATCATATAATTACAAAATAATGTTAATACACACACACATATATATATTAATTTTTTAATCTTATACTTTCTGTTTAGGTGACATGTACACTCCTTCATATTGCCAAAAAAGATGCATCTCCTTAAGAGACCAATACAGTAGAGAGAAAAGGAAAGCTGAAATTGAATGTAAAAGTGGAAATGTTGCGGCTAACTTCTTTTACCACTTCTCTTACAGTAGATTCCCCAATTCGAAATGCCAAAGCTATGAAACATGGTTGGTCACCTGTCGCAAGATATCTAAAAAAATATAATAATTATAATACACTTATATTAACTATCTAGATATTTAGGCATATGCGTCTGCGAGGTGTGGATCAGCGACGGATCGTAGCAAATGCTGCTATCGTTGTGGCAAGGAGGGTCACATCGCTTCGGGTTGTACGGCGTCTCCTCACTGTATGCCGTGTGCGGACAAAGGTAAGCCTGCAAATCATAGAGCAGGCTCTAAGGTTTGTGCTCGCCCGTTCGTTCCTCCTAAGAAGAACACGGGCGATCGGGAGGATAACGCCAAGCAGAGGCGTCAGGCGCCGGGTAGACCGGATGGAGGGTCGACTCCCGGAAGTATGGCGTCGAAGGCGGTGAGTAGCCGAGGGGGAGCTCGAACTGCGTCTGTTGACGCTGATGAGCCCCCTTCTGCCTCGCAGGGCTCCACGGAGCCCATGTCGTCGTCCCCTTGATTGGAGTCTGTCTGTGACGTCTAGTGTGATTATGGGGGCTGCGGCCATGCTACTCCGGAGGGATCCGGAAGTGTTTGGTTCGGATACGCCCTCTGTATATAGTCTTGGGTTTTAGTCTTGTATGTCATCCTTATTGTAGTTTGGTCAAATCTTGTCGTAATTGTAATGTTGGCGCGCATATCTGTGCCCCATGGCAGTAGATACGCTCACGCGTGTAAATGTGCTCCCCCCCCCCCCACTCTGGGGGGTCTGTAGTTGTTGTCGTTATTTTCCGTTATTTTCCTTGTGGTTGTTCGTTTACGTTTGAGTGTGGGGAAGGTGTTTGTTTCGCCTTCCGTTTCCGGGGAGAAGCGTGTAGGAGTGAGGGCTCCTACTCGCATTGCACGTACCCCCGGGGACGAGGGGAGAATGGCTAATAGCTCGGTCGTTCTCCCTACAGACTCTTTGAGTCAGGGATGTCTGCAAGGGGGGCAACTCCCTTCGGGAAGGGTCCTCACGGACCAGGCTATAGGGTTGTCCACTGGATGTTATGCGCGAGCGGTTCCCGGTGGACGTAAATCCCTATTAATGGCCAGGGGCTATAGACAGGTTTTAGGGTCCGGTGCTGATATTTCGGGTCAGTACTGGGTGGTAAACCGGCCCAACCCACGTGGGTTGGGACGAACCGGGAGTCCCCCACGACGGCAATCAGACCTCCCTCGGGTCTGATTGCTAAGTGCGCAAAGCATTTCCTGTCTTAAAAAAAAAAAAAAAAGATATTTAGGCATGAAATATGTACTTCAATAAATACCTTAAAGTTATTAAAAGTCGTAACTCTGGAATTAAAGCACGAGAACTTTGTTTTACCAAGTATGGATTTATCATATGTAATAATTGCTGAAAATGTACCAACGTCATTCTGGTGTAGCGATAAAATAATTCAGAATCGTTTTTTATTTCTTGAAATAAATTGTTATAATCTCCATATTGAAGTCTCTTGTCATTGATCGGACTCACAAGCCATCGCCTATTTAACCACCTGATTTGCCTTTTTTTACGTATCAATAGAAAACACAAGTTTATCCAGTACATCACCAAAATAAAAAATTCCTTCTTTTTCATTTTCATTAAAAAGTGCTGTTATATATAAATGTATACTGAAAAAAATAATATATAAAATTTGTTAATAATTTACTTATTTTATTGATAATAAATAAATCATAATTAATTCATAATATGATGTACATCATATTTTTAAAGATATTATTAGATTTTAAAATATTTTTCTCAATGTGCAATATATTTTGAAAAAATAAAGGAAAATACTGGTTAACCTAAAAATAGTTACTATTTCGACTATTTAGTAAAATAAAATGAAGACAATAAATCATTATCTTTGTTTTTATATTGTCTGTATTATTTTTAATTTATTTTAGTATATTTATTTATAAATAAAATATTCAGAAATATGTATTTCAGTATATTTATATATTAATACTACTTATCTCGTTCATGATGCACTTTCCGCATTCACAATGGTCTTTACGACATACGGTTTTTCTCTGTCTTACTTTACGTCCACGACTACAACAGACGTAAGAGCTCACGTCTAGTTCTCTGCCATCAGCCAAACGCTTGATAATAAATAGTGCCAACCATATATTTAGAGGTTAGATCACATACTGTATTACATTCAACAAAAGTTAAGTTGGCTGCACTGAAATTTAATCTTCCTCACTTCTATTCTACTTTCGATGGAAACAGTATGTTAAATTCGAAGCAGAATCGGATTGAAGACTTCGGTGGAAACTAGATCAGTGACTATGTTTCTACCGGAGAGTTCGAATCGAGTCAGAGTCGGGTCAGAGTCAAGTTGGGGTGAACTTTTTATGGTGGAAACACCAATAAACCCTACCCTACTCTACCCAATAAAATTTTAAAGTAGGATCCAAATGAAGTTCGGTGGAAACGGGAAGAGTCGAGTTAGTTGTAGTGTTGCCAACAGGAGAAATTTGCGCTGTACATACACATCGTGTTGTGTTATACGTTATGGTTATACGAATACTTTGATACTGCGAAATTAACATTATCGCTCTCGGATCCATGATGTTTTGTTATGACAGTTAAGATAACCTTAATATCAAGATACTGTTGTAACTGATTTTTTATTTTGTACAGTTGGTAACGTTTAACCTTGCCGCAACTCTGAGGGCCGCTTCGACCAAACATAGGGCCTGAGCAGAATGGCTGCCTTATAATTTTAAGACTATGTTTTATGCCTTAGGTCTTTGTCTTAGGTAACGCACAATACTGTGTGTTATGTCTCGAGTCTTATGTATACGCGAACGTTTGTAAGAAATAAACGTTCGCGTATACATAAGACTCGAGACATAACACACAGTATTGTGCGTTACCTAAGACAAAGACTTAAGGCATAAAACATAGTCTTAAAATTATAAGGCAGCCATTCTGCTCAGGCCCTTAATCGTTGATTAAAGGGTTGCCAACATGACAAAATAATTCAGTGTGACCAATTGTATTTCTAACAATATACAAAGAGAACCTCCGGGAACTTAACCGGGCAACTTCGACTTTTTTAATTTTTTTTTTTTTTAATAGTTTGTTGGTCGTTTGTCGGTGATTGTTGGCCTAATATCAACGTTTGTTGGTTTATATTTTTTTTGAAACAAAAAAATAAAAATCAGCGTGAAGTTAGCCGGCGAAATCTCATTTTCGTTTAAAAAGCGGTTCAATCGATGCGGAATCGTTTGGAGATGATTGTTGACCTAATTATAACGTTTGTTGGTTCATTATTTGCTTAAAAAACGAAAAATAAACTTTTACGTTAAGGCCGAATCTACAATAGGAATAAGCCTTAAGGAATTGATCAATCACAGTTGAATGTGAAATAGTAATCGAATATGATTGGTTAATTTCTTACGACAAGCATGGAGCTGACACACACACACACACACACACACGGGGGGGGGGGTGCAAGGGGGGCCTTCGGCCCCCCCTCCCGCACCCACCCCGTCCCCCTCGCTTCGCGTGAAAAGTTGCAAAGTGGAACCTCGCTTCGCGTGGAAAGTTGCAAAGTGAAATCTCGCTTCGCGTGGAAAGTTGCACCCTCCTGTACCCACCCCGCCGGTAGGGGTGCCTACGGTAGGGTGCAACTTCCCATGCGAAGCGAGGTTCCATTTTGCAACTTTTCACGCGAAGCGAGGGGGACGGGGCGGGTGCGGGAGGGGGGCCGAAGGCCCTCCTTGCACCCCCCCGTGTGTGTGTGTGTCAGCTCCATGCTTGTCGTAAGAAACTAACCAATCATATTCGATTACTATTTCACATTCAACTGTGATTGATCAATTCCTTAAGGCTTATTCCTATTGTAGATTCGGCCTTAATGTAAAAGTTTATTTTTCGTTTTTTAAGCAAATAATGAACCAACAAACGTTATAATTAGGCCAACAATCATCTCCAAACGATTCCGCATCGATTGAACCGCTTTTTAAACGAAAATGAGATTTCGCCGGCTAACTTCACGCTGATTTTTGTTTCTTTATTTTACAAAAAAAATATAAACCAACAAACGCTGTAATTAGGCCAACAATCACCGACAAACAACCAACAAACGATTAAAAAAAAAAAAAAATTAAAAAAGTCGAAGTTGCCCGGCTAAGTTCCCGGAAGTGGCGGTCCTGCCGTCGTTGGGGCGGGGGATCGACCCGTCTCTTTGGCTGAGGTGTCGTCCCTCTTGGATCGGCGACTTGTGGACTTGAGGGGAGATATCGCCTCTATAGGTTTGGCCACCTTGCGGTCGCCTCCTGAGGAGGGCGCTGGGGCTTCTCTTTTGAGAGGGGCCTCTCAGTCTGAGTCCCTTCCATCGGGTGCGGAGGTTCGCGCTGTTGGGCGCGAGGCGGTCCCTGAGTCTGGGGGCTCCGCCGCCCCCGCCTCTGCGGGGGTTTTGGCGGATGCCCCGGGATCGGGGGCGGTGTCGGGTACGGTCGTCACGGGCGGTTCCCGGAGAAGGCGCAGGCCTAAAGAGGCACGTAGGAGGGCTGCTGCCCAGAATAGGCGTGTTTTGGTGGTTCCTGCCCCCTCGACGTCGGTGGTGTCGCTGACCATCGACAAGAAAAAGGGTGGAGAGAATAGGACTTATGCCTCGGTTCTGGCCGAGGCTAGGTCCAAAGTTAGTTTGTCCGGGTTAGGCATCGAACAGCTGCATATGCGCCGGGGTGCTACTGGTAGCCTATTGCTGTCGGTATCCGGTAGGCAGGCGGACGGGAGGGCCAATGCATTGGCTGATTCCCTTGCGCGGACCTTCTCAGCGATGAAGGAGGTTCGAGTGGGTCGTCCTATGCGTAAAGGTGAGGTGAGAATTCGAGGACTACTGAGTTTCTTCTCGCAGGAAGAAATTCTTTCAGCAATGGTGTCCGTTGGAGGATGCAGGCTGGAAGACCTCCGTGCAGGTCCCATTAGGTTTCCTGCGGGATCGAGTGTGGGAACAATGTGGCTCCGTTGCCCCGATCATGTGGCGCGGGGTCTCGTTCGGGTTGGTGAGCTGAGAGTGGGTTGGGTGGCCCTTTCGGTCATTCCGTTGGGTCGCCGCCCCCTTCAGTGTTTCCACTGTCAGGCCTTCGGCCATGCGTCTGCGAGGTGTGGATCAGTGACGGATCGTAGCAAATGCTGCTATCGTTGTGGCAAGGAGGGTCACAACGCTTCGGGTTGCACGGCGTCTCCTCACTGTATGCCGTGTGCCGACAAAGGTAAGCCAGCGAATCATAGAGCAGGCTCTAAGGTTTGTGCTCGCCCATTCGTTCCTCCCAAGAAGAACACGGGCGATCGGGAGGATAACGCCAAGCAGAGGCGTCAGGCGCCGGGTAGACCGGATGGAGGGTCGACTCCCGGAAGTATGGCGGTGAGTAGCCGAGGGGGAGCTCGAGGTGCGTCTGTTGACGCTGATGAGCCCCCTCCTGCCTCGCAGGGCTCCACGGAGCCCATGTCGTCGTCCCCTTGATTGGAGTCTGTCTGTGACGTTTAGTGTGGTTATGGGGGCTGCGGCCATGCTACTCCGGAGGGATCCGGAAGTGTTTGGTTTGGATACGCCCTCTGTATATAGTCTTGGGTTTTTTAGTCTTGTATGTTATCCTTATTGTAGTTTGGTCAAATCTTGTCGTAATTGTAATGTTGGCGCGCATATCTGTGCCCCATGGCAGTAGATACGCTCACGCGTGTAAATGTGCTCCCCCCCCCCACTCTGGGGGGTCTGTAGTTGTTGTCGTTATTTCCTTGTGGTTGTTGCGTTTACGTTTGAGTGTGGGGAAGGTGTTTGTTCGCCTTCCGTTTCCGGGGAGAAGCGAGTAGGAGTGAGGGCTCCTACTCGCATTGCACGTACCCCCCGGGGACGAGGGGAGAATGGCTAATAGCTCGGTCGTTCTCCCTACAGACTCTTTGAGTCAGGGATGTCTGCAAAGGGGGCAACTCCCTTCGGGAAGGGTCCTCACGGACCAGGCTATAGGGTTGTCCACTGGATGTTATGCGCGAGCGGTTCCCGGTGGACGTAAATCCCTATTAATGGCCAGGGGCTATAGACAGGTTTTAGGGTCCGGTGCTGACATTTCGGGTCAGTACTGGGTGGTAAACCGGCCCAACCCACGTGGGTTGGGGTAAACCGGGAGTCCCCCACGACGGCAATCAGACCTCCCTCGGGTCTGATTGCTAAGTGCGCAAAGCATTTCCTGTCTTAAAAAAAAAAAAGAAAAAAAAAGTTCCCGGAAGTACAAAGAGAAGCCAATATAATTGTAGAAATACAGTATATCGACAGAAATACAATTGGTCACACTGAATTATTTTGTCATGTTGGCAACCTTTTAATCAACGATTGAGTTAATCGGAGTTTGGTCGAAGCGGCCCTAATGTGGGTGTTTACGACAACTAATCGGATTTCTGATCGGACTGAGCAGTGGTACTCATCGATAGACTTCCTAAATTTCCCTAGACTAATCCGGATCAATGATGTGTCTCTGGAGTAATCGAATTAGATTAACAGTCATCGAAAGAAATTGCGGTCGAGTTTATCGAAAAAATTGAAAAACATCATAAGAAAATATAGAAGGTACTTTATTATTCTTTTAATTAATATATCTTTATTTATCAAATATGTATTAATAAACAAATGTATTTTACTGGAATAAGATGTTTTCTATAAAATAAGAATAACTCTTAACCTCACTTTATTTTAATTATTAATATAAGATAATTAAAAGAATATATTTTATAAATAAGTAAGGAATTTATAAATAACGGAAAAAAGCGAAAGATTAATAAATCAACAGAAAATAAAGAGCAAAGACAAAATGTTCGTCTAAGGTGGTTTACTTTCTGTATTTAAGTTTTGATTGAAATTTATTATATTATCAGTGTCAGTTTTAACTTTAATATACAGAATTTTTATTGCGGTTTCTACTTTCATTTTCTAGACCATTTATATTAATAACTCACGTTGTCTACTTGATTACTGGACTTTATAATGTGTATCTTTCTATGTAGAAAAATCTTTCTTTATTAAATGTATTAAACTATTACACTGTTTTATCGTATAATTGTTATCGTGCAAACTAACTTCATCACACTGGATGATGGTTTAGATATAAACTGAAATGTATGTTTTCTAAATTTATATATATAAATTTATATATATATATATATATATATATATATTTTTTTTTAATCATAATAAATTATTGAAACGGACATCTTGTCACAACTCTTTTTGCTCTTCATTTTCTACTGTTTAATAAATAATCTGAATTCTAGGAAAGTCTAAAAGTATAATGGATCCACAAAATGAAGAGAATGATATTGAACAAACTCAATTTGGTATATATACATATATTATACAATTATTTTTAAATTATTAATGTATATAATAATTGATGATTTGATAAGGTTGGGACTATGTATATTTTTTATAAATTACTTATATATATTATTTATATTCTTTGCAACATTATATTGCAACATTAACAAAATTATTAAAATAGTCTAATAATGTTATATATACATATATGACATTATTAGACTATTTTAATCATTTTGTTCTTTACAGAAAACTACAGATATCAATGGAATAATCAAACTACAAAACTTTTAATAGAAGAAGTTAGAAATCATATAAAATTATTAAATAATAAAAATTATATGCAAAAAAGAGTATGGAAAAGTATAGCAAATAAGTTCAATGAAAGAGGATATAACGTAACCGAGGAACAATGTTGTGTCAAGTGGAAGAATTTGAAGCGAAAATATATATGTACGAGATCTTAATAATCAAACTGGTGGAGCTACACAAACATGGGAATATTTTAACATAATTGATGATTTTATCAACATGAAACCTGAAGTAGCAGCTTTATCAATTGCTTCCAGTACACATGGATTTAGAATAAGACAATCAACTCCTACAGAACAAATTGAGGAATCTACGGACGAAAATAATTCTGCAGTAGTCAATACTTCTTCTGATATAGGACGTCATATTAGGAAACGCCGACAAAGTGATGAACCTAAGTGGGTCAAAGCACTTTGCAAACAAAGAGAAGCTCATCATGAAGAAAATATGAAAATAAAAAAAAAGTTTTTGACATTATTTGAAAAATATGTGCAAAAAGATAATGCACAGTAAGAAAGTAAAAGCATCTATTATTTACGTCTGTTAGTAAAAACGTCTATTAGTAAAAAGAAGAACCATTTTTAATTTTTATAATGATATAACTGTGATTTTTATAATGATATAACTGTGATAGGAAAGCAGATTATTAATTATTGTTATTTCTATTTTCCATTTGTGGAATTTCAAACGGTTCGTCGTCAATATCAATACAAATATTATGTAAGATACAACATGCAAGTACAACTAATGGTATCATTTCTGTGTTATACATATATACATATTTTAGTTTTCGGAATCGTCCTTTTAATATTCCAAACGCTGTTTCAATTATAATGCGAGTTTTTGATAATTTTGTATTATAATTAAGTTGCACATTATTTAAATGGCCATTATCACGGTAGGGAGTGAGCATATAATGTAATAATGGGTATGCTGAGTCAGCTAATAAATGACCATGTTGTGGAAAATATCTTTCTACGTCATGATCTATCATATTTTTAATGTCACTTAATCGCCAAACTCGGGCATCATGAACACTGCCACAAATTCCCACAAAAACATCAATAAATTGCATTTTATTATTACAAATACCTTGAAGTAATATGGAATAAAATCCTTTTCTATTTATATAACTAATTGGATATTCAGTAGGAGCACTAATAGGAATGTGGCAGCCATCAATGACGCCTACCACACCTGGAAAATCACTAATGGCAGCAAATTCTTCTTGTATAATTAATATTTCGCGGACTTCTGGCCATTTAATATAATTTTGCACATGTCGCTGTAATGTGTAAGCCACATTAAAAACACATCTCCATATAGTGTCTTTGGAAACTCCAAATCGATCTGCAACGGATCTAAAGAAGAAAATAATTTTTTAAACAAAAAAACTTAAAAATAATATGACAAAATAAATAACATAAAAAAATTGCAAAATTGCAAAATTTGAAAAGTTGCAAAATTTTTTAACTATACTAACCTATACACTTCTTGATTGCCAAAAATCCATAAGGCATTGGCTAATTGCTTAGCTGGTGGTAATTTAGGAGAATCATTATTTTCCAATAATTCAAATCCAAAAGATTGTATCAACAGTTCAAAAGTATTTCTTTGAATACGAAAATGTGATTTGAAATCTAAAATAAAGTAATAATATTATTATAAATGTTGCAAAATTATATACAATTATATATTATTATAAATGTATGCAGAAAATAAATAATACATAGATAAAATTTAGCTTTATTTTTACCTGTTAAAGAATAATGAAGAACAATATTTTCAAAGAAATTATTAATTTTGAGATGTGGTTCTCTTAGGTGCACTATTTCCCAATCATCTTCATAATCATCTTGATCATTATTAAAAAAAACATCCCATAATAAAAATATATCCATTTTGTATTCTCTGCGAATATACAGATTATTTTCATCATAGTAATATAAATAATTACAGATTACAAATATTTATATTTACACATCTTTAATTTATATAGAACTCATATTAAATGTATTGTATACATATAATTAGAAACTATCATCAGGAGAAATCATTTATTTTTATATTACTATTTTCATGCCAAAAAAAAAAGAAAAGTAAGTAATATTGTAACACGAATAAAAACTTCACATATTACATATTTAATTGATAAACTTTCAAAAATTAATAATTACAAGATGAATAAGAAATTCATGGTAAAATTTAATTGTTATTGCTACGTACATACATTTTGTTATTTGCAGTATTATTTTGCAAATTAATATTGTTTATTATATTAATAATTAAAATAAAGTGAGGTTAAGAGTTATTCTTATTTAAATATAGAAAACATCTTATTCCAGTAAAATACATTTGTTTATTCCCAGACAGCACAGGACATCCTATGGATATTCATTTTATATCCATTTTACGTCCACACGTCCATGGACATGAAATGAACATCCATCGTACATTCGATTTGAGACATCCGTTAATGGCCAATATTTGGACGTCCATAAGATGTCCGATCTTGGACATCAAAGTTTCGCGCAAGCACGCAAGGATGTGTTAGTTCGTTCGTTTACCGCTACGCGACGTGCGATGCGCTATCTTTCTCGTATTTAAGTTTTAGTTATGAGAATTATATAAAGTTTGCAAAAGGTAACAAATAATATTAAAAATATACTGTTCAATTTAATTTCTGATCTAAATCACGAGTTTCAGATATTAAATTGATTTTATAAGTTGGACAAGTAAATGTCCGGCGAATAATTTAATATAAAATAATGAAACAAATTTAATATAAAATAATGAAAAATTTAATATAATAAATTTAAATTTTTTCATTAAAATATTTTGTAAAAATTATTTATACCTATTTTTAAAATATTTTTTTAATGTTCAAAACAAGTCCAATTTTAGTCCGTTTGGTCTTTAAAATGGACATTTTTGGGATGTCCAAAATAGTAACACTGGATATCCATAAAACATCCTAAAGATATTTTAGGCTCTAATCTGGATATTTTAAATACGTATGAAACGTCCAATTTGTTTATTTTTAATATGTTTTTAAGATGTCATTGTGCTGTCTGGGTTAATACATATTTGATAAATAAAGATATATTAATTAAAAGAATAATAAAGTACCTTCTATATTTTCTTATGATGTTTTTCACAATTTTTTCGATAAACTCGACCGCAATTTCTTTCGATGACTGTTAATCTAATTCGATTACTCCAGAGACACATCATTGATCCGGATTAGTCTAGGGAAATTTAGGAAGTCTATCGATGAGTACCACTGCTCAGTCCGATCAGAAATCCGATTAGTTGTCGTAAACACCCTGTAACTTTGATCAACTCTGATCCGGTGGAAACAGGCAAGCCAACTTGACTCTGACCCTACTCTGACCCAACCATAGACTAAAGCCGACGGCACACGGTACGATTTTTCGTACTGGATTTGATAAGATTTAGTAAAATACTAAAAATTCACCAATCAGAATGCAGCATTTCTAATATTTTACTAAATCTTATCAAATCCAGTACGAAAAATTGTACCGTGTGCCGTAGGCTTTATATAATAGACTGAGCGCTCTTACGGGCGAGCTGATGACAAGATTCGTATTAAGTTAGCCGGAAATTTTTCAGCCAACCAAAAATCTCCTTATGGAATCGTTTGTATTTCGTATGAAGATGTTTGAAGTGTGATTAAAAACGTTTGTGAGTAATTAGAATAATTATAAAAAATTAATCATTTTTACAGTATGTAGTTAGCCAACATAACTAAATATTAAAAATTCTCCTTATGAATCGTTTGTATTTCGTATGAAGAGTTTTGAAGTATAATTAAAAAGGTTTGTGAGTCATTCGTTTAATTTTAATTAAATTTTTTTATATTGTGAAGTTAGCCGGAAGCTATATAAAATGGACGCCGTCCTGTGATTGGTCGATTTGCTTATGGTAAATACTAAAATTTTCTCATGTGTACTGACTTTAAGTGTAAGCAAAACGAGCAAATTTATCTCTTTTGTAACTTTTAATCCATGACTAATTTATTATTAATTCCGCATAATCGCATAATATATCATGGATCGTGGATAAGCGTAGATAATTGAAATATGTTTTTCTACCAATAAATAAGTAAATCTTTTATAATTGTTTTATAATGTAGTCATCATTCAGAAAATGATCACAATTTGTGATTATGGTTCATATTCTGAATCCTCTTTTATTGATAAAAGTGCCTTTAAAAGTGGCTTATAAGCCTTCTGATTGGCTGTAAGCCACTTTTAGAGGCACTTTTATCGATAAAAGAGGATTCAGAATATGGACCTATGTATTTAATTGTTATTTTATATTCGCTTTCAAATAATAAACTATATAATAATAAAATTTATATAAAAAGATGGTAATATATGTAATCCAATTAATTATAATTGACAAAATAATTTCTTGTGAAAAAATAAAAGTAAAAAATATAGAAGAATTTTTTTTATAGCTTGTATAAAAAATCAGTTTTATGCTAAGTATATTATAATTTTCTGGACTGTAGTAATATTTAATATATAATTTTTGCTATATAAATATATATTTCTGATATAAAATCTATTTCTACAGATAGTAAGATCGGCTGAGTTATGTCACAGAATATCGGAAGGCTTACATCAAAATGCGAGAGAGAGGAGATGGCATATATCAATATGAATCCATTGCTGATGTTGTAAGAGCAAAAATAGATATCTCTGTAGATTTTATTATTTTTGCATCTGAAAACTTGAAAATTGCCCATGCCTTATTGGAAATAAGTCTTCTTTTGTATTTTCAAATATATATAAGCGCACATTTTTAGCATATTCTTTTATGTTATCATTTTTTTTGTTAATTATTATTGATTATTATTGATTACTTTGTTAATTATTGTCAATTAAGAAGAAATATATATTTATATAGCAAAAATTATATATTAAATATTACTACAGTCCAGAAAATTATAATATACTTAGCATAAAACTGATTTTTTATACAAGCTATAAAAAAAATTCTTCTATATTTTTTACTTTTATTTTTTCACAAGAAATTATTTTGTCAATTATAATTAATTGGATTACATATATTACCATCTTTTTATATAAATTTTATTATTATATAGTTTATTATTTGAAAGCGAATATAAAATAACAATTAAATACATAGGTCCATATTCTGAATCCTCTTTTATCGATAAAAGTGCCTCTAAAAGTGGCTTACAGCCAATCAGAAGGCTTATAAGCCACTTTTAAAGGCACTTTTATCAATAAAAGAGGATTCAGAATATGAACCATAATCACAAATTGTGATCATTTTCTGAATGATGACTACATTATAAAACAATTATAAAAGATTTACTTATTTATTGGTAGAAAAACATATTTCAATTATCTACGCTTATCCACGATCCATGATATATTATGCGATTATGCGGAATTAATAATAAATTAGTCATGGATTAAAAGTTACAAAAGAGATAAATTTGCTCGTTTTGCTTACACTTAAAGTCAGTACACATGAGAAAATTTTAGTATTTACCATAAGCAAATCGACCAATCACAGGACGGCGTCCATTTTATATAGCTTCCGGCTAACTTCACAATATAAAAAAATTTAATTAAAATTAAACGAATGACTCACAAACCTTTTTAATTATACTTCAAAACTCTTCATACGAAATACAAACGATTCATAAGGAGAATTTTTAATATTTAGTTATGTTGGCTAACTACATACTGTAAAAATGATTAATTTTTTATAATTATTCTAATTACTCACAAACGTTTTTAATCACACTTCAAACATCTTCATACGAAATACAAACGATTCCATAAGGAGATTTTTGGTTGGCTGAAAAATTTCCGGCTAACTTAATACGAATGATGACAAGATCTGAAGGACAGCGCTAGTCAGCCGGTATGTTTTCTCTCTCGCACATGTAGAGAGAACTCTCGTATTAGAAAGAGACATCATATCGGACACTCTTGCTCTCTCTTTCTCTCTCTTTCTGTATGTAGTATTCAGCTCCTCTTACGGGGACGCTCAGTCTATCTATATAAGTCTATGGACCCAACTCAGACCCGATTCGAACTCTCGGTGGAAACTTAAGCCTACGGCACACGGTACAATTTTTCGTACTGGATTTGATAAGATTTAGTAAAATATTAGAAATGCTGCATTCTGATTGGTGCATTTTTAGTATTTTACTAAATCTTATCAAATCCAGTACGAAAAATCGTACCGTGTGCCGTCGGCTTTAGTCAGTAATGGGCACAGATATCTATACTATAACTAGATCGCTAACTCCCGTTGATTTTGTACATAAAATGTGTCCCCGAAAACCATGTAATATGGCGGTCGCGCATGCGTAATATTGGTGGAAAACTAATATGGTGGACACTTGTAGCCAGCTAATATTTAAGTTTTCACCTTAAAACTTGTACTTTTTACATTATAAACTTTTAATTTTGTAATAAAATAAATATAAATATATATAAATATTATATATACAGGGTGTCCTAGACCACCCGTACACCCCTTTTCTTTCAAAAACTAAGCATTTTAGAGAAAAACGTTTTCGACAAAAATTGTATGGTTTTGAGGGGAACATAAGATGGTGTCATTGGTTTGACCTTGGATGGCATCGTTAAGGTGAGGTCAAGGACACCTTTAATTTCTTAAATGGAATCACCTATTTTTTATTGCATATTCTTATAGCTTATGTCGAGAGCTTTCCAAAACACTATAATAAAGTATTTTTTCATCAAGTACTTTTCGAGTTATAAGGCTTGAAATAATTTCTTAATTTTACATAAACCATAAAATCTAGTAAAATATTCATTTTTCGATTATCCTTAATACTTTTATGTACAAAATAATGAGAGGAATCAATTGGTGTAAAGAAAACACAAAATTGTTTCGAAAAAAGAAATGTAATTTGCAATTAACAATTACATTTTTTTTTTCGAAACAATTGTGTTTTCTTTACACCAATTGATTCCTCTCATTATTTTCATGTAATGCTTCATGTAATTAACCGCAGACGGTTAATTTTTTTTTAATTCCATCAAATATGTATCTATATACAGAACATTAAATCGATCAAATTTTTGAGAAGTGACATTAAAATAAAAATTTAGTAGTTAATGGACATGACATTAAATTGACTAAAAATTGATTGAAAATTGACTTATAATCGCCATAAAGTTGACTTCTAAGTCGATTCATTAGGTGACAGTCGACTATAGTCGAGTCATTTGTCGGCTATTAGTCGACTTGTTGACATTCAATCTGACTTTGAAGTCAACTTTAGACTTTTTCTGCCGACTGACAATCAACTAACAGTCGACTTGGTGCTGTTTGGATACAAACATATATTCGGCATATAAACTGTCAAATCAAGCAACCCCATACAGCACACAAAGATTGCGTACACATTGCAGCAATCTTTCATCGCAATATTGCAACGTTGCAAATTCACTGCAAAATGTTGCTGCGCCATTACTGTGGGATTGCAGCAACGTTAAATTGTCCGCTTTTAGGAATATTGCAATGTAAGATTGTAGCAATGTTACGGTGCAACGTATTTGTAATATTAAAATGCGTTTTACTACAAATGCAGACACCGTTTTAAATCGAATAAATAACTTTGAAAATATAAAAAAATGTTTAAGAAAGATAGGAAAAAATGCCTTTAAAAAAACATCTATTAGTATTTTTTATTAGATGTTTCTTAAATATTTATCTCAATAATATACATACAATTATTTTACATACATTCGACACCAGAATATTTTAATACGTGCAAATGAACTATTTTCTATTTACCCATTCAATTGAGAAAAATTTGTTTAATATTCTGAAACCCAATGAGGGATCCAGATTATTAAACAAATTATTTGTATCCGAGGATGTGTTCTTTAAATATATCCTATAAAATTCATCAAGACATCCTGAACACATTTTGAATGATTTTGGGATACTTTTTTTTACTTATATCTGCAATGAGTGAAAATAGCGCTTATAAGTGCATGAGTGCCTAAAACAAACGCAGTTAAAGTGTATCGCAATTGATAATTGTTGAGATATACGTTCTAATAATAGTTCCTGTAGTTAAGTTTGAACGTGCCGCGTGCACATTGACTGATGTACGTTTAGGTAGGCGGCTCTGTTCTCAGTCACTTGGGACAAAAGGCCCGGGGGTAGTGCTTCTAGTACCGACGCTACCAGGGGGCCTATTACGGTTTTTGAAACGAAGTGAAAATAACAAAAGTGAGGAAATTTACTAGAGTATCTACAATTTCATTTGTCGAAATCTAGTAAATCTGTTCACTTTTGTAATTTTCACCTCGCTTCAAGAACCGTAATAGGCACCCAGAAGTAGCGATTCTAGTACCGACGCTATCGGACGCCGTTCGCTATAACTCTGATATATAATCCTTTTTGTACCAAATTATTATTAAAAGGCTATACACAACTATCTACAAATTAATTATTGACTGCCCGCTGCACCTCCAACAATAATAAACTAGACAAATTTTGAATATTATATATTTCTTATATAATCAATATTTTCAACTTTTCAAATTACGCAGTATAATAGTAACCATTAATAGACATCTGACAATGAGGCGCGTTCAGAAATCCTACCCGCATGGTAAAGTAACATCAAATCGATCAATCACGACAAAAGGAGCAAACATTTCTCGATTCCGATTGGTAGGTTAAATATCACCCTACAGCCGTAATCACACTATGGGTTGCCAGCTCGGTGTGGTTGAAATTGACCAATCAGAACAAAGCAATTTGTCGGCCGGCTACTCTGATTGGTCAATTCCAACCGCAACCAAGCCTGCAACCCGTAGTGTGATTACGGCTTACCTCACGAGTAGGATTTCTGAACGCAGCCCGGATAGCAATTCGATATACAATGATACGATTTTCGGTCTTTTATGGCAAGGACGAACGCATTTATATAACGAGCAATCGTTCTTACTCTAGGTAATCTCTTCTCATTTAATAAATATTATTCACATAAATATTTCTAAAATTATTGCTGTGTTTATTTTAATATTATATATTTTATTAATGTTTTCATACTTAAATCTTCAATTTAACCTTATTATATATTTTGAGGTTAAGTTGAAGATTTAGATCCATATTCTGAATCCTCTTTTATCTATAAAAGTGTCTTTAAAAGTGGTTTATAGCCAATCAGAAGGCTTATAAGCTGTTTTCTAATATAAGCTTATAAGCTATAGGCTTATGGTATAAGCTCTAAAAATGTTTAGAAGCACTTTTATCGATAAAAGAAGATTCAGAATATGGACTTCTTAAAGTATGAAAGCATTAAACAGTATATAATATTGAAATAAACATAAACAATAATTTTAGAAATATTTATGTGAATTTATTAATATTTTATATAAGCAGATATAAATAAAAAGTACTTTTGGTTTTATGTTACAGTATATATCAACGTGTAGAGAACAGCGAGGAGATTATTTGATACATATTTGATCTATTAGATACGTAAATAACAAACATTTAAACTTATTCCTCTCTATATGCAGGGTATCCCAGACCACCCGTACACCCCTTTTAAAATGAAAATAAATGGCTTTTGTCAAAAATCGCGAACAATTTTTAAGTAAATCGGGTACGCTCTATTAAATGGTGATATTTTCAACTTTTGATTCCGACCGGAAATACGCCATCCGGATCGGAAGTTGAATTTTTTTAGGAGAACATGGTACACTTTATTACAGATTCGAATTGTACGTGAAAAAATAAGAAACTTTTGTATCAAACGTTTTTTCTGAAATTGCCTCTGTCAATCTTAAAATTGACCTTGAAAGTAACTGTGATGAACTTTCAATAATTAATATTTCTATTATTATTACAAAAATCGTTACATGGAATAAGATTTCTTTATTTAATTTATTGCGCTCTACCTCCTCACAATTGCGTGAGCTCATGCTCAGGGACACCTTGTATATACAGGGTGATTCTGAACAAACGTTTGTCTTTAAAATATCAAATTCTTGAATGAATTCTAAGACGATTTTTCCTCTTGCAAAATTTTGCCCGGAGCTTAGTTTTTAAACTATAAAGGAAAATAGTTAACTACTTACGGAACGAGTACAAGAGGTAGGCAGGGACGGCGCGATATAGGCGATTACGTGGGGCACTCGCCGCGATCAGCTGATTGCTATACGCGATGACTGTAACAATCAGTGTGTGTGTGTGTGTGTGTGTGTGTGTGTGTGTGTGTGTGTGTGCGCGTACACATTCTCACACACACACTGATTGTTACAGTCATCGCGAATAGCAATCAGCTGATCGCGGCGAGTGCTTCACGTAATCGTCTATATCGCGCCGTCCCTGCCTACCTCTTGTACTCGTTCCGTAAGTACTTAACTATTTTCCTTTATAGTTTAAAAACTAAGCTTCGGGCAAAATTTTGCAAGAGGAAAAATCGTTTTAGAATTCATTCAAAAATTTGATATTTTAAAGACAAACGTTTGTTCAGAATCACCCTATATATATATATATATATATATATATATATATATATATACTATATATACACACACATATATACAGGGTGGACCATTTTAACCTTTAATGGAGAATAACTCGAAAACCAAGCCCGGGAGAGAAAAATGTTTCAGACAAAAGTTGTTTGGTTTCGAGGGGGCCATAAGATGATATCATTGGTTTGACCTTGAAGAGTTATTTGAAGGTCACATGAAGGTCACCTTCAATTTCTTAAACAGAACCTACTATTTGTCATTGCATATTCTTGTAGCTTATCTCGAGAGCTTTCCAAAACACTATAATTAAGTACCTTTTCGTTAAGTACTTTTTGAATTGAGGCTTGAAATAATTTCTTAATTTTACATAAACCGTAAAATATCTTGTAAAATATTCATTTTTCGATTATCTTACCTTAATACTTTTATGTACAAAATAATGAGAGGAATTAATTGGTATAAAGAAAACACATAGTTGTTTTTAAGAAAAAATATGTAATTGTTAATTGCAAATTACATATTTTTTCTTCAAAACAACTATGTGTTTTCTTTACACCAGTTGATTCCTCTCATTATTTTGTACGTAAAAGTATTAAGGTAAGATAATCGAAAAATGAATATTTTACAAGATATTTTACGGTTTATGTAAAATTAAGAAATTATTTCAAGCCTCATAACTCAAAAAGTACTTAACGAAAAGGTACTTAATTATACTGTTTTGGAAAGCTCTCGAGATAAGCTACAAGAATATGCAATGACAAATAGTAGGTTCTGTTTAAGAAATTGAAGGTGACCTTCATGTGACCTTCAAATAACTCTTCAAGATCAAACCAATGATACCATCTTATGGCCCCCTCGAAACCAAACAACTTTCGTCTGAAACATTTTTCTCTCCCGGGCTTGGTTTTCGAGTTATTCTCCATTAAAGGTTAAAATAGTCCACCCTGTATACCTGAAAGCAACAGCGAAACGGTTGTAGAAAGCATAATATTAGAGGAAAATTTATTTTACATTTATTTATATCAACAGTGAGATAATTTTATGATTATTTATTTATTGACATCGTATCTAGATCTTTTGCAATGTGTATACATATAAGTATATCCCAATCACTGTTATTAAGCACAAAACAAAATGTTTCACCTATGTTATACCTCCGTTGTTCATGAGTGCATTGAGGAAAAGATATATATACATTTCGATCAAAATTTCTCGTTTATATAGAATTGTATACAATTATGCATGATTGTATCTGAACTATATTTGTTACTTATATATATTTATATATGACGCAAGACATATATATAATTATATATTAAACTAACAGAAATCCATATATAATTATGCATAAAACATTGTGAACATTATACAGGGTGTATCAGACCACCCGTGCCAGCCAAATATCTCGAAAACCAAGAACGGTAGATAAAAATATTTCAAACAAAAGTTGTAGGGTTTCAAGTAACGCATTAAATAGTAATATTGGTACGACCTTAAATAGCGTTGTTAAGGTCACGTGAAGAACATCTTAAATTTCTTAAATAGAACTGCCTACTTTTTATTGCATATTCTTGCAGCTCATCTCGAGAGCTTTCCAAAACACTATAATTAAGTTAGTTTTCATTAAGTACTTTCCGAGTTATGAGGCTTGAAATCGTTTCTTAATTTTACATAAACCGTAAAATATCTTGTAAAATATTCATTTTTCGATTACCTCACCTTAATACTTTTATGTACAAAATAATGAGAGGAATCATTTGGTGTAAAGAAAAAACATAGTTGTTTTTAAGAAAAAATATGTAATTGGTAATTGCAAATTACATATTTTTTCTTCGCTATTCAAGGTCGTACCAATATTACTATTTAATGCGTTACTTGAAACCCTACAACTTTTGTTTGAAATATTTTTATCTACCGTCCTTGGTTTTCGAGATATTTGGCTGGCACGGGTGGTCTGATACACCCTGTATATAAGTATGCAAAATGCGCACTTATATATAATTATATGTAACAGTTTTATTGCACTTATATATAAATATATATAATGTCCTGTACTCTATCATTTATAATTATACATATTTTTGCACAATTATATATAGTTTTGTACAATTATATTCAATTCTACATCAATATACATGAAAAATTTTTTACTGGGTAACCCATACAGCACACAAAGGTTGCATACACATTGCAGCAATCTTTCACCGAAATATTGCAACGTTGCAAATTCATTGCAAAATGTTGCTGCACCATTGTTGTGGGATTGCAGCAACGTTAAAATGTCCGCTTTCAGGAATATTGGAATGTAAGATTGTAGCAATGTTACGGTGCAACGTATTTGTAATATTAAAACGCGTTTTGCTACAAATGCAGACACCGTTTTAAATTTAATAAATAAACTTTGAAAATATAAAAAAATGTTTAAGAAAGATAGGAAAAAAATGCCTTTAAAAAAACATCTATTAGTGTCTTTTATTAGATGTTTCTTAAATATTTATCTCAATAATATACATACAATTATTTTACATACATTCGACACCAGAATATTTTAATACGTGCAAATGAACTATTTTCTATTTACTCATTTAATTGAGAAAAATCTGTTTAATATTCTGAAATCCAACAATCCAAATCTGTTTAATATTCTGAAATCCAAACACAAATTATTTGTTTAATAATCTAGATCCCTCATTAGGATTCAGAATATTAAATAAACTAAGTCATTTTATCAGAAATTAAACTGACACAAGACAAGAAATATAATTACTACATTAGTCCTTTGTAGACCTTATATCCATTCTAGATGAATTCGAATACGAGTTAGTTAAATTTGGTGTCGCCGCGTAGCGGCAAGTAAAGAAACACATATTATACATTTTCGCTATGTTAAAACGTTGCTGCAACATTGCCAAAGTAATATTACAAAATAATGTCTCTGCATTATTTTTGCAACATTACACGGCAGTGAGCAATGTTGTAACATTGCAGCAATGTTGATGCAAGCTTCTGTGCTGTATGGGAATAGAAAGAAAATAAATGTTTCTAATTGAAAATAAATAAGAAATTATAAATACATCTGACGACACAAAATATTGACAAATTGTCAAGCATGAATAATACAGACAAATAAATTTATTAATTTTATAATATACAGGGTGAGCCAGTTTAAGTTACCCACCCCAATAACTTTTTTATTTTTGAATGTACAACAAAATGTTTCAAATAAAAGTTGCTTGACTTCGAGAGGGACAGAAGATGGTGGCAAAAATTTGACCTTGGATAGTCATTTGAAGGTCACATAAAGGTCATCTTTAATTTCTTAAATAGAACCTACTATTTTTCATTGCATATTCTTGTAGCTTATCTCGAGAGCTTTCCAAAACACTATAATTAAGTACCTTTTCGTTAAGTACTTTTTGAGTTATGAGGCTTGAAATAATTTTTTAATTTTACATAAACCGTAAAATATCTTGTAAAATATTCATTTTTCGATTATCTTTCCTTAATACTTTTATGTACAAAATAATGAGAGGAATCAATTGGTGTAAAGAAAACACATAATTGTTTCGAAAAAAAAATGTAATTTGCAATTAACAATTACATTTTTTTTTTCGAAACAATTATGTGTTTTCTTTACACCAATTGATTCCTCTCATTATTTTGTACATAAAAGTATTAAGGAAAGATAATCGAAAAATGAATATTTTACAAGATATTTTACGGTTTATGTAAAATTAAAAAATTATTTCAAGCTTTATAACTCAAAAAGTACTTAACAAAAAGGTACTTAATTATAGTGTTTTGGAAAGCTTTCGAGATAAGCTACAAGAATATGCAGTGAAAAATAGTAGGTTCGATTTAAAAAATTGAAGGTGACCTTTATGTGACCTTCAAATGACTATCCAAGGTCAAATTTTTGCCACCATCTTCTGTCCCCCTCGAAGTCAAGCAACTTTTATTTGAAACATTTTGTGGTACATTCAAAAATAAAAAAGTTATTGGGGTGGGTAACTTAAAATGGCTCACCCTGTATATTATAATTGTCAGTATTTTTATAATTTAATTTAATTTAATTTTTTAATAAATAAATAATTTTTAAAAAACGCATATCAAATTCAATTATTAATATTAAGCAATATTTCATAGTTTTGCAATATTTTCAGCATACGCAATGAAAAGTAAGATGATTGTGCGTAAGGTTACTGAAATATTGAAATAAGGTTCCATTAATCTTTCGACAATATTATAATATAAGATTATATTGTAAGATTAATGGTATATACCAATAACTTGATCATTGTAATATGTAAGATTGTAACCTTTCTATAATCTTACTGCAATGTTCGGTGCTGTGAGGGAAATTTTATGATCTCTCTCTCTCTCTCTTTCTTTCTCTGTCTCTCTATTATTAATATTACCTGATATTACATATTAATCACTCATCATTCACCATTACCTCTGCCACTCCTTCACCGCCCCGCCGTCGCCACTTATTGCAATATAATGACAAATATTCTTTAATAAATTTGTCAAATTAATCCCCATCGTCACTACCACATCACGGTTTTATCACAATCCATTATTGAAAATAAAGTATAGTATAAAATATTCCAGTTTGTTTCTAAATATTAAAAATTATAAATATTAATAGTTACATGTTTTGTAAAATTTAATTATAAAGGAATCTTTAATATACTCTTAAAGAGTAAACGAAAAACCTTCATCAATATAGCGGTAATTATTTACTTTAGGGCAGCAACCTCTGATGACCTTGGCCTTGATATATGTTATAGTGGCCACCCTTCTGAGTAACCTTCAGAAGGTTTTAGCCGTCGCTCGTTGTTTATTAAAAAGTTATTAACAAAAGAATTTCACAATTTTAATGCTGTTTATCTCCGAAAATATTGATTTGAGACAAATTTTAAGCAAAAAATAAAGCCGCTGAAAAACTACAAAAAAGGTTATATGCATTTTTTTCATAAACCTACTATTTTAGCTGTTATATGAAAAAATAATAATTTTAAATACATTTAATACAATTTAAATTTATATAGAATTTAATACAATTTAATACAATTAAAAAATATCACAAATGTATGTACACACACACACACACACACACACACATACGCGGAGGGTGCAAGGGGGGCCTTTGGTTCCCCCTCCCGCAACCACCCCGCCGGTAGGGGGGTAATAACCCAAACGCATTGCAAAGAGTTGAATCACAATGGATATATGCTGTAAGTTGTAAAGCGAGGTCCACCTTGCCTACCGGTGTGGTGGTTGTGGGAGGGGGGGCCGAAAGCCTCCCCTTGCACCCCCCGCGCGCGCGTGTGTATGTGTGTGTGTGTGCTGTTTCGGTATGCTTGTGTTGACGCTACTGACGTCACTCACACAAGCGAAGCGTGCATGTACGCGGGCCGGGCAGCAAGAGAGAAAGCACTATAAAACGATACCGAGTTAGAGGTGTTCGATAGCCGTCTCTCTCGCTCGACGCTCGAACGAGAGAGTGCGAGCGAGACAGCTATATACCGCACGGGATACCGCGCTATTTCTATACGTGTCTCGTGCGCTTTTTCTCAACATTGTTTTTCATTTATTTATTAATTTTTTTAGAAATTAGTTTTTTGAAGTGCAAAACTAAAAATTTGTAGAATTTGAGACTTAGAGATCTAGGATAAAATAAATCTGTATGTTTTATATACGTTTTTGTATATAATATAATTTATATAATAATAAAATAAATATATTTTAAATATATTTTATTAGAGTAATAAAAAATAGGAGAAAAAGAAGTATTTTCTTTCGCAGATTTCTTAAAATTTTAATTGTATTTTTAATGATTGTATATAATGATTTCATATTCCTTTATACTTAATTATTTTTATTAAGATTTTAAGTGAATTAAATCATATGTCTCTATAGATTACATTGAAGAAAAATCAAAGTTACTTTCTGAATTTAAAATTGAATATTTTAGTAGATTTGCACATTAATTTTATTACCTGAGAAAAAGTAATTCTTTATTTAAATTAATGTACGATAAGCTTCTTAATACATCAATCATTTAATAAATAATTAGTTTGTGTTTTTAAAAAATTCTCTCTATATTTAAATATTCCGCGATAATGTAATACATTTATATTGTCACATATACATATATAATATTATACGTATATATACATATACAAGGTGAGTTGAAAGTATGTTTATTTGAACTTTACAATTTTGTTGTTCTTTGCAAAAGATGCTCTACATGTCCTCCATCATTTTCAATACATGTCTGAGCATGACATGACTGGCGTTTGTTCAAAAACATCAGAATTTTCACGGGCTATCTCGAAAGCATTTTGGACACGTGGTTCATAGGTCCTCTTGTTAACTGGCGTTTGATAAATAACATTCTTCAAATAACCTCACAGATAAAAATAGTAAAGTCAGGTCCGATGATCTATGTTCATTCGATAACGGAGCATTTGCTGTCCATATGTTCATGAAAATTTATTATCGTCGTATAGTATACTATATCATCAAGTAAAATATTTCGACAATAAATTAATAATAACATAGTTTGTTCTTTGAAATAGATAATGTGCTAACGTTTATGTGCTTCGGCTCTGTTATCATTTGCGCGATGATAGGAAAGTAATAGTACGAGACGCTACCTTAAATTCTTTTTTTTTAACGCAATCGCGGCTATAGGAAAATTATTTGCTACGATAACATGAATAATGAGAAATTGACTTTCTAAGTCAGTGCTGGGATTTACTTGCAACTTTCGGCCAGATTTCTTAGCTTACGCCTACTGTTCCCCTCTTACCGCTCGCGCCTTAGCGACCGCGCCACCGAACGCTCGTAACTAAGGAGCGCTCAGGAACGTGCGCGTCACAAATGTAATGTGGCAATCTATCTAAGTTCTCTTTATTGTTTATTAATAATAAAAATAATTATTCTATTATTAATTACGTATATGTTCTGTAACAATTTAAAATATTTGTGTTTTGAAACGTAATTACAATAAAGAGAACTTAGATAGATAGATTGCCACATTACATTTGTGACGCGCACGTTCCTGAGCGCTCCTTAGTTACGAGTGGCGCGAGCGGTAAGAGGGGAACAGTAGGCGTAAACTAAGAAATCTGGCCGAAAGTTGCAAGTAAATCCCAGCACTGTTCTAAGTAATATGTAACATATACAGGGTGTCATGAAAGTGAGCATGACTTTAAAAAATTAAGGATTGGCTCAAAATTAAAAGAAAAGTCTTGTACAGTTATGCAATATTCGCAATAATTAACGAGAAATAAATTAAAGAAAATCGGCCAATGCGCGTGGCTAGAAATGCGTCGCGGTGAAGGCGGTCTCACTATAACATAATGTCGGCGCGCGGCGAAACAGTGATTGGGGAGGAGAGGAGCGATGAGTGTGTAGGCGCGCGGCGAAGGCTCTTCCCCTCTCCAATCACTGCTTCGCCGCGCGCTGCCATTATGTTACAATGAGACCGCCTTCACCGCCACGCACTTCTAGCCACGCGCATTGACCGATTTTCTTTAATTTATTTCTCTAATTATTGCGAATATTGCATAACTGTACAAGACTTTTCTTCTAATTTTGAGCCAATCTACCCTAATTTTTTAAAGTCATCCTCACTTTCATGACACCCTGTATATTGTGACGATAGATCGAAGATAGAATCGAAGTGCTTATTTCGCATAATTTATTCATTTAATCAAATAAGAAGTATTGACAGAAATCCAAAATAATATAGGTTAAAAATACATAAAAAGTTACATATCATTAAACGCAATACCGACGAAACTTTGATGGTGAGAATACAACAATATACATATATAATATATTAATAATGTGTAATATATATAAAACAATATAATAAATAATTTACGTACATTACACATATATAAACATTTAATATATTTTGTAAGTGTAAGGAAACCTTTCCTGTATCATTAATGGCATACATACGAAGGTAATGTTCTAAGGTCAATAGCGCCGAAACTGTCTTTTACAAGATTTGTGCCGATTGAGACTTTTGATTAAAATGTCTTAAACTAAAACATATCAAAAATCCAGCCAATTTAACAGAAAGCCATTTTTCCATTAAATTAGTCAGATATAATGTAATCCTTGTCCTTTATAATATAAATAAACAGATATTATTTATATAACTATATGTAACTTATTCTATAATGTGTATTAGAAAATTAAAAATATTAAAATACAGAATGTTAAAATGTTTTATAATAAAAAATATTTTGATTTTTTCCGTAAGATTAGAAAAAATTCTTTTTACAAATAGAAATTGTTAATTGTATAGAGGAAAAGTCCTATAAATATAAAATTTTAACATGTCTGACATAAATTTTAAAAAGTTTCTTAGGAGAAGACAAGAGAGATACTGAAAACGAAAATGTTTGGAAAAAGAGAAAAGTAAAAACTAACAAAGTTTGTAAAAGCTTTGAAATAATCGTTTTAGTCTCAGGTAAAGAAAGTTTATTGTACGTTTATACCTTATACCTTAATATGTTTAGACCTAGAGAAGAATAGGTCAACGGAAAAAATTTTCCAAAGATTTTCGAAAATCAGGTAGAGAAAGTACGAAGATAAAAGCTGTGATTTATAAATCTATGTAAGTATAGGAGAGTTCTAATCCTCTCTGGTCCTCTTCTGGTCCTCTCAGGGGGGATGAGGAGCGCGGGGGGTCACACGGTGCGGGGAAGTAACGTCACGCACGGGGAAGGGGAACCGGTAGACGAGGGGTCCGCATGGTGGAGGGGGCCACGATGCGGCCGCGTGGGAAAAAGACGGTACGATGCGTGTAAGAAGGACAGTGCGAAGGTGCGAAAAGGACAGTGCGAAGGTGCGACAAGGATAGTGCGAAGGTGCGAGAAGGACGGTGCAAAGGTGGGACAAGGACAGTGCAAAGGTGGGAGAAGGATGACGCAAGACGATGCGTAGGACGACGCAAAGGTAAGAGAGGGATAGCGCAAGATAAGTGTAGCGTTGGAAAAGGATGGCGTATAGATGAGAAGGATAGTGCGATTGCCGTACGGCGTAAGAGAGAGATAACGTGAGACTTAGGCGTATGTGAGAGAGATAACGTAAGGGAGAGGGGCGTAAATAATTATACATTCTTTTTCTCTTCGAATACAAAAATATAAGTTCATTTAAAAACGCGTATAAGTTTTACATATTGTGTGTGTGTGTGTGTGTGTGTGTGTGCTTAATATTAAAAAATTATCGACCGTCGGATGACATTGATCGACCGTTGAATCATTATCAACTCTTGATCAACCACTATCGAACCACTATCGAACCACTATTGTACTTTTATCGAACTTTAATAAACTACTATTCAACGATAAATCAACCACTTTATACGTTTAAATACATTTATAAAATCTTTATCAAGCGTCATAATATAGAATTTTCGTATAATGTGAGTTTTACAATTTTCGATTGATGCATAACATGCACTTCGATCGTTAGATCTCCAATTCTTAATGGGGGAGCAGTCGATTGTAGAAATCGTTCAATATCTGCACATTTTTGCATTTAACAAAATCCACGTTGAAATAGGCAATACTATTTGATTGCCACTCTTCTCAGCGAGAACCAATTCCACATACGACATAGCTCCAACGCTTATTCCAATATCCAAATATTTATACGACTTCGGGGTTAGAGCGTATCTTCTTCCAAGTATGCGAGCTGCACGACGAAGCTGAATGCTATAAAAATATAAATAATTAGATCACAATATTGAAAAATTAATAAAAAAGAAATTTTTTAAATAATCGAAATATACATGTTGCATTTTTGTTTCTTACATGCAACATCACTCTCTTCGATCGGAACGTAAAAATTCATGTTGATTTCTTCAGCAGTGAACCTTTCACACATGCAACCAACTGATCGTATTAGAATTATTATTAATTGAAATAGTATCGCAAATTGCAATGTGGAGGGGATTATTGCTAATGCGATATTTTCATTTCCTCTAATTTTTGAAGCGCCGATGTACGTCTGCTATTCGAGATTATTTTACACCTTAAAGTAAGATTACTCGAATAGCAGCTATATCGGATTGTCCTTTAGTACATTTTAACCTTGATAATTTCACGTTTTGTCACGTATATCTTGGAAATTTTTTAGTGCACTCCAGCTCCCCGCGCGCCATATGACGTGAACCCCCCCCCTCTCGCTGGACCCCCGCGCGCCGCACTCTTCCTGAGAGGACCAGGATTAGAACTCTTCTATATCCTCTACTTATGTAAATGTGTATTATTGTCGGGAACAAAAATTCGCAAGTAATTAGTCCGAACAATAAAAGAGAAATTTTCTTACACTATAAATTTAAGTTCTGATTATAATATATGATTAATTATTATAATATAAAATTAATAGGATAAAGTAAATAAAATAAAATTTTTCAAAATCTGTAACTAAACAATGTATGTTTGTATTTAAAAGAGATCAAATTTTATCTCTATTGAAATAAATGAATGATGAGAAGATCGAAAATATAATTAAATGTTCGAATATATATTATTAAGTTAAAATTGAAAATTGAAATCGTAAAGTTTATGTAAAATTAAATTGATGAAAATTAAATAAACGAATACTAAAGTAGGTATACAAGGCGGGTTCTAACGCAGGTCCTCTCAGGGGGGGTGAGGCGCGAGGGGATCTCAGCGGCGCGGGGGAATGACGTCACGCAGGATGGAGGGGGTTTTCGGCGGCGCGGGGGAATGACGTCACGCGGGACGGAGGGGATTTCGTAGGCGCGGGGGCTGCGGGGCAGGGCGGGGGACGCTTGTGTTGGATGTTTTATGACAAGTATAAACAATCATAAACCGATTGATAAACAGCGGTATTTGAAGAGGATTGGGTCTTCGGGCCGAGACTAACGTGTCGGGACATGTTTTTCGCAAACAAAATGGCTCTCGCGGTACCCTCCCCCTCTCCCCACAATATAAGTAATTCTAGATTTTTTTCGAATTAAACAATATAAGCGGTATTCCTTTGAAGAGGATTGGGTCTTAAGGCTGACTAACGCGTCGGGACATGTTTTCGCAAACAAAATAGTTTTGTGCTGTTGTGATACACCCCCTCTCCCACAATATAAGTAATTCTAGATTTTTTTTCGAATTAAACAATATAAGCGGTATTCCTTTGAAGAGGATTGGGTGGATGGAAATGCGTGCGAAGAAATTACGTCATGATTTAGACTTAAAACTTTATTTATGTTTTATGTATATATATATATATATATTTTTTTTTTTCTTACGTACTATGAACTAAAAACTAAAGCTGCCAGCTCACAATCGACGAGCTGATGCTTGTTGAAAGCGTCACTCGCGCGTATTACATTAGATATTTCTTTTGGATTTATTACAGTAGACGCGATATTGGAGAATTGCGTAAACTTGACATCAACTGTTTCGATAATTTTACCCAATCGATCAAAAGTTACATCTATGCATTGATCGAGATCGAACATACGATGTAATGTCGATTCGACCATCATCAAGCATACGTTTGAAGATTCGAGACTTATGAGTTTGACGTCGTTAATCGTACGAACTCTCACTGTTAGCGGTCCAACGCTTATGAAATTGTAGTCATCTTTAGAGTTGTTCCAAAGTAATTTTTGAATATTGCGACGTTGCTCGTAGAGTCCCTTCCACGTTTCGAGAGATAATATCAGTTCCTTTCCTCGATGATCTCCTATGGCAATCTCCACGTAACTCGGTGGACCCACGTTGATACCAATTTCGAGGAATTTCAATTCCGTAGCTGTCAATGCGTATCGTCTACCTAGTATACGAACCGCACGACGTTCCAACGAAATGCTACAGAAAAATTAAAATTAAAATAATAGTAATAATACAATTTGTAAAAAAAAAATATATAAAAAATAGAAAGAAGTTAAATGAAACTTACTCGTCACATTTGTTCTCAAACGATGGAGTTTTATCACGACTCGGTACGTAATTATTCACACGTCCTCCGATGCCGCTGTTTCCGTTTCTTTCGACGTAATACATTTCTCTGGGAGTTATGAAAAGTGAACCACGAGAGCGGTGTTAACGCGACACTGATCGTATAAGAAATAACCGAGTATACATGACGCTCATCTTCCAAAAGTATAATGTGGTGGGGGGATCAATGCTTTGAATTTTAGGAGAAGGGGGGATAACGCTCAGACAAAAAATTCTTAGAAACGCATGGAAAGGTCTAGGAAGGGGAAATAAGAGATAAAACATATTAATGTTTACATATTTTATTTTCTTGCAATTCTTTCTGGCGTTGCGACCACCAGTTAAATATTTTGAATACATTTTGTAATGCGCAATTCTTAACATGTTTTCCACATCGCATACTATTGGTAATATCTAATTTATTTAGAGAATCAATATCTTCATAGTCTGCATCCAAGGTTTCAATAATATAGCCGTTTCCCGCATCGTCTAGTATATCGGTCAGCCATTTTCGCTTTTCAAGTCCTTTAACGTACACGACAGACGATTCTTCTTCTTCTTCTTCGTGTATCGTACCATCGACAGCTGTTGTAATTACACGCTGAGCCAAGCCATACGGAACGTTTCCGTCTTCCCATTGTAATCCATGATGATTTCTAATCACCCATGAGACTTGACATCGCTCAGATTTTGTAAGCACGCTCCACGGTACGGGACTTGCGAAAAAGTAATGCGAGAGAACATATCCCTTTCTCAGAACCGCAGCTTCCTTCACGACAAAATTTCTCCCGACAATAAATCCTTGCAAATCCACAAACGTTGGTACGGACATGACGAGATCTCTCTCTCTCTCTCTCTCCCTCCCCGATGCATCAGTCAAGAGGAATGGGAAACTCTAAAATCATCTCGCAGCACTTTGATTTATATCCTGCTTCTCCTCCCCTCTCTCTCTTGTGTCGATGTTATCGCTTAGGTGATTTTGCGTACAACGTTGGTCAACGGATTGTACTGGATCACACGATCGTGTATGATGAGACAGTACGCAGTGGTATTCGCCGGCACGTTCTCCTTACATTCGAATTCCAATCTCACATCCACGGTTGCGCTCTTGACCGATTCGTTTTGTCGAGAACAATCGATAATCACGAACGGACCATGACGTTGAAACTGTAAGATGGAGAGACTCGGCTCGAGATACTCGTATCCGTAATAGATCTTGCAGAAGCGCGCGTACGTGTCGTAGAGAATGGCACATCTGCCTTTTTCGAAATCCAGATTCATATCGTCGTACGGATAACATTCCGAATTCAGATAGAGTTTCACGTTGATTAATTTGCAGTGGTCGAATCGACTCGTATCCTCAGACATGATATTTTTCCGGTTTGTCTGCAGAGCGAAGACAACGTATCGTGGTTTCTCCAGTTGAGTCGCGGTCTTAATGGCCCACGAATGCTTGGTTGTAAGCTGCAATAGCGGAAACTCGTATAGATCCCACGAGCGAAAACCCATGCTGAGATATCGTCCGCTTTCCAGAGCACGCAGCATCGACAGTTTTTCGATCTCGCTCAACAGCACGTGTGGCATTCGCCATTGTATCTTGAATATGTTGATCACAGGTTCCAGTGTCGAATCTCCAAACAGACAATTATTATTGTTGCGCGATCGTATTAAGATCAATTCGTGACGAGCGTTAATCACCACTCGTTTATAATCCTCGCAAAATCCCAATAACATGTGGAGCGGTACGCAAAAATTGAAATGTCCATTCTCATAGGTCCACGGATCCCAGCCAGCGTTTTTCATAATCACGTTTCTATCGGATGATACCGTTACATAGTTTTTGAGCGTAGTAGTTATTCCTACGTTTCTATTGCGATCAATCTCAACACCATCGAGTTCGTATCGAATCTCATCGAACATGAATGCGGCGCAATTATTTGCCAGTTCCACATCACTTCCTTCAGCTGGTTTGGTTTTCGTTAGTTGTCCCTCGATGTATAGGAAACTCTCATACGGCAATGTATACAGATCCTGTTGTTGTATGGGTATTCTTATTTCATCACTGTGTCCGAACGTTGTATTGGCGAACGGGTTGTACGTGTGAGTCTCGATCTTGATGATACGATTGTCAAAGATCGGTTCATCACCGATGTTGAGAATGTCGGTCATCGTTCAGCTGTTTCGCACCGCAAATCCCAAAGATTGTAAAAACGCAACGTTCGATGCGCTGAGTTTCTTTTTCTTGGATGATTTGATATTAGCGAACGTCGACGTTGTTGTTGTTGTTGTTGTCGGTGGTGTTGCTGGTCTCGTAAAGATTGCGTTATCTCTCACGTCTTTCGATCCGTTCAATACGAGCATCTCATACGTCGCATACGTACGTGCAATCTTACGGTGATCTCTTCTCCTCGAAAATCGAGCAATCGTCCGTTCTGGTCGACAACGCGTAACGTTAAATCCGTAATGCTCCGCGCGATGATCGGCAGGTAAATGATCTGTGCAGGCGTTTCCGATATCTTATATCCCGGTGGTACCCTCGGTGAAAATTCATGTATCGTATGAACGAGTATGCCGTTGTTGTACGCACCCGCGGTCACGTTACACTCTATACGGATAATATTCACGTTGAGAATGTTAATCGGCATGTTTGATTCGTACCATTTTCGCGGCTCGAGAATACGATTCGAAAATCCTAGCAGCGATCCAATGTTGTCGGGTTTGGTAAAGTTTATTCTGTAGGCACATTTGATCTCGCTCCTCATTGTATTGTAATTAGCGCGGAGCACTATCGGATATTCATCATCTTCATAATCAATGTGTTTCTTATCGCGATGTTTCCGTGAAATTGCTTGTTTCAAAAATTCATGTATATTTTGCAACTCATACGATCCCTCGGGAATCGTAATTTCCTCGTCGTCTTTGCCAAAGTAAAATTTATTATTCGAGGAATTCACATTCGGTATCGTGTGATAAGTCTCAAAATCCGTTAGACCGAGCTCGTATTCGCCGTCGCTCAAATCTATGGTGGGAAAGAAGTTTGCCGTGAGAACGCTACTCTTCCCAGTCAATGTGAACGTCATAGACATGTCAACAAAACTGTTTAACGAATACTGAGTTAAATAGCGCAATATCTGTCTTTAAATTCACATGCATCGTTCGAAGAAACTGCAAGCACAATTGTCCACAGATACTCTGATCATAAGTTTGAACAGGTGTGTAATTGTACTGTATCTTCGTTACGTTTCGTTCGAGATATCGCACCAATTCATTCGGTGGTCGAAGATTGCCGAAACTGTCGAAATATATAGCGCGATTCCCCCTCTTTGCATACGCTACCCAATGAGTACCTGGTCCTTCGACGCTATCCAAATTTACGATGCCGCTCTCGTTTTGATATATATCACCGATCGGTAACGAGTTGCGCATGAAAACACCTCTAAAATATGGAATGCGCATACGTTTTGCCAGTTGTAGCAATTGTACGTTGGTAGTTGCGCCCTGCGGCATTTTTAGCGTCTCTTTGACGTTTTTTTTTTTTTCTCGTTGAGGCTCCTCGTCCGTATTTGTAAGGAGCGAGATATAATCCGTGACCTTCCATGGCGCGATTGTGACGTAGCATCTCTTGCAACTGACGTTGCGCGGCTTTTCCGTCGTTCACCACCTTCGCTACACCAGCCGCTCCACCGATCAGGGATCCGAGCGCACCCAACATTGGTAGAATCGGCAATACACCGCCGCATTTCGCTACCGGAAGTATCCGTTTCTTCGCCGTTTTTTTCTTCGTCTTCGTCTTCAGACCCATACCGAGCTTCGTCTTGGCTTTCATCGCTGTCCAGACAGCTGTGGCGGCGGCTCTCTCACCGAGAGTCGAATCTCTCGCAACGATGCGATTCCGCGCTTTCTCAGCGAGTATCTTATCCGCCGCGTGTCTCTCGGTGAGATCGTTGCTCCGAGAGTATGCTATATCGTGTTCGCGACACGCCGCGTCCAATGGATTTATACCTCGATCGCCTCTGACTAATCGCTTCTCCAACCGTGTGCCTGGCCCGCAAAACTGATAGCCGGGAATATGGAATTCGATCGGAAGTGTGTTTATCGCGTGATTTAATAGGCCTCTACCTATTTTCGTTGACATTCGCTGCAATTCTTTATCAATGGTGCCGGACCGTCGATGTGTGTTTTCTGCCACGGCTGATTGTAGTGTTCGTAACAGCGACGATACGTCTGAACCTCCGGATCCGCTTTTATGTGTTCCGGAAGTTTGTCCCACACGTAGTGGACGTGATCACCGCACATTCGCAACAGAACAGCTTTTGACACAAATTGTAGTTGTTCGACGCTCAAATCGCGAATGTCGGAAGGACTTGATAGCAGAACGAACATTTTTTCTCTACTGAGCGACTCGTGATTTCGCGCACCTATAAATAGGCAGGCGTTCGATCCAATCGGTAGTGTTGAAAAAATGAGATTCGTGCGACAACCTTTGACGATACGCGTGACGAATTGCGACGACAGATTACGATCAATGGAGGACAACGCAGAGATGCGCAGACACGGTACGATGCTACCGACTACTATACGCGCGATCGTTTGCGGCCCCTCGAATTGTGGTAAAACCAACGTTCTGATAAGTCTACTGGAAAGCCCGCACGGTGTACGTTTCGAGAACGTGTACGTGTACTCGAAGTCGCTGCAACAGCCGAAATATCGATATCTGGAGAATTTGTTGACGCCGATTGACGAAATCGGCTATTTTACGTTCTCCAATAACAGTGACGTCATTCCACCGAGCGAGGCACGTCCAAACTCGATTTTCGTCTTCGATGACGTGGCGTGCGACAAGCAAAATACGATAAGAGAGTACTTCTCAATGGGTCGTCACTCGAACGTCGACTGCTTCTATCTCTGTCAGACGTACGCGAGAATACCAAAACATCTTATACGCGACAACGCGAACCTGCTGATCTTGTTTAAACAGGACGGTACCAACTTGAAACACGTGTACAACGATCACGTGAATACCGACATGTCGTACGGGGATTTCAGTGAATTATGTCGTACTTGTTGGCAACAAAAGTATGGATTTCTAGTGATAGATAAGGACAGCTCATTTACGAACGGGCGATACAGAAAAGGATTTAACGTGTTCGCGATACCGCAAAACGATTAGTCGCTGCCGACACTCTGTCGACATGGCTGAAAGCGATAATATTCGCGAGCGTGAAAAGATTGCGAGGGAGATTGAGAAAACGAGCGAATCGATCCGCAAGAAACATCGCGCTTTGAAGACCGGTAAGATCGACGACGATATCGCGGTCAAGACTCATTTTAGACCTATTATCGAGCCACTACAAAAAATCGTCGACCACTCTAGCTTAATCGCGGTGAAAAACGAGCCGGAGAGTAACGCTATAATTAAAACGTTACCCATCAAGCGGTACAAGGAAGAAGAGGAGAAGGAGGAGGAGGATGAGCATACGACACCGAAAAAAAGACAACGATTGAAGGCGAATCGTTTATCGACATCGGATGAACCGCTGATAACCTCCACACCGTCCGCGACAACGAGAATCGTACAACCCACGATACCCGAATCACTCGCAATCGAAAATGTTTTCGAAACCACGGGCAACCCGCTCGAATCACCATCTGTTCGAAACATGTTACAAACGTTGGAAGGTCAAAAAATGTTACGAGAGTACTTCGGGCCACTGCCACAAAAGTACATGAGCGCTTTCCTTAGTGGCGACGAAAAAAATCAGATCGATCACGTGTACGGTGTCTATTTCAACGAGAATGAAATGTGGCTCGGTAACAAACGATTCGACATCGACGCAGATGACTCTATAATCATAGACAAAGTGAGGTACATTGGTACACCTGGATTATACGAGTTGATCTTCAAGAGAATTCCCGATGATGACATATACACTGAGGAGGATATGCAAAAATATAAGAGCATATTAATGGCGACGAGTGCGCATAAACGCCAATATGATGCGCAAGGTCAATTAAAGAGCAACAGGGGATACAAGTATAAACACATAATTGCACCGTTGATGTCGATCGAATCGAAAAAGAAAAAATGCGGTACGGGAGTATCCATGCCTCGCGCGATGACGCTAACCGACAATAAGATCGATTACGTGCACTGGGACGATCCCAACGAGCTAGTGGATCGTCTACGATTGCTCGATGCTTCGCGCCGAGCTGGCCACAACGCTCACGACAACGAGATCCTGTCGATTATAGAGGAACTTCGCGAAGTCGGCCTTATTATAAATTAAACGGTGTCTCAACGAAACTGATCAGTCGATCGACGTCACTCGCATCGAGAAAAAAAAAATGCCCATCAACAAATTTGGATTATTCGAACAGAGAAATGAAGCAATTAGAACAAGCGATCATTGGGATAAATCGGTGACAAGTTACTTGCGTCAAAACGCTCTGTGTCGCGTCGCTACGTACTATGACGCGAGGTCGCGCAAGATTCGCCGTGTAGCGCAACCTGAGGCTGATACCGATGCAGTCAACAAACTGTACGTGGAACAATGCGTTAAAACGTTGAAGAATCAGCAGAAAGAATCAGACGAGAAGCTGACTGCGTTCGAGAAGGACGTGCGAGCTTTGCAGACTGCGATAAACGAGCTTCAGCGTGCGATTAACACTAATTCAGAAACAGCTACGAGCGGCTAAACAGCGGCTATTGAACATCTACAAAGGCTTATCGAACTACAATGAGTGGCAGTGATCGAAGAGGAAACGGCTGTGAACGAGGCTACGAACAATTCAAGAACAGTTGCGAACGAGGTTATGAACACTTCAGGAACGGCTGCGAACAAGGCTATGAACACGTCAGGAACGGCTACATACGAGGCGGCATACAACTCTGGAACGGCTACGAACGAGTCAGAAACGATTGCCAACGAGGCTGCGAACGGGTCAGAAACGACTGTGAACGAGGCTACGGACTACTTAGAAGCGACTACCAACAGGGTCAATCACGGCAACAAACGGGTCAAGAACGGCAGTGAACGGCTCAGAAACGACTATCAAACGTGTAAGGAACGACTATCGAACGGGTCAGAAACGGCTAACGAACGGCTATCGAACGGATCAGAAACGGCTATCGAACGGGGCAGGAACGACAACTAACGGGGTAGGAACGGTAACGAACGGCTATTGAACGGGTCAGAAACGGCTATCGAACGGGTCAGAAACGGCTAACGAACGGCTATCGAACGGGTCAGAAACGGCTAACGAACGGCTATCGAACGGGTCAGAAACGGCTATCGAACGGGTCAGAAACGGCTAACGAATGGCTATCGAACGGGTCAGAAACGGCTATCGAACGGGGCAGGAACGACAACTAACGGGGTAGGAACGGTAACGAACGGCTATTGAACGGGTCAGAAACGGCTATCGAACGGGTCAGAAACGGCTAACGAATGGCTATCGAACGGGTCAGAAACGGCTATCGAACGGGGCAGGAACGACAACTAACGGGGTAGGAACGGTAACGAACGGCTATTGAACGGGTCAGAAACGGCTATCGAACGGGGCAGGAACGGTTATCGAACAGTAACGAATGATAAAACGCACGGTGATACTCGGGGCACACATCGTTTGATCGACGAATCGAAACAACGATGGATCGGCGATCGGGAATAACTGAGGAAGCGAAGAAACAACATAGTTTAGAGAAACAGCAGTTGGTGAACGAATTGCACGCGCCGGCGAGAAAAAATTTTCCCCGAAGACATGTCATAGTGCGGGGATACGATGACTTGTGGCAAGCTGACATTGTCGAGATGCGTCCGTACTCTCGTTTCAACAGAGGTTACCACTACATACTCACAGTCATCGATGCGTTGAGCAAGCACGCGTGGGCCGCACCACTCAAGAGTAAAGGCGGAAGCGAGACAGCTGACGCTATCGCTGAGATAATTCGAAATAGCAAAAGATGTCCGAAAAACTTACAGACTGATATGGGGAAGGAATTTTATAACGCTGACGTGCAACGGCTCATGCGGAAACATGACATCAATCATTATTCTACATATTCAGTATTGAAGGCATCGATCGTTGAGCGATTCAATCGCACGCTGAAAAACGACATGTGGAAGATGTTTACGCTGAACGGATCTTACAAGTGGATCAGCGCGTTGCCGCGACTCGTATCGGATTACAACGCGCGCAAGCATCGAACGATCGGTATGCGACCCGTCGACGTTACCCCCGCGGTCGCTGAAAGACTCTTGGCTACTGTGTATAATCGTGTAAATATCGCGGGTCCGGCAAAATTCAAAGTAGGTGACTCGGTACGCGTTAGCAAGTACAAGACAATTTTTGAGAAAGGTTACACGCCAAATTGGACAACCGAAGTGTTTAAAATTGTAAAAGTGCAGCATACTAATCCCGTAAGCTATCTACTTGAGGATTATCGTAAAAAACCTATCGCTGGAGCGTTCTACGAGCACGAGTTGCATCGCGCGAATTATCCGGACGTGTATCTCGTGGAGAAAGTACTGCGTAGGAGGGGTGACGAGGTTTACGTGAAATGGTTGGGATTTGACAATTCGCACAATTCTTGGATACATAAAGACAATGTGATTTAATTCATACAGTGTTTATTTTTAATTTTCTGGAAAAAATATATGTGTATAACATATATAATATTTGAAAAATGAAAATATACATAAAAATCCTTATCAATATTCCTTGCGATAGTACATGTATTTTTTAATATAAGATGTATGAGATATGCATTACAAAAATATATGAAATATAAAAATACAAAAATCTTTATTAATATTTCTTTCACACACACACACACACTTTACAATGGTATCTTATAATGCCCCCACGGTAGCGTATCGGTGGTTTCGGGTACGATATACCGCTTGTCGTCGTACGGACTCAGAGCAATTTTTGTCTCGCGGATTGTGTATACTTGGTGCAATTTCGATCGTATACACGACTGCTGGCGCGTCATTTCAATTTCTTCTTTCAAACACCGTGTGTAATCGTCAAACGTTATCGTTCTCGCGACAACGTTGCTCTTGACGCCTTTAACTTTCTTCGTATCCTTTTTCCCATCGACTCGTAATGCGTACATTTTTGCTCTGAGCCCGGCAAATTCGGTCATTATGGCACCGTTATTTTCATCCTTCATTAGACCCGGTACCTTTTTATTTACGAGCGGCATACCGTACGCATTGTTTGCAGCATAATCGCTAGTGTCGAATCTGCTGACGTCGCGCTTCATATTTTTGTACATGTCTTCGCACTCAATGTGATATATGAGACTATCGGTATCGGTGTACATGACCTTACATTTGTCGCGATACAGGGGAGACATATACTCATGATGAAACTCGTACAAACATGTCTTGGATATGTCGAGTATACACATACCCACGTAGATTGGTTTGTAGAATTTCACCTCGAGTTTGCGCAATTCCACAGCTATTAAATTTTCCGAAAAGACGCTTCTGCTGTGGAAATTTGGTTTAGCGATCATTGCCTCTGCGCCGTATCGTCCGTCCCACTTTGTTAATAATATTACGTCGACACGATTACGCACATTTTCCATCGTCTTGCCAAATACCGCGTTATTCATAAGTTTATATAAATTTTTTTCAAAATCATTTTTCGCGAGTGTTCTAAACTGTGTATTTAATTCGATATAACTGCGAAGCCACGGAGATTGTGAAAACTGTAAAATTCGATGTATTTTTGTAACGCGAAGGCCGTGTCGCGTACATTGCTGTAGATTACGGTAGTGTATCACGTAACGCTTCTTATCGTATAATGTTGCGAGGAGTTTGTCTTGCCGCTTGCCGGGCGGCTTGTCGCGTGTCGGACAAAACGGAAGGTCAGTGTGCGTATCGTGAAGATGTTGCGGGTACTCGAGATCGACTTCGAGGATATAACCCGTAGGCGAATCTAACGCGATCGATGCTACGTCAAAATTCGACACGTCATCGACCCATCGAAAATCGGCATAGGGCAACGGTTGACACATTGCCCATCCGTATAAATTATTTACATCGAAATACATCAAATACGACGATGGTTTCGATGGATCGTACGATTGTTGCATGTACTTGTTATTAGCGCGCGCGTATCTGTTGGAACACTGACTCAGACCACCGCGTATACCGCGTTCGATAAACATGACCATGTCGATGTCGGTAAGCAATTCGAACGTAATCTTTGTATGCTTCAACATGGCGTCCCACGTGTATCCGGGAAGAGTATAATAATACGCAGGGTCGAGTCCGTAACTTTCGATACATTTCTCGCGAAAGTTTTCAAAAATATCGGCTAATAACAAGACATCGATTTTAAGATATAAATCGCTATACTCGCCTAGCGTTCGAATGGAGAATCGCGTCCAGATGTTCTCGGCGTGCGCGTAATCGCTCTCGGATATAGTTTCACCGGTTAAGGAACTGTAAAATGATTCGCGCGGTGGTAAACATGTATCTTGCAACTTGTCAACGGAATCGATGTATTCGTATGGAAACACACCTTTTCGTGTTAATAATTTGAAATTTTCACTCGATAAATTTTGAAATTCTGATTTTAAAATATCCAGTTTATCTTTATCTAGATAAGATGCTAATTTGTCGAGACTTGCCGTAAGAAATTTGAATGAATCGATGAAGCGTAATTTTACTTGATTTTTTGGTTTTTCTTCCTTAAGATCGACGTTTTTGGTAAACGATATATATTTCTCTTTCGTTATTGGAAGTAACTCGACTCTCCCTTCGAACGCTGTGGCTATTTCCTCGATAATGAAATGCGAATCATAACCGGATAAATTATGAAACACTATCGGAATACAGAAAGACTCTTTATAATTTAAATTACAATTTGAATGCGCGGGACCTCTGTACCGTCCAGTCAAATGGCAATGATCGCGTACGCGTGTATCGTCTTGCGCGAACGGTTTTTCGCATATATGACATTGAGTAGCGTTATTAAATTTTTCACACTCTTCAAATGTTAAATCTACCATAGGGACATTAGTAGTTAAAATATTTTTTACACGAAATGCTAACATTTTAAGTTGCTCGACGAACCATGCTATACAATCGGTACTGCGACGCGAATGATATGCGGATAATGAGTCGTTGTACGAGCAATGTATATAATATGCTATGCTAAATACTTGATGGTGCTGGCACATATTCTTCTCTTCCTCCATCTTGGTCAGAACGCATTCCAAGTCGGCGTACACGATGAATGGAAGCTGCTCTTTCCTGTTGTAATTGTTGAACGATAACCACTTGTCCTTATCGCTCGGTAACCGGATAGCGCAGTCATTTATTTTTCCGCAGTCTACCGTATGTAACTGCAACTTGTCGTCCGAACCAAAGTAATGCATGCATCTATAAAAGAAAATAAAAATTTTTAAAAAATTAAAGATTTATGCAATGCATTATATTTTATAATTACATAAATTATTCAAATTATACACACCGATCGCAGATATATTTTTGATTCTTGTGTTTGCTCAGTTGCGAGCTCACGAGCCGGGATAAGTTCTTGATCCATGCGAAATGTCCGACATTGTTGTCGTCTTCCACGTACAACAAGTTGACATGCTTGTCCCGCTTCTGCTGCGAAAGACGTATCGGAACAATGCTGTTCTTCTCTTCGATGCTGTAGACGTTGATCGAAATATCGTTGACAAGTTCAAACTTTTTTAGTTGGTTCAACGTCATCGGAAACTCAATATTTTGTACATTTAACACCGTCGTATAGTGGGGATATGAAGATTCCCGATTCGTGTCTCTTTCAGCGGGATATAGAGCGGCGACCACTGCCCACGCGAAACACGCATTGTCTTTTGATTGTACGTTAATCACTGCTCTCTTCATCATAATCTCCCGCGACAATTTTATATGGCATCCCGCGCGCATAGGATTATACTTATTTATATTTACAGTTAAATTCTGTATTCGTGACAATGCCCAGCCACTATCGCGTTCCTGAAATTCTTCCAGCGATGCTAGAGTGGGTTCGATAACGCGACGCTCGTACCACTCGTGTAAATCGGATGTGTGAAAGAGTTCACAGTTTCTCGTATTGGTACTTTTATTTGCGTGCTTATCACCCGACACAAATTCACCATTGAATATAGTGTTCACTTTTACACTGTTGTGTCTTCTTATAACGTCCTGCACATGTTCTATCACAATGTCTTTGGCGTCATCGAGAAATTGACGAGGTTCGATATGGTTTGCGTTAATCACAGCACCGGTCAGAATACGGTTATCGAACGCGGTATCAATCTCGCGCCACACAAGTTCATTTTGATGCGCGCTACATCCGGCACCCGCGTTATTGTCGCCACTGTAATTACCACCACTGGGCATAAACTGTCTCTGCAATCGAGTCTTTGCACCTTCGAGTCGCGCGATCCGAGCAATCAATGATTGTTGATTCCCGATCGATAATCGTAGTCGTTTGATCCGACTTTGCTCTTCCAGCGACTCGATGTACTCGTTGCATCGTTGTAGCCATGCAAAATATTCGCCCAAGGTGGCAATTTGGTTGGATCGCTCCACCAGGTCGCGTTCAGTCTGTTCGATATTTTCCATTTTTTTTTCACTAAGTGCAAATTGGGCACATATTGCATGGAAATCTTATATACAACGGCTCGCTACACCTTGAACAAAATCGGCCATCCATCGCATTAAGTGTCTCAATTTTATGTTTTCTAATAGCATACATCATTTGGCTATCCACGCCTTGCAATGCAATCATACACGAAGGACATACAGCTAGAGCACCACCCGTGGAATAATAACTGTATATGATACAAAATTTTGTACTACGTGCGTTTAAAGCATTAATTTCCGCAACAGACACTATTTTCTCTCTGAATTCCGTGGAGTTCTCACTGCAGTCACTAATGCAGTCACTGTCAGATGACAACGCGTGATCTTCGTCTTCCATTTTTTTTTTTTTTATATATATATATATATTATCACACAACACTGACAGAACACTATACTTTTTGACTATACTTTTACTATACCGACGCGACGTGTCGATGCGCGTTCAAATCATGTACTGTGACTTGATGCGCTTCAATCCTCCCTGTATTTCGTCTAAACCTTTTCATCTTTGTGTAAAATAAATAAGTGGTGTATCATAATAATCATTTATTTACATCTCAGAAAGAATTCGTTCTCTCTCACGCGCGACAAGGGCACAAAGCAGCCGAATATCGGCGCTGATACGTTGCAATTCTTCCTAGAAAAAATATGGAAAATAATTCTGGCCCTAATATTCAATCCTCTTCAAATACCGCTGTTTACCATCTGGACATCGGTTTATGATTGTTTATACTCGTCATAAAACATCCAACACATCCCCAAGCGTCCCCCGCCCCGCCCCGCAGCCCCCGCGCCTACGAAATCCCCTCCGCCCCGCGTGACGTCATTCCCCCGCGTTTATATTGTTTATGTTAAAAAATATATATAATGAAGAGGAGTCTGCTGCACTAGAGTGTCATTTCTTTCGTTGCTCTTCTGTGTTTCGGTGGTCTTGTGCAATGGCTGAAGAAAACGTAATTATCATCGACGACGATACGGATGATGATTACGATGATTGGATGGATCCAGCTGTGGCGGAGAGGATGGAGATAGAGAGAGAGGAGAGAGAGAGGAGAGAGATGGAAGATGATGAATCTGATATAGAACCCTTGGCGAAGGACAGTGATTATGATAGTGACAATAGTGTCGATATTCTTGATGAACGGTTACAAAAGAAACAGCGAGATTTAAGCATACCTGAAATAATGACATACAACGAAGCAACAAAGATATGTTGCATTTCCTATTACTACATGGAAAATGGATCGAAATATTGTATCGAATGCTTTCTAAGTGTACCGTATCAGTTTGAAGAAACTAGTGCTGTTCGAGAACATAGAACCATAGCTTATGTTCATTTGGAAAATTCGAGTATGTCATGCACAGGGTGCAGAAAATGTTTGAATCAAATATTGGCCTGCAACATGTGCCCTATTTGCACAAATTAAATAAATGGATCATGGATAACATTGTAAGTAACTTACAATTTATTATATATCAAAAGTATCTTAAAATAAATTTTTTTTTTTTTTTATTTTAATTAAGATAAAATTAATCTAGCGTTTTTCCTGTTTCAGGAGCTGCCTCTCCCTTACAGCCCGGCGCACCGTCCGCATTATTTTATATTCATCTTTTTTTTTCCTCCTATATTTTATTAATTTTTAAATTTTATATAATTTTAATATTAAGTACACACACACACACACACATACACACACACACACACACACACACATACACACACACACACACACACACACACAATTTGTAATACTCATACACACATTTAAATAAATTATATATATTTTTAATTGTAACAAAAAAAAAATTGCAATTATTTACACGCCTTTCCCTTGCGCTCCAATCCTTTGCATGCTCTCGCATTAATTATAAGTCTCGCTATCGTTTTCTCTCGTACGCATTCTTTTCGCACGCGATATTATCGTTCTCTCTCACACGCGCGGCAAGGGTACAAAGCAGCCGAACATCAGTGCTGATACGTTACAATTCTTCATTAAAAAAATAAGATAAAATAAAATAAGATAAAATAAAATAAAAAAAAAGGGGAAAATGATTTTGGGTTAGGCCCGAAGACCCAATCCTCTTCAAATACCGCTGTTTATCAATCGGTTTATGATTGTTTATACTTGTCATAAAACATCCAACACAAGCGTCCCCCGCCCCGCCCCGCAGCCCCCGCGCCTACGAAATCCCCTCCGTCCCGCGTGACGTCATTCCCCCGCGCCGCTGAGATCCCCTCGCGCCTCACCCCCCCTGAGAGGACCTGCGTTAGAACCCGCCTTGTATACCTACTTACTAACATTCGTTTCCAATATACATCTCACATATTTAGCGATTATATATGATTTGTTTCTAAGCTATTTTAATTTTCCTCAAATGAATAAATATAATAAAATATCAAAAAATAGTAAAAAGAAAAGAAAAAAGAAATTTTGATAAGGACATAATTCCGATAAGAAAAATGTAATAAAGATTTACGAGAAATCTAAAGATATGAGATTTATACATTATCGAAAAAGAAAAGTAAAAGGAGAAGGATAATATTCAAAAGATATTATTCGAAAGATATTATTCAATTGAGCTTATTATTTATAGAAACGATACACGTGAACGCGGTATAAATAAAATGGCAACGAATGTTGAATGTTTGCAATCATAGCATGAGAAACTTACACGTAAATATCTGTAAAAATTAAAATGTATGTGTCTACTAATAATGCACGATTAAATTTTTGAGATATAAATTTTGTGATTAATAGCGCAATCACATATAGCAAATAATAATTTCCGAGGTAGAGTGTATATTAAATCAGATCGTATGTATCTGTGTTATATAAAACTCAACATCAAAATATAATGGCTATAAAGCTATGTTAATAGATATAATTCTTTTTTTTATTAGATAAAATAAGATATAAGTTATTGTCTATATCCTCGATTTTGGTTTACATTCGCCACTGGCTAATTATGTAAAAAAGTATAATAAATCTGAAATTTACTGAAGATTTCCCGTAAATCAAAGAGCATTTTTTGGAAATGGGAATTTTAGGAATTTTTGCACACACAAAATTTTTATTTAATTCAAATTATGATTTACAGAAAGCTCGAAGCTGGGCTTGACGCTAATGGTATAGCTTTTATTATCTTTTTCGAGATATCGTAGCGCATATGTAATTGACAGTCAAAAAGCTGAAAAATTCCATTAAAATAGTATTGGAGAAAACGTTATAAAGCCATAAATCTTAAAGATAATAAAGAAACAAATCGTCTAGGAATTTTTCTTTAAAAGAATTTGTCATTTATTAGAATTTGACCTATTGGCTAGTTTCTTTGACCAATCAGAACAGATGGATTGTGTCCCTTTTATCCAGCTTGACAAACCAAACGCTTTGAATCATTTCTAGACGAAATACAAGTTTAGTCACATCGCAGAAAGTGCACGGACTGCAACACAGTGTTAGAAACTACAGTAAATTTTGTGCGCTTACAATCGTAATTCATTATATCAGCATATAATCGAAATTATTAATACAAAACTAATCTAACTAAAAATAATCGGTTGCGATCATTTAAAAATTTTTTCAATGGCTACAATAACCGATTTACCTAACAAAATCATCGAGTTAATATTGGAAAACAAAAACATCAGCATTGATGATGTTGTGAATCTTGAAGCCACGTGCAATAGATTACAGCAGATAACATTCAGCATGAAATTTTGGAGAAAAAAATTTCATCAGAGGTACTTTTTATTTATGTATTTTTTTATTTATTTTTCAATATGTCGATTTTCGTCGCTCAACGAAGCTTAACCTTCACGAAACAATAGTAAAAAATAGAAATGTTATTATGTTATTATCTTATTAATTTCTATTGCGCATGTTGTTTTATATTGAGCTTCTAATGTTACAATTTAATTCAATCGTAATCATAGACATAATAATATTGGACCGAGCATGTCCTCTTGTAAGCACTGAAGCTCAGATAGAAAAGGATAAAAAGTAGATGCCGTCTACTTTTTTTCTCTCTAACGAGGACAAAGTGAAGATAAGAAAGAGGGACAATCAGCTTTTCTCTGACTTTTTTTTATTCCCATTCTCTCCTTATTAGAAAGAGAAAAGTGGACGGCATTTACTTTCCATCTTTTTCTACCTATGCTTCAGACCTGCCTCATGCTGGGTCTAATATTACTATGTCTATGATCGTAATGAGAAAAATCAAAAGCTATTAATGCTGAAATCTTAATCTGTCTAAAGGTACGACAAGTCATAATATGTTTTATCAATTAATTTCTACAAGCTATGCGCTATTTAATAAAGATAATTTACTATTTTTCGCATCTCATGACTTATTGTTATCGTAGATAATATCATTCTTAGATAGAATCATAGATAGGATTTTGTTATTAAATTATTAGCATAAGAATTACCTTGTTTTTTACTATTGTTTTTAGTTACCGAATGTTAAAAATATGTAGTTATTTTACTTAAATTGTTTTAAATATTTTAAATTATTAAAAATATGGAGCTGGAAATAATATTGCTGACGTATTAATAAGTTTTTCATGTTTAAAAATTATTTTTATTTTATATAATAAAACATAGTAAACTGTTAGATTAAAGTATTGTTACGATTTTTCATATTTTATTTAAAAAATTTGCAATAATATGATTATTTATAAGTGTATATTTATAGTAATTCATTCTCAAATAAATATTTAAAATAATGTTTAATGATTTATATATCATTTTTAGTTTCATATAAATAATTTTATATCTTCTAAAACTATGATAAACGTATTTTTTCCTCTAAGGCATATTTTTTCTTCTGTTCAAACTTCTGTTCAAACGTCTTCTATAAAATTTTATAAAGCATTTTATTCAATCAATTCCAAAATTCGCGATAAATATTTTAATGACAAATTCTTTGTAACATTTTAATATAAAAATGTCGAAGCTATAATAGTTTTCAAATGAGAAAAATTTAAAGAATAATAGGGCTATTGTGAGATTATTGTGAAAATATTCAAGAATTTCATTAGAAATCTATTTCTGTATATCTCTATAATGAATTATAACAACAGTTTAAAATATTTTTGTTCAATTTAATATATCGATATTGATATATCAGCTATCATATTTAGCTGTCTCCACAATGAAATTGGTCGATAAAAACATTTTTGTTTCAATTTGAGATTGAATTTGTCGATAAAAGAGCATACATTTCCCGATATTTATTCAATTCTAATACAAATCAAGTCATCGATGTTTTTTTTTAAATTGTGATAAAATTTCTGGAGTTTAAAAAAGAAGGACATTAATATAATAGAATCAAATAGAAATATAAGTAAAACTTAAAATAAATTGAAACTGGCGTACTTCTTTAACAATTCAGACAATAAAAATAAAAATTCATAAAATATTTTGTTATAAATTCCTTTAAAATTATTTTACATATAGATTTTTATAAATTTTTAAAAAATTATTTTACATATAGATTTTTATAAATTTTTAAAAAATTATTTTACATAGAGATTTTTAATATTAGTAAGTTTTCGATATTAACGTTAAAAGTGTTTTATTTATATTAATGAATAACAAGTTTCATGGAAGATGGATTGGACGCAATGGTCCGAAAGTAATAAATTGGCCGAAGAAAACTGAAATTAATTTAAAATTAAATAAGAAACGTATGAAATTAATAAAATTAACAATATTATTACAAGTATCACTTTGCGGCCAACGCTCACCATGCAGATGATCTAACAAAATACCTAAAATAATTAAGCAAACGTTAGTCCTCAACTATTAATTATTAGTCATAAACCGTTCATAATTTTCTCACTCAAAAACAGTAGCAAAAATTAATAATATTAAGATGATACCTATTTTTAAAAGATGTTCGACATGTCTACCACCACATTTGATACATAATCGTACACATTGTAACAAACTCGTCATTGCATTTGAAATTATTTGTGGCGTTACATTTGTTGCGAATATAATTTGCTTCAATAATTTTATCTTCCAACTCCATCCTATTTGCGAATTTTCTTTATAAAGTATTCTTTTACTTCTTGCCTCCACAAAAAAATCTGATGGTGTTAAATCAGGTGATTGAGCCGTCCAAGTACAGAATGATGATGAGATGGAGATCCATCTTATTAATAGAACATTCGTTGTTGTATGTTTAAAGGTACATTTTCTAGCGACACATTTTCTGTGGTAAATCATTATTTAAAAAATGATTGTATGTAAGACTATTAAGTATTGTCGTCATTTGGAAAGATCCAATCTAAATTAATATTAAAATTATTATTTCTACTGATAATAATAATTTCCACATGATGCAATGCATATAATAATTTAACTTACTACTAAATTTTGAAATAATCCTGCCATAAATTTATATTAAATCGTTGGTAACTTTGAATAGTATTACTCTCTAAAAAAACCTTACAAAGATAAAAAAATACGCTAAGTACATAAAAAATATTCTACTTTGTATGCAACAAAATGTTTAATAATTAAAGTCCTTAAAAATAATTTACAGTTTGGTCTTAATTTTCTTAGTTCCGAATTTACTTGTCAAATCTTATGATTAATTTCAAAATTAAATATTTCCTAATGATAAAAATGTGTAAATTATAATATGACGGATCAAATTTTTGTATGTAAATTTTCTTAAATCCTTTAGTTCCAGATCTACTTAAAATTAGTAAAACTTATGATCTTAAAAAAAGTCGATTAGTTTTTCTCTTTTAAATTAAAAATTGGTGATTAATGCAATCGATGTTATTGCAATAAGTGTTAAATAGTTTTATGACTTACTATTTGTAATCTGCAACATAAAATCCGCAATATATTAGTGCTATTTCATATATTGTACAAATATTTATTTGGATCACACGTAATAATGTATTTTTATATATCATACAAAGTATTGAACTTATTTTGAAAATCTTTTTCATTTTGTCGAGAATCTGTAATACATAAATGCAAGATTGAATTTATAACAAATATTTCAAATTACAAATCCCTATCAATTGCTTCAATGTACTTGGCTAATTAATTATTGATAATGAAATATTGATTTCATATTTAGTTTTGATTCTTTTTAGGAAAATTATACATATGTTTTGAGGTAAAATTTTTATAAATTATTTTTAGGGATATTTTTTTATTAAACGTTTTGTTGCATACAAGGTAGAATATTTTTTATGTACTTGGCGTATTTTTTTTACCTTCGTAAGATTTTTTTAGAGGGATATTTTATTTTTTAATATTTTTTTAGGAAAATTCTTTATTGAGGTTTTGTTCTTTAGAAGAGTGATTTTGTGAGGGAAAATTACTGTAAATTATTTTTAAGGATTTTTTTATTAAACATTTTGTTGCATACAAGGTAGAATATTTCTTATGTACTTGTCGTATTCTTTTTACCTTTGTAAAGTTTTTTTTAGAAGGATATCACACCTTTTTGTAAAATTTTATATCCTTTCTGCAAATTATTTTTTAGAGAAAGATATTTGTAAATTATTTTTAGGGATATTTTGTTATTTTTTTAAATTGTTACTGTACGGTAAATTAATCTTTCTACATGTCATAACTAACAGTATAGGTTTTATATTTTCATGCACCGTTTCTGAAATATTAGATTTCACCCCCAAGGGTGGTTTTTAAAAATTGTTATTATACGGTAAATTAGTCTTTTTACAAGTCATAACTAATAGCACAAGTTTTATATTTTTATAGTACATCATTTCTGAAATATTAGATTTCACCCTCAAGGGGGTGGTTTTTAAAAATTATTATTATACGTTAAATTAATCTTTGTATAAACCTTAACTAATGGCACAGGTTTTATATTTTTGTGACACACTGTTTCTGAGATATTAGATTTCACCCCCAAGGGGTAGTTTTTAAGAATTGTTACTCTACGTTAATTTAGTCTTCCTATAAGTCTTATCGAACGGCACAGGTTTTATATTTTTGTGGTTCACCATTTCTGAGATATTAGATTTCACCCCAAAGGGGTGGTTTTCGAAAATTATTACTATACGTTAAATTAGTTTTTCTACAATTCTTATTGAACGGCACAGGTTTTATATTTTTGTGGTACATCGTTTCTGAAATAGATTTAGATTTCATCCCCAAGGGGTGGTTTTTAATTCTTATTATATCGTAAATTAGTCTTTGTAAGAAACCTTAACTATAACGGCGTAAGTCCCATATTTCTGCGACATCATTTTCGAGATATTGTTTTTCATCCTCAAGGGATGGTTTTTGAAATTTGCTTGTATTGGGGATGGTTATTGAAAATTGTTACTATACGATAAATTAGTTTTTTTTTTAATTTTATTTAATAGCAGAAGTTTCGTATTTTTACGGCTCCATTTCTAAGATATTAAATTCCACCCCAAAGGAGTAGTTTTAAAAATTGTTACTGTACAATAAATTAATCTCTCACACGTACGTACACACATACATATACATATCACACGTATGCACGCATATGATTTTGTCTTTTAAAGCATTGTACATATCGAAGCAATAATCGTATACGCACGCTGTGAATGCCTCTTGAGGGACAAACTCGCTTTGCGTGTGTGCGTGCGAGCATATGTACGTGAGTCTGAACCTGAAAAAGGAAGAAAGAAACGAAAAATGTCACAATTCTAATATTCGATCGTCATTTCTCTGGATTGACTGCATCGATTTTATTCAAACTGGTCGCAATCAAAAGCTTATATTCATATTATGTAATAAAAGTGTCATTAGATTTTTGATTACGGCTTTAGTTTATTAAATATCTTAACTGAAAGTTTACTTGACGTGAAATTTCGGATAAGGTACTTGGTAGCGTCGCGTCGAGAACAGTAACTCTCAATGTTCGGATCCTGTTTTTTATGTACTTGGCGTCGCGACGCTACTGCGTCGCTTGATATTTCCGTTAAAGATTACTCTAAATATATGTGTTATGTATATTGAATAAACCTTCGCGAATAAAGATTCATCTGTAAATAATATTGTTTGCAAAAGTCCAGGTTGTTTTCTTTCTTGTACCAATAACCGCGCATAAAAATTGACTTTATGTGTAATCTCCAGATAATAAATTTTGAATTTTTGTAAAATGATATAATCTCTTCATTTATTGCCGATAGAACGGCTTATTTTTTGCTACTATTTTTTAGGTCATACAATAATTAATTGTCTTATGTTTTCTCTCTGCGGATTTATATTTTAAGAAACATACAATATCAAATTTGTAATTGAAATGTAATCAAAGATCACTTCTTGCCGCGCAAGAATATGCTAGACGTTTTCCTGAACGTAGATCTCCTAATCATAATGTATTTCTATGTTTAATAAACTGATTACGAAATACAGGAAACATGATGCCTATAAGAAAAGTTATAGTCGGTCGCGACCAACACGTTCGTACTAACGAATTCGAAGATGCAGTTCTGTTGGTGCCATATATCAGTTCCATAAAATGCACTGATAAAAAATTATAGTTGAAATTATCATAATTTCACTATAATTTATAGTATCTTAAGACGCCAAGCATATACAATAGTGCATTTTACTATAAAAATTATAGTTGATATAACGTGAAAATATAGTTCGTAAAATCATAATATCCATTTCATGTAACCATATGGTTATGGTATACATAGTGTTCCGAAATTCACTATCAGTACTGAAAATCTGTAATACATGTGTTACGTATATTACAGATTTTTAATATACGCAGCACCAAGTCGTTTAAAAGTTTTCTTCCGTCTATAATTTCAAATAATCTGTTTAATATTCTGAATCCTAACAAGGAATCCGGATTATTAAATAAATTATTTTAAATTCAATTTGTCTTAAATTAAACTGATTAACAGTGATATGTCAGAAAGAGGATGCTCACATGCATACAATCCGAGAACCTGCGTGTGAGTAGCATCCTCTTTTTCGCACTACTGCTAAGAGGAAAAAAATATACTTTAGATCTTACGTGTTTAATACTAGTCCTTTATATACATTTTATGCTAAATATTGAATACGAGAAAAGTTAAGAGTAGTGCGCGGCAAGCGAAGAAACATGTGCCACATACAATCATTCCAAATAATAAGTTTTATGTTGTTAAATGTGCTATTCATCAGGTTCCACGTACTATTTAGATATAGCTGTTATTATAATTTTTTTCATTTATTACTACTATATTAATATCTAAACGACAGATAATAATATAGTAATATTTACCATTATTAATGTTACAATGACTATATGAATAGTAAAATTATATGTATCATTCCTTTCTTTCATTTTTTACTTATATGATATTTGAAATTATTATAAATTATAGTAAAAAATTTCATTGTTTCTCGGTACCATGCGTATATAGTTTATATTACCAGTATTATAGTAAAATTTACTATAAAAATGAGTATCCTAACTATAATTTTTTACCATGCAATTATAGTCAATTTTATCATCGATTTTTTTATCAGTGTGGGCGGCTCGATCACCTGATTTAACACTAGATTGTTTTGTGGAGGCAAGAGGTAAAAAAATACACTTCTAAAAAAGGTCGAAAATAAGACGGAGTTGGAAAAAAAAATTATTGAAGCAGATTATATTCGCCAATTATATTCGTAGCTGTAACGCAGCTGTAACAAACAATTTCAAATGCAATAACGAGTTTGTTACGACGTGCATGATTATGTATCGAATGTGACGGTGGACATATTAAACATCTTTTATAAATGGGTATCATCTTAATATTATTAATTTGTGTTACTGTTTTTAAGTGAGGAAATTATTATATAAACGGTTTATGACTAATATTTGCTTAATTATTTTAGATATTTTGTTAGATCATCTACATGGTGAGCGTTGACCGCAAAATACTTGTATTAATATTGTTAATTTTATTAATTTCATATGTTTCTTATTTAATTTTAAATTAATTTTAAGTTTTCTTCGACCGATTCATGAAAGCACTTTTACCACTGACTTTTGTTACTCCTAAGTGCGCGAAACTCTGGTCTTGTCATTCGTGGTTTTTAAACTTCTCCCATTTGAAAACTATTATAACCTCGACATTTTCGTATTGAAACTTTCGTCTTAAAATGTTACAAAGAATTTATTATTATAATATTTATCGCGAATTTAGGAACCTGTATGTACATATGTAATTAAGAAAATTATGTGTTTTAGAAAGTATATTGATTATAATTTATTGTTAATATTTGTTGTTTAATATAATTTTTGAGAATTTTCTATCTTTATTTTAGATTTCCTTCTTCGAAAAGAAATTATGAAAATAATACAAAGAAACTAAGAAATATTTTTAATCATGCTGGAACTAGTATAGAGTGTATGAAAAGACTAGAGTATTATACATCTTTAATGCCTTATAATGATTTATATGGTATTAGAGAAGAATTTATTCATTTTCTCTCTTTCGTATCTAAATATTCTATGATATATTATTTTGTCCTGGAAGATATAAGAAGAATTATGTCTACACCACGGTAGAATTAATGAATTAAATTAACATAATAAATTAAAGTAATAAATTAACATTAACATAATAAATTAAAGTAATTATTGTACAAATTTTTTTCAGGTATAATTCTAATTTAACAACCAAATATAACTTTAATCTAATTTATCACTGGATAAGACGATATCGCTTGATATATGTGCAAAATAAATTTATAAATTTGCCGAAAGAAAAACTGCTTTTAGAAAAGCAAATTACTATTATAGTTCAATATTTTCTACCATATGTGTCTTACTCAAACATTGATATGTGGTTAAATGATATTACGCAAGAAATACTATGCCGCCTTAAAAATAAACATCCTACGCATTCTATATTCTCGATATCTTCTGAGAAATTTATTTTCTGGAGAAATAACAATATTGATGACAATTTCTGGAATCCAATAGAATCAAGGCAAATACTAAGTATCCTGGAAGAATATATATTTTCCGAATTAGAGTTTCAGAAATTATTTGAATTATTCCTAACATTAGATGTCAACTCGAAATATATAAATTATGTAAGTTAATTTATATTAAATTGTATAATACTTTGTTATGCGCTACGGAAGGATATCTACATGTTTTATATCTTATAAATATTCTATATGATTTTTCTAATAAAATGTGATGATATAGATTTTTGAGCACTATCGAAGATGTATACTACCTATTATATATCACAGCATAGCCAGAAGACTTGGTATACGCTGCTTTTTGAATAAGCGATTTTCTGACGATTCTGCAAAATATATTCTGGAAATTCTATGGGATTCAAAATAGTTAGTACAATTTTAGCTTGAGAGCTTATCTATCTGATGTTTTATATATATATATATATATGTGTGTGTGTGTGTGTGTGTGTGTGTGTATTTTGTGTGTGTGTGTGTGTGTGCGTGCGTGCGTGTGTGCGTGCATGTGTGTGTATGTGTTTGTATACATGTACATATAATTATTTTTCTGTTATTTTTTCAGTAATACGGAAAATCAATGGATGGAGTATTTTTATATGAAAGAATCTAATCTACAATACCCTGCAAACATTGGTAGAGACGAACATCTCATTCATTATGTCGATCTTTTACAGAATCCATTACATGATATATCAGTAAGTAATCCTTTATATGTAATATTTTAATTAATTTTTATAGGATATAGTTAATAAAAATGACAATCAATTATAAGTCTTATAAACAATACGTTGATTAAGAGTCAATTTATCCTATAAGCGATAAATGATAGATAACTTTGTTTTATTTTGAATTTGTAATTGAAATTTTTTTCATATGCCTGTCTTTTTTTAAATACAAAAGGAGATGCTTAAAACTTTCAATTGCAAACTATCGAATTTGAATGATCTGGTCAATCATTTTAATATAATTTACTCTGGGAAACTCAATAAAATGAGGAAGGTCTTATTACGAAGTTTGAATGATGCCGAGTTAAATATTGAAGAACAAATGGATAATGAGTACAATATTATTGCACACTCAATAAAGGTAGTGTATTACACACACATACATATATAATATACTTATATTTATAGATATTGATTGAACATATATATATATATATATATATATATATATATATATATATATATATATATATATATATATATATATACAGGATGTTCAAAAAGTCCCGGACCGGTTGAATATTTCATAAATTATGCACTTTAGAAAGAAATGTTTCAGACAAAAGTTGTATAGCTTGAAGGGGGCCATAAGATGGCGTCATTGGTTTGACCTTGAAAAGTCGTTTGAAGGTCACGTGAAGGTCACCTTCAATTTCTTAAACGGAACCCCCTATTTTTTGTTACTTATTCTTGTAGCTTATCTCGAGAGCTTTCCAAAACACTATAATAAAGTATTTCTTTATTGAGTACTTTTCGAATTATGAGGCTTGAAATAATTTCTTAATTTTACATAAACCGTAAAATATCTTGTAAAATATTCATTTTTCGATTATCTTACCTTAATACTTTTACGTACAAAATAATGAGAGGAATCAATTGGTGTAAAGAAAGCACAAAATTGTTTCGAAAAAAAAAATGTAATTTGCAATTAACAATTACATTTTTTTTTTCGAAACAATTATGTGTTTTCTTTACACCAATCAATTCCTCTCATTATTTTGTACATAAAAGTATTAAGGTAAGATAATCGAAAAATGAATATTTTACTAGATATTTTATGGTTTATGTAAAATTAAGAAATTATTTCAAGCCTTATAACTCGAAAAGTACTTGATGAAAAACTACTTTATTATAGTGTTTTGGAAAGCTCTCGACATAAGCTATAAGAATATGTAATAAAAAATAGGTGGTTCTATTTAAGAAATTAAAGGTGTCCTTGACCTCACCTTAACGATGCCATCCAAGGTCAAACCAATGACACCATCTTATGTTCCCCTCAAAACCATACAATTTTTGTCGAAAATGTTTTTCTCTAAAATGCTTAGTTTTTGAAAGAAAAGGGGTGTACGGGTGGTCTAGGACACCCTGTATATACAGGGTGTCGCAGACCACCCGTATCAGCCGAATATCTCAAAAACTGAGCGCGGCAGACAAAAATATTTCAAACAAAAGTTGTAAGGTTTCAAGTAACGCATTACATGGCGATATCAGTATGACCTTGAAGAGTGTTATCAAGGTCACGTGAAGGTCACCTTCAATTTCTTAAATAGAACCACCTATTTTTTATTACTTATTCTTATAGATTATCTCGAGAGCTTTCCAAAACACTATAATAAAGTATTTCTTCATTGAGTACTTTTCGAGTTATGAGACTTGAAGTAATTTCTTAATTTTACATAAACCATAAAATATCTAGTAAAATATTCATTTTTCGATTATCTTACCTGAACACTTTTATGTACAAAATAATGAGAGGAATCAGTTGGTGTAAAGAAAATACATAGTTATTTTTAAGAAAAAAATGTAATTGTTAATTGCAAATTACATTTTTTTTTCGAAACAATTTTGTGCTTTCTTTACACCAATTGATTCCTCTCATTATTTTTTACATAAAAGTATTAAGGTAAGATAATCGAAAAATGAATATTTTACTAGATATTTTATGGTTTATGTAAAATTAAGAAATTACTTCAAGTCTTATAACTCGAAAAGTACTCAATGAAGAAATACTTTATTATAGTGTTTTGGAAAGCTCTCGAGATAAGCTACAAATGGGGTATTCTATTTAAGGGAAATGGGGGTTTCTATTTAAGAAATTAAAAAAAACCTTTATGTGACTTTCAAATAACTATCTAAGATCAAACCAATGGTACTATCTTATGTCTCCCTTCGAGTCAAATAACTTTTGTCTGAAACATTTTTTACTATAATGTGTACTTTCAGAGATAGCTTGTAACACTTTAAATGCTTTCCCCCCTCCTCCCCTGCATACGCAGGATGTTTCCTCTAACTCTAAGAGTTAGAATATTTCTGTTTCCTTTGACGATCCGACAAAGGTTAAAGAACAAAAATTGTTTGATTTAAAGGGAATAATATTCTGATAAACATAAATTTTTTTACTGTTACCGTTTATGAGATTTTAAAGTCATCGATATTTTTTCAAATGGGGTGGCATATTTTCATTAACGCAGTAATGTAACTTATAAAAAAACAAATTCAACCATATAGAATATGTTGGCCTTCGAATGACTTTGAAACACAAAAATCACGTTTAGAAAAGGAAACTGTATTTATTTGTATATTTTAGTACAAAGATATCGATTTTTACAGAAGATATTCAAAATGACTTCCGTTAGCTACTATACATTTTCAAATTCGAATACATTCAACGAGTTATTTCCTGATCACTGGATTAGACGTGGTGGAAGAATTTGTTGGCCGGCTCGATCACCGAACTTTACGCTTCTTGATATTTTTCTGTGGGGGACACTTAAAAAATGAAGTTTATCGCGATATCCCCACCATACCAGAGAGACATGCAAGAAAGAATTCGACGTGCATGCACCGCAATCACCCCGGAATTACTCAAATTATATAAAAGAAGCATTTATTTATCGATTACAGTATTATTATCGACAATAGTAAAAAAAAATTTTTTGTTTATCAGAATATTAGTCCCTTTGAATCGAACAATTTTTGTCCTTTGACCTTTATCGTATCGTCAAAGGAAACAGAAATATTCTAACTGTTAGGGTTAAAAGAAACGTGTGTGTGTGTGTGTTTATGTATGCGTGTGTATAAAAGTAAAATTAATTATATAATTATCTATATAATTTAAAGCATTACAATAATTACTTTAGAAATTACTTGACAATATATTAGTTAAATTTTATTATTATATTTGTATACATACAGAATGGAACTAAAATCGTGAGAAAAATACGACCAAAAAGAAGATATAAAAAAATTAAATTTACAATTGGTATGATCGTACATATTCGTAGACGTTTAGCGAAACGGTTGGCTTTTTTGTACAGCAAAATTAATTCTCATACTGGCGTGATAATTGGATGGCATTATAAATGCGAAGCTTGGTTCGTAAAAGAAAAGTTGGATTTTTTTGCGCCACATCTAAGCGAATGCTGCGATATAAAGAATGATAGTGACCACTTTTGTATATGTAGATGTGAAAAGAGCTATTATAGTAGTATACACGAAAGAAATGGACCACATTATATAATTCTCGCCGAAAATAATATATTATATTATTTGCCACAAGGTACAAAAATATTAGTATTAGTAACATTTTAAATTATATGTCTTCTATGAGTTTTCATCTACGCAATAAAATATATCTTTTTTTTATTTTAGATGCTCTATCAATATGTCCGCCTAGATGGATCAATAACGTTGAAATAGGACGTTATTTTTCTAAATTTGAAGGTACTCATTACGTACCAAATGAAAGCCTGACAAAGGAATATTCAACTGATATGGCTGCTATTCATGAAATACTTCCCAGTATTCCTCAGCAGTGTGCATAATAAATTTTATAATTTGTGTAACATATAAATATATTAAAATTATGTAGAAATAATATTTTAGCTTTTCTTTAAGAAGATTTTGTGATATTCTAGACATTGTAAGATTAAAAATACAATGTTAATTATATTATAAAAAAAGTATATTGAGAATATACAGGGTGGGGCAATAACTATTAGGACCTTAAATATCTTCGAATCTATAAGGCCCAGAGGAAGATTTGTGTAACAAAAATTGTACGGTACGAAGGGGGCTATCATAATAGCGATAATAATTTTGGTCCAAGTGGAGGCGCTTCGGAGATACCAAGGTCATCTTCATTTTTTTAAATGGATCCGATATGTTTTTTTTCCATAATATGATAGAGGAACTCGAAACAAGTTCAGAACTCACGACACAAGATCATTGAACAAGATTTAAAGTAAAGAAAAATCGATAGAAATACATTTTTATTATTAAATGAAATTTACGTTTACAAAAGCTGTTCGAACGGATACATTGTGCATGATTGACTGACTTTTATTTTCATTTCATTTTAATCTTATTTCAACCCATTTTCATGTCTAGTTTATCCTGAGAACTTGCTCAGATATCTTTCAGCAGTGATCTTTACAAAAGATGTTCGAAGTGATAGCCATTATTATCGATGCAAGACTGGATTCTTCCGATTATTGATTGGCTTGCTCTTTTAATAACGTCAGGAGTTATTAATGTACAGGCTGTAATAATCTGTTGTTGCATGGCTTGAGGTGTAGTTGGTTCTTCTTTGTAGACCATGTTCTTTAGGGTTCCCCATAAAAAGAAATCTAGTGGTGTCAAGTCTTGTTCAATGATCTTGTGTCGTGAGTTCTGAACTTGTTTCGAGTTCCTCTATCATATTATGGAAAAAAAACATATCGGATCCATTTAAAAAAATGAAGATGACCTTGGTATCTCCGAAGCGCCTCCACTTGGACCAAAATTATTATCGCTATTATGATAGCCCCCTTCGTACCGTACAATTTTTGTTACACAAATCTTCCTCTGGGCCTTATAGATTCGAAGATATTTAAGGTCCTAATAGTTATTGCCCCACCCTGTATGTATATAGAATTGTGTGGCGAAATTATGTATTCAATAAATGTTTATAATCCATCATTAATAATTATTCAAACTCTTTTGTTGGTGAATTGGCTTGAGTTTCCACAACAGAATAATTTCCAATTAAACTCTCATCATATGCAACGTATTACACAATTCTTTAAATTTTATGGACCTTATGCTATATATCAAATTAAGCATATGTGTATTTTACGCATCTCGTAAATTTTCATCTGGCCGATCAACCATAAGTCAAATGAAACTCAAAGTATCATTATACCATCCTTAATAGAGATATTTTATATAATGAAAAAGTATTTTGTTCAGTGTAAAGAATATTTTGCTCAAATGTAAATAACAAATTATTGTTTACTTTTATAAATTATATATATATATATATATATATAAATATGGTAAAACTTTATATATATTTATTATATATAACTTTATTATATATATATATATATATATATATATATATATATATATATATATATATGATAAAACTTTAGAAAATGACACCTGGGTCGAATCGTCTTGACCGTGACATATGTTGTCGGAAATTAAATCGAAGTAATATTTTTAATTTTATCTGTCGCTCTTTGCAAACTTTATTATATAATTCTTATGACTAAAACTAAATACGAGAGAGATAGTGATCGTAGCGGTAAACGAACGAACTAGCGATTACTGGTTTTACAGTGAATTTTATTTCAACTGACCATAATCAGTGAGATATAGGATAAAGTAACAAAAAAATAAGCATTTCCACTGAAGATCAGTAAAATGCTCACTGATTCTCAGTGAAATTTTATTTTATTGTTTAAATTAGTGATATTTTCACTGATTCACTTTTAGAGAGTAGAGATACGGGTAGAAGAATTATTTATATTATTGAAAATACAGGAATTATAGAAAACTTTGAGATAATTAATGTAGAGGATTTAGAGGAAATTTGAGTTTGTCAAAAAAGAAAGGGACTGAAGAAGGAATAACTAGCGATAAAGTCAACTTTTAATGTAATAAAAGAAGAGTTTGTTGAAGTAATAAATAATTCTTTGAGGGAAGGTTGCTGTCCAGAGAGTTGGAAAACATCAACGATAATACCGATCCCAAAAATAAAAAAAGCTAAAAAAGCAAGTGAATATAGACCTATTAATATGCTACCAATATATGAGAAAGTGTTAGAATTAGTGGTAAAGAAGCAAATTGAAATGTATCTGGAATCTGATAGTATTATAACAGAACATCAATCAGGTTTTAGAAAACAGTATTCGTGTGAAATGGCAATTCAAACTGTTGTTGACGAATGGAAATTAATAGTTAGCGAAGGAAAAATGGTTGGAGTAATATTTATGGATCTTAAGCGAACTTTTGAAACAATAGATAGAGAAAGATTAATAGAAAAATTATATTAATATGGAATTAAAGGGATGGCTTTAGAATGGTTAAAATCATACTTAAATAATAGAACGCAGCAGGTTCGTTTCAACGATAAATGATCTAAATTAATTGCCACTGAATATGGAGTGCCGCGAGGATCTGTACTAGGACCCTTGTTATTTATTGTATATATTAATGATATAATTAAAATTTGCCCTGAAGGATGTAGTATAAAAATGTTTGCGGATGATACATTAATATATGTAGCTGGTGAAAGTAGTGAGCAGTTAGAGTCAAAAATGAATATGGCATTTAATATGGTAGAAAAATGGATGAATATAAATAAGTTGAAAATGAATGCAGGAAAAACGAAATATATGATAGTTAGGAGTGTAAGAAAAGAACTGAAAGGAAATATTGTATTGAAATGCTTGGATAGAACTGAGATAGAGCGAGTAGAGATAATGAAATACCTAGGAATAATTATTGATGATAAACTTCGATTTAAAAATCATTGTGATATGTTAAAAAAGATAAGAAAAAAGAGTTTTTTAAATAGAATAGGAAATATATATAATAGGAAGTATATCGGCATATACTAGATGTATTGTATATAAGGCAATCATAGCACCTCACTTCGAATATTGTGCAACGTTGTTAATGGATATGGAAGAAACTCAGCTGGATGAATTGCAAGTAACGCAAAATCGGGCAATGAGAGTTATATTACAATGTGATAGGTATATCAAAGTAGAACATATGCTTCAAGCGTTGCAGTTCATGTCCGTAAGACAGAGGCTATATTATAACGTATGTTTATTTATTTTTAAGATTGTAAGGAATTTGCTGACAGAGCAGCTACGAAATAGACTAGAAAGTAGGAAATGTAAGTGAAAGACAAACGCGACAGGCCGGCGATATTGCAATACAATTTCGCAGAACAAGAAGTGCGCAAAAGAGTATGTTTTATGAAGGAGTGAAATTATATAATGATTTACCAGCCGAAATGAAACATTGTGATAAGATCGAACCATTTAAGCGAATGTTAAAGGAATATATATTATTTAATGTTATTTAATGTAATTTAAAATTGTATACTACAAATAGCTGAGAAAGCTAATAAAGATCAATCAATCAATCAATCAATCTCTCTCTCTCTCTCTCTTTCTCTCTCTCTGTCTCTCGTTACGTTTGCTTCTATGAGAGAGCATTTCAATATAATATAGCGTTCACTACTGAAATACTTCACTACTGAATACTACGATTGAAATATTATTGATAAATTATGCCATATCAATTTCAATCGACGCGTCACATGATAAGAATACTTCGCTTTGCTCGTGATTCATTGTCTTCATAATTATAAATTCTCTTCTTTTTATTTACACTTTATTGTTAAATTATGTGCTAAGATATACACTTTTTTAATTATTGTTTTTAGTTCTTGCATGTTTAAGAATTTGTCATTTTTTACCTAAATAATTTTAAATTATTAAAAATATTTATTAGTAATATTTATTAAAAATGTAGAAAAAAATCTTTTAACACGTGTATTAAAATAATTTCTCTTAGGTTTACATTATTTCGTAATTTAGAAAAAATTTATTTTATAATGTAAAGCATAAAAGTGTGAATCATTTTGTTACAATTTTTCATATTTCAATTAAAAAATTTGTAATATATAATACAATTATGTTAAATATTTATCAATGTAATAACATTAGAATATAAAGATTTTTTCATTACATTAATTGTTTACTTAAGATTTACTTGTATAATATAACTTTCATACCTTTCGGAATTTATAATGAAGCCATATTTTATTATAAATGTAATTTAAAAATTTTTAAATATTTTTAAAAAGATATATTGTCCAAACTTATTATAATGTTGTGTAATACAATTTTTGAAAGTTTTTTGGTTTAGGTGATCTACTGCGAAGTATAACGAGGAAGTAGATAGAGATACGGAATGCAATTTGTAATATGTAATATGTAAATTTTATAAAACAAATAAGAGAGAGCGGGTATAAAGTGTTTTAAAAAATACTGTTTTTATGTATCTTTAATGTGTAATAATGAATTATGGGATTTTAGAAAAAAGGAATTGTGAGATGTCTTTTACATTCCATAACTGAAGATTCTATTTTATTTTATTATGGATGAGAAAAATAAAATTATTTCTGAAAAATAATCACGATATGATTTTCAATAAAGTAAATTGCCATTAATGTTATGAATTAAGGAAATTATTGTACAATTAGAGTGTAACTTTTTTTTCAGCTGGACAAGTACGTTCTGATCCTAATTTTCAATTGGTTAAAGCAATATCACTTAATATATGAGTATATTAAATTTATAAATACACCAAAAGTAAAATGCTCTCGAACAATGCTCTCATTTCTCTTATCGCTTATTTCCAAGAAAACTAAATTCACGATCCTGTTTTTTATGGCAAACAAAATTATCGAGAATATATGATTAAGAGCAAGCGCAATTCTGAGTCCTGCTTTGTTAGGAGTGGTTATTAAGATAGTGAAGTAAGGAAGATTCAAGGCTCAACACACACACACACATACACACACAATCGAAGTCGAGATGATCCAGCATTTAGTGTAAAATAAATTCGTGAATAAAATTGTATTTTATGTAATTTTTAATTGTATTTTATGTACTACTCATTGATTTGAATAATTTTGATTTAAAATATAAAAATTATTAATAATCAAAGAACAGTAAAAAAGAAGACTAAAAGACCGTGACGCAAGATGTAAAAATTAATAAATTGTCTAAACTGAGTTAATAGCTGAAGAATGAAAAACTAACTAACTACTACTAACTACATACATTTTAATATTACGCACCGTTTACTGCGTTCAAATGATTTTGGCCTTTTTTTTCATTCTATTGATAAAAATTACTCTTTTATCTTTTATTACTTCCTATGTTCCCTTTTCTTTTTCAATAAATATTTTTTTAATAGTTCGATTTTAAATTCGTTTTTCTCTCTCTAATTTAATTTTTTATGCTTGTTTCTCATAATTATTTTCTTTCTCTACATTTATACTCTACATTTCTATTCTACATTCACTACATTTATAAATACTTTCAGAGTACTTGCTAATTCAATCTTTACTTCATCCAATGTTTTCTTTGGATACTGATTGCTATACTTTCTTTTCTTACATATATTATCCGATGATGATGTTTATCATCTTTATTCTTCGACGGATTTATTTGTGATTTTAATTTATTTGAATTCTAAAACTTTCAGTTATTAATTTCTCTTTTCTTCATTAAATATTGGAAATTAAAACAAATATTTAATCTTTGCAAAATTAATATTTCTTATCGAGCAGAACAATGTAATGTAACTTAAATATTACAATGTAATATACTTAAATATTAAATAACAAAAAAATATAACTTATTGCAAAATATTTAATATTTTGGATCATTTTCATGATCTTCTTCAAGAATTTCATGTTCAATATTTTCTTTGTTATCTATAGCATCAGAAAATCAAAGTGAATTAAAAGGATTCACCAAATCATATACTGATGTCTCACCCATCACTTTTTTTTACACGCTTCAGCAAAAGATTTTGCCATTTGTTATTCCTCCATGTTATAAATGTAATAATAATTTAAAACGTTATTTTATTTATATTTCTATATTACTATTCCTATATTATTAATATAAATTATATATTTAATTATAAATTATATATATGCTTGAGATTATTTTTTATGGATTATAATAAAAATATATTTTTGCTTATACTTGCAATTAAATTAGAAAGATTTATAATGTGATTTATAATATATATTACTAGTTAATTAATTAATGTCAACAATTTTATATTACTAATTAATATACTCAAGAAATTAGAACCAAGAATTTAAAAAATAATTTAATTCTTTTATGTAATAAAAAATTTAATTCTTTTATACATAGAAAAAAAATTCGACAGATTTCTTCTTATAAGTAAGAAATATTATAGCTATATAGAAGTTTTATAATCATTATATTACATTATAGAAATTTTATTTTTCGTTCAGAATTAAGAGAATATATTGAAATGCAGTACAATCAAATTAAATTAGCAAATAATCGAAATTTATATTATGATAGAAATTCATATTCTGCAGTATATTTAAAAGGACTATAATTAAAATGCAATATTTAGAAACATTTTAAGCGTAAAATTATAAAATTTCATATATGCAAAATATTAAAGTTATCATATGAAGAATAATTGCAAATACGAAAAGTACACAATTAATAAATGAGGTAACGAATAAAGAATGTAAATTTAAAATAATTATTTATTGTCAAAATTTTAAGTAATAAGAGTTAATAAAATTTTTGAAAATTGTCGATCGCGTTACATTGCATTCAAATCTCTTCAAATATGTAAAACAAGTATTTTATAATGGAAAAAGTCATTAATTTAGACAAAACTTTGAAAGAAAGCCATAAAATTATCAAAAAGTAATCTCAAAAACATCAAAAAGCAATTGTCTGAAAAATTTTCTTTAGGAATTTATCGGAAATGATCTGTGAACTTTATCCGTTACTCGAAAGACTAGTCAGAACAGAGAAATCTTTGTTCTCTTTGTTTCGATTAGTCAATTTAACCGTTTGAAGCATTTGTAACTTCTGTTAGTGTGCATCTACAGCTCTATATAAAAGACAGTAATATTGAATAAATATTAAAAGACACTAAATGTAATAATATTACAAAGTCGATAAAGGTAATTTATTACATATCGCATAATAAATACTTAATTATATTTCTAAAATAATTAAGTATTTATTATGCGATAATCTTAATTTCTATAATAATATATACAGAAATTATACATAATTATAAATATATATTTATAACTGTAATTTATAAGTTACATTATAATAGCTAATTTAAATATCGCTCAATTAAATATTACTTTTATTATTTTTTACACAAACATATTATATACGACATTATTAGAATAAACAACGAAAGAAAAAATACAGAAACCAAATTTGCGATTGATAACCATTGACATAAGATAAACATAGCTAATCTATTAAAGATAGCTAGTCTTATTACGTGTATTTGCATGACTTGAAAAATTCTTGAGAAGCTTTGTGCTTTTCCGCTCTCTCAGGAAATATAACGGTCAAAATAAATAATAATATACATAATTAATAACAACGGAAATGCAGTTATCTGAGAAAAAAAATTATTATTAATACAAAATAATATACAAATAAATCTATATAATATACAGTTGTCTTAGACTTACGGAATCAACCGTTCATAATATGTTCCTAAAATTATTTGAAGACAAAAATCCTAATGCCAAAATGTTGAGAAAGACAATAATTCTAGTACAAAGGATTAAAGATTTCCAATCGCATTGTGTTTTCCCGCTCTTAGGAACATAGAGCATCGAGGGATCCGCACAACGGGATCTTTAATCCTTTGTAGTGCCGAAACTGTTTTTTTTAACATTTTGATATTAGGATTTTCGTCTCCAAATGATCTCAGGACTCTACCATTAACGACTGATTTGGTAAGTCTGGGACACTCTGTATAAATATAAATAATAATAAAAATATAAATATAAATAATTTAATATTAGTAATAATTTATTATATAAAATTATTTTTGTGTTATTTTAACGTTGTTTATTTAGTATATGTGTTCTTTTGTCTCTCAACATCGTTTTTTATTTATTTATTTATTTTTTTAGAAATTAGTTTTAGAAATTAGTTTTACAAGTGCAAAACTAGAAATTATATTGTAAAATTTGAGACTTAGGTCTAGGATAAGATAAATCTACATGTTCTATATACATTTTTGTAGGAGGAGTTCCCTAGCGCCGGACGGCACCTAGTACCGGACATATGTCATATCTATGCGAATAAAAACGCGATCGGGTGGTAATTTCGGTGACAGGGCGGAGAAAGTATAGTGATCCACGTGCAGGATGCGACACACTCTAGATTTGCATACGCAAGCTAAGAGGACTGTTAATCGATGCGTTTGAAGATAAAACGTTGCATTGTATAATTTAGAAACAGGTCATACTTACGAAGATTTGTTGTCTACAATACATGTTCTTGTATTATGAAGTATTTTGATAAATAGTTTTCAAATATCTATGTGCTTTTTGCATAAAGTAAACTAGTTTTTACGAATTCGTTATTTTTTAATACATTTTTTGTCCCCTGGCTCGGACAGAATATTTTGTTCTAACCTTGCCGGATACTAAAAATGTCAGTATTGCATGTCTGTGAAGAAATAAGTTTAAAAAGACGAATCGATCAAAGAAGCTAAAGAAAACTAGAACACTAACATCTAAACATACAAACGATGATACTACCTGTGTAGTTTGCCTAGAGAACATTGAAAAAGATTGAATTCAATACTCCAGCTGCTAGGAATGGGCTCACGAGGCATATGCTGATATCTCTGAGTGTTCTGATAATTATATTTGTGATCATTATAAATTATTTTGAAATTATACGGTGTTTAGGGGATCTATTTTAACCATGTCCGGTACTAGGCGCCACTTCAAGATCGTACAAAATTTTATACCAAAGTTTGACACTGATTTAAATATTATATAATAAAAAAGTTATTCCGTTCATTTATTCTCATTTCTAATATTGTTAACTAATAATTAATGCAAAATATAAAAGAAATAAAATACATTTTTCTTAATTTATCTACAAAAAACCTTAAGTGTCCGCTACTAGAGGAACTCCCCCTATATAATATAATTTATGTAATGATAAAATAAATATATTTTATTGGAGTAATAAAAATTAGGAAAAAAAAAGTATCTTTTTTTGCAGATTTCTTAAAATTTTAATTAAATATTCCGCGATAATGTATATGTATAATATATTTATATTGTCGTATATACATATATAATATACGTATATATTACAAAGTGAGTTAAAAGTATGCTTTGAAAATTTGTGACTGTATTTCTGGATAAAAAAGAAGAACAAATATTCATATGAACATATAGTCGCAAATACTTCGTTATCACAATAATGGAGATATTATAAATCAATAATATCAATAATGATTTATTTGAACTTTACAATTTTGTTGTTCTTTGCAAAACATACTCTACATGTCCTTCATCATTTTAAATACATGTCGACGTGACTGGAGCATTCGTTCAAAAACAACAGGATTTTCACGGGCTATCTCGCGCAAGCATTTTGGACACGTCCATAGATCTTCTTATATATTATAGGTCTTATTGTTAATTGGTGTTTTTGATAATGTCGTTCTTCAAACAATCCCACAGATAAAAACAGTGGAGTCAGGCCCGATAATCTATGTCCATTTGATAACAAAGCATTTGCGTCTATGTTCATGAAAATTTATTCTTCTTTTTTATCCAGGAATGCTCACAAATTTTTAAAATATACTTTTGACTTACCCTTTACAGTACGTATATCGTCGTATATTATCAGGTAAAATATTTAGGCAACAAATTAATAATAACATAGTTTAGTCTTTGCAATATGTAATGTGCTAATGTTTGTGCTTCGGCTCTGTTATCATTTGCGCGATGACAGAAAAGTAATACAAGATGCTACTTTATATTCTTTTTTTCTACGTAATCGTGACCATAGGAAAATGTTACGATAATATGATTAATAAGAAATTTTTATAATTATTATGTAACATATATATTGCGACGATAGATCTCCAAGCGCCTATTTCGCGTAATTTATTCATTTAATCTTAATCAAATAAGAAGTACAGAAATCATAAGAAGTGACAGAAATTCAAAATAGTATAGGTAAAGTACATAAAAGGTACATATCATCGAATGCAATACTGGGCGACGGAACTTTGACGGCAAGGATATAAAATATATATAATGTATTAAAAAAAAATGATATGTAATATATTAATAATCTACACGTATATAACATTTAATATATTTTGTAAGTGCAAGGAAACTTTTGCATCATCAATCGCATACATACGAGGTAATATTCTCACTAAGGTTAATAGCGCCAAAACTGTCTTTTACAAGAGCTGTGCTGATTGAGACTTTTGATTAGAATGTCTTAAACTAAAACATATAAAAAATCCAGCCAATTCGACAGAAAGTGACATTTTTCCATTAAATTAGTCAGATGTCCTTTATAATGTTAATAACCATAAATTATTTATATAATTATATGTAACTTATTTTATAATGTGTATTAGAAAATTAAAAATATTAAAATACAGAAAATGTTAAAATGTTTTATAATGAAAAATATTTTGATTTTTTCCGTAAGATTAGAAAAAATTCTTTTTACAAATAGAAATTGTTAATTGTATAGAGGAAAAGTCCTATAAATATAAAAGTTTAACATGTCTGGTAAATTTTAAAAAGTTTCTTAGGAGAAGACAAGAGAGATACTGAAAACGAAAATGTTTGGAAAAAGAGAAAAGTAAAAACTAACAAAGTTTGTAAAAACTTTAAAATAATCGTTTTAGTCTCAGGTAAAGAAAGTTTATTGTACGTTTATACCTTATACCCTAATATGTTTAGACCTAGAGAAGAATAGGTCAATGGAAAAAATTTTCCAAAATTCCAAAGATTTTCGAAAATCAGGTAGAGAAAGTACGAAGATAAAAGCTGTAATTTATAAATCTATGTAAGTATAGGAGAGTTCTAATCCTGGTCCTCTCAGGGCCTCTGAGGCGCGCGGGGGATGACGTAACACGGCGCGGGGGAGTAACGTCACGCGCGGGGAAGGGGAACCGCTAGACGAGGGGTCCGCATGGTGGAGGGGGCCGCGATGCGGTCGCGTGGGAAAAAGACGGCACGATGCGTATGAGAAGGACAGTGCGAAGGTGCGAGAAGGACAGTGCGAAGGTGCGACAAGGATAGTGCCAAGGTGCGAGAAGAACGGTGCAAAGGTGGGACAAGGACAGTGCAAAGGTGAGAGAAGGATGACGCAAGACGATGCGTAGGACGACGCAAAGGTAAGAGAGGGATAGCGCAAGGTAAGTGTAGCGTTGGAAAAGGACGGCGCATAGTATGAGAAGGATAGTGCGATTGCCATACGGCGTAAGAGAGAGATAACGTGAGACTTAGGCGTATGTGAGAGAGATAACGTAAGGGAGAGGGGCGTAAATAATTATACATTTTTTTTCTCTTCGAATACAAAAATATAAGTTTATTTAAAAACGCGTATAAGTTTTACATATTGTGTGTGTGTGTGTGTGCTTAATATTAAAAAATTATCGAACGACCGTCGGATGACATTGATCGACCGTTGAATCATTATCAACTCTTGATCAACCACTATCGAACCACTATCGAACCACTATTGTACTTTTATCGAACTTTAATAAACTACTATTCAACGATAAATCAACCACTTTATACGTTTAAATATATTTATAAAATCTTTATCAAGCGTCATAATATAGAATTTTCGTATAATGTGAGTTTTACAATTTTCGATTGATGCATAACGTGCACTTTGATCGTTAGATCTCCAATTCTTAATGGGGGAGCAGTCGATTGTAGAAATCGTTCAATACACTGAAAAAACTGATTGGTAATAATTATCAAATATATTTAGTTGTGAATTTTAATTGAATATTTGATAAATATTACCATATTTGATAATAATTACTAAATCTTCAATTGATCTAGTTGCAAACAAATTTTGTTTGCAATTGAATCAATTAAACAACTTAGTAACAATTATTAAATATTTAATATTTATCATAAAATCTTTGATGATTGTTATTAAATATGTATTAAACTGTTGTAAATATTACTAAATTATTCAATTTAAGATTATTAGATATTTGATAACTATCATTAAATGATTTAGTTCAGCCAACATGTTTGATAAAGTAATTGGTAATTATTAACAAATTTTGGTAAGATAGTCGTGTAAAAGAGTTGGCAATTATTGCCAAAATTAGCAGTAATTATAACTAAATCATGATAACGAGAAATTAAAAAATCTGGTAATTATAATTAAATGTTTGATAGTAAAAAATAATATATTTGATAAGTATTATCAGATATTTGGTAATTATAACTAAATCATCTTAAGGGGAAATTAAAACTGTGATAACTATTACTAAATGTTTAATTTAAAAGAATAAGCAATTTTATAATAGTTAATAAATATTTAATTACTAGAGCTACATATTTAGTTAAAACAAATGAGCAATTTATTTACTATCACTAAATATTTAATTGAAATAAATAAATGATTTGGTAATTATTAATAAATATTTAAATAAATAATATTTTTAATATTATGATAAAATGTGGTAAAATATGTGAAATAAATTTAAAGACAAGTCAATATTGAAATATTGAAAAAGATTTATTATAATATTTATATAAGAACCATTTTTTTAATATTAAAATACATATATTATTAAAATACATATATAATATATTTATATATATATTTTTTATAATTTATATTTTAGAACAAGTGCGTGCGTGTTTTATCAGAACATTAATATTAACGCTAAGATATTATTTCTTAAACATCGAACATTGAAATAAAATATCGACCTTCGCCTGAAATATGAAAATTGCATGTTCTCACATTACATTCTTTCGAAACATCAACTGTGTAAATTTCATATGTACTATTCTCACGTGGCAATTCGATTTCATAAGCTTTAAAATGAGTATCTAAACCTAAAGTAATACACTTTTTATATACAACATAAAAATTCTCTGCTCTTTAAAATAATACATTGCATTATCCCGAATGACAAATTATTTTCATCAGCATTAGAAATGATCACATATTTAGGTCTAAAGACAACGCTGTTATATCGAATCCATGCAACTTCCATTAAAATGTTATCATCTACTTGAGATACATTCGTAAAAATTGAGTTGAAACAAGTTGCCAATGTCTTCCTACGAATGAGTGTTATTAAATGCGCATCCGAATCACTTGATACTAATCTTATTTCTGGACCTATTTCAATTATATCATTAAGCCCTCTTTTCAAAGAAATCTATAACAAGAATGCAATTGCAATTTGATCGCTAATGTTAATGTTATATTTTTCCTTGATGTTACGATAGACGCATAATTCTTCGAAATTTTATGAAATCCCTCATATCGAATAGAAGATAAACTTTTAAGAGGTCCCATTCTTCGAATTATTTCTGGATAATGTACCATAAAATGAAATTTGGGTTTTAGATGATCATTGAATAGTCGTATATACATTTCATGATGAGAAATTATTAACCCTTTAAGGAAATTTATTTGAACGTTTGATATAATTGTATCTGTTACGATATTAATAATTTCACAAAGTATAAGATAGAAATCCCAAACTTCATTATCATAAGGAATTAGATCTCCTATAATAAAAGTTAAGTAACAAATCATCGCAGACATTTCAGATGCTGTCATTATTAGATATCCTTTTTTTAAGTGATCAATTTTTATCAATGGCATTTTGTTTCCCTTATCGAAATTTGATTGATGATTAAAGTATTTAATTCTTTCATTTAAATGTTCCATTGTGAAAAAATTCTCCATTAGGAAATACTGTATTATTTTCGCAAGATCATATCTGCAAACACCTTCGAAAAGATCATGCATTATATCGCAAGTTATATTTATCGAGCAATCAAAATGAGAGATTTCATTGAATATACACTCCTCGTTTACGCCATATGCCAATTTTGAAACATCTTCGCAATAATTTTGTGGGGTACGTAATAAACTTTCGTCTTCAAAAGTTGCAGAACGCGTATTTGATTTTACAGCACGACAAATTCTACAAAAATAATCACTAGAAAAACTCTCATTGAAACCTAAAAGACCATTAAGTCCCAAATTATCACCTAAAAGTGCTATCATGACAAAATAAAGAATATGTTCAGAACCATTTGTATCACGAATAACAATTCCTTCATTACTTAAATATTTCAATTCCTCTATTACATATCGAAAACATTTTGCGTTCCCGAAATACATACGATCTGATGAATTTATCAGTTGTACTAAAAAAATATTTTCTAATAATGAAGCATATTGCGAAGGCAAAATTGCGATTGAGCAATAAAGTCCTCCTACTTTATAAATCCCTGCTGCAGATCCTAAAGGATTATTCGTTTCGAAATCATCGTAGTATAAAAGCAACGGTATAACCGTTTCATTTGGATAATGCTCTGTAATAGATTTCCAAATAGTACCATCGCAAACACTTGTATATGTCTTATCAATGTATATTGCAGCGATATTTGTTTTAAGAACGGATAATATTTTTTCATAGAAACCAGGTAATTCTAAAAGAGTCTTTAATGTTTCACGCATAGGTATGATTTGACCTTCACATTTTTGAACAGTGAGAATTGTGTTTTGCTCTTTTCTTTTATTACTGTAGTATTCTCCGATAAAGAATGATTGTGGAGAGATAAAATACTTTGATTTTCGGAGATACTGGAATCTTTTATATTCACTATCAATATTTTCCAATATAGATATCTTACAGTTATCAAAATTGTATAAATTAGAAAGCAATTGTGATTTTAATTGTTGAAGAAAATATTCAGAAACATTCTGAATTGTATCTCGAAACTCTTCTATAATTTTTTGAACTATTAATCGGGCAATAGGTTTCTGATATAATTGAGCGACGAATTTTAGCACACAATTTTCAATATCGTTAGATGAAATATTTTTTTCAATTATAAAATTATTTGTATTAGTAATTGAATTATTTTCTGTTATGTTTTCCATTTTAAATATTACAGACGTCTGTAATGATGAATTATCATCTTTATTATCAGCGTCTTGTAATTGATGTATTTGAAATGAACATCTAGCATCTAAGTGTTTTTGTAATGAAAAAAAAGAAGAAAATATCCGATAACATTTAGGATTAATACATTTATATGTCATCTCAAATGGATGATATGATTTTAAATGTTTAATATATGCTCGAGTATCTCCGAAAATCTTTTTTAAACAAATTCGACAATCCATTTTTGGCTAAAGCAATCTTTTAAAATGCGATGTTAGTATTTGAAAAATTATTATTTTTAAGCGTATTGTTTTATGTTTCAAAAAAACGCAAGAAAATTAATTGTTACTTATGTCAAAAACAAATAATAAGAGCTAATACTAAATTAATAAAATCTAATACTAATGAGAAAATAAGTACGGTGGCATATACTATATATATATATATATATATATATATATATATATATATATATATGTATGTAAGTGTGTGTATGTGTGTACATATATATATATATATATATATATATATATATATATATATATATAAATATACATTACAATAATTAGCAATAAATCAATATTACTAAATAAAAAATAATAGATTTTCAAAAAAGCAAATGATACAAACAAGTTGTGAAAACAAGTTTTCAGATTTATACACAATGAAGACTAACCTCTTTTTATTTTATTTAATGCGGTGCATAGAAAGGGAATGTTTTCGTCCCAAATTGTACGGATCTCATAAATTCCCCACTGAATTAAATACCACATATTTTCACATTCTTTCGGATAACACGCATTAAATGTTACAAAAATCTTGAAAAGTACATCCAATGCTTTTAATACCGTCGGCATAGAATACAATGTTGTATCGAGCCGAATGTATACATTTTCGATTGCAGTTATTTCTGGTCCAACGATGATTATAAAAGGTTGCATCGTAAGGTTCATTTGACGCATTTTATTTTGTTTGTCTTGACATATTTTTTCAATATCGCCAGGTACCTAAAGTAAATTACAAATCGTAAGAAACCTCTAATTATAAATGTTAGTTTAACTTTAACAAATCTTTTCAAAAAATTGAAAAAGCGCCCAGTAAAAATGTCTGTTGTAAAAAGCTTCTATAGACACATCAGTGTCTCTTGATAAAATATCAATTTCGATTTTTCTTTTTATTTCGGATCTGGAACAAGAATGGAATTTAACTTACTTTACAGTGTATTAGAATTCCTTCCTGACTTTCCGAGATTGTAGGTTTCCACATTCTTTTCTTGTTCCCAATTTTAAAAGTAATTTTACTTGATTTAGGAGCTACAACACTTATTAAAAGCCATATTTGAAGGGCTGTTTTCGAATCTACGAGGAAATCAATAGATATGTATTAATAAAAAAAATATTCATATACAGAGTGTCTAATAATGATATACAGGATGTTTCAGACCACCCGTACCACCCATTTAGAAACTAGAGAAGTGGTTATTTCAAAAAAGTAAAAACATTTTCTTTATAAATCGGGTGCGCTCTATCGAATGGTGATATTTTCAACTTCTGGTTCCGGCCGGCAATAGGCGATTCAGACCGGAAGTGCATTTTTTAAATGGAACCCCCTATTTTTCATTACATATTCTTGTAGCTCATCTCGAGAGCTTTCCGAAACACTATAATTAAGTTAGTTTTCATTAAGTACTTTCCGAGTTATGAGGCTTGAAATCATTTCTTAATTTTACATAAACCATAAAATATCTTGTAAAATATTCATTTTTCGATTATCTTACCTTAATACTTTTACGTACAAAATAATGAGAGGAATCAATTGGTGTAAAGAAAACACAGAGTTATTTTTAAGAAAAAAATATGTAATTGTTAATTGTAAATTACATATTTTTTCTTCGAAACAACTATATGTTTTCTTTACACCAATTGATTCCTCTCATTATTTTGTACGTAAAAGTATTAGGTAAGATAATCGAAAAATTAATATTTTACAAGATATTTTACGGTTTATGTAAAATTAAGAAATGATTTCAAGCCTCATAACTCGGAAAGTACTTAATGAAAACTAACTTAATTATAGTGTTTTGGAAAGCTCTCGAGATGAGCTACAAGAATATGTAATAAAAAATAGGAGGTTCCTTTTAAAAAAATGCACTTCCGGTCTGAATCGCCTATTTCCGGCCGGAACCAGAAGTTGAAAATATCACCATTCGATAGAGCGCATCCGATTTATAAAGAAAATGTTTTTACTTTTTCGAAATAACCACTTCTCTAGTTTCTAAATGGGTGGTACGGGTGGTCTGAAACACCCTGTATATGAAACATATGTATGTGAATGTGTGTATCGTTCTTATTACAAATCAAAATAAAACTTTTAATGTACAAATATTTACCTAAGTTTAAATGCTGTGCATTCATTAAACTTTCATAAATGTTCCCTCCTGCAGATAAATGTTTTTTAAAATAAGTGAAAAATTTTTCAAAATTTACGTTCCAAGATTTCAATAACTTTTCTTTATATTGAGGAAATTTTCGATCAAAATCCCTTTCAATCTATAAGAATAAATACAAATTATCATACCTAAAACTGGTGAACTTAGCACCTTAATAAATTATTAATAAAGATTTAATACTCAAATTTATAGTATTTTGTTTGTAGTTGTTAGTAGTAATAGTAAAATTTGCAGTTAAAAGTATTTTTAAAAGAGCATTTTTATTGTTATAACAGTTTTTAATTAATTTAATCACTGCCTCGGCACTGTTTCAATTATTTTAATATCATTGTATCACATTATATCATTTCAAATTTTAATTAAAAGAGTTAATAAATTAATAGAGAGCTCATGGAATATATTGAGACGATGATGCAGAATTGAAACATCTTTTTATCACAATTGTGCTGAGGCCCAAAGGAAGGACCAAAATGTTCACTTCCTTTAATAAAGATTTTAAACGAAAAAATCATACGCTTCATTTCCGTGCTTGAGTCTTATTAGCTCATCCTCTGTTATTTATATTTAAATATAGTCTTATTTTATTATAAAGCCTTATTTTATTATATTATTTCAAAATAATGACATTTACCAATATATAAGAAGAATCCAATTTCAATATAGGCCACTTTATGAATATGTCATTAACATTCTTGTATGTTTTACTGGCGCAATCTTCAACGCGTAATATACAGGGTGGGCCATTTTAATCTATGCACCCAAATTTCTTTGTACCTAAGACAGATACGGAAAAATGATTCAGACAAAAGTTGTTTGGTTTCGAGGGGGCCATAAGATGGTATCATTGGTTTGACCTTGAAGAGTTATTTGAAGGTCACATGAAGGTCACCTTCAATTTCTTAAACGGAACCTACTATTTGTCATTGCATATTCTTGTAGCTTATCTCGAGAGCTTTCCAAAACACTATAATTAAGTACTTTTTTGTTAAGTACTTTTTGAGTTAGGAGGCTTGAAATAATTTCTTAATTTTACATAAACCGTAAAATATCTTGTAAAATATTCATTTTTCGATTATCTTACCTTAATACTTTTATGTACAAAATAATGAGAGGAATCAATTGGTGTAAAGAAAACACATAGTTGTTTTTAAGAAAAAATATGGAATTGTTAATTGCAAATTACATATTTTTTCTTCAAAACAACTATGTGTTTTTTTTACACCAGTTGATTCCTCTCATTATTTTGTACGTAAAAGTATTAAGGTAAGATAATCGAAAAATGAATATTTTACAAGATATTTTACGGTTTATGTAAAATTAAGAAATTATTTCAAGCCTCATAACTCAAAAAGTACTTAACAAAAAAGTACTTAATTATAGTGTTTTGGAAAGCTCTCGAGATGAGCTACAAGAATATGCAATGACAAATAGTAGGTTCCATTTAAGAAATTGAAGGTGACCTTCATGTGACCTTCAAATAACTCTTCAAGGTCAAACCAATGATACCATCTTATGGCCCCCTCGAAACCAAACAACTTTTGTCTGAATCATTTTTCCGTATCTGTCTTAGGTACAAAGAAATTTGGGTGCATAGATTAAAATGGCCCACCCTGTATATGACGCATCCCATTTTTCATCAACTTCATTCTGTGGTTTTTGGTTATGGATCAATCAAATTCTATGTTCTTCTGCGATTTGTTGATCATCAGCTGAGAAGCATTAAAAAAATTAATATTTATTGGACCAGTTATATATTTTTCAAAAATTCCATGATAAATCTTAATACAAAATATTAATACCTTGGCTTACAATGACATTTTGTTCAATGTGGTTATTATTTTTCAACTTTTCAGCAGAACGGATAAATTTTAATGCGTTACGAAATTTATCGACTAATTTTCCTCTTGAGATACCAGCTTTATCAATTTTTGAATACTTTTTTCGTATAGGTGGCATATAGTAAGTTTCTTTACATTCTTTTGGAAATAACTCAATTATTTCTTCTGTAATTTTAGCAAAATCTTCGTTTTGAAGTGTTCTTTAAAAAAAGAAAATTTAACATGTAAATATCACGATATAGAGATATAGTAAATATAGATTATTGGATCTCAAATGAAAAAGATATTTTAGTAAATATTAAACAAGTTAAATTGATTTGTATTTATATTTGTATTAGTTAATCAATTTTATGAAAATTATTTGTTCATTTTAATATATTATTATATTATTATATATTACATATATATTTACATATATTACATACATAATACGTATATATATATATATATATATACACGTAATATGTATGTAATATATGTAAATATATATGTAATATATAATAATATAATAATATATTAAAATGAAAAATAATTTTTATAAAATTTATATATATATATATATATATATATATATATAAATTTTATAAAAATTATTTTTCATTTTAATATATTATTATATTATTCATTTTATATATATACATATATATACATATATATATATATATATATATATATATATATATATATTAACAAAGAATGTAAAAATTGTTATCAATCCAGATTTATTATATTTATTTACGTTTAAAATATATAAGATAAATATTTTAACTATATGGATTGCACAAAAATGTATATAGTATATAATAGTTGGCGTCAATAAGTATTATGAAAATAATTATGTAATAAAAACATGTAAACAAATTTTTTGATAATATTATCAAAAGTATTAATAATTATTATAAAAATTACTTTGAAAATTATATAGATATGTAATTGAGTTATAAAGTAATAAAGAGCATAAAACATACATAAATAATACATAAAAGATAAAATATTGTAAAATGAATAACACAATAAAAAATTATAGACATAATAACATATAAATATACCTGATATTTAAATTCAAAAAGTATGATATAATTATATCACATAAAATGGATTGGCATTGAGACGTAATATTTCCTCCATGTTCATTTATTAGTATCAGAGAATTACCGAAAGCTGTTTTTGATAATATTTCCTTTAAATTAAATTCCACTGTTTTGATATTTAGTTTTGTTTTCTCTATAGGTGGTTCATATGGTAATATTTCTTTATTTTCGACTAAAGAATTATTCACATTTTGACAGTTATCGCTAATATCTTCTATGATAATAGCATTCTCAGGTTTTGTTGGAAGATTTATTAAATCAACAAGAATTGAATTATTTATATTATTATTCTCTGTACTAAAACTTGAACAATCAAAGTCGACTGTTTTATTGCGAAACTGTAAAAATAATTCAAATTTTTATTATTTTTTCATTTTATAATTACACTGATTAAAAATAGTAGCAAATAGAGTCAGTCTAATTACATAATAATTACTATAAAAAAATAGAGAAAAAATATTAGAAAACATACATTGTATTCATTGAAATGTCTGCGTAGTTTCAATCGATTTAAAACGTTGGGAATCAATTTATTGAAATCAGACGAATTACATTCGTTTAAAAGATCGCCCAAATCATCTACACTTTTAATATCATTCGCTACATAAAGAAAATATAAAATGTAAAATATAAGAAAGAAAATATAAAGAAAATATAAAATGTTAAATATAAGAAAATGCCAAATGTAAATATAAATATATATCAAACTTCAGTGTAAATAAAATAAAAGAAAAAAACGAATTATATATTTATATAATTATATTATAAAATATATTATATATTTTTATATATTCTTTACATAAATTATAATTTATAAAAATGTATTAATTTATTGTGCACAACAAATAAGATTCAAAAGATCGTAATAAAAAATAACCGTAAATCAAAAATATCCAAGGTTGGTTAAATAATAAATAAGATAATATTATAGTTACAAAGAAATTTTTATTTGAAAAGAAATAATAAATTAGAATTACCTTGAAAAATATCATAGAGATGAGGCAATCCCCAACTCTTTAAAAGAAAATCCATTTCCTCGAAATGTTTCGAAATATCCGATTTTGAACAGAATTAGTCTTCACATATAAATGCGTATAATAATCGATGCGATTACTTCGACAATGAGGAAAATGTTAGAATGTTACGGATGAGATCGTGGCGACAAGACCATCTTTTGTTTCTTTTTTTTATGAAACAAAAGATGGTCTTGTCGCCACGATCTCATCAGTGATACGCTGGCAACAGCAAATTATTTCGCATAGAGTATAGCTCGGCGTTCCTGTGGAACAGTCGAAGATCGAGGGCCGTCGAGGAACGTTGAGCTATACTCTATGTGAAATAATTTGTTATTGCCAGCGTATCCATTCTGGCATCACTGGATCTCATCCGTAACATTCTAACATTTTCCTCATTGTCGAAGTAATCGCATCGATTATTATACGCATTTATATGTGAAGACTAATTCTGTTCAAAATCGGATATTTCGAAACATTTCGAGGAAATGGATTTTCTTTTAAAGAGTTGGGGATTGCCTCATCTCTATGATATTTTTCAAGGTAATTCTAATTTATTATTTCTTTTCAAATAAAAATTTCTTTGTAACTATAATATTATCTTATTTATTATTTAACCAACCTTGGATATTTTTGATTTACGGTTATTTTTTATTACGATCTTTTGAATCTTATTTGTTGTGCACAATAAATTAATACATTTTTATAAATTATAATTTATGTAAAGAATATATAAAAATATATAATATATTTTATAATATAATTATATAAATATATAATTCGTTTTTTTCTTTTATTTTATTTACACTGAAGTTTGATATATATTTATATTTACATTTGGCATTTTCTTATATTTAACATTTTATATTTTCTTTATATTTTCTTTCTTATATTTTACATTTTATATTTTCTTTATGTAGCGAATGATATTAAAAGTGTAGATGATTTGGGCGATCTTTTAAACGAATGTAATTCGTCTGATTTCAATAAATTGATTCCCAACGTTTTAAATCGATTGAAACTACGCAGACATTTCAATGAATACAATTGTTAGATTGAACGAACTTACCTGAAGTGAAGTTCGATCATAATTATGCCCTTTGTCTCGTCCGGATGGAGACTATGTAGTCGTGCTTCCGCACGCCCTCTCGACAACAGATTTTAAAGTACCGCCAAAAAGAAAAGCTCGCGCCTCTGCGAGCGCGAGTTGCCGCGCGCGCCGGCGCAGCGCGCGCCACGCCACCTCATAAGTTCTAATCATTTCGGCAAATCACCCTTCCTGGGAGTGGGAAATAATTGATGGGTGGGTGTCCATCCGGACGAGACAAAGGGCATAATTATGATCGAACTTCACTTCAGGTAAGTTCGTTCAATCTAACAATTGTATTCATTGAAATGTCTGCGTAGTTTCAATCGATTTAAAACGTTGGGAATCAATTTATTGAAATCAGACGAATTACATTCGTTTAAAAGATCGCCCAAATCATCTACACTTTTAATATCATTCGCTACATAAAGAAAATATAAAATGTAAAATATAAGAAAGAAAATATAAAGAAAATATAAAATGTTAAATATAAGAAAATGCCAAATGTAAATATAAATATATATCAAACTTCAGTGTAAATAAAATAAAAGAAAAAAACGAATTATATATTTATATAATTATATTATAAAATATATTATATATTTTTATATATTCTTTACATAAATTATAATTTATAAAAATGTATTAATTTATTGTGCACAACAAATAAGATTCAAAAGATCGTAATAAAAAATAACCGTAAATCAAAAATATCCAAGGTTGGTTAAATAATAAATAAGATAATATTATAGTTACAAAGAAATTTTTATTTGAAAAGAAATAATAAATTAGAATTACCTTGAAAAATATCATAGAGATGAGGCAATCCCCAACTCTTTAAAAGAAAATCCATTTCCTCGAAATGTTTCGAAATATCCGATTTTGAACAGAATTAGTCTTCACATATAAATGCGTATAATAATCGATGCGATTACTTCGACAATGAGGAAAATGTTAGTTTTCGAAGAAAAAATATGTAATTTACAATTAACAATTACATATTTTTTTCTTAAAAATAACTCTGTGTTTTCTTTGCACCAATTGATTCCTCTCATTATTTTGTACGTAAAAGTATTAAGGTAAGATAATCGAAAAATGAATATTTTACAAGATATTTTATGGTTTATGTAAAATTAAGAAATGATTTCAAGCCTCATAACTCGGAAAGTACTTAATGAAAACTAACTTAATTATAGTGTTTCGGAAAGCTCTCGAGATGAGCTACAAGAATATGTAATGAAAAATAGGGGGTTCCATTTAAAAAATGCACTTCCGGTCTGAATCGCCTATTGCCGGCCGGAACCAGAAGTTGAAAATATCACCATTCGATAGAGCGCACCCGATTTATAAAGAAAATGTTTTTACTTTTTTGAAATAACCACTTCTCTAGTTTCTAAATGGGTGGTACGGGTGGTCTGAAACATCCTGTATATCATTATTAGACACTCTGTATATGAATATTTTTTTTATTAATACATATCTATTGATTTCCTCGTAGATTCGAAAACAGCCCTTCAAATATGGCTTTTAATAAGTGTTGTAGCTCCTAAATCAAGTAAAATTACTTTTAAAATTGGGAACAAGAAAAGAATGTGGAAACCTACAATCTCGGAAAGTCAGGAAGGAATTCTAATACACTGTAAAGTAAGTTAAATTCCATTCTTGTTCCAGATCCGAAATAAAAAGAAAAATCGAAATTGATATTTTATCAAGAGACACTGATGTGTCTATAGAAGCTTTTTACAACAGACATTTTTACTGGGCGCTTTTTCAATTTTTTGAAAAGATTTGTTAAAGTTAAACTAACATTTATAATTAGAGGTTTCTTACGATTTGTAATTTACTTTAGGTACCTGGCGATATTGAAAAAATATGTCAAGACAAACAAAATAAAATGCGTCAAATGAACCTTACGATGCAACCTTTTATAATCATCGTTGGACCAGAAATAACTGCAATCGAAAATGTATACATTCGGCTCGATACAACATTGTATTCTATGCCGACGGTATTAAAAGCATTGGATGTACTTTTCAAGATTTTTGTAACATTTAATGCGTGTTATCCGAAAGAATGTGAAAATATGTGGTATTTAATTCAGTGGGGAATTTATGAGATCCGTACAATTTGGGACGAAAACATTCCCTTTCTATGCACCGCATTAAATAAAATAAAAAGAGGTTAGTCTTCATTGTGTATAAATCTGAAAACTTGTTTTCACAACTTGTTTGTATCATTTGCTTTTTTGAAAATCTATTATTTTTTATTTAGTAATATTGATTTATTGCTAATTATTGTAATGTATATTTATATATATATATATATATATATATATATATATATATATATATGTACACACATACACACACTTACATACATATATATATATATACATATATATATATATATATATATATATATATATATATATATATATATATATATGTACACACATACACACACTTACATACATATATATATATACATATATATATAGTATATGCCACCGAACTTTTTTCTCATTAGTATTAGGTTTCATATGAGGAATTTCATAAAATTTCGAAGAATTATGCGTCTATCGTAACATCAGAGAAAAATATAACATTAACATTAGCGATCAAATTGCAATTACATTCTTGTTATAGATTTCTCTAAAAGAGGGCTTAATGATATAATTGAAATAGGTCCAGAAATAAGATTAGTATCAAGTGATTCAGATGCGCATTTAATAACACTCATTCGTAGGAAGACATTGGCAACTTGTTTCAACTCAATTTTTACGAATGTATCTCAAGTAGATGATAACATTTTAATGGAAGTTGCATGGATTCGATATAACAGCGTTGTCTTTAGACCTAAATATGTGATCATTTCTAATGCTGATGAAAATAATTTGTCATTCGGGCTAATGCAATGTATTATTTTAAAGAACAGAGAATTTTTTTATGTTGTATATAAAAAGTGTATTACTTTTGGTTTAGATACTCATTTTAAAGCTTATGAAATCGAATTGCCACGTGAGAATAGTACATATGAAATTTACACAGTTGATGTTTCGAAAGAATGTAATGTGAGGACATGCAATTTTCATATTTCAGGCGAAGATCGATATTTTATTTCAATGTTCGATGTTTAAGAAATAATATCTTAGCGTTAATATTAATGTTCTGATAAAACACGCACGCACTTGTTCTAAAATATAAATTATAAAAAATATATATATAAATATATTATATATGTATTTTAATAATATATGTATTTTAATATTAAAAAAATGGTTCTTATATAAATATTATAATAAATCTTTTTCAATATTTCAATATTGACTTGTCTTTAAATTTATTTCACATATTTTACTACTTTTTATCATAATATTAAAAATATTATTTATTTAAATATTTATTAATAATTACCAAATCATTTATTTATTTCAATTAAATATTTAGTGATAGTAAATAAATTGCTCATTTGTTTTAACTAAATATGTAGCTCTAGTAATTAAATATTTATTAACTATTATAAAATTGCTTATTTTTTTAAATTAAACATTTAGTAATAGTTATCACAGTTTTAATTTCCCCTTAAAATGATTTAGTTATAATTACCAAATATCTGATAATACTTATCAAATATATTATTTTTTACTATCAAACATTTAATTACAATTACCAGATTTTTTAATTTCTCGTTATCTTGATTTAGTTATAATTACCAAATATCTGATAATACTTATCAAATAATACTTGTCAAATTACTTTTTATTATCAAACATTTAATTATAATTACCACGTTTTTTAATTTCTAGTTATCATGATTTGGTTATAATTATCAAATATCTTATAATACTTATTAAATATATTATTTTCTGCTACCAAAATTTGATTACAGTTATTAAAGTTTTGTTAAACGAATCAAATTTGTAATTGAATGAATTAAATTTAAATAGTCTAAACTAAATATTTTATTTACTCAATTAATTTTTTTTGTAATTGTTACCACACATTTAATTAGCACTATTTACCCAAATCATTTAGTAATTGTTATTAAATTCTAGTGTTTACTACTAAATTCTTTTTTCAGTGTATCTGCACATTTTTGCATTTAACAAAATCCACGTTGAAATAGGCAATACTATTTGATTGCCACTCTTCTCAGCGAGAACCAATTCTACATACGACATAGCTCCAACGCTTATTCCAATATCCAAATATTTATACGACTTCGGGGTTAGAGCGTATCTTCTTCCAAGTATGCGAGCTGCACGACGAAGCTGAATGCTATAAAAATATAAATAATTAGATCACAATATTGAAAAATTAATAAAAAAGAAATTTTTTAAATAATCGAAATATACATGTTGCATTTTTGTTTCTTACATGCAACATCACTCTCTTCGATCGGAACGTAAAAATTCATGTTGATTTCTTCAGCAGTGAACCTTTCACACATGCAACCAACTGATCGTATTAGAATTATTATTAATTGAAATAGTATCGCAAATTGCAATGTGGAGGGGATTATTGCTAATGCGATATTTTCATTTCCTCTAATTTTTGAAGCGCCGATGTACGTCTGCTATTCGAGATTATTTTACACCTTAAAGTAAGATTACTCGAATAGCAGCTATATCGGATTGTCCTTTAGTACATTTTAACCTTGATAATTTCACGTTTTGTCACGTATATCTTGGAAATTTTTTAGTGCACTCCAGCTCCCCGCGCGCCATATGACGTGACCCCCCCCCCCTCTCGCTGGACCCCCGCGCGCCGCACTCTTCCTGAGAGGACCAGGATTAGAACTCTTCTATATCCTCTACTTACGTAAATGTGTATTATTGTCGGGAACAAAAATTCGCAAGTAAGTAGTCCGAACAATAAAAGAGAAATTTTCTTACACTATAAATTTAAGTTCTGATTATAATATATGATTAATTATTATAATATAAAATTAATAGGATAAAGTAAATAAAATAAAATTTTTCAAAATCTGTAACTAAACAATGTATGTTTGTATTTAAAAGAGATCAAATTTTATCTCTATTGAAATAAATGAATGATGAGAAGATCGAAAATATAATTAAATGTTCGAATATATATTATTAAGTTAAAATTGAAAATTGAAATCGTAAAGTTTATGTAAAATTAAATTGATGAATATTAAATAAACGAATACTAACATTCGTTTCCAATATACATCTCACATATTTAGCGATTATATATGATTTGTTTCTAAGCTATTTTAATTTTCCTCAAATGAATAAATATAATAAAATATCAAAAAATAGTAAAAAGAAAAAAAAAAGAAATTTTGATAAGGACATAATTCCGATAAGAAAAATATAATAAAGATTTACGAGAAATCTAAAGATATGAGATTTATACATTATCGAAAAAGAAAAGTAAAAGGAGAAGGATAATATTCAAAAGATATTATTCGAAAGATATTATTCAATTGAGCTTATTATTTATAGAAACGATACACGTGAACGCGGTATAAATAAAATGGCAACGAATGTTGAATGTTTGCAATCATAGCATGAGAAACTTACACGTAAATATCTGTAAAAATTAAAATGTATGTGTCTACTAATAATGCACGATTAAATTTTTGAGATATAAATTTGTGATTAATAGCGCAATCACATATAGCAAATAATAATTCCCAAGGTAGAGTGTATATTAAATCAGATCGTATGTATGTATTTGTGTTATATAAAACTCAACATCAAAATATAATGGCTACAAAGCTATGTTAATAGATATAATTCTTTTTTTTATTAGATAAAATAAGATATAAGTTATTGTCTATATCCTCGATTTTGGTTTACATTCGCCGCTGGCTAATTATGTAAAAAAGTATAATAAATCTGAAATTTACTGAAAATTTCCCGTAAATCAAAGAGCGTTTTTTGGAAATGGGAATTTTAGGAATTTTTGCACACACAAAATTTTTATTTAATTTAAATTATGATTTACAGAAAGCTCGAAGTTGGGCTTGACGCTAATGGTATAGCTTTTATTATCTTTTTCGAGATATCGTAGCGCATATGTAATTGACAGTCAAAAAACTGAAAAATTCCATTAATATAGCATTGGAGAAAACGTTATAAAGCCATAAATCTTAAAGATAATAAAGAAACAAATCGTCTAGGAATTTTTCTTTAAAAGAATTTGTCATTTATTAGAATTTGACCTATTGGCTAGTTTCTTTGACCAATCAGAACAGATGGACTGTGTCCCTTTTATCCAGCTTGACAAACCAAACGCTTTGAATCATTTCTAGATGAAATACAAGTTTAGTCACATCGCAGAAAGTGCACGGACTGCAACACAGTGTTAGAAACTACAGTAAATTTTGTGCGCTTACAATCGTAATTCATTATATCAGCATATAATCGAAATTATTAATACAAAATTAATCTAACTAAGAATAATCGGTTGCGATCATTTTTAATTTTTTTTCAATGGCTACAATAACCGATTTACCTAACGAAATAATCGAGTTAATATTGGAAAACAAAAACATCAGCATTGATGATGTTGTGAATCTTGAAGCCACGTGCAATAGATTACAGCAGATAACATTCAACATGAAATTTTGGAGAAAAAAATTTCATCAGAGGTACTTTTTTATTTATACATCTTTATATTTATTTTAATATGTCGATTTTCGTCGCTCAATGAAGCTTAACCTCCACGAAACAATAGTAAAAAATAAAAATGTTATTATGTTATTATCTTATTAATTTCTATTGCGCATGTTGTTTTATATTGAGCTTCTAATATTACAATTTAATATAATCGTAATCATAGACATAATAATATTGGTCCGAGCGTGTCCTCTTGTAAGCACTAAAGCTCAGGTAAAAAAGAATAAAAAGTAGATGCTGTCTACTTTTTTCTCTCTAACGAGGACAAAGTGAAGATAAGAAAGAGGGACAATCAGCTTTTCTATGACTTTTTCTTACTCCCACTCTCTCCTTATTAAAAAGAGAAAGGTGAACGGCATCCTTTCTGTCTTTTTCTACCTATGCTTCAGGCCTATGCTTCACGCCTCATGCTCGGTTTAATATTATTATGTCTATGATCATAATAAAGAAAAATCAAAATCTATTAAAGAAGCTGAAATCTTAATGCGACAAATCATAATATGTTTTATCTATTAATTCCTAAAAGCTATACGTTATTTAATAAAGATAGTTTGTTATTTTTCGCGGCTTATTCTTATCGTAGATAATATCATTCTTATTGTTAGATAGAATCGTTCTTTCTTTATCTGGATTTTGTTATTAAATTATTAGTATAAGATAATTATCTTGTTTTTTACTATTGTTTTTAGTTACTAAATGTTAGAAATATGTAATTATTTTACTTAAATTGTTTTAGATATTTTAAATTATTAAAAATATGGAATTAGAAAAAATATTGCTGACGTATTAATAAATTTTTCATGTTTAAAAATTATTTTTATTTTATAATTACAATAAATCTTATTTTATATAATAAAACATAATAAACTGTTAGATTAAAGTGCTGTGATGATTTTTCATATTTTGTTTTTAAAATTTTCAATATTTTGACTATATATAAGTATATATTTATAGTAATTCATATTTTCAAATAAATATTTCAAATAAATGTTTCATAATTCATATATAATATCATTCCTAAGTTTCACATAAATAATTTTATCTTCTAAATTTATGATGTAAACGTATTTTTTCCTTTACGGCAATTTTTTCTTCTGTTCACAAACAAGTGTGAAAAATATGCCTTAGAGGAAAAAATACGTTTACATCATAAATTTAGAAGATAAAACTATTTATATAAGACTTAGGAATAATATTATATAAATATGCCGTATGTCTTCTACAAAGGCCGCAGCCGGATAAAAAGGACCAATCTGCCCCTACACAGATCATGCTCATTTTTTTTGCTTTGATTGTTATCAGTGTGACTACAATTTAGCCAAATATTAGCCCTTAATATTGGACTGTTTTGGTGTAAAGAATAAAAATAAAAATTTCCAAAATAATTCATATCTTCTGATCGACTTAATCGATTTTGATGAAATTTTAATGTCGTAGATATTACTGAGACACATTTGTGGAAAATTCGGGAAAGGTTTCTGATGACAGAAACATTGATTTAAAAAATAAATAAATGTTCTTGCTTTTCTTTTAGTCCCGATATCTTTCTGGTACAATTACGAAAAAATTTTTGTAGAATCTTGGAATAGTTTCCTATCAGACGTTATTTTTTTGGAAGTAATAAAATGGGTAGACGGTACTTTAAAAAAATAAAGTATTTATTTTTTCATCATAGTTTTTTGGTACCATCGCCATACTTTTGTTTAGAATCTTGGAATGGAATCCTACAAGTAATTTTCCGGAATCGATCAAATGAATAGGTGGTACTAAAGAAATAATAAAATAAAATAAAATAAAATAATTATAAAAGGATAAACTATAATCGTATTAAATCAAATGTTTATTGATTCTCAAAATAACGAAGTACACATATCAAAAATCTCGAGACCAGCCCAGCACTTATGTACACTATTTAAAACAGATCATCACGCCTATTATTATTGAAGATAGTGATGAAGATTAGGCCGTCCATGTGAATACTGTAAATAATAGTATGAGAGTGATTATTTGAACGAATGTGTAAATTCTACAAAAAATATATGGCGATCGTACCAAAAGCATATTATTTAAAAAAAATAAAAAAGAATACGTTATTTTTCAAAAGTATCGTCTACTCATTTTATTGCTTAAAAAAAAAATAATGTCTGATAGGAAACTATTCCAAGATTCTACAAAACTTTTTTCGTAATTGTATCAGAAAGATATCGGGACTAAAAGAAAAGCAAGAACATTTATTTATTTTTTTAATCAATGTTTCTGTCATCGAAAACCTTTACCGAATTTTCCACAAATGTGTTTCAGTGATATCTACGACATATTAAAATTTTATCAAAATCGGTTAAGCTGATCAAAAGATATAAATTATTTTCGAAATTTTTATTTTTATTCTTTACACCAAAACGGCTCAATATTAAAGGCTAATATTTGGCTAAAGTCACACTGATAGCAATCAAAACAAAAAAATGAGCATGATCCGTGTGGGAGCAGATTAGTTCTTCTTATCCGGCTACGGTCTTTTATAAAACATTATAATTAATTGAATATATTGATCAGGGTGTTTCTAAATTCACGATAAATATTATAATACAACAAGATAAATTCTTTGTAACATTTTAAAATGAAAGTTTTAATAAAAATGTCGAGGCTATAATGGTTTTCAAATGGAAGGAATTTAAAGAATAATAAGGCTATTGTAAAATTATTGTGAAAATATTCAAGAATTTTATTAGAAGTCTATTTCTGTTTATCTCCATATTGAATTATTACAACAGTTTAAAATACTTTCGTTCAATAATTTAACACATCAATATTGATGTCAGCTCATATTTAGCTGTCTCCACACTGAGATTGGTCAATAAAAATATTTTTGTTTCAATTTGAGATTGAATTTGTCGATAAAAGAGCATACACTGATAAAAAAATCGATGATAAAATTGATTATAATTGCATGGCAAAAAAATTATAGTTAGGATACTCATTTTTATAGTAAATTTTACTATAATACTGGTAATATAAACTATATACGCATGGTACCGAGAAACAATGAAACTTTTTACTATAATTTATAATAATTTCAAATATCATATAAGTAAAAAATGAAAGAAAAGAATGATACATATAATTTTACTATTCATATAGTCATTGTAACATTAATAATGGTAAATATTACTATATTATTATCTGTCGTTTAAATATTAATATAGTAGTAATAAATGAAAAAAATTATAATAACAGCTATATCCAAATAGTACGTGGAACCTGATGAATACACTGAAAAAAGAATTTAGTAGTAAACACTAGAATTTAATAACAATTACTAAATGATTTGGGTAAATAGTGCTAATTAAATGTGTGGTAACAATTACAAAAAAAATTAATTGAGTAAATAAAATATTTAGTTTAGACTATTTAAATTTAATTCATTCAATTACAAATTTGATTCGTTTAACAAAACTTTAATAACTGTAATCAAATTTTGGTAGCAGAAAATAATATATTTAATAAGTATTATAAGATATTTGATAATTATAACCAAATCATGATAACTAGAAATTAAAAAACGTGGTAATTATAATTAAATGTTTGATAATAAAAAGTAATTTGACAAGTATTATTTGATAAGTATTATCAGATATTTGGTAATTATAACTAAATCAAGATAACGAGAAATTAAAAAATCTGGTAATTGTAATTAAATGTTTGATAGTAAAAAATAATATATTTGATAAGTATTATCAGATATTTGGTAATTATAACTAAATCATTTTAAGGGGAAATTAAAACTGTGATAACTATTACTAAATGTTTAATTTAAAAAAATAAGCAATTTTATAATAGTTAATAAATATTTAATTACTAGAGCTACATATTTAGTTAAAACAAATGAGCAATTTATTTACTATCACTAAATATTTAATTGAAATAAATAAATGATTTGGTAATTATTAATAAATATTTAAATAAATAATATTTTTAATATTATGATAAAAAGTAGTAAAATATGTGAAATAAATTTAAAGACAAGTCAATATTGAAATATTGAAAAAGATTTATTATAATATTTATATAAGAACCATTTTTTTAATATTAAAATACATATATTATTAAAATACATATATAATATATTTATATATATATTTTTTATAATTTATATTTTAGAACAAGTGCGTGCGTGTTTTATCAGAACATTAATATTAACGCTAAGATATTATTTCTTAAACATCGAACATTGAAATAAAATATCGATCTTCGCCTGAAATATGAAAATTGCATGTCCTCACATTACATTCTTTCGAAACATCAACTGTGTAAATTTCATATGTACTATTCTCACGTGGCAATTCGATTTCATAAGCTTTAAAATGAGTATCTAAACCAAAAGTAATACACTTTTTATATACAACATAAAAAAATTCTCTGTTCTTTAAAATAATACATTGCATTAGCCCGAATGACAAATTATTTTCATCAGCATTAGAAATGATCACATATTTAGGTCTAAAGACAACGCTGTTATATCGAATCCATGCAACTTCCATTAAAATGTTATCATCTACTTGAGATACATTCGTAAAAATTGAGTTGAAACAAGTTGCCAATGTCTTCCTACGAATGAGTGTTATTAAATGCGCATCTGAATCACTTGATACTAATCTTATTTCTGGACCTATTTCAATTATATCATTAAGCCCTCTTTTAGAGAAATCTATAACAAGAATGTAATTGCAATTTGATCGCTAATGTTAATGTTATATTTTTCTCTGATGTTACGATAGACGCATAATTCTTCGAAATTTTATGAAATTCCTCATATGAAACCTAATACTAATGAGAAAAAAGTTCGGTGGCATATACTATATATATATGTATATATATATATGTATGTAAGTGTGTGTATGTGTGTACATATATATATATATATATATATATATATATATATATATATATATATATATGTATATATATATATATGTATGTAAGTGTGTGTATGTGTGTACATATATATATATATATATATATATATATATATATATAAATATACATTACAATAATTAGCAATAAATCAATATTACTAAATAAAAAATAATAGATTTTCAAAAAAGCAAATGATACAAACAAGTTGTGAAAACAAGTTTTCAGATTTATACACAATGAAGACTAACCTCTTTTTATTTTATTTAATGCGGTGCATAGAAAGGGAATGTTTTCGTCCCAAATTGTACGGATCTCATAAATTCCCCACTGAATTAAATACCACATATTTTCACATTCTTTCGGATAACACGCATTAAATGTTACAAAAATCTTGAAAAGTACATCCAATGCTTTTAATACCGTCGGCATAGAATACAATGTTGTATCGAGCCGAATGTATACATTTTCGATTGCAGTTATTTCTGGTCCAACGATGATTATAAAAGGTTGCATCGTAAGGTTCATTTGACGCATTTTATTTTGTTTGTCTTGACATATTTTTTCAATATCGCCAGGTACCTAAAGTAAATTACAAATCGTAAGAAACCTCTAATTATAAATGTTAGTTTAACTTTAACAAATCTTTTCAAAAAATTGAAAAAGCGCCCAGTAAAAATGTCTGTTGTAAAAAGCTTCTATAGACACATCAGTGTCTCTTGATAAAATATCAATTTCGATTTTTCTTTTTATTTCGGATCTGGAACAAGAATGGAATTTAACTTACTTTACAGTGTATTAGAATTCCTTCCTGACTTTCCGAGATTGTAGGTTTCCACATTCTTTTCTTGTTCCCAATTTTAAAAGTAATTTTACTTGATTTAGGAGCTACAACACTTATTAAAAGCCATATTTGAAGGGCTGTTTTCGAATCTACGAGGAAATCAATAGATATGTATTAATAAAAAAAATATTCATATACAGAGTGTCTAATAATGATATACAGGATGTTTCAGACCACCCGTACCACCCATTTAGAAACTAGAGAAGTGGTTATTTCAAAAAAGTAAAAACATTTTCTTTATAAATCGGGTGCGCTCTATCGAATGGTGATATTTTCAACTTCTGGTTCCGGCCGGCAATAGGCGATTCAGACCGGAAGTGCATTTTTTAAATGGAACCCCCTATTTTTCATTACATATTCTTGTAGCTCATCTCGAGAGCTTTCCGAAACACTATAATTAAGTTAGTTTTCATTAAGTACTTTCCGAGTTATGAGGCTTGAAATCATTTCTTAATTTTACATAAACCATAAAATATCTTGTAAAATATTCATTTTTCGATTATCTTACCTTAATACTTTTACGTACAAAATAATGAGAGGAATCAATTGGTGTAAAGAAAACACAGAGTTATTTTTAAGAAAAAAATATGTAATTGTTAATTGTAAATTACATATTTTTTCTTCGAAACAACTATATGTTTTCTTTACACCAATTGATTCCTCTCATTATTTTGTACGTAAAAGTATTAGGTAAGATAATCGAAAAATTAATATTTTACAAGATATTTTACGGTTTATGTAAAATTAAGAAATGATTTCAAGCCTCATAACTCGGAAAGTACTTAATGAAAACTAACTTAATTATAGTGTTTTGGAAAGCTCTCGAGATGAGCTACAAGAATATGTAATAAAAAATAGGAGGTTCCATTTAAAAAAATGCACTTCCGGTCTGAATCGCCTATTTCCGGCCGGAACCAGAAGTTGAAAATATCACCATTCGATAGAGCGCATCCGATTTATAAAGAAAATGTTTTTACTTTTTCGAAATAACCACTTCTCTAGTTTCTAAATGGGTGGTACGGGTGGTCTGAAACACCCTGTATATGAAACATATGTATGTGAATGTGTGTATCGTTCTTATTACAAATCAAAATAAAACTTTTAATGTACAAATATTTACCTAAGTTTAAATGCTGTGCATTCATTAAACTTTCATAAATGTTCCCTCCTGCAGATAAATGTTTTTTAAAATAAGTGAAAAATTTTTCAAAATTTACGTTCCAAGATTTCAATAACTTTTCTTTATATTGAGGAAATTTTCGATCAAAATCCCTTTCAATCTATAAGAATAAATACAAATTATCATACCTAAAACTGGTGAACTTAGCACCTTAATAAATTATTAATAAAGATTTAATACTCAAATTTATAGTATTTTGTTTGTAGTTGTTAGTAGTAATAGTAAAATTTGCAGTTAAAAGTATTTTTAAAAGAGCATTTTTATTGTTATAACAGTTTTTAATTAATTTAATCACTGCCTCGGCACTGTTTCAATTATTTTAATATCATTGTATCACATTATATCATTTCAAATTTTAATTAAAAGAGTTAATAAATTAATAGAGAGCTCATGGAATATATTGAGACGATGATGCAGAATTGAAACATCTTTTTATCACAATTGTGCTGAGGCCCAAAGGAAGGACCAAAATGTTCACTTCCTTTAATAAAGATTTTAAACGAAAAAATCATACGCTTCATTTCCGTGCTTGAGTCTTATTAGCTCATCCTCTGTTATTTATATTTAAATATAGTCTTATTTTATTATAAAGCCTTATTTTATTATATTATTTCAAAATAATGACATTTACCAATATATAAGAAGAATCCAATTTCAATATAGGCCACTTTATGAATATGTCATTAACATTCTTGTATGTTTTACTAGCGCAATCTTCAACGCGTAATATATATGACGCATCCCATTTTTCATCAACTTCATTCTGTGGTTTTTGGTTATGGATCAATCAAATTCTATGTTCTTCTGCGATTTGTTGATCATCAGCTGAGAAGCATTAAAAAAATTAATATTTATTGGACCAGTTATATATTTTTCAAAAATTCCATGATAAATCTTAATACAAAATATTAATACCTTGGCTTACAATGACATTTTGTTCAATGTGGTTATTATTTTTCAACTTTTCAGCAGAACGGATAAATTTTAATGCGTTACGAAATTTATCGACTAATTTTCCTCTTGAGATACCAGCTTTATCAATTTTTGAATACTTTTTTCGTATAGGTGGCATATAGTAAGTTTCTTTACATTCTTTTGGAAATAACTCAATTATTTCTTCTGTAATTTTAGCAAAATCTTCGTTTTGAAGTGTTCTTTAAAAAAAGAAAATTTAACATGTAAATATCACGATATAGAGATATAGTAAATATAGATTATTGGATCTCAAATGAAAAAGATATTTTAGTAAATATTAAACAAGTTAAAATGATTTGTATTTATATTTGTATTAGTTAATCAATTTTATGAAACTTATTTGTTCATTTTAATATATTATTATATTATTATATATTACATATATATTTACATATATTACATACATAATACGTATATATATATATATATATATATATATATACACGTAATATGTATGTAATATATGTAAATATATATGTAATATATAATAATATAATAATATATTAAAATGAAAAATAATTTTTATAAAATTTATATATATATATATATATATATATATATATATAAATTTTATAAAAATTATTTTTCATTTTAATATATTATTATATTATTCATTTTATATATATATATATATATATATATATATATATATATATATTAACAAAGAATGTAAAAATTGTTATCAATCCAGATTTATTATATTTATTTACGTTTAAAATATATAAGATAAATATTTTAACTATATGGATTGCACAAAAATGTATATAGTATATAATAGTTGGCGTCAATAAGTATTATGAAAATAATTATGTAATAAAAACATGTAAACAAATTTTTTGATAATATCATCAAAAGTATTAATAATTATTATAAAAATTACTTTGAAAATTATATAGATATGTAATTGAGTTATAAAGTAATAAAGAGCATAAAACATACATAAATAATACATAAAAGATAAAATATTGTAAAATGAATAACACAATAAAAAATTATAGACATAATAACATATAAATATACCTGATATTTAAATTCAAAAAGTATGATATAATTATATCACATAAAATGGATTGGCATTGAGACGTAATATTTCCTCCATGTTCATTTATTAGTATCAGAGAATTACCGAAAGCTGTTTTTGATAATATTTCCTTTAAATTAAATTCCACTGTTTTGATATTTAGTTTTGTTTTCTCTATAGGTGGTTCATATGGTAATATTTCTTTATTTTCGACTAAAGAATTATTCACATTTTGACAGTTATCGCTAATATCTTCTATGATAATAGCATTCTCAGGTTTTGTTGGAAGATTTATTAAATCAACAAGAATTGAATTATTTATATTATTATTCTCTGTACTAAAACTTGAACAATCAAAGTCGACTGTTTTATTGCGAAACTGTAAAAATAATTCAAATTTTTATTATTTTTTCATTTTATAATTACACTGATTAAAAATAGTAGCAAATAGAGTCAGTCTAATTACATAATAATTACTATAAAAAAATAGAGAAAAAATATTAGAAAACATACATTGTATTCATTGAAATGTCTGCGTAGTTTCAATCGATTTAAAACGTTGGGAATCAATTTATTGAAATCAGACGAATTACATTCGTTTAAAAGATCGCCCAAATCATCTACACTTTTAATATCATTCGCTACATAAAGAAAATATAAAATGTAAAATATAAGAAAGAAAATATAAAGAAAATATAAAATGTTAAATATAAGAAAATGCCAAATGTAAATATAAATATATATCAAACTTCAGTGTAAATAAAATAAAAGAAAAAAACGAATTATATATTTATATAATTATATTATAAAATATATTATATATTTTTATATATTCTTTACATAAATTATAATTTATAAAAATGTATTAATTTATTGTGCACAACAAATAAGATTCAAAAGATCGTAATAAAAAATAACCGTAAATCAAAAATATCCAAGGTTGGTTAAATAATAAATAAGATAATATTATAGTTACAAAGAAATTTTTATTTGAAAAGAAATAATAAATTAGAATTACCTTGAAAAATATCATAGAGATGAGGCAATCCCCAACTCTTTAAAAGAAAATCCATTTCCTCGAAATGTTTCGAAATATCCGATTTTGAACAGAATTAGTCTTCACATATAAATGCGTATAATAATCGATGCGATTACTTCGACAATGAGGAAAATGTTAGAATGTTACGGATGAGATCGTGGCGACAAGACCATCTTTTGTTTCTTTTTTTTATGAAACAAAAGATGGTCTTGTCGCCACGATCTCATCAGTGATACGCTGGCAACAGCAAATTATTTCGCATAGAGTATAGCTCGGCGTTCCTGTGGAACAGTCGAAGATCGAGGGCCGTCGAGGAACGTTGAGCTATACTCTATGTGAAATAATTTGTTATTGCCAGCGTATCCATTCTGGCATCACTGGATCTCATCCGTAACATTCTAACATTTTCCTCATTGTCGAAGTAATCGCATCGATTATTATACGCATTTATATGTGAAGACTAATTCTGTTCAAAATCGGATATTTCGAAACATTTCGAGGAAATGGATTTTCTTTTAAAGAGTTGGGGATTGCCTCATCTCTATGATATTTTTCAAGGTAATTCTAATTTATTATTTCTTTTCAAATAAAAATTTCTTTGTAACTATAATATTATCTTATTTATTATTTAACCAACCTTGGATATTTTTGATTTACGGTTATTTTTTATTACGATCTTTTGAATCTTATTTGTTGTGCACAATAAATTAATACATTTTTATAAATTATAATTTATGTAAAGAATATATAAAAATATATAATATATTTTATAATATAATTATATAAATATATAATTCGTTTTTTTCTTTTATTTTATTTACACTGAAGTTTGATATATATTTATATTTACATTTGGCATTTTCTTATATTTAACATTTTATATTTTCTTTATATTTTCTTTCTTATATTTTACATTTTATATTTTCTTTATGTAGCGAATGATATTAAAAGTGTAGATGATTTGGGCGATCTTTTAAACGAATGTAATTCGTCTGATTTCAATAAATTGATTCCCAACGTTTTAAATCGATTGAAACTACGCAGACATTTCAATGAATACAATTGTTAGATTGAACGAACTTACCTGAAGTGAAGTTCGATCATAATTATGCCCTTTGTCTCGTCCGGATGGAGACTATGTAGTCGTGCTTCCGCACGCCCTCTCGACAACAGATTTTAAAGTACCGCCAAAAAGAAAAGCTCGCGCCTCTGCGAGCGCGAGTTGCCGCGCGCGCCGGCGCAGCGCGCGCCACGCCACCTCATAAGTTCTAATCATTTCGGCAAATCACCCTTCCTGGGAGTGGGAAATAATTGATGGGTGGGTGTCCATCCGGACGAGACAAAGGGCATAATTATGATCGAACTTCACTTCAGGTAAGTTCGTTCAATCTAACAATTATGCCTCTATATGTCTCGTCCGGATGGAGACTATGTAGCTGTTTATAGACTAGGGATTTGCCAGTGGGAGTAATATAAATATTATTATGAGAGACTGTGAGCGAGTACTATATATTATCTAAGAATAATAGATAGATGTGTAAGTATAAAGTGTCTTATAGATCTAAGTATACAAAAAGTACGCTGTGGTCTTATAGAAAAATTAAAATTGCATGTTCTAAGAGCCATATAAACTTAAAATTAAAATAAACTTCTAAGACTAATGACAACATGGTCTTACGTAGCGATCTCATGGTAGAAGTAATTAGGGTTTTAAGATCGCATCGCTAAAATCCTCAGGGTTAATAAGAGGCCTATTGTAAAAATTTGCAAAGACCCTGGACTCGCCGGTCCAACCCGCCGCGCGTTTAATAATCTCGATAGAGACTCTCTTAGCGGCTGCTTGAGACGTTGAAGCGTGTCGCGTACTGTGTGCAGAGAAGAGGGAAGTATTTATGCCACATTCCTCCAAAGCCAGACGAATCCAGCGACCAATAGTTTGCGACGAAACCGCCCTATGGGGTTTAGAAAAAGAGATAAATAAAAAATCGCATGTAGAAGGGCGTAACTCCCTGGTAAGCTCTATATAATGTTCCATGAGGCGAACAACACAAAGATTTTCATGGTATGCAAAGCGTGAAAAAAGGAAAAAGGGTTGAGAGCGACCCGGTGCTGAAGTTTTTATCCGATCTGGAACGCGAATCATCAATTTCTCTTCCAAAGAGATCTGCGACACTCTTATTAAACTAAGCGTTTGCGCTCTATGACCAGTAGCGAGAGCTAAGAGGAGTATCAGTTTTTTGGTGATATCTTTCAAAGAAACTCCTTCATATGGGTAAATAGAGGACAATTTAGCTATCACGGGGGCGGGGTCCCAAACAAAATCGTATCGCGGACGGGGCGGTTTGATTACCGAAACGCCTTTACAGAAACGTTTAACCATAGGATGATTGCCGATTTCGTTCTGCGAAATTAAGGAGATCGCTGATTTCATCGTATTCAGACATGAATAGGAAGAGATTTTGGGTAGCTCCTGGGCTAAAAATTGCAAGGTCTGAGCAGCCGACGGTGAGTAGAGCGGTGACCTATGACGCTGGCAAAATTTCCACCAGGCACGACGTGGGTAGGAATATTGTTTGATAGTCGATTCCGATAGGGAGGCTAGTAAAGCTGGTATTGCTGTATCTGGTACTAAGCGAGCCTTGAATGCCTCCCTGATAACTTCGCGACCCCCAGGGAAAGTGACCTCCATGATGGGTGACAGGTCCTGAAAGGTGACGATAAGAGTGAATAATTAGGAGGTAAGATTAATGGTTCGGAAATCACAAGACGACCAAACAACGGGAACCAGGGCTGTGAGGGCCACCAAGGCACTACCAGTGTTCCCGTTGCTTCGTCGTCAATTATCTTTCTGAGAACACGTGGTAGTAAAATGAAAGGTGGGAAAGCATAGAAGTTTAGATTTTCCCACGAAAAAGTGAACGCGTCTACAGAGATTGATCCCGGGTCAGGATACCAGGAAGCGTACAAATCACATTTGTTATTTATTGAAGACGCGAACAAATCTATATCAAAGGGACCAAAGACCCTTGCCACTCGACGAAATGCTGTAACCGATAAAGACCATTCCGTATCAGGATCCGAAGTTCTAGATTCGGCATCCGCGATAGAGTTTTCTATAGATGAAATATAAGAGGCAAAAACGAATATGTTGCGATCCTCGCACCAACGCCAGATTTGTCTAGAAATTTCAGAGAGATGAGGAAATTGAATAGAGCCAAACTTATTGATGTAGGCTATAGCAGTAGTATTGTCAATGCGGAGTAAGATGTTGCAGTCGTGAAGATCTGCTGCAAAACAAAGCAGGCCGTTAAAGGCCGCTTTAAGCTCTAATGAGTTTATGTGAAGCGTCCTCTCACACTCAGACCACCAGCCATGAGTGCGCCTGTCGCGGCAAGAAGCCCCCCAGCCGTTCAAAGATGCATCCGTAAATATTTCTTGCACAAATCTGTCTGAGCGGATTTTGTTCGTCTGTTTGGGATTGGAAAAGATGTCGATCCACCATCTGAAGTCTTCTTGGAAGTGTGAAGAAATGTCCATTTCTGCTGAGTAATCCTCATTGTTATTGACAAGAGCTAAGAACTTTTCTCTTTCAAATCTCTTCGTATGAAGAAGTCCGTACTGAACTGCAGGGCAGACTGAGACGAGAGAACCGATAAGGCTGGCAAATTCTCGAATGGAACATCTTGTTCTGAGGGCCAACGATGTTGTTAAACTTAGTAACTTTGCTCTACGTGAAGGAGGGATCGTAATTGATTGCTCATTTGAATCGAAGATGAAACCTAAATACTTGCTTTTATTTGATGGCTCCAAATGCGATTTAGCGTAATTTACCACAAACCCCAAAGAGTGAAGAAGGTTAACTGAAGCGTTGACGTTAGCCCGACATTCTTCGTTGGACGAACCTAAGAGGAGAAAATCGTCCAGGTAAGTTATTGATTGATAGCCTTTTTTACGGAGATAGGTAAATACAGGTCTAAGAATCTTTGTGAATATGTAGGGAGCTGTGGACAAGCCAAAAGGCAGAGCCGTGAATTCAAAGGTCTTATTGCGCCATTGGAAACGAAGGAACTTTCTATGGCCCTCAAAAATTGGAACTAACAGGTAAGCATCTTCCAGATCGAGGGTTGCCATATGCGTTCCAGGAAGCATGAGGCGAACCACAGTACGCCAATCCTCTAATTTGAAGTGTGGAGGCTCGATGTATACGTTGAGGTCTCGCAGATTCAAAATAAAGCGTTTCCCTCCTGATGACTTATCTATCAGAAAGAAAGATGAGAGGAACTGGTCTTTGCTAGGTTCAACCTGTGCGATGGCTTCTTTTCGCTGTAGACGATCTATTTCCAAGTCACAGGCTAGCGCAGCAGATAACGACAAGTTGGGCTCAGAAAGATGAGCCCTTGATGGAGGCGAAATAGTGAAAGGAATGCGGTAGCCTCTTATGGCACTCAATACAACAGGGTCAGAGGTGATACTCGACCAAGATTCGTAGAATTTATGTAAGCGACCGGCCGAACTTACGTTGTCTAGTGACGGCGACGAGATCTGGTCTGAGACCGGGAGCGGTGGCGTTGGCTCTGGTGATAATGAGCCCCTGTTCGGCGAGCCGACGAAGGACGGGCAGGGGCCTTCCGGTTTCCCGAAATCCTAGACGCCTGTTGGTGAGATCGATATTGTGTTGACTGGCGGACCGGTTGTAACGTCTTTTTTCCTATCGGGGGAGCTGATTTGGAGACATCACGGGCAGTTTTTTCACAGACCTGAGCCGCCTTGAGCGTTTCGGCAAAATTTTGCCCGAATAAGAACTCGTCGATCGGAGCTGATTCTGCAGCATTTTTGCCAACGATATTGAGAGAAGGCTTGGTGAAAGCTCTTCTCGCCAGTGAGAGACGGTAGTGGTGGTCCGCTAGCAGATGAATGCCTTCTGAGAAATTTGTCAGAGCCGACCTTGCCTCATTCTTGAGATCTTGCAAGATCTCCGGCTTCAGCAAGAGCGACATGCCCGAGCCGAGGGCGTTGAGGGAAGCAGCCACCTGTGCCTGTGAAGATGACTGATATTCGTCCCGTTTAATGACCGACGGGGTCAGCGCTGCGATTAGCTCCTTATTCAGCTTTGGTGGAGCCAGCGATGATAGCTCCCCCTTAGGTTCATATTTAGACAGCAGGTTAGAACGCACCTCGTTATTGAGACCGCCTCGCGACTCCGTCTGGATTGCATTCAGAACCGTAGGATTCCAGGAGGATGACGTAGGGGGTGTCTGAGTTCTCCCGAACAAATCCTCAACCAAGGTATACGCCACGGGAACAACTTCCGGAACCTGGGATTCCGGAATGTCTGTGGCAAGAGGGGAGGCAAAGGATACGCTGCCAGTTGGCGTGGCACTCACCTCATTGACGCTAGGAATCGTCGGCGAATCTATGTATGGAAAGAAGGAGACAGAATAGAAATCACATCGGTTATGTCCTCCCTTTGCCAGTTGCAGAGGGGGGGCTGGGTCAACAGGAGGACATACCTGGTACAACGCCTCGGTCAGCTTGTGCGACCGTGTGTTCTATTGTATTCTGCTCCACGGCGCCTGGTCTAATTGCTGCTAAGGGCGATGCTGGGCCCTCATCCTGTGGCGGGATAACCTCTATAGGCGATCTAACCTGACATAAGTCTAGGTTATGTGAGCTGTTGCGGCGCACAAGAAAATCTCGAAAATCTCTGAGAATTTCGCTATAACTTTCCCTGGATCGGGAACGCCGTACCGAAGAATCCCTCGATGAGATGCTGTCCGATGAATGAGCATCCCTAGATCTTTCTCTCCTATGTCTCTCTCCTCGAGCACGTTCGCGCGATTTTTCCCTTGAGGAATGTTTACGGGACGCTCTTCTGTCCCTAGAATGCCTCGAGAAGGATCCCTTATTTGCGCTTTTGTGCTTAGGCATTATTCTAATGGGTAGAGCCTGAAAAGAGACTAAAAAATGAAAATAATAACTACGGTACACGTTGTCGACACGAGCGAACAAAACACAATGAGGTGGCGTGGCGCGCGCTGCGCCGGCGCGCGCGGCAACTCGCGCTCGCAGAGGCGCGAGCTTTTCTTTTTGGCGGTACTTTAAAATCTGTTGTCGAGAGGGCGTGCGGAAGCACGACTACATAGTCTCCATCCGGACGAGACATATAGAGGCATAATGTATGTTTTCTAATATTTTTTCTCTATTTTTTTATAGTAATTATTATGTAATTAGACTGACTCTATTTGCTACTATTTTTAATCAGTGTAATTATAAAATGAAAAAATAATAAAAATTTGAATTATTTTTACAGTTTCGCAATAAAACAGTCGACTTTGATTGTTCAAGTTTTAGTACAGAGAATAATAATATAAATAATTCAATTCTTGTTGATTTAATAAATCTTCCAACAAAACCTGAGAATGCTATTATCATAGAAGATATTAGCGATAACTGTCAAAATGTGAATAATTCTTTAGTCGAAAATAAAGAAATATTACCATATGAACCACCTATAGAGAAAACAAAACTAAATATCAAAACAGTGGAATTTAATTTAAAGGAAATATTATCAAAAACAGCTTTCGGTAATTCTCTGATACTAATAAATGAACATGGAGGAAATATTACGTCTCAATGCCAATCCATTTTATGTGATATAATTATATCATACTTTTTGAATTTAAATATCAGGTATATTTATATGTTATTATGTCTATAATTTTTTATTGTGTTATTCATTTTACAATATTTTATCTTTTATGTATTATTTATGTATGTTTTATGCTCTTTATTACTTTATAACTCAATTACATATCTATATAATTTTCAAAGTAATTTTTATAATAATTATTAATACTTTTGATGATATTATCAAAAAATTTGTTTACATGTTTTTATTACATAATTATTTTCATAATACTTATTGACGCCAACTATTATATACTATATACATTTTTGTGCAATCCATATAGTTAAAATATTTATCTTATATATTTTAAACGTAAATAAATATAATAAATCTGGATTGATAACAATTTTTACATTCTTTGTTAATATATATATATATATATATATATATATATATATAAAATGAATAATATAATAATATATTAAAATGAAAAATAATTTTTATAAAATTTATATATATATATATATATATATATATATATATAAATTTTATAAAAATTATTTTTCATTTTAATATATTATTATATTATTATATATTACATATATATTTACATATATTACATACATATTACGTGTATATATATATATATATATATATATATATATATACGTATTATGTATGTAATATATGTAAATATATATGTAATATATAATAATATAATAATATATTAAAATGAACAAATAAGTTTCATAAAATTGATTAACTAATACAAATATAAATACAAATCATTTTAACTTGTTTAATATTTACTAAAATATCTTTTTCATTTGAGATCCAATAATCTATATTTACTATATCTCTATATCGTGATATTTACATGTTAAATTTTCTTTTTTTAAAGAACACTTCAAAACGAAGATTTTGCTAAAATTACAGAAGAAATAATTGAGTTATTTCCAAAAGAATGTAAAGAAACTTACTATATGCCACCTATACGAAAAAAGTATTCAAAAATTGATAAAGCTGGTATCTCAAGAGGAAAATTAGTCGTTATAAATTTCGTAACGCATTAAAATTTATCCGTTCTGCTGAAAAGTTGAAAAATAATAACCACATTGAACAAAATGTCATTGTAAGCCAAGGTATTAATATTTTGTATTAAGATTTATCATGGAATTTTTGAAAAATATATAACTGGTCCAATAAATATTAATTTTTTTAATGCTTCTCAGCTGATGATCAACAAATCGCAGAAGAACATAGAATTTGATTGATCCATAACCAAAAACCACAGAATGAAGTTGATGAAAAATGGGATGCGTCATATATATTACGCGTTGAAGATTGCGCTAGTAAAACATACAAGAATGTTAATGACATATTCATAAAGTGGCCTATATTGAAATTGGATTCTTCTTATATATTGGTAAATGTCATTATTTTGAAATAATATAATAAAATAAGGCTTTATAATAAAATAAGACTATATTTAAATATAAATAACAGAGGATGAGCTAATAAGACTCAAGCACGGAAATGAAGCGTATGATTTTTTCGTTTAAAATCTTTATTAAAGGAAGTGAACATTTTGGTCCTTCCTTTGGGCCTCAGCACAATTGTGATAAAAAGATGTTTCAATTCTGCATCATCGTCTCAATATATTCCATGAGCTCTCTATTAATTTATTAACTCTTTTAATTAAAATTTGAAATGATATAATGTGATACAATGATATTAAAATAATTGAAACAGTGCCGAGGCAGTGATTAAATTAATTAAAAACTGTTATAACAATAAAAATGCTCTTTTAAAAATACTTTTAACTGCAAATTTTACTATTACTACTAACAACTACAAACAAAATACTATAAATTTGAGTATTAAATCTTTATTAATAATTTATTAAGGTGCTAAGTTCACCAGTTTTAGGTATGATAATTTGTATTTATTCTTATAGATTGAAAGGGATTTTGATCGAAAATTTCCTCAATATAAAGAAAAGTTATTGAAATCTTGGAACGTAAATTTTGAAAAATTTTTCACTTATTTTAAAAAACATTTATCTGCAGGAGGGAATATTTATGAAAGTTTAATGAATGCACAGCATTTAAACTTAGGTAAATATTTGTACATTAAAAGTTTTATTTTGATTTGTAATAAGAACGATACACACATTCACATACATATGTTTCATATACAGGGTGTTTCAGACCACCCGTACCACCCATTTAGAAACTAGAGAAGTGGTTATTTCGAAAAAGTAAAAACATTTTCTTTATAAATCGGATGCGCTCTATCGAATGGTGATATTTTCAACTTCTGGTTCCGGCCGGAAATAGGCGATTCAGACCGGAAGTGCATTTTTTTAAATGGAACCTCCTATTTTTTATTACATATTCTTGTAGCTCATCTCGAGAGCTTTCCAAAACACTATAATTAAGTTAGTTTTCATTAAGTACTTTCCGAGTTATGAGGCTTGAAATCATTTCTTAATTTTACATAAACCGTAAAATATCTTGTAAAATATTAATTTTTCGATTATCTTACCTAATACTTTTACGTACAAAATAATGAGAGGAATCAATTGGTGTAAAGAAAACATATAGTTGTTTCGAAGAAAAAATATGTAATTTACAATTAACAATTACATATTTTTTTCTTAAAAATAACTCTGTGTTTTCTTTACACCAATTGATTCCTCTCATTATTTTGTACGTAAAAGTATTAAGGTAAGATAATCGAAAAATGAATATTTTACAAGATATTTTATGGTTTATGTAAAATTAAGAAATGATTTCAAGCCTCATAACTCGGAAAGTACTTAATGAAAACTAACTTAATTATAGTGTTTCGGAAAGCTCTCGAGATGAGCTACAAGAATATGTAATGAAAAATAGGGGGTTCCATTTAAAAAATGCACTTCCGGTCTGAATCGCCTATTGCCGGCCGGAACCAGAAGTTGAAAATATCACCATTCGATAGAGCGCACCCGATTTATAAAGAAAATGTTTTTACTTTTTTGAAATAACCACTTCTCTAGTTTCTAAATGGGTGGTACGGGTGGTCTGAAACATCCTGTATATCATTATTAGACACTCTGTATATGAATATTTTTTTTATTAATACATATCTATTGATTTCCTCGTAGATTCGAAAACAGCCCTTCAAATATGGCTTTTAATAAGTGTTGTAGCTCCTAAATCAAGTAAAATTACTTTTAAAATTGGGAACAAGAAAAGAATGTGGAAACCTACAATCTCGGAAAGTCAGGAAGGAATTCTAATACACTGTAAAGTAAGTTAAATTCCATTCTTGTTCCAGATCCGAAATAAAAAGAAAAATCGAAATTGATATTTTATCAAGAGACACTGATGTGTCTATAGAAGCTTTTTACAACAGACATTTTTACTGGGCGCTTTTTCAATTTTTTGAAAAGATTTGTTAAAGTTAAACTAACATTTATAATTAGAGGTTTCTTACGATTTGTAATTTACTTTAGGTACCTGGCGATATTGAAAAAATATGTCAAGACAAACAAAATAAAATGCGTCAAATGAACCTTACGATGCAACCTTTTATAATCATCGTTGGACCAGAAATAACTGCAATCGAAAATGTATACATTCGGCTCGATACAACATTGTATTCTATGCCGACGGTATTAAAAGCATTGGATGTACTTTTCAAGATTTTTGTAACATTTAATGCGTGTTATCCGAAAGAATGTGAAAATATGTGGTATTTAATTCAGTGGGGAATTTATGAGATCCGTACAATTTGGGACGAAAACATTCCCTTTCTATGCACCGCATTAAATAAAATAAAAAGAGGTTAGTCTTCATTGTGTATAAATCTGAAAACTTGTTTTCACAACTTGTTTGTATCATTTGCTTTTTTGAAAATCTATTATTTTTTATTTAGTAATATTGATTTATTGCTAATTATTGTAATGTATATTTATATATATATATATATATATATATATATATATATATATATATATATATATGTACACACATACACACACTTACATACATATATATATATATATATATATATATATATATATATAGTATATGCCACCGAACTTATTTTCTCATTAGTATTAGATTTTATTAATTTAGTATTAGCTCTTATTATTTGTTTTTGACATAAGTAACAATTAATTTTATTGCGTTTTTTTGAAACATAAAACAATACGCTTAAAAATAATAATTTTTCAAATACTAACATCGCATTTTAAAAGATTGCTTTAGCCAAAAATGGATTGTCGAATTTGTTTAAAAAAGATTTTCGGAGATACTCGAGCATATATTAAACATTTAAAATCATATCATCCATTTGAGATGACATATAAATGTATTAATCCTAAATGTTATCGGATATTTTCTTCTTTTTTTTCATTACAAAAACACTTAGATGCTAGATGTTCATTTCAAATACATCAATTACAAGACGCTGATAATAAAGATGATAATTCATCATTACAGACGTCTGTAATATTTAAAATGGAAAACATAACAGAAAATAATTCAATTACTAATACAAATAATTTTATAATTGAAAAAAATATTTCATCTAACGATATTGAAAATTGTGTGCTAAAATTCGTCGCTCAATTATATCAGAAACCTATTGCCCGATTAATAGTTCAAAAAATTATAGAAGAGTTTCGAGATACAATTCAGAATGTTTCTGAATATTTTCTTCAACAATTAAAATCACAATTGCTTTCTAATTTATACAATTTTGATAACTGTAAGATATCTATATTGGAAAATATTGATAGTGAATATAAAAGATTCCAGTATCTCCGAAAATCAAAGTATTTTATCTCTCCACAATCATTCTTTATCGGAGAATACTACAGTAATAAAAGAAAGGAGCAAAACACAATTCTCACTGTTCAAAAATGTGAAGGTCAAATCATACCTATGCGTGAAACATTAAAGACTCTTTTAGAATTACCTGGTTTCTATGAAAAAATATTATCCGTTCTTAAAACAAATATCGCTGCAATATACATTGATAAGACATATACAAGTGTTTGCGATGGTACTATTTGGAAATCTATTACAGAGCATTATCCAAATGAAACGGTTATACCGTTGCTTTTATACTACGATGATTTCGAAACGAATAATCCTTTAGGATCTGCAGCAGGGATTTATAAAGTAGGAGGACTTTATTGCTCAATCGCAATTTTGCCTTCGCAATATGCTTCATTATTAGAAAATATTTTTTTAGTACAACTGATAAATTCATCAGATCGTATGTATTTCGGGAACGCAAAATGTTTTCGATATGTAATAGAGGAATTGAAATATTTAAGTAATGAAGGAATTGTTATTCGTGATACAAATGGTTCTGAACATATTCTTTATTTTGTCATGATAGCACTTTTAGGTGATAATTTGGGACTTAATGGTCTTTTAGGTTTCAATGAGAGTTTTTCCAGTGATTATTTTTGTAGAATTTGTCGTGCTGTAAAATCAAATACGCGTTCTGCAACTTTTGAAGACGAAAGTTTATTACGTACCCCACAAAATTATTGCGAAGATGTTTCAAAATTGGCATATGGCGTAAACGAGGAGTGTATATTCAATGAAATCTCTCATTTTGATTGCTCGATAAATATAACTTGCGATATAATGCATGATCTTTTCGAAGGTGTTTGCAGATATGATCTTGCGAAAATAATACAGTATTTCCTAATGGAGAATTTTTTCACAATGGAACATTTAAATGAAAGAATTAAATACTTTAATCATCAATCAAATTTCGATAAGGGAAACAAAATGCCATTGATAAAAATTGATCACTTAAAAAAAGGATATCTAATAATGACAGCATCTGAAATGTCTGCGATGATTTGTTACTTAACTTTTATTATAGGAGATCTAATTCCTTATGATAATGAAGTTTGGGATTTCTATCTTATACTTTGTGAAATTATTAATATCGTAACAGATACAATTATATCAAACGTTCAAATAAATTTCCTTAAAGGGTTAATAATTTCTCATCATGAAATGTATATACGACTATTCAATGATCATCTAAAACCCAAATTTCATTTTATGGTACATTATCCAGAAATAATTCGAAGAATGGGACCTCTTAAAAGTTTATCTTCTATTCGATATGAGGGATTTCATAAAATTTCGAAGAATTATGCGTCTATCGTAACATCAAGGAAAAATATAACATTAACATTAGCGATCAAATTGCAATTGCATTCTTGTTATAGATTTCTTTGTAAAAGAGGGCTTAATGATATAATTGAAATAGGTCCAGAAATAAGATTAGTATCAAGTGATTCGGATGCGCATTTAATAACACTCATTCGTAGGAAGACATTGGCAACTTGTTTCAACTCAATTTTTACGAATGTATCTCAAGTAGATGATAACATTTTAATGGAAGTTGCATGGATTCGATATAACAGCGTTGTCTTTAGACCTAAATATGTGATCATTTCTAATGCTGATGAAAATAATTTGTCATTCGGGATAATGCAATGTATTATTTTAAAGAGCAGAGAATTTTTATGTTGTATATAAAAAGTGTATTACTTTAGGTTTAGATACTCATTTTAAAGCTTATGAAATCGAATTGCCACGTGAGAATAGTACATATGAAATTTACACAGTTGATGTTTCGAAAGAATGTAATGTGAGAACATGCAATTTTCATATTTCAGGCGAAGGTCGATATTTTATTTCAATGTTCGATGTTTAAGAAATAATATCTTAGCGTTAATATTAATGTTCTGATAAAACACGCACGCACTTGTTCTAAAATATAAATTATAAAAAATATATATATAAATATATTATATATGTATTTTAATAATATATGTATTTTAATATTAAAAAAATGGTTCTTATATAAATATTATAATAAATCTTTTTCAATATTTCAATATTGACTTGTCTTTAAATTTATTTCACATATTTTACCACTTTTTATCATAATATTAAAAATATTATTTATTTAAATATTTATTAATAATTACCAAATCATTTATTTATTTCAATTAAATATTTAGTGATAGTAAATAAATTTCTCATTTGTTTTAACTAAATATGTAGCTCTAGTAATTAAATATTTATTAACTATTATAAAATTGCTTATTCTTTTAAATTAAACATTTAGTAATAGTTATCACAGTTTTAATTTCCCCTTAAGATGATTTAGTTATAATTACCAAATATCTGATAATACTTATCAAATATATTATTTTTTACTATCAAACATTTAATTATAATTACCAGATTTTTTAATTTCTCGTTATCATGATTTAGTTATAATTACTGCTAATTTTGGCAATAATTGCCAACTCTTTTACACGACTATCTTACCAAAATTTGTTAATAATTACCAATTACTTTATCAAACATGTTGGCTGAACTAAATCATTTAATGATAGTTATCAAATATCTAATAATCTTAAATTGAATAATTTAGTAATATTTATAACAGTTTAATACATATTTAATAACAATCATCAAAGATTTTATGATAAATATTAAATATTTAATAATTGTTACTAAATTGTTTAATTGATTCAATTGCAAACAAAATTTGTTTGCAACTAGATCAATTGAAGATTTAGTAATTATTATCAAATATGATAATATTTATCAAATATTCAATTAAAATTCACAACTAAATATATTTGATAATTATTACCAATCAGTTTTTTCAGTGTAGCACATTTAACAACATAAAACTTATTATTTGGAATGATTGTATGTGGCACATGTTTCTTCGCTTGCCGTTACGCGGCGCACTACTCTTAACTTTTCTCGTATTCAATATTTAGCATAAAATGTATATAAAGGACTAGTATCAAACACGTAAGATCTAAAGTATATTTTTTTCCTCTTAGCAGTAGTGCGAGAAAGAGGCTGCTACTCACACGCAGGTTCTCGGATTGTATGCATGTGAGCATCCTCTTTCTGACATATCACTGTTTATCAGTGTTACGTCCAGACCCTGGAATGGATGGGCCGTATGGAAGGACGCAACTTACTTACCCCGTACACACTTTATTCGGGCGTGTGTATGGATCGGGTCGAACGAATGTGAAGGGCCTGACACAGGTCAGCGACCGAAGGTCTCTTTAACGCTGCGTTTTTAAGCCTATTCGTTCGATGGCCCCTTTTCGGTAAAGGAATTTAATTCTTGTTACGCGGGATGGGACCTAGTGCGATCTCGGGATTTAGGGAAGAGAACGGTTTAAATAATTAAATTATACATTAAATTAAAAATACATATATTATAAAAAAAAATAATGAAAGAAAAATACATCTTAGCAGTTGTAGGTATGCGTGAGTGAGTATCTGTGTGTGTATGTATATATTCTCGCGGGTGTTACAATCGTTCGGAGGTCATCAGTCAGAATATACAGGGAAGAATTTACGTTAAGAATTAAATTCTGACTGGTTAATACAATATACATATAATTAATATAATATAAGAAATAAAACAAAATAAAAAGTGAATGTGTAATAAAACTATGAATAACGCTTACTCATTAGAAGAAGTATAGAATTCGTCGCTTGCGCATATGTGTTATAGTTAGAATTAAAATTTTCTAAATTCGCTGAAACACAGGTCTAAATTAAAATACAATAATAAAATTAAGATAAGAGATTCGCCAAGTCTAAGTTCGAAAATTATTCATCTATTTCAACGGCTTCTCCCAAAAGTAATGATAATTCAAAGGAAAATAATATGAAGAGAAAGGAAAACATAATAATAATAATAATAATATGAGGATGGGAAATTAAAAGAAAACGAAAGGGAGTCAAGAAAAAATAGAAATGAAAAGATATATATAAAGAAGGGCTGAAACGAGATATAAAGATAGAAAACAATATAAATTCTCGGTAAATAAATCAGAAAGAGCTAATAAAGAGAAATAAGGAATTGTTCGCGAATCGCCTTACGGAGATTCCCGGCGAACGGGGAATTGTTCGCGAATCGCCTTGCGGAGATTCCCGGCGAACGGGGAATTGCTCGCGAATCGCCTTACGGAGATTCCCGGCGAACGGGGAATTGTTCGCGAATCGCCTTACGGAGATTCCCGGCAAACTGGAAATTGTTCGCGAATCACCTTACGGAGATTCCCGGCGAACGGGGAATTGTTCGCGAATCGCCTTACGGAGATTCCCGGCGAACTGGAAATTGTTCGCGAATCGCCTTACGGAGATTCCCGGCGAACGGAGAATTGTTCGCGAATCGCCTTACGGAGATTCCCGGCGAACGGGGAATTGTTCGCGAATCGCCTTACGGAGATTCCCGGCGAACGGGGAATTGTTCGCGAATCGCCTTACGGAGATTCCCGGCGAACTGGAAATTGTTCGCAAATCGCCTTACGGAGATTCCCGGCGAACGGGGAATTGTTCGCGAATCGCCTTACGGAGATTCCCGGCGAACAGGGAATTGTTCGCGAATCGCCTTACGGAGATTCCCGGCGAACTGGAAATTGTTCGCGAATCGCCTTACGGAGATTCCCGGCGAACAGGGAATTGTTCGCGAATCGCCTTACGGAGATTCCCGGCGAACGGGGAATGATGAGGAAGATGATTAGGAAGAGGTGAGACAAGGATTGATAGTAATTAGTAAAAATTTAATGGTTACTAAACTGTTTGAAATTGTTTGTCAGACATAGATTTTAAAATATGAGATAGTAAGATATGGGAAAGGGAGAAAATAAAAATTACTCAATTTTACTCACAACTCGTTGGCATCACAAAATTGAGTGCGTTGATAAAATTGCAATGGCTGAGGTCGGAGGTTTATAATATGAAGAGCTGGGTAATGGAGATGTTTATCAGAAAATTCACACGATGCACAATTAAATGTTAACAAAATCATTTTCACTGTGATAAAACAGATTAATAACTCAATTGCATAATGCAAGAAAAGAGGATCCCCGAGGCTATATAATTTTAAAATTGAATGACTGAATCTTGACTGGAACTGTGAACTGAATTGTCAACTGCACTGCTGCTCGTCGGAAGAATTAGCGTACTGAACTGTCAACTGTAGTGTTAATAGCGCGCGTCGCGCCTTGCGCTTGCATTTTAAAGTTATTACCTCCTCCCTTCTGGATGCTGGGGAATCTTTTTAGGCGAATTAAATAATTTCTATTACTCCCTTCCTAAGGTCAAGGAGCTTGATTTTTTAAAAGGAGAGGGGTCTCTTAATATTTTTATTGGTTAAGCCCTTTGGCTCGAGACTTAGCTCCATCCAGTAGAGAGTGGGAGTGAGCTGATTATCTTATCGCTTGATGATTTGGCGATTCGGAGAAATCGCTCGAGGGTGGCCTGTCGAACGAGCGCACGTGCACTATCAATTTCGAAAGGTTTTGTCTTACGTTTATTATTTGTCACTCTTCCGAGGACCAGATCTTTATTTTGAAAATTCTTTGGATAGAGAGGCTTGGAACATAAAGCCGTACCAATAGATACGGGACAGTTAGAATTTCTCATAACAACTTTTCATCATATAACTCGTAAATTTATTTAGAGTTTCGTTGACGCTATCTCGACTGGCCATTCTCAGTATTAGATTTGTTAAAGTTTAATGACGATACACGCGGATTAGGTTGCGTTCTTCTACGCGTTATCTTTATTCCTAAGAAGAATCGATTTACATTCCAAATGCAAGTCGATCCTCGATTTCTTTCTTCCACGAAATCGTTTCGAGGAAATAAAAGAATCGTGGAGTCCACCGGACGTAACATCAGTTTAATTTCAGACAAACTGAATTTAAAATAATTTATTTAATAATCTGGATTCCTTGTTAGGATTCAGAATATTAAACAGATTATTTGAAATTATAGACGGAAAAAAACTTTTAAACAACTTGGTGCTGCGTATATTAAAAATCTGTAATATACGTAACATGTATTACTGATTTTCAGTACTAATAGTGAATTTCGGAACACTACGTATACCATAACCATATGGTTACATGAAATGGATATTATGATTTTATGAACTATATTTTCTCATGTTATATCAACTATATTTTTTATAGTAAAATGCACTATTATATATGCTTGGCGCCTTAAGATACTATAAATTATAGTGAAATTATGATAATTTCAACTATAATTTTTTATCAGTGTACATTTCCCGATATTTATTCAATTTTAATACAAATCAAGTCGATATGTTTTTTTTTTAAATTGTGATAAAATTTCTAGAGTTTAAAAAAGAAAGACATTAATATAATAAAATCAAATAGAAATATAAGTAAAACTTAAAATAAATTGAAACTGACGTACTTTTTTAACAATTCATACAATAAAAATAAAAATTCATAAAATATTTTGTTATAAATTCCTTTAAAATTATTTTACATATAGATTCTTATGAATTTTTTAAAAATTATTTTATATAGAGATTTTTAATATTAGTACCTTTTCGATATTAACGTTAAAAGTTTTATTTACATTAATGAATAACAAGTTTCATGGAAGATGGATTGGACGCAATAGTCCTATAAATTGGCCGAAGAAAATTAAAATTAATATAAAATTAAATAAGAAACGTATGAAATTAATAAAATTAACAATATTATTACAAGTATCATTTTGCGGCCAACGCTCACCATGCAGATGATCTAACAAAATAACTAAAATAATTAAGCAAACATTAGTCCTCAACCATTAATCATTAGTCATAAACCGTTCATAATTTTCTCACTCAAAAACAGTAGCAAAAATTAATAATATTAAGATGATATATATTTATAAAAGATGTTCGACACGTCCATCGCCTCATTCGATACATAATCGTGCACATCGTAAGCAAACTCGTTATTGCATTCGAAATTATATGTATCGTTATAGCTGCGAATATAATTGGCGAATATAATCTGCTTCAATAATTTTTTCTTCCAACTCCATCCTATTTTCGATGTTTTAAATAAACGTATTCTTTTACCTCCTTCCTCCAAAAAGACAGGAAGAATCTGATGTTAAATCATGTGATCGAGCCGCTCATTTTATGAGAGTATTGCTGCACAAGTACAGAAAGATGAGATGAGGATCTATCTTGTTGATACGTAAAACATTCATTGTTGTATGTTTAAAGGTACATCTTTTAGCGGCACATTTTATGTGATTAATCATTCTTTAAAAATTGATTGTATGTAACACTATTAATTATTGACGGCATTTGGAAAGATTCCAATTTAAATTAATATTAAAATTGATATTTCTACTGATAATAATAATTTCCAAATAATACAATGCATATAATAGCTTAACTTACTACTAAATTATGAAATAATCCTGCCATAAATTTATACTAAATCGGTGTTGGTAACTTTGAATAGTATATCCGTTAGAGATTACTCCATATGTGTGTTATATTGAATAAACCTTCGCGAATAAAGATTCATCTGTAAATAATATTGTTTGCAAAAATCCAGATTGTTTTTTTTCTTGTACCAATAACCACGTACAAAAATTGACTTTATGTGTATAATCTCCAGGTAATAAATTTTGAACTTTTGAAATGATATAATCTCTTCATCTATCGCCGATAGAACGGCTTATTTTTTTTGTCGTTTATTAAATGTAGGAATACATTAGGATTAGGAGATTTACGCTCAAGAAAACGTTTATTATTGCGTGGCAAGAAGTGATATTTGATTCACCGTAAATGATGAGCAAGTCACAATATTCGTTTAATGTATAATCCATTTTAATTTTTAAAATGATTACAAAATACAGGAAACATGATGCCTATAAGAAAAATTATAGTCGATCGCGACCGATATGTTCGTACACTGATAAAAAAATCGATGATAAAATTGACTATAATTGCATGGTAAAAAAATTATAGTTAGGATACTCATTTTTATAGTAAATTTTACAATAATACTGGTAATATAAACTATATATGCATGGTACCGAGAAACAATGAAACTTTTTACCATAATTTATAATAATTTCAAATATCATATAAGTAAAAAATGAAAGAAAGGAATGATACATATAATTTTACTATTCATACAGTCATTGTAACATTAATAATGGTAAATATTACTATATTATTATCTGTCGTTTAGATATTAATATAGTAGTAATAAATGAAAAAAATTATAATAACAGCTATATCTAAATAGTACGTGGAACCTGATGAATAGCACATTTAACAACATAAAACTTATTATTTGGAATGATTGTATGTGGCACATGTTTCTTCGCTTGCCGCGCACTACTCTTAACTTTTCTCGTATTCAATATTTAGCATGAAATGTATATAAAGGACTAGTATTAAACACGTAAGATCTAAAGTATATTTTTTTCCTCTTAGCAGTAGTGCGAAAAAGAGGATGCTACTCACACGCAGGTTCTCGGATTGTATGCATGTGAGCATCCTCTTTCTGACATATCACTGTTTATCAGTTTAATTTCAGACAAACTGAATTTAAAATAATTTATTTAATAATCTGGATTCCTTGTTAGGATTCAGAATATTAAACAGATTATTTGAAATTATAACGGAAAGAAACTTTTAAACAACTTGGTGCTGCGTATATTAAAAATCTGTAATATACGTAACATGTATTACAGATTTTCAGTACTTATAGTGAATTTCGGAACACTACGTATACTATAACTATATGGTTATATGAAATGGATATTATGATTTTACGAACTATATTTTCATGTTATATCAACTATATTTTTTATAGTAAAATGCACTATTATATATGCTTGGCGCCTTAAGATACTATAAATTATAGTGAAATTATAATAATTTCAACTATAATTTTTTATCAGTGTACTAACGAAATTGAAAATGCAGTTCTATCGGCGCCATATATCAGTTCCATAAAATGGGCAGCTCGATCACCTGATTTAACATCAGATTTTTTTTGTGGAGGCAAGAAGTAAAATAATACATTTATAAAAAAAATCGAAAATACACTGATAAAAAATTATAGTTGAAATGATCATAATTTCACTATAATTTATAGTATCTTAAGGCGCCAAGCATATATAATAGTGCATTTTACTATAAAAAATATAGTTGATATAACATGAAAATATAGTTCGTAAAATCATAATATCCATTTCATGTAACCATATGGTTATAGTATATGTAGTGTTCCGAAATTCACTATTAATACTGAAAACCTGTAATACATGTTACGTATATTACAGATTTTTAATATACGCAGCACCAAGTTGTTTAAAAGTTTCTTTCCGTTATAATTTCAAATAATCTGTTTAATATTCTGAATCCTAACAAGGAATCCAGATTATTAAATAAATTATTTTAAATTCAGTTTGTCTTAAATTAAACTGATTAACAGTGATATGTCAGAAAGAGGATGCTCACATGCATACAATCCGAGAACCTGCGTGTGAGTAGCATCCTCTTTTTCGCACTACTGCTAAGAGGAAAAAAATATACTTTAGATCTTACGTGTTTAATACTAGTCCTTTATATACATTTTATGCTAAATATTGAATACGAGAAAAGTTAAGAGTAGTGCGCGGCAAGCGAAGAAACATGTGCCACATACAATCATTCCAAATAATAAGTTTTATGTTGTTAAATGTGCTATTCATCAGGTTCCACGTACTATTTAGATATAGCTGTTATTATAATTTTTTTCATTTATTACTACTATATTAATATCTAAACGACAGATAATAATATAGTAATATTTACCATTATTAATGTTACAATGACTGTATGAATAGTAAAATTATATGTATCATTCCTTTCTTTCATTTTTTACTTATATGATATTTGAAATTATTATTAATTATAGCAAAAAGTTTCATTGTTTCTCGGTACCATGCATATATAGTTTATATTACCAGTATTATTGTAAAATTTACTATAAAAATGAGTATCCTAACTATAATTTTTTTACCATGCAATTATAGTCAATGTTATCATTGATTTTTTTATCAGTGTAGGATGGAGTTGGAAGAAAAAATTATTGAAGCAGATTATGTTTGCCAATTATATTCGCAGCTGTAATACTACAAATAATTGCGATAATAATTGCAATAGTTTGTTACGACGTGCACGATTATGTATCAAATGTGACGGTGGACATATTGAACATCTTTTATAAATAGATATCATCTTAATATTATTAATTTGTGCTAACGTTTTTGAGTGAGAAAATTATGAACGGTTTATGACTAATGTTTGCTTAATTATTTTAGGTTCTTATTAGATCATCTGCATGGTGAGCGTTGACCGTAAAATGTATATACTTATAATAATATTGTTAATTTTATTAATTTCATATGTTTCTTATTTAATTTGAAATTAATTTTAAGTTTTCTTCGGCCAATTCATGAAAGCACCTTTACCGACCACTCCTGAGTGCGCGTAAATATAGTCTTGTTATTGGTCTTTAAAGTTCTCCCATTTGAAAATTATTATAGCCTCGACATTTTCGTATTGGAACTTTCGTCTTAAAATGTTACAAAGAATTTGTCATTAAAATATTTATCGCGAATTTAGGAACCTGTATGTACTTATGTAATTAAGAAAATTATGTGTTTTAGAAAGTATATTGATTATAATTTCTTATTGATATTTGTTGTTTAATATAATTTTTGAGAATTTTCTGTTTTTATTTTAGGTTCCCTTCTTCGAAAAAAAATTATGAAAATAATACAAAGAAACTAAGAAATATTTTTAATCATGCTGGAACTAGTATAGAATGTATGAAAAGACTAGAGTATTATATATCTTTAATGCCTTATAATGATTTATGTGGTATTAGAGAAGAATTTATTCGTTTTCTCTGTTTCGTATCTAAAAATTCTATGATATATTGTTTTGTTTTGGACGATATAAGCAGAATTATGTCTACACCATGGTAGAATTTAATGAATTAAAGTGCCATTAACATTATATTATAAATTAAAGTAATTATTATACAGCAAATTTTTTCAGGCACGATTCTAATTTGACAACTAAATATAATTTTGGTTTAATTTTTCACTGGCTAAGACAATATCGTTTAATATATGAGCAAAATAAATTTACAAGTTTGCCGAAAGAAAAACTGCTTTTAGAAAAGCAAATTACTATTATAGTTCAATATTTTCTACCATATGTGTCTTACTCAGACATTGATATGTGGTTAGATCACATTGCGCAAAAAGTACTGTGCCGCCTTCAAAATAAACATCCTACGCATTCTGTATTCTCGATATCTTCTGAGAAATTTATTTTCTGGAGATATAACAATATCGATGATAATTTCTGGACTCCAACAGAATCAAGGCAAATAATATGTATCCTGGAAGAATATATATTTTCTGAATTAGAGTTTCAGAAATTAGTTGAATTATTGATAACATTAGATGTCGAATCTAAATATATCAATTACGTAAGTTATTTTTATATTATATTAAATTGTAATGTGCTACTTTGTTATGCACTACGCAAGCATATCTACGTGTTATCTCATAAATATCCAATATAATTTTTCTAATAAAATGTGATGATATAGATTTTAGAATATCAAGGATATATACTACCTATTATATATCACAGCGTAGCCAGAAGACTGGGTATACGCTGCTTTTTGAGAAATAACCATTTTGCAATAGAAATTTTATGGGGTCCAAAATAGTTAGTACAATTTTAGCTTGAGAGCTTATCTATCTGATGTTTTATATATATGTGTGTGCGTGTGTGTGTTATACAGGGTATCCGATAATTTTTTGCACATCCGAAGGTAGGTTGGTTCAAACTAAGAAGGAAACTTCTATACCATTTTGTGATTTTCGCAATAATTAATGAGAAATTAAGGCTTTCCCGCAATCACCACTCCTTCCCCATTTACTGCTTTGCCTGATATAAGTTACAATGGGACGATTCTTGTTGCTGTGCGCTTCTACTCATGCAGATTGGCCGACCTTTTTTAAGTAATTTCTCATTAATTATTGCGAAAATCACAAAATGGTAAAGAAATTTCTTTTTTAGTTTGAGCCAACCTACTTTCACATTTCGGGTATGCAAAAAGTTATCGGACACCCTGTATATGTTATACATATATATGTTATATATATGTTATACACAGGGTATCCCAGACCACCCGTACACCCCTTTTAAAATGAAAATAAATGGCTTTTATAAAAAATCGCGAACAATTTTTAAGTAAATCGAGGGTAAGTATTTACTTTAGGGAAGCAACCTCTGATGACCTTGACCTTGACATATGTTATAGTGGTCACCCTTCTAAGTAACTTTTAGAAGGTTTTAGCCGTCGCTCGTGATTCATTGAAAAGTTATCAACATAAGAAGTTATAAATAGAATGTAAATTTTATTGACACCGTGTAGATAGAACTATAGTATATATAATCCAGAGCTGCCACGTTTTGCACATTTCGGCCGATTTCCGTGAGTCAACGCCTATCGCCCCCCACTTACGTCTCGAGATCTTGACAACGAGCCAGCTAATAACCGTAACTAAGACACTTCAAATACGGCGCATCTATAACGCGATACCGTTCCCTATACCCCGTCTGCCAAATGTCAATATTTTATTATTAATGTAATTAATAATCGGGAATTGAAACTTTATTATACATTTTGAATTAATTATCTAAAAAGATTTTAAAGAACTCGCGTATTTTTTTAAAGTATTAACATTTGGTAGACGGAGCGTACGGAACAACATCGCGTTATAGATGAGCCGTACCTGAAGTAAAGTGTCGCGCGTCTTGGTTACGGTTGTTAGCTGGCTCGTTGTTAAGATCTCGAGAGGTAAGGGGAGAGGGAGGCGGCGATAGGTGTTGACTCACGGAAATCGGCCGAAATGTGCAAAACGTGGACAGCTCTGATATAATCTATATAAATATGAATTGTAGTCTCTGTAGAATTCTCGATTTTTATTTATATACAAGTGTTCAGTTGTTCCTTAGACATTAAAACTAAAATTTGATTTAAATAAAAAATAGGTTTGAGTTAGGTTATATCTTTCGAAAGTGGAGCCCCCCGCAAGGGGGCGGAACTCACTGTATCCACGCGTATACATTTTACTTTGACTCTCGCAGAGAGTGAACTTTGCTTCACTTTGCAAAGTACACGCGAGGGCCACCCCACACCACCCCTGAGTCAGCATAAAACGAGGTCTATTATTGTATGGTTTCACATAGGTTTGCAACTCTCCATGTGAAACGAGGTCTATCCCATACTACCCCTGAGTCAGCGCGAAATGAGGTCTATATTGTATGGTTCCACATGGGTTTACAATTTTCCATGCGAAGCGAGGACCCATAGACCTCGATTCGCGCTGACTCTGGGATGGTGCGGGGTGGACCTCGCTTCGCATGTAAAGTTGCAAACCTATGTGAAACCATACAATAATAGACCTCATTTCGCACTGACTCAGGAGTGGTGTGAGGTGGACCTCACTTCGCATGGAAAGTTGCAAACCCATGTGAAACCATACACTAATAGACCTCGTTTCGCACTGATTCAGGGGTGGACCTCGCGTGTACTTTGCAAGGTGAAGCAAAGTTCACTTTCTGTGAAAATCAAAGTAAAATGTATACTTTCAATGTGAAACATGAACATCTATATGTACACAACATCGAAAAATATGTTTCATTTGTTGAGAGTTGAACTCACAAGAATAAGTAATAGCAATCGTTCACAACGATGTCCAAGGAACAACTGAACACTTGTATATGAATAAGAATCGAGAATACTACAATTCATGTTTATATAAGTTATATATACTATAGTTCTATCTTCACGGTGTCAATAAAATTTACATTCCATTTATAACTTCTTATGTTGATAACTCTTCAATGAATCACGAGCGACGGCTAAAACCTTCTGAAGGTTACTCAGAAGGGTGACCACTATAACATATCAAGGTCAAGGTCATCAAAGGTTGCTCCCCTAAAGTAAATAATTACTCTTACTTTTTCACGTACAATTCGAATCTGTAATAAAAAGTATCATGTTCCCCTAAAAAAATTCAACTTCCGATTCGGATGACATATTTCCGGTCGGAATCAAAAGTTGAAAATATCACCATTTGATAGAGCATACCCGATTTACTTAAAAATTGTTCACGATTTTTGATAAAAGCCATTTATTTTCATTTTAAAAGGGGTGTAGAAGTGGTCTGGACACCCGCGCGCGCGCGTGTGTGTCTGTGTGTGTGTGTGTGTGTGTGTACATATGATAATTTTTCTATTATTTTCAGTAATACGGAAGAAGAATGGACTTTCATGGAGTGTTTTTATATGAGTAGATCTAATCTACAATACCCTGCAAACATTAATAGAAAAGAAAATTACATTGGGGTCAATTTTTTAGAGAATCCATTACATAATATATCAGTAAGCAATTCTTTATATGTAATCTTTTTATTAATTTTAACAAGATATAGTTAATAAAAATAACAATCAATTATAAGTCTTATGTACAATAAGTTGACATAAGTATAGTCAATTAGTCAAATTATTCCATAAGTAATAAGTAAAAGATAACTTCGTTTTATTTCTAATTTGCAATTGAAATTTTTTTAGGAGATACTTGCTGAACATTTCTGTGATCTGAAAAATCATTGTAATATATTGTACTATTGGAAACTCATTAAAATGGTGAATGTCTTAACACGAAGTTTAAATAAGTTCGATACTGAATATGTACGAATGGATAATGAATACGAAATTATTGTACACTCAATAAAGGTAGTGTATTACACACATTATATATATATATATATATATATATATATATATATATATATACAGGGTGTCATGAAAGTGAGCATGACTTTAAAAAATTAAGGTAGATTGGCTCAAATAAGAAAAAAGTCTTGTACAATTATGCAATATTAACGAGAAATAAATTAAAGAAAATCGGCCAATGCGCGTGGCTAGAAGTGCGTGGCGGTGAAGGTGGTCTCACTGTAACATATTGGCGGCACGCGGCGAAACGGTGATTGGGGAGGGGAGGAGCGATGAGTGTGTAGGCGCGCGGCGAAGGCTCTTCCCCTCTCCACTTTTCGAGTTATGAGGCTTGAAATAATTTCTTAATTTTATTACATACACCGTAAAATATCTAGTAAAATATTCATTTTTCGATTATCTTACCTCAATACTTTTATTGCACAAAATAATGTGAGAAATCAATTGGTGTAAAAAAACACATAGTTGTTTTTAAGAAAAAAATGTGTAATTGTTAATTGCAAATTACATGGTTAAATGATACAAGTCTGCTCAAAATTGGAATTATTAGTGATAAACCTGCATAAAAGGGGACTCTACTCGTATGACTTTGATCTTGACATATGTTGTCAAGGTCATCCTCCTGAGTAACATTCCAAAGGTTTTAGCCGTCGGTCGTTGTTTATTAAAGAGTACGATTCCACACAAGTGTGCAACTTTCCACGCAAAGCGTGATACACCCCACACTACTCCTGAGTCAATATAAAACGAAGTCTATAATTGTACAGTTCCACATAGGTTTGCAATTTTCCACGCGAAGCGAGGTCCATCCCTGAGTCAGTGCGAAACGAGGTTTATAATTGTACAGCTCCACATAAATTTGCAACTTTCCACGCGAAGCGAGGTCTACCCCACACCACCTCTGAGTCAGTGCGAAACGAGATCTATTATTGTACGGATTATTTATGTGTACTATGTACAATAATAGACCTCGTTTCGCACTGACTCAGGGGTGGTGTGGGGTGGGCCTCGCTTCGCGTGAAAAGTTGCAAACCTATGTGGAACAGTACAATAATAGATTTCGTTTCTCGCACTGACTCAGGGATGGTGTAAAATATATGTTGTATCTATCACTTATTTTTATTAAAATCTAGATCTATTATTGTATATGGTGTCCGAAAATTATGTGAAATTAATAAAACTTTTTTTGTCTATAACTTTTTAATAAATACATGACCGACGGTTAAAACCTTTGGAATGTTACTCAGGAGGATGACCTTGACAATATATGTCAAGATCAAAGTCATACGAACAGGATCCCCTTTTATGCAGGTTTACCAATTATTTTTATATAGATTTAATAAATACGAACGCATCTTTATTTTTCAGTTTTTTGTTTCTCGGATTTGTACTATTTGGCATTTAAATCACTTACACACACACACACACACACACACACACACACACACACACACACACACACACACACACACACACACACACACACACACACACACAATATATATATGTATAAAATAATAAAAATAATATAATTATCTATATAACTTAAAGCATTACAATAATTACTTTGGAAATTACTTGATAACATACTAGTTAAATTTTATTATTACATTTGTATACATACAGAATGGAACCAAAATCGTGAGAAAAATACAACCAGAAATAAGAGATAAAAAAAATAAATTTGCAATTGGTATCGTTGTACGCATTCATAGACATGTAACAGAGCAATTGGGTATTATGCTCAGAGAAATTGATTCTCACACTGGCGTGATAATTGGTAGGCATTATAAATGCGAAGCTTGGTTCGTAAAAAGAAAGTTGGAATCTTTTGTTCCATATCTAAGCGAATGCTGCGATACAAAGAATGATAGTGGCCACTTTTGTATATGTAGATGTGAAGAGATCTATTATAATATACACGCAAGAATTCAATTCCAACCACATTATATAATTCTCGCCGAAAATAATATGTTATATTATTTGCCACAAGGTACAAAAATATTAGTATTAGTAACATTATAAATTATATATCTTCTATGAGTTTTCATTCACGCAATAAAATATATCTTTTTTTTATTTCAGATACTCTATCAATATGTTCACCTAGATGGATCAATAACGTTGAAATAGGACGATATTTTTCTAAATTCGAAGGTACTCATTACGTACCAAATGAAAGCCTGGCAAAAGAATATCCAACTGATATGGCTGCTATTCATGAAATACTTCCCAGTGTCCCTCAGCAGTGTGCATAATAAATTTTATAATTTGTGTAACATAAATATATTAAAATTATGTAGAAATAATATTTTAGCTTTTCTCTACGAAGATTTTGTGACATTCTAGACATTGTAAGATTAAAAATACAATGTTAATTATAGTATAAAAATAATATATTGAGAATATATATATATAGAATTGTGTGTCGAAATTATGTACCAATAAATGCTTATAATCCATCATAACTATTCAAACTCTTTTATTGGTGAATTGGCTTGAGTTTTCACAACATCGAATAATTTCCAATTAAACTCTCGTTATGTGCAACGTGTTATATAATTCTATAAATTTTATGGACCTTATGTTATATCAAATTAAGTCTATGTGTATTTTACGCATCTCGTAAATTTTCATCCGACCGATCAATCATAAGTCAAATGAAACGCAAAGTATAGCATCATTAATAGAGATATATTATAATATATAAAGATAAAGAATATTTTACTCAAATGTAAATAACAAATTATTGTTTACATTTATAAATATTAAAAATTTGCCTTTATAAATTATACATGTATATAGAAATAATGTATGCTTAATATTATTATTTTTCCTGGATTATAATAAAAATGAATATTTTTGCTTTCACTTTCAATTAAGTTAAAAGAGATTTATGATGTGAACATTTGTACATTACTAATTAATTAATGTGAATATGTGAATATCGGAATACTATTAATTAACTATCAAGAAATTAGAAATAAAAATTTAAAAATAATTATTGTAGTAAAAATATTTAAATTTTTATGTAGAAGAAAAATTTGAAAGATTTCTTTTTAACGAGGAATAATATAAGTTATTATATAGAAATTTTACGATCACATAACAGAAATCTTATTTTTCACTTAGAAAGCTAAAAGAATATCTTGAAATATAGTATAATCAAATTAATTAGCAAACAACCAAAATTTATATTATGAAAGAAATGCAAATATTGCAATATATTTAAAAGGATTATAATTAAAATGCAATATTTAGAAATACCATATAAACATAAAATAATGAAATCTTGTATGGAAAATATCAAAGTTATTATATGAAAAAGAAAGAATTAGCAAAAATGAAAAGTCTATAATTAAAAAATGAGGAGGAAATAAATAAGAAATGTATATTTAAATTAGTATTTATTGTCACATAATATTTGTTGGGTGTTATGCGAATGGAAAATCGTGTTCTTGTGGACTGTATAATTTTATTTTCTTGAAATAGAACAAACGAACTGTGTCTGATCTCTCGACACGACGACGCGATACAAATTTGTCTTGACTCGAATTAACAAAGTAAGCGCGAGCCGAGAATCGGTAGCTTGTGTCTTGAGAAAGATCGCGAGAGATTTGTATCCGAGAAAGAGCCTTCGTTATTTCACTATCTTAATGCCTTTTCGGATCTCCTCTTAAGGATCTTCCCACTAATTCGCACGCTTGCGCGAATGCTTAGGCGCGTGCATCGATTATAGATCGCATGCTCAATACATCAATTCTATACAATATTAGTATTTATTGTCATAAAATTTTAAATAACGAAAGTTTACAAAATTTTCAGAAGCTGTCGACCGAGTGACGTTTCATTCAAACTTTCAAATATATTAAATAAGTATTTTACAACCGAAATGACCATCAATTTAGGTAGAGTAATTTTGGAAAGAATATTAAATATTTAAAAACCGTTAAAAATCAATTATTTGAAAAATTTTCTTTATGAATTTATGGGATGTAAAGTGAGTGGACTTCATTCACTATTTATGATAATTCAGACCAAAGAAATCTTTATTTTTTGTGTCGTGAATGATCAATTAAACTATTTGAAACATTCGTATGTTCTGATAGAGTACATTTATAGCACCGTGTAAAAGATAGTAATATTGAATAGATATTGAAATTACAATATTATTATAAGATAGAGGTAGGTTATTGCATCACGCAATGTACTTAATTATTTCTGTAATAAATTTCTGTATAAAGAGATTATATATAAATTATAATGTCTGAGAGAGAGAAAGGAGGAGAGAGAAAAAGAGAGAAAGAGAGAGAGTTCCAATATAATATAGAGTTCACTACTGTAATATGATAAATTATGCCGATCAATTTCAATCGACACGTCGCATGATAAGAATATTTCGCTGTTATTCGTGATTCATTGTTTTCATAAATTATAAATTCTCCTCTTTTTATTTACGCTTTATTGTTAAATTATGTGCTAAAAAATACACTTTTTTAATTATTGTCTTTAGTTCTTGCATGTTTAAGAATTTGTCGTTTTTTACGTAAATAATTTTAGATTATTAAAAATATGTAATATTTGTTAAAAATATAGAAAAAAAATCGTTTAACACGTATATTAAAATAAACTTTCTTAGGTTTAAATTATTTTGATTCCGCAATTTAGAAAAAATTTATTTTATAATGTAAAACATGAAAATCTGTCATTTTGTTACAATTTTTCATATTTCAATTTAAAAACTTGCAATATATAATATAATTATGTTAAATATTTATCAATATAATAACATTAGACTAGAAATAAAGATCTCTTCCTTACATTAATGATTTACTTAAGATTTACTTGTATAATATAACTTTCATGCCTTCCGGAATTTATAACGAAGCCATATTTTATTATGAATGTAATTTAAAAATATTAAATATTTTCAAAAGTATATATTGTCCAAACTTATTACATTGTGTAATATAATTTTTGAAAGTTTTTTGTTATAGGTGATTTACTGCCAAAAAGTAGTATAACGAGATATGGAAGTACATAGAGATACAGAATGCAATTTGTAATATGTAGATTTTACAAAACAAATACGAGCGGGTATAAAATATATCAAAAACATACTCTTTTATATCTTGTCACGGACGACTTCCGCTTAAATCGCCGTCGGATAGACGAAGTCGGGATCAGAGTCCGGTTGTCGTAAAAAAAAAGCGAGAGCGTGTGTGAATGTGAAGAAAGAATAAGTGTTTATTATAAATCGTACAATGTATGTCTGTGTGTGTGTTTTACAATGTGAGTGTATGTGTGTTGCACGTGGTGTATGTTAAATGCGCGAAGAGCGTGGTGTTGTACGGTTTCGCTGGGCGAAGAATATGCTAGGAATATACGCGTGGTTGTATTGCACGGTATAAATGCACGTGAGGTTGTACGCAATAAAAGCGTTGTTCGGAAATGCAGAGAGGGAGTTACTTATAATCCGATAATAACGTCGCTTTCGCAATGCAAGATGCTTCGTGTATCGCGCGTGTTTACAACGCGAGTGCGTTCAATGACCGCTCGACGTAGCGCGTCTCGTATATACAGGGTGGCCCATTTTAATCCATCCAGTCGAATATCTCGAAAACCAAGCCCGGGAGAGAAAAATGTTTCAGACAAAAGTTGTTTGGTTTCGAGGGGGCCATAAGATGATACCATTGGTTTGACCTTGAAGAGTCATTTGAAGGTCACGTGAAGGTCATCTCAATTTTTTTAAATGGCACCCCCTATTTTTTATTACATATTCTTGTAGCTGACCTCGAGAGCTTTCCAAAACACTATAATTAAGTTAGTTTCCACTAAGTACTTTCCGAGTTATGAGGCTTGAAATCATTTCTTAATTTTACATAAACCGTAAAATATCTTGTAAAATATTCATTTTTCGATTATCTTACCTTAATACTTTTACGTACAAAATAATGAGAGGAATCAATTGGTGTAAAGAAAACACATAATTGTTTCGAAAAAAAAAATGTAATTGTTAATTGCAAATTACATATTTTTTCTTCAAAACAACTATGTGTTTTCTTTACACCAATTGATTCCTTTCATTATTTTGTACATAAAAGTATTAAGGTAAGATAATCGAAAAATGAATATTTTACAAGATATTTTACGGTTTATGTAAAATTAAGAAATGATTTCAAGCCTCATAACTCGGAAAGTACTTAATGAAAACTAACTTAATTATAGTGTTTTGGAAAGCTCTCGAGGTCAGCTACGAGAATATGTAATAAAAAATAGGGGGTGCCATTTAAAAAAATTGAAGTGACCTTCACGTGACCTTCAAATGACTCTTCAAGATCAAACCAATGGTACCATCTTATGGCCCCCTCGAAACCAAACAACTTTTTTCTGAAACATTTTTCTCTCCCGGGCTTGGTTTTCAAGATATTCGACTGGAGGGATTAAAATGGGCCACCCTGTATACAGGGTGAATTTTAATGGTTGTGTCAATCTTTTTATCATGCGGGAGATTATCGACCGCAATTGTAATAAATTGATCAGTACATAGATGTCAGATAATTAGATCGGCCGTATCGAAGGCCGGAATATAATGTGTACAATTAAAACAAGTTAAAAGCTAAAATTATGTGTGTAGTATGGATTTATTTTTATTATTAAAGCTACGTATTTATTATTATTATTATTATTATTATTAAAGCAACGTATACATATTCGATATATTAAAGCAGTAAGAATACATATTTAAAAATTTAGTTCAAATTTAACACTTTAATGTTTCATGTAAAACTTTATTTCAAATTCCGCATTTATTTTTATGATAAATTTTTATTATTGTTTTATACGCTAAAGATATGTAGCATTTCTTCCTTCTTGAAATAAAATTACGCAACTGTTCCATGAGAAATACATTCTTATGAAACAATTGCGTAATTTTAATTTAAGAAGGAAGAAAATTTTTTGCTGCGTATTTTTAACATATAAACAATAATAAAAATTTACCATAAAAATAAATGCGGAATTTGAAATAAAGTTTGCATAGTTGCAAATTCACTGCAAAATGTTGCTGCACCATTGTTGTGGGATTGCAATGTTAAAATGTCCGCTTTTAGGAATATTGCAATGTAAGATTGTAGCAATGTTACGGTGCAACGTATTTGTAATATTAAAACGCGTTTTGCTACAAATGCAGACACCGTTTTAAATTTAATAAATAAACTTTGAAAATATAAAAAAATGTTTAAGAAAGATAGGAAAAAATGCCTTTAAAAAAACATCTATTAGTGTTTTTTATTAGATGTTTCTTAAATATTTATCTCAATATATACATACAATTATTTTACATACATTCGACACCAGAATATTTTAATACGTGCAATAAATGAACTATTTCCTATTTACTCATTCAATTGAGAAAAATCTGTTTAATATTCTGAAACTCAATGAGAGATCCAAATTATTAAACAAATTATTTGTTTAATAATCTAGATCCCTCATTAGAGTCAGAATATTAAATAAACCAAGTCAGTTTATCAGAAATTAAACTGACACAAGACAAGAAATATAATTACTACATTAGTCCTTTGTAGACCTTATATCCACTTTAGATGAATTCGAATACGAGTTAGTTAAATTTGGTGTCGCCGCGTAGCGGCAAGTAAAGAAACACATGTTATACATTTTCGCTATGTTAAAACGTTGCTGCAACATTGCCAAAGTAATATTACAAAATAATGTCTCTGCATTATTTCTGCAATATTACACTGCAGTGAGCAATTTTGTAACAATGCAGCAATGTTGATGCAAGCTTCTGTGCTGTATGGGTAATAATAAATACGTAGCTTTAATAATAAAAATAAATCCATACTACACACATAATTTCAGCTTTTAACTTGCTTTAATTGTACACATTATATCCCGGCCTTCGATACGGCCGATCCAATTATCTGACATCTATGTACCGATCAATTTATTACAATTGCGGTCGATAATCTTCCGCATGATAAAAAGATTGACACAACCATTAAAATTCACCCTGTATATATAGCATAATTATTATTTATATATTGCAGAAATGTCGATAATAATTATATGGATATTTGAATCATTATTATAGCATTTGGATCGGTTAGCTACGCTGTAATATGTTGGGAAATAATACTGTATAAGTGATGCATGTAACAAAATTTTGCAGAGAAATAAAATGAAGAAGGCAAAAAGTATTGAAATTAAATGATAGCTTTGAGTGAATAATGTTGAAGTGTTATTGACTTTGAGAGAGAGATGCACTTTCTTTTCGAGACAATTCTTTATTTTTGTTTGCTAGCTGATAATATACTCTTGCTTTTCTTTTACATACCATAAACAAAACATTACACACACTCACCTCTTTTTTTGTTTTTTATAGCGCTACACGCGGAAAACCATGTTACTATTTGAACTACATCTTTCTTAGAGATCCAACAAGTATAAATTAAAAAACAATTAATTACTTTTGCGTTACAACCGCATACATATTTATGTATACCGAGTATAATATTTGCAAATTTTATTTTGGTTTTTCTATTAAAGATTAAAATAAAAAATAATTTAAACTCACAGTACGGTGCGCAATAATGAAGTTGCAGTATATAATGTGTTGTATAACGTTGACTCGTAAAATACAAATACACCCAAAATTATACACACATATATGACAAACAATGTTAAAAAAGTATGAATATTTCAAAATGTACTTATACTGCGACTAATTAAATTTTCATTTTGATTCTTTATATAGGTATTTAATAAAAGGTTTTAATTTCGGAAACAAATTTTTTAGATATAAATTTTTTTAGATATAAATTTTTTAAGTTGCAAAGTGTGAGAAATATATAAAAATATATTTATATGTGTATATAATCTAAATAATTATAAATTTTAAATAATGTTAAAACATTTTTTATACATTTAAAAATAGTAATCAAAAAATAAATTTAGTAAAAATATATCAATTATCATATTAATATTTTATATACAGGGTGTCCCACAACTCATAATTAAAATTTTATTAACGTATTCCTGAGCAAAATCTGAGACAAAACTTTTAATACAAAAATCTTGAGGCTACAATAGTTTTTGAGTTATAAGTTTGCCAATGAGTTCGTGTAGAATTTGCTCGCTCAAGTCCATAACTATATTTACATACGATTTACCGATCTGTCATTGATTTTTTCATGTTAGTATTAATTCCTACTGCATAGCTGATTTTATTTTGTCGTTTCTTATGTGTGTGTTTATTATGTACAATGTACATAATAGTAATTAATTAGTATAACAAGCAAATTATAAATAATATACGGAAAACATTTAATTCTTTTTTAAATAAAAATTTAAATAATTATTCAATTATTATTACATTTAAACAAAATTATAAAATCTAATGTTTTAACATAGTTGAAAAATGAAATACATTTCCTTTCAATAAAAGAAATATTTTAAAAATTAATCTATTATCATTATAAAATAAAATAAAAAGTGAAATCAGCTATGCAGTAAAAATCAATATCACCTGACATGAAAAAATCAATAACAGATCGGTAAATCATATGTAAATATAGTTATGGACTTGAGCGAGCAAATTCTACACGAAATCATTGGCAAACTTATAACTCAAAAACTATTGTAGCCTCAAGATTTTTGTATGAAAAGTTTTGTCTCAGATTTTGCTCAGGAATATGTTAATAAAATTTTAATTATGAGTTGTGGGACACCCTGTATATTTTGGGTATTGAAAAATCATATGAATTAAAATTATAATCAAAAATTTTTTTATTATATGCGTTATATTACGTAGTGTAAATAATGCAAGATAAATAAAAAATAAGCAATCCGGGCACGCCAAGTTTTCAGAACTTACTTCAATTTAAAGACTGTGCGATTTAAAACTTGCATAAAACGTTTTTTTTTAAATTATATACATTATATAAAAAAGGAATTAAAAAACTCCTAATTCTCATTTAATGTTGGATTTAAATATTTTAAAAATCAAGTTTCTCTGAATAAATATAAAATGCGTTTTAATTTCTTAGGGAGAATTTATGTATAATATTTCTACAATGTATAAAATTTCTAAAATTGATTTCATAGCAAATATTATATCAAATTTATAAATTGCTCTTAAGTACTTGGCTAATAGTAATTATTGATTTCATATTTAATTTTGATATTTTAATAATTAGAGATTTGAACTAAAGACGGATACACAAGAAGTTTCACTATAGAGAAAGGAATAAGACAAGGATGTGTGCTGAGTCCATCCCTGTTTAACACATACATTGCAGACTTAGATAGGGAACTAGCGAAAAGAAATATCGGAGATATAATTTTAGGAGAAGAAAGAATATGATCACTAGCGTATGCAAACGATATAGTTTTATTGGCAAAGAATAAAGTAACGCACTAGAGGATATGATGGATACATTGAAAGGGTTTTTAAGAAAAAGAAAAATGAAATTATGTACGGATAAAACTAAAGTATTGATATTTAATAGTAGTGGGAAGGGCAACAAAGAAAAATGGAAATGGGAAAATAGGGAAATTGAGGAAGTAAAAAGTTTTAAATACTTGGGTTTCACATTTAACGGGAAAGGTAATTACAAAGATCACATTAAGCGAATTAAGTAAGAAAGAGAGAATCGCAGCAAGTATGTGGGTTAGGAGAAAGTAGAGAAAGAGAAAAAGAAAGAGAAAGAGAAAACACATACAGAAGCAAACAGTACATAGTAGGATAAGGGAGGCGAGGTACAATAAAAGATATAAAAAAGTAGGAATAGAAAGACCTAGTTATCTTAAAAAATAAATATTAGATATTGAGGGAATGAATGATAAGGTAAGAGCATTATTAAGATGTGGTAATATGGAAAGAGATAATAGATATTGGATAAAGGAAAATGAGTATAGTATGTGTATTTTGTGAAGAAGGATTAGATAATATAGAATATTATGTAGGAGAGTGCGTAGAAGTGAAGAAGTGGTTTGCGGGTCTAGGAAGAAATGTAAATGAAAGGATCCAAAAAGTTCTGAATGATGATTTAGAAGAAGAGAAAGGAAAAACCCCAGAAAGATTATGGAAGGAAAAAGAGAAGAAAGAAAGAGGAAAAAGAATAAAGTGTATACAGAACAATTAGAAGAGCTTATATAAGATAGGAAAGAAATAGAAGTAGATGGTAAAAGATAGGTAAAAGAAATAATGAGGTAAAGAAATAAATAAAAGTATAAATGAAAAAATAAGTTATAAATTATAATTATAATTATAATTATAAGCGAAAATATGTGATAAAAGGAGATAAAGAGTGACACTATGTGATAAGATAAGAAAAATTTAAAGTTTTATAAAGAAATGTAAATGAATGAGTGTATATATAGTATATAGGTATGTAAATAGATATGTAAGCGAGTATGCTGGTATGGAAGCAAATAGGTACGCATGTATACATATATACAGGGTGTTAGAAAAGTCTGGAAACGGTCAAATATCTCGAAAACGAAACGTTTCTGAGAAAAATGTTTCCAATCAAAGTTGTAGGGTTTTAAAAGTTCTATTCAATGATCATATCCGTTTGACCTTGAGTGGAGGGGTCAAGGCGAGGTCAAGGCCAACATAATTTTTTTAAATGGAATACCCCATTTTTTATCACACAGTATTAAAGATGACAGCGAGACGTTTCCAAAACACTACTTGATGACCTATTTTTGTTGAGAATTGTCTGAGTTATGAGCTTTAGAATTTACGGTGCCGATTTAGATTTAAAAGGTATGGATGGATGAATGTTTAGAAATATTGTAATCAAGTCTCTTCTTGGCAATAGCTGAAGAAAGTAAAGAATTAACTAACTACATACATTTTAATATTACGCACCGTTTACTGCGTTCAAATAATTTTGGTCTTTTTTTTACTCTATTGATAAAAATTATCTTTTATTACTTTCTATATTCTCTTAATAGTTCGATTTTAAGTTAGTTTTTCTTTCTCTAATTTAATTTTTTATGCTTGTTTCTCATAATTATTTTCTTTCTCTACATTTATACTTTCAGAGTACTTGCTAATTCAGTCTTTACTTCATCCAATGTTTTCTCTAGATACTGATTGCTATATTTTCTTTTCTTATATATATAATTCGACGATAATGTTTGTATATCGTCTTTATTCTTTAACGAATTTATTTGTTTCAATTTATCTGATTTCTAAGACTTTTAGAGCTATTGATTTCATTTTTCTTCATTAAATACTGGAAATTAAAAACAAATATTTAATCTTTGCGAAATTAATATTTCTTATCGAGCAAAGTAATTGTTACGTTCGATGGACTCCACGATTCTTTTCTTTCTTCGAAACGATATCGTGGAAGAAAAAAATCAGGGATCGACTTGCATTTGAAACACAAAGCGATCCTTCTTAAGAATAATGATAGCGTATAAAAAAACGCAACCTAACCCGCGGAAATATATAATACATACACACACATAATTATAAGCGCTAACATGTATTTTTCATTCTTTCTTTATCTTTTTAAATATATTGTATTTTTAATTTAATATATAATTTAATTATTTAACCCTTCCGTTCTCTTCCCTAAATCCTGAGATCGCACTAGGTCCCATCCCACGTAACAAGGATTAAATTCCTTTACCGAAAAGGGACCATCGAACGAATAGGCTTAAAACCGTAGTGTTAAAGAGACCTTCGGTCGCTGACCTGTGTCAGGCTCTTCACATTCGTTCGACCCGATCCATACACACGCCCGAATAAAGTGTGTCACGGGATAAATAAGTTACGTTCTTCTATACGGCCCATCCATTCCAGGGTCTGGACGTAACACAATCTAATGTAACTTAAATATTACAATAACAAAAAAATATCTTATTGCAAAATATTTTATTTGGATCATTTTCATCATCTTCTTCAAGAATTTCATGTACAATATTTTCTTTGTTATCTATAGCATCAGAAAATCAAAGTGAATTAAAAGGATTCACTAAATCACATATTGATGTCTCACCCATCACTTCTTTTACACGCTTCAGCAAAAGATTTTGCCTTAAATTTGCTATTTCTCCATATTATAAATGTAATAATAATTTAAAACGTTATTTTATTTATATTTTTATATTACTACTCCTATATTATTATTATAAATTATATATTTAATTATAAATTATATATTATAATTATATTATAGTAATAATATAATATAGTAATAATATATTAAGATTGACAGAGGCACTTTTAGAAAAAATGTTTGATACAATAGTTTCTTATTTTTTGATGTTCCGATCCGGATGGCATATTTCCGGTCGGAATCAAAAGTTGAAAATATCACCATTTGATAGAGTGTACCCGATTTACTTAAAAATTGTTCGCAATTTTTAATAAAAGCCATTTATTTTCATTTTGAAAGGGGTGTACGGGTGGTCTGGGACACCCTGTATTTTAACTTTCTATGCAAAGCGAAGTCCAGCCTACACCACCCCTGAGTCAACACAAAACGAGGTTTATTATTGTACGGTTCCACATGGGTTTCCAACACGAAACGAGGTCTACCCCATACCACCCCTGAGTCAGCGCGAAACAAAGTCTATTATTGTACAGTTCCACATGGGTTTGCAACTTTCTATGCAAAGAGGTCCACCCCACGCGACTCCTGAGTCAGTGTAAAATGAGATCTATAATTCTTCACTCAGGAGGGTGATCTTGATAACATATGTCAAGAAGCTCATTGGAGGTGAGTCCCCTAATATCAACCTTTACCCTTTGTGCTTTTTCGTTCTGTCAGGAAATATAACGGTCAAAATAAGTAATAAATATTAATAATAACAACAGAAATGCAGTTACATGAGAAAGAAAATTATTATTAATACAAAATAATATACAAATAAATCTATATAATATACAGTTGTCTTAGACTTACGGAATCAACCGTTTATGGCATGTTCTTGAAATTATTTAAAGACAAAAATCCTAATGCTAAAATGTTGAGGAAGATAGTAATTTAGCACGAAAGATTAAAGATTTCCAATCGCATTGTGTTTTTCCGCTCTCAAAGACTACATAGCGCATCGAGGGGTCCGCACAGCGGGATCTTTAATTTTTTGTAGTGTCGAAACTGTTTTTTTTAACATTTTCATCTCCAAATGATCTTAGTACTCTGCCATTAACGACTGATTTGGTAAGTCCAGGACACCCTGTATGATATAAATAATAATAAAAATATAAATATAAATAATTTAATAATTAATAGTAATAATTAATAGTAATAATTTATTATTTTTTGTGTTATTTGTGTTATTTTAATATTGTTTATTTATGTATATGTATTCCTTTTCCTCTCAACATCGTTTTTCATTTATTTATTTATTTTTCTAGAAATCATTTTTTTGAAGTGCAAAACTAAAAATTATATTGTAAAAATTTGAGATTTAGAGATTTATAGTAAAATAAATCTATATGTTCTATATACATTTTTGTACATAATATAATTTATATAATGATACAAAAAATATATTTTATTAGAGTAATAAGAAATAGGAAAAGAAAAGTATTTTCTTTTGCAGATTTCTTAAAATTTTAATTGTATTTTTAATAATTGTATAATGATTTTATATTACTTTATATTTAATCTTTTTTATTAAGATTTTAAGTGAATTAATTCATAAGCCTTTGTAGATTATATTGAAGAAAAATCAAAATTACTTTTTGGATATAAAATTGAATATTTTAGTGTTAGATTTGGACATTAATTTCATTAGCCGAGAAAAAATCATTCTTTATTTAAATAAGTGTACGATAATCTACTTAATACAACAATCATTTAATAAATAATAAATTTGTGTTTTAAAAAAATTCTCTCTATAATTAAATTATTCCGTGATAATGTATATGTAATACATTTATATTGTCGTGTATACATATATAATATACGTATATATACGTATGCGAGATGAGTTAAAAGTATGTTTTAAAAATTTGTGATCGTATTTCTGGACAAAAAAGAAGAACAAATATTCATATGAACATATGGTAGCAAATATTTCGTTCGAAATATGGATCGAAATGGAGATAAATCAATAATATCAGTAATGATTTATTTGAACTTTACAATTTTATTGTTCTTTGCAAAAGATACTCTACATATCCTCATTTTCAATACATGTCTGAGCACGACATGACTGGCGCATTCGTTCAAAAACAACAGGATTTTCATGGGCTGTCTTGCAAGCATTTTGGACACGTGGTTCATAGGTCCTCTTTATTGTTAACTGGCGTTTGATAAATGACATTCTTCAAATAACCCCACAGATAAAAATAGTAAAGTCAGGTCCGATGATTTATGTCCATTCGATAACGGAGCATTTGCGTCCATATGTTCATGAAAATTTATTCTTCTTTTTTATCCAAGAACACGCTCACAAATTTTTAAAATACTTTTACTTTTGACTCACCTTGTACGTATATCGTCGTATAGTATACTATATCATCAAGTAAAATATTTCGACAACAAATTAATAATAACATAGTTTATTCCTTGCAATATGTAATGTGCTAATGTTTGTGTGCTTCGGCTCTGTTATCATATGCGCGATGACAGGAAAGTAATAGTACTAAAAAGTAATAGACGTTACCTTATATCCTTTTTTTTTTAACGCAATCGTGACCATAGGAAAATTATTTGCTACGATAATATGATTAATAAGAAATTGATTTTTATAATTATTATGTAACATATATATGCGACGATAGATCTCCAAGCGCCTATTTCACGTAATTTATTCATTTAATCAAATAAGAAGTACAGAAATCATAAGAAGTAACAGAAATCCAAAATAGTATAGGTAAAAATACATAAAAGGTACATATCATCGAACGCAATACTGGGTGACGGAACTTTGATGGCAAGGATATAAAATATATATAATGTATTAATGTGTGTGTGTGTGTGATATGTATATAATATATATGTAATATATATTAATAACCTACACATATTACACATATATAAACATTTAATATATTTTGTAAGTGTAAGGAAACTTTTCCTGTATCATTAGGTGCTTTCCATTTACATCAAAACTCAGATAAATCTCACTTCTGTCTTTCTTCAACATTCATATTAAAGAAAAACAGAAGTGAGATTTATCTGAGTTTTGATGTAAATGGAAAGCACCTATTAATCGCATACATACGAAGGTAATGTTCTACATACATATAAGGCTGAATAGCGCCGAAACTATCTTTTTCAAAAGTTGTGCCCATTAAGACTCTTGATTAGAATATCTTAAATTAAAACATATCAAAAATCTAGCCAATTCGATAGATAGCCATTTTCCATTAAATTAATCAGATGTCCTTTATAATGTAAATAACCAAATGTTATTTATATAACTATATGCAACTTATTTTATAATGTATATTAGAAAATTAAAAGTATTAAAATACAGAATGTTAAAATGTTTTATAATGAAAAATATTTTGATTTTTTCCGTAAGATTAAAAAAGAAATCTTTTTATAAACAGAAATTGTTAGTTGTATAGAGGAAAAGTCCTATAAATATAAAATTTTAACATGCCTGACAAATTTTAAAAAGTTTCTTAGGAGAAGACAAGAGAGATACTGAAAACGAAAATATTTGGAAAAAGAGAAAAGTAAAAACTAACAAAGTTTGTAAGAGCTCAATTAAATAATCTCTTTACGACTAGACTTTAAAATAATCGTTTTAGTCCCAGGTAAAGAAAGTTTATTGTACGTTTATACCTTATATCCTCCTAATATGTTTAGACATAGAGAAGAATAGATCAACGGAAAAAATTTTCCAAAGATTTTCGAAAATCAGGTAGAGAAAGTATGAAGATAAAAGCTGCAATTTCTAAATCTATGTAAATGTGTATTATTGTCGGGAACAAAAATTCACAAGTCATTAGTCCGAACAATAAAAGAGGAATTTTCTTATGCTAAAAATTTAAGTTCTGATTATAATATATGATCAATTATTATAATATAAAATTAATAGGATAAAGTAAATAAAATAAAATCTTTCAAAATCTGTAAATAAACAATGTATGTTTGTATTTAAAAGAGATCAAATTTTATCTCTATTGAAATAAATGAATGATGAGAAGATCGAAAATATAATTCGAAATGTTCGAATATATATTATTAAATTAAAATTGAAAATTTAAATCGTAAAGTTTATGCAAAATTAAATTGATGAACATAAAATAAATAAATACTAACATTCGTCTCCGACATTCATCTCACATATTTAGCGATTATATATGATTTATTTCTAAGTTATTTTAATTTTCCTTAAATGAATAAATATAATAAAATATCAAAAAATAGTAAAATGAAAAGAAAAAAAAAATTCCGATAAGAAAAATATGATAAAGATTTGATAAGGAATTGATAAGAATTTGATAAGAATTTGATTGAATTTGATAAGGATTTGATAAGAAATTTTGATAAGGAAAAAAGAAATTCCGATAAGAAAAATATGATAAAGATTTACGAGAAATCTAGAGGTATAAGATTTGTTTACATTATCGAAAAAAAAACGTAAAAAGAGAAGAATATTATTCAATTGAGCTCACTATTTATAGAAACGACACACGTGAACGCGGTATAAATAAAAAATGGCAACAAATGCCAGTTTGCAATCATTGCGTGAGGAACTTTCCCGTAAATATCTGTAAAAATTAAAATGTCTACTAATAATGCACGATTAAGTTTTTGAAATATAAATTTCTGATGAATAGCGCAACCACATGCAGCAAATAATAATTCTCGAGGCAGAGTGTATATTAAATCAAATCGTGTGTATGTATCTGTGTTGTATAAAGCTCAACATCAAAATATAATGGCTATACTGCTATGTTAATAGATATAATTCTTTTTTTTTATTATATAAAATAAGATGTTATTGTCTATATCCTCGATTTTGGTTTACATTCTCCTTTGACAAATTATGTAAAAAAAATATAATAAATCTGAAATTTACTGAAGGTTTCCCGTAAATCAAAAAGCATTTTTTAAAAATGGGAATTTTAGGAATTTTTATACACACAAAATTTTTATTTAATTCAAATTATGATTTACAGAGAGCTCAACGCTGGGCTTGACACTAATGGTATAGCTTTTACTATCTTCTTCGAGATATCGCAGTGCATGTATAATTGATAGTCAAAAAGCTGAAAAATTCCACTAAAATAGCATTGGAACAAAGTTATAAAGCCATAAATCTTAAGAACAATAAAGAGACAAATGGTCTAGGAATTTTTTTTTGAAAGAATTTGTCATTTGTTAAAATTTGTCCTATTGGCTAGTTTCTTTGACCAATCAGAACAGATGGATCTGTGTCCCTTTTATCCAGATTGACAAACACTTTGAATCATTTCTAGACGAAATACAAGTTTAGTCACATCACAGAAAGTGCACGGACGCATTGCAACCAGTACTAGAAGCTACAGTAAATTTTGTGCGCTTACATTTGTGTGTGATTAGTTCATCAGCATATAATCGAAATTAATATAATTGAATATTAATACGAAACCATTAAATAATCGGTTGCGATCATTTTTTTCAATGGCTACAATAATAGATTTGCCGGTAGAAGTGATCACTATCATATTGGAAAACAAGAATATCAGCGTTGAGGATATATTGAGTTTTGAATCCACGTGTAATAGATTACAGCAAATAACATTCAGCACGAAATTTTGGGAAAAAAAATTTTATCAAAGGTACTTTTTCTATTTAGTTTTTTTTTATATATTTTTTTATTTAAGTTTTCTTTCATATGCGGTTGATTGTTGTTGCTTAACGAAGCTCAATCTCCGCTAAAACAATAATGAAATAATAAAAGAATTATTATGTTATTATCTTATTAATTCATATTGCGTCTGTTGCTTCATAGCATATTGAGCTTCTGACGTTACAATTTAATACAATCGTAATAAAGAAAATTCAAAATCTGTTAAAGTTGAAATCTTAATTCGTCTTAAGACTCGACAAGTTATAATAAGTTTCATCAATGAATTTTTAAAAAAAGCTATGCGCTATTTAATAAAGACAGATTTGCTTTATTTCGCGGCTCATTGTTATCGTAATAATATCTTTTCTGAATTTTGTTATTAAATTATTAGCATAAGAATTATCTTGTATTTATTATTGTTTTTACTAAATAGAAATATGTAGTTATTTTACATTACTCAATGTTAGAAATATGTAATTATTTTACATAAATTGTTTTAAATTGTTTTAAATTATTAAAAATGAGGAATTGGAAAAATTATTGTTGATGTATAATAGAATTTTTATGTTTAAAAATTATTTTAATTTTATAATTGCAAAAAATTTTATTTTATATAATAAACATAATAAACCATTAGATTAAAGTTGTTGCGATTTTTCATATTATATTTTTAAAATTTGGAATATGGTTATGTATAAGTGTATATATTTATAGTAGTTTATATTTTTCATATTTTATTTTTAAAATTTGCAATATGGTTATGTATAAGTGTATATATTTATAGTAGTTTATATTCTCAAATAAATATTTGTTCCATGGTTTATATAATATTATTTTTAAGTTTTATAAATAATTTTATCTTCTAAATTTATGATATAAACGTACTTTTTCCACTAAGCTAAATATTTTCTTTCGTTCAAACCTTATATTTTCTACAATTTTATAAAACATTACATTTTCAATCAATTATATAAATATATGTGTATATAATATATATATATATATATATATATATATATATATATTATATACACATATATTTATATATATATATAATTAAGAAAATTATGTGTTTTAGAAAGTACATTGATTATAATTTATTGTTGTTTAATATAATTTTTAAGAATTTTCTGTCTTAATTTTAGGTTTTCTTCTTCGAAAAAAAATTATGAAAAGAATACAAAGAAACTAAAAAATATTTTTAATCATGCAGAAACTAGTACAGAATGTATTAAAAGGCTAGAGTACTATGTATCTCTAATGCCTTATAACAATTTATGTGATATTCAAGAAGGATTTATTCGTTTCCTCTGCTTTATATCGAAATATTCTATGATTTGTTGTTTTGTTCTGGACGATATAAGCAGAATTATGTCTACACCACGGTAGAATTTAATGAATTAAATTACAATTAACATTATAAATTAAAGTAATTATTGTACAAGTAAATTTTTTTCAGGCACGATTCCAATTTGACAACCAAATATAACTTCGGTCTAATTTTTCAATGGATAAGACAATATCGTTTAATAAATGAGCAAAATGAATTTATAAATTTATCGAAAGAAAAATTACTTTTAGAAAGGCAAATTGCCATTATAATTCAATATTTTCTACCATGTGTGTCTTACTCAGACATTGATGCGTGGTTAGATAATATTACACAAGAAGTATTATGCCGTCTTAAAAATAAACATCCTACACATTCTGTATTCTCGATATCTTCTGAGGAATTTATTTTCTGGAGATATAACAATATTGATGACAATTTCTGGAATCCAAGAGAAGGAAGGCAAATAATATGTATCCTGGAAGAATATATATTTTCTGAATTAGAGTTTCAGAAATTATTTGAATTATTCACAACATTAGATGTCGACTCGAAGTATATAAATTATGTAAGTTAATTTATATTATATTAAATTGTAATAATACTTTGTTATGCACTACGGAAGCATATCTGTCACATGTTTTATATCTTATAAATATTCAATATAATTTTTCTAATAAAATATGATATAGATTTTAAAGCATTACCGAGAATGTATATTACCTATTGTACATCACAGCGTAGCCAGAAGACTTGGTATACGCTGCTTTTTGTATAGGCGATTTGGTTCTGACGATTCTGCAAAATATATTCTGGAAATTCTATGGGGTCCAAAATAGTTAGTACAATTTGTAGTTTGAGAGCTAACCTAAAGTCTGATGTTATGTGTCTATGGTGTGTGTGTGTGTGTGTGTGTGTGTGTGTGTGTGTGTGTGTGTGTGTATGTATGTGTGCGTGCGTGTGTGCGCATGCGCGTGCATGTTTTTATATGTATTTGTGCATATGTACATATAATTATTTTTCTATTATTTTCAGTAATACGGAAAAACAAAGGATAGATTGTCTTTATATGAAAGAATCTAATCTACAATACCCTGCAAACATTGGTAGAGACGAACATCTCATTCATTATATCGATCTTTTACAGAATCCAGTACATGATATATTAGTAAGCAATCCTTTATATGTAATTTTTAAATTAAATTTAACAGGATATAGCTAATAAAAATAACAATCAATTATAAGTCTTATAAACAATACGTTGATCAATTAGTCAATTTATTCTAAAAGCAATAAATGATACATAATTTGTTTTATTTTGAGTTTGTAATTGAAATTTTTTTCATATGTCTATTTTTTTAAATTAAAGGAGGTGCTTGAAACTTTCAATTACAAACTATCGGATTTGAGTGATCTGAACGATCATTTTAATATATTTTACTCTTGGAAACTCAATAATATGAGGAAGGTCTTATTACAAAATTTATATACGTTAAATATTGAACAAACGGATGAGTACAGTATTATTGCACGCTCAATAAAGGTAGTGTATTTTACACACACATATATATATATACACACATATATATATATATATATACACACATATATATATATATAGGAATCAATTGGTGTAAAGAAAACACAAAATTGTTTCGAAAAAAAAAATGTAATTTGCAATTAACAATTACATTTTTTTTCTTAAAAATAACTATGTGTTTTCTTTACACCAATCGATTCCTCTCATTATTTTGTACATAAAAGTATTAAGGTAAGATAATCGAAAAATGAATATTTTACTCGATATTTTATGGTTTATGTAAAATTAAGAAATTATTTCAAGCCTTATAACTCGAAAAGTACTTGATGAAAAAATACTTTATTATAGTGTTTTGGAAAGCTCTCGACATAAGCTATAAGAATATGCAATAAAAAATAGGTGGTTCCATTTAAGAAATTAAAGGTGTCCTTGACCTCACCTTAACGATGTCATCCAAGGTCAAACCAATGACACCATCTTATGTTCCCCTCAAAACCATACAATTTTTGTCGAAAACGTTTTTCTCTAAAATGCTTAGTTTTTGATAGAAAAGGGGTGTACGGGTGGTCTAGGACACCCTGTATATATATATATATATATATATATATATATATATATATATATATATATATATAGGGTGAGCCATTTTAATTAACGCACGCAATTATTTCGGAAACAAAGCATTTTAGAGAAAAATGTTTCAGACAAAAGTTTTATGGTTTCGAGGGGGCCATAAGATGGTATCATTGGTTTGACCTTGAAGAGTTATTTGAAGGTCACATGAAGATCACCTTCAATTTCTTAAATGGAACCTACTATTTGTCATTGCATATTCTTGTAGCTTATCTCGAGAGCTTTCCAAAACACTATAATTAAGTACCTTTTCGTTAAGTACTTTTTGAGTTATAAGGCTTGAAATAATTTCTTAATTTTACATAAACCGTAAAATATCTTGTAAAATATTCATTTTTCGATTATTTTACCTTAATACTTTTACGTACAAAATAATGAGAGGAATCAACTGGTGTAAAGAAAACACATAGTTGTTTTGAAGAAAAAATATATAATTTGCAATTAACAATTCCATATTTTTTCTTAAAAAACAACTATGTGTTTTCTTTACACCAATCGATTCCTCTCATTATTTTGTACATAAAAGTATTAAGGTAAGATAATCGAAAAATGAATATTTTACTCGATATTTTATGGTTTATGTAAAATTAAGAAATTATTTCAAGCCTTATAACTCGAAAAGTACTTGATGAAAAAATACTTTATTATAGTGTTTTGGAAAGCTCTCGACATAAGCTATAAGAATATGCAATAAAAAATAGGTGGTTCCATTTAAGAAATTAAAGGTGTCCTTGACCTCACCTTAACGATGCCATCCAAGGTCAAACCAATGACACCATCTTATGTTCCCCTCAAAACCATACAATTTTTGTCGAAAACGTTTTTCTCTAAAATGCTTAGTTTTTGATAGAAAAGGGGTGTACGGGTGGTCTAGGACACCCTGTATATATATATATATATACAGGGTGAGCCATTTTAATTAACGCACGCAATTATTTCGGAAACAAAGCATTTTAGAGAAAAATGTTTCAGACAAAAGTTTTATGGTTTCGAGGGGGCCATAAGATGGTATCATTGGTTTGACCTTGAAGAGTTATTTGAAGGTCACATGAAGATCACCTTCAATTTCTTAAATGGAACCTACTATTTGTCATTGCATATTCTTGTAGCTTATCTCGAGAGCTTTCCAAAACACTATAATTAAGTACCTTTTCGTTAAGTACTTTTTGAGTTATGAGGCTTGAAATAATTTCTTAATTTTACATAAACCGTAAAATATCTTGTAAAATATTCATTTTTCGATTATCTTACCTTAATACTTTTACGTACAAAATAATGAGAGGAATCAACTGGTGTAAAGAAAACACATAGTTGTTTTGAAGAAAAAATATATAATTTGCAATTAACAATTCCATATTTTTTCTTAAAAACAACTATGTGTTTTCTTTACACCAATTGATTCCTCTCATTATTTTGTACATAAAAGTATTAAGGTAAGATAATCGAAAAATGAATATTTTACAAGATATTTTACGGTTTATGTAAAATTAAGAAATTATTTCAAGCCTCATAACTCAAAAAGTACTTAACGAAAAGGTACTTAATTATAGTGTTTTGGAAAGCTCTCGAGATAAGCTACAAGAATATGCAATGACAAATAGTAGGTTCCATTTAAGAAATTGAAGGTGACCTTCATGTGACCTTCAAATAACTCTTTAAGGTCAAACCAATGATACCATCTTATGGCCCCCTCGAAACCATAAAACTTTTGTCTGAAACATTTTTCTCTAAAATGCTTTGTTTCCGAAATAATTGCGTGCGTTAATTAAAATGGCTCACCCTGTATATATATATATATATATATATATATATATATATATATATATATATAAATATAATATACTTATATTTATTATAGGTATAGATTACACACACACACACAGAGTGTTATATGTATGTACAGGATAGGGAATTTAAAGACTTAAAGCTATTATCTCTAAGTACACATTATAATAAAAAATGTTTCAGACAAAAGTTATTTGACTCGTAAGGGGATATAAGATGGTGGAATTGGTTTGACCTTGAGTGAACCTGCCAAGATTACATAGGTCACCTTCAATTTCTTAAACAGAATTCCCTATTTTTCATTGCATATTCTTGTAACTTATCTCAAAAGCTTTCCATAACACTATAATAAAATATCTTTTCATTGAATACTTTTCGAGTTATGAGGCTTAAAATAACTTCTTAATTTTACACAAACTAAAATATCCCGTAAAATATTCATTTTTCGATTATCTAAATTTCAATACTTTTATGCTCAAAATAATGAGAGGAATCAATTGGTATAAAAAACACACAGTTGTTTTTAAGAAAAAAATATGTAATTTGCAATTGACAGTTACATGAAAGTATTGAGGTAAGATAATCGAAAAATGAATATTTTACGAGATATTTTATAATTTATGGAAAATTAAGTAATTATCTTAAGCTTCATAATTCGAAAAGAACTCAATCAAAAAATATTTTATTATAGTGTTTTAAAAAGCTCCGAGATAAGCTACATGAAAGTGTAATAGAAAATGAGGGTTTCTATTCAAGAAATTAAAGGTGACCTTTATGTGTCTTTCAAACGACTATCCAAGATCAAACCAATGGTATCATTTTATGTCTCCCTTCGAGTCAAATAACTTTTGTCTGAAACATTTTTTACTATAATGTATATTTTCAGAGATAGCTTATAACACTTTAAATGCCCCCCTCCCGTGTATATGTGTGTGTGTGTGTGTGTATAAAAATAAAATTAATTATATAATTATCTATATAATTTAAAGCATTACAATAATTACTTTGTAAATTATTTGACAAAATATCAGTTAAATAAATTAGTTATTACTACTTTTGTTATGTACACATACAGGATAGAATCAAAATCGTGAGAAAAAAACGACCAGAAAGAAGAAATAAAAAAATTAAATTTGCAATTGGTATCGTTGTACGTATTCATAGACATTTAGCGGAACGGTTGGGTTTTTTGCTTAGAGAAATTGATTCTCATACTGGCGTGATAATTGGTTGGCATTATACATGCAAAGCTTCGTTTCTAAAAAAAAATTTTGACTCTTTTGCCCCACATCTGAGCGAATGTGGCCATAGAGATAATAATAGGGAGCACTATTGTATATGTAGATGTGAAAAGAACTATTATAATATACACAAAAGAATTCAATTTGAACCGCATTATATAATTCTCGCCGGAAATAACATGTTATATTATTTGCCACAAGGTATAAAAATATTAGTATTAGTAACATTATAAATTATATATCTTCTATGAGTTTTCATCTACGCAATAAAATATATCTTTTTTTTTATTTCAGATACTCTATCAATATGTTCACCTAGATGGATCGATAACGTTGAAATAGGACGATATTTTTCTAAATTCGAAGGTACTCATTACGTACCAAATGAAAGCCTGGCAAAAGAATATCCAACTGATATGGCTGCTATTCATGAAATACTTCCCAGTGTCCCTCAGCAGTGTGCATAATAAATTTTATAATTTGTGTAACATAAATATATTAAAATTATGTAGAAATAATATTTTAGCTTTTCTCTACGAAGATTTTGTGACATTCTAAACATTATAAGATTAAAAATACAATGTTAATATTATATTATAAAAACAGTATATTGAGAATATATATATATATATATAGAATTGTGTGTCGAAATTATGTACCAATAAATGCTTATAATCCATCATAACTATTCAAACTCTTTTATTGGTGAATTGGCTTGAGTTTTCACAACATCGAATAATTTCCAATTAAACTCTCATTATGTGCAACGTGTTATACAATTCTATAAATTTTATGGACCTTATGTTATATCAAATTAAGTCTATGTGTATTTTACGCATCTCGTAAATTTTCATCCGACCGATCAATCATAAGTCAAATGAAACGCATCGTTATAGCATCATTAATAGAGATGTTTTATATAATGAAAGTGTATTTTGCGTAAATGTTTACTTTAGGTTACACAGCACAAAAAATTTTATTTTGACATATATTGTAGAGAATATATTGTAGAGAATACATTCTCCTAAGTAATACACCGTTTGAATTTTGCGGCGGTCTCTCTTCATTTCTAAGATATACGATTTTGAAATTTCATACTCATTTGTATCATCTTTTCATCATATCCTATTTATGTGTTTATATTTTTTTAACATTATGGCAGAATTAATCTTCTACACGATCTATAAGATAAATATAAATTAATAAAGTATAAAAATATTGCACTTTTTATTTTACCTAAACTTTTTTAATAAGTTTTAATACGTTTTTTGTTATTATAATGTGTTTTTTAATAAACTAATATTGAAAAAAAAAAGAAGTGTTGTTGCTTCTCTGCGCTTCAACTACCGCGCGTTGGTTCTTATGCCATTTTCTTTTTAATCTTTTAATAAGTGTTTGTATATACCCACATAGCAAAAGTTGATCATAGGTACGACCACCGGATATACTTCAAAAACCTTTAATTATCCGAAGGATATCTGTGTAAAACCATAAGACATACTGAAGATATATTGAGTCTATCTGAATGTCCGCTTTCATGTTATCCTTAGAAAATCCAAAAATAGATATCCCTGGAATGACAACTTACATAACAAAATTAAATCCCAACAATATCTACTGAAGGTTTAAAATGTCTTTCTCATTGTCTGATCCAGAGGAAATCATTAAATATACGAATCTATTTTAAATGTCTATTTAAAATATTTCGAACGAAATACTTTTTTTTAAAAAATATTTTATGCAAAAACAATATAGTTTAAAAAAAGCAATAAAACAGTAATCTTAAATAATGTCGCCAAAATAAAATCAATGACATTACAATTTTTTAAAATGGAAATTTATATACTTGATAGCGCTATCTATAAAAATAATACTGCTTTATTGCTTCTTTAAAACTGAATTATTTTTATCTGAAACTCTGAAGATGATCAATGGATCATTTTTTTATTATTTATTTGCCGGACATTTTTTTTATTCGTCCGATTTATAAAATCAATTTAATATCTGAAGTTCCTTCATTGAGGTTGCGGCGGACATTAAATTGAAGCAAGATACTTTTAATCATATTTGTCGCCTCTTGCAAGTATTATATAATTCTCATGATTAAATTTAAATACGAGAGAGAAGCGTCGCGTAGCGATAAATGAACAAACTAATGATCATATATGTATATGACAATCAGAAATATATTCTCAGGAAATTCTACGGATGATTTTTTATCGTTTGTATCGTTTAGATCAGTGCTGGGATTTACTTGCAACTTTCGGCCAGATTTCTTAGCTTACGCCTACTATTCCCCTCCTACCGCTCGCGCCTTAGCGCCGCCGGTCGCTCGTAACTAAGGAGCGCTCAGGAACGTGGGCGTCACAAATGTAATGTGACAATCTATCTGCGTGTGTGTACACATACATTTGTGATATTTTTTAATTGTATTAAATTGTATTAAATTCTATATAAATTTAAATTGGTTACCTTTTTTTATTTACCTTTAATTTACCTTTTTTTGCGTTTTTCTTCGACTTGCGAGTTCGACCGCCATTTTTAAGTTTCATATTCGTGTTCAGGAGGTAAAAATACGTAGGAATTGGTTATTCTTACCCATTATTTCATATAGGTGGGTTTTCCGAAGATTTACCTTATTTTTGTATTTATTATTTTTATCCTTTTCCAGCCTATATCTCCAAAGCTATTTGAGTCCGACCCTTATATATATATACGAAATTACTCGGGAAGATCTCCCCTATAACATATTTAAAAATAAAGCAAATCGGAGAGGGGGCCCCCCCTCTGATTTTATGCATAAATACTTTAATAACTTTTGAATAAAGACCGCCGGCTAAAACCTTCAGAATATTAATTAGAGATATGACCTTGACAACATATGTCAATGACACATTTGTGCGAGGGTGGGCCCTTTTTATGCATAATTACCGTTTTTTCTTATCTCTTATAACTTTACAATCTATTACTTCGATAGAATTTCTGAATAATGCATCTGCATTTACGTTGGTTTTCCCCACTTTATATATGATATCGTAATCGTATTCTGCTAATTTTAATCTCCAGCGAAGTATTCGCATATTCGCGTCTTGTGCATTTTGAAACCACATTAAAGGTTTGTGATCTGTGACTAAGATAAATTTCTTCTCATATAAGTATGGTCGAAAATTAACGCAATATACTATTGTTAAAGCTTCCTTTTCGTATGTGTCATATTTTAATTCGTTATCTGTTAAGGTTTGTGAGACGGCTACCGTCGATCTTTATTTATTTCTCCTTGAGACAGTATTCCTTCAACAGCTATTCCTGAAGCGTCAGTAGTTAATATAAATGGTTCAGAAAAATCTGGATATTGCAATACTGGTTCTTCGCATAATTTTTGTTTAAGAGTTTCAAAGATTCTTCCTGAGCAGTTGTCAATTCAAAGCGAGTGTCGTTTTTTAATAAAATTATCAATGATTTTGCCAATTTAGAGAAATTCGGTATAAATCGTCTATAATATCCGGTGAATCCCAAAAATTGTTTAATATTTTTCGGCGTCTTTGGTCTTGAAAAGTGTTGTACTGTTTCTAATTTTTTCGGATCCGGTCCTCCATCTTTGCCGATTACATGTCCCAAATATGTTACTTCAGATTCTAAGAACTCATTTTGTCTGGTTGTAATTTCAAATTAGCTTCGCGGAGTCGTTCTACTAATACATTATATTTCCTTTCATGCTCCTGTAGAGAAGACGCATAGATAACGATATCATCCATATATACGAATAATTCTTCGCCTTGTATTCCTGTTAGCACTAAATCCATTAAACGTTGCCAAGTGGCAGGAACATTTTTTAATCCAAAGGGCATTCGATCAAATTCGTAGTGTCCGAAAGGAGTGGTAAAAGTAGTTTTATGACTATTGGCAAGATCCATTTTTATTTGATGAAATCCGGATACGAGATCACATACGGAAAAATATTACGCTCCCCCTAGTTGATCTAATATATCGACAATATTAGGTAGTGAGTAAGCGTCTCCAATAGTTTCTTTATTTAAAGCTCGAAAATCGAGAACTATTCTCCAGCGTTTGTTTCCTTTAGAATCGTCTTTCTTAGGCACGATCCATATGGGAGTATTGTAAGGCGACTGCGAATGTTTTACTATGCCTCCCTGTAGGAGGTCCTCTACCTGCTTGTTTATTTCTTCTTTATATACGTACTTGTGGAAATCTATATTGTCGGGTATTTATCGGGTGATCATCTGTGGTCGTTATGTTGCAGTACGTATACCAAGCAATTGTGCGAATCGGAGACTGCGACGTCAGTCTTATGTTTAAATTTTCGCTTTCGCATAAATTTATCTATTATTTATTAAGATTTGTTAAATAAAGAGATGTGGAAAGTTTCGAAGATCGATTATTATTGTGATTAAATTTTCGGAAATTTTTAATGTTTAAATTATATTTTTGAGCCTCTCGGAGGAGGTTTTGTTATTGTAATATAAGAGGTTTCTAAATCATTATTGTCATTATTTTCTGCAAATAATCCAACCTTGGAAAATGTAACATTTAGAGAGGATAAAGGACTTCTCTCCTTTTTAGAATAAGATTATGTCGACTTGCGTAGTAAGATTTGGTAACTTCCCTTCTCGCAATCGATGGAATTTTTTGTCGAGGTTTGGAAACCTCCCTCCGAAATTCCAGAATTATTTTCTTTTAAAGAGGTTTGATAATTACCCTTTCCTATAAGAATATATAGATTAATAAAATTTCCAGGAAAAGTTTGGTAGCTTCCCCCTTCAATGACGATTGGATTATTAAAATTTTTGAAAGAGATTTGGTAACTTTCCTCTTCAAGGATTATTGGATTATTGGAATTTTTATTTGAATAATTTTTATTTCCTCTCTTGGTTTTGATTTGAATTTTGTTTCGATCATTCTTTCTTCTTTTTATTTTTTTCAAATGTTTCATCTTCGTCTTCTTTTTGGATTTCCTTAAGAATAATATTATTATTGATTTCAGAAGCATTTTCATCTTCATTTATAACATTAACTTGAGTTTTGCCAATGTCTCCTGTGATTTCGTTGATCCTCCTTGTCGAATATTTCAATGTTCGAATCATGATCGTTAAGCAATTCGTCTAATGGTTATAAATGTAGTGTTGGTACACGAACTTCCACTTCTTCATCTAAAGTGCTTATGATATTCAAATAAGCTTTTCCGGAAGCGTTTTCTACTATTGTATCTCCTAGATAAATTCCATACTCCACCTTTAACTTCAGTATGTATCCTATTTTTATTTCGGGGTTTCCTGTTCTTACGTAAAATAATGACTCGGTTCTCGATGACATTACAATGTTTTCGGAAGAACAGAAAGGCATATTAATTCCAGAAGATCCTCAAAAACATTCAAATGTCCCTGTGCATAATCTATTTTTGAAGAGGTTCGCTTGAAGAAATTCTTTCGTTTCCTACTATTCCGGATTGTGGAACTGAAAAATTATCAGATACGATGTGAAACATACAGGTATTCCGAAAAGAGTTAATGTAATTTCTCCGAGTGTATAAGCAGAGTAGTTGTTTATATCATTCACTGAGAAAAAAGTGTGTGATATTTGCAACTATAATTGCATAGTACAATAATTTATAGTTGAGATTCTTATTTTTATAGTTATTATTGCTATGACATTAATAAAAGTAACCTAATATGCATAGTTCTAGCAAATAATATAAAAATTTAACCTTAAATTATGATAATTTGAAATATGAATATAGTAAAATATCAAGTTACAAATGGTAAATTAAACAAACATTTTTTATAATAATCACAATTATAATTATAGTAAATATGACGATAATGTTTATATAATTTCTACTATTTACTGATGATATTAATTACTAATAACTAAAAAATAAGTAAAAAAAGGATAACTAAAAATATTTGTTTTTTATGACCATATTAATAGTTTGTATGACTATATTTCTAACTATAAATTTACTAAAGATGTTATGAAATCTACAAAGAAAATATAATAGACGTGTTGCGAACATATTTAATCACGGCAGATCCTTGGTTGCCGTGCGCCGCGCTACGAGAAAACCGTCACAAACATGTTCGTGCGCGCCTGCCGCGCATATAGCGAGTACGCGTCTTAAAGATTTAGTCGCTATCGTGTCGTTACTATGTAATATCGCGGGATCTCTATTTTGTCTACGCTCAAACTGTATATACACAGTGCCCAGGGACGCCGCGGAAAAATTCAGAGTTAACATCGACAGTCTACTATTTTGCGACATTGTCCATTGTCTGTTACACTTGGTTCGACACTCGGCACGTGAACGCATCGCAACGTCCACGTGCACGTACATACACGTTCGTACAAGTCTAAAACGTGTTAGAAATCCGCTATTATCAGACAAAGAGGAGATTACGTGAAAAGATATTATCTGATCGTGAATGTGAAGTGTTTAAAATAGTTAGTAAAGAAATTATAACAAAAATTCGTCGTTTGGAAAAAGTAAGTACTTCTAATAACAAAGAGAATAAGCTTGATAATAATGTATATGTAATAGCATACAATATTCTTTTTTAATTACAGAAAATGTGTTATCTATTTAATATAACGTAATATAAAATAACAATGGAAAAGTCTTTTAATGAATAATTCTTACCATTATCGGTATCTAATACGTATATTCCAAATACATTCCGAAGATTTTTGAGATGTCTTCGAAATATCTTATGGATCTCGTTTAAAATCTTAAAAAATAAAAATTTAATATCTTTAAAATTACAATCATGTCAAATTTTATTGAAGAAAAGTTGGAAGCGTGGGGTCTTGAGGAATATATTGAGAAATTTAAAGGTTATTATTTTATTTTTATTAATATACGACTGTGATAATTATGTCTATATTTTATTTAGATGAGCAAATTGATAAGGAGGCATTCTTATACATGCCTGAATCTATGATTAAGGAATTGATACCTACAATCGGAAAACGTTTTTCCTTTTTACAAAATCGGAAACAATTACTTGAAAGTGAAGATAAAAGTTCATATTTGGTAAGCTGATATATATATATATATACTTAATTTTTGTTGGAATTAGTAAAAAATTATTTTCTTTGTGTTATATACAATTTCTTCTATTTTTTTTTACATCTAATCATTTTTTTAATGTACAAAAGTGTTTTTTTATCTTATTTTAAAACAATGAGAGAGACAAGTATTAATGTTATTTTAATTTTTATAATTAAGATTGATCGTATTATTAAAGTTAATATTATTATTATTATTATTAAAGATTATAGTTTCTTTAATATTATAAAGTTATGTACAATCTCTAAGTAAATCTCTTGTATTAAAAATAATAAGAAATTTTTGTTTGTATTTATTTTATCGAATCAATTAGAATTTTCTAAAAATTAATATTATATCGAATTTGTTATATATTACATAATTAATTAAAAATTTTTTGTACTTTTATAATTAGTAAACAAGACAAATTGTTTCCAAATATTATATTTTGAAACACTATAATAATTTTATTAAGTTTTCTAACATTTTAAATTAAATTTAATTGGACAGTCTATAAATATATATTATGAGTTTTATATTTTATAATTAAATATTTTATTTAATTTATTAAAATATTTATTTATGAATATTATTTGATTTAGGAATATTCACAATCAGATAAATTCGACAAAAGTGAATCTGAGGATACATGTAGTGCAGCAAGTAGTTCTTCGATAAACTCATTTCAAGATCATGGAAAGGTAACTTTTATATATTTTTTTATTTTTATATTAGATAATATTTTATATTTTTGCAACATTCTTTTTATTGTTATGTGCTTTTACTAGTAGTATTGTAGTTTTAATAGTAGTTAGATTTATATAAAAAAATGATAGTTTTTTATTATTTGTGAATTTAAGAATTTAAGAAACTGAATCATAACACATAAATTATGTAGCATTCTTTTTTTATATTAACAAAACATATTTGAAAATCTTAATAAAATGAATAAAAGTATGTATGTATATTTTTTCTATAAATATTTATTTTTATCTATGAAAGTTATAATGAATTTTTCTCTAATATGTAATATATATTAAATATCATTAAACATAAAAATGTTAAGCAATTTTAAGAACTTTTATTTATATTTTGTTTTTCTTTTAGATTCTAAGAATTTTACTTTCTAAATCAGGCTGCGGTAAAAAAATTTTGGAACAAACACGATTGACTTCATCAGACCGCAGTAAACTCTGTCATTTGATTATTGACAAACTTCTTAACGAATCTAATAAGTATGTTATTTATATCTTACAAAAATTTTATATATAGTACTTTATATAGTACTTTCTTTCATTTTATTTATTACTTTATTTTAATATTATAGAATAACTTCTGATCAATTTCAAAAATGGTCTGTAGCAATAGTCAGTGTTTTCAAATATGAAAAAACATCAACGTACTATGTACCATCTAATGCAAAATTCAGACGTCTTGCAAACGGTAAACTTTGGGATAAATATAATAATTTAAAAAAATACATAAAAAGAGAAAAAGTAAAAGCAAATGAGGACAAAAGCATTGAAAATACTGATTATCAAGAAGTATTGCTCAAATTGCGGGCAATTCAACCTGATGATATTAATCTCGAAAATCTTTGGAAAGAAACATACCTCAAAAAATATATATAATTTTCCTAAAAAAAAATCAAAACTAAATATGAAATCAATAATTAATTAGCCAAGTACATTGAAGCAATTGATAATTTAAAATATTTGTCACAAATTCAATCTTGCATTTATGTATTATAGATTTTGGACAAAATGAAAATGATTTTCAAAATAAATTCCATACTTTGTATGATATATAAAAATACATTGTTATGTGTGATCCAAATAAATATTTGTACAATATATGAAATAGCATTAATATATTGCGAGTTTTATATTGCAGATTACAAACTCATAAAGCTATTTGTGGGTGATCTCGGGATATAAGAAATTAACGTTTTTCAGTTATATAGCTCCGAATTTATTTTAATCTATAATTTTGAGCGTCTTGTATACTAGTGTGAAGTCTCGTGTGTACTGTGTAGGCGCGATGTGAACTTTCGAAAAGCGGGATACAGAATGAATCCTGGAAAACCAGGACTCAGCATGCATGATCCGGGAGAAAGTTTTTACAATCGGAAGGATTCTCGGAGTGACCGTTGTGTAGGAAAAGCCGTGTGCTTGCCATATGTTAATCGGCGATGTAAGGGATCGATGGAAGGCTGCGTAACATGCAAGGGTTGTAAAATTTTACAAAAGTGAAAGCGGATGTCGGATGCATGCATGCCGGGATTAGAATTTATATAGTATACGTGAGTATATGTACGTGTGTGTGTAACAAGGGCGGAGTAGGAGACAATCGTCCCTACAGTACCCCCCTGCTAGTGTTTAACGATAAAAACAAAAAATTATGAAAATCCTCCTTGTAGCCGGTCCGGGAAGCGGACACGTCTACCAGACTTGGTTGTGTGCTTGGTTGAGCTCTCTTGTGTTGCTGTTTGCTGTGTGTTCGGTGGGTCTGTGATTGCTGCGTCCTTCTCGGTGGGGCCTGGAGCGTCCTCGTCGTTGTTGCCTTCCTGAGAAGCGACTGGGTCATCGGCCATGATGTACGCTGGTTTAAGGCGGTCGATGGAAACCGTAACATCACGGCCGTTCATGCGAACAACGAACGTCTTTTCTGCTCGTTTAATCACTTTGTACGGGCCATCATATGGTTGTTGCAGAGGCTGTTTGAGGCCATCATGCCGTACAAAGACTTCTTCCGAGGTAGCGAGGTCCTTGAAAACAAACGTCTTACCCGTGCCGTGGCGAGATGCGTTCGATGGCCTCAATTCCCGCAGGTGTTGGCGTAGCTCCTTGACGAAGTCTGTCACGTTGTCTGCTGCGTCATCGCGGTGAAGAGAGACTAAGAACTCGCCCGGCAGGCGTAGTGACTGCCCGTAGACCATGTCGGCTGCCGTGGCTTGCAGGTCTTCTTTCCAGGCTGAGCGGATGCCCAGCAAGACGGTCGGAAGGCTCTGTGTCCATCGATGTTGCTGCTGGCACGTGATCGCTGCCTTTAGTTGACGGTGAAGGCGTTCGACCATGCCGTTGGCTGAGGGATGGTATGCAGTTGTCCTCAAGTGAGTCGTACCTAACAAACGATTCAACTGCTTGAAAAGGTATGACTCAAATTGTCTACCTTGATCTGTAGTTATTCTCAACGGCGTGCCAAATCGAGATATCCACCCATCGTAGAGAGCACGTGCGACGGTTGAAGCTTCTTGGTCGTGCAGGGGAACAGCTTCTGGCCAGCGAGAGTATCGGTCTACCATAGTCAGGCAGTACCGGTATCCCTCCGACGGTGGCATGATTATGATGTCTATATGTATATGTTCGAACCTGGCGGAAGGTGATGCGAATGTGCCGACAGGTGAGGAGACATGGCGAGAGATCTTCGCGCGTTGGCACTGGACGCAGCTGCGGGCCCACTGTCTGCAATCAGATTTAACTGACGGCCATACGTAACGCTGGGTTACGAGCTTGACCGTCGCGTTGATTCCCGGGTGAGACAGCTGGTGCAGCGAGTCGAATGCGGCTTTCCTAAACTCTTTGGTAACGAAGGGCCGCGCTGTTTGCGTTGATACGTCGCAAAATGCTGCAACGTCGGTGTCAGGGATGCGTACCTTCTTCATTAGGAGGGGAGAGTCTTCCTCTAGGTATCGCTGGAGCTCTTCATCTTCATGTTGGGCTGCTGCCAAGGCTTCGAAATCGAGCGTGCGCTCAACTTCCTCTACGCGCGACAGAGCGTCTGCTACCACGTTGTCCTCCCCGGAAACGTGGCGGATATCGGTGGTGAACTGTCCGATGAAGTCCAGATGTCTGAATTGGCGAGGTGAACATTGAGCCGTTCTCGTGTGAAAGGCATAGACGAGAGGTTTATGGTCCGTGTAGACTGTGAACGACCGTCCCTCCATGGAATGCCTAAAGTGCTTGATTGCCAGATAGATAGCAAGTAATTCACGATCGTAGGCTCCGTATTTTGCTTCCGCAGGACTTAGTTTTTTGGAAAAGAATTCAAGGGGTTGCCAGGCGTCTCCGACCCATTGCTGGAGTGCTGCTCCGACTGCGTAGTCTGACGCGTCGCTGAAGATCGCGAGTGACGCACTGGGCTCGGGATGAGCCAGCAAGGTTGCTTGGGCTAAACATTCCTTGCTTGATTCAAATGCTTCTATAGCTGTTGACGTCCAGTTTACTGGCGCCTTCCCTCTTACATTGCCTTGCAACAGGTCGTTCAGCGGTGCTTGAGTCTCTGCAGCCTTGGGTAAGAATCTTCTATAAAAATTCAGCATACCCAAGAACTGGCGTAATCTCTTCACGGTGTCAGGGCGTGGATAGGCCCGTATGGCGTCGATCTTTTCCGGTAGCGGACGAGTTCCTGCGCCGGAAACGAGGTAGCCGAGAAATTTAACCTCGGGCTGTCCAAACACGCACTTTGCTGGGTTGATGATGACACCATACTTCCTCAGCCGCTCAAACAGAATTGTCAGGTGTCTCAGATGCTCTTCCTCTGATGTTGACGCAATGAGGATGTCGTCGATATATGCATAGCAGAACTCTAGACCTTGCAGCACTTCGTCGATAAAGCGCTGGAAGGTCTGCGCTGCATTACGCAAACCGAAGGTCATGAATTCGAACTCGAAGAGTCCGAAAGGCGTTGTAATGGCTGTCTTCGGAATGTGCTCCTCCGCGACTGGGATCTGATTGAAAGCTCGCACCAGATCGATGGTGGAAAAGATGTTTTTCCCACGAAGTGACTGGGAGAAATCCTGGATATGTCTCACTGGATATCGGTCCGGACAGGTTCTCGCGTTAAGGGCGCGATAATCTCCGCCAGTCATCTCCCTTCTTCGGCACCATGTGCAAGGGCGATGCCCAGGAGCTCTGCGACGGGCGAGCGATTCCCAAACGCAACATGGTCTCGAATTCCTTCTTTGCCGCCTCCAACTTTTCCGTTGAAAGGCGGCGTGGCTTCTGTGCGACGGGTGGCCCTGGTGTGGTAATGATGTAGTGCCTCATCGAGTGACTCACTGCCTTGGGGGCTCCGTCCGGTCGTGTCACCTCCGGGAATTGATGGAGGAATTCATGGTACTGTGATGAGCCTGAAATAGTCCTAATACTCGGAATGTCGCACTCAATCACCTTTCCACGAGAGGTGAGTTGAGTGGACACGTCCAACAGCCGCTGGTTACTCATGTCCACCAAGAGCCCATAGTGCACGAGAAAGTCCGCGCCGATGATCGGCTTGGACACAGCGGCAACGACGAACCTCCAGGTGAATTGTCGCCGCAGTCCAAAGTCCAGTGGCAGCGTTATCGTTCCGAACGTAGCGATGATTGTACCGTTCGCCGCAGAGAGCTCGTAGCTCGATTTTGCACGGGGTCCCGGCAGCAGCGAGCGCGGAAACACACACACATCGGCTCCGGTGTCAATTAAAAAATGTCTCTTCGTCGATCGGTCAAAGAGGCGGCGCGATGTCGCGGGGCTGATGTCGTCGGCCGCCATTAGCGACTGCCCTGCTCGTTTCCCGAAGAACTAGTATCGTATCTGCACGGTTTCTCGCAATTTCTTGCCTGCTCGCCATATTGCCAGTGGTACCAGCATGTATCGCTAGCTGCACTAGGACGGCGGCTCCGCGATTGCGAACGCGAGCGCGGCCGGGAGCGCGAGCGCGACCTTCCGCAGGTTTCGCAGGCTCCGCCAGTAGGTTGGCGCTGCCCTTGGGTATTAATTTCGATCGCTGCGAGTTTCTGCACCGCCTCAATCATTACGCGAGTCAAGCCATCATACTGAACTTGGGCAGGCGGAGGTGGCGGTGGTGTGGTGGCTGTCGTCTCAGCGATGATCCCTGCCGGGCCGTATAAGTCCGCGATCGAATCCGCGATCTCGGCTCTCTTCTCGAGCGTGAGGTCACGATGCGCCGCGAGGAGTGCTTGGACATTTCTAGGCAGGCGGCTCAGCCAAAGCGTCTGCAGGATGTCCTCTGGAAACTCCGTTCCGGCGAGGCCGCGAAGATGTCGGAGAAACTGCGACGGCTTGCGGTCTCCGAGAGGCTCGTTCTCTAACAGGCGACGCGTGTTTTGCTCGCGCGATGAGCCAAGGCGCTTGATTAACTCGGTCTTTAAAAACTCGTATGATCGTTCTCCTCTAGGCCGGTTAAGTATATCGCGGACCTCCAGAACGTACCTTTGATCGAGGGCGGTGAGAACATGGCCATATTTGGTGTTGTCCTGAGTTATTCCTGCAGCATCGAAACCGCCCTCCAGCATCAGGAACCACAACTCCGGATCCGTAGGTATAAAGGGTGGCACTTTAATTGATACTCGATCGACTGATGATGCACCCGGAGGGTCCTCCGTTTCGCGGTTAACGACACTACTGCCATTGTTGTACGCCATACCGATGATCTCGAGGAAAAGAGAAAATAATACAAAAAAAAAACGAATAATAATCGGAGCGTCAAGCACTATGACGCACTACACAGATCACTCACGGTTCGCGAAAGATCACGTCGGGGTCACCAATTTGTGGGTGATCTCGGGATATAAGAAATTAACGTTTTTCAGTTATATAGCTCCGAATTTATTTTAATCTATAATTTTGAGCGTCTTGTATACTAGTGTGAAGTCTCGTGTGTACTGTGTGTAGGCGCGATGTGAACTTTCGAAAAGCGGGATACAGAATGAATCCTGGAAAACCAGGACTCAGCATGCATGATCCGGGAGAAAGTTTTTACAATCGGAAGGATTCTCGGAGTGACCGTTGTGTAGGAAAAGCCGTGTGCTTGCCATATGTTAATCGGCGATGTAAGGGATCGATGGAAGGCTGCGTAACATGCAAGGGTTGTAAAATTTTACAAAAGTGAAAGCGGATGTCGGATGCATGCATGCCGGGATTAGAATTTATATAGTATACGTGAGTATATGTACGTGTGTGTGTAACAAGGGCGGAGTAGGAGACAATCGTCCCTACATATTTAATACTTACCCCATACAGCACAGAACATTGCAGTAATATTGCGGCAATATTGCAATGTTGCTGCAATGTTACAACAATATTAATAATATTGTTGCAATATTCGGTGCTGTATGGGTATTGCAATAACATCGATTGCATTAATCGCCAATTTTAAATTTAAAAGAGAAAAACTAATCGACTTGTTTTAAGATCATAAGTTTTATTAAGTAGACCTGGAACTAAAGGATTTAAGAAATTAATAAAATTACAAAAATTTGACCCGAGTCGTATTATAATTTACACATTTTTATTTTTTTATTATTAGGAAATATTTAATTTTGAAATTAATCATAAGCTTTGCCAAGTAAATTCGGAACTAAAAAAATTAAGACCAAAACAACTTAGAAAAACTTGGCGTGCTCGGGTCACATTATAATACACATATTTACAAATTTACAAATATACATAATTTTACAAAGTTTGCGAATTATATACATGTAATTAATTTCAATTATAGAAATATGTGAATTATACGACCCGAGCACGCCAAGTTTTTCTAAGTTGTTTTGGTCTTAATTTTTTTAGTTCCGAATTTACTTGGCAAAGCTTATGATTAATTTCAAAATTAAATATTTCCTAATAATAAAAAAATAAAAATGTGTAAATTATAATACGACTTGGGTCAAATTTTTGTAATTTTATTAATTTCTTAAATCCTTTAGTTCCAGGTTCTACTTAATAAAACTTATGATCTTAAAACAAGTCGATTAGTTTTTCTCTTTTAAATTTAAAATTGGCGATTAATGCAATCGATGTTATTGCAATACCCATACAGCACCGAATATTGCAGTAATATTATTAATATTGTTGTAACATTGCAGCAACATTGCAATATTGCCGCAATATTACTGCAATGTTCTGTGCTGTATGGGGTAAGTATTAAATAGCTTTATGAGTTTGTAATCTGCAATATAAAACCCGCAATATATTAATGCTATTTCATATATTGTACAAATATTTATTTGGATCACACATAACAATGTATTTTTATATATCATACAAAGTATGGAATTTATTTTGAAAATCATTTTCATTTTGTCCAGAATCTATAATACATAAATGCAAGATTGAATTTGTGACAAATATTTTAAATTATCAATTGCTTCAATGTACTTGGCTAATTAATTATTGATTTCATATTTAGTTTTGATTTTTTTTTAGAAAAATTATATATATTTTTTGAGGGAAAATTTTTATAAATTATTTTTAGGGATATTTTTTCATTAAACGTTTTGTTGTATATAAGGTAGAATATTTTTTATGTACTTGGCGTATTTTTTTTACCTTTGTAAGGTTTTTTTTGGAGGGATTTCACACCATTTTGTTAAAATTTATTTATATCTTTTCTGCAATTTATAAATTATTTTTAGGGATATTTTTTCATTAAACATTTTGTTGCATACAAGGTAGAATATTTTTTATGTACTTGGCGTATTTTTTTTACCTTTGTAAGGTTTTTTTTGGAGGGTATATGTATATATATATATACATATATACATATACATATACATATATATATATATATATATATATATATACACATATGTATGTGTGTGTGTATGTAGAAATTTACATATTTGACTGCGCAACCATAATTATAGTTACATAGACATTTATTACATTTGCCTGCGTAGATACAAATATAATTACACAGAAATATTTCCTACATGTATAATTATATATATATAAATTATATATATATATATATATATATATATATATATATATATATATATAATTATACATGTAGGGAATATTTCTGCGTAACTATATTTGTGTCTACGCAGGCAAATGTAATAAATGTCTATGTAACTATAATTATGGTCGTGCAGTCAAACATGTAAATTTCTACATACACACACACACACATATATATATATATATATATAATTATAAATTACATAATTATATTCCACAAAATGATAACTGTCTATTCTCTTTATTAAGATTAATATATAATATGTCAAAATATATTATGTCTAAATAATGAAAAAAATTTTACAATATTTTTATCCTTTGATGAATTTTTCACAATCCACTTAATTGTTGTTAAGTGTCTCATACACACAAGTCTGTGTTTTTATTATATAATAAATGTACTTGGCGTCGCGACGCTACCGCGCCGCTTGATAATAACCTTTTCTTCCTTGTTCCGCACTATAGTTTTATTTATTTACTTATTTATTTATTATTATTATTTTTATTTTTATCATTTTTATTTATTTATTATTAATCTGTGTTTAATAACCTGATTGCTTAACGTGTCACTTCTCTTCCTTGTTACACTATTCCGCACTATACTTTAAAAATTTATCTTTCATATGTCCGTACACACACATATATATACATATCACACGTATGTATGCACATGCACACATATGATTTTGTCTCTTAAAGCATTGTACATATCGATGCATAATCGTATACGCAGCGGTATGAACGCCGCTTGAGGGACAAACTCGCTTTGCTTGTGTGCGTGCGAGCATACGTACGTGAGACTGAAGAAAATCCGGGAGAACGTAAAATATCACAATTTTGACATGCGATCATCATTTCTCGGGATTGATTGCACCGATTTTATTCAAACTGGTCGCAATCGAAAGCTTGTATCCACATTATATCATAAAAGTGCCGTTAGATTTTTTCTTAAGGTCTTAGTTTCTGAAATATCTTAATCGAAAGTTTATATGATGTGAAATTCCGGATAAGCTACTTGATAGCGCCGCAGTGACTCTCAATGCTCGGATCCTGTTTTTTATGTACTTGGCGTCACGACGCTACCGCGCCGCTTGATAAAGCAAGGAATAGAGGAACTTCAATTAATGCTTATTATGAAGAATATCCTATCTTAAAAACTTCTTTTGGTGCAATACTGATAATTACTCAAACATTGTAATATTCTATAATTTATTCATAAATATCTTTCTGAGCTATTATCTAATTAACAATATTTTTTATTGTCAATTATTGCAGTTGCAAATTGATTTTAAAATAGTAACGGGAATAGATGCGCACATTTTTCCAAATAAGTGGTCTCAAATTGCCCCATATGTATTAGATCTTGGTACAAAGAAAGAAGCTTGCCCATCGTTGTGTGAGCTGCATAATGGTATGTGTGTGTATATATATATATATATGTGTGTGTGTGTGTGTGTGTGTGTGTGTGTGTGTGTGTGGGTGGGTGGGTGGGTGGGTGTGTGTGTTTATTTTTATATATATGTACATATTTTTCTGTTATAAAATAATTATTTTGCAGCTAAATATTATATTCGAATTTGCGATAACATTTTATATTCTTTTATTTTATTAGCCTTTTTTAAAATTATTGTTTAAATTTTTAAATTTATTTTATTACTTACACACATATATGTATATGTATGTATGTATCTATATGTGTGTGTGTGTGTGTGTGTGTGTAAAACTATGAAAATAAATATTTTTAAAAATATTTAAAATATTTAAAATATTAAAAAAAATAGTAATATATGTATAAAAAAATAATATAAAATAAAATAATATAAATAATATAAAATAATTAAAAAAATATTTATATAAAAAATAAAATATTTCAAATATTTAAATATTTTTTTAAAACTATATATATATATTATAATTTCAGATATACCCCTTGAAACATTAAGTCTTTTTGTACTACCTTATTTATTTTCCTCATGTAATGTAAAAACAGGCAACAAAAAAAAGTGAAAGCCTTCGAAAACAGAGATAGCGGAAAGCTTTATTTGTCGCATTCCTGTAAGCAAATTTTTATGTATTTTTAGAAAATCTTATCATTATTTCTAAAAAATAATTTCAATATTTAATATTATTTTATTTTCTTTAGAATATAGCAGAATTGGAACCTAAGCTAGAAAAACGAAAGGAAAAACTGGAAGCGTTTGGATTACCACTACAACCAATGGTAGTTGAGATTGGATCAATTATAAATTTGACCTCTTTTTACGTTGTTGTAAATAACGTAAAATACGAGTCAACGAGTTTAATTAATGCAGTGAACTTGTGTTTCCAAATATTTTTTGCACTGGATGCAAAGTATCCAGTTGACTCGGAAATGCTGTGGTATTTTTTACAATACCATGTATATAATATTAAAGACGCAAAATACACTCGAAATTTTGTGTCTGTAGACACTATTTGGCACGATCTGTAAGAATTAATGGCTGCTTCGAGTGAGTGAAAAGCATAAGTAATTTCCTCTATTCTTTGCTTTATTTTATAAAAATTTATATAACTTACTTTCATATATTTAATATCTATATAATAATATTTATATTTTTTAACGTCAATACATACAATTTTAATAATGATAAAGTGCCAATTCTGTTCTAATATTTATTCTAAAAAATATATAAAACCGCATATGCAATTTGAGCATCATACACACTTGAATTTTATTAAATATGTTTGTCAATTTAAAAATTGTAATCGTTCCTACTCAGACAAGAAAACACTTAATAAGCATAAAATACGTTGCAAACATTTTGAAGAAGCAATGTTAGAGTCTAAAATATCTGAAAAATCAACAGTACATGTAGAAGAAATAGAAAATGATTTTAAAGATGAAATTAAAATCGAATCTGAAATTCGAATCCAAAAGTCAAGTTTGAATGAAACAAGTTTCGAAATGACAAACATTTCTAACAACGAGATTGAATCTGAAAACAATACAGTTTTTGATAAAGACTCAAACATTGAATCTTCAAAAAATGAACTTTGTATATTAGCACTGAAAATGATTTCTTCGCTACACTCCGATGCAACATTATCTCGTATTCAAATTGATCGGATTACGCGTACGTTTCATTTATTTTTAAATACAAACTATGTAAATGATATAAAAAAATCTTTTATGGAAACAAATTTGAATCATGTAATAGAAAAATTCGATATATTTCAAAATATTTTTGGTGATCTTGATACTGAATACAAGCGGAATAAACTAAATTTGGATATTATATTAAACCTGAACGAATATTCTTTGGAACTATAGATGTAAGAAATAAAAATGTATTAAATATTGAAAATGTGTACGGACAATTAACATCGTTAAAAAAAGTATTAAAATTATTTTTCGAAATAGATGATATATTTGAAAAAACTTACGAGCATATCGACACATTGATGAAAGATGATAGTGACGAAATTTGCAATATAATACAGACTCATTTCTGGAAATCAAAAATTTCAAATAATACATCGATAACAATTCCTTTATTCTTATATGAAGACGCTTTCGAAATAGCAAATCCTCTTGGATCACATGCTGGTATATATAAATTATGTGGAATGTACATTTCAATATCATGTTTACCACCAGACTTGTATTCAAAATTAGATAACATTTTTCTTGCTCAATTATATCATTCAGATGATTCGAAATTGTTTCCAAAAGAAAAAATTTATTCATATTTAATTAAGGAATTAAAGATTTTAGGAACAGAAAGTATTCAGTTAACAATAGGATCTAAAAATATTCAGGCATATTTTAAACTTGCATTAATTATCGGTGATAATTTAGGATTACATGGCATTTTAGGATTCGTCGAAAGTTTCTCTGCGAATAAATGTTGTCGATTTTGTAAAGTATCAAAAGATACATCTCGGAAGTTGTGTTGCGAAGATGTCAATATATTGCGTAATAAAGTAAATTATTCGAAGGATATAGCAATTAACAACGTAACAATTTCGGGTATAAAAGAAAATTGTGCATTTAATGTTCTATCAAGTTTTCATGCAACTGAAAATTATAGTATTGATATTATGCACGATTTATTAGAAGGCGTATGTATATATGAAAGAAGTTTTATTTTGTATTATTGTATCTTGGAACAAAAATATTTTACTTTAGATACTTTGAACTGGAGGATACAGTTTTTCAGTTTTGATCCGATGTTAAATCGTCCTCCTACAATTTCTAATTTACAATTACAAAAAAAATTTATAAAAATGTCTGCTTCTGAAATGCTAAATTTCGTATTAAATGTTGGTTTATTATTAGGTGATCTTATAACTGATTCTAATGACAAACATTGGGAACTTTACATATTATTGCGAAAAATTATTTCTATTACACTTCAATACAGTATTAACGAATCAACAGCAGATTTGCTTGAAAACTTGATTAACGAACATCATATGTTATACATAAATTTATTTGGAGAAACTTTAAAACCTAAGCATCATTTAATGTTGCATTATCCTCGCGTTATGAAAATTGTAGGACCGCTCCGTTGTTTATGGTCAATGAGATTTGAAGCGAAACATCGCCCGTTAAAACAATATGCCCGTGCAATAAGTAGTAGAAGAAACATATGCTACAGTATTGCAATTAAACAGCAAATAATGTTAAGCAATTTATTAATAAAACTGCAGTCGGGTAATTTACCGTATATTACATATAAAAAAGGAAATTCATTAGTTTGTCATGAAAAAATATTAAAAAATTATAGAAATTTTACTCAAGTTAAAAGCGTCCGTTTTGGAAATATAATGATTAAAAGAGAATCAATTATCTTAGTAAGAATTAACGACGACAACTTCCCTTTATTTGGTGAAATTGCAGATATTTTTAAAACCAAATCAAATGTATCTTTATTAACATCATCATGTTTCAGTGCTACTATCAAATATATGTTTGCAACGTACTATGATAATCATTACCAAGCTTATGTCATAAACATTTCGGACAAGTATGATGCTATAAATTTTGACAGCGTACAATTTTTTAAAGTATATACTTTAGTTAGAAAAGCAGATGATAACTCTTATATTAGTTATTAAATTTAAATGATTTACATTTTAAAAGATTTGTTTTTAAATGAATATATTTTATATGTTACAGTTATACTTTTCAATAATTAATATAACGTTGATATAATTAACATATTTATAATAGTTTATTTTTAAGTATTGTGCAGTTTAAGTTCAATTAATTTTTGATTTATTATATGTAGTAGTTTATTATACAATTGATTATATAATTTGTTTTATAATTTTAATCTAATAATGATGTAACAGTAGTATCTTTATGTTTAACAAATTTATACTTCACAAAGTGTATAATTCTACATTATTTTTAGTTACAGTTTTAATTTATTTCTAAAATACACTGTCACATGAAAAAAAGGATTATAGTGAAAAATACATATAAAAAAAATTATATGTACAATATTTTTGTATGTCATCAACCAAAAATAAAGATTTAAAAAATATTTATTTATATTTAAATTCGTCTCCATATTATTTCTATAATACAATAACAAAAGGCCTTAAAGGAAACTTTTTTTATAGTTGGATAAACTTTACGAACTGAAACTTATGGAACCACATAAGCATTGTAGCCTTAACTATATACATATATGCAATATTAAGTAGGATTTTACTATGACGTATAGTCTTTTAATAATTAAAATATGGTCATTATTATCATATTTATAGTATGACTTACTATATACAAATCGCAATTTATAGTATATAAAACCATATTATGTATAATATTGTACTATATATATATAGTACAATATTGTACTATATATACAGGGTGACCCATTTTAACTTAGGCAGCCAAATAACTCGAAAAATAAGCAAGATAGAGAAAAATGTTTTAGACAAAAGTTGTATGGTTTCGAGGGGGCCATAAGATGGTATCATTGGTTTGACCTTGAAGAGTCATTTGAAGGTCACGTGAAGGTCACTTCAATTTTTTTAAATGGAACATCCTATATATTTTTGTACATTCTTGTAGCTCATCTCGAGAGCTTTCCAAAACACTATAATTAAGTACATTTTCGTTAAGTACTTTTTGAGTTATGAGGCTTGAAATAATTTCTTAATTTTACATAAACCGTAAAATATCTTGTAAAATATTCATTTTTCGATTACCTTATCTTAATAGTTTTATGTACAAAATAATGAGAGGAATCAATTGGTGTAAAGAAAACACATAGTTGTTTCGAAGAAAAAATATGTAATTTGCAATTAACAATTCCATATTTTTTCTTAAAAACAACTATGTGTTTTCTTTACACCAATTGATTCCTCTCATTATTTTGTACATAAAAGTATTAAGGTAAGATAATCGAAAAATGAATATTTTACAAGATATTTTACGGTTTATGTAAAATTAAGAAATTATTTCAAGCATCATAACTCAAAAAGTACTTAACGGAAAGGTACTTAATTATAGTGTTTTGGAAAGCTCTCGAAATAAGCTACAAGAATGTACAAAAATATATAGGGTATTCCATTTAAAAAAATTGAAGTGACCTTCACGTGACCTTCAAATGACTCTTCAAGGTCAAACCAATGATACCATCTTATGGCCCCCTCGAAACCATACAATTTTTGTCTAAAACATTTTTCTCTATCTTGCTTATTTTTCGAGTTATTTGGCTGCCTAAGTTAAAATGGGTCACCCTGTATAGTATAATATTAAGTAGGACATTTTACTATGACGTATGGTTTCTTAATCATTCAATTATGGTCATTATTATCATATTACCTAGTATGAATTACTATATACAAACCACAAATTATAGTATATAAAACCATATGTATGTTTGTTTTAACGTATGTAAAGTTATATCAACAATAATTTAAAGTTAAGTCTGCTATAATTTGACAATGTTACAATAACTATAAAAATATAGTTGTCCCCTAAACTCACTAAGAATTATAGTTAAATTATGATAATTGCAACCATTTTTTTTTCTCAGTGTTTAATTTTGAAATATTACCGAAATTTACATTAATATCTTTAGGTACGAATTTGTCTTTAATTATATTTAATCCGGATTCCGTATCTAGCATGAAAGTTATATGAGCAGATGTCTTGCTGAGATTGACCTGAACAGTAAGCACGTGACTGTGACAGGTCGTATATCTGGCTTTTGTCGGTTTATTTGGTTTCCTGCAGGGTGGACGGGTGTGAAGCCCGCTCGGACCCTGTCACACATCCGACGTTGAAGGTCCATTGTAGTTTCCTTAATCCTTTTCTTATCGATGATAATTACTTGTAATTTGTAGTTAGCTATTTTCAAGAAAATGGCCTTGTTCTTTACAATATCGACAGAAAGTGTTGGTTCCAGGTATTGGATTTGTTCTAGAACGGCAATCTTTAGCGACATGTCCGATTTTATTGCAAATTTAGCAAGTAACATTGGTTTTATTTATTAAATTGTGTTGTTCATTTTGTTTCTTCCAACAATTATTAGTTAAGTGACTAGCTTTATTCACACCATTGACAAATTACAAAAGTTTTAATTTGATTATTGTTGCTATTTTGACGACACAATTTTGCGTCGTGTCCATTCTTCACTGATAAAAAAATCGATGATAAAATTGACTATAATTGCATGGTAAAAAAATTATAGTTAGGATACTCATTATTATAGTAAATTTTACTATAATACTGGTAATATAAACTATATATGCATGGTACCGAGAAACAATGAAACTTTTTACTATAATTTATAATAATTTCAAATATCATATAAGTAAAAAATGAAAGAAAGGAATGATACATATAATTTTACTATTCATATAGTCATTGTAACATTAATAATGGTAAATATTACTATATTATCTTTCGTTTAGATATTAATATAGTAGTAATAAATGAAAAAAATTATAATAACAGCTATATCTAAATAGTACGTGGAACCTGATGAATAGTACATTTAACAACATAAAACTTATTATTTGGAATGATTGTATGTGGCACATGTTTCTTCGCTTGCCGTTACGCGGCGCACTACTCTTAACTTTTCTCGTATTCAATATTTAGCATAAAATGTATATAAAGGATTAGTATTAAACACGTAAGATCTAAAGTATATTTTTTTCCTGTTAGCAGTAGTGCAAGAAAGAGGATGCTACTCATACGCAGGTTTCTCGGAGTGTATGCATGTGAGCATCCTCTTTCTGACATATCACTGTTTATCAGTTTAATTTCAGACAAACTGAATTTAAAATAATTTATTTAATAATCCGGATTCCTTGTTAGGATTCAGAATATTAAATAGATTATTTGAAATTATAGACGGAAAAAAACTTTTAAACGACTTGGTGCTGCGTATATTAAAAATCTGTAATATACGTAACATGTATAGATTTTCAGTACTGATAGTGAATTTCGGAACACTATACGTATACCATAACCATATGGTAACATGAAATGGATATTATGATTTTACGAACTATATTTTCATGTTATATCAACTATATTTTTTATAGTAAAATGCACTATTATACAGGATGATTCTAAATAACTTTATGCTTTTGCAAAAACATAATCTTGACCGAATTCTAAGACGATTTTTCCTTTGGCAAAATTTCATCCGAAGCTTAGTTTTTGAATTATTAAAGGAAGTAGTTAACGTATGACGTGTCGAATACAAGAGGCAGGCAAGGGTAGCGCGATTCACTGTCAGACGCGGGTGCTTACGCGGGGCGCCTGCTGCGATCAGCTGGTCGCTATACACATACAGACACACATGCGAACACATACATTCTCTGTCTGTCTGTCTGTCTGTCTGTCTGTCTGTCTGTCTGTCTGTCAGTCTGTCTGTCTGTCTGTCTGTCTGTCTCTCTCTCTCTCTCTCTCTCATTCATTCACTCACCTGTAATTTTTTTTTTTTTTTTTTTTACGAGAGAGGGGAAAATGCATTTTATGCATACCCACCGGTCGATCCAGTGAGTTATGTGGGACTCGAGTACCAAGTCGAATTACCAACTCGGTACTCCCTACCCACTAAAAACCCCTCTCTTTTCACGAATTTCCTTTGACACACTGTCCCTCTGACTTCCCGAGATCTGTTTTCACATAACGTCAAAAAATAGTTATTATTACCTTGTTCGATGACTTTTGATGTATTGCTGTAATTGCTTGAAGGAGAAATGAATTTTCCGATAGATCGTACGTTCTCAAATTTAACGTAGATATCACGTTGCAAAAGACAAGAAATCCACACTAAATTATTAACTGAAAGTTTTTCTTCTTTCATGAACTGTATTCTTTTATAAACTTTAACGTAATCACATTTATTTACTCACTCGATGAGACGAGAAATTTACTAATGACTCTCACTAATCACTATTAATCACTGTCGAATAATAACTGTTGGCGATTAAAAATCACTCGATGAAAGAAACACGCGCGGACACGTTACTACACGACGCGACGACGCGACAATGCGACGATAATTATTCGGCGACTGCAAACAGTTCTTTGTCATGGTAGGTTGCGGTAGGTTAAAGTACTACTGGCGCTATCGAACGCGATCATGTTTTCGATTGAAGAATGCGGTAAACATAATAAACATTTAACATATTAATATTATTATTATCATGAATGTGTGTGATATCCATACATCGTATATCTATTTAAAAATTAATTAGATTAAGTGTTTTTAAAATATTTATTACTTTTACTATTATCTTAAATAAATATTTAATATTAATATTTTATATGATAAATATTTTATATGAAGAAAAAATATATATCATAAAATTACACAAAGTTAAACGCTCCCCAAAATTAACAAATTAAAATGAATAATAAGAGGCAATAAGGAGCCAACGCGGTTGTAGGGCGTGAAAAAAAAAATTTTTCCTCCAGACAGTCAATTGAAACGATCTTTCTTCTTTATTTCATACGTTTCGGCCTCATTTCGAGCCATCTTCAGTGATTCTAATACAATCAAAAAATGCCAATTAAGACAGTAAAAAGGATGCGGTGTCAATACAAAAGAGAAAAAAAAGCATAATCACATACATACAATAGTCTATAGGAGTGAACGCTATCCCATCCAAGTCGATCCACCCGAAAAAGACCGATGCAAGCAGCACTCTCAACGGTAAAAAGCGCGAGGAGCGATGCACTGACAAAGTAAACATAACAGAGTCATATATTTGCAATAAAAATTGATTGACAACAGTCAAGGGCTACTCACTCGGACAACGAGAAGACCGACAGAGACGAAACGAACATCCAGCACAAAAATATATAATTTGCAATTGTTCAGTTCCTTATTTTAATCTTTATGATAAGTCGATTATCACGCATGCAGCGCCATCCGTACGCGATTACGATACTCAAGAGCCGATCGCAAGGAACTACTTTCTAATATGGCTGCGATTGATCAACCACAAAATTCACGTTGTCCATAAGATTATACCGAAGATCTCAAATACAGTGTTCAAGTTTTTACCAAAGAGTTCAATCGAGAATAGTTCTTTCTCCATTACCTCCTTCTCCATTATCGGCCTAAACATTGGTCCTTCGAGCCGGATTCATTGCAGGAAGGAAAGACGTACAAAGAACAAAGGAGGAAGTTCATACGAGAGCACGAAGATCGGTAATCATACAAGGACATTGTAATCGGCGCAGCCAAGAGAGAATATTACCAAGTCAGCAGTACGTAATTACGCACGGCGCTCTCTTTCTCGCGTTCAAGCGAGATACGGCCGTCCTTCTCCTACGGACTACGCACGGCGCTTTCTTTCTCGCACTCAAGCGAGATACAGCCGTCCTTCTCCTACGGATTACACGGCGCTCTCTTTCTCGCGCTCAAGCGAGATACGGCCGTCCTTCTCCTACGGATTACACGGCGCTCTCTTTCTCGCGCTCAAGCGAGATACGGCCGTCCTTCTCCTACGGACTACGCACGGCGCTTTCTTTCTCGCACTCAAGCGAGATACAGCCATCCTTCTCCTCCGGACCACACACGGCACACGGCGCTCTCTCTTTCGCTCAGGCGAACCATAGACGTCCTTTTCTTAGGGTGAAAGAAACAGTACGACCAACCCAATGACAGGAAGTACAAAATTACGTGGTCAGAGTTACAAAGACTATATTGTAATAAGGTTAAGGTAAACCTTATATTAAATAAATATTACGTTAAGTTAGCATAGCAATCAGCTAAATACGATAACAAGTTCAGTCATTAGACATTGATATTAATCTGTGTTAATTACGTCCGATGAGCAAAATGGAACAAAAGGCTCAATTAATTAGACAGCGTGGTAGAGTTAGAGCGAGACTCACTAATTTTAAAACTTTTGTAGCGAAACTTGAGGATGAACCTGAAAAACGAGTAGAATTAGCCAGTCGAATAGAAAAGGCAGAACAGTTATGGATAGAATTCGATACAATTCAAAACAAGATTGAAGATATAGATGAATCCGATGAACAAGAAATAGAACGAACAAATTTTGAGGATTCTTATCACAAGATAATTACCGATGCGCGAAGACTATCCATGACTGATCAACCAGCCGTTTTTCCGACCGCTCGCGTCGACGCACAACCAGTAATACAAGGTGAACAATTTGCGATTCGCCCAATCGTCAAATTGCCCAATATCGATTTGCCTAAATTTGATGGAAATTATGAACGATGGATACCTTTTCGGGATTTGTTTGAATCTCTTATCGCTTCAAACCACGCGTTACCTAATGTACAAAAACTACACTACTTGAGATCTGCTTTGACAGGTGAAGCTGCAAAGGTAATCAATTCGTTAGAAATTACAAATGATAATTACGCGGTAGCGTGGAATTTATTAAAGCAAAGATTTGAAAATAAACGATTGATCGTACAGTATCTTATTCAAATGTTACTTGATATTCCAGCTATCACTAGAGAATCATATGCAGATCTCAGGCAATTAGTTGATAATATTACACAATATACACAGTCGCTAACAAAACTCGGTCAACCGGTAGAGAGTTGGAGCACAATGATTATACATATTATCTTACCAAAAATAGATAAAGGATCTCGTAGAGAATGGGAGTCAAAACGATCTGCAATAGAAGCGTTTCCTACGTTGACCGAATTTATTGATTATCTTATTAATCGTAGTGCCTTTTTAGAAGCGGTAAATCGAGCAAATCAGAATTCGCAAGGTATGACTGCAAATACCTATCGAAAAGATGTTAAATTGCCTCCAGGCCATCACAAAAGTGTGACGCAAGCATATGTAACAAGCGATTCATCGTGTCCAATATGTTCCGAGAGTCATAGTCTGCGAGAATGTCAGGTATTTCTTAAAATGTCGGTAAACGAAAGAATTTTAGAAATAAAAAAGAAACGTTTATGCATAAAATGTTTTAAGGCATTTCATGGGCGGAACTGTAGAGTGTCTAATTGTAAAACTTGTAACGGCTACCATAATACTCTTCTACATAAGAGCAATTCTAACCACGAGACGTTAAACAAGCTCGAAGTGCAACCGATTAATAGTACCAAGCAAGTAGCACAACTTGCTGTTGATCCGGAAACAAACGAATCATCCACTGTTCTTAATCATTGCAGTATTAGGGAGACTAGCCAAGTTCTTCTCGCTACAGCTATTATTCACATTCGCGATTGTTACGGAAAAACACATGAATGTCGCGCACTTCTCGACAATGGATCGCAATCCAATTTTATGACAAAAGAATTAAGCGAACAGTTAAATTTAAAACAAGAAACTATTAATACTAAGATTATAGGCATTAGCAACATTCCGATCAACACTGTGCAAAGAGTTCGTGCAATGATTCAATCGCGAATAAATTCATTTCAGTGTGAAACGTCTTTTTTAGTAATCAATCAAATATCAGAGTGCCTGCCCATGATCGAAATCAACCAAAATCAATTGGATATACCATCCAATATAACTTTAGCAGACCCAAGTTATGGCATTCCAGGGAAGATAGATGTACTATTGGGTGCCTCCATTTTTTGGGAACTCTTGTGCACCAGGCAAATACAACGAATGAAGAATTCCCCTGTTTTTCAAGAAACACTCCTGGGTTGGATAATTTCAGGCTCAGTACATGCTAATAATATGAAGCAACACGAGAAATCGTACTGTGGAATGTCAACTGACAACGCGCTGCAGCAACAATTAGAAAAATTCTGGGAGATTGAAGAAGTGGAAATGCCAGTACATTATTCAAATGAAGAGATACAATGTGAAGAATATTTTGTTTCTACTCACAGTAGGAACAAAGACGGTCGCTTTGTAGTACAACTACCGCTAAAGGAAAATATAGAAAAATTGGGAGAATCCTTCGACATAGCAGAAAAACGATTAAAGGCATTAGAGAGGAAATTAGAAAGGCAACCAGAATTAAAGGAACACTATCATGAGTTCATAGTGGAGTATTTAAAATTAGGTCACATGACCGAAATGCAATCCGATGAAAGACATGCCAAACTAGCATATTACATTCCTCATCACGCAGTAGTAAAAGAAGAGAGTACAACTACAAAGGTAAGAGTTGTTTTTGATGCATCATGCAAGACATCGTCCGGAAAATCCTTAAATGATATACTCATGGTAGGACCAACGATCCAAGAAAATTTAATGGATATCATTATTCGATTCCGGCAATATAAATATGCAATGACCGCTGATATAGTCAAAATGTACAGGCAAGTTATGCTGAAGCAAGAAGATCGCAAATTACAACGTATTTTGTGGAGATGGGATAGAAAAAAACCTATACAAATATTTGAGCTTAACACCATTACTTATGGAATGGCTAGCTCATCATTTTTAGCGATTAGATGCTTACAAGAAGCAGCTCAACAGATGGAATATAAGTTTAAAGATGCCAGCGACGTAATAAGAAGAGATTTTTACGTAGATGATCTATTAACAGGAGCGGATACAGTGAAAGCACTTATACAACTGAAACAAGAAATTACATGCATACTGGATTCCAGCAAATTTGAATTAAGAAAATGGATATCAAACGTACCGGAAATCGGTGATCAAATGGGCAACAGAGAAAAGGAAGTCACAATGAGTGAATCAATTAAGATACTCGGGCTATGGTGGAACCCTACAGCCGATAATTTTCAGTATCGTATTAAAATAAATAATAATGAAACCAAGATTACGAAACGCAACATATTAGCCAGGGTAACACAGGTATATGATCCACTCGGACTAGTAGGCCCCATAGTAGTGCAAATTAAAATTCTTATACAGCGACTTTGGCAATCAAAATGTAACTGGGATGAAGAAGTTACAAATGATATAAAGAATATGTGGATACAATGGAAATCTCAGATTTCAAGCGTAGAAGAGCTGCTAATTCCAAGAAGGATAATCTGTGATAACCCAGTAGAAATAGAATTGCACGGATTCTGCGACGCTTCGGAATCAGCATATGGCGCCTGTATATATCTTCGTAGCACTAACTCAAGATCAGAATATACTGTGAGATTATTATGTGCCAAATCAAGGGTGGCGCCCATCAAAAAGATATCATTACCAAGATTGGAGCTATGCGGAGCAGTGCTATTAGCTAAATTAGGTAGAAACGTGCTGCAGAGGTTAACAGTACAAATACATAAAGTTTATTACTGGAGCGATTCAACTATAGTATTATCCTGGATAGCAAGAGAACCTGCACAATGGAAAACATTTGTAGCAAACAGGGTGGCTGAAATACAGCGGGAGACAAAAGAAGCACTATGGTATCACGTCAAGTCGGAAGACAACCCTGCTGATCTCCTATCTAGAGGAGTAAATCCTGACAAGTTAAAAGATAAGAAAATGTGGTGGGAAGGCCCACAAGTTCTACATCAAAATTCAGATTTTGTGCCATTCAGTGACGAAAACATTCAAGGAGACGTGATAGAAAGGCGTACAACAAGCCTGTTTGTTCATAACGGAGAAAGGGACGCCTATTTAGAGATTATCGAAAAATTTTCATCACTATCGCGAGCACAGCGAGTGATTGCTTACTGTCTACGTTTTAAAAACAATGGAATAAAAAGGTCATCACAAAAAACGAAGTCGATAACAGTAGAAGAAAAACAACAAGCCATGAAAGCACTCGTCAAAGGATGCCAAATTCATAGTTTTCCACAGGAATGGCATAATCTTCGTAATAAAACAAAATTGCATTCAAAGAGCAGACTACTGACATTGCACCCATTTTTGGATGACGATGGTATTATTCGTGTGGGCGGAAGGTTGTGCAATGCGTCAATAGAATATTCACAAAAACATCCCATCATTTTACCTAATAAGCATCACCTCACTACCCTGATAATTAGAGACACACATTATAGGAATTTACATGCCGGAGCACAAGCTGTTTTAACGATAATACATAACACTTATTGGCCGATCTCGGGCAAAGAAGCAATACGTCGAGTATTAAGATCCTGTATAGTATGCTTTCGCGCAAAACCGATAACTGCAAAGCAATTGATGGGTAATTTGCCGGCAGTAAGAGTTACTCAACAATCACGCGCTTTTTTATATGCAGGAGTGGATTACGCAGGTCCATTCACAATAAAGATATCGCGAAACAAAACGAGCAAAGCTTATTTATCTATTTTTATTTGTTTGGTGACAAAAGCGGTGCACTTCGAACTAGTATCTGACTTAACTACAGCGTCATTTCTTAACGCAATGAAACGTTTTTTTGCCCGAAGAGGTAAATGCATAACCATATATTCGGATAATGGTACTACTTTTGTAGGTGCTAACAATCAACTTTCAGAACTCAAAAATTACTTAGTAAAAGTATCGACTCAAAATCAAATTAATGAATATTTAGCAGAACAATTCATTAATTGGAAATTCATCCCTCCATATTCACCCCATATGGGAGGATTGTGGGAAGCAGCCGTGAAATCGGCAAAAACTCACATGCGAAAAATTATCGGAGCAACAGCATTGAGTTTTGAAGAGCTATACACAATATTAACATTAATCGAAGCTTGTTTAAACTCAAGACCTATTACACCATTATCTAATGATCCGAAAGATCTGCAGCCTTTGACCCCTGGTCACTTTCTAATAGGAGAAGCCATGACTGCAATTCCGGAACAAAATCTCGTTGATGTATCGATGAATCGCTTGACGCGTTACCAATTAATTACTCAAATGAAACAGCATTTTTGGAATAGATGGTCCAAAGAATATATCGCGCAGTTACAACAGCGAGTTAAGTGGAAGCAAGCGAATCCCGTAAATATAAAACCAGGAACTATGGTAATTTTAAAAAACGAAAACACCCCTCCAATGACATGGCCATTAGGACGAGTTATAGAAGTACATCCAGGAGGAGATGGAATCACTAGAGTAGTTACACTCAAAACTAGCCGCGGAATATGTAAGCGAGCAATAACTAAAATATGCATTCTACCAATTGAAGACAATAATTCAGTTTAAGTTTAAGATAAGTTTAAGTTTAACCAATTCGTTAGGTAATGTTCTTCATAAGTTTTTATTTATATGTACCTATCGGCGAATATACGCTTATCTCTTTGATTATTTGTATTGAAAGGTTTATACCTGTCAAGGGGGGCAGGATGTTCAGTTCCTTATATTAATCTTTATGATAAGTCGATTATCACGCATGCAGCGCCATCCGTACGCGATTACGATACTCAAGAGCCGATCGCAAGGAACTACTTTCTAATATGGCTGCGATTGATCAACCACAAAATTCACGTTGTCCATAAGATTATACCGAAGATCTCAAATACAGTGTTCAAGTTTTTACCAAAGAGTTCAATCGAGAATAGTTCTTTCTCCATTACCTCCTTCTCCATTATCGGCCTAAACAGCAATTAACAATTCCATATTTTTTCTTAAAAACAACTATGTGTTTTCTTTACACCAATTGATTCCTCTCATTATTTTGTACATAAAAGTATTAAGATAAGATAATCGAAAAATGAATATTTTACAAGATATTTTTTACGGTTTATGTAAAATTAAGAAATTATTTTAAGTCTCATAACTCAAAAAGTACTTAACGAAAAGGTACTTAATTATAGTGTTTTGGAAAGCTCTCGAGATAAGCTACAAGAATATGCAATGACAAATAGTAGGTTCCATTTAAGAAATTGAAGGTGACCTTCATGTGACCTTCAAATAACTCTTCAAGGTCAAACCAATTATACCATCTTATGGCCCCCTCGAAACCATAAAACTTTTGTCTGAAACATTTTTCTCTAAAATGCTTTGTTTCCGAAATAATTGCGTGCGTTAATTAAAATGGCTCACCCTGTATATCTTAAAAATTTCTGTCTGAATTTTAGATGTTCTACTGCTGTGAAAAAATATAATACAAAGAAGCCGAAGAAAGTTTTTTATCATTTAAATTTTAAAAAACAAATAGAAACAGGAATACAGTATATCAAAAAACTACAGTATTATGTATTGTTGATGACCGACAATAATTTATTGGAAACTAACAAAAAAGAATTGGAATGTCTTCTACATTCTATAGTTGAAGATTCTATGTCTTATTATTTTGTTTTAGATGACCTAAATAAAATTATTTCCGCACAATCATTATCATGGTAAAATTCAATAAACTAAATTGTTATTAACCTTATAAATCAGGCCTGGCCACGCAGAGAGGAGAACGTGCCACCTCTCCGCGCGGCTGCCTCTTCCCTCCTCACCTCTCTGGCCACTCGATACAGGGTTCGAGGGGCTAGAGAGGAAAGACGGGAAGAGACAACGGCGCGGAGAGGTGGCACGTTCTCCTCCGCTCGTGGTCCGTGGGCGTCCACGAGGCCAGGCCTGTTATAAATTAATGTATAATTAATATATAAATTTTTTTCAGTCCACTCGGTTTCAATTTGACAACTAAATATAATTTAGAGCTAATTTTCATTTGTCTAAAACAATATCGTTATCTATACAAGCAAATACAAATTCTAAATAAACCGAATAAAAAGCAGCTTTTAGAACGAAAAATTACTATAGTTGCTCAATATTTTCTACCACATATAAGTTATTCGATTATAAATAAATGGTTAGATGATATTGCGCAAGAAGTACTGGGCCGCCTTAAAAATATATATCCTAAACATTCAATATTCTCGAGCCCGTTGGAACAGTTTTCTTTTTGGAGAGATAACAATATTGATGACAATTTCTGGAATCCAACAGAAACCAAACAAATTATGTGTGTACTTAAAGAATATATATTTTCTATTTTAGACATCCGAAAATTATATCAATTATTGATAATATCAGATTCTGAAATCAAGTATTTAAATATAAGTTTTATTTAGATTATTTAAAAATACAATAATAATTTGTCATGCTATGCGCAAGAACTATTATAATTTTTATATTTTTTAAATATTTAATTTTTTTAACATAATTTATTATATAGATTTCAGATTTATTTCAAAGATATGTATTAACTGCTACATATTACATCGTAGCCAGAAGACTCGGCATATACTGCACTCTGATGGTAATAATGAAAAGACTGATAGACTACAAATATAAGAATATTCAAATCATATGGAAACCGAAGTGAGTATAATTTTGGCTTCTTCAAACTTTTTGGATTTATACAGTATGTTCGGTAATATTTATTTCACTCATCTCTGCTGACAGAACGTATTAAATCAGAGAAAAATTCTTTACTATTTTGTGATTTTTTATAATAATTAATTAGACATTAATTTAAAAAGATCAGCCGATTATTATGATATTGTGATGGCGTAGGATTTCTGATATTATTTGAATTATATAATATCTGAGGAATTTATCTTAATCGATTATAAATACAAATAATAAAATTATAATAGTTTTATATAAGAAAAAATTATATGTAATTGTACGTATACCTGTATACGCATTCAAAGAATCATATAGTATTTTACGTTTTTTACGTTAATGCAAATTTACATTGGTATAAAAATGTAAATGTGCCAGTCGCTTATATACATTATCTTTTTTAAAAAATAGCAAACATTATAATAATATTAGTATAATTTATTTTATAAGAATTATTAAGATTTTATAAAAACCTATATTTTATTGATAAATACTATTAATTTTTCGTAATTATGTATTAATATATATGGAACGATGAAATGGCACTATATAACGAAACAACATACGATATAAATAAAAAATTGTTTGATTTATTAAAAAATATGCTATGCAATTATATATTTTATAATTATTATTATTTTGAAAAAATTTTATTGTCAGATCTTTCATAATTCTTTGAAATGCACTTTGTGTTGAAATAAGACTTCTGCACAACATTCTTAATCAATCAATTGCAAATATTCGAGAAATCATGAGCATTAATTATAATAAAAACAAAAACAAATAAGGGTTAACTATAAGGGTATGATAATAACTTAAATTGGTACAAGAAAAAGGCTTAGGACTGTGGCGTCGGGTGACAGTACGGAATGACAAATAAAAAAAATAATTCTAAGACAGAATTTCGTATATTAATAAGCAAATTTAATAAGGAAAACCGTTTTTAACCGTTCTTAAAGTCCATCTAACCTTTTTTGTTAGGCTACAGCGTTTACCTTTGTAATATTTTATTGAAAAGGATCTGTAGAAAATCGAAACGTGCGTTTGTCTATTTACTATTTGAAATTTTTCTCTAACAGACATTTTGTCCTTATTAAAGGAGGAGGGTCAATAAGGCCTGTTTTCGGCCCCCTCCAAAATGGGTGAAATCACTTCCTTAGACCCTTGGAAGTAATATTTAGTCGATTCCAACCAAAACGGAAATATTTGGAGCTCTACCGGCATACATATGTGTATATAGATATATAATTGAATATACTCAATATGAAGGATAAAAAAACTTCAAAGTCTGATTCAAAGTACATAAATACATATATGGACACACTACGGTACTGCTACCTCCCCCCACTTCCTAATAATGGAACCCGCTTGATTGTATGGTTCCCGCAGAAACCCACGTGGTCCCAAGTAAATGCATCACGATATCATAGTGACGCGTACCCGGATTATTTGTTAGACACAGCCACTTGGTCGGAGACCGATGAATCAGAAGAAGGAGAAGAAGAAGAAGAAGAGCAATAAATCCAGCACCCCCAAAAAGTGAGAGGTAAGGGGACTCACTCTAATCAAGCACTCCAAAAAGTGAGATGCAAGGGGATTCACGTAAATCCAGCACTTCACTCTACATGGCTTCCTAAGGGAAGATTACGTTTACGATTTTACTGTTCTCATGTGGAGAATCAACAAGAACAAATAATATGATTTCAATCTCGGAGCTCCTTAAGAAACATTTCTAAAAATCTATCATCTTTATATATATACGCTATTGTGGTACCATCCGTTTTGTCATGGAAAGTACATGTATCTTCCCCAAAAATCCTAAACAAATCGTTATTCATATTAAAGGCTCTCTCTATGATACATTTTCACTCGTTGATTTTACTACACATATACTACCTACGTGCTTATACATGTCAGGGGGCGGAAGAGGAGAGAGAGTAGCACCGTAGTATGTTCATATATTGTGTGTATTTATATACTTTGAATCAGACTTTGAAGTCTTTTCATCCTTTATATTGAGTATATTCAGTTATATATCTATATACACATATACAAGGTGATTCTAAATAACTTTATGTTTTTGCAAAAACATAATCTTGACCGAATTCTAAGACGATTTTTCCTTTGGCAAAATTTCGTGCAAAGTATAGTTTTTGAATTATTAAGAGAAATATTTCACTTATTACGGGTCGGATACAAGAAGCAGGCAAGGGCGGCGCAACTAACCGTCAGACGCAGGCGCTCATGCGGGGCGCCTTCGGCGATCAGCTGGTCGCTATACTGTGCACGGACATACATAGTTGTTTTTAAGAAAAAATATGGAATTGTTAATTACAAATTACATATTTTTTCTTCGAAACAATTGTGTTTTCTTTACACCAATTGATTCCTCTCATTATTTTGTACGTAAAAGTATTAAGGTAAGATAATCGAAAAATGAATATTTCACAAGATATTTTACAGTTTATGTAAAATTAAGAAATTATTTCAAGTCTCATAACTCAAAAAGTACTTAACGAAAAGGTATTTAATTATAGTGTTTTGGAAAGCTCTCGAGATAAGCTATAAGAATATGCAATGATAAATAGTAGGTTCCATTTAAGAAATTGAAGCTGACCTTTATGTGACCTTCAAATAACTCTTCAAGGTCAAACCAATGGTACCATCTTATGGCCCCCTCGAAACCATACAACTTTTGTCTGAAACATTTTTGTTTGCTGGGCTTAGTTTTTGAGATATTTTACTGTCCAAGTTAAAATGGGACACCCTGTATATTATATATATATATATATATATATATATATATATATATATATATATATATATATATATATATATAAACGTACGGTATATATACATGAATGTTTGTTTTTATTATTTTCAGTAATACAAAAAATTGGCATAGTGCAGAATATTTTTATATGAAAAATCCATTCGAGCGTGAGGAATCTAATTTAGTTTATCCGTCAAATATTATCAGAGGAAGATTTCTCAACACAAATGAAAATCCAACGGATATGACCATCGATGACATTAATGACGTCAATGACTTCAGGGACATTGATCACCATCAATGGCAGAGCGATGTAATTTTTTATATCAATTTTAATGATAGTTAATAAAAATAACATTGAATTTTCTAAGTCTGAATAATTAAGTCAATGAGTCAATAAATTTTATAATTAATGAATGAAAGTAATAATCGTTATTTTTATTTTTTTCTCCAATCAAAATTTTATTTATTATATATATATTTTTTAGATAATAGAGGAGTTGATTGAGGGATTAAGATGAAATAAGAGATAATCATAATATAAATTATAGATGGAAGTGGGATATGTTATCCGAAATCCTATTTAATGATTTAGAATGTGATGATTTAGAATATGTGATGCTTACTATAAAAAAATTACACAGATAATAGAGGTATGTTATTATAATATATAATGTACTTTAATATTCATATATTAATGTATGACTAAATTATATTAATTATAATTATTTCAAATTTTTAAATCAGTATATTATTTTAAAAACCGTTTGACAAGATGTTATTTGAATATTGCTATTATATTTTCACAGATTAGATCTAATGTTGTAGAAAAAGAACAATTAAATAGAAAAGAAAATATTAAATTTGCTGTAGGAATGATTGTAACACATATAAAGCCAAGTTTGTATCCACTTTTTAAAAAACATCACCATGGTGTGATAATTGGTTGGCATTGTAAACACACTTGGATAGGTGAAACGAGGGAAAGGCACGCATCACATTTACATACATGCGCAGATTATAAAAATGAGAATATTGTCGATCAGCCGTATTACATAATTCTCTCCGAAAATAATAGAATATGTTATTGGCAACAAGGTATGAAGATTTGTAGCATTTTTATGAATAATATGTAGTCTATGAGTATAATCTTTCATTTTTACAATGTGTATTTCTTCTGTTTTAGATCTTATATCGATAATGTTGAAATAGGGCGATACTTTTCGACGTACACCCAAATGTATCGATAATGTTGAAATAGGGCGATACTTTTCGAAATTCGAAGGCACTCATTATGTACCAAATAAAAGCTTGGCAAAAAAGTATCCAACTGATATCGCTATTATTCACGAAATACTTTCCAGTCAATAGTGTGCATTATAAAATTTAAATAATAAATTATTCGCGTATATTAAAATTATGCATAAATTTTTTAACAACTTTGTATAGATATATTGTGATACTCTAGATATTATAGGATTAAAAGTACGTATGATAATACATATTATGAAAACTAAAATAGTTTAAGAATATATATATGTCTGTGCTAATAATGTTTGTGATTTATCTTTAGTCCAACTAGGCGAAACTTCTGAAAAATATCACGCTCCGATTTAAGGATAAATAGGTCGCTTTTAGATAAAAAAGAAGTATACGAGAAGAATTTTTGACAAAATTTAACTTAAATCAGAGCATGATGATTATCGGAAAAACAATCGATATTATTACAAATAAAGTTTCTGTTTAATATCTAAAACAGATACAGTTTCAAAAATATATAATGTCTTATTTCATTAATAATATCGAAATGAACATAGATCTCCTCCCTTATATACAATAAATATAATATCTCTCTCTCATCCTAACAATTATATATAATCTTGAAATTTGCAATACACACACATATACATACATATGTGTATACATACATATATGTACATATGTATATGTATATATAAAAATGTATATGTGTAAAAGGAAGATTGAAAAAATTCTGAAACTAAAATTATATTATTTCGGTATCTATACAATTGCTACATATATGGTCCACTTGACATCAGTACCCAGGTAGCAAACACATGTCACTTTGACGTTCCAAACTAGTCATTTTAGGTCATATGTCGGCAAAATTTATTACATGACTTTATATTGACATCTTGATATAACATTATTTTGACGTCATATTTCAGTCATGAACTGACGATTATTTTATTATTAATGTGATTAGTTAGTACATCGATCCCATAAAAAAATCTTTTAAAATTTTTTATACAGGGTGAGCCATTTTAAGTTATTCACCCCAATAACTTTTTTATTTTTGAATGTACAACAAAATGTTTCAAATAAATGTTGCTTGACTTCGAGGGGGACAGAAGATGGTGGCAAAAATTTGACCTTGGATAGTCATTTGAAGGTCACATAAAGGTCACCTTCAATTTCTTAAATGGAACCTACTATTTTTCATTGCATATTCTTGTAGCTTATCTCGAGAGTTTTCCAAAATACTATAATTAAGTACCTTTTCGTTAAGTACTTTTTGAGTTATGAGGCTTGAAATAATTTCTTAATTTTACGTAAATCATAAAATATCTTGTAAAATATTCATTTTTCGATTATCTTATCTTAATACTTTTACGTACAAAATAATGAGAGGAATCAATTGGTGTATAGAAAACATACAGTTGTTTTTAAGAAAAAATATGTAATTTGCAATTAACAATTACATTTCTTTTTTCGAAACAATTGTGTTTTCTTACACCAATTGATTCCTCTCATTATTTTGTACGTAAAAGTATTAAGGTAAGATAATCGAAAAATGAATATTTTACAAGATATTTTATGATTTACGTAAAATTAAGAAATTATTTCAAGCCTCATAACTCAAAAAGTACTTAACGAAAAGGTACTTAATTATAGCGTTTTGGAAAGCTCTCGAGATAAGCTACAAGAATATGCAATGAAAAATAGTAGGTTCCATTTAAGAAATTGAAGGTGACCTTTATGTGATCTTCAAATGACTATCCAAGGTCAAATTTTTGCCACCATCTTCTGTCCCCCTCGAAGTCAAACAACTTTTATTTGAAACATTTTGTTGTACATTCAAAAATAAAAAGTTATTGGGGTGGGTAACTTAAAATGGTTCATCCTGTATAACATGACTTTCGCGATCAGACTTTAACAATTTTTCTTTCGAGGCATGCGTTTATCTGTGCACGATTCATGTTGCTTAACCACTCAAGTGTTCATTATTAAATTAGTGTACCGTGAAAATATTAGCTCAATCGAGTGTAATTAAAGTGCCAAAAAATATACACATTTTTTTTATAATACACCCACACGGAAAAATTTATCTAATAGATATCTAATAAATGTTTAAATGTCTATATGAGGTCCATATCCTCTATAAATAACTAGTAGATGTATATATAACATCCACATATCTATATCCACTAAGTAGCTATCAGAAATATCCACTGGATGTAAACATGTTATCCACGTATCTACATTCATACACAAAAAATATGGGCCACTAAATTTTAGCACAATTTTTTAACATCTTTCAATAACAATAAATCAGCGAAAAATCATCGTATTAAGATAAAACAAAACTCAAATTAAAGCCTGAACATTTCTTTTAAAAAGCAAAAACAAATTTGAGTTACAAAAAATATTTTACAAAATATATTTTAAAATGGGCGTTGAATACAGACTTTGAGAAATGAGGAACAAATTTTGTTTTTAACTGGTACAAAAATTTTACAAAAATTTTTGTTTCCTGGTACAAAAATGTATGGGTTTTTAAACTCATTTATTTCCTAATAAATTCATATTTTAATTAATTTTCTACGATCTTTTTGATAAAGTTATATCATTTTAAGGAAAGATTTGAATCTGACCGTTTATCTGTATGAAACATCTTGGATCGAGTTACACTTTAATTTCTTTTTTGAAAAAGTTTTCCATGATAATTTGTTTCTGAATTGCAGATTTTATAAGGATAGTTTCATTTTGTAACATTTTTTTCAAAACGGTGTAATTTTATCAAAAAAGGTAGGAAATTTATTAAAATATAGATTTGTTAAGAAATAAATAATCTTAAAAACATTTTTGCACCAGGGAGCCGATTTTCCTGAGCAATGCAACGATTTAAAAAAAAATTTGTTTTCTATTTCTCAAAGTCTATCAGCATTTGTCATTTTGTAAAACATTTTTTGTAACTCAAATTTAGTTTTTTTAATTTTTAGAAAGATTGTTTAATTTGAGCTTTATTTTATATTAATACGGTGATTTTTTGTTGATTTGTTGTCATTAAAAGATGTTAAAATATTTTGCTAAAATTTAGTAGTCCGTTTTTTTGAGTGTGAGTGTATATCCACCAAGTAGCTACCAAAGATATCCAATGGATATTCATATATTTCCATGAGTTTCACACTTTGCCGCTAGGTGGCGAAAAAGAAAATGCCTAACCCGAAAGTGGGATTCATCTAAGACAGTAACAGTATGTAAGGCCGCGACACTGGTCCCGCGAGTCATGGCTTATCGGTCAAAGAGCGCATTAGCTCGAAGACTGTTATAGCCGTATCTCTTCTTTTGTAAGAGGAGCGCCAGAGCTCCAAAAATTAACCGCAGACTGTTAATTATTTTAGATGGCGAATTCCGCCATATGTGTATCATAGAAGATAGAATAAATATCCATGCAAAAAATAAATATCAATACGTAATAGTAAATGTATCTATATTAATAATAAATGTATCTATATAAATATTCACTGAATGTTGTACAAATATCTACAGGATATTGATTTACATATCCTGTAGATATCTATGAAACTTCGAATTGCGGACATTTGGATACCTATAGCATCTCTAATGAGTGTTTTTCGTATATTCATGGATATCTTTAGTGCCCATGAAGGATATTTAGTGGATTTCTAATACCAATTATTTTCCGTATGGACAGTTGATTGGCAAAATATATTTTTATAAAATGCAGGCAACGAAAGACATTATTTGTTAAAATTTTATATGATATTAGATGTATGTTTTTATTTACGTTTAAATAAAATAATAATAACAAATATAAAACTTGTGACCTATTTTCTGACCATATTTGCGTTTTCCAACGTTTTCGAATAAAGCAGTTTAATCGATCCGAGATTTTTCTGAAGAATAGAATAGCTGTAATTGTGTTCAATGATGCTCTTGAATCGGTTAATCTGTTTTATTTGACAACACTATTAAATACATTATGCTAAGAAAAAGACGTCAAAATATGGTACATTTTATGACGTCAAAATGCGGTACATGTTATGACGTATAAAGAATATGTGACATTAGACCGTCATAAAAACGTCAACTCGTGACGTCAAGAATAGTCAGTGAATGACCAATTTGAAACGTCAAAATGACGTGTGCTTGCTACCTGGGTAGTAGCGTAAACCGAATCTTCTGGCTACGTTATGATACATAACAGTTAATAGATATCTTCGAAAATATGCTATCTGTATCGTGTAGGAATTTATATCATAAATTATATTAGAAAAATTATGTATTAAACATTTATCAGATATAAAAAAACATAGTTATAATAAATTATTATAAATGTACAATAAAACATAATCTAAAATAACTTATAAGACTTATATATTTGTTATTTTTGGAGATGAGATCAAAATTACCTGCTATGACAGTAACTAAGATCTTTCGGCTAGGATTCAGGACAGATCGAGACTTTTGATTCCCGACGATTTCCAGCTATTTCCAAAGTCAAAACGATCCAACAATTTATGCGACATGTGACAAGTAAATAAAATTCTATTTCACTTGTTACTCATTTATTTAAGCAATTTTAGTTCAAAATTTAAAAATTACTAATTAACCGAAAGATTGCACATCCATTAGTAAAAAATAAAAAGGAAGAATCGATAAAAAAATAAATAAAACTTTTAATAATAAATTTTATTAATAAAAAATATTAAAATATTAAAATATTAAAATTAATTTAATTTGATAACATATAGTAAAATAGATTTAAAATAGGGCCGAAAATATATGTGTATATATCCGAAATATATGTTACGAATATGAAAATAGTGTAGGGAAGATCGGAGACAAAAGTAATATTTTTTGTATTATAAGTCACTAATTAATTATCGTTAGAGATATAACAAAAAAGATTATATGTTAAAAAACTCCATTTATTGTTCTATTATACCTATGTTTCAATCTCAAATGATAGATATTTAAAGAGCTACTATAGCTTTTCACAAGTACGTTGATTGTTTTATCCTGGGGGCCTGGGACGAAAGTAACATAGTCTGGGGATAAAAGTACTAGTTCTTATTTTCGGGAAAATAAAATAAATATGACTTTTTTCAATTTAAGGGAACTTTTATTATAATCTTTTATTAAGCAAGATAACTTTTATTATAAAGGGCCTAGGGGGATAAGCATGTAAAAGTTGCCCCCGCTCGTATCAAGTCGAGATTGGCATCATAGATTGGCATCTATGTGTCTAAAAAATCCTGTAAATATCAACCTTAAAATTGCATTTTTGTAGGAGTTATGGAGAGGGAAAGCAAAATCAAAAAAGTGATTTTTCTCGAAAACGACTGAACCGATTTTGATGAAAAAAATATATGTTATGAACATCAACAAGACTATTTTAAGAATAAATTAAAAAAAAAAATTCTGACCAAAAATACGAGTAAAAAAAATTTTTGAATTTTTCAAAATTTTTTTTGAGGTTATGTTTTAGAGATACACCTCCAATTTTTTTTTTTTTTAAATCTTAAAATGTCTGCTTTAACATCTATTTTTTCCAAATTTTTCGTAGAGGTACTTCATGGCGAAAAATGATGAAAATCATGCATGCGGCGCGGTACCACGCTTTCACAGCACACTCTCGCTCCAGGCGCGTATATCGAATGTTCTAGTCTGGTTAGTATGCTGGATTCTTGAATTATTTTACGACAAAGTTAGTAGAAATGACAGAAAGAGATTTGAAAATCATATTCACCGGTTCATACCAACTCGGTCAAGCCATATCATATTTGGCAGAAATGGTTGACAAAGATGGTAAACTAAAAATTGAGTATGTTAAAGATCAGTCAAATGTACTCAAATTGAAAGTTCCATCTCGTCATATTTGTCGAACAGCATATCGATGCTTCTTAAGATATAAACCTAACAGTGTTGGTGTTTCTGGTTTGACACATTACACATGTGAATGTGCCAATGGCAAACGGTCTGTTGGTTGTTGCTCCCATATTGCTGCAGTGGTGTATTATTTATCTCATGCTAGGTATTTATCAAAAATTTTCAAACCGGCCGAAATACTCAGCGAAGTATTCAAGAAATACAATTACATTCCAGTAATTGAGAGTGAAGATTAAAAAAATAATAATCTCAACTCCTATAAAAAGTACCCGGTTTTCTGAGAGGCGAGGGGACTCACACTAACAAAGCACTCCGATAAGGAGTTCAAAACCGTACTGCATCCTTTTCATAGTGAATTCTGGACACTTATTTTTATAGACTAACTGCAGATCTGACGAACTGACGATCCTTATTTAAATACTTTATATACATAAAATGTTAACATTCTTTTTAACCGTTTTTCACGAAATAGATTTTCAATTATTTCATCTGATCTGATGAATCACGTAGGTATCGTTACAGAAATCATAATTTCACTAAAACTTAACTTTTTCGAAAGGCGCTTAAAATAAACGTACAAGTAAAAATAAAATCTAAATTTTTACTAACTTTGTCGTAAAATAATTCAAGAATCCAGCATACTAACCAGACTAGAACATTCGATATACGCGCCTGGAGCAAGAGTGTTCTGTGAAAGCGTGGTACCGCGCCGCATGCATGATTTTCATCATTTTTCGCCATGAAGTACCTCTACGAAAAATTTGGAAAAAATAGATGTTAAAGCAGACATTTTAAGATTAAAAAAAAAAAAAAATTGGAGGTGTATCTCAAAAACATAACCTCAAAAAAAATTTTGAAAAATTCAAAAATTTTTTTTACTCGTATTTTTGGTCAGAATTTTTTTTTTAATTTATTCTTAAAATAGTCTTGTTGATGTTCATAACATATATTTTTTTCATCAAAATCGGTTCAGTCGTTTTCGAGAAAAATCACTTTTTTGATTTTGCTTTCTCTCTCCATAACTCCTACAAAAATGCAATTTTAAGGTTGATATTTACAGGATTTTTTAGACACAGATGCCAATCTATGATGCCAATCTCGACTTGATACGGGCGGGGGCAACTTTTACATGCTTATCCCCCTAGGCCCTTTGTAAAACTGGAAAAAGACACCAGGCTCGAATCGTCTTGGCCTTGCCATATGTTGTCAAGGTCACTGTCCTGAGTAACATTCAAAAGATTTTAGCCGTCGCTCGTTGTTTATTAAAAAGTTATTAAAAGTTATTAAAAGCGTATATACAACATGCGATTATACGAATCCCCACGCAATGTTGGTTTGACTTCTAAGAAGGTCAAGGTTATTTTAACTTTCTATGTAAAGCGAGGTCCACCCCACACCACCTCTGAGTCAGCGCGAAACAAGGGATTTCGCGCTGACTCAGAGGTAGTGTGGAGTGGACCTCGCTTTGCATGGAAAGTTGTAAACCCATGTGGAACCATACAATAATAGATCTCGTTTCGCATAAAAAGTTGCAAACCTGTGTGGAACTGTACAATAATAGATCTCGTTTCGCGCTGATTCAGGGGTGGTGTGGGGTGGACCTCGCTTCACATGGAAAGTTGTAAACCCACGTGGAACCATACAATAATAGACCTCGTTTCGCACTGACTCAGGGGTGGTGTGGGGTGGACCTCGCTTTGCATAGAAAGTTAAAATAATCTTGACCTTCTTAGAAGTCAAATCAACATTGCTTAGGAATTCATATAGACACATTGCATGTAATTCCTGGAAATTCTTTTGTTAATAACTTTTTAATAAACAATGAGCGACGGCTAAAATCTTTTGGATGTTACTTAGGGCAGTGACCTTGACAACATATGTCAAGGTCAAGATAATCAAGGCGAGCTCCCTTCATTGAAATATTTACCAGTATTATTTAGGCAACATTAAAGTCGATGTAAAAATACACTCTACTTTGCTAAAATTTCTTTTCTGACTGCACTGATAGTAGAAAGATATAAAACACATTTAGATTATTTTAATCTAACTATTTTCATTTTAATTTAACTATTTTAATCAATTTTATGACATAATTTGTTTGTTTTATGACAGAATTGTATGTTTCTCATATCTAATATTCTCTAGTAACTCTAATATATTTTTATATTTAGAAGATTCTTTCAAACTTATTTTACTCTATTTTACTATTTTATTATTATAAATTACATGAAGTCTCCCTATTTCATCTTATTTATTATAAAATTTATTATTTATTATTAAAAAAATTATTTACTCTAGAAAAAACCTTACAAAGGTAAAAAAATACGCCAAGTACATAAAAAATATTCTTCCTTGTATGCATCTTTAATAAAAAAATTCCTTAAAAATAATTTACAATTTTCCTTCAAAAAATCATTTTTCTAAAAAACAAAACCTCAACAAATAATTTTTATAAAAAAATATTAAAAAATAAAATATCAAAACTAAATATGAAATCAGTAATTACTATTAGCCAAGTACTTACAAGCAATTTCTAAATTTGATATAATATTTGCCATGAAATATCAATTTTATACTGTAAAAGTATTATACATAAATTCTCCCTAAGAAATTAAAACGCATTTTATATTTATTCAGAGAGAATTGATTTTTGAAGTATTTAATGAGAATTAGGATTCTTTTAATTCTTAAAATATTTTTTATATAATTGTTTGTATATAATTTAAAAAAAAAGTTTTACTCAAGTTTTAAATCGCACAGTCTTTAAATCAAAGTAAATTATGAAAATTTGGCCCTATCACTTTCTTCAGAATTATGATACAGCTTCAATACGCGTCGGAGAATCAGAATTTTATATGTCTCTAGAAATATTGTTCGCTATAATGCTCGGAAGAATAGATTCAGTTTTATTTGTAAAATTATTATTCTCTAATGATTTCATCATTATTTTTCGCAGAAAGTAGGGAATCATGTGTAGACGTTGCTAACAGTGATCTACCTACAAACGAACTTAAATGAGTTGTTACAAATTGTCAGCTCTCATTAGGCGAGATTTATTTTTTAATAAAATATGTTTAATATCGTTCATTTTGGACTCTACAGCTGATAAACTTTCATTTATTTTCCCATAGCAGAAGATAGAAATCATTATACCTGAATATAATGGAAAATATGGGAGAAACGTTCTTAATTTGTCACTAAATTGAGGAATATAATATGGATTTGCCATATCACATTTTATTATGATTTCTTTAAGCGTTTTGCGACATTCTTGAACGAGATTGTTTGACCATGACCCGACATTACAATCTTTTATTTCAATGTCTAATTCTTTATTTTTTACATCCTTATCATTTTTATCATCTTTATTTTTTTCACTTTCTAGTAACACATCTTCGATGCCTTTTATGTGATGTGTTATGATAATACGAGTAGATTCTGCTGGCAAATTATTTCCATCGTTATCCTTTCCAATTTCTTCACTAAGGAATATTATAAGGATACATCTTGCTAATTCACCGAATTGAGCAAAATTTGTCTGCTTTGTTAATAAGGCTATGGCTCGTATATAAAATTTTTTTACTGCAGGATTTAATTTCGAGAAGAATTTTCATCTAGATACCATATGCATGTAGTGACCAATATCGAGACGTATAAAGCACTTTGGCTTTTCTACAGTATCTTGTTTTAAAATTAAAGTAAAACAAATTGTTAAATAATGTTTTACATTTAAATATTGGCCAAATGCTTTTGCAATAGCATTGAGTAACGCCATATCCAAATCGCATATGACTGATCGCGGAATTGGAAAATCTGGTTTTCAAATTGATCCTATACGCAAAAATTCACTTAGCCAATGTTGTATTGCATTTACATTTTGTACTGTGCTCAACATCTGAAAGACTGGCATTTTATAATTGGAAGTATTCGTGACAGCCTGATATAAATATATGTAGGATAATAGCTCCTCATTTTGTAATTTAAATTTTTTTATTAAACCATTCACAATTATCTTAAAATATATCTCATAATATATCTCAATTTATTGAACCAATCACATCAATGTAGAGTATGTCATGATATTCTAAATAAATAATTATTTGTCCCGATGTCCAATAATATATGAAAAATAGATCATATCCTATACAATGGATAGAACCTTCATAGTTATTATATATGAAAAATAGATCATATCCTATACAATGGATAGAACCTTCATAGTTATTATATTTGATATTTTGAAGATTGGTATATGCGTACGATCCTTTTACTTGCAAGTTTAAATCCTATCTCTCTTGTTTAGCTTTTCTCAAAGTGGAGGCTTTATACAAATGTGGTTCGGAATCGTACAAATTTATTAATTTCGTAACCTTTTGTCTTCGTCATGTTGTTTTTGATAATGTACTTACCGCGAGAAATTGCGATATCTCCTCTTTTTTCTCCATTCAGTGGACGTTTTGCTTGATGTTTGCATTAAAATTTCTTACACGACATTCCATTCGAACATCTGTATTATCTTTAGGTTTATTAATAATTTTACCAATTAAGTTAGATTTGCAATCTGGACAGTTTGTATATGTTGCATAAATGCCCGTTTGAGATATCTTGCATCGTTTAAACATAAATGCGCATGGTAATTTCGTAATTTTATATATTAATTCAAAAATTATGTTTGTCCATTATGTTTATGACGACGCAACGCAAATTATATAATTTCTTTGTACTCTGTTACTAGATTTATAAATTATTGATTCGCAATCTATATTATGCTATGCTTTTAAAGGAATAATGAGATCAAATTCTAAATCTTTTTCCGTAGATGACAAGTTAAACGATTCCTCATCATTATTATAGATAGATGTATCGATTATGGTATGGTTCGTAGGTACATCCAAATTATGATAACTGAAAAGTTTATCGTATCTGTTTTGTAATAGAATGATATAAATATATTTCGGGGATATTTCTTCTTCTAACAAAGAACTTAGTTCTTTATACAGGGTATATCTGAAATGATGCACTAAACTTTAGGAGCGTATTCTAGAGGTCAAAATAAGACTTTTTTCTCTTATGAACATAGGTCCAAATGAACCCCCCTCCGAGCTAAAATTCGAAAATGTGTGAAATTGACCAAACACCTGCAACGCAAATTTATTTATCTCTCAAGAGAGGGTGATAGGTAACGTCAAAACCTTTTTTTTTCTGAAATACAGCCAATTTTTAATTTTTTCCCCAAACTTTAGGGGCCTCTAGCTCGAAAAGAGGTTCATTTGCAGATTCATGTTCATAGGAAAAAAGTCTTATTTTGACTTCTAGAATACGCTCCTAAAGTTTAGTGCATCATTTCAGATACACCCTGTATATAACGGATTTTGGAGTAACTATTTTTCCGTTTTCATCCAAAATATTCCTATATTTTGGACATAATAAAAGTTTTTCTCGCATATCCACCGGTGCCATACTTGAAGTTATAAAATTGAGAAAACAGAATATAAAAAAAAAATACCTGAAAAAAATTTACTGTACAATAATTACATTAATTTATTAGGAGTATAACTAAGTTCCCGCAGCTTATAATTAGATGCAAACGTAGGTAAAGTTAGACATTTATCAATAAAATTGAGTGCGCAAAGATTCATTTTTTGTGAGAGATATTTTTTGAATTGATTTAAAATAGAACAAGATAAATTTCGACATGTACTTCTTCACTACTTTGATTTAAATAAAACTGCAGCTGAAGCTCATCGATTGATTTCTGAAACAGTCACGGTTGACCGCTACCAACAACAATTATATCGATTGAACGATGAATTGATGCAAAAAAGGCCAGTAATCGACGTAAAGTGATTTTTTTGCATGACAACGTGCGAGAACTCATGTTGCGAGAATCGTAAAAGAAACACTATTGCAGCTCAAATGCGAAGTTCTCCCGCACCGAGCCTATTCTCCAGACTTGGCCCCATCAGATTACCACTTTTTCGCGATCAATGCAACACGCGCTTATCGATACACACTTCTCCAATTACGAAGTCTAAAAATGGATCGGTCAATGGATTGCTTCAAGAAACAAGTCGCTCTATCGTCGCGGAATCCAACGTTTGCAAAAAAGATGAGAAAAAGTCATAGAAAACAATGGATTATATTTTGGTTAATATATTAATTCATTTTCTTATTGAGAAATAAATGCATTTTTCAAGTAAGAAAACGGCGGGAACTTAGTTATACACCTAATATAATGCTAATGGCAATTTAATTCATTAAATTCTACCATGATGTAGAAATAATTCTGTTTAGATCGTCCAAGACAAAACAATAAATCATATAGAAATATTCTATGATTTATTGTTTTGTTTTGGACGATCTAAAAAGAAATTTCTACACCATGATAGAATTTAATGAATTAAATTGGTACTAGAGTACTCTAGCTTTTCCAAAGATAGGGATGTATGTGGGAAGAGGGGTCAAGCGTGTTTATATATCATTCGGTCAACGGCAGAATCTGTGGCAACGGTATCGACGCATATCTTGTGAAGAGACTATTCACACACTCTTTAGCCCAACAAATATTATAATTGCTAGAAAACAATATTTGTGGATTAAGAAAATTATGTGAAGTGCAAGTGGCTGAATCAGGAATCGAACCCGAGTCTTTCGCTTTCCGGGCAACTGCTCTAAACCACTGAGCTATCCAGACCTCACGCTTAATGCTATTTAACACAATGATATGCGACTCTAGAGCGATGTGTGAGTCTCGCTCAATAGATGCAATGTCGATTGCCACGGAGAATCCCTGAAAGGTCGCTCGCTGGCCAAATAAGTACCGGTAAAGGTATTCGCGTGCACTTTCACTTTAGAACCTTCCTTCTTTTGAAAGATAAATTATGAGTTTTAGGACACTCTGTATAAAAAAAATTTGATAAGAATCAAAATTAATGCAACCACTTGCTGTGCGCATAATTGTATCGTTGAAGAGTTAATTTAAGAGCAATATATGGGAGATCAATAATATTTATTTGCAAATTATTTATATTTGCAATTCATATTTAGTAATCTCGGGAATGTTCGAAACTCATAACTTATGATAATTACTTTGTGAAAAGAAGTCTTTCACATATTCCAATGAAATTATATAGTAATATTATTCAACAAATTTTGCGAGAACCAATTATCGTATTTATAGCAGAATATTTTCTGCTTATGTAAGTTGTGCACATTGTTATGTTCTTACCTATGTAAATCAGTTCAAAATAGCCTTTTCATACTATTATCATAATTTATTAATTATAAGTTAGAGAAGAAAAAATATGTAACTGTTAATTGCAAATTATATTTATTTTTCTTAAAAATAACTGTTTTCTTTACACCAATTGATTCCTTTCATATACATTTTGTAAAAGTATTGAGATAAGATCATCGGAAAATGAATATTTTACAAAATATTTTATAATTTATGTAAAATTATGTTAACTTTAAAGTTTAAAGTATTTCGTAAGCAACATATATATTCAATATATTTCCATATTCAATTTATTTTACCCTTATAACTTTTTACAAGAAATGTTGTGAGAAATCGATTTATATAGACAAATTAAAGTGATTCTATTAAGAAAAATAGAAATGATCTTGGAAAAATCTCATGATCTTCATCTAAGATCAAACTAACTAGTATTATCTTATGTCTCTCTCGAATCACAAAATTTTTAAGGACAAAATTTTTAATTTGTAAGAAACATTTTTGATGGAAATCTTGATTTTCGAGAAATATTAATACATAATTTAAAATGAGACACCTTGTATGTTTTTTTAGACATATACATCACATACATACATAAACAATCATATGTACACCTGTTATATAAATTTACTAACAATAATATATAGTAACATAAAATATTATATTATTTTCAAACTTGTCTTTAAATATTGCAATTGACAATAATAATAATAATAACATGAAGACATGGAAATATCTACGTTAGTAGATATGGGCCACTATGGTGCGTCAAAACAAACCTCCACCACTCGGCCCCTGGCGCCGTGGGCGTGGCCAGGTGAAGTGGAGGGAGGCGTTCTGATTGGTGGAAACAATGCCCCACCTCCCGAAGTCTCGATTTTGATTGGCTTGCACCATAGTGGCCCAGAGTTTGATTGGCTTGCACCATAGTGGTCCAGAGTTTGATTGGCTCGCACCATAGTGGCCCAGAGCTGCGATTGGTCGACGCCGGCTGTGTCGCCGATTTATCAAATTTTTATTTCCCTACCTCCGCGGTACTAGACTCGAAGAAGCAATCCTCCTCCCACTCCAGCCCTGGCCCACCTGTATAGGGTTCCGAGTCAAATTCCCGTTACCTAGCCCTTAGTCGCTCTCGCTACGTCTTGGCAGAACGAACCCCCCCCACCTACCGACTTTCGGAAGGTAGCCGGCGGTATATGTCTCGAGGAAACAATCCTTACCTCCCCACTCCGTCTCGGGGCCCGCTATGGAATATCGAAACAAGCCCCCTCCGCTCGAACGGTTCATGACGCACTTTATCGGAAAAAGAGACAAAGCATCTCAGTAGGAGACAATAATTATTATAATTATTATAATTAGACTACATTGCACTACAGAGGTAAAAAGATGAACATGCGGATGATTGAACGCGAGACGGGGGTGTTATAAAGGAAGAAGGGAAAAGTTAAAAGTATTAAACACGAATTAAGATAAAAAATTTTCACATTTATTAATATACCCGCATACAATTCGTAGTACTTCGCAAAAATTTTTTTTATATCTTCTTACAATTAAACACGCTATTAATTAACATTATATTTTTCATGTTTTTTTTCGCGAAGAAAAATTTTATGAAATAATTCTACGATTAAATGATCGTTATATTTGCAATTTTCGGAAAAAAGACTAAGAAATCCATCGAGATCGTAACCGCTGCACATATAATATAAAAATACACAACTGTAGAGTCCGCAGGTTTGAGAGAAAAGCCCTTGTAGTTGTTCGGTATTCCATCGATAAATATTGGAATTTCGCCGGAGACGTAGGAAAAAACCCGGATACAAGGGCGGTATTCCGTAGCTATCGAAGTATGTCCCTGTACCGTCTTCGTCGAGGAAGAAAGCGATCCAGTGTTCTCCAGGGCGATTATGATTGTCCGTATTAGCGACGATGGCCGTCGACCTCGTCCACGCCATCGGCAATCTGTCGGCAGGATAGACTCCCACATGTTTGACATCTAGCTGACGCAATGCTTGCAGAATTTCGCGAGAGTCCATTTGTTTGCAGCGAAGACGAGCGAACAAGCGGTATTATTTGAATAATTTCTTTTGGTGGCTTGTTTTCGGGTTGTACAGCTAACGGATTTTCTGTTTGCGCGGGGCGGTTAATAGCCGCACGTTCGATTTTTTGCAGATTTTTCTTCTCTATTTTATTATTTGATTGTGCTTTAATATTTTCATTTTCATCGTCGTCGTCGTCGTCGCTTACTATCAAAATATCGGGAGAACTGCAAGTCGTTTGAGTAATGCTGTCTCCGTCGCTGCTGAAATTATTTTGCGCAACAATCCAGCTTTTTAATTTGTAAGCGTTGCGTAATGCACAATGAAAGATTCCGAATTTTCGAAATCCGTGATGTCCGCACTCTTCTTCTACCGTCAGATTTTTGAATGCCGGTGAGATGCCTTCCAAATTATATATATTTCTAGAAAGTAGATTCCTCAAATAACTCGCTTTCTCGTTTCCTCTAACATAAATGTGACGCACGCATCTTGTAATTTGCCGCAGTTGCGATGTAAAATATTTCGGATTAGTTTCGCCATCGAACCATTCAATGCCGTGATGATTTCTCGTGAGCCAGTTGTTTTCTTGTCTTATTTTTTCAGGTAATTCGGCAAACGAATGCGTCGGTATCATAATCCAATGATCGACGATTGGAGCGTCAATCGCTACAACAGCAACCTCCTTAGGGATAAACTTTTTCTTCGCATCGCGGAAACCCTGAATATCGACGACTATATCCATCTTACGAAAAAAACTTATGTGATTCGACGCGAGGCTCTATGTAAAACAACGACGCCGAGCGTGTCTCCAACGAAACTGAATATTTTTCGAAACGTTGCGCACTGATGTCGGAGTTTTGAGCGAAGTAGAGGGGGAACAATTTTAAGCGTCTATAAAAAATTTACCCCGAAAAATCGACGATGACCTGACGAGACGAGTCGATTTCTATGACATTATCGAATTCGGCATAGATAATACAATTAATCGTCTCGGAAAGTGCTCTTACGAATCGCACTTCTAATCGTAAACTACCATGTTTGACGAGATTCCAATGTCCAGCGCAATTAGCGGATAGATCGGGAGTAAGATCAAAAGCGAATAAAGTATATCCTTTGAAATAGTCGTCTCTGCTTATAGAATTTCCCTCGTTCAAAAAATGAATACCTGTTCCCGAGAAAAGCGTTTGATAAGCTTCGATGTAAAGCGGTTCCTCCTCGGAGAAAGCTGGTTGCAAAGGCCTACTGGGGATTTGCGTGCCATCGACGTACAGCGAGAAGAAATTTATTCCGTAGTTCTTGAAATTAAACGGATTTAATTTTCTGTCACCGTTAAACGCTTTATTACTAACGAAACCGACTATTACTCGCTTCGGTAATTGACCGAGTATTACATTATCTAACGATTCACCCATAACGCCGCTATGAATCGTGAATGTTTTAACCTCGACTCTCGTGAGCGGATACTTGGCTGTAACTTTACTCATCATTCTAGCATGCGCGAGTAACAAACCCGAGCTTATTTTCGCCCTTCTAACGAGCAAGGTAGCGTCGAGAATGTGAATTTTCGATGTTCCGCTACTTTCCATGAGACAGAACGAATCTTTCGAACGAACGAATCTCAACCGTACTTCTACACCGTTAATTAAAAATTTGTCTTGATTGAAAACGTCGCAATGGAGATGTCCTACGAGATCTAACGCCTTTCCTCCGGAAATGTAACGAGCGCGTCTCGCGAGAGCGGGATTGCCGGGATTTGTTTCCAACAGATCGTCCATGTGTCCGGGTGCATCCATGTCCCATAGACAGGAAGTTAGATGGGAAGTTTTTGCGGGTGAAGAATAATTTAACAACGCCTTTATGTACGCTCGGTACGCGTAAGCGTTGTTTGGAGGCGACACGAGCTTTTGATTGAAATACACGTCGATTTGATTGAAGATAGAATGAAGCAAATGATTTACAGGGCCTACGGCTATTCTTTCGGCGCTTGTTCCTGAAGCCTGTCTCGCGGAATCGGCGTTTGTTTCTACACGTAGACGAAGACTCAGCATGGTGTGCGTGAGATCTAAATATTCTTCTCCGTGTCCGGGGATGACGAATTCTATTGGCGAGTCGTCCGAGAGAGAGGTCACGGGTTTGTAATGAATCCATTGCGAATTTTCGATGCTAGTTTGCGTAGGTGGTAGAGAGAAGAGATCTAGTTCGCTCTTTAAACACTCGCTCGAATGCGTGTGAAGAAAAGACATATTTTTTTATCGCAAATTGCTCGCTGTCGTCCGTCGCTCGCCACCGTCGTTAAATTAGAATGCTCCGAATATAACCGCTTAAGAAAATATATCGGATACGGTACGTTTTTTACCGATTTTACGTCGTTTCGCAGACGTCTTAAGTCTTTTTTTCACAACCGTACGACTTTTCTTCTTCTTTTTATTTCTCTGCGCTTTTATACTCGTTCTTTTTTTCCCAACCGCTTTGATTTTCTTACTCGTCCGTCGTCGCTTGCGAGCCGATGTTATTGCGGATCGTGCGATGTGATTATCAAGCCCGACAAAAGGGAACTGAGCTACATGCATTTTCGCATCAGACTTATATCCCGAACCCTTCATTAGACTACTTATTTTTTCTTTGGCTTTTCTCTTGAGTTTGTCTCGCGATTCTTCAAAACGGTGTTTGGCCGCTACCTTAAATGGCGTATTGTTTTCGACGTCTTCGATTACATTAACGCCAGCCCGTAAAGCTTCTTTTCCCACAGCTCGCGCGGCTTTACCTAAATATGGTAGTACGCGTCTGAATAATCCCCCGAGAAAACTGCCGATTCCGTGACCGCGCTGATAGGGCGATCCGACGAAAACTCGCGGGATTCCGCCGCCGCGTCCGCCTCCGTTCTGTAATTCGTCGCGATATACCGAGTAATAGTCCATTAATAATAATAATAATAATGAACGGTCAAATGCGTTTTTCTCTTTCGCGGATTCCGTGTATTTTATAATATCTAATCGATACACCTAAAATGCAAAGTTACCGTCAGCGTTCCGAATTCGAATGGTATGCTCTTCCCCAGCTGATCTCTTATATCTATTTCGATCGTACGGAAACTCGTTCGCCGCAGCGCGATGTATTGCGCGGGCGAAAAATGCTTTATCTGAGTGGATGCAAACGGATAATCGTTTCGTGCATCGTGCGCGACTATTCGAAGAAGAGGCGATTGTACATCGCCCGTAATATAAGGTTCGCAAATGTCGCAGTAGACGAAAAGTTTGTCTGGAATACCTCGCAACAAACTAGCTGGTATGTCGGCTATTATATAGTCGTCACCCGTGAGTACAAAAGGAAATTTTGGAAAAGCAATGCTCGAAGAAGGAGGAATGTCAGGATTGTAGTAGATCGGTAGTAGATCGTTCGAACTTCCACAGCGTGAATCAAAACCGAGCATACGACAAAGCTTGTCGGAAAAATGCACATGATGTTCCATATCGCATTTCCTCTCTTTGCAGGAAAGTCTCATAACAACTTTACCACCAGCTTTTAATTCCCAAACGACATGGGCTTTTACGGGTTTGCACGCGTCATTCATTGTCTCTATAATATCGCGTACGCTCGAATAAACGCCTGGTGATACTTCGACATCCACATGAGAAAACGCATCGATGCTCTTATTAATATCGATAAATTTTATTGTTCCTTCTCCAGGGCGTATATGTAAAAGCTACACGGAAACTGGATCTCCGTGAGCGCTACTTCCCAACGACCGCTTAAGTCTATACGCTGAGGTAATTCGGTGGTGAAACACGTTGTTTTATTTTCCGGAAAGTAGCGCATGCTCTCTACTCGGCACTACTATTACTCGGGAGGATTATGTGAAATTCTTCCCCTCTCATTTTGATATTAAACTCGAGGCTGATATCCAAGAATCGAATTTAGAAGGATATCCTCGCCAACTAACTAGTAATTGTTTATTGTCGCCCCGTCCCTTGGTTTTTATCACGTGGTCTACGATAAATTCTCCCTCTCGTAAGTCTTTAATAACATGCGTTAATTCCTGCTCGTAAAAAATCCCGTCTATAACCTCGCCCTGTAAATCGCTTAGTTTGTATACAGGAGGTCTTCTCCATTCGAGAACGCGATGAATTCGAAATATTTCTTCACTCCATCCCGCCTCGTATCCTTTCTCAAACGCTGCTTTTGCTCTACTAATGCGTACGAGCTCGCCCGCTCTGTATTTACACTTTTGTTTGCGCCCGCGATTTTTTCTTCCTTCAGCATCTTCGGCATTGATATTCCAACGTCGATTCATATTTTCTCGCGCGATACGCGCATTTTCCAACGTAACGATCGCTGGTTGCATTTTAATGCTAGAATGACGAGTATGATTGTAAGCGTGAACAATATCCTGCAAAATATCGATATAACGGCGAGTATTTTTATGTGTAAAATAGCGCCACATCCTCTCCTTAAGTGTTTTATTGAAACGTTCGACTATAGCTGCTTTGATATCGGGATTTCGCGCTACACGAAATCGGATGTTTTTTTCTTTTAAGAATTTTTGTACAGCGCTCGCGATAAATTCTTTACCTTTGTCGGTTTGTAGGTAAACGGGTAAACGTTTTTTGTTTCTCGAGAATATGTTTTGAAAGGCCTTTATCACGCACGCCGAAGTTTTATCGCGCAAAGGTTCTACCCAAGCAAATTTGCTAAGTACATCGATAACCACCAGTAGATAGGAATATCCGTCGTTATAACTCTTAAGATTACGAAGATCGATTAAATCAGCCTCCCATAAATCATCGATATTTGTCACGTTATAATGTAAACGCGGAAATTTTCGTCGTACTGGACGATGCAGCGTGTACGCGTCTTGCGATTTAAGCCAGTCGACAACCTCCTTACGCGAGAAATTCGGCTTAGCCGCTCGTGATAAATTGACCGTCGCTGAATAACCCGCGTAGTGCGAAGGATCGTAATATAATTTTTCGAGTTCCATTTTATTAGAATTTGCTCCAACCGAATAAACCTCTTGCTTTCTTCGTCGGGGAATTCTCGTCCTTACTTGCTAATGTTTTATCGGCCTCATCCTCATCCTCATCGGCAGATATAAATACCGTATCTCCTTCGGATACAACTGTCTCGTTTAACCTGCTGCGTGAACGACGAGTTTTCGGAGTGGAAGTAACAGCTGCTAATTCGCTGCTTTTAATACGACGAGCTATTTTGCCTACGTGTAAAAAACTACGATTTCCTATGAGACTGGAAGGTGTGTTTATGTCCTGCAGTAATCGCGCAAACTGAACTCTTCCGATTGCTTTTACTGTTTTTCTCTCGCGTATCGCGTCATTTATGAGATCGCTAATATTCGAACCCGTTACAACCGCACCGTTTATAGTCACGAGTCCTTGTCTATCCCAACCGATCTTTGACGACGGAGCATCGAGTAAATATTTCAATAGCGTGTGAGCTTTGTAGCGATAAGTTTTCGGCACACTTTCGATTATATTTTTAATCATTTCCGCCGATTGATCGCGTTTTTTTCCGAAACTATTAGCGTCACCTCCTCCTCCATCTTCAACGCTACTAATTAAAGTACGCGTAAATTCTTCGGTATCGTCATCTTCCAAGTACATGTCCTCGTCTTGCTCAGTTTTATCATCGGCGTCGCCGTTTAAAGCCCCACGCGAATCTTTGCGAAAACGCTTTTTTGCATCCCGAACAAAGTAAAGATAACGTTGAAGTACTTCTTTATACATTTTCCATCTTTCACCCTCGTCGGCGGGAGTCGAGAGATTGAGAATACGACACATCTCCGCATCGAGTCGCGATAAAGGGGTTCCCGGTGTCCGTACAGATTTATTATTATCATTTTCCGTATTATTAACATTTTCCGACTGTTGATTTTGCTGCTGCTGCTGCTGCATTCGTTGCATTTTTTCGAGATTTTCCGTAGAAATTAAAACCATTTTTTTAGCCTTTTCCATTTTTAATACTTTTCCAAATATTATTATTTTTCCTCACAAAGAATATAAAGAATTGTATTTCTTTTCACTCGCCGATAATCCGTGATAATAAAGCTCCGAGTATAGGACCGATAATATAGAGTAAAAATCCTCCGCGTTGTACCAATAGTTTTCTTTTAGTCTTCAAATTACCCCGCTTTGCCGCGATGCGCCGTAAAGTCGTTTTATGCTTGGACAAGCGCTTTTTTTCGCTAGATTCGAGCGGTACGTTACCTTCGAGCGTATTGAAAATACACTCCTGAATACACTTTACAAATTTATTGTCGGCATCGCGTAAGAACGCCGCTCTTTGATTTTTTTTCAAATAGCATAGAGTTTTTAAGAGACACAGGTTCCTCTCTCCGATGCAACGTTTTGCAGTCTTTATTGCGCTATTCGATAAATTTATCCTCGATGTCGCTGTCGATGATGTTTTGTTAGGGTCTGCTTTTTTCACCATTGCGTCGTAATCGCACAACTACAACTCGCGGCTGCGAATACCTTTCTTTTATACGCTTCCGGCTCTAATGACAGATTTACGTGGTATGTAGACGTAATGTAGAGTATCCTCCGGAAAGATACACGTGCGAAATCGGTATTCGTCTGGAGTCGATTGTTTCAAATCGAGCAATAAATATCCATTCGGCTTCGAGGTAGCGTCGTAGTACGCTTCTTCCATAAATTTTGGATCGTCGGGATATACCTGACGCGCTAAATGACGAATTTGCGCACGATCGCGCGGATTTTTGAAAACTACTATATAATTCGCGTTGAGAGATATGTCGCGCTGTCCACGTCCCTGATGGAAAAGATTTTGCGAAATGAGTATAACGCTGAGATTCTTATGATGACTTCCTTTCGTAAATAGATCCACGATAGCGTCGCACGAAGACGATTCCCTCATAAGATCGTCGATTATCACCAATTTCGGAGAAAGCGCATCGTTAGAATAATCCTCCGGACGCGGTAACCCTTCGCGAAATTCGATTATATTTTTCCTCGATTTTATTAAAGCATTATCGCTATATTTGCTCTCGCTTTTCTCTTCTTCTCTCTCTCCCGTGTCGCAATGTAAGCACTGATACGCATCTTGCCACTCGGCGTAATAAAATAAAACTCTCTCGAATCGGACATCGGACATGCGGGATAAATGTCGAAGAAATGTTTTCACGAAAATTGTTTTCCCGCATCCCGTAGGACCGCAGACGATCGACGTCCAAGGATGTTTCCAGCGCACGTCCATTACACAAAATAATCGATTTCGCGTTTAGGAACAATCTCATAAATAAAAAAGTAAACGACGATATTTAACAACAATAATCTAAGAAAGAAAAAAATGCGCATGCTCCTCGAATATTATACAGGAATGTAAGAAGAAAATAAGCTTATTCGCGTGGGGCCCCATCCGCGCCGGCCACGTGCTCGCGCTAGCGTTCTCTGTTACGCGTGCGAGCGGAAAGCACCGCTGATTAGATGATACACGACGCGCGACCGCGAGTAAGCGTATTCGCGCGAGGGTAGGCTCGCATCGGCGACTTTCGCGAGCACCAACGCTAATGAGCTTATAATTGATTCTCCATATACGCTTATAGTAAAAATAAAATGCTTAAATTCTGGAAAATATATTTTAAATCGATGTATCGCCTAAATTACAAAATACCTGTACATACTCGTATTTTATGAATCAACCGATAGCTGACTCAGACAAACACTATCCCCCCGTGATATAATAATAATATCTAGAGATTCTTAAAACCCTAAACACACGTTAAAAAACTAGAGACATTCAATAAAATAATCTCATCTTAAGATAACCGTCAATGGTTTTCATTTTAAAATAACCCCGCTATATTTGCAATAGTGATTAAGAAAACAATTCTGTTTCCAAATAATTTAGGAAGATATGGAAAATCTTTCTCACCTTGAATCTACCCTAGCGAAACCCTCATCCTAAATCCTCAACCTATTTTTTTCTCATGCTGAAACAGCATATATACCGTATCGACTAAGAAATCTGATAAGATTTCACATTTTTTTTTAAATTAAACATTCAGATATACCCCCGCCCGTAATATCTATAAATTTATCATTCGAATCTTCCTTAATAAAACATCCCCTAAATATTTTTCCCGTGGTGAATCACTCGAGATATAGCTTAGAGAAAATTTTTAGAAGTTTCTAGAAACGTTTATAGAAGTTTCTCGGTATTTTTCTTTGATTATTGTAAAATATTTTGTTTGAATACGCATTTATGCTCACTTCTGCCCATATTATTTCCCCCCACTCTTTTTGCTTAGATTTTTTTTTAGGTGGGAGAAGCAGTAATATAAGCGCGAGGACAAACCGTGTATTCATTCGAATTTCGTCGTTAACAGAAGTTAAGTCTCGAGCGAAGAAGAAAAATTCTACGCAAATACGCTAACGTTGTTGTTGTGATTATTTTTTGCACAGTACATTTTTCGAGTTTGTTTCGAGTGGTTAATAGTAATGGCTGGAACGACCGAAATAGCCAGTTTTGTGAAATCCTCGCATGTTTGCGATATTAAGGAGCCGGGAAATGGAGACAATAAAATCGGCAACGGTGGAAGAAACCGACATTTGTTGCTATCAACAACATACGGACTTAATTCATCCTTCACTAAGAAGATACAAGTGGGATTGCAATCGACGAAGGAAGACTGTTTTGTTCCAATTGTTAAATTAACGAGCAATAATGCCGATGGGATTTGTCTCGACTCCGACACGTGGCAGCAATTTCAATCCTGCATGGAACATATGAGACAGTATTTGAACGACGATCAAAAAAGAACGGGAGGAATAAATCCGATTATTATTAACAATATCACCATCAACTTTACCAGCGCTTATGGCTCGAGGGCTATTCTAGTGGCATACAAGGAAACCAACGAATATTCCGCGAGTAATGTCGAGAAGGAAGAACAACCTCCGTCGAAGAAACGAAAAACTTATAACACCGCTATCGTGATGCAGAAAGTTACTTTCCTCGGCTTGGAAAATATTATAAAATGCATAGATACGCATTTGTCGCAATTAATTAATATCGTTGATACTGTCAATACATGTGCTAACTATATAATAAACGAAATAGAATTAAAACTTCCCTCATCGTACATAGATTGCGAAATTATAAAACTCACAATTAAAGGAAATTATGAACAAATCGAACAAAGTGTTCGAACTCAAATTAATAATTTAACATTTTTAGATGTATATTTCAGCATTATATTTGTAGAGATACTTTCGCTTAAATTTAATGAAATTTCTCGTGCGATTTTACAAAAACGAAAATTTTATGAAAACCAATAAATAAATGTACATCGATAAAATATAATAAATAACATAACAAGTTTTTCTTAAAAAAAAAATTCACAGAGTACTTTTTACTACGTTTTCAACATATTTCCCGATATCTCCTTCTGTCCTTTACTGCAAACACGCAGCAACACGTCGTGTATTATTATTATTATTAGCATTAAACGTGTATTTTTTCTTATAAAGAAACAAATAATTTTAAAAATTTATTATATTCGAGCAATAGCTATGGTCGGCGCAAAATAAAAATCTTTGACAAATAAAATAATTACAAATTTTTTTTATTACGCCTAGTTTTTAAGAAATCATATGCGTAAACCATTACTTAATTAAGGTAATTAGCAAAATGTTTAGCGTCAGTTGCTTTCTCGAAAAACAAAATAAGAAATGAAATAGATTATTCGCGCTACGGTGAAAAATATAATTACAATACGGTATATACGACTACAAGAAATTTCAAACTTCTACATTTTTTATGGACTTCTCCGTGCGCTGATAAAGGTTTGTTTGATTTTCCTTTTTGAGTGGGGAGGAAAATATATAAAATGGACAACGCTTAACCGAATATAAGCATTTTCGAGATTTTCTTTGCCCGAGGAAACTTGTACGATTTTCACTCGCGTGTTATTCCTTTAAGAAAAAAAATGGCGTGTAATAAAAATTTGATATCGAGTTGTGCAAAGTTGGCTGCGAGTTTATCTCCAAAGATAAATTCCGCGAGCTACATTTCCAAATTAACGGAAACAAGTGAACATAATTACAGCGTATTTTCGAATTTCGCGTGTGCCTGCTCCGATACATTGCTTGCAATTTTATATAAATTGGGGCATTTCGGCGGCGACGCGAAATTACTAAATATTGCCGGCGAAATAATTAGTGCACGAAGAGCCTTGAGCGAAGATAAAAAATATGAAGAAGAGGAAGATGTAGGTAGACATATAACCTACCTACTTCAAAACTACAGTAGGATCCAGTCGACGGGTAATTATTTTACTTATTTTATTTATTTTTGCTTTCAAAGAAAAAATACGAAAAATCGCGATTATAAAGTTAAATATTTAATTACTAATTAATCACAGGAAACAATAATCTCGCGAGAACAGCGATAGTGCGACCTTCACGTAGACGCCGCGCAGAGAAAGAACCCGAGGCAGGTCCTTCGCGTAAGTTTTGCACGTAATGAAAACGAGTGCTAATTTTTCTCGGATAGAATGTTCGGTAGTAATAAAAATAATCAATACTAATAAAAAATATTCTACATTTCAGGAAGACCGCGATTACTCGAGGAAAATCCGGCGATTCCCGTTGTCGTTCTTGACGACGACGACGACGACGAGGAAAACATGAACGCTGACGACATCACATATGCAATCAGTAGCCCTGATAGCGAAGTGTTCTCGCCGGGTAAAGATGATGATTATGTAAAAAATAGGCTAAAACGAAAATTCAAATATAAAAATAATTTTAGAACTGTTTTAAATTTTGTTTCTATAATATTAAATATTCGAATCTTGAAATATTATTAGAATTTCCGCGAGAGATGGAGGAGCGCGGGAGAGTGGAGATTAACGAAGAAGAGCCAGAAGAAAGTGGGGAAGAAGAAGAAGTGCAGGAAGAGGAAGAAGTGATAGTGCTGGAAGAAGAAGAAGAAGAAGAAGAAGAGACTGTGAGAGAGGAAGAAGAGGAAAATATATACGCTCCCTCCAGAGAAGGTAACTTTAATAATTTATTTCTCGATATATTTTTATGCTCGAATTTAATCCAAATTCTTAATTTTTCTTTAGAAACTCGTCGCTGGGGGGATTAGCTATTCCCCAGAATATTAGTAGCGGAATAAAAAACAACAAATATTGCTAAAAAGGTGAGATTATTTCGTTGTATTATAATATTTATAGTACGGATTACATTCGAGTATAAAAATATTAAAATAATAAAAATAACAAAAATAGTATTTATAATTTATACGGTTTTTTAACAGTACAATACGGAGGTGGTGTTGACGGCCAACAAAATTCTGCGCTCTCCCACACCAATGAGGAAGAAGAAGCGGAAGAGGATGAGACTGAGGGGGAGGTAGCCGAGTTACCCCGCTCGGAAAATATTTCATCCGAGACCGAGGAGGGTGAAGAGGACGAGGAGGAGGAGCATGAGTACCAGCAGCAACAGCAACAACAACAACAGCAACAACAACAACAGCAACATCAGCAGCAGCAGCAACAACTTCACCAACAGGTCGGAAATAATAATTTTAATTTTGTAAATTTAATATCGGAAAATGCGCGACAATTTAGAAGATTCCGGGTAATCGGTAGAGAAGCGAGTTTCGCGATACGTCCGTTGACTGAAGGCAACGATATATATCACTCGTTAGAAAACGCGTATCGCGAAATTCACGCGTATGCGTTAAATTCATGTGAACCGGGCGATTACGTAGGATTACACAGTTCCACAAAAAAAATGAAAAAAATACCTCCGGGATCTGAGTAGGTGTACTATATGTTTTTGGGGTCGCTGAATCCGAATCCGATGTCCATTTAACTCCATGTCATCAGGATTTTTCATAACCTCAAAAAAACTGCTCAATAACGGCATATCTCAATAACTCCTGCTCTATAACCCCATGAACACTTAAAACCATGAAAAATAAAACCCCAAACACCTCAATCCTTTAACATCTTCCCCCCACAACCCCACAACTTCATAACCTCATAACCCCATAACCCCATAGCCCGATAACCCAGAGAATTAGTGATAACGACACTTGTGAGCATCTTAGCCTTGACGTTCGGTGTCTGCGGGCCAGATGTAGTACTTGAGATTGAAATCACATTCTCATCGACCCCACAACTCCTTAATCCTATAATTCCACAACCCCATAACTGCGAAATCTAAGGAGAATACAGCTCAAGTTAACTTTAAATTTGCAATCATTTCTTTCATACATCACATAAACCGGGAACCAACAAACGCAGTGAGAATGTCGGTTTGGTGTAAAAAGATCACAATTTGGGGTCCATTTAAAAATAGTACTGCTTCGTAGTCCAGGCAAGAAGGGTATTACTCCTAATGAAATATCTCCAAAGTGTGAGGCAAGGGGACACACTGTAATAAAGCACCCCAAAAAGTGTGAGGCAAGGGGACACACTCTAATGAAGCACCCCGAAGGGAACAAAAGCCTTCTACGTCCTCGTCGTTGTTCCTGGGTTCGGCAAAATGTAGGCACCACGAATATAAGATTTGAATTCGCATTCGAAGTCTAAATTACCACATCTGGCCCTCAGACACCGAGCGTCAGGGCTGTAATGCTCACAAGTGTCGTTATCACCAATTTTTTGGGTTATGGGGTTTTGGGGTCATGAGGTCATGGGGTTGAGGTGTTGTGGAGTCGATGAGAATGTGGTGTCAAGTCTCAAGTATCACTTCTGGCTCGTAGACACCGAGTTTCATGGCTGAGATGCTCACAAGTGTCGTTTTCACTAATTCTTTTGGTTGTGAGATTATGGGGTTATGGGGTTGAGGTGTTGTAGAATCGATAAAAATGTAGTTTCAAGTCTCAGGTACCACGTTTGGCCTGCAGACACCGAGCGTCAGGGCTGAGACGCTCACAAGTGTCGTTTTCACTAATTTTCTGGGCTATGGGGTTATGGGGTTATGAGGTTATGAAGTTGTGGGGTTGTGGGGGGAAGATGTTAAAGGATTGAGGTGTTTGGGGTTTTATTTTTCATGGTTTTAAGTGTTCATGGGGTTATAGAGCAGGAGTTATTGAGATATGCCGTTATTGAGCAGTTTTTTTGAGGTTATGAAAAATCCTGATGACATGGAGTTAAATGGACATCGGATTCGGATTCAGCGACCCCAAAAACATATAGTACACCTACTCAGACCCCGGAGGTATTTTTTTCATTTTTTTTTGTGGAACTGTGTTATCGTTTGATTCGCCGAATTTATCGCATGGTCCTGCGGGTATATCTTTTCGTCCGGCGCGTGATTTGAGTTACGAGGACATTTGGAGACTTGTGAGTTCGTTAGCACAGAGCGCCGGTGGTCTCGATATCGCCGACCAATTTAACATACGGGTTTATAATGTCTCGATGCCTTCGGGTCGCGGTCGCGTCACGTTAACACGGGAGGATGTCGCGAAACGTTCGATAGTCGAAATTAATAATTCCGATAACCTGTGCTTCCCTCGAGCTCTCGTAGTAGCTCAAACTTATAGCGAGCGCGGCAATATCCGTACGGGTGAGCTGCATGAGAAATGGAACGCGATAAGATATCAGCATTCTTCGTTACAACGCGAATGTGCATTGCAATTAACGAGAAATGCCGGTGTCGTAATACCGGAAGAGGGTTGTGGAATTCGTGAAATCGAACGTTTCCAGCGTTATTTCGCCGCCGACAATATCGCGATTATTGTGTATAATTTTAATACTTTCGGTCGCGGCGAAAAACCGATGTATGACGGTGCCGAAATACTCGCTTCTCTCGGACGCGAATCCTCGCGGCGATTAAATATCATGTATTACGAGGATTCGCGACATTATAATCCTATTTTAAATTTAAAAGCCGCCGCTGGTACTCGCGATTATTGCGTAGCGTGTAATGTAGGCTTCCGAAACGATAGACCCAATAGTCACCGGTGCTTAAATAAATGCCCGCGATGCTTATCCGCACCACCGTGCGATTCCACTTACGCCGAAATAAAATGCGACGCGTGCAATCGGCTATTTTACGGTGCAAGGTGTTTCGAGCGTCATCGTAGCGAGAAATCGTACGACGGTAGAACACGCGCTAATGTTTGTAGCATCGTGCGATTTTGCGATAGTTGCGGGCGTAACGTTAAATCGAATTTAAAACACGAATGCGGCGTTTCTTATTGCAAATTATGCCGTTCACAACAACCGCGCAATCATATGTGTTATATGCACCTCTTCGACAACGTGTCGATATTTCCTCTGCCGGGCCATCTTCATCAGCGATGGTACCGGATGAGGTAGATATATCTAGCACGAGAGAAGAAGAAGCACGGAACATATGTGATAACGCGGAAAAGAACGAACGTGCATATGAACGCGGAAAGGGACGTGTGGCTTTCGTATTTTACGATTTCGAAACGCGGCAGGACGAGACGGTCGAAGGAACGGGAAATATAAAAAAACATATTCCGACGCTATGCATCGCGCAACAGATTTGTGAAGCATGCGTGGGGGAAAATAACATGCCCGTGTGGTGCCGTTGGTGCGGAGTGCGAGAGTTCGTATTTCAACGCGATCCGGTTAAACAGTTTGTAGATTTCGTTACGCGTCCGGTAAAATATTTTAAACACATAATTTGTATAGCGCATAATGCGAAAGCGTTCGACGCGCAATTTATTTTGAAATATATCGTGGAAAATTGTAGGGATATTGAACCGAAAGTAATTTTAAACGGCACAAAAATTATTCTTTTAACCGCGGGACATACAAAATTCATCGATAGCGTTAATTATATGCCGATGCGCTTATCCGAATTACCTAAGGCTTTCGGGCTAAAGGATACTGAGGATAAGGGCATTTTTTCGCATTTATTTAATACTATCGAAAATCAAATGTACGTCGGACCGTTACCCGATGTACAATATTATTCTCCGGATAACATGAAATCGCAAGAGCGCGAACGCTTTCTCACATGGCATACCGAAATGAGGGAAAAAAATACCGTGTTCGACTTCCAACACGAGATAGTGCGCTATTGTCGTAACGATGTTGATATTCTTCGACGAGCGTGCGTAGCGTTTAGAAAAATTTTCCTAGATCGCGGAAATGTATGCCCGTTCGAGGAATGTACAACTATTGCTTCGACCTGCATGACGGTTTTCCGGAAAAACTTTTTGCAAGCCGATACGATAGGCATTATTCCTACGGGGGGATACAGATGCGCGAGCAATCATTCGCGTAAAGCCTTACAATGGCTGATATGGATGGAGCGCGAACTCGACCGCCGTATAAATCACGCGGGGCGTGCGCGGGAATATCGCACGATCGAGGGTACGCTCGTCGATGGTTATTTCGAAACGTCTGTTGCGGGAAAGACGCAGCGTCACGTGTTGCAATTTCACGGTTGCTTTTGGCACGGATGTCCAACTTGTTTCCCTGTAAATCGCGATAAAGCGCTTTCGTCGGGGGAGGATCGCGGAGATACATTAAATTCGCGATATGAACGAACTCTCGCAGTTTCATGGCGCCTTCGTCAGTGGGGATACATAGTGTCGGAAAAGTGGGAGTGCGCCTTCGACCAAGAAATGCGCGACAATCGCGTAATGTATGATTTTCTCGCGAACCATCCGATGGTAGAAACACCACCGCTCGATCCTCGCGACGCGTTTTTCGGTGGGCGTACGGGAAATATCGCAACTCAATACGAAGTCACAGGTACGGAGAAAATACGCTACGTCGACGTATGCTCATTATACCCGTTTGTATTGAAGACGGGCGCTTTTCCGATCGGTCATCCGGAAATTTACGTCGGCGATGAATGTAGCGCGTTAGTCGGAAGGTCACCGAATTATAGTTTCGACTCGCTCGAAGGCCTCATACGCTGTAGAGTACTCCCTCCTCGTGATTTATTTCACCCCGTACTTCCGCATCGCGTACGAGGAAAATTACTCTTCGCGTTATGTCGTAGTTGCTGCGAAACATTTTCTCAGACACCGTGCACTCATAATGATAGCGAGCGTGAATTCGAAGGTACCTGGGTAACCTGCGAATTACGCAAGGCCGTCGAGAAAGGTTATCTCGTAACGTCGGTAAGCGAAATTTGGCAATATAGAGTTAGCCAATACGATCGCGCGTCGCGGCAAGGTGGATTGTTCGCCGAATATATTAATACGTTTTTACAGCTTAAACAGGAAGCCAGTGGTTGGCCGAGCGAATGAGGGGAAAACGACGATGAGGCAAAAGAGCGATACTTGAGGGAATATGAAAAAACTGAGGGTATCGTTCTTGATAAGCGAAACATCGCGCGGAATCCTGGTTTACGCTCGGTTGCGAAACTATGCTTAAATTCATTCTGGGGAAAATTCGGCCAACGATCCAATTTGCCGACTACCGAAATCGTAAAAACACAACAACGTTTCGCGACATTACTAACGAGCGCCGAATACGAGATAACCGACATATTACCCGTGAATGACGAGGTAATGTATGTTTCGTGGCGACTGCGACAAGAGGCTCTCGTTCCCTCGCCGATAACAAACGTCGTGATAGCAGCGTATACGACTGCACTAGCGCGTTTAAAATTGTACGAGTACCTAGAACGTTTAGATCGTCGTGTATTATATTACGATACGGATTCGTGTATTTTTATAAGCACCGGTGATTCGAACGAATACATGCCGCCTACGGGAAATTTTCTAGGCGACATGACGGATGAACTCGAAAGCTACGGCCGCGGTAGCTATATCGAGGCGTTCGTGTCCGGGGGCCCGAAATTTTACGCCTACATCGTGCGAACACCGGAGGGTAATACTCACGAAACTTGTAAAGTTAAGGGTATTACTCTCAATTACGAGAACTCGCGACGAATTAATTTTAATGCTATAAAAAAGCTACTATTAGCGAGAGAAAAAGACACACAGGAAAACGAAGAAGAAGAAAATAACGAAACTTCGATAAATCTACGCTTTAATGCGATTCGACGTACGGCGTTTCATGAAATTGTTACGCGAAATGAAACAAAAATATGTGCGCCGGTATTAGTAAAGCGTAGATTTATCAATAGCAGATATTCGCTACCATACGGATATGTGTCGGTATAACAATATTCTTATTTCTTGGGTGACTTTTTCTTTTTTAAATAAAAGTCGCGCATTTTCCGATTTTATTTTAAAAAATAGAATTATAAATATTGTAAGTAGCATAAGAAAAATGTAAAATTTATAACAATATAAATATAATTCTTCTTTGTATATATTTCTGTATATTAATAATAAGCAAAAATTTTATTAAAAAATGGCTGGTTTTGAAAAATATTAATAAATGTAAAAATTTTTTATCTTAATTCGAGTTTAATACTTTTAACTTTTCCCTTCTTCCTTTATAACACCCCCGCCTCGCGTTCAATCATCCGCATGTTCATCTTTTTACCTCTGTAGTGCAATGTAGTCTAATTATAATAATTATAATAATTATTGTCTCCTACTGAGATGCTTTGTCTCTTTTTCCGATAAAGTGCGTCATGAACCGTTCGAGCGGAGGGGGCTTGTTTCGATATTCCATAGCGGGCGCCGAGACGGAGTGGGGAGGTAAGGATTGTTTCCTCGAGACATATACTGCCGGCTACCCTCCGAAAGTCGGTAGGTGGAGGGGGTTCGTTCTGCCAAGACGTAGCGAGAGCGACTAAGGGCTAGGTAACGGGAATTTGACTCGGAACCCTATACAGGTGGGCCAGGGCTGGAGTGGGAGGAGGATTGCTTCTTCGAGTCTAGTACCGCGGAGGTAGGGAAATAAAAATTTGATAAATCGGCGACACAGCCGGCGTCGACCAATCGCAGCTCTGGGCCACTATGGTGCGAGCCAATCAAACTCTGGACCACTATGGTGCAAGCCAATCAAACTCTGGGCCACTATGGTGCAAGCCAATCAAAATCGAGACTTCGGGAGGTGGGGCATTGTTTCCACCAATCAGAACGCCTCCCTCCACTTCACCTGGCCACGCCCACGGCGCCAGGGGCCGAGTGGTGGGGGTTTGTTTTGACGCACCATAGTGGCCCATATCTACTTACGTTTAAGCAATATATGTACATTAAACTCTCAAAGCTGTTATATATGAACAGTAAGCGATATAATGTCTCTCTCATATGATATAAATGTTTTAATGTTATAAATAAAATTAATAAAAATAATTTTATTTTTATGATAAATTTGGAAAAAAGGTTGAATCAACTGATTTAATATCAATATTATAAGAAAGATTTCAAGATAAATTACAGTGGTGAAAGCATTTTATTAAATCTCTACTAACAATAAGCAAGACTAAATTAACCGGAAAATCAAACCGGATCTATTCGGTATATATCGGATTATTTAGTATCTATTTTATACTAATTTGTATTGTTACTAATAATTTTGTTTTTTGTACTGATAGGAAAAGTATTTTATTATTTGAGATTGATAGGGCTAAGTTTAATTGGGAATTATTTGAAGACATAAATACATTGTTTTTTTGGATGTAGTACAAATTTAGTCTGTTGTATTTGTCTGTTATCTTCGATTTTCCTTTTTTTTTAATTGTATTTTTGCTAGTTTAATATTAAGATAGCAGTGTCATTGTTTTTTTTTTCAAAATAGCACAGAGTATAAAATTATTATTAGTGATATAAATTAATACAAAATGCATATTAAATAATCTGATAGATTTGATTTTGATCCTACTAACTTAGCAGAGATATTTTATTAATCAATCGCACGATATTTCTTCTTTAATTGATAAAACATGAAAAGCTATAAGATGCATTTTTATATATGTCTGTGAAGCTGGCATGACAAATTTCAAAAAAATATTAAAAGTTCTGATAGCACTTTTCCTACACTTCCTGATAAAAATTACAAAGAATTCCACATTCCTTATATTAAAAAATTGAAATTGAAAAAGTGCTATGAAATTGAAAGTGAAAAAGTTTATGCTAACTTTGCGAATCTAGCACGACACTTCCCTCGAAAGTACCAAAACGCGTTGAACATTACCATTTTTGGTAGTTTCCGATAGTTCTGTCCTTTAAGTTCGTCATATATATGCAATTTCAAATCGATATTTCAATAATTGATTTTAACAATTTTTAATCAATTTTTAATATCCTCGCCCAGCACTACACTTGGTGAAAATGTGTCGTGCTAATAATTTTCCGCAGTTGTAACAATAGTTCTCGACAGTTCTATAAGAGTTCTATGCTATAGAAACATTTTAATATAAGTATAATATTAATATTAACATAAGGAGTACAGAATTATTTTTAATTTTTATTAGGAACTGTAGAACTACACTGAAAGGTGCTATCAGAACTCTTATAACTAATATTTTTTTAAAATTCATAGATTGGCGTGCCAGCTTCACAGACATTTTTCATACTAATGTTTGATGCATTTTCAACGTCAAAAGGTATCAATAAAAATAGCAAGTTATCTTTATGTTTAATTACGTGACATGTTCTGATGTTGAAATTGAACATCGAGCATCAATATGAAAAAGCACAATAACATTAATGTTTATCTCGAGTTATGTGATAAAATAAACATATAAATGGCGAAATGTGATGTATCTCTAATAAGATTCTTTAATAAGATTAATTTCTTATAAGATATCTCTAGAATAATTTTAAATATATATATTTTAAATATCTTTAAAAGATCGAATTTATTGCTCAATATTTGACTCAGAAAATTGACCTAAACCAGGGGCGGGATTATTAGTGTTTCAATTTTTCTAAGTCAAACATTGAACAATAAATTCTATTATATATTTTGAGAGCAACAATTAGAGGAATATATTGTAGGATAAATAATAGCAACAATTGCATTAATATACTTTATTTTTATAGACAAGTTAGTACTGCCATTCGGTGCGATCGATTTTTCTAACAATAAGTAAAACGTTGAAGAACATATTCAACATTACATATCTTGAAAGCATCAAATAGAAATATTTTAAGAATGTAATAATAATAGTAATTAATTGCTATTATTAAAATTTTCATTACCTGAAATTTTCATAATAGATAATAAATTTTAAATTTACATTTTTTGTCCTTTTTAACTTTTCTTTTCTGTACTTTTTGTCTTTACAATGTTTCTTTTATCTTGATATAAAGACTTTTCGATATTCTGCATTTATAAAATGTAAAATTTTACATTTATAAATATTTTTAAATAATTAAGGTTGAATTATGTTTGCAAAATACTGTGACCTTTTTTCATAGCGCAAACTCTAATTGTTTCTTAATAAATTTAATTAAACTTTAATTACACTTTATAATTTTATTTATACTTTTTGGTTATATTTCAATATATTCTTAATATTAAGTTGAAAATAAAATCTCTATGCACGATCGTAGAATCTCTCTCTCTTTCTCTCTCTCTCTCTCTCTCTCTCGCACGCACGCACGCACGCATGCACGCACTCTATCTAAATTGATGGTCATTTTGGCTGTAAAATACTTATTTTACATATTTGAAAATTTGAATGAAACGTCACTCAGTCAACAGCTTCTGAAAATTTTGTAAACTTTTATTATTTAAAATTTTATGACAATAAATACTGATTAAAATATACATTTTTTATTTATTTCCTCATTTTTTAACATTTTTTAACTTTTCGTTTTTGCTATAATTCTTTTTTTTCCATATGAGATTTCATTATTTTACGTTTATACAATATTTCTAAATATTGCATTTTAATTATTATCCTTTTAAATATATTGCAGTATATGCATTTCTTTCATAACATAAATTTTGATTATTTGCTAATTAATTTGATTATACTATATTTCAAGCGATATTCTTTTAGCTCTAAGCGAAAAATAAGATTTCAAGGATGTGATCGTAAAATCTCTGTATATAATTATATACTGTATATAACATTCCTTGCTTATAAAAAGAAATCTTTCAAATCTTTCCTATATGTAAAAAATTTAAATTTTTTTACAATAATTATTTTAAAATTTTTAGTTTTAATTTCTTAAAAATTAATTAATAATATTTCAATATTCACATATTCACATTAACAAATATTCACATTAATTAATTAGTGCACAAATATTCATATTATAAATCTCTTTTAACTTAATTGCAAGTGGAAGCAAAAATATTCGTGACTATTGGAATTTGATTGACTATTGGAAGCAGGGCGCTTACTAGATCTCCGCGGGATGCAATTTAGCGTCACCTACGCGTCGAGAAACAAATTCGCACAATGTAACGCGTCATAATCTGTAATATATATTGTTAACATCGCGCTGAGGAAGGATCAAAAGATGATCCGAAACATTCGCTTTTTTCATTTGACTTATGATTGATCGATTAAATAAAAATTTTGGAGATGTTTAAAATACGCATTTAATTTAATATATAGCATAAGGTCCATAAAATTTATAGAATAGTGTAATACGTTGCACATGACGAGAGTTTAATTGGGAATTATCGTTGTGGAAATTCAATCCAATTCACTAACAAAAGAGTTTGAATAGTTATTATGTTATGAATTATAAGCATTTATTGGTACATAATTTCGACACACAATTCTATATAGTGTATGTATATTCTCAATATACTTTATTTTTTATAATATGATATTAACATTATATTTTTAATGTTACAATGTCTAGAATCACAAAACCTTCGTAGAGAAAAACTAAAGTATTATTTCTACATAATTTTAATATATTTATGTTACACAAATTGCAAAATTTATTATGCACACTGTTGAGACACACTGGAAAGTATTTCAAGAATAGCGATATCAGTTGGATATTCTTTTGTCAAGCTTTCATTTGGTACGTAATGAGTACCTTCGAATTTAGAAAAATATCGTCCTATTTCAACGTTATTGATCCATCTAGGTGGACATATTGATAGAGTATCTGAAACAAAAAAAAGATATATTTTATTGCGTGGATGAAAACTCATAGAAGATATATAATTTATAATGTTACTAATACTGATATTTTTGTACCTTGTGGCACATAATATAATTTATTATTTTCGGCAAGAATTATATAATGCGGTCCAACGTTAATTCTTTTGTCTATATCATAATTGCTCTCTTCTCACAATTACATATACGAAAGTGGGCGCTATCATTATCTTTATTGCAGCATTTTTATTTCATCTTTTTGGTCGTTTTTTTCTCACGACTTTAATTCTATCCTGTATGTATATATAATATATAATAATAAAATTTAACTGATATATTGTCAGGTAGTTATTGTAATATGCTTTAAATTGTATAGATAATTATATAATTAATATTATTTTTATACATTCGCTCAGATTTGGGGCTAAAGAATCTAATTTTTTTTTTAGCAACCAAGGTTTGCATTTATAATGCCAACCAATTATCACGCCATCAGTATGAGAATTAATTGCTCTATACAAAAGAGCCAACCGTTCTGCTAAACGTGTACGAATGCGTACAACGATACCAATTGCAAATTTAATTTTTTTATTTCTTCTTTTTGGTCGTTTTTTTCTCACGACTTTAATTCTATCCTGTATGTATACATAATAAATAATAATAAAATTTAACTGATATATTGTCAGGTAGTTATTGTAATGCTTTAAATTGTATAGATAATTATATAATTAGTATTATATATATATATATATATATATATATATATGTATGTGATTCAAATGCCAAATAGTACAAATCTGAGGAACAAAAAGCTGAAAAATAAAGATGCGTTCGTATTTGTCAAAAGCCTATACAAAAATAATTTAATTGCGCAATCTGATAGACATACTATGCAAGTAATTAGTTGATTATATATTGCAATATTTGTTAAACTCCTCCCCCCCCCCTTTATTAATAATTCGAATTTTGTAGCTTGTACTATTTAACATTTAAAAGCTATTCATATATGTATGTATGCATATATATACATGTGTGTGTGTGTGTGTGTGTGTGTGTGTGTGTGTGTGTGTGTGTGTGTGTGTGTGTGTATACAGGGTGTCCCAGACCACCCGTACACCTCTTTTAAAGTGAAAATAAATAACTTTTATCAAAAATCGCGAACAATTTTTAAGTAAATCGGGTACGCTCTATCAAATGGTGATATTTTCAACTTTTGATTCCGACCGGAAATACGCCATCTGGATCGGAAGTTGAATTTTTTTAGGGAAACATACTTTTTATCACAGATTCGAATCGTACGTGAAAAAATAAGAAACTTTTGTATCAAACGTTTTTTCTAAAAGTGCCTCTGTCAATCTTAAAATTGACCATGAAAAGTATATACACATATACACATATATACACATATACATATAAATACATATATACATATAAATATAAGTATATTACATATAATGTGTATAATACACTACCTTTATTGAGTGTGCAAGAATTTCGTATTCATTATCTATAGGTAAAGATTCATAGGTAATATTATATATCTTATTTAAACTTCGTGCTAAGACCCTCATCATTTTAATGAGTTTCCAAGAGAAAAATTTCTTACAATGATAGTTATTACAGAAATACCATAGTGTGTATGTGATAGACTCACACATTTCCTTTTGTATTTAAAAAAGACATAAAAAAAGACATAAAAAAGACATTAAAAAAATTTCAATTACAAACTAGAAATAAAACGAATTATTTTTCATTTATTGCTTATGGAATAAATTGACTAATTGATCATACTTATCGACTTATTGTACATAAGACTTATAATTGATTATTATTTTTATTAACTATATCCGATTAAAATTAATAAAAAGATTACATATAAAGAATTGCTTACTGCTATATCATATAATGGATTCCGTAAGAAATGGGCACAAGGCCAGAGATATTCCATTTCAGTTCCAATGTATACAGGATTGTAGATTAGATCTTGAGGATTAGACTTTTTCATATAAAAACACTTTATCCATTGATCTTCTCTTTTTTCTTTATATTACTGAAAATAATAGAAAAATAATTATATGTACACACACACACACACACACACACACACACACACACACACATATATATATATATATATATATATATATATATATATATATATAGTGTGTGTAGAAATTTACATATTTGACTGCGCAATTAATTATAGTTACATAGATATTTATTACATTTGCCTGCGTAGACACAAATATAGTTACGCAGAAATATTCCCTACATGTATAATTATATATATATATATATATATATATATATAATTTATATATATATATAATTATACATGTAGGGAATATTTCTGCGTAACTACATTTGTGTCTACGCAGGCAAATGTAATAAATATCTATGTAACTATAATTATGGTTGCGCAGTCAAATATGTAAATTTCTACATACACACTATATATGTGTGTGTGTGTGTGTGTGTGTGTGTACACACATACACATATATATAATTATCATTATATACATGTAGGAAATATTTCTGCGTAACTATATTTGTCTACGCAGGCAAATGTAATAAATGTCTATGTAACTATAATTATGGTTGCGCAGTCAAATATGTGAATTTCTACATACACACACACACACACACACACACACACACACACATATATATACATATATATATATAAAATTATATACTATAGAACTATAGAGTTATAGATAATATGCAAATATTTTCCCCCAAAAAATAATTTGCAGAAAAGATATAACATTTTACAAAAAGGTGTGAAATCCCTTTAAAATAAACCTTACAAAGGTAAAAAAAATACGCCAAGTACATAAAAAATATTCTACCTTGTATGCATCTTTAATAAAAAAATTCCTTAAAAATAATTTTTTACAGTAATTTTCCCTCAAAAAATCATTTTCCTAAAAAACAAAACCTCAACAAATAATTTTCATAAATAAATATTAAAAAATAAAATATCAAAACTAAATATGAAATCAATAATTACTATTAGCCAAGTACTTAAGAGCAATTTGTAAATTTGATATAATATTTGCCGTGAAATATCAATTTTATACAGTAGAAATATTATACATAAATTCTCCCTAAGAAATTAAAACGCATTTTATATTTATTCAGAGAAAATTGATTTTTAAAATATGAGAATTAGGATTCTTTTAATTCTTAAAACACTTTTTATATAATGTATATAATTTTAAAAAAAGTTTTACGCAAGTTCTAAATCGCACAGTCTTTAAATCGAAGTAAGTTATGAAAACTTGGCGTGCCCGGATCGTATTTAATCAAATACAGATTAAATATTTAATTACATAATGTCTAATATTTTACATTTTATTGGAGATGTATTTGTTTATAATGTAAACAATCCGGGCACGCCAAGTTTTCATAACTTACTTCGATTTAAAGCTTATGCGATTTAAAACTTGCGTAAAACTTTTTTTAAAATTATATACATTATATAAAAAGTGTTTTAAGAATTAAAAGAATCCTAATTCTCATATTTTAAAAATCAATTTTCTCTGAATAAATATAAAATGCGTTTTAATTTCTTAGGGAGAATTTATGTATAATATTTCTACTGTATAAAATTGATATTTCACGGCAAATATTATATCAAATTTACAAATTGCTCTTAAGTACTTGGCTAATAGTAATTATTGATTTCATATTTAGTTTTGATATTTTATTTTTTAATATTTATTTATGAAAATTATTTGTTGAGGTTTTGTTTTTTAGGAAAATGATTTTTTGAGGGAAAATTACTGTAAAAAATTATTTTTAAGGAATTTTTTTATTAAAGATGCATACAAGGTAGAATATTTTTTATGTACTTGGCGTATTTTTTTTACCTTTGTAAGGTTTTTTTTAGTGGGATTATTTTATGCGAGGCTTTTGGGAACTACGAAAATCGACAAGCACAACGGAATTTACCGCTCACGAAAAGCGAACACTCAAATAAATTACGCGAGCTTAATACAAAAGAAAATATAACAAATTTATTCAAGAAAAGAAATATAAAAGAAATATAAACCATGTAAGATCATAAGGGACGATACCAAATATAGACATAATTCTAGAAATTTCTGTAGCCGCGCTGTTATAAAGTAGGGATATGTGTATATATTGAGGGACAGAGGACACACGTCGACAGACGTAAGCGAGCGAAAGCGAAGTGAGAAGTACGAACCAAGCGAGAGAATAGTCTAAAGTAGAAAAGCGATAGAGTGCGATTTTGATATATATCTTATTAAATAAACGTCTGTTAAATTAATCGTCATCCTTTAATTAAATTCGGAGCGCCTTTACAGCGAGGTATTTTTATCAGAAGTGGGATTCGAGCGGGATTCGAGAGGAATTCGTTAAGATTCGAGTGGAACGTTCTCGAGCAGGACAACGAAGGTTGCGGAAGAAAACAAGGTATAACGGATGATATGCTTGTTTGATCGACCGGGCATCGATTATGAATCGTGCGGATTTAGATAAATTGCCAATTAATAGATTAAAGGCAATTATTGCTGAGCTGAACTTGAATTCTGGCGGTGGACGTTTGACGCTAATTGATAGAATCGCGGATCATTACGAGTTAACCGGGTGGTCGTCAGAGATGCAAGCCGACGGAGTTGAGGAGGATGGTGCGAGCACGCAGATTTCGCAGGAGGCGAATGGAAAAAGCAAGCGACGGGTGCGGTGAGACGACAGGAGGCTAACGAGACGCGGATGCAGGCGCATTCGGGGCTACCACGCGAAGATGTATCAGCAGGTCCGTCCAATGTTAATATGAGAGCTGGCTTGGATATCCAGGAGATTGTGAAAGCGGTGGTGCAAGTGTTGGAAGAAAGACAGAGAGTGACGAGTGACGTCACGACGCAAGCATCGAGAGAACAATGGGAAAGACCTCTTGGTGGAAGTACGGTGAGTGCAAACGGTAACGTGGGTTCGCAAAACTGGCATCAAATCAAATTTGCTACTAAATTAATACCAGTTTTTGAAGGCAAGGAAGAAGAAAATGTCGCAAAATGGCTAGAAAGAATTTCGAGTGTTGCGCACCTTTATCATTTCAATGACGAAGTCTTGGTGATGGCAGCGGTGAGTCAGTTGAAGAATAGAGCTCTGGAATGGTATAATCGACAGACACTGGAAGAGGTGGTTTCCTGGGAAGAGTTCAAATTTCGCATAAGGCGACATTTCGAAATTAAGGAGACATACACAGCAACGTTGGCAAGGGTGAGTCGGAGAATATGGAAGTCGCACAGTGAGAGATTCATCGACTACATATGCCGAGGAGAAGCTGAGTCTGATGCAGTTGCTTTCCCTTTCGGAGAAGGAGAAGATCGAGTTGTTGGCGGATGGCGTAAGAGATTCAATATTGAGGAAAATGGTATTAAATACGTGGATCACAAATATACCGGACTTTCTAGAATACGTAAGAAGGATAACGGAAGACACGGTAGGACAATTCGCGTTTTGGAATCCAAGGTCGTCAAGTAGGTAGAGAACAATTACCGTCATCAGATAATAAAGTTTGTTTTCATTGCAAGCGACCTGGGCATATTTCTAAGGAGTGTAAGCAGAAGAAGCTTACATGTTTTCATTGCGGTCAAGAAGGGCACATCAGTCTTTCGTGTCCAAAGAGAGGAGCAAGCGGAAAAACAACGATGAATCATCTGATCGAGCTAAAGGACAAGGACAACGACACATCAGCTGTAATCGAAGATATTTACATGACAGAACTTGATAATAAAGACAATGAGTGCGTGCGAGTATATAGTATAGATAAGCCAGAAATTGCTATAGAAGCGCTGATAGATACAGGCAGCCCAGTAAATATTATTTGTTATTCTGTGTATTTAAAATATTTTTCTTCTAAAGATTTATATAAATGTAAAAGTAGCATAAAATTAAAAAGAGTAAACGACTCGATAATAACGGTTTTAGGTAAAATAGACAGTCAAATAATGATTGAAGAAAATAATAAAACTTGTTTTGATATTGCACTATGGGTAGTAGACGATAATGACGACTATGAGATATAATCTTTTATTAGGTAGAGAATTTTTTGATGAATCGGGAATAAAGCTAATATATGAAGACAGTAAATATTGCTTGGAAAATAAAAAGTCAATTAAAGATAATGTAGTACATGAAATTTTCGCTATTGATACGAAGAACAAAATAAATACGATGTAATTGAGGATATTGACAATATGTCTTGGTCAAATCGTAAAGATCTTTTGCAAATATTTCAGGAAGTAGAAGAATTAGAAATAGAGCCTGTAAAAGATGATTATTGCGCTAGAGTTCACTTAAGGCTCCGGAGTACTTACCGTGAAACTCTGAGTTGACGGTGGCGACATAAGAGAATGCGGTAGGAATAAGAACTATATGCAACGACTTACCAGTGATCATATGGTAAGTCGTTACATACAGTTCTTTTATAATAATAGGTGCTTTCCATTTATATCAAAACTCAGATAAATCTCACTTTTGTCTTTCTTTAACATGAATGTTGAAGAAAAACAGAAGTGATATTTATCTGAGTTTTAATGTAAATGGAAAGCACCTAATGACAGAGATAATGATGATAATATATAGTTAGTAAATAAATTAACATTAAAAATTTTAAACCAAAAAAAACTTATATTTTCGAGCATCGAAGCTTATAATAAATATAATATTATATATCTTATATTATATATATAATAATATAATATATATATGTAATTAATAAGAATTATATATTTTATATAATACTACAATTTTCGTATTATATGTCATCTTGTTATAAAAAATCAATTTTTTTATTGCGCATTTTATCGCAAGTTGGAAAATAATTTTAATGAGACTTTTGTGATTAAAATGATACCAAACACAATATGAATCGGATAATTTTTAATTACATGAATATTTTTATTATTTATGTAATTAAAAATAATCCGATTTATGTCGTGTTTGGTGTCATTTTAATCGTAAAAATCTCATTACTCCATTACAATTATTTTCGGATCAATAAAATGCGAAATGTAAAAATTGTATTTTCTGCGGAAAGATGAAATATGATACGAAAGACTGGAGATAAAGGAAGGCTCGCGAACGAGACTTCGTAACTCTTTCATGTTGTTCATCTCGCTTACTCCTTACTTGGTCTCTCCCTCTCTTTCGACGACTCACCAGTCTCGCGAAGATCTTATCTTATCTATAATATAAACATTTTAGAAAATAAAAATTGAAACTTTTATTTCGCATTTTATCGGTTTGAAAATAATTTTAATGGATTAATGAGAATTTTCTGATTACAATGACATCAAACACGACATAAATCGGATGATTTTTAATTAATCAATAATCAAAATATTAATTATTTATGTAATTAAAATTATCCGATTCATATTGTGTTTGGTGTCATTTTAATCATAAAAATCTCATAAAAATTACTTCCAAAAAATGCGCAATGAAAAAATTGTATTTTTTATAGTAAGATGACATATAATACGAAAATTGTAGTATTTTCGACAATTTTACAACATCTTACCACAAATGTTTATTTATCTAAAAACAAATTAATTTGTTTTTAGAGAAATAAATATTTCGTGGTAAAATTACATAAAAAATATAATTGAAAAAAACGAAAAAAATTGGAGAGACGGAAACCGAATCCTACTGGATAGTAGACATCCTACTGTACATACGGATTGCAATCATATCTACCCATTAGAGAATTGATAATTTCAACTCTAACGGCAAGATATAAATGCACCCATATGTATATATGGGTAATTAGCACGATTCATTCTATATTTTTTCATTTTAGATTTTCACTGCGCTCAACGCAGAATGCAAGTAGATAAGCGGAATTGCACATACATTTCATTTGTCTATGGTTAACTGCGCCCAGCGCAGAATGCATTTTGATATTAATACTCACTGCGCCCAGCGCAGAATGCATTATTTTGACGGTAATCACTGCGCCTAGCGCAGAATGCATTATTTTGACAGTAATCACTGCGCCCAGCGCAGAATGCATTATTTTGACAGTAATCATTGCGCCCAGCGCAGAATGCATTATTTTGACAGTAATCACTGCGCCCAGCGCAGAATGCATTGTCATATATTTATTCCTTTTTCTAATGCAAGCTTATGTGTGTATCTGTCTTTTTTTCAATATTTCCACGTAAATCTATTTCTTCATCTTTTCTTTTTCCATCATTTTTTGTCTTTTTGCTTCAATTATATAATCTGGGTCACGAATTGCCATATTTCTTTCCAGTCTTGGATCAAGTAATTCTGGTAAAACACAGTCTTCATAAAATTGCACCAGTTTATTAACCATATTTTCTGACCAGAAAATATCATCACGTTTAATTTGTTCCATTTTTAATCCAAATGGTGTCCATAATGCGAAGATGCAGTATTCTCGTTGTGTAATATGTAATTGTCCTTGTATTTGATAATAGTAAACGTGACTGCGTTTCATTTCTTTATCTGTTCCATTCTTATATAACGATTGCAGATTCGACATATTTGCTGCAATCGCATCTTCTGGTGTTAAAAATCGTGCTGCAAAAGGACATTTTATTTCTACAATTCCATTATCTCCTATTAATCCATCTGGCGAAGCGCCTAAAAATGGTATTTCTTTATCTATAAATAATCCGCAACGTTTAATGTTAATATTCAGTGCACTTTCGATACTTTTGCGTGCAATATCCTCGTATTTTGTCCCGTGTTCCACTGATTCCACATTTAATTGTTGTGGATATATTATTGATTTAACTCTTGACACGCAAGAAGTACTTTTTCTCATTTTACATATATGTCCAAAGTGAGAAGCGGTTATTATTTTTGTGCGATAATATCGCCAAATGCCGCTTGCTGCTTGTTCTTTAGTTTCTTCTTCTATTGCTACTCGCTTTAATTGCCAATCTCGTAGCATATGCATGTGTTGCGCTTTTCTTAATTCAATTTCGGCTGATGTTGCATCAGGTTTAACAGCCTGCGGCCCATAATCTTTGTCACATATTGTACGTTTTACGTAACGTTGCGGTGTTGATCGTTTTCTCATGTCATGTGCACTTGTTTTTTTTCTTATCTTCTAAATGCACTGCTATTTCCCCTGGTTTTGTTCCCAGAACATTACTTAAATGACTTATAGGCTTGCCAGTGTTAAATGTGACTGCTGCAGCATTACAACGCGTTTCATACGATCCTCTTAGACTATAATTAACTCTTTTTCCACCAGTACATTTTGCTATTACAGAGTTAAAAGTTTCTACTCTATTACTGTCTTTATTTTGTAATAAACTTTTGGCATTCCAACTTATATATTTTAATGCATTTTGAAGCTTTTCATATAGTCCACATCTTTTTAATTCTGGAATATAATTTTCTTCGTTTTCTTTTTGCGATCCATCGCAGAAATATCCTATTCTTGCACATCCATTATGTTCGCCAAAAACGTGATTTATTATATTATCCACATTATCTATTTTGAGAGCTTTAATTTTTTCTTGCATTGTACTCTCCTCCTCCAAACGATATTCTACAGCTTTCGTTACAGCTGTTCTAATTCGAAGTATCCGATTACCAATTACATTTCTTAATTTGCCAAAACGTCCTTTTGTCTTTGCTATTTCCTTTATTTTTGATACCAAGTTGCGCAATAAATGATTTCGACATTCTATTTTTTCTATAAAAACATTAGGATATGGATTTGCTTGTATTATTTTTTTATATACACTGCTATCTCCGTCTGCTATAAATGTGGAATAAATTAGTCCGCGCTTTTCTATGCTTCTCTTAAATCCTTCTACAATCGTTTCTGCTTCCATGCTTGTTGAACTACAATCTCTACCCCAATTTTTATAACATTTATGATTTACAGGTTCTTTTTTAAGCTTCTCTGCTGTAATACAAACTGCACAATATTTATTTTTTACAGACATGTGCAGTACTTTGCCTGTTCGTGCACCAATTATTGTGCCTACACCTGATAAAGAATCATACCGTCCTGTTCTGTATGATCTTTTCATCCAGCTTCCGTCACCTTTTACTGCTATATGTGGTTCCATTTATTATTTCATTGCGTTGTAATGCCAAATCACGTTCTTCATTCGCAGCAGCATTCATGCTTTCTTCTGCAATTTTTGCAAATGCTTCAGCAGCAGTTTCATGGGCCTTTTCATAAGTTTTTTTTGTCATGCACTTAATATTCATAGCAGCGCAACTTTCTTGTAACTGTGTATATCCTGTACCAGTTAGTATTGCGCCAGCCACTGCCCCTATATTTACATGTAGACTTTTGTCAGGGGGCGGCTCACTCCAGACGAAGCTTTCAAAATTGCACATTCGGCATTTGAAAAAGAATTTATTTTTTAGTCCATACGCTCGGGCACCAATAAATATTAAGTCACGAAAACTACATTCTATTCCGCGACTATGGTCATCAAATTTTTCATGTAACTGTTCAAAAAGATAGACAAAATCTACGATACATTTTCCTGGCATACTGTTACTTTCTAGGCGGTATGCATCTATATTGTTATCTGTTATTAAAGTGCCACTTTCTTCAGTCTCACTGTCCTCTAATATTTTTCCCAATTCATTATCACTTAATGTATGTGTCGTTATTTCCTTGTCTGTATCTATTTCGAGACCCATTGCAGCTAATTTGCCATGCATAATTCTATCATCGTGAAAAGTTAGCTCATCACTATCTAATGTGTCATTGTGCTCTTGTGTCAATCTTTCCTCATCTATATTTATTTCGATATCCATTGCAGCTAAATTATCATGCATAATTACATCATCCTGAAAAGTATGCTTATTTTGATCTACTTGCATTATTTCTTTATTTAATACATTAATTCCTTTATTCAATATATCTATTTTTTTCAATTTTTCTTTTCTCCTATAAATTAATGAGATGAATTGATGAGAATAATGCGCGAATGTCTCAAATCAATAAAACGTTTGCATATGGTTTTTTATAATAATTAAATTGCAATATAATAATTTATATCATAATATAATGTTGCGATATAATTATTAGGTGTTTACCGCAAAAAACTTTTTTTCGTTATGTTATACAGGGTGTCCCATTTTAAAGGACCCACTCAAATATCTCAGAAACACTGCGTTAAATCGACAAATGTTTCAAACAAAAGTTGTGTGGCTTCAAGGGGGCCATAAGATGGTACTATTGGTTTGACCTTGAAGAGTCATTTGAAGGTCACGTGAAGGTCACTTCAATTTTTTTAAATGGAACGCCCTATATATTTTTGCACATTCTTGTAGCTTATCTCGAGAGCTTTCCAAAACACTATAATTAAGTTAGTTTCCACTAAGTACTTTCCGAGTTATGAGGCTTGAAATCATTTCTTAATTTTACATAAACCGTAAAATATCTTGTAAAATATTCATTTTTCGATAATCTTACCTTAATACTTTTACGTACAAAATAATGAGAGGAATCAATTCGAAACAATTATGTGTTTTCTTTACACCAATCGATTCCTCTCATTATTTTGTCCGTAAAAGTATTAAGGTAAGATAATCGAAAAATGAATATTTTACAAGATATTTTACGGTTTATGTAAAATTAAGAAATGATTTCAAGCCTCATAACTCGGAAAGTACTTAGTGGAAACTAACTTAATTATAGTGTTTTGGAAAGCTCTCGAGATAAGCTACAAGAATGTGCAAAAATATATAGGGTGTTCCATTTAAAAAAATTGAAGTGACCTTCACGTGACCTTCAAATGACTCTTCAAGGTCAAACCAATGGTACCATCTTATGGCCTCCTTGAAGCCACACAACTTTTGTTTGAAACATTTTTCGATTTAACACAGTGTTTCTGAGATATTTGAGTGGGTCCTTTAAAATGGGACACCCTGTGTATATATATATATATATATATATATATAAATTTAATGAGCTTTTTTTATAGTATAGTACTTTAGTATAGGAGTACTGCAGTGTAGCAAAAAGATGAAACGCTCAACCGTTTTTGAGAACATTTATTTATTGCGCCCGGTGCGAGTTTAACAGTTTACGTCTCTCTTGCCAAATATTTATAATAAAAAACAAACTTTTCAACTAAAAAGGAACATTTATTTGTTGTAAATAAATACATTTATTATTTATTTTTTTATTTTATTATAATGACTGCTCATTTCTATCTAAAGTTTGCGCCCGGTGCGGGGGTACTGATGGTACCGCCCTAGTTACGGTACTGACAGTACTACATTATAAAAAAAGTTCATCAAAATCCGTGATACCAAGATTAATTACCGTGATTGATGTACACTGGCTTTCATTACTTTGGTTATATGACGAACAGTGTGCACGGTAATTTTTCTATTTTCTTTTCTATTAATAAAATAATGTTACCTTTTATTTATTGACGATTTTCGTCTGCTTAGCCGCTTGCATGATAATCGGTACTTTTTTGTATTGCGCCTCCTTCCATAAATTCGTTCATTATCTTCGTCGCACATTTTCTCACTAATTTCACGCGTTTCCATAATATCAATAATATTATGAAAGTAACGAAAACTTGAGCTGTCTATTAGATCGCTCGATTGTTAAAGTACTTAGCGCACAAAGATGTAATAAGATATCGCACGCGACGAAAACAAACAACTAGCGAAGAAGGCGGCGAGAAGCGGCGAGTATGTGTGTGTGTATGTGTGCGTGGGCATTCTGGCATCACTGGTGTAAACCAGTCGATGCTTTACTCTGGTGCAAACAACATGTGAGTATGCAATATATACGTAAATAGTAGAATAATAAATATAATAAATAATTATATCCCAGCAAACACAGAATATTGCAGCAACATTGCTGCAATGTTGTAATATTGCCACGACATTGTTGCAATGTTATAATATTGCCGCAATATTGCTGTAATATTCTGTTTGCTGGGATAATAATTATAATTCTTTCAATATTATAATAGAAAATCTTTCAGAGTATATACTGTAATAAAAAATAACGTGAAGCAGTGACGTAATATTTATACACTAATTTTATTTATTATATAAATAGATCCAGCCGACAGAAAAGAGAAATGATGAGAAAAGAAGGCGAGAGGATGAAAGATGAGAGAAGGATGAAGAAAGATGAGAAAGATAGAAGAAGGAATGAACTTGAGAGAAAGAAAGAGGAAGAGAGAAGAGAGAGAAAGAAGAAGGAAGAGAAGGAACAAGAAATAAGAAAAAAAAGGTTTGTGTATTATTATATATATATGTGTGTGTGCGTGCGTGCGTGCGTGCGTGTGTGTGCGTGCGTGCGTGCGTGCGTGTGTGTGTGTGTGTGTGCGCGTGCGTGCGTGTGCGTGTGCGTGTGTGTGTGTGTGTGTGTAACATGTATTGTTTTCTTTTTAGATTATTTTCTTTTTTTTGTTAGAGTATTCTTTAAATTAAAGTCCTGTAAATAAAACATTTAATAAACGACATGATTGAATTAGGAGATTGGAAAAAGAGCGTGGAAGAAAAGATGAAAGAAGAAAGGACGAGGAAGAAAATGAGATGAGTGTAGAAGAAGAGACGACTAATGAAGACGAAGATAAAGAAAATGAAAGAAAAGAGAAGGAAAAGAAGAAGAAAAGAGGAGGAACAAAATTAAAGGAAAGAAATAAAAAGTATGTTAAATTTTAAATATATACAAAAAGTTTTAAAATTATTTCTATTTTGTAAATTTAATTTAATTTTTTAATTGCTACGTTTTCTGTGTTCGTATAGTTATTCAACAAGAGTGAAAAGAGGAGGATGGAGAGGAGACAGTAGAGGAGACTGGAGAGGAGGATGGAGAGGAAACTGGAGAGGAGACAGTACAGGAGACTGGAGAGGAGGATGGAGAGGTGGAAGATGGAGAGGAGGAAGAGGAGGATGGAGAGGAGGATGGAGAGGACGAGGACGCGTTGGGAGGATGGGTCACTCAGACTCTCGTCCTGGTTCTGGGCCTGTTTTTATTTTTAATTATACTTATTAAAATATTAAAAAATATTAAAAAATATATATACATATAAAAGTTTTATTATAATAATACATAAAATAATAATATTAATAAAATATCTCAGATTTATGAAGTCATAGATTTTAATATTAATTATTTTCATTATAATAAATAATATCTTTCCTCTCTCTCTTTCCTATATTCTTCCCTATTCCTATTTCTCTTGCTTGGCATTGTGCAAGGGCCTCATTATGTAGAAATATTTCTACGTTACCTACATGGTATCGACATATTACCCACACGTTACCCACATGTCAAAATTCTCATGCAGCGCCTCACTGCTATAAATCGGTGAACTATAAGGCGTGAAAAATGGCCTCGTAAGCGAGTAATGACAGCCCAATTTACGTTGCGTCCCATTTCATAATTATTTGCTTTGTGCTAGTGTTGTGGTGTGCAATGTATTAAGGAAACTTATAAAAATGGACGGATACTAAGCTGTATAAGGAATAAACTTTAGAAAGTAACATTTTCCTCTCCTTTCGACAGCTGTCAAATCGCGTGTTTTTTCGCATTTTCAAGGCTTCATTTCGGACTCAATTTACGGCTATTTATAAATTGTGAAAGGAAAGGATTAGTATCCGTCCATTTTTACAGGTGTGCTGAAGAGATTGGTAGTCTTATTTCGTTCAAATATGTTTTTATTTAGATGTCAGTCGCAATATAAATATGGGTGTCCTTTCTCGCTTATGACGTCACGATTTCAAGATGGCCGCGGTGACTACTCCGGAGCCTTAAAGGATAATTCCATTTTTCGTTATGCCCCTAGAAGAATGTCTGTACTAGAAAAAAATGAGTTAGAGGAAATAATTGATGATTTGTTAATAAGAAAAATAATTAAACATAGCGTTTCTCCGTACTGTGCGCGAGTAGTTCTTGTACCAAAGTGTAATGGAAAGAAAAGAATGTGTGTAGACTTGCGTCCACTGAATCAGCGTATACATGCGCAAAAGTATCCGTTTCCGATCATTGAGGATCAATTAGATAAATTATACGGTAAAACAGTATTCACGAAATTAGATCTAAAAGATGGATTTCACCAAATATCAATACATTCTGAGGATACTAAATATTACTAGGATACTAAATATTTTTCTTTTGCTACTCCATCGGATCAATATGAATTTTTGAAATTACTTTTTGGTTTTTCTGAAGTGCCAGCTGAATTCCAGAAGCGTATTCTTATTATTTTTACTCCCGACTGCTGCCAACCTACGGTTGGCAAAAAGATGGAGGGAGTATGCGTTTCACCGAGCTCGGATCGGTTTTGATCGCTATTCTCGATAACAATAATATAGTTCGGTGTCATCTTTTGCACATCAGTTTTTTATTAACCAAGGATGGATTAGAACATATAATTATCATTTTTTATTCTATTAATAAAAATCGGAAAAACAATATTATTTCGCCGATACGTTCTCTCATTGGCTGCGAGCAAAACTAAGAAGCAAAAATGATTCACCAATAAGATTCGTTCTAAGCATCCGTATAGGGAATAATATAGTTGGAGACATCTGGAAGTAGTGGCGGCAATAATAATTGACATAACCTTATATGTCAAATTATTATTGTTGATTAATGATAATAAATTGTGAATTAAAAAATCAGCATGGATAATATGAATATATCTGAAGCAAGTGTTCCTAAACAGGTAAGCTTTTCTCTCTTTCTATTATTAATAATAATTATATTTACAGCAAAGTCATAATAATAATATAATATAACACAAAGTCATAATAATAACCCAGTAAGCAAAATGTTAGCAGGTTGGCAGCAGATTGGCAGCAAATTCGATCAGAATCCCACACCAGAACCGTAGTCATCTGTGTCCGCATTAAGGGGAGGTTCCCGTTCATGACGATGAAAAAATCGATTTTTTTTTGCTTAATTTTCATCCTTATGTTGTTGAAAATACGTGGATGAAAGGATATTTTGATATCGAAAGTATTTTACGAGTTACACTCTTGTTAATCGGAACAGTCCGTCGGCTGGAAAACAGGTAGCCGACGCGCTCGGAGCGCGCTTTGTCGGGAGTCCTTTTTTCTATACCCGATAGTGAGTCTACAATAGGTAGCAAGTTTGTGCCCCTCGCGTCGAATTTCTATACATTCCAACCTATTGTATTCTCGTATACCTGCGTATTCTCAGTTGGGCGATCGTTCTTCTTGAAGCAACGTGTTCTCAGTTGTGCGTCGATCGTGTGAAAGTGTCGATCGTGTAAAAGTGTCGGAAAAATGCCGAACTCGCGGAAATCATAGGGAAATGTCCATCCAAATCGGCCACGAAAGAAGAAATTCAAATACGATGCAGAGAAAATGGAAAATGAGAGCGCTTTTGTTAGCACTTCAGCCGAGAAAATGAAGGACGCGAGTTACGATGACATCGAAATCGATATAGGCCATAATAACGTTATTCTCAATTTTCTAACTGTTTTCAACTTTTTATCTCAGTGTCTGAAGTGTAAAGAATGTGACGGGGATGTACAATTTAGTCGCATATGTGAACGTGGACTTGGCTTCAATTTACTTCTCAAGTGCAACTGCAAGAATCAACGCCGCGTCTCTTCGAGCCCGTTAGTGAATACTGCCTACGAAATAAATCGCCGATTGATGTTTGTGATGCGTATTTTGGGACTTGGATTTTGGGACGTGGATCGTTCGATAAACATTTTCTGTTCGCTGATGGAATTATCTACCGGCTTTGAACGTAGCACGTATTACGCATTTATCGGCAATCTACTTGAGGCAACGAAGAGCACATTTGAAATCATTCAACGAAAAGCGGTTGACGAAGAAAAGCAGAAGAACGCGGAGAATGGAAATGAAGAAACGCATTTGAGTGTATCTGGTGACGGATCCTGGAAGAAACGAGGTTTTACTTCATTATTCGGCGTCGCAACGTTGATTGGGAAATACACGCATAAAATTTTAGATTTTGTGGTCAAATCTTCATTCTGTCAAGGCTGCAGCAATTGGTCCACTAAAAAAGAAACCGCGGAATATGATACTTGGTACCACACTCACGAAGAAAATTGCAGCATAAATCATTCCGGAAGTGCTGGTAAAATGGAAGTGGAGTGCATGAAAGAAATGTTTTCTCGCTCAGAAGAGTTGCTCGGAGTAAAATATGCTACATACATCGGCGATGGAGACACTAAAACTTTCCGTGCTCTCCTTGATTGTGATCTCTATAGTGACCTCACTGTTCAGAAGAAAGAATGCATAGGTCACGTGCAGAAGCGGATGGGCACACGACTGCGCGAGGTCAAGAAAAAAAATAAAGGGATCGGAGGCAAAGGTGCAGGAAAGTTGACCGACAAATTGATTAAAGACCTGATTTTATATTATGGCCTTGCCATCAGAAGACACCCTGATTCAGTCGAGGAAATGAGAAAGGCTGTGTGGGCAACTTTTCATCATAAATGTTCAACGGATGACGAACCTCAGCATGAAAACTGTCCGGCAGGAGAAAACAGTTGGTGCAAGTGGCGCATCGCAGAAGCTACGGGTCGACTCGCTGATTTCCACCACGAACCTGCCCTTCATGATTCTGTTAAAAAAGCCATTCTTCCAGTGTATGAGGCTCTTTCAAGTGACGACTTATTACAAAGATGCACCGGTGGAAATACCCAAAACGATAATGAAAGTTTCAACGCGTGCATATGGAAACTGGCCCCCAAGCACCTTCATTGCGGCGTTCAAACTATAAAAATAGCCACATATATAGCTGCGGGCATCTTCAATGAAGGGTATTCGTCTGTATTGAAGACTATGAATACAGTAGGGATCGTCATCGGGCCCAACAGTAGGAACTTCGCCGTGCAGACTGACGAGAGGCGCGTGGCGGCGGCGGAGGAAAATACTTCGGAGCACGTAAAAAATGCCAGAATAGAGAAAATCAACGCGCAAATCCAGAAAAACATCTTCTTTGAGGAAGAGGAAGGGCCTCTATATGGTCCTGGAATAGCTGATTAAATGTAAGTTGTAAAAAACAAACATTAAATACGATTTTATATAACGTCAAACTTTAAACGCGTTTTTCTCAAAACAACATTTTTTGGCGCGCGGGGCGCTCTACAGCTTCAACGGATAAACCGATTCTAATAAATCGTGGTTCAAAAGAAAGGAAATTTAATTTGGGGGGCCTTCACGATGAGTTTTATTTCAAAAATTGATTGTAAATTTTTTTATTCGAACGTTGAAGCAAAACAAAAACAGGGAAAAAAATGGGTTTTTTTTTCAAATGGCTGCCATTTTGTTTTTCGGGGGTTTTTTAAAAATCCTGAAATTCATGCATTTTTTGGGCCTCTGAACGGGAACCTCCACTTAAGCTTTTGTTTTGGCGACAGAGTCTGTAAAACATAACCTGTCAACAAACTGTCGGCAGAAACCGAGCAGGATCTGCGCGATGCAATTTGATGTTAGATTGCCAGCAGAAACCGAGCAGAATCTGCGCATGCAACCTGATGGCAAATTGACAGCAGAAACTGCACAAGATTTGCGCTTACTTTTATTAATATTATATAAATGCAACAAAATTGATTATTACAAGTGCTAAATAAGAATATTATCGGCAAGTTAATTACAATTTTCTTCTAAAATGACATATATGTCATATGTTATATCGTAATATATATATGTTAATGTAATATATGTTATATCGTAGTTATATCTCATATAGCGAAGGACTAATTTAATTAAATTAAATTAATAATAAAGTAAATGATAAAAGTAAATGTAACTTGTAAAACTGGAGATGTAATTTATTTAGAATTAAATTCTTGCTTTATGCCTCAAATAGGCAGTACATGAATAATTTTCCATTTATCATATTGATTCCAATCAGTTTAATATTCTGAATCTCATCTGCTTGTATCAGATATCAGAAATTAAAGTGATAGAAATTAAAATGATAATTATTATATTTTTAGTCTTTTATTCATATTCACGACTTTATATATATTTCTGACAGAAATTAGATTACAAGAAAGTACGGCTCACGTAGCGGTAAATGAAGGAACTATCGAATCATGCAAACTCTGTTCCGTTTCTGCCGTCAATCTGCTATCAGAGATTGTGTGCGCAGATTCTGCTCGATTTTTGTTATCAATTTGCTATCAAATTGCGCCTCACAGATCCTGTTAAATTTCTGCCATCAATCTGCCGTCAGTTATATCTGCTGGCTTTACTCGATTTCTGTCGATAATTTGATATCAAATTTTATTGCGCAGATCCCGCTCGATTTCTGCAACCAATCTGATATCAAATTGTGTTGCGCAGATCTTGCTCGATTTCTGCCACCAATCTGCTATGATAATTTTAAACAAATCCTGTTCAGTTTCTGCTATCAAATTATGTCAGCAGGTTTTGTAACATTTCTGCTGACATTCTGTTATCATTATTTGATATAACAAATTTTTTATACAATCTGCAATCTTACTGTCAATAAAAATTTGTAGCAGAAATTGACAAAATCTGTTTGAACAGACTTTGCTGACTGAGAATGTAATATAACATAATGAGAGAAAATAATCTTCTGCATAGCCATATAATTATGATTATATGATATTTCTACAATCATTCTTGGCTATGCAGCAAATATATAAACTTCTATGATTGCAGAAATACTATATAATCATAATCATAATTATGTGGCTACGCAGAAGATTCTCTCTCACATTATGTTATATTATTGTTGTATTATTTATTATTATGACTACGCTACAAATATATAAACTTTTACATAAATAATATAACAATGCAAGAGTAAATAATCTTCTGCATAGCCATATAATTATGATTATATATTTCTACAATGATTCTTGGTTACACAACAAATATATAAACTTCTATGATTGCAGAAATACTATATAATCATAATATGTGGCTATGCAAAAGATTCTTTCTCATGTTATGTTATTGTTGTATTATTTATTATTATGACTATGCTGCAAATAAAGTATGTCTGGTTGATTATACCAGCAATCCTGACTCCGACACTTTTACACCGAGTGCCAGCTATCCTGAGGGAAACTTCGGAGGGAACCAGCTACTAGATGGTTCGATTAGTCTTTCGCCCCTATACCCAGTTCCGACGATCGATTTGCACGTCAGAATCGCTACGGACCTCCATCAGGGTTTCCCCTGACTTCGTCCTGACCAGGCATAGTTCACCATCTTTCGGGTCCCAACGTGTACGCTCTGGGTGCGCCTCTTCTCGCGTTGAGAACGAGACGCCCCGGGAGTGCGAGGCCGCATCGCGACGCGGCCCATCCTCCCTCGGTCGACGGCCAGGGCCGACCTTCACTTTCATTACGCCTTTAGGTCTCGCGACAAGTCCCAATGACTCGCGTACATGTTAGACTCCTTGGTCCGTGTTGTAAACTTTTTTAATCTTACATTTTTTATTATTAAATATTTGTTAAATTCTTGTTTTTTATTATTTACTTTTTTGTTTCTTTTTTTGTTTCTTTTTATCTTATACTTTTTGTTGGCAGCAGTCGGGAGTACTTTTTTTTCTGAAAACTTTTTTTATTTCATTCTTTTAAAAGCTGTAGTTTATTTACTTCTTTACTTGTTTTTATTTTATTATTTTTTTTATTAATTTTTTTTATTATTTTAAATTATTTGTTTTTATTTTATACTTTTTTTTATTTATTATTTTATTTATCATTATTATTATTTTTGTTTTTTCTATTTTATACTTTTTAAAGATTTAATTCGTAATAATAAAATATTAATCTATATGGACAATTTATTGATAGCAACTGAAAATGTACAAGAAAATCTTCAGATTTTAAAGGAAGTATTAATTATTCTTAAAACATATAATCTTGAGCTTAATTTGGCAAAATGCTTGTTTTTGAGATCGGAAATTGAATACTTTGATTATTTAGTGACGGGAAGAGGTATCACTTTGTGTAAGCGGCATGTACAGGCAATACTCGATTACCCTTTGCCAAGGAATGCTAAAGAATTGCAAAGTTTTTTGGGCTTAAGTAATTATTTTCGTAAATTTAAACAAAATTATGCGTTAAAAACTAAACCGTTGCAGGCATTATTAAAGAAAGATGCTGCTTATAATTTTGATGACGAGTGTAAGGAATCATTTGCGAATTTGAAAGAAAAATTGTCTCCCCCCCCCCGGTATTGTGTATTTATAATCCGACAGCGTTAACAGAATTGCATACCGATGCGAGCACTCATGGATTCGGAGCAATATTGCTGCAAAGGCAAGCTGATAATTATTATGGACCTATAGCGTATACTTTAGTAAGGCTACCACTGATGCGGAAAAAAATTATCATAGTTTTGAATTAGAAACATTGGCGATTGTTAGAGCGGTAGAACGGTTTCATGTATATTTGCAGGGAATTCAATTTAAAATAGTAACCGATTGCAACTCTTTAGTTTTGACTATGAAAGAAATAAATATTAATCCGCGTATTGCTCGTTGGAGTCTGATTCTTCAAAATTATCAATTTGAATTAATACATCGCACTTCTAAAAGAATGCTTCATGTAGACTGTCTTAGCGGAAATATAATGATGGTTAACGCGATTTCAGTAGAAGATGAATTAATGTACAAACAGTTAATGGATCCAAAACTTAAAGAAATTGCAATTGATTTAGAAACTAAAGAAAACAAGTATTTTAGTTTAATTAATGGTTTGGTTTTTCGAAATCATCATGATAAACAATTGTTTATTATACCGGAAAATATGATTAATAATGTTATTCGTATTTATCTTGACGATATGGGCCACGTTGGTACGGATAAAACTGTGTACGGCATAATAGAACATTACTGGTTTCCTTATCTTAAGGGTCGTGTCCGACAATATATAGAAAACTGTGTTCAATGTTTGAGTTACTCTATTACTGCGGGTAAAACTGAGGGAGAAATGGAAATTTTTGACAGAGGTACTACTCCGATGTATAGTTTACACATTGACTTTTTCGGACCTTTGGAAGAAACTGCGGATAAATTTAAACGTGTACTAGTTGTTGTGGATGCTTATACAAAATATGTTTAGTTATATCCTTGTAAAACGACGGCTTCAGACGAAGCTATAGAATGTTTGACGTCTCTTTTCAATTTGTTTGATTTTCCCGAAAAATTAATTAGCGATCGAAGAACAGCGTTTACATCTAAGAACTTCGAAAATTTTGTTAAAGAAAATGGAATAACACATAATCTGACTGCGGTAGCGTCCCCTTGGGCGAATGGACAGGTGGAACGTGTAAATAGATTTCTTAAATCCACCTTAGTGAAAATATGCGAAGAACCGGCTAATTGGAAGGCAAAATTAGGAAAAGCGCAATTCGTTCTAAATAATACGCTGCATAAATCTATAAATACTACTCCTAGTAAGTTGTTACTCAGTTATGATCAAAAACATAAAAACGATAAGGAATTATGTAAACTAATTGAGGATTTGACTGCGATAAATCGTAATATCGAACAGGAGCGTAAACAGATAAGAGACGCGGCACGGTTAGCGAATGGAGCTGTGCAAGAATATAATAAAATTAAATACGATCAGCGTCATAAGAAACTGACAAAATATGCGGAAGAAGATTTCATTTTAATTAAAGTTCTACAGCAAAAGCCAGGTGTAAATTCGAAATTAATACCCAAATTTAAAGGACCGTATCAAATTAAAAAAATATTAAAGAAAAACCGATTTGTAATTACCGATATTCCCGGATATAATTTGACTCAGAAGCCTTATAATACTATTTTATCTGCCGACAAAATTAAACCATGGATTCGAGTTTCGAAGGATATAGTACCAGATAATACCGATTAGTTTAATTTGTAAAATATTATAATGTAGATAGTATTATATATATATATATATATATATATATATATATATATATATATACATATATATATATGATAAGACTGACGAAATAGAAATTTATTTTGTGATGCGTATAGGACAAATCTTTTTTATTGTATGACTTTGTAAGGCATGAAAATTAGTTCGGGACGAACTAATTGGTCAGAATGGCCGAAGCTGTAAGATCATACGGGACGATACCAAATATAGACATAATTCTAGAAATTTCTGTAGCCGCGCTGTTATAAAGTAGGGATATGTGTATATATTGAGGGACAGAGGACACACGTCGACAAACGTAAGCGAGCGAAAGCGAAGTGAGGAGTACGAACCAAGCGAGAGAATAGTCTAAAGTAGAAAAGCGATAGAGTACGATTTTGATATATATCTTATTAAATAAACGTCTGTTAAATTAATCGTCATCCTTTAATTAAATTCGGAGCGCCCTTACAAGCAGAAGAAAAAATGAATTCAAGAAAGAAATAATCATGACATAAATTAGCAAATTTGAAATAGCGAAATATAACAGATGTTAACATAACTTCGACAATTAGAAATAACGGAACGTATAACAGATAATTCTTCGATAGCGGTGATAACAATAACAATACGAAATCGAGATCATAAGAAAGTGCTGATATTTGTAGTTCTTCTGGCCCGTTTTTATGGCCGGACTTTGGGAGGCCGAACGGCGTTTCGAAAACGTAACGGAAATTTCGACAATTGACGACTCATTTTATAGATCTTTCCCTTTATTCTTTCACTCGCCCTTTTAATCGACAGCAATATGTTCGAAAAGAGGTTTAATAATTGAGCGAGAGTAATTGAGCAATTTGCGAAGACGGAAAATCTCGCTTGCGACAAGCACGGTCGATGCGATCGATATTCGATAGCCGTCGGACGCCGCTCACTTTCCTTTCGGCGTAACGCGCAGTTCTCGAATTTCGGCAATTTCTTAATTCGCTGTAATCTATTATGCACCGCGACACACTCACACGCACGACAAATATCTCGCAATAAGCGCAAATCATACACGTAACGAGCGCGACAAAGACAGCACGACATTTGCAACGTCACGATACGCCACGGTCACACACTCACATACACGTTAATTAATAACGAAAATCGCCCAAAGACCGATTGCGGGGATGTCTTACGCGGCTACGACAACTCTTTTCGACAGCACGGATAGCGAACGCATTCCCCGCGATTTACCGCACCTGTGTGAAGTTAGCCCCGCACTTTTTGAATTTTATATTTTTATTAATTGCTGCATTGTGCTACGTTTGTGCTGATTTGTGCCGCAAACCGTAGCTTAATAACAAACCATTTTTGAGAAAATTAAAAAAAACGAAATTTGCGGCAGCCCCGCACTTTTTGAATTTTGAATTTTTGATTGAATTGATTGTGCTGTATTGTGCTACGTTTGTGCTAATGTGTGCCGCAAACCGCAACTCAATAACTTGAACCATAGTCGAGAAAATAAAAAAAAAGAAAATTACTAGCCCCGCACTTTGTCCCAATCGAGTTCAATTTTTTTTAATAAATTGGCATAAGTTTGTGCCGTATTGTGCCGTTAAGCAAATTTTGTTATCTTATTCCATTTAGCTAAAAAAAATTCGTAAAGTTAAAAAAAATAATACTACATAAATCATTTTTTATAGCATTAATTGAATTTCTATCAATTGTGTTATATTGTCCTCATAATTAGAAAGGATAAACAGATAAAAAAATATAGGTAATTATAAAGTTTGATTAAATATCAATTAAAAAGGGGTGAGGGTGAAAAAAAATTTAACATTTAAATTTTTTTTCTCTTGTGCCAGATTGTGCTAGACGAGTACAACAACTTTTCCTAATGACAAAATGCCGTCAGATCAATAGTTTTTTTTTTGGAACAGAAATTAGAAACGGATTTTTAGGAATACGAAACTTTACATGTATATATTCTTCAAACTATAACAGATAATCTGGTTCTGCAAGTTGTGCTATGTTGTGCTACCAAAGACTTAGAAATAATAAGCAAAAGATGCATCAACAATCCCAGGGATTGATTAAATATCGATTAAAAGGGGGTGGGGGTGAAAAAAAATTTAATATATTTTTTTTTTTCTTGTACCAGATTGTACTAGACGAGTACAACAACTTTTCCTAATGACAAAATTTTCTCAGATCGTTAAATTGCGTAGCACATACGAAATTCCTAAAAATCCGTTTCTAATTTCTGTTCCGCAACAAATACTAATGATTTGACGACATTTTGTCATTAGGAAAAGTTGTTGTACTCGTCTAGCACAATCTGGCACAAGAGAAAAAAAATTAAAAATGTTAAATTTTTTTTCACCCTCACCTTCTTTTAATCGATATTTAATCAATCCCTGGGATTATTTATGCATCTTTTGCATGTTATTTCTTCGCCTTTGGTAGCACAACATAGCACAACTTGCAGAATCAGATTATCTGTTATAGTTTGAAAAATATATACATGTAAAGTTTCGTATTCCTAAAAATCCGTTTCTAATTTCTGTTCCACAAAAAAAAACTATTGATCTGACGGCATTTTGTCATTAGGAAAAGTTGTACTCGTCTAGCACAATCTGGTACAAGAGAAAAAAAATTAAAAATGTTAAATTTTTTTCACCCCCATCCCTTTTTAATTGATATTTAATCAAACTTTATAATTACCTATATTTTTTTATCTGTTTATCCTTTCTAATTATGAGGACAATATAACACAATTGATAGAAATTCAATTAATGCTATAAAAAATGATTTATGTAGTATTATTTTTTTTAACTTTACGAATTTTTTTTAGCTAAATGGAATAAGATAACAAAATTTGCTTAACGGCACAATACGGCACAAACTTATGCCAATTTATTAAAAAAAATTGAACTCGATTGGGACAAAGTGCGGGGCTAGTAATTTTCTTTTTTTTTATTTTCTCGACTATGGTTCAAGTTATTGAGTTGCGGTTTGCGGCACACATAAGCACAAACGTAGCACAATACAGCACAATCAATAAAAATTCAAAATTCAAAAAGTGCGGGGCTGTCGCAAATTTCGTTTTTTTTAATTTTCTCAAAAATGGTTTAAGTTATTAAGCTACGGTTTGCGGCACAAATCAGCACAAACGTAGCACAATGCAGCAATTAATAAAAATATAAAATTCAAAAAGTGCGGGGCTAATTTCACACAGGTATTTACCGCGCACGTGGTCGATATACGAGAGCCGGTCGCTACGCGTTTTACGACACCCCGAATCCCGGAGAAAGACGAACGGTTTCTTATCGACTATGGCCGACGTTACGATCGTCCTGGATGCCTCGGTCGCTTGTCTCCGGTCGCCCGAAATGCACGAAATTCGAAAACTCGGTACAAAGCCCGAGCGACAACGAGACACGAAAATGGCGACGGCGACAGAGCGGCCGATCCGCGGATGGAATCGCGTACGTGGCTTACAACTATGCGATGGGCAATCTCACCGATACTTTCTCCCGTGGCCAGGGGATGATCCTCGGCTCGTCCTCTCGCCTTGATCTTGGCTCCGACACACACAACGACAACGACGAAAGACTATCAAAAACGACTTTATGAGCGCCCGCACCAGAGTGTCTCCCTGGATCTCGCGATCCAGGACCCAGGGTCGATCAGCGGCGTCAATCCTGCGCGCAGAGGTGCGCGGATTCGCGGCCAACAGCGCCGCGACACGCGAGGTATTAATGCGTCCCGCGACAACGCCGTATCGGGGACCGTAGCGGCCCCGATAATTAGAAAATCTTTATGTCGACGACCCTGTTATCGGCGGTCTTCCTGAGGTCAATCCTTCGTCCTTCGTCCTCGAAGGGTAGCGCCGACCGGTGACTCTGGTCCAAGACAGCTGTTCCTTGGAGACGTCTCCTCCTTTCATTGCAGGGGCGAATTCTGCCCGCGACTCTGCGCTGTCCTGATCCTCGGGCACTATCTCCGTTCTCGAATCGGAGGTCGGAAATGTCGTATCGGCTGTCGCAAAAAGGATTCTTCTTCTGCCTCTTCCGGTTGCTCTCCGGCGGGTTGCCCGACGTACAAAATAATACAACAAAAATTAATTAATAACACGAAATATAACAAAGGCTCGTCTCTCCGGAGATTTCGATACGGCTCTCGCTATTTCTTTTCTGGCGCGGCCGCTCGGCTCGCGCCCCGTAAAGATTTCCGGCGCGGATGGACGCGCGTCGGGACGGCAACGTCACAGTATATATATATATATATATATATATATATATATATATATATATGTATATATACACATATATATAGTATTAAAACAATTTTAAGAAAATATTTATTATAATGAAATAAAATATGAAATAAAATATAGTAAAGTTTAATAGAAAGAGATCTCGCTAATCTCACAAACGTACGTGTATATATTTTATCGTATATTTTTGAAACTTTTTTTGCTTTCCTTCTTTTTTATATAGAAATATATGATAAATTAATCAAAGTACCCCTTAACGCGCAGTTTTGCAAAAGCTTGGCTTAATAAATGATTGATAAAATTAAATATTTTATTATACATGGTGCGCAAAAAATATCGAACCGGTAAAATATCTTAAAAACGAGACATTTTAGAAAAAAATGTTTCATATAAAAGTTGTTGAGTTTCAACAAATGCATTAAATAGCAAAACTTATTTGACCTTGAGCGTAACTATGGAGTTATGAGGCTTTAAATAATTTCTTAATTTTACATAAACTAGAAAATGTAAAATATTCATTTTTCGATTATTTTACCTCAATACTTTTACGCACAAAATATCGTGAGGAATCAATTGGTGTAAAGAAAAAACATAGTTTTTAAGAAAAAATATGTAATTATTAATTGCAAATATTACAAGATATTTTATAGTTTATGTAAAATTAAGAAATTATTTCAAACCTCATAACTCGAAAAGTACTTAATGAAAAATAACTTAATTATAGTGTTTTGGAAAGCTCTCGTTGTCAGCTACAACAATCTTGAATAAAAATTGGAGATTTCCATTTACAATTTTAAAGTTGACTTTGAGAGCCTCTCCATGGTTACGCTCAAGGTCAAATAAGTTTCGCTATTTGATACATTTGTTGAAACCCAACAACTTTTGTATGAAACATTTTTTTCTAAAATGTCTCGTTTTCAAGATATTTTACCGGTTCGGTATTTTTTGCGCACTGTATAATTATTTCTTTAAAGATAAAGAATTTTTTTTAATAAAAAAACATCTGGATGTGGCCAAGAATAGATTTTTATATTTTAGATATATTTAATACATCTAATATATAATTATTTATTAATTATTAATTAATTAATATTTTAAATATTTTATTTATTTTAATTAATTAATATTTAAAAAAATATTTATTATAATAATTAAATATTAATTTATACTTTATTAAAATATATATTTTTAAAATATATATACTTTTATACCTATATATATACTTTTATACTTTTATACCTCTATTTTTGTAATATAACATTTATCTTTTTATGTAAAAATTTATGTAAAATTTATTTATTAATTATTATTTATTAATGTCATACATTCTTTTATACAATATATAAAGTTTTAAAAAGGAAGAATTAATAGGGAAAGATTATATAACGTGATAATAAACGTCACACATGTTGCATCGCCAACTCGCCAGCTCGAGATTTCGAGGATTACATAGCTATTGTATTCAGAGAGATACAATAGACCTGTCAGGAGAGAAGGGAACAGAAGCTAATCTATCCGTCTTCTTCTGTAAACCGAAAATAACGATAACCGAAAGTGGCCGAATGTCGAGCGTACACGGATGAAAGCTCATGCCTTAGTGTGCGAAAGTGGTGGGAATACAAATCGTGCTGCCGCTGGACGCAACATATGCAATCTGGTAGCCTTGCAATCCACTCGAGTGCGGGAAACTTGCCAGATTTGTTATAAGGAAGGACACGTGGCTAACAATTGCAGAAAGCTTATTCAGTTTTCCTTTCTGGGTCAAATTCAAGGAATCTTAAGAATCGAAATTTTGATTTGTCAGATTTGTAAAAAACGCGGACACGGTGCAAATAAATGTCACCTACGCGATCTTCAGTATCGCCAACCAGCGAATGTAATCCAACCACGAAAACTTGTCAATTATATTCCAACACTGATAAAAAATTATAGTTGAAATTATCATAATTTCACTATAATTTATAATATCTTAAGGCGCCAAGCATATACAGGGTGATTCTAAATAACTTTGTTTTTGCAAAAACATAATCTTGACCGAATTCTAAGATGATTTTTCCTTTGGCAAAATTTCGTCCGAAGCTTAGTTTTTGAATTATTAAAGGAAGTAGTTAACGTATGACGGGTCGAATACAAGAGGCAGGCAAGGGTGGCGCGATTCACCGTCAGACGCAGGTGCTTACGCGGGGCGCCTGCTGCGATCAGCTGGTCGCTATACACATACAGACACACATTTTTTTTTTATATATGCAGGGGAAATCCTCATGGATACCCCCCCTCCCCGGGGGGAGAGAGAGGGTTATGCCGGACTCCTACCGGCTAAAACCCCTGCGGGTGTCCTCCACCGCGGTGTCACGGGGGAGCCACGGGTACGCCACAGGCATTCTTCCGCGACTCCCCCACTGCAATCCCTCGTTGTAGCCGGGAGGGAGGACACCCATCCGCCTCCCGGCTCCGTCCAATGGGGTTCTGTCCCGGTGGGAGATCTCCCCGCTCCACACCGGGGCCCCCCTCGCCGCGGCCCCTGAACGGGGCCTCTTCTTATGCCGTGGTGGGGGAAGGGAGGGGGGCCACCGAGGAGGGCCATAAGGAGGCCCTCACAGCCCCGGAACCTCCCTCTCATTCCCACCTATCCGCCAAGCCTGCAGTGAAGGGGGGAGTGGGTCTCAACAAGGTCCCTCCCCCCATTCAGTCCCTGTCCAGCGGTGGGGCCGGAGGCCAAATCAGCCTTCTCCTCCCCCGCCGGGTCCTCCTGGCCGCTGCTCTTCCTCGTGCTGCCATTGGGGCGGGCATCATCCGCCGATCCCTCTCCGCCTCCTCCTTGTTCCGCATGACCTCCTCGCAAAAGGAGGCCACAGCCCGCCACTCCTCCTCCCCCCTCAGCATCGCCTCAATGACGGCGCCGAGGGAGAGGTCAGCTCCCACCACTGCGACCAGGGCACGGCGCTGCACCTACCAAGCCGAGCAGGCTTCGAGAGTGTGCTGCGCCGTGTCCCGGTCCTCCTCGCAGTGGTGGCACCTGGGGGTTGGTTCCCTCCCGATGCGGCACAGGTAGTGACCGAAACACCCGTGCCCGGTCGCCACCTGCGCCACTCGGAAGGTGATCCGCCCCCAGGCCCTCCTCATCCACCTCCCGAAGACCGGGAGGATGGCTCTCACAACTCTTTGGTTCTCGCGGGCTGGCCCGGCCAATTGACGCTGCCAGTCCACGAGGACCGAGTCTGCCGCTTTCAGCCTGATGGCCCTCTTGGCCCCCGGCCCCACCACAATTCCCCTCCCCCGGAGCCCCCTAATCCCCCAGTACATCTCGGCTCGGGCCTTGGCCAGGAGCTCCAGGGGAGGCGACCCCACCAGCACCGCCACCGCCGCATATGCGACCGTGCGGTATGCACGCGCGGCCCTTAAAATTATGGGGCGGTGCGCCCCCCGTAGTACTCCCCTGATTTTGTTGGATCCCGAGGCAGCACCCGCCCAGATCGGTGCCCCGTAGAGGGCCACCGATCCGACCGCGTCCACATAAAGCTTGCGGACACGGCCGTCCGGCCCCCCCAGGTTGGGCAGCAGCCCCGCCAGCGAGGCCGCTACCCCCCCCATCCTGGGGGCCAGCTGGGCAAAGTGCTCCTCGAAGGTCCACCTTCCGTCCAGGTGGAGACCCAGATACTTCATCCGAGTCCCCACCTGGACGTCGTGTCCGTCCACCTTAAATGTGAGCCTGGGGTGGGCCCCCCGGGAGCCGTCATGGAAATAGACGGCCTCCGTCTTCCGGGGGGCCACTCTCAGGCCCAACGCCTTTATACCGCGGACCACCCCGGCCACCGCGATGTTCCCCAACGCGGTCGCATCCCTCCAGTCCTTCCCCCCAGCTACCACCAGCGTGTCATCCGCGTAACAGATGACATGGCAGCCGGGGGGAAGGACCCTCCTCAATACCTCATCGTACGCGATGTTCCACAGCAACGGGCCCAGAACGTACCCCTGCGGAACACCGCGCACGACGGGCCACCGCCTACGCACCCCCTCGGCATCGCGACAGGAGATACTCCTTCCCATGAAATAGTCCCGGATTACCCCCTGGACAGGTAATCCGGGACTCCGTGCGCTCGTAGTCCCGCCCCTATCATGTCCCACGGGAGAGTATTAAACGCGTTGGCTATGTCCAGGGACACAGCCAACGCCACTCCCCCGTGCTGGACTATCTGTTCCGAGCGGGCCCGCAGACCATCGATCGCGTCGATCCCGCGGGCGATCCGCAGGCATCCCGACACTCCCCCCGCGCCCGCTCAATACAGGTCTCGCTACGGTCCTTCCTTCGCATACATCTTTGAAGTCGGCGTCTGGCTCGGACCGAGGCATCGCGGAGATTCGCGATCTCCTCGGTCTACCAGTACGCCGACCTCCTCCCGCATCTTCTCCTTACCCTTGGCATCGAGGCGTCGCAGGCTCCCCAGAGAGCACTGCGAAGCCTCGATGCCAACTCCTCCACTCCCTTTACCTCCCACGCCAGAGGGTCTTCCCCCCAGACCCATAGCGAAGCCTGCATCGAGGCCATCAAGAGGTCCGGGTTCAGCCTGGTGAGATTAGGTTAGGTTAGGTTAGGACCGGGCCGGACTCACAGGAGGTGCGTAGGTAGTCCCTCACCACACTATCGCGAAGTGCCGACCCCTGGTCCCCATCCTGTAGGGGGGCGACCCTTCGTCGCCCCCCCCGCACGATGGCCATCAGGGGGGCAGCCCCCCCAAGCACTCTCCCGGAAACCAGGACGGGTGGTCGGGGGGGCCGCGTACGGCTCCGACGCCACGCCCAACCCACAATCGCGCTCCGCCATTGTGTGCAGGAAAAGATCCTGCGCACGGCGGGCGTGGTTGAGGTTGGCCTGTAGGATAGATAGGGGCGCTGGCTTACCTTTGGCCATCAGTGTCCTCTATCTCCATCCTCTCGTCCGCCGCTTCCTTCTCCCTTTCCTTCTCCTTCCCTCCTGTCCCGCTCCTCAAGGGCCGCGGCTTTCCTTGTGGCTGCTGCTGCTGTTGCTGCTGCCGCTGTTGGGGCGCCTCAGCTCCCGCCCCCCCCCGTCTTGTCCTTCCACGTGAGGGCGTAGCGGAGGTCGGCGGGGCCCGTCCCGATAGAGGTCCACAGCTCACTCCTCCACTACGGTGATCCGCCTTCCTCCCGCTTCCGCGCACGACAGGCAGTAAGGGGCCGTCTGGCAGGATGCAGCCGTGTGGCCCACCGTCCCGCACCTGTAACAGGTGCGAGACCTGTCCTCGGCGCCCCTGCACCTGGAGGCCACGTGTCCCTCTCCCCAGCACCTAAAACAGTGGGTGGGACGCGCCGCTGCCAGTTCCACCCTGGCGGTCGTCCACCCTATTCTTATGCGGGCGGCTTTGGCCAGGTCGTCCGCCGCTCTGACAGGGCAGCGGACCCAAGCCACCCCCATCCCGTAAGTGGGCCTGTTGATGGAGACCCTTATTTCTTCGGGCTTGGCCACCCCCCCGTCCGCGATGGTAGCAACCACCTCCTCCACTGTCACCGCCTCGTCCAGGCCTCGAATCCGCACCGCCGCTGTGGGCCTGTCTATACGGACAGAGGAGTCCTTGGCGAAGACCCTCCGCATTTCCGCGGCCAGGGCCTCCGCCTTGGACTCCCTATCCTCCTTCGTGGGGCCCGGGATCTCGAGGACATACGAGCCCGTCATTCCACGACGGGCCCGCATGTCCTCAATTCCCAGGCTCTTCAGCTTCTCGGCGCCGACTCCGTACCTCGCTTTGCGCAGTACCTCGGCGTACGTGCCGTCGGGGGCCGTGATGGTGACCGCGGCTGTGGAGGGGATCCTTCCCCCCTAGATGGGGGAGGGCCCCCCCACCACCATCGCCACATCCCGTCACAGGCTCCCCGGCCGGGCCTCCCGGTGGTCGGGGGGAGCGGGTCCGGATCCCACTCGGATCACTTCTCCTCCCAACCACCGTGGCCCACGACAGCCCCTCGGGTCTCGCCTCCTCCGCTTCCCTCGCCCTCTCCTAGTGCTGCTCCTGCCCGCCCTCCGGTCGCCCGAAATATTCTAGGGCAGGAGCGCTGGATCCTTTCTTCTTCTTTTTCTTCTCCGCCGGCGTCCCCCCAGCGCCCGAGGGTCCCGGCATGGGGGCCTCGGGTGCAGGGAGGTGGCCGAACTCCACCAAAGAGGGGTCAGCGACGGGGGCCTGTGGAACAACCAAGGATCCCCGCGATCCCCGGACGCTGAGCCTCTCCACCATTTGCTCCGCCATCTTGCTCAGCATCCCCTCGATCTGCTGGAGGAGGGTAAGGCTGGGACCAAGCGCCGCCGCCTCCCCCGAGAGGAAGGGAGGCGCGGGCAGACTCCCCCTTCTCTCGGGGGACGCCCGCACCCCCCCATCCACCGAGGGAGGAGACAGCCGCAACAGGGGGGGGAGACGGGCGCGCCGGGGGTGGGTGTCTTATCACCTCCCCCGACTCGCTGGCCCCCCCATCCATCTCGTCGACGAGCCTACCTTTCATCTCCCTAAGCTCTTCCTCCAATCTTCCTACCCTCCGCCTCAGCTCCTCGCTCTCCCTCATTGTTTTGTTCGCCTCCTTCCTATGTTGGGCAGCTTGCTCCACCTCCCTCTCCATCCTAACTTTCTCCATCAGTAGTCCCCTGACCTTTTTCCTAAGGCTGGCGACTTCTTCCCCATCTCCACCTCGCTCCACCTGCGCCCTGTACGCGAGAATGCTGAGACCCGCATGGATCGTTAGGGCCGCAGATCTCAACCTTCTCACGTACTGCCCACTTAGGTTCTTTGCAGTGGTGGCGACCTTCTCAATTGTCCGCACAACCTGCATCAGCTCGGACGTGACGTCGGGGGTCGGCTGATTTTCCAACTCCCCCATCACGACTTCCAAGCTGGGCAGCTTGGCGGACGACGGGATGACCAAGTTCGGGTCCGCCATCCTCCTTTCCTCCCACTCTTCTCTCTCTCTCTCCTTCTCTTCCTTCCTCTCTCTCTCCCTTGCCCTGATCTCGTCGACGATATTCGTCGTACGTGGTCTTCCTCTTTTCCTCCTCTGCTTGGAGCCTGCGCTTGTGGTGGAACCTTCATCCTCCGTCAAGGAGGTCGAGCGCTCCGATCCGGGAGACAATATACATCTCCCCCTCTTGACCGCTTTGGAGGGAGCCAGGACGGACGATGAAGCCTCCTCGCCGATCGGGGTGTCCGTCTCCACCCCCACGACGGAGTCCTCCTCTAAACCAGTGGCCTCCAGGGGGGTAGACGCACATCCACCCACACTCCTGTCCACCGTCGCCGTGTCGAGCCTCTCGACCTGCACCTTGGGCAGCAGACTCCCGCCATTCGGAGGGCTGCCCGTTCTGGTGGTGTCGAGGGGCATAGCTACTTCTTGGGTGGTGGCCCTGACTCCAATGTTAGTCGGGGAGCGCGCTGTCAGGCTGCTCCTCCGAAAGATGGCCTCTTCCTCCTTCCCCCGGACGACCTCGACGACCTCTTTGACCACCGCTTGAGGAATGTCCTTAGTGGCCTTGGCCTTCCTCATGCCTGTGGTGTCCAGGTACGTGGATGCCCTCGAGTCGCGGATACGTCCGGAAACTCCCTTCACCGGGGGTGAGCGCACCCCCTCCTCTCCTCCCACGCCGAAAATTGTAAAAAGGTCGTCCATATTATATCTGCAAAAAGGTAACGACAGTTCGCCCATCATGAGAGCCCTACCGCAGTAGGGCTACTTCCCTGCCGGACAAATAGTCCTAGTGAAAGTGGACAACCACCGAGAGGCGGCTTTCGGGTGGCCAACCCTAGTCGTCCACACTGGCTCTATAATAAAAGGTTCCCGGAGAGGGCCGGGTCCACCGTGATGCTAAAGGTTTTACGTCACCCCTATCGAGTGAGCCCCGTGAATCCGAACCACGAGTAACCCAAACCTCGGGCTAGACGGTGCCGGGATTTACGACTTCAACCCCGGCATAGGCTCCGACGGCGGTGAGGGAGCGGTCTTTCCACGTTAAACTTGTCCCTTCAGGCGGACTTTGCCTGGACAAGTCCAGGACTTACGTTCCCGCATCTTCCAGGGCAGAGGTCAGGTACCGACGTCACCTCTCCACCGCGGTCGGGGGGCTACTATTCCCCCCTTGGTTAGTCTGGCGGGAATATACACCGGGGCCGGCCGTGCCTCATCCGCACACCCACTCATTCATCCACACACTCACGCACACCCCGTGGGTGTCACAGGCCAAGATAATCCCGCCCTTGGCCCGGTCGGGTGGCTGAGTCGCCCAACCAGTTCTTCGGGCGGGGGTCCCGGCCGGCACCCACTTTCCCCCTTGAGGGACGCCTCACGGTAGGAGCACCTACCGCTCGGCACCCTCTTCCCACGGGATCACCCATATGTCAGGGGCAGGGAGCAATCCTCCCCCTACGATGCCTTGCCACCGGGCGATTGAAGTCAGGGCCGCCAACCCCTATGCGCATCAAGCCAGAGTGCCCGAAGGGAGCGCAACCCCTCTTCCCGACTCCCGCCGGCCAGCGCCAACGAGCGACGAGAAAATGCAATGGTGTGCTCTTAGACCCCTCCTCAAATGAAGAGGGGAGCTTCTCCACCACGACAAGGTGGACACCGCGGAGAAGACATACAGACACACATTTTTTTTTTGATACGCAGAGGAAATCCTCCTGGATACCCCCCCTCCCCGGGGAGGGAGAGAGGGTTATGCCGGACTCCTACCGGCTAAAACCCCTGCGGGTGTCCTCCACCGCGGTGTCACGGGGGAGCCACGGGTACGCCACAGGCATTCTTCCGCGACTCCCCCACCGCAATCCCTCGTTGTAGCCGAGAGGGAGGACACCCGTCCGCCTCCCGGCTCCGTCTAATGGGGTTCTGTCCCGGAGGGAGATCTCCCCGCTCTACACCGGGGCCCCCTCGCCGCGGCCCCTGGACGGAGCCTCCTCTTATGCCGGATGGGGGGAGGGAGGGGGGAGCACCAGGTAGGCCATCAGGCCCTGCCAGCCCCGGAACCTCCCTCTAGCCCCCCATCTGTCCACCTAGCCTGCAGTGAGGGGGGAGCGGGCCCCCCGGGAAGTAGTTAACGTATGACGGGTCGAATACAAGAGGCAGGCAAGGGTGACGCGATTCACCGTCAGACGCGGGTGCTTACGCGGGGCGCCTGCTGCGATCAGCTGGTCGCTATACACATACAGACACACATGCGACCACATACATTCTCTCTGTCTGTCTGTCTGTCTGTCTATCTGTCTGTCTCTCTCTCTCTCTCTCTCTCTCTCTCTCTCTCATTCGCTCACTCACCTGTAATTTTTTTTTTTTTTTTTACGAGAGGGGAAAATGCATTTTATGCATACCCACCGATCGATCCAGTGAGTTATGTGGGACTCGAGTACCAAGTCGAATTACCAACTCGGTACTCCCTATCCACTAAAAACCCCTCTCTTTTCACGAATTTCCTTTGACACACTGTCCCTCTGACTTCCCGAGATCTGTTTTCACATAACGTCAAAAAATAGTTATTATTACCTTGTTCGATGACTTTTGATGTATTGCTGTAATTGCTTGAAGGAGAAATGAATTTTCCGATAGATCGTACGTTCTCAAATTTAACGTAGATATCACGTTGCAAAAGACAAGAAATCCACACTAAATTATTAACTGAAAGTTTTTCTTCTTTCATGAACTGTATTCTTTTATAAACTTTAACGTAATCACATTTATTTACTCACTCGATGAGACGAGAAATTTACTAATGACTCTATCACTAATCACTATTAATCACTATCGAATAATAACTGTTGGCGATTAAAAATCACTCGATGAAAGAAACATGCGTGGACACGTTACTACAGGACGCGATGACGCGACAATGCGACGATAATTATTCGGCGACTGCAAGCAGTTTCTTGTCATGGTAGGTTGCGGTAGGTTAAGGTACTACTGGCGCTATCGAACGCGATCATGTGTTCGATTGAAGAATGCGGTAAACATAATAAACATTTAACATATTTATCATATAAAATATTAATATTAAATATTTATTTAAGATAATAGTAAAAGTAATAAATATTTTAAAAACACTTAATCTAATTAATTTTTAAATAGATATACGATGTATGGATATCACACACATTCATGATAATAATAATATTAATATGTTAAATGTTTATTATGTTTACCGCATTCTTCAATCGAAAACATGATCGCGTTTGATAGCGCCAGTAGTACTTTAACCTACCGCAACCTACCATGACAAAGAACTGTTTGCAGTCGCCGAATAATTATCGTCGCATTGTCGCGTCGTCGCGTCGTGTAGTAACGTGTCCGCGCGTGTTTCTTTCATCGAGTGATTTTTAATCGCCAACAGTTATTATTCGACAGTGATTAATAGTGATTAGTGAGAGTCATTAGTAAATTTCTCGTCTCATCGAGTGAGTAAATAAATGTGATTACGTTAAAGTTTATAAAAGAATACAGTTCATGAAAGAAGAAAAACTTTCAGTTAATAATTTAGTGTGGATTTCTTGTCTTTTGCAACGTGATATCTACGTTAAATTTGAGAACGTACGATCTATCGGAAAATTCATTTCTCCTTCAAGCAATTACAGCAATACATCAAAAGTCATCGAACAAGGTAATAATAACTATTTTTTGACGTTATGTGAAAACAGATCTCGGGAAGTCAGAGGGACAGTGTGTCAAAGGAAATTCGTGAAAAGAGAGGGGTTTTTAGTGGGTGGGGAGTACCGAGTTGGTAATTCGACTTAGTACTCGAGTCCCACATAACTCACTGGATCGATCGGTGGGTATGCATAAAATGCATTTTCCCCTCTCTCGTAAAAAAAAAAATTACAGGTGAGCGAATGAGAGAGAGAGAGAGAGAGAGAGATTTGATTGATTGATTGATTGACCTTTATTAGCTTTCTCAGCTATTTGTAGTATACAATTTTAAATTACATTAAATAACATTAAATAATATATATTCCTTTAACATTCGCTTAAATGGTTCGATCCTATCACAATGTTTCATTTCGGCTGGTAAATCATTATATAATTTCACTCCTTCATAAAACATACTCTTTTGCGCACTTCTTGTTCTGCGAAATTGTATTGCAATATCGCCTGTCGCGTTTGTCTCTCACTTACATTTCCTACTATTTCTAGTCTATTTCGTAGCTGCTCTGTCAGCAAATTCCTTACAATCTTAAAAATAAATAAACATACATTATAGTATAGCCTCTGTCTTACGGACATGAACTGCAACGCTTGCAGCATATGTTCCACTTTGGTATACCTATCACACTGTAATATAACCCTCATTGCCCGATTTTGCGCTACTTGCAATTTATCCAGCTGTGTTTCTCCCATATTCATTAACAACGTTGCACAATATTCGAAGTGAGGTGCTATGTGATTGCCTTATATACAATACATCTAGTATATGCCGATATATAATTTCTTATTCTATTTAAAAAACTCGTCTTCTTTCCTATCTTTTTTAACATATAGTCACAATGATCTTTAAATCGAAGTTTATCATCAATAATTATTCCTAGGTATTTCATTATCTCTACTCGTTCTATCTCAGTTCCGTCCAAGCATTTCAATACAATATTTCCTTTCAGTTCCTTTCTTACACTCTTAACTATCATATATTTCGTTTTTCCTGCATTCATTTTCAATTTATTTGTATTCATCCATTTTTTTACCATATTAAATGCCATATTCATTTCTGACTCTAACTGCTCACTACTTTCACCAGGTACATATATTAATGTATCATCCGCAAACATTTTTATACTACATCCTTCAGGGCAAATTTTAATTATATCATTAATATATACAATAAATAACAAGGGTCCTAGTACACATCCTTGCGGCACTCCATATTCAGTGGCAATTAATTTAGACCATTTATCGTTGAAACGAACCTGCTGCGTTCTATTATTTAAGTATGATTTTAACCATTCTAAAACCATCCCTTTAATTCCATATTGATATAATTTTTCTATTAATCTTTTTCTATCTATTGTTTCGAAAGCTTGCTTAAGATCCATAAATATTACTCCAACCATTTTTCCTTCGCTAACTATTAATTTCCATTCGTCAACAACAGTTTGAATTGCCGTTTCACACGAATACTGTTTTCTAAAACCTGATTGATGTTCTGTTATAATACTATTAGATTCCAGATACATTTCAATTTGCTTCTTTACCACTAATTCTAACACTTTCTCATATATTGGTAGCATATTAATAAGTCTATATTCACTTGCTTTTTTAGCTTTTTCTATTTTTGGAATCGGTATTATCGTTGATGTTTTCCAACTCTCTGGACAGCAACCTTCTCTCAAAGAATTATTTATTATTTCAACAAACTCTTCTTTTATTACATTAATACATCGCTAGTTATTCCTTCTTCCGTCCCTTTCTTTTTTGGTAATCTCATAACATTTCCTCTAAATCCTCTACATTAATCATCTCAAAGTTTTCTACAATTCCTGTATTGTCAATAGGATAAATAATTCTTCTACCCGTATCTCTAGACTTATCAATATTTATAGATTTCACTATGTTACTAATACTTTGTACGTAATATATGTTGAATTTATCAGCTGTATTACATCCGTTAATGTCGTCTATTATCTCAAAATCTATATTATCTATATCTTTTGTACCCCTTGATTCACCTCTAATTAATTCTTTCAACGTTTTCCACATTTTCGTAGGGTTTTCTTTATTACTATCCATCATATCTTCATAGTATTCCTTCTTCTTTTCCCTGATTAATTTAACTACCGCATTTCTTTCAGTTTTAAACTGCAACCAGTTCTGTTCCATATTGTCGTACACTGCCTTATTATACGCTTCATCCCTTTTATTTGCTGCTTCTCTTATATCATCTGAAAACCATTGTTTCCCTTCCCAAACTTTTGGAATTCTAAACTTTTTCTTAGGTGCTATAATGTCCAGTGCCTCTACTATGCTATCAACAAGTTTTTTCGCTCTCCTATTTACTTCCAAATCTTGACCTTCCCCCATTCTGTTTTCTACTAGATTACTAAATTCATCTATACTAAATTTACTATAGTCTCTGGCATTAAATTCTCTATACTTACTTTTAATTTTATTTAAATATAACACGATTTTTAGCCACGCATGATCTGTTATTTTAGGTTCAGGAATTACCTGTAATTGCACTTTATTATTAACAAAAAGTAGATCAATAATTGTTTGACTATCCTTTGTGTGTGAGAGAGAGAGAGAGAGAGAGAGAGAGAGAGAGAGAGAGAGAGAGAGAGAGAGATAGATAGATAGATAGATAGATAGATAGATAGATAGATAGATAGATAGATAGGTAGAGAGAGAGAGAGAGAGAGAGAGAGAGAGAGAGAGAGAGAGAGAGAGAGAGAGAGAGAGAGAGACAGACAGACAGACAGACAGACAGACAGACAGACAGACAGACAGACAGACAGAGAGAGACAGACAGACAGACAGACAGACAGACAGAGAGAGAATGTATGTGTTCGCATGTGTCTGTATGTGTATAGTGACCAGCTGATCGCAGCAGGCGTCCCGCGTAAGCACCCGCGTCTGACGGTGAATCGCGCCACCCTTGCCTGTCTTTTGTATTCGATCCGTCATACGTTAACTACTTCCTTTAATAATTCAAAAACTAAGCTTCGGACGAAATTTTGCCAAAGGAAAAATCGTCTTAGAATTCGGTCAAGATTGTTTTTGCAAAAATATAAAGTTATTTAGAATCACCCTGTATATATATATTTATATTTTTTTTTTATATATGCAATAAGCAGCGACATATTTTTTAAGAACAATCATATGTTTTCTTTATATTAACTGATTCCTCTTATTATTCTATACATAAAATTATTAAAGTAAAATAATTGAAAAATTAACATTTTATCAGATATTTTATAATTTATATAAAATTATGTCAACTTAAAGAATCAAATATCTTGTCAACTATTCAATTTTTGACTATCCTATCTTTATAACTTTTTACACGGAATATTGCGAGGAATCGATTTATATAAAAAAATTAGGATGGTTCCATTAAAAAATATGAAGATAATCTTGAAATCTCTGAAACGCTTCCACTTATGAAAACACTATTACTAGCATATCATGGTCCTTTTAATCGTACAATTTTCGTAATTACAATTTTTTCATATCTGTAAAAATAGCGTAGATATTTCAAGTGAGCAAAGATATATATGTGTGTGTGTGTGCGTGCGTGCGTGCGTGTGTGTGTGTGTGTGTAGCATATACGGGAGTTATGTGAGCAAGCGAGAAGGTAATAAGAGAGAGCGAGATAGCAATAGCACGAGCAACGAAGACTCGGAAATCGAGTCTTTCTTGCAGCCATACTATTTCTCTCTCGCTCACTCCTATTACTTTTTCGCTCGCTTCTGTTATTGTTTCACTCGCTCTTACGTACTCATATACTGCCATGCTCATCTCGTTATCAAATCTGCCGCTGGCAAGCGGTCGATGACAAATTGTGACAAATAAATAAGTTAATTATTTTAAGATATATTTATAAAGGTATGCGAGTAATTTTAATGGAATAATGAAAATTTTGCGATTAAAATAACATCAAACACGGTATCAATCGGATAAATGTAGTTAAATATATAATAAAAATTTTTATTATCAGACCAATTAAAAGTTATCCGATTTACGTCGTGTTTAATATCATTTTAATCACAAAAATTTCAATAATTCATTAATATTACTTTCAAATGGATAAAATAAAAAATAGGAGTTTCAGTTTTTATTGTATAAGATGTTTACATTCGCGAGAAAGCAGAGTCCGCTTATCTTTACGACCTGTCAAGTGCGAGAGCGACAGCGAAACCGCGAGTCGAGAGCGAGCGAGATGACCTATCATCAAAGAATCTCACAATCGGCTTCTTCACTTCCTCTATCCATTCGCAATTTACGAGACTATAAAGTAAAAACTGAAACTCCTATTTTTTTATTTTATCCATTTGAAAGTAATTTTAATGAATTATTGAGATTTTTGCGATTAAAATGATATCAAACACGACGTAGATCGGATAATTTTTAATTGGTCTGATAATAAAAATTTTGATTATATATTTAATTACATTTATCCGATCGATACCGAGTTTGATGTTATTTTAATCGCAAAATTTTCATTACTCCATTAAAATTACTCGCATATCCTTATAAATATATCTTAAAATAATTAACTTATTTATTTGTCACAATTTGTCATCGGCCGGTTGCCAGCGGCAGATTTGGTAACGAGATGAGCATGACAGTATATGAGTACGTAAGAGCGAGTGAAACAATTACAGAAGCGAGCGAGATAATAATAGGAGCGAGCGAGAGAGAAATAGTATGCCAGGCTGCAAGAAAGACTCGATTTCCGAATCTTCGTTGCTCGTGCTATTTCTATCTCGCTTTCTCTTATTACCTTCTCGCTTGCTCACATAACTCCCGTATACGCTACACACACACACACACACACACACGCACGCACGCACGCACACGCACACACACACACACACACACGTACACACACACACATATATATCTTTGCTCACTTGAAATATCTACGCTATTTTTACAGATATGAAAAAATTGTAATTACGAAAATTGTACGATTAAAAGGACCATAATATGCTAGTAATATTGTTTTTGTAAGTAGAAGCGTTTCAGAGATTTCAAGATTATCTTCATATTTTTAATGGAACCATCTTAATTTTTTTTATATAAATCGATTCCTCGCAAAATTCCGTGTAAAATGTTATAAAGATAAAATAATCAAAAATTGAATAGTTAACGAGATATTTGATTCTTTAAGTTGACATAATTTTATATAAATTATAAAATATCTGATAAAATGTTCATTCTTCAATTATTTTACTTTAATAATTTTATGCATAGAATAATAAGAGGAATCAGTTAATGTAAAGAAAACATATGATTGTTCTTAAAAAATATGTCGCTGCTCATTGCATATAAAAAAAAATATATATATATATATGTATATATAAATATATATATATAGAGAGAGAGAGAGGATCGTAAATTCGTCATTTCTCATTTATATTAAAATTTATTTGATATACGTAAGCACCTTGCTATACAGCACTGGTGCTACCAACATTTTGTTCACATAGCGCGGAATAGAACCAAAAATTGTGCACCTTATATGTTACCCTCTGAAAACATTCGTGCACCTTGGCTTCGTAGTTTAGGTGCACGTTTTTAAAGTCCACAGAGGGCGTATCGCTTTCAAGGAAATAAGTTAGCGCTGGAAGTGCATATTTTTTAATAAACTATAGCTCAAACGATTGCTCCTTAATTGCTCCGAATCTACAATTGCTACCTTTCTAAAATTAATAGTATTTTTAATATTTGCAAAAAACGTAAAATTGACCATTTTTACTGAAAAACATATTTCTAATGGTTTTCGGCAATTATATCCGGTATAAAACGATTGCTCCCTAATTGCTCCCTATTGCTCCATCATTAGTTTAACGATTATTGCATTATTTTATCGAAAATTAATAAATAAATCATTTCACAAATGACGACGACGCCACCTGTCGGCCACTTATCGGAACTGTTAAATGTTTTAATAGTTTTCGACAATTATATCCAACATAAAACAATTGCTCCTTAATTGCTTCGCACTGCTCCATTGTTATAATTAATAATTATTGCATTTTTTATCGAAAATTAACAAATTAATCATTTCACTAGTGACGACGTTGCCACCTATCGGCCACTTATCGGAATTATATATTTTAATTGTTTTCATCAATTATATCCAAAATAAAACGATTGCTCCTTAATTGCTTTACATTGCTCCATCGTTATAATTAATAATTATTGCATTTTTTATCGAAAATTAACAAATTAATCATTTCACTAGTGACGACGTCGCCACTTATCAACCTCTTATCGGAACTACATGTTTTAATAGTTTTATAGTTTTAAATAATAGAGTTGATATATTATTTTTGAATGTTCGCGCCATTAGTCGTTCAGCTATGTCAGAGAGAAGAATGAGAGGTGTCACGGCCCGCTTTTAGGTGATCCCTGAAAGCGATACACCCTCTGTGGACCTTGAAAACGTGCACCTAAACTACGAACCCAAGGTGCACGAATGTTCTCAGGGGGTAACATATAAGGTGCACAATTTCTGGTTCTATTCCGTGCTATGTGCACAAAATGTCGGTAGCACCCAGAGAGAAGTTAGATATAGAGTGCGGGAGCCAGCCAGAAAAGCGTAAGGTCATTAAAAAGAGAGGAATCGCTCAGTAATAGTCGTACCTGACTGTCATTGTCTAATAGCGCAAGCGCGATGAGATTTGGGCGGAGTTGAAGAGCCAAAGAGAAGTTAATATGTATTTAGTACACCTTCCTGTATTATATTTCTTATTATATTTAATATTTTGATGTAACAATAAATTTATTTAACCTCTTTTTGCCTGATAACGTGCCACAAATATATTATCTAACCTTTCTGGCTCTCCAAACTCCGCCCAAATCTAATCGCGCTTGCGCTATTAGACAATGACAGTCGGATACGATGAGCTATGCCTCTCTTTTTAATAATCTGACTTTCCCACTTACACGAACCGCTATGACTCCCGCACTCTATATCTAACTTCTCTCTGGTAGCACCAGTGCTGTACAGCAAGGTGCTTATGTATATCAAATAAATTTTAATATAAATGAGAAATGACGAATTTGCGATCCTCTCTCTCTCTCTCTCTCTATATATATATATATATATTTTTTTTTGTTTTTATTTTTTTTATATAAATGCAATGAGCAGCGACATATTTTTTAAGAACAATCATGTTTTCTTTACATTAACTGATTCCTCTTATTATTCTATGCATAAAATTATTAAAGTAAAATAATTGAAAAATAAACATTTTATCAGATATTTTATAATTTATATAAAATTATGTCAACTTAAAGAATCAAATATCTCGTCAACTATTCAATTTTTGACTATCCTATCTTTATAACTTTTTACACGAAATATTGCGAGGTATCGATTTATATAAATAAATTAGGATGGTTCCATTAAAAAATATGAAGATAATCTTGAAATCTCTGAAACGCTTCCACTTGCGAAAACAATATTACTAGCATATCGTGGTCCTTTTAATCGTACAATTTTCGTAATTACAATTTTTTCATATATGTAAAAATAGCGTAGATATTTCAAGTGAGCAAAGATATATATGTGTGTGTGTGTGTGTGTGTGTGTGTGTGTGCGCGTGTGCGTGCGTGCGTGTGCGTGCGTGTGTGTGCGTGCGTGCGTGTGTGTGTGTGTGTATGTGTGTGTGTGTAGCGTATACGGGAGTTATGTGAGCAAGCGAGAAGGTAATAAGAGAGAGCGAGATAGCAATAGCACGAGCAACGAAGACACGGAAATCGAGTCTTTCTTGCAGCCTGGCATACTATTTCTCTCTCGCTCGCTCCTATCACTATCTCGCTCGCTTCTGTTATTGTTTCACTCGCTCTTACGTACTCATATACTGTCATGCTCATCTCGTTATCAAATCTGCCGCTGGCAAGCGGCCGATGACAAATTGTGACAAATAAATAAGTTAATTATTTTAAGATATATTTATAAAGGTATGCGAGTAATTTTAATGGAATAATGAAAATTTTGCGATTAAAATAACATCAAACACGGTATCAATCGGATAAATGTAGTTAAATACCCAGTCGACACAATTACGTGTTCACTATGGGTGCGTTCCTTTTGGACGCTTACACGCTTAAAGCGCTTATAAGCATTGCTTACGCTGTTCCCTTTGAAGTTATAAGCGCTTATAAAAGCATTTATGACGTCACTGTGACGACATAACTCGTGCTCACAAAAGCTTATCTCATCGAGGTAGGGTAGTAAAAGCGTGAGCGCTTATAGCACATAGCGTTGAAACGGAACGCACGTGTTCTGTGTAAATTAGAAAAATGGACGTTCCGAAGATATCAGTTGATATTGAAGATGGTGATACCAACAAAATTTATACAATATTAGTAACGGTAGAAGAAGCCAAACGTTTAGAAACTGGTAAGTTTATCATTAATATTTATATTATTCAAAATTTATATTATGTATTAATATAATAAAGTGGAATGAGGTTATGTAGACTTTTCTTTTTCTATTTTTCTGTTAATTAATAATATTCATGTAATTTTCATATCACTTTAATAATTATTATTTTGTTCTTTATAGATTACATTTTTGCAGTTCAAAAATTAGCAGAGGCAATAAATAAAAGTACTAAGTTGATTAAAGTTTTTGCGTCTAGTAATGGTTTTTATACAGATATTTACTTTTTATATAATAAAATTTTTTACATAATTATAAATAAATTAATTAAGAAAAAGATGTAAATGCATCTAATTTTTATAAATTTATTGTAAAAATAATTTTATACAGATAACAATGATTTACATGGTGAAAGCAATGAAATTGTCGAAAATGGAAATGGAAATAAATTATCGCAGGGAGTTCAAGATGAAGAAGTTGGAGGTATTTTTTTGTTAAATGTATTATCCAATTTGTATTTATGTATATGCGTGTATAAAAAATTAGTTTAATATATATAAAATTTTTTTAATAAATTTGTTTTAGTTATGTTTAAATGAAGCAATTCTCTTGCTAATTGATGAATACAATCTGCGACAAGATGACTTCACTTCTGGAAAAATGTCGCATAAAAAAATATGGGCATTAATTGCAGCAGAAATGGTTAAACATGGCCATAATGTTACTGGGCCGCAATGTTTATCAAAATATTCTGGTTTAAAGCGAACTTACAAATCTATTAAAGATAACAATAAACAATCTGGAGCTGGAACAAAAACATGGCCATATTTTTCTGTTAGTTATTATTATTAAGTTAATCGATAATATGATTAAGTAAAAAAAAATTAATTATTTTAATAATAATAACTTTTTTCAGCATATGGATAACTTACTCCATTCAAAACCGTATATGTCACCTCTAACGACTGTGTCATCGACAGGAAAAAGAACTGAAGCAGAAAACAGTAGTCTATCTAGTGTTGAGAGTTCAGAAAATGAAAAGCCTGTATACAGTAAGTTAGCAGCTTTATGTAATTACAGTCAATATTTTAATTAGTAACATATTATAGGTTGTAATTTTTTTTAGAAAAACCTCGACTAATGTCTTCTGTGGAACAATTAATTGATGATTTAAGAACTGACAGAAATGCGGCCGAAGAAGCTATGGAAAGACGTCACAAAGAAAATATAGACCTACGCCAGCAATTTCTTCATTCATTTGAAAAAATGATCGAATTTTTAAGTAAGAAATAACTTTATTTAATGAAAGATTTAAAGTTACTTTAATTAATATAACTATACTTAAAGATTACTTATAACTATACCAAAGACTTAAAGTTACAGAGTTACAAAGTTTAAAGACTTATAAACAAGTTTATTTTATTATGTAGTTTATTATTTACAATTTATAATACGTGCGATAAGAGTACAAGAAATAATAATAGAACATAACGTAATATTCTATTATTACTTTTTTTGCATAAATATGATATTAGCATACTAGTAATAATGTGATACAATAAATAAATGTAACGTACATACAAAAAGTAATCATAGAATACTACGTTTCTATTTTAGACACTATATTATAACACTAAAAATACATTATAAATAAAACTAATACATTATGAACATGTGATAATTATTTAATATTATTATTTATAAAGGTATAAAATTATTATTTATAAAAGAAAAGTTTTTGTATTGTAGTGTTTTTATGCATTTCGCATAAGTAAATTATCACAAATTGCATCACGTTTTGTGTTATCTGTATTTCCTCTCTCTCTTTGTAGATTTCTTATTAATATGTTATCGTTTTCTATTAAGTCTGTTTCTATAGGAAAATCATCATGATGCAATAAACAGATATTATGCAAAACACAACATGCAATAATAAATTCAGGAATCAAGTCCACACGTTCCATATCGAGTACTGTTAATAAGCTTCTAAATCTTCCTTTTAGTAAACCAAAGGCACGTTCAATAACAATTCGAGCAGATGAATGACAAAAGTTGTAGTTCTTTTGTTTGTTTGTTAGATGCCCATTATCCCGATATGGTGTCATTAAGTGTTCGTGAAGAGAGTAAGCTGAATCGCCTACTAAATGGCTGTTGTTGGGAAATTTTTCTACATCTTCTAAATAATTATAAACTTCAGATAAACGAAATACACGTTGATCATGGACAGAACCAACGTGTCCAGCAAGACAGTGGATAAACCGTCGTTCATGGTCACAAATGGCCTGTAAATAATTAAAAAAATTATCATATAATGATAGCTCACGAGCCCGATAACTATATTACAATTTAAATTACTTGTAATTGTATACTATGATGCCCTTTTCTATTAATATAAAATTCGGGATAGATATGTGGCGCTCTTATATTAATGTGCGTGCCATCAATTGATCCAATTATCCCAGGAAAAGCACTAGCTACAGTGAAGCCTCTGATAATTTTTTCTGCTTTATTGCCTTCTGGCCATTTAATATATAGAGGAGATAATTTGGCAATTGCTCTTGATACTCTCCTCACAGCTCTTAATGCACTAGCTCTTCCGACATTAAATTTCTCACAAATAGATCTATAAATAAATAAACTATCAAATAAGTATAATTAAAAAAAGCAGTATAATTTAGAAATGAAAGAAAAATTTGATATCTCATACCGATATGAATCTGGTGTAGCCATTTTCCATATGGCAATAAGAAATTATTTTTCTGGTGATAATGTTTTGCGTCCACTCTTAGATCTTGATAATGAAGGTTTTATAATATTTAAAATATAATTAAATGTTGTCCGCTTCATTCTAACATAATTAAAAATTTAAACAAAATTAGCTTTAGGAAACAATTGTTTTTTTCACTTATATAAATATATTTAATAAATATATTTATTATACATATATATTATAATTTATTAAATAAAAAATAATATTACCCTTATTTGAAAAATGTTAAACTGCATAAAAAATTATATAATAAATAAAAATAGTAAAAGTAACAAACAAATAAAATAATAATTTATAATAATAATATAATAATAATAATAAAATATTATAATTACCTGAAATGTGATTTAAACTGTATATCAGTATATGATGGTAAAATATCTTCTACGTAACCCTTTAGTCGTAATATAGGATTTTTAATGCGATGTTTATTAAGAATTATAAAAATATTTTCCAATAATTCTGTATTGCTTGGAGAATCTTCATCTTCAAACAATATTTCAAAAAATATTGCAATTAATGAGCATAAAATGATAATTTCTTTTTCGTCCATTTTTAAACATTCGTACTGCTCACACTGCTCACGCATCCAAAAGGAACAATCTTTTGTTTGCAATTTTAAGCGCTTAAGTAGCAAATGGAACGGTTGAAAATAGCGCTTATAAGCGTGAGCGCTTATAGCGCGTGAGCGTTCAAATGGAACGCACCCTATATAACAGCTATACATTTCAATATCACATTTTATATAACGTGAAAGTTGCTGCAATGTTGTAGTTATATTATAATTTCACCCCTTTTCAAAAGTAACGGTGATGATACATTTATGTTACAAATACATAACCGAAAAACATAGTTGCTATATATATGTTACATACTTACTTGAAAATACTGCAACCAAGGAATAACATTAATGAAACATATATAATACATAACATATATATAAATAAGATATATACCATTAATAAAACATATATATAACTTATACGTAAATAAGATATAATTGTAATAAGACGATGTAACGTTTATAAGGCTGATGGCAGAGAACAAGACGTAAGCGCTTACATCTGTCGTAGTCGTAGACATAAAGTAAAGCAGAACAAAACATATACGTACGTCGTGAGAAGCTCTTGTGTGGATGCGGTTACATATACGCTTTTCTCTGCCTTACTTTACGTTAACAACTACGACAGATGTAAACGCTTATGTCTTGTTCTCTGCCATCAGCCTATTAAGGGAAAAATAATTGTTACGATGTTATTGATAAAATACTTTATTTCTTAAAATTTATAGTATTTTTTAAAAATACTTAAAATTATAATGCACAATATCAATATTAACATTGAGACATAATATAATTATCACAAACAAAAAAAATTATTATATCATGAGAATTTCTTGTACTTAAGGCACTTAAGTATCACAATACATCACAATACAATGTAATTAAAGAACATAGTAACTCAACTTATCTATTGTTAATTTTTTAGAAAAGTGAAATCTCAAGAAATTATAAAAAAAACAGACAAATAATGTTAAGTATTGTAATGTTCTGTTAGATGGCAGGCGAGTCAGAGTCGCATGCTCGCGCGCTAAGACCATCACATTTTTCTTTGTGGCTTGTATCACTCTCAATAAGTAAGCAATAAAGAGCACATTTAAGTAAAATATTTTGGTCCTTCGATGGCGTTACGGATATTCGTAACGAGAATCAGCATTAGTAAAACATAATAGCAGTGTACACATTATATACATTGCAAAAGTATCATATTCACACAAAATCAACAAGAAGCGATCATCGCAAGTATAACCTCAAATCAATGCACGGTTATTATAAAGGAAATAATCGAAAAGCTATACACAAATAGCACGATAAACAACACGGATTACAAGGATCCTGCAATATTGACAATACAATCGAGCCGAATAAAGAGAAGTTTCAGGTACGTGAGTCTCATTCCTATCTCAATCCTTTCCAAAAAAAGGGGGGGAAGGCACCATGTCAACGAAAAAAGGACTAAGATTAAGTAGAAGGCACATAAAAGGCAATTTAATCAGATTCAGTGAATTCTTAGAATCTCCAGCGGCAAATGATAAGGTAGAAGTACAAGAACGGTTAAATGTTGCTTCATTATTATTAAATAAATTCGAAACTGTTCAAGCGCAATTAGAAGAATTGGATCAACCTCAAGACGAAGCAGTAGAATTTATAGAACCAGCACAGGAAGAAATAGAGCAACGTCTGGAATTTGAAAACCTTTATTACAAATGTATGGCGAAGGCAAGAAGTCTTTTACAAACAGAAGCAGTGGACGTTCCAGCAGCAGAGAACATAAATAACAATTTCACAAAGGTAAAGTTGCCTACATTAGCACTTCCCACGTTCCAGGGGGAATATGAAAAATGGATGCTGTTTAAAGATTCATTCACATCTGTCATCGATCAGAACGTAAGTCTTACACCAATTCAAAAATTTCAATATCTTAGAAGTGCACTAAAAGGCGATGCATTACAAGTTATAGAATGTCTCAACACAAGCGCAGAAAATTACTATATCGCATGGGATTTGATAAAAAGAAGGTACGACAACAGAAGACTCATTGTAAATACACACGTTCAGCAACTTCTTAGCTTACCCGCCATTAGCAAAGCAGAGAATATTACACATCGGTCTCTCGTCGATTTAGTAAGGTCGCACGTTCGACCATTGAACGCACTAGATCAACCTGTACAATATTGGGATACGATAATAAGTTATATCGTCACGAGTAAGCTTGATTTCGCCACGAGACGAGATTGGGAAAATGAGGTAAGCAAGATTGAACACGATGAACTACCATCTCTCGAAGATTTAATGAAGTTTTTAGAAAATCGAAGTCAATCCTTTGAGTTAATAGAAAAATGCAAAATTAAACAAGAATTAGTTAAGTGCGCAAAAGTATCGAAGAAAGAAAGAGCAGTATCATTAGTCACGACCGAACGAGCATGTGAACTTTGTAATGAGAATCACAAGATTTATCAATGTCAATCATTTCTTGACATGCCGATTGTGACAAGAGCAAAAGAGATTCAAACTAAGCGTCTATGTCTTAATTGCTTACGGCCAGGACATATAAGTAAGGACTGCAAGGCATCCACTTGCAAGAAATGTAACAAACGTCACAACACCTTACTACATGAAGATCGAACAGCAAATATTTCTTCTAATGCACTCTTGAAGACGACGAGTCAAGCAGAACCGCAATCTTCCAATACAGCTGTTCATTACGTACAAACTTCTGAAGAAAATTGTTGCATTACACAAGATAGCTCCGAGTACACAGCGATTCATTATGCGCAAGGGAAATTCCCGCAAGTTATATTGTCCACTGCACAAGTGCTGATATATGACAAGTACGGAAAGCGCCATAGTTGTAGAGCATTACTAGATCAGGGCTCTCAATCAAATATCATAACAAGCGCCTTAGCACACAAGCTTAAATTACCTCTCGAAAATATTAATATGTCTATAAGCGGAGTTCTCAAGATATGAAGACAACAGTAGGACAATCAATTCAAGTTCAATTTTAATCGAGATTCGGTACCTTTTCGTCACAAATGTGTTGCCTGGTGATGCCAAAGATTACAAAAACGTTGCCACATATAAAGTTAACAAGTGATGTTGTTCGTATTCCAGATAACATTGAGCTTGCGGATCCTTCATTTGACACTCCAGGAGTCATCGAATTATTGATTGGTGCAGGTTTATTCTGGAATCTTCTATGCATTCCGCGCATTCAATTGTCAAAAGATGAGCCAATATGGCAAAAAACAAAGCTAGGATGGATTGTTGGAGGTGAAATGAATAACCCTCAAGAACATCAAGTTTCGACATGTCATTTGATTACAAACGAAACCTTAAATAACCAATTAGAACAATTTTGGAGGATTGAAGACATCGAAATTAGAGAAGAAATAGATCAGCTTGACCCTTGCGAGCAACATTTTATAAATACTTGTCAGCGACAACACGACGGAAAATATATAGTCAGTCTTCCCAAGAATGCGGAAATTCAATTAGGAAATTCTCGAGACAAGGCCGAAAAAAGATGATTCTCGTTGGAAAGACGATTGAACAAACAGCCTGACTTGAAGAATGCGTATCACAATTTTCTTAACGAATACCTTCTGTTGAATCATATGTCAGAAGTTGAAGACGTTAACTCAGAAGTAGAAGTTTTCTACTTACCGCATCAAGCAGTCATACGCAAAGACAAATTGACTACGAAATTACGAGTCGTTTTTGATGGATCGGCAAAATCATCTAATGGAAATTCACTCAACGATAAGCTACTGTGCGGACCTAATCTGCAGAACGATCTAATTGACATTTTACTGCGTTTTCGCATACATCAGATTGTAATTACTAGCGACATTAAAATGATGTATCGACAGATTTTGATCAGAGAAGAGGATCGACCATTGCAACGCATTCTATGGCGAGAAGAAACGGACCTGCCTATTAAAATTTTTAACCTGAATACGGTCACATATGGAACGTCTTGTGCACCGTTTTTAGCAATGCATTGCTTGAGGAAACTAGCAGAAGACGAAAGAAAGGATTATCCTCTGGCAGCCGCTATTTTAGAAAACGATTGTTATATGGATGACGTTCTTACTGGTACGAATACCATCACCGAAGCTTTGAAACTTCAAAAACAACTCACCGAACTGTTAGCACGAGGCAAATTCAAATTGCGAAAATGGCGATCAAATAAGCCAGAAGTTCTCAAACACTTGCAAAAAGAAGATCAAGCAGATGAGCTACTGCTACTAGAACAGAAACAGGCATTGAAGACTTTAGGTGTTCTATGGAACTCAAAAACGGACGAATTACAGTTCAACGTCACCCCAGCGGACCTAACTAGTATCACAAAACGGACTGTTTTTTCTACGATTGCTCGTATTTATGATCCATTGGGTCTTATTGGACCAATTGTAATAGAAGCAAAACACATTTTACAGAATTTGTGGCAATTGAAACTATCATGGGACGAACCGCTTCCTCAAGAACTGAATAAAAAATGGAGCACGTATATAAAGTCTTTATCAAAGGTAAATAAAATATGCATTCCTAGAGTCATTTGTCCAAATAACATAACGGGAACTATCGAGCTACATGGATTCAGTGACGCGTCCACCAAGGCATATGGCGCATGCATTTATGCAGTTAGTCGGGATGACGCAGGAGTCTTAACTTCGCGTCTTGTGTGCTCCAAATCTCGCATAGCACCACTGCAGACACTCTCCGTACCACGTTTAGAGCTCTGTGCCGCTCTATTGCTTGCAAAATTAGTACACGTCGTATCTCAAGCTTTTGGGATAAAGTATCGGCAACTTATTTATGGAGTGACTCTCAAATCGTGCTCGCATGGATACAAACTGCTGCATCGCAGGTGAAAACTTTTGTCGCAAATAGAATCTCAAAAATTCAGAAGTTAACGAAGCCGGAAAGTTGGCGTCATGTAAATTCATTTGAAAACCCGGCGGATATTTTGTTACGTAGATTACTAGGAGATAAACTCATCGAAAATGAATTATGGTGGGCAGGACCTCAGCGGCTCCTATTTCATGAACTACCGCACACATCAAACATGAAGATCATCAACATTCCTGAACAAAAGTCAATTTTTCTTAATGTGTGTTCCCCTATTTCAGGCATTCTACATAAATTTTCATCGTATAAAAAATTGCAACGAGTTATTGCCTATTGCAATCGATTCATTCAGATTAAATGTCGAAAGACGAAGTTATCAGGACCATTGACTGTAGACGAACTACTAGAAGCAGAATTAACAATAGCGAAGATGGTGCAACAAGAATCCTTTCCTTTAGAACGACTCAAGTTACAAAAAAAAGGCATGGTCAGCACTAAAAGCAAGCTTCTTCCACTCAACCCATTTCTGGACACGAATGGTTTAATCCGGATTGGCGGGCGAATACAACAATCTAACATGTCATGGGAACAACAACACCCGATTATTCTTCCTTCAGGACATTTTATTATCAATCTACTGATGTACGAAGAGCACGTCCGCCTTCTGCACTGTGGACCGGAACAACTTTTAAGTTCTATACGTCAAAAATACTGGCCGCTGTCAGGACGGCGAGAAGCAAAAACGATAAAGCATAATTGCATTAAGTGCTACCGTATGCGACCATCGGTACCTGATGCTATTATGGGAAATCTTCCTCGAGAACGTGTAACCGAAGGAACACGTCCTTTCATAAATTGTGGGGTAGACTATGCTGGACCCCTCCAATATCGCACAAGTCAAGGACGCGGAAGACCACAAATTTTAAAGGCATATTTCGCAGTATTTACATGTCTAAGTACAAAGGCAGTTCATCTAGAACTGGTTACTCAACTGACAACGGAGTGTTTTTTAGCAGCACTCAAGAGATTCACTTCTAGAAGAGGACTATGCGCTCAAATATTCTCTGACAACGGAACTAATTTTGTTGGAGCAAATAAGGAGCTGCAAACAATCTATGAATTTCTACGATCTAACAACGCAACCATCACTAAAGATTTAGCCGCACAAAAAATAAGCTGGAAATTCATACCTCCGAGAGCCGCACATTTTGGCGGCCTATGGGAGGCGGCAGTTAAAATTGCAAAACGTCATCTTTACACCGTAACTCAAGGTCTAGTACTAAACTTTGAAGAAGCCTATACATTACTTACACAAATTGAAGCAGTCATGAATTCTAGACCACTGATTCCTTTATCCTCTGATCCTCAAGAGGACTTATCTGTATTAACTCCCGCCCATTTTATAATAGGAGACTCACTTACATCTCCAGTCGAGTACTATTATCTCGATACAACCGTTTATCCCGCTGGGAACATTTGCAGAAAGTACGTCAACACTTTTGGCAAAGATGGCAAAGAGAATATTTATATCAACTCCAGACCAGATATAAGTGGAACATCTCTGGAACTAATATCCAACCAGGAGCCCTAGTGCTGTTGCAAGAGGACAATACCGCACCTCTTCATTGGCCATTGGGACGAATCATCGATGTCCATCCCGGACTTGACGGAGTTGTTCGAGTTGCGTCTGTTAAGACAGCTCGCGGAATTTATAAAAGACCACTCAAAAAACTATCTCTATTACCTATTCATTCACAATTTAATTACATTTGTTTAGTTGTTTTATTTGCATTTTATTTCTATTTGACGTCCGGATCCAAGATACATTTAATCTGTTAATTTGTTTATTTATACTGTAATATTTGAAACCAAAGATTTCAAAGTCGGGCGGAATGTTAAGTATTGTAATGTTCTGTTAGATGGCAGGCGAGTCAGAGTCGCATGCTCGCGCGCTAAGACCTCCACATTTTTCTTTGTGGCTTGTATCACTCTCAATAAGTAAGCAATAAAGAGCACATTTAAGTAACAAATAATAATCACTACATTAATACATATACTATAAACCCCTATTATTTCTTTAACGCAAGAGTTGCAGAGAAGCTTTAAAAAATATATAATTCTAATACCAGAAACCAGTACATTCTGAGTTAATGTAATTGAGCAAATATTTTTCTTGATATTATTGCACGCTCTTCTTAGAGAGGTTAGATCACACTAATCCTCGATAATTTGAGGAATCGCAGATAATGATGCTGCAAATAATAACAGCAATCTAATATTAAACACAAAAGGCTTTCCTTTTTACATTTAAAAATAAATGCACTGATAATAAAATAACTTACCTATTAAAAAGTTTTCTATATGGTATAAGAAGTAACGACAAGCCAAAACGGAAAGAACAAAAGATCCAACGCCACGGACGATTGCAATAAAGGCTGCGTTCCGAAATTCACTGTCAGTAATGAAAATCTACAATATACGTAACGTAAACTATAGATTTACAATACTGGCAGTGAATTTCGGAACGCAGCCATAATATAATATCTATGTAGTTTCAACGTTTAAATTCTATATAAAAATAATATTATCATATAACTGATTAATGATATTGATTTTACGTTGCTGCAATATCATACTGCAATATTGGTTATATATTGAAGCACCACATGCTTGTTATGTAAATAATATGTTGCATTCGTACATTTATATTACATAACAGGAAGCGATAAATGGAAGTAACTGTGATATAAATATCACAAAACATTTGTTATATAAAGTATTACTCCCAAGTTATATAACAGTAACAAATTGTGTCGACTGGGTATATATAATCAAAATTTTTATTATCAGACTAATTAAAAATTATCCGATTTACGTTGTGTTTGATATCATTTTAATCGCAAAAATTTCAATAATTCATTAAAATTACTAGTATGCCAGGCTGCAAGAAAGACTCGATTTCCGTGTCTTCGTTGCTCGTGCTATTGCTATCTCGCTCTCTCTTATTACCTTCTCGCTTGCTCACATAACTCCCGTATACGCTACACACACACACATACACACACACACACACACGCACGCACGCACACACACGCACGCACACGCACGCACGCACACGCGCGCGCACACACACACACACACACACACACACACACACACACACACACACACACACATATATCTTTGCTCACTTGAAATATCTACGCTATTTTTACAGATATGAAAAAATTGTAATTACGAAAATTGTACGATTAAAAGGACCATGATATGCTAGTAATATTGTTTTCGCAAGTGGAAGCGTTTCAGAGATTTCAAGATTATCTTCATATTTTTTAATGGAACCATCCTAATTTATTTATATAAATCGATACCTCGCAATATTTCGTGTAAAAAGTTATAAAGATAGGATAGTCAAAAATTGAATAGTTGACGAGATATTTGATTCTTTAAGTTGACATAATTTTATATAAATTATAAAATATCTGATAAAATGTTTATTTTTCAATTATTTTACTTTAATAATTTTATGCATAGAATAATAAGAGGAATCAGTTAATGTAAAGAAAACATGATTGTTCTTAAAAAATATGTCGCTGCTCATTGCATTTATATATAAAAAAAAAAAAAAAATATATATATATATACATATATACATATATATAGATCCTGATATCAAAATATTCCGACTAGCATAAAATGCCGGTATAAATGTATTTGCGCGTCTTTCTTCATGTTTAAACGTAACTGTTTCCGATAAAAAATGAATAAAATATCAAAAGATAATACGTTCGGTTATAGAACAGTGCAAATAAAAGATAACGAAGTGGCAAGATTTTATTTGAAGGCCAATCTAAAAAATTGAAAAAACAAATCAAATTATTTTGAACTTAAGTCACGATAGTTGAACTCGAAATAAGAGTCGCAGTACTTCGTCTTCGATAAAAGATGACAACACAATGAACAACACAATGAATTTTGTGCGCAGGAAATAACGCAGAAGCTATCCAATAGTAATGATGCCTAAAGTTCAAAAGAGCAAGTTTTTCCATATTCATATTTTGCTCTGCATATATCATGTGAGTTACGTGATTCTTTTCGTAGACAAATGCAACAGTGTTATAATAAATAAGCGGTTTATACATGCATAATTACAAATCTTCTTTCGTCTTACACCACAAACACATGTACAATTCTATTCATTTTATTTATTTATTTTATTTATTTATTTCTATTTTTATTTTATTTATTTATTTCTCTGTCTTACATTATTATATTTTTGTTTTTATCACTCTTTATATTACATTAATTATTATGTATTATATTATAATTGTATGTGACAATATTGATTAGTGTGGGATCTGAAAATATTTAAGTGGAGATCCACTTATATATCATCCACAGTAGTCCAATAATGGTGATAGTTTTCAATGTCGTAACAAATAGATCCACTCTAAAATATGTATTTACAGAATAAACGCATTATAAATATCTTGATTATTTCCATAATATTTATCTATAACAACAAATTATTTTAATTTTATTGTCTTTATTTCACATGTATCTAAATTCTTTATACATATATTAATAATCTTCTTTTAATTTTTGAAAATTCTTCTGAAAATTCTATTATTTAAATCATATATTACGCTATGTGTTGCACAATGGGTGAGTGATTTAAATACGAATTTAAAAATGTCTTTAAAGTTGAATTCTTATTTTCATAAGAATTGAAGTCATTTTTATTTCATATAATAGGATAATAATCAGTCTTTTAATGTCTTGTTTAATAGCTAATTTTAAGCCTTACATCTCTCATAATGATAGCAATTTTCTGTTTATAAAATATTTTACACTTACCTTTTACGATGCGTTTTGGCTGCATCTAATCGATTCATATCCTCGCGGAGGAGATATAGTTTAGCTCCAATTATACCATTCTTTCATTTTATAAAATAAATATCTAATAATTTAACATTATCTTTGATATAAATATTACTTAAAAAAACAAATTAATAAAAAATATTTACCTATAATAGTCCTTAATATCAATATTTGAAATATCGAATGAAAACATTTCTTTATCCTTGGGTGGTATTGAAGACAATAATTTCAGATTTTTATGATCAAATTTCCATTCATGATGTACAAAATGTTTTAGAGCGCAGTTGGCCACGTATATTTTTCTTTGCAATCTTATTAACCTACATACATATTATGCATTTGCACAAATGCTTTATTAATATTTATACATTTATGTCAGCAATACTATTGAATTCGGAAATATAGGAAGTCTAATAAAAAAGCTTTAAAAAGACAGATATATTATTTTATAGAGATGTATGTGTGATTGCGTTAAAAAACGTTTTTCTAATAAGCTTTTTGCCTTCTTATACAAAGAGAATATGCGTAAATTAATATTTTAGATTTATTTATAATAAAGGAAAACATTTTGCATTAAAAAATAAAGATCTGTGTGTTCTAAGATATAATGTTGGATTTAATCGGGGAGGGAAGCAAACAGAACACAGTCGCATCAAGATATTAAAAGATAGATATATATATATTTAAATAAAAGTGCCGATTACACACAGCTCACGTCACGTTCGCAACCTTACGGTCTCGCGGTCTGTCTCTTACTCTGCTTTCTCGAACTTGTCTCCCCCTCTCACATACACGCATACATACGCCGCGGGCGCTCTCTCGCAAGCTCTCTCCTCTTTACTTTTTACCGACCGGTTTTCCATCCCCACAATAATAACATAATTAGTTAGTTTGATACTTACATAGGTTGATATTTCGTAAGTTTTAAAATCAGATCTATTAACATAGCTGGCAAGATATGCAATAATATTGTCAATATATAATTTGTGATGGAACCATCAGTAAGTATTGTACTAGGAGTCCAAAGAATTCCCTCTAAGGGTATCTCCTCTGCGAGTTGAAAACCAATTTTGGTTATTCCTTGCAGTGACAATTTTTTTTTTATTAAAAGCAGCACAATTTAAGATAAAAGGTTGATCTGTCGTGAAGCTAATAAATAAGGAAACGAATTAATCAAATTATTACTTATACAAGATATAAAAATTGCATTAAGCTTCAATAATATTTTTGAAAAATTTACAATGTTTTAACACTCAAAGTTAATAAGTTTTCGTAAGATTGAACCAAGCATTAAAAATTTAAACAAAAGTGATTATTTCAAAATCGTCAATTTAATTATATACGCAATAAATTGTATTTAAGTTCACCATTCAGAAATTAGCCTTTTAATTTTAAATTTTTTATAATGGGACAAAAGATTAACGAGAAATTAAGTAAGATGCGTCCGACTCCTCTAAAATGTTGATATATTTTAATTGAAGAAAAAAAGCTTTCTTTTTCGTATTTGTAGCTTAGTGCAATTAAATATGCATATTTAGATATGCATTGATATTTCTGTTGATAATCGTACGTATTCAATCCAAGTTTCCAAGTTGTGATTATTATAATTTATACTTTTGATGATAATGTCTACTGGCATTGCATCTACACAAATGTGTTTAGAAGCATTGAATACTCGTAGTACTCCTTTCCCGCCACCAACGAGTATTCCTGTTATACCATAAAAGTTATCTATCCATCCTGGAAATGGATCGTTCAATGAAGATGTCACTAAAAAATGAATCATATTTTTTAGATAATTATTGCTTATGTTAGTGATATCAAAGTTTTTTATTTATACATTTTTAAAGAGAAATGAATATTAATATAAATATATATATATATATATATATATATATATATATATTTATTTATTTATTATTTATTTTTGGTGTTTTTTATATAAGTATACAAAGAGAAAAATAAGAACTTATTTCTAACATTTTAAGGAAAAAGAGAGAGTAACATACCTATAGAAGGTCTTATAATCATACAAGGTAATGAAGAAGAATATTCCGCTATTATAGCCTCAGCTAAATTCTTTGAATATATATATGTGTTGGGAAAATTATTCAAACATCTATACACAATATTTTAAAAATTATATATATGGAAAATTAATAAAGTCTCCGAAAATGATTGTAATGATACTAATATGTGAACGAAAAAGGATGGTATTGTATTTCTTTAATTGTATATCCACATACTTGAAATTGACAAACACGTATAACATGTTTGATCTTATTTTATCATACTTACTTAGTTGTAAAGATATTTATAATATGTTCATCTAATGACTCGACCATTTTAATCATTTTCCGCCAATCGGCTATAAGTGGGTAAACCTTTTCTTCTATGAAAACATTATTTACATGTGCGAATGCTGTACTGACATACACAAGTGCCTTTAATAAATAAATGTAATAAATCATAAAGTCACATCTTTTGTTTTAAATAATGGAAATTTAAGGTTAAAATTGATGTATTCTCATAAAAAATTGAGATTAAGACAAAGATAAATATAAAATTATATATGTACATATATATATATATATATATATATATATATATATATATATACACTCCTGGACAAAACTAACGCATAATTTTTTTTTCATTTTTCCTTTAAAAACTGATATTTAAATTTTAACAAAAAATTTTAAAGAAAAAGTGAAAAACAAATTATGCGATAATTTTGTTCTGGAGTATATGTACATATATATATATGTATATGTATATGTATATGTATATGTATATGTATATGTATATGTATATGTATATGTATATGTATATGTATATGTATATGTATATGTATATGTATATGTATATGTATATGTATATGTATATGTATATGTATATGTATATGTATATGTATATGTATATGTATATGTATATGTATATGTATATGTGTATACCCACATAGAAATTGACATCCAGTGGATGTCCATTAAACGTCCATAACTCCATAGGACATCTATCTCCATGGTGGAAGTCAGATAGACGTCCATTAGAGATCCATTAAATCTCCATAGGTCTATGATATGTTGACTTCCACGGTGGAAGTCAGACAGACGTCCATTAGAAATCCATTAAACCTCCATAGATCTATGGGATGTTTACTTCCACGATAGAAGTCATACAGATGTCTATGAGAGATCCATTCAATCTCCATAGCACTGAGACGTTGACGTCCATGGTGGAAGTCAGATAGACGTCCATTAGAGGTCCATTAAACCTCCGTAGTTCTATAGAATGTTTACTTCCACGGTGGAAGTCAGATAGACGTCTATTAGAGATCCATTCAACTTCCATAGCACTGAGACGTTGACGTCCACGGTGGAAGTAAGACAGACGTCTATTAGAGATCCATTAAATCTCCATAGGTCTATGATATGTTTACTTCCACGGTGGAAGTCAGACAGACGTCCATTAGAAATCCATTAAACCTCCATAGATCTATGGGATGTTTACTTCCACGATAGAAGTCATACAGATGTCTATTAGAGATCCATTCAATCTCCATAGCACTGAGACGTTGACGTCCACGGTGGAAGTCAGATAGACGTCTATTAGAGATCCATTCAATTTCCATAGCACTGAGACGTTGACGTCCACGGTGGAAGTAAGACAGACGTCTATTAGAGATCCATTCAAGCTTTATAGCAATGAGATGTTTATTTCCATGGTGGAAGTTAGAGAGACGGCCATTACAGATCCATTAAACTTCCGCAGCTCTATGGAATGTTTACTTTCATCGTGGAAATCAGACGTCTATTAGAGATCCATTAAACCTTCATAATACTATGGAATGTTTACTTCCACGGTAGAAGTCAGACAGACGTCTATTAGAGATCCATTCTGCCTCTATAATAAATATCTTATACAAATCTCTTATAGACATTTATTAGACATTTATTAGGGATAATAATTTATATAAATAATTAATACTTAAGTAGATAATTAATATTATTAAAATTAATATTGGTTTATTATCAATTAAAAATTTAAAATAATTAATTAAAAATAAAAATTTTTTAGCTATTTTTATGAGTAAATTTTAAACATTAATTATATCACACCTGGTTAAAAAATTTTTATAATTTAATTTAATAATTAAAATAAATATAAATTTTATACAATTAAGTAAATTAACTGTCTAAATTAATTTAAGTTTAAGTATATTAATTTTAATTTAAAGTATATAAATATAATTATCAAAGCGTTTAATGAAAAGGAAACTGATGAACTCATGAAAAAAAAATCATAAAAATCCATTAAAAACGTAATATATATCTCCACTGGATCTCCATTACACGTCTTTAAAAATATCCATCAGACGTTGCATGGATCAATAATAAAGGATTCATGGAAGATGGATGGATGAAATATATAATTCTAAATAAAAATAATATCAAAAATTGTAAAAAAAAATTATGTTTATTGAAGATAAAATTACAAATATTATTTGATGCTTAAAAGACCAATATTCCTTTAAAGTTTGCAGCAACTGATGAAAATAGCATACGCACTTGTGCCAATGATAAATTTCAATTTTTTATACTAATATAGATGCTTGTTGAATTATCACCTGCGGCAATCTTTTTCTACAAATAAGAATTTATTATTACATACATAATTTAGAAAATTATTATATATGATCGATATTCAGAGTTTGATCTCACTTTAAATCGTTTTATAAGTACATATATATATATATATATATATATATATATATATACGATTTTTAAATGGCCGCGTATTAGTTTTTTAAAACTGTTTAAGATCTTAAATTGAGAACAAACTTATGAATATCGGATCTATTAATTTATATATAGACTTGTTTACATTGATATCTGAAACATATAATTAAAATCTTTTAGTATATCGTATCATGAAAATGGTTAAGACACGATAAACGAAAGAACAAACAGAAAATTGTATTCAACATAACGAATAAAGAGCGAGCGTTTCATATCATATGTTTTTTATATATTCTACACATTAAACTGTTCCTTATTTCGTTCATTGTGTCTGACTCTTTTAATTATTCTACAGCACACATTCTATATCAATGTTTGCGCTAAATGCACACAATGAGATTTTCCGTTTTAGATCGTAAGTGATCCAGTAAATGTACTAAAATTGCAGTATGCAGCGAATTTAATAACACAGGCCCACAAAAAAAAAAAGTTTGCAGTACTTTTGACCAGACATACTTTTTCTTTCGTATTTTTTGACGCTGAATCCGAATCTGCAATAAAAATGTAGCCTTCTCCTGCATATTTTTAACTTTCCTTAGAAAAACCCCATTTTTTACGTTTTTTTCGTGGTTTTTTAAAATTAAAAAAAAATGGAAGAAAGATACGATTAATTTGACTTCAGAATTGAATTCTACGGTAAAAAATACATCAAAAACCATGTCTTGAATATTTTTTTAATGAGATTTCAACCCCTCATACGGCGTTGAAAAGGCTAAAGAACCAGAAAAAGCCAACATTCATTCCAAATTTGATTAAAACGCGATTAAAATTTGATTCTACAACTTTGAAAGAGTTTATAGGCATTATAAATACTACTCTGGGGATTTTTGAGGTCGCTGATCATGAATTTGATGTCAGATTTTTTAAAAGACCACTCCCAGGAGACGTTAGTGGATAGCATACGGGATAAATTAATTGGTTTTTCTGAAAATCGATGTTTCAAATACTATTTTGGCGGTTTTCCATAACATGGTTCATGAAAACAAGGTTTATTTGGACTGTTAATTGTGAATTGGATTTGAAATTCATGATCAGCGACGCTAATAAACCCCGGTATAGTATTTTCAGCTAATTTCAAGAAAGTGTCTCATACTTTTAATGATACTGTAATTGAGATAATGCAATACTTGCTAACAAATCTGAATTTCAGTGGCGAGGTGACGGATACTAGGTGTCAACGCTTTCTCTCTCTCTTTCTCCCCCCCTCTCTCTCTCTCTCTTTCTGAAATATGTTTTACCGAATACAATTCTTTATTTGAAAAATAAGTTTTAAGTAAATCTAAATATTCTTCTGCTCGATTTTTATCAGCATAACCGATAGAAATAGATCTTTGCCATCTTAAACATAAAGTGTTAGTTTAATCTGAAGCTCAAGTTGGGGTGAAAGAAGCCCAATCACAATTGTCACTTGTATTCGAGACGTATTATGATATCTCAAACAAGTATTAGTACTCAATAGTGGTACTATCAAAAACCAATTAATTTATCCCGTATGCTATCCACTAACGTCTCCTGGGAGTGGTCTTTTAAAAAATCTGACATCAAATTCATGATCAGCGACCTCAAAAATCCCCAGAGTAGTATTTATAATGCCTATAAACTCTTTCAAAGTTGTAGAATCAAATTTTAATCGCGTTTTAATCAAATTTGGAATGAATGTTGGCTTTTTCTGGTTCTTTAGCCTTTTCAACGCCGTATGAGGGGTTGAAATCTCATTAAAAAAATATTCAAGACATGGTTTTTGATGTATTTTTTACCGTAGAATTCAATTCTGAAGTCAAATTAATCGTATCTTTCTTCCATTTTTTTTTTAATTTTAAAAAACCACGAAAAAAACGTAAAAAATGGGGTTTTTCTAAGGAAAGTTAAAAATATGCAGGAGAAGGCTACATTTTTATTGCAGATTCGGATTCAGCGTCAAAAAATACGAAAGAAAAAGTATGTCTGGTCAAAAGTACTGCAAACTTCTTTTTCTTTGTGGGCCTGTGTAATTTATTAGAGCGCATTGCATCTAGTACGAAAAATCGCATCATGTGCCATTATTTTTAATAATAGAAAATTGATGACAAATATAATGTCTAAAAAGGAATTAATCTTGTGAAAATGGTCATGCAAGCTTCATTTAAGTGATGAAAAGCGAATGTTAAAGGTAAGTAGACATATACATTTATATAAAATATATAAACATGATATGTATATATATATATATATATATATATATATATAGTCTTCCCGTAAAAAGTGTGAAGTTATATATTTTAATGTTATTTGACGTTATTTCCAATACCTTGAAAGTTAAATTTTTTTTACAGATTGCCTCAGACTGGCGATATAAGTTATTGAAAACTTTATATAGCGCATCTCATCATTGGCAATACAAGAAAAGCTGAAAAAAAACTAAATAAAACATGTAAAAAGCAGTAAGTTAAATATGTATATGTAAGTATATAATTCAAAAATAATATGTCAAAAGTATTATTATAGATAGTTGAACGTGACCAGTAAAACCTTACACATAATAATAATAATAATAATAATATTAATAATAATAAATATACCATAAATATAATATACCTTAAATATAATATAATAATAATAATAATAATAATAATAAAATATACCTCTCATACCTTTTGATATTGTTAAAATACCTTTTTTCCTCTTATATCTTTCCTTACTTTTTCCTTTCTCAATTAATCCACGGAACCGTCTTCACCTTGTGCTTTCCGTTTCTCCTCATTTTGATGTCTCGCTTTTGAATGTCGGAACCATTCCATAATCCTTCGCTGAATTTTGCCATGGTCAGTATCTGGGACATTCTGAAGTACGCAGCCTGCACAAACATTTTTTACATTTTAACTTTTTTTTTAAATATATATACAGTGCGTCGTGGTATTTCATTGTATAATTACTTTTTAATTAATGTAAAAATTGGAAATATTATTTAGTTAAATTTGTACAATAATAATGTGAAAAAAACGATAACTTGTTATATATCTCGAGAATTGAAATTAAATTAATCAGAAGTTTTGTAAATTTGATACAGTTAATAATCACATCAAAATATATATTAAAAGTGTATATATTAAATAATGTATATATTATAAAATGACTATATATTTTCTTTATTTATATGTCAATATATGTATACTTGTAAACGTTTCTTAATTGTTTACAAAAATTTTAATGTATAAATACTACTATGTAGTACTTACTAAAAATCACTTTTATTAATTCTAATTTGCGTAGTGGTTCCTTTCCGCATCGACCTTCCCAATTGAACTTTTCCGCCAATTTATTGGAAAATAATTTATATAAAGTTCTCTTTACGGCATCAATGACGTTGGTACCTCCGATGGATTTGATGTATGCGCGCTGTAAATTAGTAAAGTAACATATAATTTTATTATATAGAATGTAAGAGAGAGAAGAAGAGAGAGAGAGAGAGAGAGAGAGAGAGAAAGAAGTGTGTGTGTGTGTGTGTGTGTGTGTGTGTGTGTGTGTGTGTGTGTGTGTGTAATATAATTCTCGAATTATCTTCTTTCAAATTCCCAATTTTTAATCTTTTAGGAAAAAAAAGAGAAAAATTTTTTATACTTATACGTTTAATATTTTAAGTAAAATTCTTTTGTTAAAATCTTTATAATATTTAATACTATAATAAAATGTAAAATTATATGTGTTAACTTACTAGCGCAACATTATGTTGAGAATCACGATGTTTCAAAATCTCCTCCACCTCCATTAATTGTTCTGTAGTTTCTAACGGAAATCTGGTCTCAACATCTTCAAAAGAAACCTCCGTATTCTTGTTCGCTTCTGTTTCCGTATTTGTCTTTTTGACCAAAATGTCCAACAAGGAAAGTGATTGCCTCATATCATATTTAATGAAAGCTATTTCTCTCGTTAATCTCTTCAAATAGTCCACTGTAAAAATATGAATAGCATTATATTTAATAAACAAATAAAATACATATATATGTTGTATATACATAACTTTATCATAATTTAAACATAAAATTCCAAACATCATTATACGTTGCTTTGTAAAAAAAAAAGAAAAAGAAAAAGAGAAAAATCAAATAAAAATAGTTTTAATTTTTTATATTTTAATTTCAAGTTTATATTTAATATATTATTAGGATCCTCTAAATTCTTATTGTTAGAAATATTTTTATTTCGGTATAAAATATTTTGCTCTTTATCCAAAATAATATATAAAAAAATTTTTAAACATTTTAAATTAATTTTTTATTAATACATGCTATATTATCTTTTCGCATATTTGTTATTGTAAGTTATATAATATTATTTAAAAGTATTGTATATATTATATAAAAATATAAATAATGATAATAAGTTCGAATATATTTGTAAATGTTAAAAATTAGATGAGTAACTGAAACATTTAATGTCTCTATTATTTTAAAATATGGAGAATATTTTTACGTATAAATAAATATTTCAGAAATACTAAGTTACAGTCGTAAAATTTTTATTTTATCATGCTTAAAATAGAATTATTTAATTTTTTTAATAAAAATTATTATTACACAAAATGTATTATATCTGATAAATATTTACTTACCAATTGCGTTCTGTGAAGATTGATGATTTAAATGATCATCTATTTTCTCTCCTTGTTTCATTTTACAGCTGCTTCGATCATTTTCTTCTACTTTATCATCCACATGCTGATTTGGTATATTCTTTTCATTTTCCTCTTCTCTTGCATATGCAGCACTGCTATGCGCTTTTTCATTACGATTATCCACATCTACGTATAAAATAAAAATATATTATATTTAGTATTCATTTAATACTATATCATTATTAGTACATGAAGTAAAAATTATTAGAATAAAAAATGAAAAATTTTTCACAAATTATGTTCAAAGACATGACAAAGATTTTAGAAAATATATTCCATGTATATATGTATTGGTCATAAAAGTTATGGTACAAAAACAAAATTACTAATTAATATATACAAAATATTGTGCATGTGTGCACACGCATACATATTAATAATTGTGAGTGTATGTTTGTACAAAATTTATAATAAAAGATAAACAATGAATCAATTTACATATATGTTTTACGAAATAATTGTTAATATTTTACTTATTAATATTTTAATATATTGTTAAAATGTTATATTTATTATATATAATGGTATATTTATATATTTTTATTTTTTAATTTTGATGTCAATATTAATATTGATATCTAAAAATTATGTATAACTTTTTAAATTTACATTTACAATAAATAATTATAAATATGAAATATATATATAGACCAATATATATATATAATTATGCAATTATTACAAAGAGATTTAACGAATATACCTTGCGAAAATGATTGAGAGTTCGAATTTGAGACTTTTTGCTTCGTTTTGTTTGACTCGCTGTTTCTTTTCATAGATTTCCCAGAATATGTAAGGGATGAATATGAAGGGATTTCATCTGTATCATGCAATCGCTGACCTTTAATACAAAATAAAACATGAACGTAAAAAATGTAAAATATAAATTTCTCTCATAAATAGATATAATATTAAATATAATATTAGATTTTATGTACTTACGTTTTGGAGAAGATGGAGGAGATGATAAAGTTGTGTCTGCGCATGATTCGTCTTCGCTTTCGGACGAGTATACAACTCTTTTCGCTCTCATTTTTCTGTAAGACCTCGCTTCCTTGTCAGTATCCAAGTCTGATGTATAGATTGCCCTTCTTGCTTTTTCATCGGCCTTTTGTAAGGATGCTGAAAATATTTTAAATATTATTAGCAAATATTACTAATACGAAAAGATAAGATAAAGAAAATTAAAAGCGATTTTATTTATACTTACGATACTCGCCAAAAATCCGTTCAATTTTAAAAGAAGACCAATCAGAAGCCGGCAGTTCCTCTTTTTCAATTGCCTTCCGAATTCTCGAATCTGTCTTATAATGTGAAGGATATTTGCAAAAATCCTTACTTTGCAGCCACATTTTCGGTATTACTTGGATACCATCAGAGAATTCCGCGACGATAAATACTTTATTCGGCATTTTTCTAGAAATCTTAAATTATTTGTTATTAGTACAGTATTATATAAACACGCACACACGTACATATACAAAATATCTATTCAAATATTTGCACAAAAAACCTATTTCTTGTATATAGATTATGTATATATATATTTAAAATTTTATAAAGCATAATAATAATTTATATATTAAAAATTATAAGTGTGCGGTGCTTATTAGCGGTATTATTGCAAAAATTCTTTCATTATCCTTTTTTGTATATGGTAATTTTATAAATTTATGATTAATTTTATGCAAAGGCCAAACTTGAAGAGCAGATAATTTACTGACTTTAAATATACCCAAACGCACAGAACTACATGAATAATGATAAAATTCCTCAACAACTTGAAATTTACGACCTATTACAACGTAATTGCCTTCACTCGAGGTAGCAATATTTTCTAAACAGACGATATCATTTTCTATAAAACAACAATTATCAGCAGAAGACTTAATTGAAATAATAAAATGAGGAAATTCAATCTTTGAAAATTGTGGACTAAAACAACCCGATATCAATGGTCCTTTTTCGTGTGGAGCTTTTACATTAATTTTTGAAATATTTATATTGTTAGAATTGTTTTTACAAAAACTCATCTCCGCATAACGATTACTAATTTGCTGTAATGGTTTATCCGATTTTCTTAAAATAGATTTCAATTCTTTCATAAAATTTTCGAACGGAAAAGCACTAAAGGTGTCTAATGGTCCAAATTGTCTTACGCAATCAGTTATATGTAAAAGTCCGTGAATATTATAGGGTGCAAATTCAGATCCGTAAATTTTAATAAAGCACTTAACAAAATGTTTCATTAATTTATCTGCATATTCAATATATTCGACTGTACTTTTCTGACATAAAATGCGAACAGCAATGTGCAAAGTGAGGAAATTGGAAAAAATATCAGAATTCAATTCTTTTTGTAATATAACAGGACCGGTATATAACAGAAATTGTCTCAATTCGGTTGCTTTCCACTGTGCAATATCTTCTATTTCTCGTGGCCTTCTTGCAAATTCTTTAGGAATAAAATGTCTAATGTTAAGAAGAGATTTGGAAACATTTTTTATTTTACGCGAGGTTAAACATCTAGTTTTTAGAGGCCCACTTATCCATAATTTTATTAACTTTTTAACAACGCCAATACATATTAGATGCATATAATCTAATGGTATATGAGATACAATGCCAAAATTTGAAATATTTAATAGAATAGAATGACCAAGATGATGTTCTTCTTGAATTTGATTAGAAAAGCTACCGTCTGTTCTCATTTGATAATCAAAACTAGGAAAACAAACTCTGTTAGCGATAAAATCGCCTTCAATTGTACATTTCGAGCAACTAAAATAACCCGTATGTCCCTTAGTAAGGGTAATAAAAGATTTTGCAGGGGCATCACATATGATAGAGTGTATTAATACTGAAAATGTTGTCCCGTTATAAGTTACGCCTTTATTAATTAGATTATTGATATCATTTACAAATTGTTGTAGAAATTCATTCGCATCCGCTGGTTTAGTTTTACCGAAATAACAACCGATAAGAATTACTTTCTCGTGAGGCATAATTCGACCTAAAATGGGCCATAATTGATTTGAATTTGATCGCGATATGGGTAGACCGTCGATACCAATTTGAATCTGAATAAGAGATGAAACCGGTGTATTCTTGTTTCTAGATAAGAATTGGAGAATGCCATATTCAATACCAAAATGACAATATTGTCCAGGAAACATTTCAGTAATAACGGAAGATTGTGGTGTGCGTAATAATGTCTTGGCACATTTTGGGAAATTGGAAAAAATTGGATGTATTGTTCTCAAACCGGATAATAAATTCGACAAAGCTACATGAGAAATACGATGCGTAATAGCCCATTGTACTAAAAATGTCTTAAAATCATCATTTTCTTTCTCTAAATTATTATCCTCATCTCTTATATTGTCCTTAATTGTTATAACATTATTCTCTCGATCTAAAGACACGTTATTGTTTAAAAAAAATCATATGTGGAAATGTTCGTTAAGTCGGAAAATGGTATTGTTTCTTGTTTCTCAATTTCGGAAATAACGCGATTAAAATTGACAATCTCGTCATGATCATCATTATCCGAGACAGAATTATTTATAATTATGCTCGAATTGGTTGTAGAGTTTTCATTAAATAGGGCAAATAATTCGTCGCTCTCTTCTCGAATTAATTTACGGCGATATCTTGTCGAAATATCTTGTTGAAATAATTTACGCTTTGGCATAGTCGATTGTTAGTTAATTATTTCTATGTAAAATCTATATAAAAATCTATACACAATATTTACTATATTTAAAATAAAAACTGTGAAATAAAGATTAAAAGATACTGATACTTGCGTTTTTTCGATACTTATTCTCTCGTTGCTGATCACGCAGGAACGTGTGCCTCAGTAGACAGGAATAGATTTTTCGATTGCTAGAAAAAAATTGCAATAAAATATATATAAAATAATTAATAAAAGTATAACGCATATACGGCACATGTGCTAACATGTCTAGAAAAATTCGTACATGTCGCATATATCTCGAAACTTTTGACTCTAATATTCTTTATAAAAAATTAAATATATTGGAAATTATTCATATATATATATTACTTTCTTCTCGATGTCCTAAGGACGTTTGTATATTCGTCACATAAAGATGAGCGTTGCGTAGGATTAAGGGGAGAAGACCCTCCAGACAACAGGTTTTTCAATAATTTTTTACAAAAAACTGAGAGTATTTATTACATTGAATGAAATTACATATTGACATTGATGTTCAAATGTATACACACAAATTTTTTTATAAGAAAAAAAAACAAAATGGCGGCGCTACAGCTGCTCAAACTTGGCTCCTTCAATTTGCGCTGTGGAATGCCCAGCCCCTTGTAGTCAATTGAAATCAACCAATCAAAAGTTTTTCATTAAAATAAGTTATTTCGCTTTGTATGTACCTATTTTTAACGAAAAAAAAAAAATGAAAATTTGAACACAAAAAGAAAAAAATTACACTTTTTTTTTATAAACAAATTGTTAAAAACAATATTTTTAGTAATAATTATTACTAAAAATATTGTTTTTAACAATTTGTTTATAAAAAAAAAAGTGCACTTTTTGGTAAAAGTGCTATTTTTGTAATAATTATTACTAAAAATATTGTTTTTAACAATTTGTTTATAAAAAAAAAGTGTAATTTTTTTCTTTTTGTGTTCAAATTTTCATTTTTTTTTTTCGTTAAAAATAGGTACATACAAAGCGAAATAACTTATTTTAATGAAAAACTTTTGATTGGTTGATTTCAGTTGACTACAAGGGGCTGGGCATTCCACAGCGCAAATTGAAGGAGCCAAGTTTGAGCAGCTGTAGCGCCGCCATTTTGTTTTTTTTTCTTATAAAAAAATTTGTGTGTATACATTTGAACATCAATGTCAATATGTAATTTCATTCAATGTAATAAATACTCTCAGTTTTTTGTAAAAAATTATTGAAAAACCTGTTGTCTGGAGGGTCTTCCCCCCTTAATCCTACGCAACGCTCATCTTTATGTGACGAATATACAAACGTCCTTAGGACATCGAGAAGAAAGTAATATATATATATGAATAATTTCCAATATATTTAATTTTTTATAAAGAATATTAGAGTCAAAAGTTTCGAGATATATGCGACATGTACGAATTTTTCTAGACATGTTAGCACATGTGCCGTATATGCGTTATACTTTTATTAATTATTTTATATATATTTTATTGCAATTTTTTTCTAGCAATCGAAAAATCTATTCCTGTCTACTGAGGCACACGTTCCTGCGTGATCAGCAACGAGAGAATAAGTATCGAAAAAACGCAAGTATCAGTATCTTTTAATCTTTATTTCACAGTTTTTATTTTAAATATAGTAAATATTGTGTATAGATTTTTATATAGATTTTACATAGAAATAATTAACTAACAATCGACTATGCCAAAGCATAAATTATTTCAACAAGATATTTCGACAAGATATCGCCGTAAATTAATTCGAGAAGAGAGCGACGAATTATTTGCCCTATTTAATGAAAACTCTACAACCAATTCGAGCATAATTATAAATAATTCTGTCTCGGATAATGATGATCATGACGAGATTGTCAATTTTAATCGCGTTATTTCCGAAATTGAGAAACAAGAAACAATACCATTTTCCGACTTAACGAACATTTCCACATATGATTTTTTTTTAAACAATAACGTGTCTTTAGATCGAGAGAATAATGTTATAACAATTAAGGACAATATAAGAGATGAGGATAATAATTTAGAGAAAGAAAATGATGATTTTAAGACATTTTTAGTACAATGGGCTATTACGCATCGTATCTCTCATGTAGCTTTGTCGAATTTATTATCCGGTTTGAGAACAATACATCCAATTTTTTCCAATTTCCCAAAATGTGCCAAGACATTATTACGCACACCACAATCTTCCGTTATTACTGAAATGTTTCCTGGACAATATTGTCATTTTGGTATTGAATATGGCATTCTCCAATTCTTATCTAGAAACAAGAATACACCGGTTTCATCTCTTATTCAGATTCAAATTGGTATCGACGGTCTACCCATATCGCGATCAAATTCAAATCAATTATGGCCCATTTTAGGTCGAATTATGCCTCACGAGAAAGTAATTCTTATCGGTTGTTATTTCGGTAAAACTAAACCAGCGGATGCGAATGAATTTCTACAACAATTTGTAAATGATATCAATAATCTAATTAATAAAGGCGTAACTTATAACGGGACAACATTTTCAGTATTAATACACTCTATCATATGTGATGCCCCTGCAAAATCTTTTATTACCCTTACTAAGGGACATACGGGTTATTTTAGTTGCTCGAAATGTACAATTGAAGGCGATTTTATCGCTAACAGAGTTTGTTTTCCTAGTTTTGATTATCAAATGAGAACAGACGGTAGCTTTTCTAATCAAATTCAAGAAGAACATCATCTTGGTCATTCTATTCTATTAAATATTTCAAATTTTGGCATTGTATCTCATATACCATTAGATTATATGCATCTAATATGTATTGGCGTTGTTAAAAAGTTAATAAAATTATGGATAAGTGGGCCTCTAAAAACTAGATGTTTAACCTCGCGTAAAATAAAAAATGTTTCCAAATCTCTTCTTAACATTAGACATTTTATTCCTAAAGAATTTGCAAGAAGGCCACGAGAAATAGAAGATATTGCACAGTGGAAAGCAACCGAATTGAGACAATTTCTGTTATATACCGGTCCTGTTATATTACAAAAAGAATTGAATTCTGATATTTTTTCCAATTTCCTCACTTTGCACATTGCTGTTCGCATTTTATGTCAGAAAAGTACAGTCGAATATATTGAATATGCAGATAAATTAATGAAACATTTTGTTAAGTGCTTTATTAAAATTTACGGATCTGAATTTGCACCCTATAATATTCACGGACTTTTACATATAACTGATTGCGTAAGACAATTTGGACCATTAGACACCTTTAGTGCTTTTCCGTTCGAAAATTTTATGAAAGAATTGAAATCTATTTTAAGAAAATCGGATAAACCATTACAGCAAATTAGTAATCGTTATGCGGAGATGAGTTTTTGTAAAAACAATTCTAACAATATAAATATTTCAAAAATTAATGTAAAAGCTCCACACGAAAAAGGACCATTGATATCGGGTTGTTTTAGTCCACAATTTTCAAAGATTGAATTTCCTCATTTTATTATTTCAATTAAGTCTTCTGCTGATAATTGTTGTTTTATAGAAAATGATATCGTCTGTTTAGAAAATATTGCTACCTCGAGTGAAGGCAATTACGTTGTAATAGGTCGTAAATTTCAAGTTGTTGAGGAATTTTATCATTATTCATGTAGTTCTGTGCGTTTGGGTATATTTAAAGTCAGTAAATTATCTGCTCTTCAAGTTTGGCCTTTGCATAAAATTAATCATAAATTTATAAAATTACCATATACAAAAAAGGATAATGAAAGAATTTTTGCAATAATACCGCTAATAAGCACCGCACACTTATAATTTTTAATATATAAATTATTATTATGCTTTATAAAATTTTAAATATATATATACATAATCTATATACAAGAAATAGGTTTTTTGTGCAAATATTTGAATAGATATTTTGTATATGTACGTGTGTGCGTGTTTATATAATACTGTACTAATAACAAATAATTTAAGATTTCTAGAAAAATGCCGAATAAAGTATTTATCGTCGCGGAATTCTCTGATGGTATCCAAGTAATACCGAAAATGTGGCTGCAAAGTAAGGATTTTTGCAAATATCCTTCACATTATAAGACAGATTCGAGAATTCGGAAGGCAATTGAAAAAGAGGAACTGCCGGCTTCTGATTGGTCTTCTTTTAAAATTGAACGGATTTTTGGCGAGTATCGTAAGTATAAATAAAATCGCTTTTAATTTTCTTTATCTTATCTTTTCGTATTAGTAATATTTGCTAATAATATTTAAAATATTTTCAGCATCCTTACAAAAGGCCGATGAAAAAGCAAGAAGGGCAATCTATACATCAGACTTGGATACTGACAAGGAAGCGAGGTCTTACAGAAAAATGAGAGCGAAAAGAGTTGTATACTCGTCCGAAAGCGAAGACGAATCATGCGCAGACACAACTTTATCATCTCCTCCATCTTCTCCAAAACGTAAGTACATAAAATCTAATATTATATTTAATATTATATCTATTTATGAGAGAAATTTATATTTTACATTTTTTACGTTCATGTTTTATTTTGTATTAAAGGTCAGCGATTGCATGATACAGATGAAATCCCTTCATATTCATCCCTTACATATTCTGGGAAATCTATGAAAAGAAACAGCGAGTCAAACAAAACGAAGCAAAAAGTCTCAAATTCGAACTCTCAATCATTTTCGCAAGGTATATTCGTTAAATCTCTTTGTAATAATTGCATAATTATATATATATATTGGTCTATATATATATTTCATATTTATAATTATTTATTGTAAATGTAAATTTAAAAAGTTATACATAATTTTTAGATATCAATATTAATATTGACATCAAAATTAAAAAATAAAAATATATAAATATACCATTATATATAATAAATATAACATTTTAACAATATATTAAAATATTAATAAGTAAAATATTAACAATTATTTCGTAAAACATATATGTAAATTGATTCATTGTTTATCTTTTATTATAAATTTTGTACAAACATACACTCACAATTATTAATATGTATGCGTGTGCACACATGCACAATATTTTGTATATATTAATTAGTAATTTTGTTTTTGTACCATAACTTTTATGACCAATACATATATACATGGAATATATTTTCTAAAATCTTTGTCATGTCTTTGAACATAATTTGTGAAAAATTTTTCATTTTTTATTCTAATAATTTTTACTTCATGTACTAATAATGATATAGTATTAAATGAATACTAAATATAATATATTTTTATTTTATACGTAGATGTGGATAATCGTAATGAAAAAGCGCATAGCAGTGCTGCATATGCAAGAGAAGAGGAAAATGAAAAGAATATACCAAATCAGCATGTGGATGATAAAGTAGAAGAAAATGATCGAAGCAGCTGTAAAATGAAACAAGGAGAGAAAATAGATGATCATTTAAATCATCAATCTTCACAGAACGCAATTGGTAAGTAAATATTTATCAGATATAATACATTTTGTGTAATAATAATTTTTATTAAAAAAATTAAATAATTCTATTTTAAGCATGATAAAATAAAAATTTTACGACTGTAACTTAGTATTTCTGAAATATTTATTTATACGTAAAAATATTCTCCATATTTTAAAATAATAGAGACATTAAATGTTTCAGTTACTCATCTAATTTTTAACATTTACAAATATATTCGAACTTATTATCATTATTTATATTTTTATATAATATATACAATACTTTTAAATAATATTATATAACTTACAATAACAAATATGCGAAAAGATAATATAGCATGTATTAATAAAAAATTAATTTAAAATGTTTAAAAATTTTTTTATATATTATTTTGGATAAAGAGCAAAATATTTTATACCGAAATAAAAATATTTCTAACAATAAGAATTTAGAGGATCCTAATAATATATTAAATATAAACTTGAAATTAAAATATAAAAAATTAAAACTATTTTTATTTGATTTTTCTCTTTTTCTTTTTCTTTTTTTTTTACAAAGCAACGTATAATGATGTTTGGAATTTTATGTTTAAATTATGATAAAGTTATGTATATACAACATATATATGTATTTTATTTGTTTATTAAATATAATGCTATTCATATTTTTACAGTGGACTATTTGAAGAGATTAACGAGAGAAATAGCTTTCATTAAATATGATATGAGGCAATCACTTTCCTTGTTGGACATTTTGGTCAAAAAGACAAATACGGAAACAGAAGCGAACAAGAATACGGAGGTTTCTTTTGAAGATGTTGAGACCAGATTTCCGTTAGAAACTACAGAACAATTAATGGAGGTGGAGGAGATTTTGAAACATCGTGATTCTCAACATAATGTTGCGCTAGTAAGTTAACACATATAATTTTACATTTTATTATAGTATTAAATATTATAAAGATTTTAACAAAAGAATTTTACTTAAAATATTAAACGTATAAGTATAAAAAATTTTTCTCTTTTTTTTCCTAAAAGATTAAAAATTGGGAATTTGAAAGAAGATAATTCGAGAATTATATTACACACACACACACACACACACACACACACACACACACACACACACACACACTTCTTTCTCTCTCTCTCTCTCTCTCTCTCTCTCTTCTTCTCTCTCTTACATTCTATATAATAAAATTATATGTTACTTTACTAATTTACAGCGCGCATACATCAAATCCATCGGAGGTACCAACGTCATTGATGCCGTAAAGAGAACTTTATATAAATTATTTTCCAATAAATTGGCGGAAAAGTTCAATTGGGAAGGTCGATGCGGAAAGGAACCACTACGCAAATTAGAATTAATAAAAGTGATTTTTAGTAAGTACTACATAGTAGTATTTATACATTAAAATTTTTGTAAACAATTAAGAAACGTTTACAAGTATACATATATTGACATATAAATAAAGAAAATATATAGTCATTTTATAATATATACATTATTTAATATATACACTTTTAATATATATTTTGATGTGATTATTAACTGTATCAAATTTACAAAACTTCTGATTAATTTAATTTCAATTCTCGAGATATATAACAAGTTATCGTTTTTTTCACATTATTATTGTACAAATTTAACTAAATAATATTTCCAATTTTTACATTAATTAAAAAGTAATTATACAATGAAATACCACGACGCACTGTATATATATTTAAAAAAAAAGTTAAAATGTAAAAAATGTTTGTGCAGGCTGCGTACTTCAGAATGTCCCAGATACTGACCATGGCAAAATTCAGCGAAGGATTATGGAATGGTTCCGACATTCAAAAGCGAGACATCAAAATGAGGAGAAACGGAAAGCACAAGGTGAAGACGGTTCCGTGGATTAATTGAGAAAGGAAAAAGTAAGGAAAGATATAAGAGGAAAAAAGGTATTTTAACAATATCAAAAGGTATGAGAGGTATATTTTATTATTATTATTATTATTATTATTATATTATATTTAAGGTATATTATATTTATGGTATATTTATTATTATTAATATTATTATTATTATTATTATTATGTGTAAGGTTTTACTGGTCACGTTCAACTATCTATAATAATACTTTTGACATATTATTTTTGAATTATATACTTACATATACATATTTAACTTACTGCTTTTTACATGTTTTATTTAGTTTTTTTTCAGCTTTTCTTGTATTGCCAATGATGAGATGCGCTATATAAAGTTTTCAATAACTTATATCGCCAGTCTGAGGCAATCTGTAAAAAAAATTTAACTTTCAAGGTATTGGAAATAACGTCAAATAACATTAAAATATATAACTTCACACTTTTTACGGGAAGACTATATATATATATATATATATATATATATATATATATATATATATATATATATATATATATATATATATACATATCATGTTTATATATTTTATATAAATGTATATGTCTACTTACCTTTAACATTCGCTTTTCATCACTTAAATGAAGCTTGCATGACCATTTTCACAAGATTAATTCCTTTTTAGACATTATATTTGTCATCAATTTTCTATTATTAAAAATAATGGCACATGATGCGATTTTTCGTACTAGATGCAATGCGCTCTAATAAATTACACAGGCCCACAAAAAAAAAGAAGTTTGCAGTACTTTTGACCAGACATACTTTTTCTTTCGTATTTTTTGACGCTGAATCCGAATCTGCAATAAAAATGTAGCCTTCTCCTGCATATTTTTAACTTTCCTTAGAAAAACCCCATTTTTTACGTTTTTTTCGTGGTTTTTTAAAATTAAAAAAAAATGGAAGAAAGATACGATTAATTTGACTTCAGAATTGAATTCTACGGTAAAAAATACATCAAAAACCATGTCTTGAATATTTTTTTAATGAGATTTCAACCCCTCATACGGCGTTGAAAAGGCTAAAGAACCAGAAAAAGCCAACATTCATTCCAAATTTGATTAAAACGCGATTAAAATTTGATTCTACAACTTTGAAAGAGTTTATAGGCATTATAAATACTACTCTGGGGATTTTTGAGGTCGCTGATCATGAATTTGATGTCAGATTTTTTAAAAGACCACTCCCAGGAGACGTTAGTGGATAGCATACGGGATAAATTAATTGGTTTTTGATAGTACCACTATTGAGTACTAATACTTGTTTGAGATATCATAATACGTCTCGAATACAAGTGACAATTGTGATTGGGCTTCTTTCACCCCAACTTGAGCTTCAGATTAAACTAACACTTTATGTTTAAGATGGCAAAGATCTATTCCTATCGGTTATGCTGATAAAAATCGAGCAGAAGAATATTTAGATTTACTTAAAACTTATTTTTCAAATAAAGAATTGTATTCGGTAAAACATATTTCAGAAAGAGAGAGAGAGAGAGGGGGGGAGAAAGAGAGAGAGAAAGCGTTGACACCTAGTATCCGTCACCTCGCCACTGAAATTCAGATTTGTTAGCAAGTATTGCATTATCTCAATTACAGTATCATTAAAAGTATGAGACACTTTCTTGAAATTAGCTGAAAATACTATACCGGGGTTTATTAGCGTCGCTGATCATGAATTTCAAATCCAATTCACAATTAACAGTCCAAATAAACCTTGTTTTCATGAACCATGTTATGGAAAACCGCCAAAATAGTATTTGAAACATCGATTTTCAGAAAAACCAATTAATTTATCCCGTATGCTATCCACTAACGTCTCCTGGGAGTGGTCTTTTAAAAAATCTGACATCAAATTCATGATCAGCGACCTCAAAAATCCCCAGAGTAGTATTTATAATGCCTATAAACTCTTTCAAAGTTGTAGAATCAAATTTTAATCGCGTTTTAATCAAATTTGGAATGAATGTTGGCTTTTTCTGGTTCTTTAGCCTTTTCAACGCCGTATGAGGGGTTGAAATCTCATTAAAAAAATATTCAAGACATGGTTTTTGATGTATTTTTTACCGTAGAATTCAATTCTGAAGTCAAATTAATCGTATCTTTCTTCCATTTTTTTTTAATTTTAAAAAACCACGAAAAAAACGTAAAAAATGGGGTTTTTCTAAGGAAAGTTAAAAATATGCAGGAGAAGGCTACATTTTTATTGCAGATTCGGATTCAGCGTCAAAAAATACGAAAGAAAAAGTATGTCTGGTCAAAAGTACTGCAAACTTTTTTTTTTTGTGGGCCTGTGTTATTAAATTCGCTGCATACTGCAATTTTAGTACATTTACTGGATCACTTACGATCTAAAACGGAAAATCTCATTGTGTGCATTTAGCGCAAACATTGATATAGAATGTGTGCTGTAGAATAATTAAAAGAGTCAGACACAATGAACGAAATAAGGAACAGTTTAATGTGTAGAATATATAAAAAACATATGATATGAAACGCTCGCTCTTTATTCGTTATGTTGAATACAATTTTCTGTTTGTTCTTTCGTTTATCGTGTCTTAACCATTTTCATGATACGATATACTAAAAGATTTTAATTATATGTTTCAGATATCAATGTAAACAAGTCTATATATAAATTAATAGATCCGATATTCATAAGTTTGTTCTCAATTTAAGATCTTAAACAGTTTTAAAAAACTAATACGCGGCCATTTAAAAATCGTATATATATATATATATATATATATATATATATATATATATGTACTTATAAAACGATTTAAAGTGAGATCAAACTCTGAATATCGATTATATATAATAATTTTCTAAATTATGTATGTAATAATAAATTCTTATTTGTAGAAAAAGATTGCCGCAGGTGATAATTCAACAAGCATCTATATTAGTATAAAAAATTGAAATTTATCATTGGCACAAGTGCGTATGCTATTTTCATCAGTTGCTGCAAACTTTAAAGGAATATTGGTCTTTTAAGCATCAAATAATATTTGTAATTTTATCTTCAATAAACATAATTTTTTTTTACAATTTTTGATATTATTTTTATTTAGAATTATATATTTCATCCATCCATCTTCCATGAATCCTTTATTATTGATCCATGCAACGTCGCTTAGTCGTCCACCAAAGCTCCGTGAACTTTTTTTTAATAATCCACGCAACGTCCGTTAGTCATCCATCGAGTCTCTTTGAACTCTCTATTAATAATCCACGCAACGTCCGTTATTCGTCCACCGAGGATCCGTGAACCCTCTATTAATGATCCACGCAACATCCGTTAGTCGTCCACCGAGGATCCGTGAACCCTCTATTAATTATCCACGGAACGTCGATTGAGCGTCCATCGAGGCTTCGTAAATCCTCTGTTAATGATCCACGCAACGTCCGTTAATCATCCACAGAAGCTCCGTGAACTTTCTATTAATGATCCACGGAACGTCGATTAATCGTCCACGGAGGGTCTGTGAATTCTCTATTAATGGTCCACGAAATGTCGATGAATCGTCCACCGAGGCTCCGTAAATTCTCTATTAATGATCCACGAAACGTCAATTAATCGTCCACCGAGGCTCTGTGAACCTTCTATTAATGATCCATGGAACATCGATTAATCATCCATCGAGACCTCACGAATCCTCTATTAATGTTCCACACAACGTCTAATGGATATCTTTAAAAACGTCTAATGGAGGTCCAATGGATGTACACAATGCGGAACTATGGATGTCTTGTGGTCGTCCATTGGATGTCTAATAGACGTCTAGTGGAAGTTTTAAATATCCATGATAGACGTCTAATGGACGTCCATTAGAGGTTTCTGTTCTATGTGGATATATATGTATGTGTGTACATACATGCGAATTTTGCAAAATGGTAGAGGACATGTCTTTCCAGTTTGATCCAATCTACCACCACTTTTCGTTTGATCACTGATTAATCGGACACTGCGAGCGATCTACCGCTTCTCATGCGCCGAAACATTTTTGCTTATTTCTGAATAATTATTGCGAATTTTGCAAAATAGTAGAGAACTTTTCTTCTCAATTTGATCCAATCTACCACTACTTTTCGTTTGGTCACTCAGGAATCGGACACCCTGTATATATATGTATATATATGTTAGGAACGGGTTCCGGGAGGTCGGGGTGATGAGGTGAGACATAATCGACCCGAGTTCTCTAAGATTTTATTTTACTACACTCTGTTAACGCGTGTGTCCGCGATAGTCGCCCGCCATTTACTGGCTCCCTCCCGGCGCGACGCCAGCGCCCGCTATCCAGGCCCAGTAATGTGCGCGTGCCGGGGGGCCGAACATGCCCTAACAATATATATATAATTGCCATGATTCTTAAGAAATCTTTAATAATATTAAAAAAATCGTTTAATAAATATTTTGATTATTTTACAATATCTTCTTTTTAATGTTTTTTATCGTATACTTTTATCAAATTTTAAAATTAATCTTATCAAATAAAAGGTATTTTATATAATAAAATTTATAAGAAAAATTTTGCCACTTAAATATAATAAAAATTCTTAAAAAAATACGGTGTTGCAAAAAAAAAAGAATCTACTTATGTAATAATTGGTAATTAACTTACTGGTAAATTTAATATTTTTTCGAGCCTTTCGTTAATACTTAGTCCTTTTTTCGAACGCATCAATACAAATACTTTACGAACATCTGGGCAAGATCGCAATATCTTCTCGATGTATACTTTATCCAGAAATCCTGTCGCGCCTGTTAAAAATATACTTTGTCCAACGTAAAATGTCACAATTGAGTTGGCTGGATCAATTATATTCTTATCCATTGTTAAATAAAAAAATAAAACCAATATAAATTATAATAACAACAATACTAGTCAAAAATGTATGCAAGCACTCGGAAATGGAATCATCTGTTTTATGTTGATACCGTTATTAAGGAATACGATCGAATAGAAGTGATAAACTGAGACTAGTCATCAACGACTTTATTTAATGAAAACATAACCGTTATATGCTATATAATCATTTGCTAAGCAGACATGTGCGACTATGTATTAATAAAATGGAAATTCTGCAAGCTAAAGTTGAAAGAACAAACTTACACAATGCAGTGATATATACCTAATATTATAATGACATAAAGTGACTTTGCAATTTATTCCTTACGTGTAATATTTTTAATTCTACAAAAAAATTGGATATAATCAATTGTATATTTAAATCATTTCTTTATAAATAAAAATAAGTATATCAATTATATTGAAATAAAATAAATTAAATTGAATAAAATAGTTATATATATACGACTGAAAAGTGTAAAAATAGTGACGAAAAGTAATAAAAATGATGAATAATTCAAGATATTTATGTAAAGCGATCACTCTAAAGAATTTTTTTAATTTCTCATGTTGTTAATTAATATAATATTTCATACACAAAATATCGAATATATACATGTATATTTGTATTAAAAATTAAAAACTTTTAACTTTTTGACAATTTTTTTATCTTTATTATTTTTCATTTATTTTATGTATGTTATATATTTTATTTTAATTTTATATTTAATTTTAATTTTTTTAATTTATTTAATTTTCTAAAATATACAAAGCTTAACTTTAAGAATGTGTAAGAGAAACGTCTTTAATTTAATTCTTAAACATTTTTTTCATTTCCTTAACAATTAAATGCTGATCTATCAAAACTGATATAAATTTTCATTCATTTAGTTAGCTTATTTATCAAGAATTTGCATATTTATGCGCGTTTATATATTAAGTCAATTGATATCAACAATTTTGGAGATTTCAAAGTTTTTTTTTCCAAAGTTATCCTTCTTTAGCAGTTTCTTAATTGAAGTTTTTCCTGTATTTTCTGATGTTGAATGATATTATTTATTCGATATAGTTTTTATCCATAGGACATATAGAAAAAATGATAATGATTAATTAACAAATCTGGAGTTCAAGTTCAGGACGTAGAATGTAGGACATAAAGTGATAATTACATAATAATTAACGTAAGCAAACGTAGGTGGAGGTCTGGATAGATCTAAAAATTTATGTTTTTGCATATTTATGCAATGATATACATTATATTATATCGCAGTACATCTTTTTTCCTTCATAGACTGCAATGCAATAACATATATCTGATAAGTTTTCCTTTTTATCACCAAACAAAATATACAGGGTGTCATGAAAGTGAGCATGACTTTAAAAAATTAAGGTAGATTGGCTCAAAGTTAGAAGAAAAGTCTCGTATAGTTATGCAATATTCGCAATAATTAACGAGAAATAAATTAAAGAAAATCGGCCAATGCGCGTGGCTAGAAGTGTGTGGCGGTGAAGGCGGTCTCATTGTAACATAATGGCGGCGCGCGGCGAAGCAGTGATTGGAGAGGGGAAGAGCCTTCGCCGCGCGCCTACACACTCATCGCTCCTCCCCTCCCCAATCACCATTTCGCCGCGCGCCGCCATTATGTCACAGTGAGACCGCCTTCACCGCTACGCACTTCTAGCCACGCGCATTGGCCGATTTTCTTTAATTTATTTCTCGTTAATTATTGCGAATATTGCATAACTGTACGAGACTTTTCTTCTAACTTTGAGCCAATCTACCTTAATTTTTTAAAGTCATGCTCACTTTCATGACACCCTGTATATTTGATTATATTTCTTTAATAATACAATAGTTAAAGGCAAAATTATATTAATATAAACGCGAAATTATACTAATATGAAAATAAGTTAGATATTACAAAAATCAATTTTTATACAGTTATTTATAAACCTACTAATGATCTAGATTATATTTCGATATGACACGGTCGTCTATGAAGCCAAATTATCTCTCGTAGAATAATCAATGCGATCATGTTCATATATCGAGTCCATATTATCCATATGAAGAGAATGCCGATTAATATTTTCACAATTTTGTCTATCCAAAACATTCTGTAGCCATAAAACAGATTTAATTATTATTCGGGACTACCCATATAGGGTTTTACTAACGGTCCTATTTTGGCCCAAAATTGGTTGCCAAGTCACCAATTGGCGCGATAATGGCGCCTATGACTGGCCCAGCAATGGGACTTCTCTGGAATGATAACTTCGGTCCAGCAATAGGTAACAATGTACGACCAAACATGGTAACCAATGATGGGCTATTAATAGTCAATATATCTTGCCAATATTAAGCCATTAATGGGCAATATATCTTGCCAATATTTTGCCATTAATGGCTAATCTATTATGCCAATACTTGGCTAATAATATCGTTCTTACGATGCTCGACTTAGCCAAATTATTTTTTTTTATTACTTTATCGCGTTAATACATTTTTACAAATATACATTTATCAAAATATATTTTACTAAAAATTTTTTCCCTTTTTAAGAATACTTATATACTTTAAGAATACTTATATATAATTATTATATGTTAATGTATTTTTAATAAAAATTCGAAAAATATCCAATAAACTATTTTATAAGTATATATTTATAGTAATTTATTTCTGCAACAAAGCAATAAAAAACGTTAACTCGGACTCGAGCGATTGCTGCAAAATTGCTGCGAAAAAAAAGATATGCTCTGCGACAACGAATTTAGAGCGGTTACGGACTGCGCAGAGGATTTCTTTCGTTGGCTATTTTATACCCGCCAAGTTTCTAGAATTTTCTGGCAAGTTTGAAAATGCCAGGCATGGGCGAATACAGTAAGCCAAGTATTGGACAATCATTGGTCACCGTATATCGGGCCAAGCATTGGCGTTGTAGCAAAGTGTAGCGTTTTCTTATGTAAATGGCACTCAATTATTCCCCAAGCATGGGCCAATATAGAATGCCAAGTATTGACTAATCATCGGTTACCATATATCGGGCCAAGCATTGACCCTGTTGTCAAATCTGGCTATTCCTATATGGGCAACAGTAATAATAATGTTTGTTTCAAATCATTAATTAGATCTTTCTTAAAATAATTCGACTCTAATTAAAAAAACTATAAAAAAACTCTATAAAAAAACTCTATAAAAAAACTTAGTTTTATATATGTATATATATATATTGCTCGAAACACAAACTATCAAATTTAATAAAGTTTAATAAATCAAGAAAAATCAAAGTATTATATATTTAATATAATATTTCTAAAGATGTAAGTATCTTGAGAAAGTTACTTCCCAATTATTTTGAATAATGTAAATATTTTTAGCTACAATAATTTTTGTGTAAAAAAATTTATTTGATATGCGACTGAAAAAATAAATACGAAGGAATAGCGTAATGTTTTGTATATAACTGTGGAACACGCAGTCTTCAAAATCTCACCTTTTATGATGAAATCTCGCTGCATCTAGTTTTGTTTGATCCATACTCTCGTTTAGAAGAAAAATTTTCCTCCAATTAAACATTTTCTACGAGAGAAATATTTTATTCGATATGGAAATATTTTATTCGATAACACATTTTATACAAGAAAATTTTTTATCAGTCTCGCAGTATTAATCATATATACACACAGAATTGTTCTTATTTTATTAAAGAATGTTTTTGTTTTTTAGAATTGATTGTTACTTTTTCTTAAAAGTAATATTTTTCAACAGAAACAAAAATGAGATAAATACTAATCTTTCGCTTGTTTTCTGAAGATGAGTAAATTTTGCGATCGTGCGATGCATAGTTTTTGTCTTACTCACTTATAATACAGTAGCTTGTCACCATTATAATTTACGTCTGCCATAAACCCAAAGTCTTGTTGATTGCCAAGCGGCATTTCGTTTGATAAACTTAATAGTTTTTGATTTCGAAAGACTCAATCGTTGAATAAAAAATGCGCGACATGATTGTTAACTACAAATATTTTCCTGTATTGTTTCAATAATCTAAAAATATTTGAACAAAATTTTACTAACGTCTCGAGTGTATAAGTGTATATATTTCTGCGAAATACTATTCTGTTCTACAATAATATATTTTTCTTAATATATTTCTCTTTAACAGTCAGGAAGAAATTACTTTGATGCAAGAAAAAGAATTTTTAGAAAAATTTCCTTAACGTCTCCTTATTTATGTTATATTATATTGTATAATGTAAGACAAAATATTTTTGTGCTTATTTTTGTTTTCTTAATCTTCTTTGAACTAAGATTAACAAGTGCATTCTGATTGATCAATAAAATCTTACCTGGGATCTTACCTTTTGCCTACAATTCGTAATAATCCGTCTATAAATATGACGGTATCACAGTGCAGCAGTAATACTAATATTCTATTTAAAAAATGATTCGGTATCACAGCTGTTTCAGAAGTCCAGATTATGATTTCAAAAGGAGTCTCCGAAAAGAGGATTCGCTTGCTCATTTGCATCATTGTTAAGCGTGATAGATTCATGCTATGATTAGTCGAGCAATTATAAACGAATGGATGAATATTTTCCGTATTGTTGTTCTTGCTAATAAAATTAAAAATTGAAATAATCATTAAATAATTTATAGAAAACGATATTACTACTTATTACACAAACTTTTTATAACATATTTTTATCATATTTTAAATTTTATAATTATTTAAATATACTTTTAATAATTGTCACGGACGACTTCCGCGAACTCGCCGACGGATAGTCGCAGCCGGGATCAGGATTCGGTTTAGGCAAGGGAAGGTTTAGGCTGAGGAATCACTCGGATATTTTTTGTCAATAATTAAAACCGGTTTATTGTAGTTGTGTGTATATGTACAAGTGTGTGTGTGTGTCTCTCTCTCTCTCTCTCTCTCTCTCTCTCTCTCTCTCTCTCTCTCTCTCTCTCTCTCTCTCTCTCTCTCTCTCTCTCTCTCTCTCTCTCTCTCTCTCTCTCTCTCTCTCTCTCTCTCTCTCTCTCTCTCTCTCTCTCTCTCTCTCTCTCTCTCTCTCTCTCTCTCTCTCTCTCTCTCTCTCTCTGTGTGTGTGTGTGTCTGTGTGTGTGTGTGTGTGTGTCTGTGTGTCTGTGTGTCTGTCTGTCTGTCTGTCTCTCTCTCTCTCTCTCTCTGTCTGTCTGTGTCTGTCTGTCTGTCTGTGTCTGTCTGTCTGTGTCTGTCTGTCTGTGTCTGTCTGTCTGTCTGTGTCTGTCTGTCTGTCTGTGTCTGTCTGTCTGTCTGTGTCTGTGTCTGTGTCTGTGTCTGTGTCTGTGTCTGTCTGTCTGTCTGTGTCTGTCTGTCTGTCTGTCTGTCTGACTGCCCGTGCAGTGTACAGTTGTTTGTGTAGCGGACGGATTGTGCAACGTATAAACGTTCGGTTGTTATGTATGTGCTGTATAAGCGTATAAATGTGCAGCGTATAAGTGAGCGGTGTATAAATATACGGTGTGTAAATGTACGGTGTGTAAATGTACGGTGTATAAATGTACAAGTGTTCGTGCGGTGAATGAAACGCCGTATATAATTGTTCGCTAGCCCGCTCGTTTCAGAAACAAATCTGTTTAAAGGGCTTTGCGTAAAGCAAAAGCGCGACAGCTATTCCGACGATCTATTCTGGACGCGCGGTCGATGCCCGCGTGACGTACGCGTTGCGTGCCGGTTATTTTTGCGTGTTTTGACGCGCGGTGTTAGTCGTCGTAAATTTCGAGATATCGAAAATGTTTTCGTTCATGATTTTAATTAATTCTTCGCGCTGGATGGATCGTCGCGGGAATACGCCGTGCCGACGAGAACAGCTCGTCGGAGATAGCTCTCCTCTCTACCCCCGGTAATAAATTGCAACGGCGTTAAGGCGGCGGAATCTTTTGCCGTGGTCGAGATCTCTCGACGGTATCGGAGTTCGCTCCAATACTTTCCTTTGGCGTAAACAGAGTTAGATCGGATCTAGCCGTAGGCCCGAAACTGAAAATGCTCAGCTGAGACGGAGTGCTCTCCACCTTTTGTTCGTGACTCGAGGCTTCTATTAGGATCGGTAGGTTCGGATTGTTGCTTGCTGTCGCTAGCGGAATCGGAATCTGGGGCCGTGATAATACCGAGGGCCCTTTTTATACCCCGGATAATTAGTCCCGCGCCGGCGTAAAAACGGGATGCCCCCATCGGGCGACGGAATAACGGTACGGTACGGATCCACTCGGTGGGGCGCGGCGGAGCCGGGCGCGGGGTGTTTCAACCAGGGTGCTTCGGGCACCCTCGGCTGTTGTCGGCGTGGCTTGCCGACGGCTTCGGCCGTTAAACGGTTTGAACAATTGGTGATCAGCGCAGCGAGGCGCGTCTCTGCCCCTGCTCGGCGGTTTTTTTCCGGGCGGCAGCTTCCGGCTGCTGTTCGGCCGGGAATAGAACGATGCAACGGGGGTGTATCGTTACATAATATTTAATTATATTATAATATATATTAAATAATTTTATACGACATATTCTACAGCTATTTCTCAAATAAAAAACGATTGATAAGAATGCAATTTATCGTACTTCATCATGCCACGCTTCCATGCCGCAACAATCATAGCTTTAACAACAGTGTCAATTGGTATATAGTTGTCAGAAGCAAATGGATTATTGTAAAACATTCGTACTATTCCTTTTTCACAAGCGACCATTAATTTCACTGAAACGTTAAACTTTTTCAACCAGCCTTTTACGAGTTCATTTATCGCTGGTGAAACTGGATATAGAAAATTTTAATTTAGAAAAATTTCACATCAATAAATCCGTATATGGATTTATCTTATTGTTTAATTTAAATTATGTAGAAGTTTAAGAAAAATAGGATAATACTTTATGATTTTATAATAAACTCTTTTGATATTATTCGAAATAACAAATTGTTTAATTTATCTTTGTTTGATATTAAAAGAATTGTATACAATATTAAATGTGCGAAGTAATTTTTATATATAAAATTTATATATAAAATCCATAAAACCGAATCATAATTACAATTACATTGTCAGAATCACAGTGATAAATTACATTAAAATATTCTCTTATGATATATACATTTATTTGACATAACAACGTACTTATAGATGGTCTGTAAATCACGCACGACAGTGATTCGGAATAATCATCTCTCTCTCTCTCTCTCCCCCCCCTCTCTCTCTCTCACCTGTTCCGCAGTCTCTTGGTAAATGTGTACGTATTCGATATTGTACCCCCCCCCTCCCTAAATTTCTGCAAATAATCTCGAAGATATGTCAGATATGTTATATAAATAGAAATGTAAGAAAACAATATTATTCAGATTAATTATGAAAAATATTAATGTAAATAATTCAAATGAGCACCGATTTGAAAAACAATTATATCAATACAGAGAATTATTTCAAAGTCGTTTCCAAACTGGCTATAAATGTAATATGTAAATAAAAAAGAATTTAAACTTTATCAAAGGTATATCTAATTATAATAAAAGTACATATATACAGGGTGTTCGGAAATTCAATCGACAAATTTTTAGAGATTGTCGGGGGCACCATAAGAATCATTTTTTGCAAATGAACCTGGGGTTGGAAACGTGTCATTACATCGCTACGGCATACGGAGTGTTCGAAAGAGTCGGGACCTCGAAATATCACAAAAAATAGAAGTCTTACAAAAAATTGTTTCAAACAAAAGTTGTAGGGTGTAAAAAGGTCTATTTACTGGCGCCATGTGTTTGACCTTGGATGGCGTCGCCAAGATCACGACAAGGCCACCTTGAATTTTTGAAGGGCTATAAGAATATGCAATAAAAAGTGGAGGGTTCCATTTCAAAAATTCAACGTGGCCTTGTCGTGACCTTGGCGACGCCATCCAAGGTCAAACACATGGCGCCAGTAAATAGACCTTTTTACACCCTACGACTTTTGTTTGAAACAATTTTTTGTAAAACTTCTATTTTTTGTGATATTTCGAGGTCCCGACTCTTTCGAACACTCCGTATGCCGTAGCGATGTAATGACACGTTTCCGACCCCAGGTTCATTTGCAAAAAATAATTCTTATGGTGCCCCCGACAATCTCTGAAAATTTGTCGATTGAATTTCCGAACACCCTGTATAATTTTTATAACTTGTTTATCATAAAAATATGAGATACAGGAATCAATGCAAGAATTTAACACTCACTTTGATTTAAATACTTCCAAGAGATAATCATCCATGGTTTCGGTAATTTGAATCGTTTTTCTCTCGATTTCCATTGGATATACGATCTCATCGACGACGAATTTTTTTAATTTACGAATAAGTCGAGCTGACATACATCAAAGTCTTAAGATTTAGTTAATGAGATAATGTTTACGAGGAATTATTTTTAATTGTAATTAATCGCGCAGAATTTTCAGGCGGAAAACACACCATCTCGATAATCTTACGATTACTTACCACTAAATTTTTTAAACTTTCGCTTAAAACGCAGATGTCTCTTGTCGCCCGAAGGTTTATAAATATGGTCTTCCTTTTTTAGTATTATCAAATCTCACGTTCACCGCTACGTGAAATATTATAGATATCTTTTTGATCAAAGTTTTTCTATCAGCAAACGACAAACCCAATCCTTCGATTTCGATATTATCCTCCAAATCAATTTTTCGAAACAATGAGGTCGTTCGTTACGTAATCTATCAAATAATTGCAGAATATAATACGCATAAAATGGTATAATTTTCTTGATTCTTAAATCCCATAATTTTGGAAAATCTATGTGTATACATATACACATAGAAAAAAAATAAATAAATGAACTATTAATATATATAACATTTTTATAACACAATATTATATACAAAATAGACTTGATGATGCAAGACTAATTGTGAGATCGAATCTGCACATTGGATTCTACATTCTCGACGCTTCTGTCGCACCAGCAATAATCAGGAAATTGCCAGTCATTTCTTAATTGTATTGCGGTTAGTTATCGTGGAAGTGCGTGTGATTAGTAGTGTTGCGGATTTAATTTAATTAATCAAAACATGGAAGCAGTACGAATATGTTGTATCCGTTCATTCGAATTGACCGGGTCCGAGTCCTTACTACACAAGAATCAATCCGACAAGTGGCGACACTGTCGTCCGTGAGATTAAGATGCTTTTGATTGATAATACGTGATAATACAATGTACGTGAGAATTTACAAATATAGAATTATATAGTAAATAACCGTATTGGATTCCTCGACCCTCCTGAAAGTTTATAACAATTGGCGACGAGGTACACAAAATTCAACTTTATGGAAACAAGCGTCTTCTACACACTTCAAAGATTCGATACCACATAACCTTTTCATTCCGGCGGCAAGATGGATGCAAAGCAATTCCAGGAACTCATGAAAGTATTGACGGCTTGCCTCGAGCGTCAAACCGAACAACAGACAGCTCAACATCCAATAAATCTAAATAATAACCTGGTATCAAACTTTGGGAGTTTCGATCCAGACAAAGAAGATTTTCCAAACTACAAGCTGCGGCTAGAAAATTACCTCAAATTGAAAAATGTATTCGACGACAAAGATATTAGTGCCAAAGTTTTGCTAAATTGTATTGAAGCAAAACACTACGAATTATTGACATCGCTAACTGCCCCAAATTTGCCAACGGAGAAAACGTATGCACAGTTGATAGAATTGTTAGAAACTTATTTGTGCCCGAAGCCGAATGTAGTGGTGCAACAGCATCGTTTCCTCTCGTGCTCACAAAAACCAGAAGAAAATATTGCAACATACATCACGGAATTAAGGAAATTCATCGCTACTTGTGAATTTAAATGCGAATGCGGACGATCTGTAGCAGAAATATACGCGCACAGTTTATTCGAGGACTTCGAGACGCAACAATTCGAGAAAAACTTCTTCAGACAACTGACTTGACCTTCAAGAAAGCAGTGGATATAGCTCTTGCTCTAGAAGCATCGAAATTGGATAACCATGAAATATCAGGTATTCCAACGACAAGAAAATCTCCAATTGAAAATGTGAATCGCATTTTAAAATCTCAAAGAAAAGCAAAGAAACATTCAAGTCGATCGGATAGTCGTAATAACGCGGGTAAAAACCGTTCAAACAGTCGGTCACGTTCAAAAAGTAGAATCGATTATCGTTCACTAGGATTAGAAAATGTATGTATTCGATGCGGGCGGAACAATCATAAAGTTCAAGATTGTCGTGTCAATTACAATAACGTGAAATGTCACTCTTGTAATAAAACAGGTCATGTCAAAAAAGTTTGCATTTCAAATTTGATAAAAATGAAAAATAATGTACAGAAAGTTGATATAGAAGCTCATGAGAATAGTAAGAATTTACACGATACTAATAACATTCGAGATTTCTACGGGATTAATACAATAATAGTTGACATTTACGAAAAATCGTTTATAAAATTAGAAGATACAAAGAAATTTTACGCGGATATAAAAATTGACGGAAGAATCCAAAAATTTGAAGTAGATTCGGGAGCAGGATTTACTCTTTTACCGAAAAACTATTATGATTCATTAAAATTATCGATATCGATGCAACCAACAAATATCCGGTTCCGTTCTTACACAGGAGAAATCTTTCAACCACTGGGTGTTATAAAAGTCCCAATTGAATATAAAAAATCCAAATCAAACGAGGTCATGTTCGTTGTTTCAAAAGGTACCCCGTTACTCGGTAGAACCTGGATACGGCATCTCAAAATTAATTTATTTAAATTAGATGGAAATTATTTGCCAGAATGCGCAAGTCAGAAGTCTATTCATTTCCTGAAGATATTTAATACTGATATAAGTAATATCCTAGAACAATTCAAAGATATTTTCGAATCAAAAATCGGGTGCATTCCAAAATTCACATGCTCCGTTCGATTATGTGTTGATTATAAAATTGTAGTCAATCCCCAATTAAAAGGTGCTCATTATCCGATTCCCAGGATTGATGATATTTTAAGCAGCCTACGAAATGCAAAGTTTTTCTGTACACTTGATTTGTTCAAAGCATATCTTCATGTATTAGTTGACGATGAAAGTAAAAACATTCAAATTATATCGACGCATCGAGGTACATATAAGATGAATCGATTATCTTTCGGAATTAAAACCGCTCCAAGCGAATTCCACAGAATTTTAGATCAAATTTTGAATGGTCTCGAAGGCATTACATATTTCGATGACATCGTTGTATTTGGACAGACGTATATAGAATGCAAACAACGCCTCATTTCTTGCATGGAAAGGCTCAGAGCATACGATCTACATTTAAACAAGAAAAAATGTCAATTTTTCGAACAGAAAATTTCCTACCTAGGATATGTCATCGCAGAAAACAAAATTTCAAAATGTCCTGATAAAATTAAAGCCATTCTAGAAGCTCCTAGGCCCAAAAATGTCGACGACGTAAGGAAATTTCTCGGAATAGTCACATATTACTCTAGGTTCATTCCAAATATCTCGACGATTACATACCCCGGGAATTATTGCAAAAGAAGAGGAGATTTCTATGGTCATCGGCTTGTGAAGCAGCATTTATAAAGCTAAAAAATGAAATTACCAGTGATTGCATTCTAATGCCATATGATCCGTCCCTTCCAGTAACGGTAGCTTGCGATGCTAGTCCAACGGGAGTTGCAGGAGTGCTGTCTCACATCGTTGACGGCATTGAGAAACCTGTAGCTTTTGTTTCCTGTTCTCTTTCGGCGGCCGAACGAAACTACAGTCAACTTGACAGAGAGGCTGTTGCTATTATCTTCTCAATCCAGAAATTCTACAGGTATTTATATGGCCGATCGTTGACGCTAATAACGGATAATCGCCCTCTAACCAGAATTTTTCAACATGATGTTAAACTTCCTGCCATTACTTCTGCACGGTTACTACGCTATGCAACATTTTTAAGCAGCTTCAACTACAAAATAGAACATCATAAAGCGGAAGATCATGGCAACGCCGACTATTTATCACGCGCACCATTAGGAATTAATCCGACTATTCAAGACGAAGATGAAGAAATCAATGATCAAATAATTAACCAAATCTCATCTACTGTTATTACGAGCAAAACCATAATGGAAGAAACAGTTAAGGATAAAGAACGGTAATTATATACATTAGCGATTTCTCACCGATTTCAATGACCTTGAAATATGTTGTCGGGAGCATGATTCTGAACAACTTTTCCTTATACATGTTACCGCCGCTCGGCCTTAGTTTCTGAGATATTTATAAAAATATTTTATGATTTTGCAATATTGTCACCATTATGAAATAACTTTTTTGCATGTATTCAGTTTTTGACAAAGTAATAATGTTTACCAAAAAGAGTTGTAAAGCGAGATCCTACCGGCGGGGTGATTGCGGGAGGGGGGGCCGAAGGTCCCCCTTGCACCCCCCGCGTGTGTGTGTGTGTGTACACATACATTTCTGATATTTTTTAATTGTATTAAATTGTATTAAATTCTATACAAATTGAAAAATATCAGAAATGTATGTATATTACACACACACACACACATGCGGGGGGTGCAAGGGGGGCCTTCGGCCCCCCTCCCGCAACCACCCCACCGGTAGAATCTCGCTTTACAACTCTTTTTGGTAAACATTATTACTTTGTCAAAAACTGAATACATGCAAAAAAGTTATTTCATAATGGTGACAATATTGCAAAACCATAAAATATTTTTATAAATATCTCAGAAACTAAGGCCGAGCGGCGGTAACATGTATAAGGAAAAGTTGTTCAGAATCATGCTCCCGACAACATATTTCAAGGTCATTGAAATCGGTGAGAAATCGTTAATGTACAATCACCGTATTATCTTCAGAGGTCGACGTGTGTTTATACCTTTATCATTACGTTCCGAAATCTTAAAGGAACTATACGACACTCATCTTGGCATATCTAAAATGAAGAATTTGGCCAGGCGGTACTGTTATTGGCGTAACATCGATAAGGATACCGAAAACATGGTGCAATCATGTCCAGAATGCGCAAAAGTACAAAACGAATCCAAGAAGGTTGTACTTCATCATTGGGAAGATCCGGAAACAAATTTTTAACGTGTCCACATAGATTATGCAGGTCCATTCCAAGGACATCAATTTTTCATCCTCGTAGATGCGAAATCTAAATGGCCAGAGGTCAGGATTACGAAAAGTGACCCAACATCCAATTCGACCATTCGTTTTCTGGAAAACATTTTTAGCTCACATGGATTACCCGAAGTCTTAGTATCTGACAATGCTACGATCTTCAAAAGCGAGGAATTCACTCAATTTTGTCAAAGAAATGGCATCTTTCAAAAATTCACTGCCCCAGAACATCCAGCTACCAATGGCCTTGCGGAAAGATATGTACAGATCCTCAAGAAGAAATTAAAAGCTATGGAACACGAACCGGGCACAATAACTTCTAAGGTAGAAAACATTTTATATCGTTTTCGAGCTACACCGTTACGATGTGGTAAAAGCCCATCAGAACTCTATCTGAACAGGCAAATTCGAATCAAGCTAGATTTGTTACACCCTTCACACATAGTTCAAAATTCCATCCAGAAACCTAATGTAAGACAAGCGTGGGGAACAGAGTGCAATCCCGAACATATGGCGGAACCCAACGCTGGAAGCTCGGCACAATTATGAAGAAATTGGGACAACTACATTACATGGTACACCTGGATGAAGGATATAATATTAAAAGACACATTAATCAACTACGTCTGAGCGAGGTTCTCAAAGAGAATCCGGAAAGAAAATCAGTCCAGTTCGGGTCAGTAACTAGGAACTGGTACCCTCTACCAGACCATCATCAAGAAGTACAGTTACAGCCTCAACAAGCACAGGCTCCAGAGACTGTTCCTATCCTGCTAGCACAGGATATACAGGTTCCAGTCATCCAGGAGGATATTTCGGGAAGAACCCAACAACCATTTCGCAAATCTGAAAGGCTCCGAAGACCCCCAGCATATTTGAATAACTTTGTCTCGAAATAAGAAGAATATTATTGGAAGTTCTTTTATTTTTGTTTATCTTTTGTTTTCATATTAACTATCCTAATAAGCGTGGGAGATTGTTGTATCCGTTCATTCGAATTGACCGGGTCCGAATCCTTACTACACAAGAACCAATCCGACAAGTGGCGACACTGTCGTCCGTGAGATTAAGACGCTTTTGATTGATAATACGCAATGTACGTGAGAATTTAAAAATATAGAATTATATAGTAAATAACCGTATTGGATTTCTCGACACCCTTCTGAAAGTTTATAACAGAATAATTAACGACGACCGTCATTTTTATGGCGAATTGGCCAGTGCTGGGCAAAAGCTCGTTCTCGTGGATTTTACTGCGAGTTGGTAAGCATCTCTTGAGATCACACGTCCGCTCTTTATTCTTCGTCGCGTTTCAATTTTATTGAATTTCACATTTATTTGGGAATACATATTTTAACACGATATATTTTAATTATTAATTCTAATTATTCTAACATTTAAATTTAATTATTTAATTCCTTTAATTGATTTATATTGATTTATATTTGGAAATTTAGCAACACTTCTAAACTGAATAATATGCTAATAAAATTGGCAGCGCAAAGTCTTAGGCCGGAATTCATAGTCCGATCTTATATTCAAGATCATCTTAAGTAAGGTTTGAAAATGTTATACGGCTATTTCATTGGCTGAACAGAATCTTAAGATGACCTAAGACCAGACTTAAGACAATCTTGAATATAAGATCGGACTATGAATTCCGGTCTTAGATCATCCATAACAAGGATACAATTAATTAGCATACATAATACAAAACAAGAAATATCGATAGGAAACTTGAATTTAGTCGACTTAGCTGGATCAAAAGAGCTGGATTAAAGAGTAAAAAAGTTGTCAGAATTACATAAACAAAAAATATATTAACAAATCAATATCAAATTGTTACTATTATCTTGTTACTGTTATCTTAGTTCTTTTAAAAAACAAGAACATGTATCCCTTATAGAGATTCTAAATTCTATATGGAACATGAGGTCCTCATGTCCTCATGTTTCATATAGAATTCTATATGAAATATATAGAATTAGAATTAGAATTAGAATTTAAAATCTCTATAAGTAATATGTTCTTATTTTTTTAAAACAGACATGTGTTTCTGTTTTTGAATGATTTGCTTATGCCTTCTTGGAACGCGATTCGAATGTCTTCTTGAAAAGAAGGGGAAGTGGAGTGGCTATATCTCAGAAAAATCTTTATACTATATCGAGACATGAATCCGAGATCCATTATATGGCAGATAAACACTTTGCCTCAGTCACTTGGCGCTCTTATGAGACGTTAATCCATGCGTAGAAAATTATCCAACTATAAATCAATATAAATTAATTAAAGAAATTAAGTAATTAAATTTAAATTAGACTACTAATAATTAGAATTAATAATTAAAATACGTCAATTTTTTAAATATGTATTTAATTAGAATATGTGCCAATTTTAAATATGAATTTAATTACAATATGCAATATTTTTTATTGGCGGCATCGTTTTTTTAATTAAATTTTTTTAATTTTTTTGTTTTATATTAATTTTCAGTTTACAATTTTTAAATAAATTTTTAATTTTTTAATATTATTATTTTTGGAAATTAAAACAACTATTTTGTATAACAGAGTTTTCGATTAATATTTCTATTTAAACTTGTACCAAGTTTTCATCCTTAGTTGGCGCAATTTTTTGATATCATTATTTTTATAGGATATATTATAATTATATTAAAATAATTTGTTGTGTGTGCCGCATAAACTTGCGCCTTTTTTACCTTTTTTTAAAAAGATAAGTTTTTAGAAATTATATCATTTTTTTAAGTAGATCTTTTTTACTTTTATTGCTTCAAATGTATTAGCGCCGTATCTGCAATTTTAATATAAGCAGGAAACCATGCTATAAGCAAGTAATTGCAATGTTAAGCTAATTAAGTAAATTAAAAAAAAATAAATTATTAGTTTAAATTGAAGGCTTTCTATGAGAGAAGTAAAGGGAGAAGAATGTTTTCAGTTGAAAAATATATATTGGAACCAGAGTAATATTCTATAATAAAATATTTTTTGTTACATAATTTCATAAATTCTCATTCCTGCTGAAGAAAAATATTGTTATTTTTCTAATTTTTTAATTTCTTAAAATAGGTTCCACAGAATATCAAGTTACTTTCATCAAGGTACAATGTCTGCTGCAGAAGCAGCTAGATAAATTTTAAATAGCAGAATATACACACACACACACACACACACACACATATATATATATATATATATATATTCTGCTGCTTGAAAAATAAATGAATATAAAGCCATTATACATATAAAAAATAATTTTATGCGATTATTGAAGAAAATATTAGCAAAAAATTTAAAAGCATCTTGCAGAAATTAAATACCAAGTTATTTCATATTGCATATAAAATCTAAAGAATGACGAAAATACCTAAGAATATGTTCAAAAAAATAACTTTATATGTATATATATATTCATAAAAAATATATATTATATATAATAAACATAAATTAAAAAATAATAATAAAAATTACAATATACCATAACATACCATATAATATACCATAACCATATACCATGAACCATATAACAATAAAATATACCATGACAAAATAAAAATGAAATATACAGATTATAAAGTTCGTTATATAGAACGTATATCTTTCGCAGCTTCCATTCCAACAATAAAAGAATCAAAAGATAAACTTGAATCAATAAAAAACAATGATATTGCTATTTGAATGTCTCAATTCCATATGGTAAGATTCAGCTAATTTTATTATTTAACTTGCACTTTATTATTTAACCTATCACTACTCAAAATGCGGTTAAATTATATATGTCATTAATTTCATATGTCATTAATATCGCAGAGCGTCACTAACGCAATCTTCTATCGAGAGAAAAACTGTACGTTTTCTCTTTTTGTATTGTGTAGATGTGCGTTGATGATAAAGATCTTTCTTAAATGAAAATTTCCATATTTCGACTTTGCATCATGATATCTCCGTTTATAGATCACGCAGAACAAAAGTAAAGATACTTTCTTTATACAATTCAAACTCGCTCTATCGATTAAGCTTAAGAATTCGATCGTTATTAAGATTCGATAATCTGATGATTCTCAATCCGACTTAATGGATAGAGCTAGTTTGAATTGTATAAAGAAAGTATCTTTATTTTTGTTCTGCGTGATCTATAAACGGAGATATCATGATGCAAACTCGAAATATAGAAATTTTCATTTAAGAAAGATCTTTATCATCACCGTCATCAATGCACATCTACACAATACAAAAAGAGAAAACGTACAGTTTCTCTCTCGACAGAAGATTGCATTAGCGATGCTCTGTGATTTTAATGACATATGACATTAGTGACATGTATAATTTAACCGCATTTTGAGTAGTGACAAGTTAAATAATAAAGTGCAAGTTAAATAATAAAATTAGCTGAATCTTAACATATGAAATTGAGACATTCAAATAGCAATATCATTGTTTATTATTGGTTCAGATTTATCTTTTTATCCTTGTGCAAGTTAAATAATAAAATTAGTTGGATCTTAACATATGAAATTGAGACATTCAAATAGCAATATCATTGTTTATTATTGGTTCAGATTTATCTTTTTATCCTTTTATTGTTGGAATAGAATCATTGTTAGAGAAAACGCGTATAGTTCTCTCTTCTTATTCATATTTTTATAATTTACAATGATTTATTAATAAGTGATACTACTTCGTGCTTCTCCATTATTGTGATATGAGTACCTTCCACGTAATGTATTTGTACTGCATTTTCGGTAATCTAAAAATATTTTTTATTTATAAAAATAATCTTAAAAACAAAATATTACGTTCTAATCAAATTTACCTTATGTAGACCATAATCCTCTTCAGTAAAAGTGATAGACATAATTGTGGGTTTTAATAAAATTATAGATGATTTAAGACGTGGCAATGATGTTACATTATAATCTCGTATAGCGATTATATGATCGTAAATCGTCGAACATAACAATTTCTGATTTTCAACAGTTAATTCATTGATATCCTTCGAAAAGCTTGCAGTAAATAATTCTAATTTCTCTTCCCACGTATTGCACTTATTTAGTTCTAATGCAAGCTGTAAATAATAATATTGTATCAGTACAACAAAATGACAATCTGCATTTTAAACTGAAATAAAATAGGTAAATGTTTACTTTAGGTTACAGCTCAAAAAATTTTTATTTTTACATATGTTGTAGAGGATATTTCCTAAGTAATATATCGTTTGAATTTTGCAGCGGTCTCTCTTCGTTCCTGAGATATGCGATTTTGAAATTTTATACTTACTTGTATCATCTTTTCGTTACATTCTAAATATGTTTTTAAATATTTATATTTTTCTGTTACATTTACCGAGGTTTAAATATTTATATTTTTCTGAATAACTTTCAGAAAGTTTTAGCCACTTGTTATTTATTAAATAGTTATTAACAAAAAGTTTCATGAATAGAATATAATTTTACCACATCATATATGTTTAAGAAGAAATATATTTAATAGAATATATCTATTTGTAAACTTTGCTTTGTCTTGCAAAGTACATGCGTGGACACCGTGTGTTCCGCTCCCCCCCCTCAACAGGGGGGCTCCACTTTCGGAAGATATAACCTAATCTAACCTGTGTCTGAAGTGTAGGAAATATTTTATTTTGACATATGACATTTCGCTTCACATGGTTCATATGGTTCATGAGTTTATATAAGTTTGCAACTTTCTATGCAAAGCCAGATATATTCCATAATTCAGACACGGGTTGGATTAGATTACATCTTCCGAAAGTGGAGCCCCCCCGTATAATAGGGACGGGCGGAACACACGGTATCCACGCGTGTACTTTGCAAAACAAAGGAAGTTATATACAAACACTTATTAAATGTTACACTGGCTTCAAGATTTTTAGCGAAACTAAACAATAATTCTATAGCTTAGCGACATGGAAGTGACAACAAGCAAACGTAAACAAAAAACTATAAACACATAAATAAAATATAATATGAAACCGTGATGAGCAAATGTAAACACATAAATAGAAACGTGAAAAGATGACATAAAAGTACGAAATTTCAAAAGTGCATATCTCAGAAACTAAAAGAGATCACCGCAAAATTCTAACGGTGTATTATTTAGAAATGTATCCTCTACAACATATGTGAAAATAAAAATTTTTCGGGCTGTGTAACCTAAAGTAAACATTTACAATAAAATAATATGCTTATATTATATTATGTTATTTCATATAATTTTAATTACGTTAAAGAAACTTTACAAAATCTGTAATTTAGATTATATAAAATAATATAATAAAATAATATAATAAAAAATTTAGCTTATTTTATAATTTTAAAGCACATTCTAACAAATTATTTCAAAATTTTTCCTCTTATTCTATTAACTATATATTATTAACTATACATATATATCTTTTATAATTGGCTAACCGTTTCATTAGGGTCAAGATACAAATTGATTAAAAAAAGTAAAATGTTATTTTGTAGCTCTTGTTCTGTAGTATGATAAAATAATTCCTTAAGCAAGAATTTCATTTGATCAGGAGCTCCATCTATAAGTATTAAACGTCCGGAGAAATTCTTAGCTTCTAATAATCTCGCTAATTCGATGGCAATTAAAGTTCCAAATGAATAACCGACAATTAGAAATTCTTTTTGACTTTGTATTTTCTCCAATACGTGCTAGAAAAATAAGAAAAAACATGTACGAAACTGTACGTAAAAATGGCGCGCATGCGTGCATGCGCGTATGTATAATCAAATATTTATTACTGTTTAAAGTTAAATATACAGCAATTTAAATAAAGATTTGAAATACATTATATAATAATTTCGTACAGGCAGAAGATATGCTGCTGATTTCATTACTGAACGAGTAACACCCGGCATATTAAGTATACCGTGTTGCAAACATATCGCCGAAGATTTAATTTTCGATCCTATCAGTTTATATACATTTGTACACCCGTCGGTTCCTGGTATAAGGAATATTTCACTCCCAGCAACTTCCCTCTCTGTAGCGAGTTTTACATAAATGTTTGGACTCAAGTCTGAATCGTTAAGCTTTTGAGTCAACATTTTTAAACCGTCCAAATCATTTACATTAGCTTCGGTGTCATCTTTCCCGTACATCTTTTTTTGTTCAGATGTATTTGTCAATTTTCTAAGTTTTGCAAAAGTGAGATTTCGAATATCTTGTGCCGTCAATAAAATATCGAATTCCCTCTCCAATGTCTGTTTAATCTCCACTGCCATCATTGAATCCATGCCTAGTTCAGCCAGTGATATGTTTGGCGCCGCCATGTTTGGATTCTTCAATCCTATTTTAAAAATTAGAGAAAGAATTAAATATTTACAAATGATTTTAATCTGATCTTACCTAATCTTCCAACTGCAATATAACAATTGTCAAAATTTACATTTTTGCAATAAAAATTTATTTTGTATAAGCAAATCTCTTACATAATACTTCTGAACTCACTCATAATGTTAATAACAGCTTCAAATGGATTCGTTGCTTGGCCAGAACTTTTTTTCTCAGCAACAACCATGCTGCTTACGATTGACCGATCTTGTAGCAAGAATGCTTCTAATGTGTCCAAGCAGGAGGATATTTCTTGTTGCAATGTACCACCAATAACAAGTTCTTTGTTGTCTTCTTGCATATCTGCGACAAGTCCAACGTCACCAATCGCGCCCCACTGTATAGCCAAACCATGTAAACCTTCTTTCATTCTTTTTTCACAAATTCTTTCCATTACGGAATTTGCCATTCCGTAATTTGTTTGGCCCGCGTTACCTCTTCCGCATGAAACGACAAAAAAACAGAACAGAAAAAACGACAAAATGTCGGAGCTGGGGACAAATTGTTCTGGATAATTCGTCCATCCTTTTCGTCGTCCATGCCTTTGATATAAAGGAATCTTCGAATGTTTGTGGGGACTGATTCTTAAATATGTCATCTTTTAACACAACTGCGAGATTGAATATAGCATCCACGGGACCATGTTCTTCAGCAAATTGTAATATAGATTTACAGTCTTCGTATTTCGAAGTATCAGCAGTTGCAACGATTTGAACATTCACACCGTACGATAGCCATAACGTTATTCTTGATTGTTGATAACCGTTTTTTATCCCAGTTCGCGAAGTCAATACTAGGTTTCTTGCGCCACGTAATAATAACCAATCAATTAATTCTAGACCGAAACCACCCAGACCACCTATAACGATGTAGCATTTATGTTCCAGACAGTAGTACCGGGGATGTGCAAGTATAGGTACATCCAGTTCATCTTCTTTTTGAATTTTTATCATTATCTGCAAATAACATTATATTATATTTTAAAGTGTCAGGAAAAGGATAAGATGGACATAAAAAATGAGAAGCTATTATAAAAAATGAAGATTACAGATAGAAAACTATAAGAACGAATAAATTATCAAATAAAATGTAGTTGTGTGTAAAATAACAAAATAAAAACAAATTTAAAAGAATCGATAAAAAACCTTTAAAAGAAGGAGAATTTTTCCAAATGTAATGTAAAGAGGAAAGGAGCACAATGGATAACTTTTACATATTACAACATAGTTAAGAAGATACAATACATAAAAAAAAAGCTTTTTTATTTTAAAATCTCTTGATAAAAATACTTAAAGTGGAAAAGTTTGCGTCACAACTTACGTTTAATATTAAGTTTTAATTAAGAAAAACAGAGAGAAATATTCTCAGCATAGAAATGTTTGCGTTTCAAAATATAAACACGAAACAAGAGTGATTTTGATTTATATTAAATAATTCTAATATTAAAGATAATACAATGGAAACAAAAGCTGTATGCATATTTTTGAGAATTTAATATTTCAATTCTAATTATACTTTCTCTATTGTACATATACTAAAAAATGTTCATACCTTTCCAATATGCTTTCCAGCAGCCATATATCTAAAAGCAGTTTCTATTTCATCCTTTTCGAAGACCTTTCTGCATAATGGTTTGATGGTGTCATTCTTTAAGCCTTCTTTTAATTTATTCCACATTATTGCCTTACTCTCTGGTTCTGCAGAAAATAACTTATCCAATAAAATGCCATGAAAACTAATGCCTTTTGAAAATGCAAATATTTCTAAAGGATTATTGGAGACCATATCAAACTTTCCAATCTCGAGAAAACGACCACCCTTTGCTAAGCAACGGACGGACGCTTGCAGTTTCTCTTCAGCTAAAGAATTCAATACAATATCCACTCCACGACCTGTCGTTCCCTGAATAATCATTCCTTCGAAGCTCGTATCACGAGAATTTCCGATGTGATCCTCGGGAATAGAGGGAAACGTTTCTCTTATAAAGTCTCGTTTCTCGATACTCCCAACCGTCGTAAACACTTCGCAACCCTCGTAAAGGGCAAGATGAATGGCAGCTTGACCGACACCTCCCGTACCAGAGTGAATCAACACTTTGTCGTCTTTTTTCATTTTACCGCTCAAATACAAAGCGTATAGCACGTGCTATATACACAAGGAACCGTCGCGGCGTCTTCCAGCGTCCATTTGTCGGGTATGATCCAAGTAAGATATTTGTCAAACATGCGAATATTTGTCATTCCTCTGAAAATAATATAACTTAGAAATTCATATAGAAATATTATAAATTATATGTGAAATATAGCAATTTTTTCATTTTTTTCATCAAAAACGTTTCTAATTTAAATATAAGAAATGTATTTCATATTGTTTACTTTTAGATATTTATTTTTAGTTTATTATTAGAATTATTTTGAAGAATATATTTACATTTTTCTAAGAATATATTCACACACATATTAAGATTCTATCAAGTTTCTATCACCAATATTCACTTACCCCGTTGAACACAATCCCATTATTCTTTGCCCAGTTTTACTAAACCCAACAAATTCCATTCCAATTAAAGAATTATTATTTCGTTCGGTTGTAATAGATTCGGTCGTGAGTCTACCGCTAGTTATCATGACATCTCTAAAATTGATAGATGCATAGACTACTCTTACAAGATTTTCTTCATCATTGTTGAAAGATATCCTACTTTGCATCCAACAAAGAGTACTCAGATCACCTCGCACCTAAATATAAATAAAATAAATAAATAACAAGTTATTTTAAGTCTTTTAAAGTTACAGTAAGAAAAACTATTACATAATTTATGAAGGAATGTATCACAAATTATCACTATTTCAATCGAGAGGTAAACCGCTGAAGGCATTGCGGTGTACAGATTTGAGGCATTACTGGGCATTGCTTGGGCATTACTTGGGCATTATTAAGTTTTATTGAAGTATTAATGCGTATTATGGACGTTATTAAAGTATTATTAAGTCTTTTTTTCCAAATAATAATTTTAAATTTATTAAAATTTAAATTATTAAATTTTCAAAATTTAGCAGTAATGCCCAGGAATTGGGCATTAGTAGGCATTAGTGTACATAATTTTGATCAGCGGACCCTCGATTTCAATTTTCCTAAATACCGAAATTTCTTGAAATCGTACCATTTGAGACACATAAGCACTCTCTACGAGTTTTGGTTCTAATAATGGTAATGGAAAATGTCTGTAGGATCCCCAAATGCCGGAACGTATAACATTGATGGGTAAATCCAGCTGTAGTTGCCTCATGTATAACGATTCTTGCAATGAAAAAGCAGGCGCATCTCCATCTTGAATAAATACACTTCTAATCATTTCACCACCCGGTTCTTTTCGCAAACAATTGACAAGGCCGAGTAGACCGCATTCAAAGTCCCCTTCTGCGATGATTATAATCCTCGTATTTGTGTTGTCATTTTCCACGTTCATGAATGATTTGATCTTATTTACCCACGAGAATTCGTAATTGTTTACATGTACAATCTGCTGATTCGTCTTAAAATCTTGTATTTTTCTTAATAATATAATTGTCTTATCGTTGGTGCGTTTTTCCAAGATTACTTTTAATCCATATTTGTCCAGACATGAATAATCGTAAATAGCATCTAACTCTTCCAATGTCAGAAGAAATCCCTTTGGCATTATAGCAGACAACAATTGTTCGTATAAATTGTTTCTATTTTTTGTTAAAATTCCGAAACCTATAATCATCAAACAATTTTCATTTTTTGTCAGTTTTTCAAATTCCATCGTAGAAATATTGTCGGGCAAAGATATATCTTTGAATCGTTCGTTGATCGTTACTATTTTGATATTGTAACGAATTTGCGGTAAGTCGTCTAAAATTTTATAAACATGTAAAGAACTTAAATTCTCCGGCATCATTTGATCGCTATTTTCGATAAATTCGATGACTTTTACGTTTATTATGTTGTGACACTCAAGTGCAACGTGCACCGACATTCTTATTGCATCTTGCAAAGGTATCACATTTAGATCTCGATGAGCAACAAACTTGCATTCTTCGAAAACGGGGTTGGTTACATTTTGTCGACGAGATATAGCTGCAGCTACGAGGCCGTGTATTTCTATTCCTCCAGATATCAAAACATCTAAGTGTTTATAATTTTGTACAAGGACTTCTGCGGATATAAAGACAATAGCATATAAAGTATATATTTTTCGAAAAATAATATTCGATTAAATATGTATATAATTACATTTATAATACTGTAAACTTACGGTTTTTTTCATTGGAAAGTTTTTCAATATATTTTATGTGAAATTTTGGATCGATTACCATTTTACGAATTCTTGTTGGTACAAAAAGGCTTCTTGAATTCTGCCCTAAAATCATCATCTGCAACATATTGTCCATAAATGTTACCCAATTGTTAGTCCAGGCAATATGACCATTCTTTCCTGTGATTGACGCGCTTCTTAATCCACAAAATTCGCCGGTATATTGATAACCACGAAGTTTTAATTCTTTGTAAATATCTTTTATATTCATCTCCTCTTTATCATTGTCATTTCGATCAACAAATGTGCTACATATTTTCTCGTCTTCAATATTAACTGGAATTCGTACTGTTCCAGTGACGACTGCACTGTCCCTTTCGATTATTTCGAATTTGCAACTACCTATAAGAATATAATTATCAATTTCTTGTATAAATATTTAATTTACAAACGGAAATTTTATTCCATGTCTTATAACGAGATTCTATAAGCTATGTTTCATAACGAGAGGATGTTTTTAACGAAGGTTTTTAAATTTCATCCAGCCTTCAATCCTGGAAAGGAAATACCAATCATTGTATGCAATTTGCAAGTTAAATAAATGAAAATAAATTTTAATTTTAATGAAAGTGATCCCATAGCATTATTAATGGTCAAATACGCGATAGATCTGATATGCATTTGCGTCAGAAACTTACAATTAGATATTTTGGATAATCAATAGGTTTAATGAATTACAGAAAATTAACTTAGCTATGATATCTTTAAATTGCAATCTTTCGAGCATAGATTTTAGCAATACATTAATTAAAATAGCAAAAGTAAAAATAAAAATGAGAATAAAATGGGTATAAAAATCAAACAAATCAACAAAATTAACAATATATTTTTTACTGTAAATTGACAGTAGAAACGAAAATTTCTTGATTATGTTTACTTTCTCAGCAGAATACAAGCTTAATGCAGTACCAATATATTATAATTTTTGCTCATATCTACTGCTACTTTATTGGTAAACTGTTAATAATTTGTTTATTAGATACAAATCTTTTCTAAATTTTTTTTTAACTGAATTTTTTAGCTTATTCATATTTTACGTCTTAAGAAACTTTTACCTTTTTATATATCTAGATCACAAAATTATTTTAATTATACAAGTTACCTTTTTGGATTATAAGAGTTAAATGACTGGATTTTGCTTTGACAGAACTGTAGAACGTAGGAAATTGACATCTTCAAATACAATTGGTATATCGAGATAATTTTGCTTTTTTAACTAGCCGATCATTTGCCATATAAGGAAAAGATATCCTGTAGCCGATAATAATTTTTTTCTATTAATGACATGTCCAGTCATATATATAAATTCTTCATCTAATAAATTAATGTTAACATTTACTTCCCCAATGTTAAGTTTTTTTTGTCCGAAATAATGGTATACATACCAATCTTCGGAATGATCCCATCTGTAAAACGTGTTATTAATTTAACAATATATAAAACATTAGCCTTATTAGTGTTTAACGTCGTTAAAAATAATGCAATTTAATTTTCTGTTTTTTAAAATTCTGCTATTTTTCTGTAGTAAACATAACGTTGAAGAATCTTATGTTACATTAAGCAAAATTTACCTTATAAGATGAGAAATCATAGGTGTACTACGACTCACAGGAAATTTAACTTCCGGATATAGATTTGCGATTTGCAGCTGTAATCCTGCATTATAAAGTTTTCCAATTCCGTGTAAAAATATTTCAACATTAGGTTTGTGAGGGAATTTGTACAACGCAACATTTGTTACAGTTGCCTTTAACGAATTATTAAGAATGTATTGTAGAATGTCGTGCGGCGCTATCTCAATCGTCACCGCATCGTTTGGAATAAAACGCACAGCTTCTGAAAATACTACCGGGGCTAACAGATTATTTGTATAATATTTTGCTAGATACGAGATATTTGGAGATGTACTGAACCATTTGTAGGATTCATTCAACATGTTCAACCACTTTGAGCTCGGAGAGGCATTCTGTGGCAATATCTGATTCAAGTATTCCAAAAGTTTAAAGCCGACGGCACACGGTACGATTTTTCGTACTGGATTTGATAAGATTTAGTAAAATACTAAAAATTCACCAATCAGAATGCAGCATTTCTAATATTTTACTAAATCTTATCAAATCCAGTACGAAAAATTGTACCGTGTGCCGTAGGCTTAACTCTCGCAGACTCGACGTAACGACTGTGAAAAGGTACATGTCCACAGGAAATTTCTCGTACAGAAATATTGTCATTCTAAACAGAAAGGAATTTTGTTTAAATAAATTCATTTATTTAATTCAACATAATTATAAACATAGATATATTATTTGTACTTTTTAAGTGTTTCCAAACCTGTAGTTTAGCAAGGAATGCTCTCACAGAGCTTGTTGGTCCACTCACAATATAATTATACGAACTATTGTAACAAGCTATATCGATATCCGATGGACACATATTCTTCATAGTTTTAAAATCTAAATTAATTTCAGCCATCAAGCCACCTATTATTTTTGACTTAAGAAATGCTAAACCGACATAATATGCCAACAAGATAGTTTCTTGGGCCGTCAAGCATCCATCGGCATATCCACAAACCAATTCGCCAATGGAATGACCCATTATAACATCAGGAGTGATACTAATACTTATTAAGAGATCAACTATTCCGATCTATGATATACGTAATTTTTTTATATATTTCAACACTTTCTATTTTTCTTTTAAATAAAATAATATTATAAAATATTACAAATTTAACTTTCTGCATACAATTATGTAAGATATAAAAAGCTCTTTTCAACTTCAATTTTTTTACAAGAATTTTGAGTTTTTATAAAATACTGATCTTTAAAGATACGACGCTTCATTAGATAATACAAAAAAATTCTGCAATATATAGACGATATATTTTTGTTCATACCTGTAATCCAATAAGACCTACAAATAAGTTGACTACGTTATCGAAAATATATTTGTCTTTATTTATTAGAATATCTGTGACAGATATATCATAAGGTTTCAAAACAGTATCGCATTTTTGGATTGCTTTAGCGAATACTGGAAATTCCATTAAAGCTCGACCTATATATATGTATCAATATTTAAAAGGATATAATTATATTACATACGTTGTCGATAAATTATTTTAAGTAATGTAATAATTTTACATAATTAATCTAAACATATACATAAGTGAAAAAACATACATAATTTCTAGAAATCGCTTATCTTTGTCTTGCATACGCTTTCTATAGTATCATTATTATTAGGATTATAACTAACAAGTTCCCGCCGCTCATAATTAAATGGCTTTAGCTGCAAATGTAGTGAAGTTAGGCATTTGTCAATAAAATTGAGTGCGCAAAGATTCATTTTTTGTGAAAGAGATATTTTTTTAATCGATTTAAAATTAAATGTGATAAGTTGTTTTTTCGACATGTACTTCTTCACTACTTTGATTTAAATAAAACTGCAGCTGAAGCTCATCGATTAATTTTTGAAATACACACTTCTCCAATTACGAAGAAGTCCAAAAATGCATCGATCAATGGATTGCTTTAAAAAACAAGTCATTCTATTGTCGTGGAATCCAACTTTTGCAAAAAAGATGGAAAAAAGTCATAGAAAACAATGGATTATATTTTGATTAATGTATTAATTCATTTTCTTATTGAAATAAATGCATTTTTCAAGTAAAAATACGGCGGGAACTTAGTTATACACCTAATATATTTTAGTTTAGTTCGTATCAAAGGATAGACTTTTTACATCTAAATCTAACTTAAGCAATTATTTAATAAAAATTTACAAACTGGAAATATTATAATTGTTAATTTTATTGTATGTAAGAATATATATATATATATATATATATATATATATATACTGTATATATACTGTATATATACTGTATATATATATATATATATACTGTATATATATATATATATATATATATATATATATATACAGTATATACACATAATATATACATATATATATATATATATATATATATATATATATATATATATACATATATATATATATATATATATATATATATATACAGGGTTTAGCAAAAGTGTGGAAACCCCTTAATATTTCGAAAAATACGCATTTTAAAAAAAAAACGTTTCATACAAACAATTATAGGGTTTTATGTGGCGCATTACACAGCAACATTATTATGACCTCGAATAGCGTTGTCAAGGTTATGTGAAGGTCACCTCCAACTTTTTAAATGGGACACCCTATATGCTTTTGCATATTCTTGTAGCTTATCTCGAGAGCTTTCCAAAACACTATAATTAAGTTAGTTTTCATTAAGTACTTTCCGAGTTATGAGGCTTGAAATCATTTCTTAATTTTACATAAACCGTAAAATATCTAGTAAAATATTCATTTTTCGATTATCTTACCTTAATACTTTTATGTACAAAATAATCCCATTTAAAAAGTTGGAGGTGACCTTCACATAATCTTGACAACGCTATTCGAGGTCATAATAATGTTGCTGTGTAATGCGCCACATAAAACCCTATAACTTTTGTATGAAACATTTTTTTTGAAAATGCGTATTTTTCGAAACATTAAGGGGTTTCCACACTTTTGGCAAACCCTGTATAATTTAAAAATCGTTAAACGTTAATTCCAAATAAACATCTTAATAGTAATTATTACATTATAATATATTTAATTTACTTGCCCATATTAAAACACTGAGATCCAATTCCAGAAAATATGAAGCAAATCGGTCTTTTCGTATATAAATTGCATCTCCTTTTAATTATTGCATTATCATTTTGGATCCAGCAATTATGTATCCTCTGTAAGGATGATCTTTTATAGTGCCGCTATGAATATGCAGGAGAGATATATATTCTACATCTACTGACCGACTCTGTACCTAAAAATATATATTAATTATAATATATCTTTAATATAATTGTAAAAGTATAATTATCTTATAACATTTTAATAGATTATTTTTCTTTAAAATTAATTATAACTAGAAATTTATTATTAGATAAGCAAATGTTTTATATATTTGATTTTGAAAAATCTGAGTGCTTTTAAAATATTCTATAATTTATTTCGTTGCCATGTTGGATATTATTTAATCTTTATTACTTTATTCAAATAGATATATTAACAGATACGTTTCGAGAACAATCGATTTTAATATGTCTTAGACCTGTGCATATAATATTCTACTCTTTTTCTCGTTTTTATTGACTAAAACCAATTTGAATTTATCTCTATAACTTTTTTATCTAGATGTCATTATTAAAATTAGTTTTTTAATACGATTAATATATTTTAATTAAATATAATTTATTTTTCATGATAATGATTTTTTAAATTCTTTAACAAGCGACGCGGTAGCATCGCGACGCCAAGTACATAAAAAACAGGAACCGAGCATTGAGAGTCACTGTTCTCGACGCGGCGCTACCAGAGTAGCTTATCCGGAATTTCACGTCAAGTACTTTCGGTTAAGATATTTAATAAACTAAAGCCGTAATCAAAAATCTAACCACACTTTTATGATATAATATGAATATAAGCTTTCGAATGCGACCAGTTTGAATAAAATCGGTGCAGTCAATCCCGAGAAATGATGATATCGCATATCAAAATTGTGACATTTTACATTCTCCTCCATCAGGACTTTCTTTAGACTCACGTACGTATGCTCGCACGCACACAATCAAAGCGAGTTTGTCCTTCAAGCGGCGTTCACACCGTGCATATACGATTCGCTGGGTGTGCAAAATGCTTTAAAAGCAAATCATATGTATGTATGTGCGTGCATACATGTGATATGTACGTGTATATGTGTAGGTGAGATATGTGCATAGGTGAGAGATTAATTTATCGTATAGTAATCAAAAACTACCCTTTCGAGGTGGAATTTTAAATCCCCAAAAACTTTTTAAAAGAAGGTAAAAAAAGGGTGCCAAGTTCATGCACAAATTGTATCTAACTGTTGTCTTATCTACAAAAATAGTGATATATAAAAATTGCGCAAATTAAGGATAAAAATTTGTACAAGTTAACTTGTACAAATTAATATAAAACAAAAAAGTAAAAAAAATTTAATTAAAAAACTTGGCACTGCCAATTTTATTATATTATATAGTATATTGTTCAGCTTAAAAGTCTAAATATCCAAATATAAATCAATATAAATTAATTAAAGAAATTAAGTCATTAAATTTAAATGTTAGACTATGATAATTAAAATTAATAATCAGAATATGTTCCAATTTTTAAAATATATATTTAATTAGAATATGTGTCAATTTTTAAGGCAGCGCCAAGTTTTTTAATTAAATTTTTTTTATTTTTTTGTTTTTACTTTTTACTAAATAGGAAATCGGATCGTTTACATTATAAACAAATATATACTTAATAAAATGTAAAATCTTAGACATTATGTAATTAAATTTTTAATCTGTGTTTGATTACAATCCGGGCACGCCAAGTTTTCATAACTTACTTCGATTTAAAGACTGTGCGATTTAAAACTTGTGTAAAATGTTTTTTTTAAAATTATATACATTATATAAATATGTTTTAGGGATTAAAAGAATCCTAATTCTCCTTTAGCGTTGATTTGAAATATTTTACAAATCAAGTTAATTTCTTAGGGAGAATTTATGTATAATATTTCTACAATGTAAAATTGATATTTCATGACAAATATATCAAATTTACAAATTGCTCTTAAGTATTGGCTAATAGTAATTATTGATTTCCTATTTAGTTTTGATATTTTATTTTTTAATATTTTTTTATGAAAATTATTTGTTGAGGTTTTGTTTCTTAGAAAAATGGTTTTGTGAGGGAAAATTATTGTAAATTATTCTGAAAGACTTTTTTCATTAACCATTTTGTTGCATACAAGGTAGAATATTTTTTATGTACTTGGCGTACTTTTTTTATCTTTGTAAGGTTTTTTAGAGGTAATAAACAAATTTTTAAATCATTTTTACCTTTTATTTCGTATTAATATATTTTTTTATCCTTTCCGTTAAATTATTTAATAGTAGTATATACTTACGTCATCTAACAAGATTTTAACTGCATCTTTGGTACGTCCAGATATAACTACAAGCTTAGGTAAATTATTATTTGTTTCATTGACTTTAATTTTCGAATTTGATTTCAATAATAAATGGCAATTAGCATCACCAAATCCGAAGGAATTAATACCGACGTAGCCACCCTTCCATTCTGTCGGTTCAGTGACTATTTTTACTCTTCCTTCAATGATAGCAGTCATATTCTTTCGTAGATGTTTTAAATGTATAGTAGGAGGGAGTATACCAGTTTCCATCGCTATTAAAACCTTTACAAGATAAATATACTTGTTATTATGCACATAGATAATAATATCTTAGTCTTATAATTGTAATAAATCATAATTATAATAAATAATAAAAACTGACAGATAAATAAAAATTATAAAAGTTTATATATACATTAGATTACATAGATGTATTAACTCTATTTTGTAAACCTTTGTGGTAAACCTTACCTTCACAATTTGACAATGACCGCTAGCGGGTTCAGAATGTCCAATATTCGATTTTACTGAACCTACTAATAGAGGAAAGTCTCTTTTGATGCATAAAGCTTCGTCGATTGCTTGAAGCTCCACGGGATCGCCGGCTACAGTGCCAGTTGCATGAGCCTCTAGGTAAGATAGCTCAAGAGGCGAAACGTTACATTCTTTGTAAAATTCTCCCAATAATAATTTTTGTTTATCTAATGATGGAAAAGTAATTCCTTCTTCTTTAAAACCATCGCAGTTGGTTTTACCATAAACAAAAGTCGCATAAATTCTTTTTGCATCCTTTGCTTTTTGCAGGTATACTGCTATAGCCGCATCACTACGCATGTAACCGGAACCTTTTTCATCGTAAGGTCTACAGTAGCCATCGCCAGATAAAACTCCTAAAATAATATCAATAATTTATTTCGATTGAATATAAAAAATTTAATTTATTTTTTTATTCCCAGTTTCTTAATTAATATATCAAATATTTGGAAACTTCGATAAATATATAAAATAAGCGAATCAGATATATTGGTATATTTTGAAAAAAGAAATTATTAGATCAAATATTGTGTTAATTAATGCATCATTAAATAAGTTATACCATTTAACAATCTCAAATTGACACTAGCGACAATAGCGGCGTCGCAAAATCCAGATCGAATCAAATTGTAAGCTTCCACCATACCAAAATTGCTCGAGCAACATGCAGTATCGATGTTATACGATGGTCCAGTAACGTTGAGCCAGTTAGAAATTCTATTTGCCAACATACTTTTACTGCAACCAAGTATGGGTAATCCAGCAATCTAATTACGATACAGTTTTTATATTAAAAATATTTTTTTTACAATATCCTTGTATATACATATTAATACGTTCATACATGCATGTTTTTCTTATCGATTTTTCTTATCGAATTGAGTTAAATTGTTGACATATATGAGTCTGGAATAGTAAAATTATTAACATACATGAGGCTTTTCGTATATTATATCCAGATATGTATCAGAAATTGACATTGCTGTGATAATTCCCGTCCTTGTCCCCTGCAGTTCTGCGGGATTGACACCTGCGTCAATAATTGCTGTATAGGTGTTTTCGAGCAATATTATAGCTCCAGGATCAAGCGTATGAGCTTCTGCGGCTGATATATTAAAAAATTTTGCATCAAATTTTTCTATATTGTTCATTTTTCCTATTCGAGGAGGCATTTCATACATATCTGTCAAAATTAAAAAAATGATTTACATGAAAATAACATATATTTAAATCATAATCAATCAATAATTTCTACATTCTTAAACATGGGCAAGATATTTTTAAGAATAGACGATATCTTTCGATTATTTTTCATTTTAACATCAACCAGCAAGAAACTTTCGAATATGTTATAATAAAAATGATTTACGTAAATATAAATTGCACATAGAATATTAATTGTCAATTTTAATGTTATATTTATAAGTAAACCGCATATAGATATTGTAAATTCCTGAGTATCATTAATATATATTTTATGAGATATAAGTATTATCTTTTTAAATATAAAGAACAATGATATTCTTACCCAGGAAAGAAGTTTACATATACATATAATTATATAAAATTATATACATATAAAATATATATACAAGGTGTATCAAAAGTCTGGAAACGATCGAATATTTCATAAACTATGCATTTTAGAAAGAAATGTTTCAGACAAAAGTTGTATGGCTTAAAGGGGGCCATAAGAGAGTGTCATAAATTTGACCTTGAAAAGTCGTTTGAAAGTCATGTGAAGGTCACTTTCAATTTTTTAAACGGAACTCCCTATTTTTTATTACTTATTCTTATAGTTTATCTCGAAAGCTTTCCAAAACACTATAATAAAGTATTTCTTCATTGAATACTTTTCGAGTTATGAGGCTTAAAATATCTTAATTTTACATAAACCATAAAATATCAAGTAAAATATTTATTTTTCCATTATCTCACCTTAATATTTTTATGTACAAAATAATGAGAGGAATCAATTGGTGTAAAGAAAAAACATAGGTTTTTAAGAAAAAATATGTAATTTGCAATTAACAATTACACATTTTTTCTTAGAAACAATTATGTATTTTCTTTACACCAATTGATTCCTCTCATTATTTTGTACATAAAAGTATTAAGGTAAGATAATCGAAAAATGAATATTTTACAAGATATTTTACAGTTTATGTAAAATTAAGAAATAATTTCAAGCCTCATAACTCGGAAAGCACTTAATGAAAACTAACTTAATTATAGTGTTTTGGAAAGCTCTCGAAATGAGCTACAAGAATATGCAAAAGCATATAGGATGTCCCATTTACAAAGTTGGAGGTGACCTTCAGCTGATTCTTCAAGGTCAAACTAATGGCATCGTCTTATGTCCCCCTCGAAACCATACAACTATTGTCTGAAACATTTTTCCCAATCGCTTTTACTTTAAGAGATATTCAGCAGCATCACTTAAAATGACACACCCTGTATATGTCTTCTTACTCTTGTCTAATCGCTGTCTGTATATACATATATATATATATATATATATATATATATATATATATATATATATATATATATATAAAATATATATATATATTAAAATGGGTCACCCTGTATATATATATATATATATGTATATATGTATATATATGTATATATATATATATATATATATATATATATATATATATATATATACACATATATATACATATATACATATATATATATATATACAGGGTGACCCATTTTAACTTAGGCAGCCAAATAACTCGAAAAATAAGCAAGATAGAGAAAAATGTTTTAGACAAAAGTTGTATGGTTTCGAGGGGGCCATAAGATGGTATCATTGGTTTGACCTTGAAGAGTCATTTGAAGGTCACGTGAAGGTCACTTCAATTTTTTTAAATGGAATACCCTATATATTTTTGTACATTCTTGTAGCTTATTTCGAGAGCTTTCCAAAACACTATAATTAAGTACCTTTCCGTTAAGTACTTTTTGAGTTATGATGCTTGAAATAATTTCTTAATTTTACATAAACCGTAAAATATCTTGTAAAATATTCATTTTTCGATTATCTTACCTTAATACTTTTATGTACAAAATAATGAGAGGAATCAATTGGTGTAAAGAAAACACATAGTTGTTTTTAAGAAAAAATATGGAATTGTTAATTGCAAATTTATTATGTTTTCCGCATTATTCAATCGAACACATGATCGCGTTCGATAGCGCCAGTAGTACCTTAACCTACCGCAACCTACCATGACAAAAAACTGCTTGCAGTCGCCGAGTAATTATCGTCGCATTGTCGCGTCGTCGCGTCGTGTAGTAACGTGTCCGCGTGTTTCTTTCATCGAGTGATTTTTAATCGCCAACAGTTATTATTCGACAGTGATTAATAGTGATTAGTGATAGAGTCATTAGTAAATTTCTCGTCTCATCGAGTGAGTAAATAAATGTGATTACGTTAAAGTTTATAAAAAAATACAGTTCATGAAAGAAGAAAAACTTTCAGTTAATAATTTAGTGTGGATTTCTTGTCTTTTGCAACGTGATATCTACGTTAAATTTGAGAACGTACGATCTACACTGAAAAAATTATTTTTTTGACTGCCACCAAAATATTTAGTACACACATTTTGGTTGACGGTATAAAATATTTTACTTATACTAACCATATTTATCATAGAGAAAACAAAATTCAAAAATTCATTAAAATTAGCGCAACCAAATTATTTGCTTAATTTCTTTAGTTTTTTTTTACAGGCAAATTATCATCTTTACAAGACTTTATTATTAAGTAATATTTAAAAAATTATTATTAAGTACATTTATCTTAAAAAGAAGTGTTTAATAAAAATTTATAATTATATATATACATATAGTGTTAAAAAAGTCTGGACACGGTCGAATATCTCGATAAGGAAGAGTTTTACTAGAAAGTGTTTCAGACAAAAGTTGTATGGCTTCGAGGGGGACATAACATGATACCATTAGTTTTACCCTAAAGAGTCACGTGAAGGTCACCTCCAACTTTTTAAATGGGACACCCTATATACTTTTACATATTTTTGTAGCTCATCTCAAGAGCTTTCCAAAACACTATAATTAAGTTAGTTTTCGTTAAGTACTTTCCGAGTTATGAGACTTGAAATCATTTCTTAATTTTACATAAACCGTAAAATATTTTGTAAAATATTCATTTTTCGATTATCTTACCTTAATACTTTTATGTACAAAATAATGAGAGGAATCAATTGGTGTAAAGAAAATACATAGTTATTTTTAAGAAAAAATATGTAATTGTTAATTGCAAATTACATATTTTTTCTTCGAAACAACTATGTTTTTTCTTTACACCAATTGATTCCTCTCATTATTTTGTACATAAAAGTATTAAGATAAGATAATCGAAAAATGAATATTTTACTAGATATTTTATTGTTTTATGTAAAATTAAGAAATGATTTCAACCTCATAACTCGGAAAGTACTTAATGAAAAATAACATAATTATAGTGTTTTGAAAAGCTCTTGAGATGAGCTACAAAAATGTGTAAAAGTATATAGGGTGTCCCATTTAAAAAGTTGGAGGTGACCTTCACGTAACCTGCAGGTGACTCTTTAGGGTCAAACTAATGACACCATCTTATGTCCCCCTCGAAGCCATACAACTTTTGTCTGAAACACTTTCTAGTAAAACTCTTCCTTATCGAGATATTCGACCGTGTCCAGACTTTTTTAACACCCAATATATATATATAATATAAATATTATTTTTGTGAAATCTGACGGTTATTTTTTCGTCGCACTTTTAGCGGCAGATAGTATTTCATGATGAGGCGGGAGGCGGAAGGGACCAAGCGAGTGCGCGCCTTTGTACGCGCCTTAATACATACGCACTTCGAGTTGCGCGTGATCATACCGGTAAAAAGATCTTGTCAGTACAAGTCGATACGCAGTACGCAGCGTTTGGCAAGATCCAGTTCAAGATCCTAGTAGAAGTTTTTTCTTGTGTCTTGTGGAGTTTAGTTTTACTAAAATTAGTGTCTTGTGGAGTTTAGTTTTGCTAAATTGTGTTAAAATCATGAAACGGGATATTAATGACGATCAAGAATTTATTAAAACGACATTAAATGACTGGAAATTATCAAAATGGTATGATCGATTTATTGGTAAGTACTTATTAAATACGCACATATAATTATATGTTGAATTTTATCATTTTTATCAGATGTAACAATAATTAACATATCGATATCTTGCTTTAGACTATATATATTTAGCATGTTAACATCTTGTTTCATTAAAGTATAAAGTATATGTACATTAGAATACGCATTTTTTAGTCTGTTTTTTAGTTCTGTTGCCGGGTGTTTGTTAAACTTGCGAGAGTGAAATAATTGATTTATGATGAAAGTGTCTTTAACCTATAATACACAAATTGTTGCATTGTTGATTAAGGCTACAGTCAAGCGTGCGCTACGAATAGTGAATCTAGAATGGATACGCTGGCAGCAACAAATTATTTTACATAGAGTATAGTTCGACGTTCGGCCCCTCGATCCTCGACTGTTCCACAGGAACGCCGAGCTATACTCTCTATGCGAGATAATTTGCTGCTGCCAGCGTATCCATTCTGGCATCACTGTTCGTAGTGCACGTTGACCGTAACCTAAAACAAGGACGGACTCGTCGCAACATTCGACTGTTTATACTCTCACGATCTTATTGTTAGTCGGCGATAAAAAAAAGTGCGCATTCCACTTATTCCAGTGTAATAAATAATTCAGTATATTTCGTCGATTTAGAACACATTTTTGAGAGATTTAGTGTATTTATTGACCGATACGGTTTAAATAATTGTAAATGAAAACAAGGCTAGATTTAAGTTTAATCGTTAAACAATATTAATTTTCTTTAATTCTTTTATTCGTATCTCATGTTTTAGAGGAAGACATTGATAAAGAAGCTTTTCTGAATATAAGTGAAATTGAAATAGCACGAATAATAACTACGATTGGAGGGATTCGCTGTTTTCTTGAGAAAAGAAGATTATTGATAGACAGTATAAAATTGGTAAGATAAAAATTTTTATGCTTTTCGAAATATTAAAAAACAGTAAAGAATGAATTAAATTGTAAATGTTTGGAAAAATTAATATCTGATACCTTTATAGGAAAAATTACTAAAAGTATCAAATGACGACAATGATGATAATCAATTGATACAGTTACAATGTCAAAATAATGAAAAAGAGCCTCAAGAATCAAATAAACAAAAAGAAGCAAGATTTTCTAAATTATCCTGTAGTGATGCACAACCTTCGGTATGTTTAATAAAATATTTCTTTTCTTAAAAATTTGAATAACTAATAAAAATAAAGCAATAAATATTATAAAACAATAAAATATATAAAATATATAAAAAATATATAAATAATATATAAAATATATAAAAAATATATAATATATAAAATATATAAAATTATAAAATATATATATAAAATATTTAAAATAGTTATATATAAAAATATAAATAGTTATGTATAAAAATATATAAAAAATATATGTATATAAATATAAAATCGAGTTGTAAACAATAAATGTAAAATATAATTACTTAATTGAAAGAAATATATTTATTAATGCTTTTGTTTTGTTTTTTTAGACATCGTGTGCACAAAGAAATCCCTTGAAAGATAAAACAACACAAATATTAAATACAACTTCAATTGATGACTTTCATAGTGAACATTATAACACTGGGAATATATTAAACGATTCATCAGATGAATGTACGAGTACCGAAGAAGATAATAAAAATTCAGCACTAAAGGAATGTGATAATATTAAGGAAAGTGGGTCAGAAAAAAGTAATAACAATCAGAACAAATTTAACATTTCATACACCTTAAATCATTCTACATCAATTCAAAATGCGGTAATGTTTTCATGCAAAATACAATTTTATAAATATTTTATTAATTTTATAAATATTTTACAAATATTTTTTTTTATCATTTTAATAGGATTTGAGAAAACTATTACTAAGTTTTATAGATGGACAAATTATTATAAAATTTTATGAAAAGCATAACATACTCGATGAAACCAAACGTAGGAAGTTGACCGAACTTCTTGTTACTCAATTTATGTTTGCAAAATCTGTGGACGGGACAGAAATGTAATTGCTAAATATACATATATATGTATAAAATATTTATTCTATATTTATATTATTAATATATATATATATATATATATATATATATATATATATATATCATATAAATGTATTCTAATGTTCGTAGAGTTCGTTTGTTGAATGCTGATTTTGACATTGTATCGAAAAAGATCCAGAATTTGTTTCCAAATGAGCAACAGGCATTTTATTATGTTCCACCAAAATCTGAAGGACCTTCCCAAAAAATATCAAAAGGAAAATTACCGGATTTTTATCGAAATAAACTTGATGAATGTCGACAAATTGGACTTATAGAAAGAAAACGAAAGAGAACTAGTGAAAACATTAATAATTCAGATATTGAACTAAGCATTAATTCTGAAGGTAATAATAGAATATATGTAGTTAGTTCTGTAAGTTGTATTTTTTTAGATACGTTACAAATTTAATTAATATTACGATATATCTTGTAAAAGATTTTTAAGTTTAAAACTAAATTATTAAATTAAAATATAAATATAGCTAAACGTGTTTGCGAAACACATCTGCAATGGTTGCGGTATAATACAGCACCTTGGTCGTCTGTAAAAAAACATTGGAATGGATCTCGTGAACTGAGACATCAAAGTTTTATAAAACAAAAAGGAAATGTTTATGACATTTTTAACGAATACCCAGTGCTTAAACAAGAATTCGGTTACATGCTTGTATGTAATGAAAAATTTATTTTTACAATTTCTTTTTAAAAATTTGTATTATATATGTAGTTTTTTTTTCAGTTGGATGCTGATTATAATGCTTTAATTAATGAAAAATCTAATATTTACAACGAATGGCCCGAACTATCTAAAAAATTAGAAACATTACTAGAAAATCGAATCGTAAAAGATAAAACTTTTGCGAAGCAACTTGAAGAGATCCAATTATATGAAAAAGGAGATGGTAATAAAATTTTTAGTATATAATTAAAAAAAAATTAATTTATTGTAATTATTTAATTATGTTGAACAGAATGCAGAGATGCTGCATTGATTTCTTTAATATCGGTATTATGTCCTTCCAATGTGCGATTAAAGATACCAGGAGGAAAGATATGGCGACCCACTATAGCAGAATCAATGGATGCTTTTATTTGTCATATTAAAGTGAGAAATTTATTTAATCGACATTTTGTTATCAGATTCTAATGAAATCGATTAAATTTCATCTTTATATAAGATAATGTAAATACTAATTAAAAATTAATAATAAGAAGAATTTAAATTTATAGGTTCCAGGGGAATTGGAAAGAATAAAACGTCGAAGACAAGAGAGAGCCATTAAACAGAAAGAAACTCTACAGCCATATATAATTGCAATAGGCTCACAATTAACTGCAATTGAGACATTTTATATCATCATTGATGATATAATGTATAAAATGGAAAATGTGTTAAAAGCTGTTGATATCCTGTACAAGATTTTTCAAGTTCTTAATGTCAAATATCCATCCGCCTGTGAACAAGTTTGGCTTTTTATACAAACATATATTTATGGGCGAACAACAGAATGGGATAAGTATGACAAATCTGTCATGAATTTAATCGATCTTTTGAAAAGATTTTAAAGGCAAAATATAAAATATGATATCAATTTAGATTGAGAATTTGATTTATCATTTATTACATTAAAAGAAAGAAATTGTCGTTAATATAAAATTTTGATATTTATGCATTCATTAATTGATTTAATAATTGATTGATTTAATAATTGATTGATGTTAACTGTTCAATTTATAATTTAGTTTAACACAATTTAAGATAATTGTCATTGTGTTAAATTCTATATTAGGGATGCTAAGTTTATCGGTATTTATCGATACTATCGACAAGCACTAACAGCACAACAGTCGATAGTTGTCGATAAGGAAAATAATTTATCCATAACTATCGATAGTTTTCATGTAGGATTTCTGAACACGGCCTTTGACGATAACATTGTGTAAAAAACCACGACTCGATGCCATTGTATATCGAGATGTAGTAATGCGTTTCAAATATTATTGTCTTTCGCTTTTGTTGTCTTTCGCTACTGTCGTCTTTTGCTCTTATCGTCTTACTATTTATTATAATTAGTAGACAACGGATATATACTAAACATATAATATAAATATATAATATATATAAACCACCTGCAATCTAGAGAACCTAAAATTAAAAAAAATAAACAAACAATTAATAAAATTATCGATATTTGTCGACAGTATCGACAAGGATTTTGAAAACTATCGATAGTATCAACAAGCAAATTGTTTCGATATTTAACATCCCTATTCTATATATTTTATTACGTTATAATTCTATATATTATATTACGTATAGTAGTTTGACTGTTTCCAAAAATATATAGTATAGTTTGAAATGTCGTTAAGCGTTAAATGTAGTTATAAAAGTTTAAAAGTAATATTGATATGTATATGTGTGAATTGCTTTCACGCTATTTAAAATCTTATTTTCTATTTTAATAAGTTGTTTTTTAGACGTAAAAATAAATCTTGCGTTTGTGATTCTATCATTCATGATGTTCCGTTGCTATTTATGTGAGAGAGGATTCAAAAATATTGATCTGTTTATTCGTCATTTTTCTGTAATTCACAAATTTGAAACATGTATCAATCGTTTCACATGTATGCAAAATGACTGTTACCGCATTTTTCAAAATATTAATGTTTTTAAAAATCATTTGATTATTGATCATTCAGAAGATAATCAAAGATCTTTAAATGTATTAAGAATTTCTGCTGTTGATATATCAGCCCCAAGTGATAATAGTAACAGGGATTTTGATCTTACTTCCGACTCATTTGAAAGTGAACAAGAATTTATTAATGATTTTGACAATACTGAACAGAATCTTATTGACTTAAAAAAACAATTACAACATGAAGCTGCAAAGTTTGTATCTAGTTTTTATAATGAATTGTCAATGAATAGAACGCATGTGCAAACGATTGTTGATTCTACACGTATATTTGTCAACAAAATAATATTTTCATATCTGAAGCCAAATGTTCTAAATTTTACCAAAAATGTCGATGCAATCCAGTATAATATTGAGCAAGTCTTCAACTTATTTGAAAATCCATTCGATTCACTTGATTCAGAATTCAAACGGTTTAAATACTTTAAAGAACGAGGTACTTTAATAGAACCAGAATCGTACGTAATTGGACAACAAACTATTGGTAAAAAAATTGAATCAAATTATGTAATTGTACCCACTAATGTGACCGGTCAATATGTATCTATACAATCAGTTATACAAAAATTATTTGCTCTACCTGATTTCTTACAACAAATTTTAAACTATATGCAAAGTTTATCATTAGAATCGAATGGAATTTCAAATATAATTCAGGCTGAATTATTCAAAAAATTACAACAAAAGTATCCAAACAGAATAATTATTCCTCTTATATTTTATTATGATGAATTTGAAGTGAATGATCCACTTGGCTCAAAAACTGGCACTCAAAAAATTGGTGCTGTATATTATTCTTTACCATGTATACCTCCAAATGCTCAATCTCATCTTGTTAATATACAGGTTGCATTATTATTTAATAGTAATCATCGAAAAGATTTTGGCAATAGAAACGTCTTTTTACCACTCATTAAAGAATTAAAATTTCTACATACGCATCCAGTTTACAGGACGAATGACAATATTGATATTTATGTAAATTGTCTCTTATTTGTAGCAGATAATCTTGGTCGTCATGAAATAGGTGGTTTTGTTCAGTCTTTTTCAGCCAATAATCCATGTTCAGTATGTAAAATATCTCGTAACGAATTACTGAGTGCAACTTATGAAAAACCCGAACTTTTACGTAATATGGAAAATTACAAACTTGATGTTGAAAAAAATGATGTTAGTACATCTGGAATACACGAAGAATGTGTATTTAACGAAATAGAAGATTTTCATATTTTGGAGAACAGTGCCCTTGATATCATGCATGATATTTATGAAGGAGTTTGCGAATACGATTTGTCTCAAATTTTATTACACTACATTGTAAATTTAAAGTATTTTACACTTCAAGATCTAAATGATCGTATCGGAGCTTTTGACTTTGGCGTAAGTGAATTGAGCAATCGAATTCCTTTTTTGAAGAGAGAAAAATTAAATAATTATCGTTTAGGTTTTTCTGCATCTCAGGTAATACGTTTTATGAAATATTTTGGCCTTATTATTGGCGATCTTGTGCCTCCAGATGATTCTCATTGGGAACTGTATCTTACTCTTAGAGCGATAATTGATATTTTAAACGCTAGATCATTTTTATTGCAAGAAGTTGAATATTTGCAATGTTTGGTAACGGAACATCATGAAATTTATATTAGATTATTTGGAAACACTTTAAAAACAAAACATCATAATATGTTGCATTACACACGACTTATGCTTCGTGTAGGACCTCTAGTGAATCTTTGGTGTATGCGTTTCGAAGCAAAACACAAAGAGTCTAAGATAGAATCACATATAATTACTAGTAGAAAAAACTTACCACTTACTCTTGCTTTGAAACATTTATTAAAACTGAATGATAGATTACTTAATGAAATTTCATTATCTGATGAAATGTTACTCGGACCAAGTATTTTAACAGATGCTATATATTTTTATCCTCATTTTAATTTATTTAAAGAATATTTACCAGAAACTTACACAATTGTGTCATGGATTAAAATTCAAAGCATTTTATTTAAGCCAAAATTTGTGTTAACCTTAAGTGTAAAAGATTTATTACCTGTTTTTGGGATGATACATTTTATTTGTTTAAATAATGTAAAAAAACCGTTTTTTATTTTACAAATTTTAGAAACAGTTAATTTTTCGAGGCATTTATATGCCTATCGCGTTTCATTTTCAACAAAATGGAAAATTTTTGAATGTAATAATATTAAGTCAATTATTAACTATAATGGTGTTACTTCTTTAGTAAAATCGGCTGATGCCGATTATTTTGTAATAATGCAAGAATAAAATTCTACCAAAAATATGGTTGTTATTATTATATTTTTATTTAAGATAAGAAAAATATTTTAGTTGTAAGAACTAAATACAAGGAACCAAATTTTTTAGTTGGAACAATAAAATATTTGGTTGATCATATATTAACCAAATTATTTGGAACGGTTTACCAAATTTTGATTATGTCAACAAAATTGTTTTTTCAGTGTATCGGAAAATTCATTTCTCCTTCAAGCAATTACAGCAATACATCAAAAGTCATCGAACAAGGTAATGATAACTATTTTTTGACGTTATGTGAAAACAGATCTCGGGAAGTCAGAGGGACAGTGTGTCAAAGGAAATTCGTGAAAAGAGAGGGGTTTTTAGTGGGTAGGGAGTACCGAGTTGGTAATTCGACTTGGTACTCGAGTCCCACATAACTCACTGGATCGACCGGTGGGTATGCATAAAATGCATTTCCCCTCTCTCGTAAAAAAAAAAAAAAAAATTACAGGTGAGTGAGCGAATGAGAGAGAGAGAGAGACAGACAGACAGACAGACAGAGAGAGAATGTATGTGTTCGCATGTGTGTCTGTATGTGGATAGCGACCAGCTGATCGCAGCGGGCGCCCCGCGTAAGCACCCGTGTCTGACGGTGAATCGCGCCACCCTTGCCTGCCTCTTGTATTCGACCCGTCATACGTTAACTACTTCCTTTAATAATTCAAAAACTACGCTTCAAATTAAATTTTGGTAAAGGAAAAATTGTCTTAGAATGGTGTCAGGAATACGTCATTTTATAGACGGATCGTTTTTCGGGATCGCCCTGTATAGTCAACTTTTTCTTTTTATATAGTTATATTGTTGCGCCCCCGCGTCCCGTCCCTGCGGATGTATTCGCCACCCGTTATTCTGTCGGCGGGAAGTTCGTCGACGGAAGAAGATCGTCTTCGCGCGCGTTGTCAAAGCGTTTGTTTTAAACAACAACTATCATTGAGTCTGGAGCCAGTTGTCAAGCTGAGCGGTCGCGTCTTTATATACGAGCCGTTGTATTATTATTCTGAGTTATTGTCTGTGTTCTGTGTTGCTTATTAAAGTTCTTGTGTTCTAAAGAACCGTGTCACTATTTCGAGTGTGCGAGTGTGCGAGTGGAAGCGTGTGCCGAGAGTTGTGCCGCGTGTGTTCGATATATCGAGGTCGTCGCCGCGGACGCAACATTTTGGGGGCTCATCCGGGATCTGAGAATCCCGAGAGTGAAGAAAGACATCTCGAGAGAAAATTATCGAATGAAAAATGATTGCAGAACAGCAAGATTTGTCGTCCGGAATTTCGGTCAGGAAGAGGATGCGAGCCGCGACTCCCGGACTATCAGCGGAGTCGATCACGCTCCGGGCGACGATGCCCGATTCAAGGATTGCGCAGCGGACGACTGTAAGAACGAGCGAAAGAATCTCGGATAAACAGCTAAGTTGCTCCAATATTTAAAAAAATAATAATAGTAGTTTTGTAGGAGTGGCTAGATCGTACGCGGTCAGATTCGCGTAGTTTGTTAAAGAATATTAAAATGTTAAAAGAGTTTATTTTAAATAAACTGGTGTGTGTAAAATTAAGGCTGGCTCGGATGTATCTTGAATAGGGGATAATTCTTTCATTAGTGTTGCAGCTTCAATCGTCAATAACTCGATGTGATTTATTTTATTATAATTTCTGCAGCCATTAATTTCGTTTTGTTGTTATCGACTCATACATTCGTACATCATCGTAATAACAGCGCTTCTTGTAACGAGTATGCGTGACGCTATCTGCATGTTCCTTTGTTTTTAAGTAAGACCAGCGAGTGCTTACGCAACGAGTTAGTGTGTAGTAGCAGTACGATTGCAAGCAAGTAGCATTTACGTAACGAATATTTTGCGATAACAAATTGGTCCTTCGAGCCGGATCCCGCGAATCCCGCGGATTCGACGAGTTTATCGCGAATCAATTGAGGATTCGGTGAACAAGGTTATACAAATCTGGTGACGAGAAATCACAAGCAATGGCGGAAATCGCTGGTTTACGGAGAGCACGAGGCTACGTAAAGGCGAAATTGACGAGGTTGAGAACACAAGTCCTGGAAGCATCCGATGAAGCCGGCGTCATGTTTGACAAGGAACAAGCTGAAACGAGGTTAGAGAAGCTAGAAGAAATTCAACGAGAATTTGAGACTGTTCAAAGACAGCTATTAGAAAGGAGTGACGATTTTACTGCTGACGATACGAGAGAGGATGAGCAATTCAAGACAAGCTACTTCGAGGTAAAAACTTTATTAAAATGATTTATGAAGCAGCCGCCTAAAGAAGGTGCTGCAGAAACCACGGACGCGATCATGCAATTGTTACAACAGCAATCCGAATTAATGCAACAAATAAGGCACGGGTCGCGAAGCGAGCCCTCAGCCGCCATGACATCTCTTTCGTCCAATACCGGAAACGAAGCAATAGCGGTGATTCTTTCGCGGCAAACGGAAATTCTAGATCGCGTTGCAAATGCGACCGGATCTAATAATACAGATAACAGAGTCAAATTGCCTATTATTAAGCTTTCGCGTTTTGACGGGAAGATTGGAAATGTTTTTCGGAAATAGTTTTCGTTCTATTATCCATGATAAACCGTATTTATTTAATATCGAGAAATTTCGATACTTGGTTTCATCAATATCGGGTGACACCGCGAAAATGATTGAATCGATTGAATTAACACAGCAGAATTACACCACTGCGTGGGAATTGCTGCAACAACGTTATGACGACCCTAGATCACTTAAAAAAAAGCATATTCAGTGTTTGTTTATGATGCCGACCGTGACGAAGGAATCTGCAAAGGCACTTAGAGAGTTAATTGATTATACTTCAAGGCATTTAAGAGTGTTAAAGGTTCTAGGTTCTCCTACAGAAGCATGGGATGAGCTCGTCATCCATATGGCGGAGACGAGGTTTGATGCATGAACGCTTCGAGCATGGGAAGAAAAAGCCGAGAGTAACGATAACGTGGAGCTAGAGGATATGTTAGAATTTTTGAGAAGGAAATGTCAAACATTAGAGCGTATCGAATCCAGAGACGCAGACAGGATCGAGAAATCTTCCAAGGAAGGTGAGTCAAGAAATAAAGGATCTGCCATGACAGGTTCCGAATGGAATTCATTGGCTAAAGGTACTGTAAATCAAAGAACTACTTTGTTAGCCACCTCAAATAATTCAGGCAGGTGTTATTTCTGCAATGGATCACATTTCATATATTTTTGCGAGAAATTTTTAGATTTACCCGTTCCCGACAGAATAAAGGAAGTCATAAGATTAAAGTGGTGCATCAACTGTCTGAAAAATGACCACTATGCCAAAACATGCAAATCTGGACACTGTAGAGAATGCGAAGGAAAACACAATACGTTGTGTCACATATCACAGGACAACAAGGTCACCTCAAGGCCAGATGTCGCAGAATTTAAAAATGAGACAATCATCGAATCACCCAGCAATATGGCGGTCCACACGAGCAATTCAAAGGGACGTCGTGTTCTTATGGCCACTGCCATGGTGGACGCTAGACAAAGGAGCGGTTCGTCTATACCGTTACGCGTATTGCTCGATAATGCGAGCGAAGCCAACTTTATTACTCAAGCGGCGCATAATAAATTGGGTTTAAAGCGAAATCGCGTTACAGAAATCGTTACTGGATTGAACGAAATTGAAAACAAAATTAGCAGCAGCTGTGATATTCATATCAAGTCGAAATATTCCAATTCCGAAATTAATGCGCAATGTTTAATTGTTCCCAAGATCACTAAGAATTTGCCATCCATGAAAATATTGCAGTAATTTAAAAATACCCAGCAATATTAATTTAGCAGATTCAGAATTCCATAAAGTCGGTCAAATAGATATGTTAATTGGCGCTGAATTCTTTTTTTATTTATTAAAATCAGGTAAAATAGAGCTTGGCAAAAATCAATTAATTTTACAAAATACTAAATTTGAATGGACAGTAGCAGGATCAATGCCAGTAACTGCATTAGTAAGCCTAGTTTGTAATCAAGAAGCCCTTAGTTCGTTCACTTGCTCATTAAAATCATATGAAGCATTAAACGAAAATTTAGAAAGATTTTGGAAGTTGGAAAATTACAACAATATAAATAAGCGAGCTTTATCTGTAAATGAGCAGAACTGCGAGCGACATTTCGAACAAAATACGACACGAGAAAATGGAAGATTTGTCGTAAGATTACCATTTCGCAATAAACTTTGAATATCGGCAATAATAGAGAGGTAGCTCTCAAGAGATTGACGCATTTGGAGCGTAAGCTTAAGGGCAATGCAGTAATTCGCGAGCGTTACGATAATTTTATGCGTGAGTATATGGAGTTAAGGCACATGACTATCGCGAACGAATCTAATCCCAATTCCAAAATTATAGTTTATTTGCCGCATCACGGAGTAATCAAGGAGACTAGTAGTACAAAATTACGCGTGGTATTCGATGCGTCGGCCAAAAATAATAAAGGTGTGTCTTTGAACGATGCGCTTCTTACCGACCCCGTATTACAAGATAATTTGATTGACATAATTTTGCGCTTTCGATTCTACAAGGTTGCTTTAACGGCTGATTTACAAAAAATGTATAGGCAAATATTAGTACATTCCGATGATCGCGATTTACAGCGTATCTTATGGAGATTTTCCTTAGACGGACCGGTGGAAGAATATCGTTTAAACACTGTTACGTACGGACAATCTTGCGCGTCATATTTAGCTGTGCGTTGTCTTAGGCAATTGGCTATAGAGGGTAAGGTGCGTTATCCTATGGCGCCACACGCACTGCTAAATGATACTTATGTCGATGATATAATCACGGGGGCTAACACAGTTGAAAATGCGCGGATATTACAAAACCAATTGTATGATTTATTGCATGAAGGAGGGTTCGAAGCGCATAAGTGATGTTCGAATGCAGAAAATGCGTTAGCAGAAGTACCAATGAATTTGCGAGAATCGAATTTGAACTTAAGCATCGATGCCAATGACATTATTCGTACGTTAGGGCTTGAATGGAATCCCACTTCAGACGAATTTCATTTTAGGGCGCAAATGACAACACGCGTTTATACGAAGCGCGAAATGTTATCGACGATTAGCAAATTGTTCGATCCTTTAGGGTTAGGTCCTTTACGGTCCTGTATTGACAACAGCTAAGATTTTAATGCAGGGGCTATGGGAAATTAAAATAGATTGAGATGATCCTTTGCCAAGGGAAATTTTAGATAAGTGGAAGTATTTTCAGGAAGATTTAAAGAAAGCACATACATTACGTGTGCCACGAGTAGTCATTAATTCGTTACATAAGTCGCTTTTTTATACAAGGGTTTTGCGATGCGTCTGAAAGGGCGTATGGTGCTTGTATATATATAAACAATCGGTGAACGAAGATAATAGCAAGTCAACCGTCAAGATATTATGTTCAAAGGCAAAAGTAGCTCCACTAAAAAAAACGTCCATTCCTAGATTAGAATTATGCAGCGCGTTGTTATTGGCCAAATTAATTAGCAACGTTAAACGATCAATTCGTATAGAGATTGATGGCATTAACGCATGGACCGATTCCATGATCGTACTTCATTGGCCTCATGGCAATGTGTCAAGATGGAAGCCTTTCGTATCCAATCACGTGTCTGATATTATCGAGATAGTACCTGCGGGTGACCTCCTTTTCGACACGTAACTATTCGACACCGCTCGATTGGACACGCATTAATGGACACGTTTTATTGGACACCGCTCGATTGGACACCGCATGATTCGACACCGCACGATTCGACACTGCACGATTGGACACGCACACTGCACGATTGGACACGTACATTGCACGATTGGACACGGCAGCATTGGACACCGCACGATTGGACACAGCACAATTCGACACCGCACGATTCGACACCGCACGGTTGGACACCGCATGATTGGACACCGAACAATTGGACACCGCACGATTGGACACCGCACTATTGGACACCGCACGATTCGACACGCAAGATTCAACACCGCACGATTCGAAACCGCACGATTGGACACCGCACGATTGGACACCGCACAATTGGACACCGCACGGTTGGACACCGCACGATTGGACACCGCACGATTGGACACCGCACGATTGGACACCGCACGATTCGACACGCACGATTCGACACCGCACGATTCGACACCGCACGATTCGACACCGCACAAAGAGCATGGAGCAGACACACACACACACACACACAGGGGCGGTGCAAGGGGGGCCTTCGGCCCCCCTCCCGCACCCACCCCGTCCCCCTCGCTTCGCGTAAAAAGTTGCAAAGTGGAACCTCGCTTCGCGTGGAAAGTTGCACCCTATCGTAGGCACCCCTACCGGCGGGGTGCATACATGTCCAAATGTGCGGTGTCGAATCGTGCGGTGTCGAATCGTGCGGTGTCGAATCGTGCGGTGTCGAATCGTGCGTGTCGAATCGTGCGGTGTCCAATCGTGCGGTGTCCAATCGTGCGGTGTCCAACCGTGCGGTGTCCAACCGTGCGGTGTCCAATTGTTCGATGTCCAATCATGCGGTGTCCAACCGTGCGGTGTCGAATCGTGCGGTGTCGAATCGTGCTGTGTCCAATCGTGCGGTGTCCAATGCTGCCGTGTCCAATCGTGCAATGTACGTGTCCAATCGTGCAGTGTCCAATGCTGCCGTGTCCAATCGTGCAATGTGCGTGTCCAATCGTGCAGTGTCGAATCGTGCGGTGTCGAATCGTGCGGTGTCCAATCGAGCGGTGTCCAATAAAACGTGTCCAATAATGCGTGTCCAATCGAGCGGTGTCCAATCGTTACGTGTCCAATCGGGATACGCCCCATTGCAACAAGGAATATCCTCCTGCTTGGACACATTAGAAGCATTCTTGCTACAAGATCGGTCAATTGTAAGCAGCATAGTTGTTGCTGAGATGAAAAGTTCTGGCCAAGCAACGAGTCCATTTGAAGCCGTTGCTAATATTATGAGTAAGTTCAGAAGTATTATGTAAGAGATTTGCTTATAAAAAATAAATTTTTATTGCAAAAATGTACATTTTAACAATTGTTATATTGCAGTTGGAAGATTAGATAAGATCAGATTAAAATCATGTGTAAATATTTAATTCTTTCTCTAATTTTCAAAATAGGTTTAAAATATCCAAACATGGTCGCACCAAACATGTCACTGGCTGAACTAGGCATGGATTCAATGATGGCAGTGGAGATTAAACAGACATTGGAGAAAGAATTCGATATTATATTGGCAGTACAAGATATTCGAAATCTCACTTTTGCAAAACTTAGAAAATTAACAAATACAGCTGAACAAGAGAAGATGTACGGAAAAGATGACACCGAAGCTAATGTAAATGATTTGGAAGGTTCAAAAATGTTGACTCGAAAGCTTAACGATTCAGACTTGAGTCCAGATATTTATGTAAAACTCGCTACAGAGAGGAAAGTTGCTGGGAGTGAAATATTCCTTATACCAGGAATCGACGGCTCTGCAAGTGTATATAAACTGATAGGATCGAAAATTAAATCTTCGGCGATATGTTTGCAACACGGTGTACTTAGTATGCCGGGTGTTACACGTTCAGTAATGAAATCAGCAGCATATCTTCTGCCTGTACGAAATTATTATGTATTTCATATCTTTATTTAAATTGCTGTATATTTAACTTTAAACAGTAATAAATATTTGATTATACATACGCGCATGCACGCATGCGCACCATTTTTACATACAGTTTCGTACATGTTTCTTCTTATTTTTCTAACACGTATTGGAGAAAATACAAATCATAAAGAATTTCTAATTATCGGTTATTCATTTGGAACTTTAATTGCCATCGAATTAGCGAGATTATTAGAAGCTAAGAATTTCTCCGGACGTTTAATACGTCTTAATACTTATAGATGGAGCTCCTGATCAAATGAAATTCTTGCTTAAGAAATTTTTTTATCATACTACAGAACAAGAGCTACAAAATAGCATTTTACTTTTTTTAATCAATTTGTATCTTGACCCTAATGAAACGGTTAGTCAATTATTAAAACTATATATGTATAGTTAATAGGATAGTTTATAGTTAATAGAATAAGAGGAAAAATTTTGAAATAATTTGTTAGAATGTGCTTTAAAATTATAAAATAAGCTAAATTTCTTATTATATTATTTTATTATATTATTTTATATAATCTAAATTACAAAGAATTTGTTAAGTTTCTTTAACGTAATTTAAATTATATGAAATAACATAATATAATATAAGCATATTATTTTATTGTAAATGTTTACTTTAGGTTACACAGCTCGAAAAATTTTTATTTTCACATATGTTGTAGAGGATACATTTCTAAGTAATACACCGTTTGAATTTTGCGGTGATCTCTTTTCGTTTCTGAGATATGCACTTTTGAAATTTCGTACTTTTATGTCATCTTTTCACGTTCCTATTTATGTGTTTACATTTGCTCATCACGGTTTCATATTATATTTTACTTATGTATTTATATTTTTTTGTTTACGTTTGCTGGTTGTCGCTTCCATGTCGCTAAGCTATAGAATTATTGTTTAGTTTCGCTAAAAATCTTGAAGCCAGTGTAATATTTAATAAGTGTTTGTATATAACTTCCTTCGTTTTGCAAAGTACACGCGTGGATACTGTGTGTTCCGCCCGTCCCTACGGGGGGGGCTCCACTTTCGGAAGATGTAACCTAACCCAACCCGTGTCTGAATTATAGAATATATCTGGCTTTGCATAGAAAGTTGCAAACTTATATAAACTCATGAACCATATGAACCATGTGAAGCGAAATGTCATGTCAAAATAAGATATTTCCTACACTTCAGACACAGGTTAGATTAGGTTATATCTTTCGAAAGTGGAGCCCCCCTGTAGGGGCGGGAGGGCGGAACATACGGTGTCCACGCATGTACTTTGCAAGACAAAGCAAAGTTTACAAAAAGATATGTTCTATTAAATATATTTCTTCTTAAACATATATGATGTGGTAAAATTATATTCTATTCATGAAACTTTTTGTTAATAACTATTTAATAAATAACAAGTGGCTGAAACTTTCTGAAAGTTATTCAGAAAAATGACCTCGGTAAATGTAAACAGAAAAATATAAATATTTAGAATGTAACGAAAAGATGATACAAGTAAGTATAAAATTTCAAAATCGCATATCTCAGGAACTAAGAGAGACCGCCGCAAATTTCAAACGGTATATTATTTAGGAAATATATACACTACAGCATATGTAAAAATAAAAATTTTTTGAGCTGTATAACCTAAAACATTTACCTATTTTATTTTAGTTTTAAATGCAGATTGTCATTTTGTTGTACTGATACAATATTATTATTTACAGCTTGCATTAGAACTAAATGAGTGCAGTATGTGGGAAGAGAAATTAGAATTATTTACTGCAAGCTTTTCGAAGGATATCAATGAATTAACTGTTGAAAATCAGAAATTGTTATGTTCGACGATTTACGATCATATAATCGCTATACGAGATTATAATATAACATCATTGCCACGTTTTAAATCATCTATAATCTTATTAAAATCCACAGTTATGTCTATCACTTTTACTGAAGAAGATTATGGTCTACATAAGGTAAATTTGATTAGAACGTAATATTTTGTCATTTTTAAGATTATTTTTATAAATAAAAAATATTTTTAGATTACCGAAAGTGCAGTACAAATATATTACGTGGAAGGTACTCATATCACAATAATGGAGATGGACGAAGTAGTATCACTTATTAATGAATTATTGTAAATTATAAAAATATGAATAAGAAGAGAGAACTATACGCGTTTTCTCTAACAATGATTCTATTCCAACAATAAAAGGATAAAAAGATAAACCTGAACCAACAATAAACAATGATATTGCTATTTGAATGTCTCAATTTCATATGTTAAGATACAGCGAATTTTATTATTTAACTTGCACTTTATTATTTAACCTGTCACTCAAAATGCTGTTAAATTATACATGTCATTAATGTCATATGTCATTAAAATCACAGAGCGCCGCTAATGCAATCTTCTGTCGAGAGAGAAACTGTACGTTTTCTCTTTTTGTATTGTGTAGATGTGCGGTGATGATAAAGATCTTTCTTAAATGAAAATTTCTATATTTCGAGTTTGCATCATGATATCTCCGTTTATAGATCACGCAGAACAAAAATAAAGATACTTTCTTTATGCAATTCAAACTGGCTCTATCGATTAAGTCGGATTGAGAGTCATCAGATTATCGAATCTTAACAACGATTGAACGGATCGAATTCTTAAGCTTAATCGATAGAGCGAGTTTGAATTGTATAAAAAAAAGTATCTTTATTTTTGTTCTGCGTGATCTATAAATAGAGATATCATGATGCAAACTCGAAATATAGAAATTTTCATTTAAGAAAGATCTTTATCATCACCGTCATCAACGCACATCTACACAATACAAAAAGAGAAAACGTACAGTTTTTCTCTCGATAGAAGATTGCGTTAGCGACGCTCTGCGATATTAATGACATATGAAATTAATGACATGTATAATTTAACCGCATTTTGAGTAGTGATAGGTTAAATAATAAAGTGCAAGTTAAATAATAAAATTAGCTGAATCTTACCATATGGAATTGAGACATTCAAATAGCAATATCATTGTTTTTTATTGATTCAAGTTTATCTTTTGATTCTTTTATTGTTGGAATGGAAGCTGCGAAAGATATACGTTCTATATAACGAACTTTATAATCTGTATATTTAATTTTTATTTTGTCATAGTATATTTTATTGTTATATGGTTCATGGTATATTGTTATGGTATATTATGCTATATTATGTAATTTTTATTATTATTTTTCTAATTTATGTTTATTATATATAATATATGAATATATATATATAAGGCAGACATTGTACCTTGATGAAAGTAACTTGATATTCTGTGGAACCTCTTTTAAGACATTAAAAAATTAGAAAAATAACAATATTTTTTCAGCAGGAATGAGAATTTATGAAATTATGTAACAAAAAATATTTTATTATAGAATGTTACTCTGATTCCAATATATATTTTTCAACTGAAAATATTCTTCTCCCTTTACTTCTCTCATAGAAAGCCTTCAATTTAAACTAATAATTTATTTTTTAAAAAGTTACTTAATTAGCTTAACATTGCAATTACTTGCTTATAGCATGGTTTCCTGCTTATATTAAAATTGCAGATACGGCGCTAATACATTCGAAGCAATAAAAGTAAAATAGATCTACTTAAAAAAATAATATAATTTCTAAAAATTAAATTTTAGATTCTTGATGTCGACTCTCGAATATAAAATAAACTTGTGTGGTATTAATATTCGGGTAATAAGAGCCTATCGCGGATGTAATTGCGCGAAATTTTTTTTGATACAATGATCAAGACTTTATTTGGAATAATCTCTTGGTTTGAGATTTAATTCCAACAAATTCCTCTCTAACCCCCCTAGATGGAAGTAGGCGAGAAAAATATCGGTCCGAAAGTCGCTGAATCGGGAAACGAACCTAATTTCTAAAAACTTACCTTTTTAAAAAAAAGGTAAAAAAGCGCAAGTTTATGCGGCAAGAAATTATTTTAATATAATTATAATATATCCTACAAAAATAATGATATCAAAAAATTGCGCCAACTAAGGATGAAAACTTGCTACAAGTTTAAATAGAAATATTAATCGAAAACTCTGTTATACAAAATAGTTGTTTTAATTTCCAAAAATAATAATATTAAAAAATTAAAAATTTATTTAAAAATTGTACTGAAAATTAATATAAAACGAAAAAATAAAAAAAAATTTAATTTAATAAACTTGACGCCGCCAATAAAAAATATTGCATTTTGTAGTAGTAATATCATTTATTTTAATTCCGAGGAATTACAAAAAGGCGTTTTGTAGGGACGTACCCAACCCTTTACAAAGCTTCTCTTACACTACTCGACCTGGCCATAGGCGACCCTTCACATACTGAACCCTCCCACCCCTTCGCGGGGACTTGGTTGGACTTAAGCCATCTGTAACCTCCTTCTGTCTCCTTCTCGCCTATTATATCATCCAACACTACTCTGCTAGTACTTTTCCATACACACCGTTCCATCAGATGTTCTAGAGTACCCTCTTCCTTATCACATATGTTACAATTCCTTTCCTCCTCTCGTAACCAGTACCTGTTTCCTAACTCCTCATTCCCGCATCTAGCCCTCGCCCTTCTTTTATGACTACCACTCTCCCCCTTCCTCCTCAAGTATTCTGGGAGCCCAGCCACCTTGATCCTCCTGTATCGTTTATTGTATCTGGCCCCCTCAATTAGAATCTCTTGCTCTTCCCTTTGTCGCCTTCTATCTTTACTACTTAGCTCTTCTGCCACACACCTACCCCGTTCTCTCCATTGTTCCAGATCCGCCTCTTGTACTCCACACCTACTTAAGTATTCCTCTCTCTCCGACCTCCCTCTTGTCAATGTTCCTCTTCCCTCCCTTTCCTTAATACATTCCACCACCCATCTTCTCCGACCATATCCTTGTCTTGCCTTTTCTTCAAAGTTCACCGCCAACTTGGCCGTCCTTATCCTCATCTTGTCCCTCTTGGTCTCCTCCAGGACCACATAACCTGGTGTGCATCTCTCCAGGCCCAGTGACCATCTCAGATACCGTGCCTCCACCCCTTCCACGTTACCATGCTCCAACCAACCCCACACTTCTGCCCCATATACCATCACGCTGCCTACTAAGCTATCGAACAACATCATCCTCCTCCCCCAATCGTTCGCAAACTTCCTTTCCCCCAAGCTCCATGTCTTCTTCATCACTATCGTTGCTCTTCTTACCCTCTCCCTAATATGCTTCGTATGACCTCCATTTCTCTGCAGTATGAAGCCCAGGTATTCAAACTCCTTCACCTCTTGAATCTTCTGGCCTTTCCAATACCAGTCTTTCTCTTTTTCCACACCCCCTCCCCTTCTGAATTTCAGGATCTTGGATTTTCCCACGTTCAATTCCAGCTTCCTCTTCCTCAAGTACTTCTCCAGCCTCTTAATCATCTCCTCTAGCGCCTCCTCCTCTCTGGCCAGCAGAACGATATCATCCGCGTAAGCCAGTGTCCAAATCCTACCCTGCTCGATTCTCATGCCTCCTACCAATCCCCCGGCCATCTCCTCCTCCAGGTCTGATATAAAGATGGAGAACAGCAGCGGGCTCAAAGGACATCCTTGTCTCACTCCCTTTGTCGTCCAAAAGGAGCTTGACTCCCTGTCCCCCACCCTAACCCTGTTACTGGTCTCCTGGTAAATTTGCTTCACTCTCTCCGTTAGTCCTCTCCTTACCCCTCTCTCCTCCATCACCCTCCATAACACACTCCTGTCGACCCTGTCAAAGGCCCCCTTTAAATCAATAAAGAAGGCATTCACCTTCTTTCCAGCTCCATTCAGTTCTCTGTCGACCAGGTGGTTCAGGATGAAGATGTTATCCATCACACCTCTTCCCTTCCGGAAGCCAGCCTGGGTCTCCGGAAGAATCTGCTTCTCCACCACATCCTTCATCAATCTCTCCGCCAGCACCGCCGCATAGATCTTATAGGCCGTACTTAATAGGGTAATTCCCCTGTAATTAGCGGGGGATTGTTTATCCCCCTTTTTATACAGCGGGGAGATTACTCCCTCCTTCCACGAATCCGGCCAACCTTCACCTCTCCACACCCCCTTGATCACCTCCTTCAGCCTTTCTCTCACCTGTCCCCTGCAGAACTTCCAGGCCTCACTCCTTATGCCATCCGGCCCCGCCGCTTTCCCCCTCCTCAATCTCCTTATCTGTTTTTCGATTTCTTCATCCGCGAGGTTCTCTTCTTCGTCACCCCCTCTCCTTTCCTCCCCTAAAATCCTTTCATCTGTCCCCTCTAACACACCCATAAAATGCTGCCTCTAACCCTCCATGGATATCTCTTCACTCACCTTGTCCCTGACCTTCCTTTCCTTGTTGATATATTTCCAAACTTCTGTCTCCGTCCTAATTCCATTCAACTCCTCCACTTCCCTTTTACTCCACTCTTCTCTCTTCTTCTCACAGAGCTCCGCTAACTCCCTTTTCGCCTGCAACACCGCTTCCTTGCTTCCACCCCCTATCCTCCATCTCTTTAGTTTTCTTTCTTTTCTTTCTGGTGCACTCTCTGTCCCACCATTTCTTGTAACCTAGTTTCCTTTTTCTCCATCTGACCTTCTTCTCTACTACCGCCTCACCCACTTTACCTCTTAGTTCCTCCCATTTCTCCAGCAAGCCCCCTTCAGACAAACTAATCTCCTCCGTTCTTCCAGCAAAGGTTCTAGTGCTCTCCTCGTCCCAGCACTGTATTATCCTCTCTACCTGTCTTCTTTCCTCCTTTCTCCCCTCCTCCTTCAGGCCTTCTTTCGACGTCCATACATTCACCAAAGGCATATGGTCTGATTCTATCCTACTCTTGACTTCAAACTCCTCTAGCAGGTCCCACCCTTCTGTGTTAACTAACAAATAATCTATAACCGACGCTCCTCTCGCCCCTATGTACGTGAATTCTCCCTCTTCATCACCCTGCTTTGTACCATTGGCCAGACACCATCCCCCTTCCTCTACCCACTCTAACAAACACGCTCCCTCCTTGCTGACCTTTTTGTCCTTAGACCTTCTTCCTTCTACTACCCCATCCCTGTACACCCCCCCTTCTTCTCCAGTCCAGACGTTAAAGTCCCCTCCAATTACCATCAGCTCTTCCGGACGCTGCTGCTCCGGGCTAGCTATGTCTTTCTTAAAATCCTCGGGACCATCCTTAGCGTAGACCGTACTAATTGTCTACTTGTAACCACCTCCTCGTCCCTTCCACTTCACCAAGCCTCTCCTACCGTCGTCGACCTCCTCCGTCATCATTACCCCTTTTCTATTTCCAGTAATTATTCCCCCACTTCCCCTACCTCTGCTCTGTTCTCTCACCGCATATTGCACGTGCCAGTCGAACTCCGAAGGTAGATTCTTTATCCAAACTTCCCCCTCATCCTCTCTTATCCAAGTCTCCACCATACCAACAAAGTCCAGCTGTCTTATAAACTCCCAAAAGTCCACCCCTTTTCCCTTAAGCCCGGCTACATTCCAGAACCCTATCTTAATTTTGCCCCTTGTCGGAAATCGAGCTTCTCGGATCCCGCTGTCTCTGCCGCGACTTTTCGAGCGTTTCCTTCTTCTGCTCTTCCCCCCTTACTCCGAAATTTCTCCTCCGTTTGCTCCAACAGCGAGACATGTTCCTTTCTCTCAATCTGTCTCCAACTGAACCATCTATCCACCAAAAAGACTCTCCTGAATCTGACATTGGTGTGCCCCCCCCCATCCTTTAACTACCCTCGCGATGCCTCTCAGTCTCCATTGAGTTTCTTCCTCCTCCTTGGATAGCAATTCATCCATGAAAATCGGCTCCTTCCCTAACTCCTTCTTCCTTCTTAGTATCTCCATCTTTGCTGCAAGGTCCTTCACCTGAACCCCCAGTCTCCCCCTTTCTCTTGACTTTCCTTCACACCAAGCGTCCTCGACCAAATGGCCCAGACTAAACTTCTCCTGGAGAAACTTCTTTGCTTTTTGCAGCGGATTTCTACCGTCCCATTTCAGGCCGCTGATCCTCAAACTTTTCTTTCTTTTCTGCTCCTGTTTCCAATCCAATAGCTCCTGCACTTTGGCTTCCAAAGCTGTCTCCTTGACTCCTGTCTTCGTCTTCTTTCCTCTCCTCACTATCTCACTCCAGGAATGAGATTTTTCTTCCCCCCTCCACCACCTCCATTTCCTCCTCTCTAAACTCACCATTCTCCAGTTTGAGAATCTTCTCCCAAAGCAGCTTCTTCTCTTCTTCCCCACTTTGTCTCCTTCCTCTTCATCTCCTCCCTTAACTCATCTCTTTCCATCTTCATCTTCTTCTCCAGTTTCTCAACCTCATTTACCCTCTCTCTCTTCAGCTTTGCCACCTCCTCCTTCACCCCCCCCCCCAGAATTTTCTGCAGCTCTGCAATAACGCTTTCTTGTCTGTTCATTCTGTCCATCCATGCTCCTTCAAATTCGAAAACCGACCCCAAGTCGGAGTCAGTCTCCTCTCGGTCCCTGCCATCCCCCTCTGATACTGTCTTTCTCTTCTTTCTAACTCCTCGCGCCATATCTACCCCCTCTCCCCCCTGGCCAAGCCACTTCTCTATGTATCCCTTGGGGATATCCTTCTCCCTATCCAACATTTCCCTGTTTGATCTCCTCCCTCTCTTAACTACCCCCTCTGTAGACAAGAATCTAGTAACCGGGGTTTCCAAGCTATTCCCTTCCCCATCCTCCGCATTACCTTCCATTACGCTATCCTTGTCTACTACATCGAGTGATTGGTCCGCCGCCTCACTCGGCTTCTCATTCGTCGCCGCGCTCTCAACTTCGCTACTCGCCGCTTGGCGCTCCGCACTCGGCCTCGCGTCTTCCAGCGAGTCGCATCTATCGACGAGTATACTCGGCACGATCCCTTTCATCCCGCTCCGCCTGTTGTCTCTCTCTCTCGCTCTTAAACCTAACCTGCTCCCCTTCTCGCCGCAAAACTTCGTCCCTCCACGCGTGGCGCCTCCACTCTGCCCTACTCTAACCCTATCACGCGACACACACAGTCTCCGCCACCCAAAGAACACACCACTGCCAAGCCTCCACTCCTCTTTACAAACCACTCTTAATATTCTCGACAAACAGCATACGCATGCACACTCTGTCGCACCTGCCAACCAAGCCCATATTGCATTTTGTAATTAAATTCATATTTAATATTGGCACATATTCTAATTAAATACATATTTAAAAAATTGACGTATTTTAAGTATTAATTCTAATTATTAGTCTAATTTAAATTTAATTACTTAATTTCTTTAATTAATTTATGTTGATTTATAGTTGGATAATTTTTTATCCAACTTTATTTTTATATGGATTAACGTCTCATAGGGGCGCCGAGTGACTGAGGCAAAGTGTTTACCTGCTATATAATGGATCTCGGATTCAAGTCCCGATATAGCATGAAGATTTTTCTGCGATATAGCCACTCCACTTCCCCTTCCTTTTAAGGAGATATTCGAATCGCGTTCCAAGAAAGCATAAGCAAATCATTCAAAAACAGAAACACACGTCTGTTTTAAAAAAACAAGAACAAAAATTCTAATTCTAATTCTAATTTTAATTCTAATTCTAATTCTATATATTTTAATTGTAATTAATCAGCTCACTATAAAAAAATAAATGGAAATTCGAGTAAAGGCATTAAGAGCTTAGTAATAGAACAAATCATCATGAACAAATTATATATTAATCATCGATAACTACATCAGTTAATCTAGAAATTAATAAAGTTATAATGGTAAGTACATGACACGTATATATAAAATAATAAATTAATTAAAAATAAAAATATAAAAATAAAAAATGATGATATGAAGTACGGACGTTTCGGCTTGTCAAGCCATCTTCAGCGCAATAATATTGTTAAATGTAAGTTAAATTAAAGGCGAACGATTCGCAATGAGGTTATATGGAGCAGGTACTTAAAGATTAGTGAAATTTCCTCAATCTGTGTGAAACAATCGAAGTACAATCGTTTCCTTTTATATATTTTATATAGAATTCTATATAAAACATGAGGACATGAGAACCTCATGTTCCATATAGAATTTAGAATCTCTATAAAGGATACATGTTCTTGTTTTTTTAAAACAGCTAAGATAACAGTAACAAGATAATAGTAACAATTTGATATTGATTTGTTAATATATTTTTTGTTTATGTAAGTCTGACAACTTTTTTACTCTTTAATCCAGCTTTTTTGATCCAGCTGAGTCGACTAAATTCAAGTTTCTTATGCTTTCTATCGATATTACTTGTTTTGTACTATGTATGCTAATTAATTGTATCCTTGTTATGGATGATCTAAGACTTTGCACTGCCAATTTTATTAGCATATTGTTCAATTTAGAAGTATTGCTAAATTTCCAAATATAAATCAACATAAATCAATTAAAGGAATTAAATAATTAAATTTAAATGTTAGACTAATAATTAGAATTAATAATTAAAATATATTGTGTTAAAATATGTATTCCCAAATAAATGTGGAATTCAATAAAATTGAAACGCGACGAAGAATAAAGAACGGACGTGTGATCTCAAGAGATGCTTACCAACTCGCAGTGAAATCCACGTCGACGAGCTTTTGCCCAGCACTGGCCAATTCGCCGTGAAAATGACGGTCGTCGTTAATTATTCGTACTGCTCTCATGTTTTGATTAATTAAATTAAATTAAACTAAATTAAATCCGCAACACTACTAATCACACGCACTTCCACGGTAACTAACCGCAATACGATTAAGAAATGACTGGCAATTTCCTAGTTATTGCTGGTGCGACAGAAGCGTCGAGAATGCAGAATCAAGTCTACTTTGTATGTAATATTGTGTTATAAAAATGTTATATATATTAATAATTCGTTTATTTATATTTCTATGTGTGTATATATATATATATATATATATACACATAGATTTTCCAAAAGTATGGGATTCAAGAATCAAGAAAATTATACCATTTTATGCGTATTATATTCTGCAGTCATTTGATAGATTACGTAACGAATGACCTCATTATTTCGAAAAATTGATTTCGTTGAAGGTTGATATCGACATCGAGGGATTAGGTTTGTCGTCTGCTGACAGAAAAACTTTGATCGAAAAGGTATCTATAATATTTCACATAGCGACGAACGTCAGATTTAATAATACACTAAAAAGAAGACTATATTTATAAATCTTCGGGCGACAAGAGACATCTGCGTTTTAAGCGAAAGTTTAAAAACTTTGGTGGTAAGTAATCGTAAGATTATCGAGATGGTGTGTTTTCCGCCTGAAAATTCTGCGCGATTAATTACAATTAAAAATAATTCCTTGTAAACGTTATCTCATTAACTAAATTTTATTCTTAAGGGGATTCTAAACTGAACGGCGAACTCTTACACGATGTAATCGCCCTCATCTAATCCTCATCCTGTATCTCTCTCTATCATGTTATTTATAAAGAAGATGCACTGCTTTTTCCACTCTACCGATATTTCAGGTACATACGGACTAAAATTTTCGGAAGAATGCCATTTATTAATTAGACAATTAAATTCAGTTTTTATAGTTCGACAATGTTCTACGGTGCAGTACACAATCGTGAAAACTACAATTTTATGCATAAAAGCTATAAAACTTTTATAAGAAGCTAATATTTGTACAAGTTGACAGCTCTGACGCCATGTTGATTTAAGAAGTCGATAAATAAAAATGTAATTTTATACTTATTTCTCACTTTCTTTCTCAATATAAAATCTCATACTATACAGGGTGTCCCATTTTAATCGATCACCCCGAATAACTTTTTTAATTTTGATTGTAGAAAAAAACGTTTCAGACAAAAGTTATATGGTTTCAATGGGGACATGAGACGGTGCCATTAGTTTGACCTTGAAAAGTCAGCTGAAAGTCACGTGAAGGTCACCTCCAACTTTTTAAATGGGACACCCTATATGCTTTTGCATATTCTTATAGCTCATCTCGAGAGCTTTCCAAAACACTATAATTAAGTTAGTTTTCATTAAGTACTTTCCGAGTTATGAGGCTTGAAATCATTTCTTAATTTTACATAAACCGTAAAATATCTTGTAAAATATTCATTTTTCAATTATCTTATTATACCTTAATACTTTTATGTACAAAATAATGAGAGGAATCAATTGGTGTAAAGAAAACACATAATTGTTTTGAAAAAAAGAATGTAATTTGCAATTAACAATTACATTTTTTTTTTCGAAACAATTATATGTTGGGATTCAGAATACTAAAAAGATTATTTAAAATTAAAATGAGAAATAGTGTGTCCGTTTACTGCATTTATTAAAAGTATTTCTATTACATATATGAAATTATATTACAAGATATTCTCAGTATTTACTATTAACCAAAATAGGCGGACATTAGGGCATTCTTAATATACAGGGTGATTCTGAACAGACGTTTGTCTTTAAAAAGATAAATTGTTGAGTCTATTCTAAAACGATTTTCCCTTTACCAAAATTGTCTACGAGGCTTAGTTTTTAAATTATTAAATAAAATAGTTCGCGAATTACGGAACGACTACAAGAGGTAGACAGGGACGGCGCAACTCACCGTCCGATACAGGCGATCATGTGGGGCGCGACGCGATCAGCTGATTGCTGCACACGATGAGTGTAACAATCAGTGTGTGTGTGTGTGTGTGTGTGTGGGGTGTATTTATGCACGCGTATCCACACATGCACCGTACTCTCTCTCTTTCTCTCTCTCTCTCTCTCTCTCTTTCTCCCTCTTTCTCTCTCACTCTCTCACTCACTCACTCACTCACTTATTCTTACCTTAATAATGAGACTCTTCATACTGCTGATAAATAGCAGTGCCCAGTGTGTTGCACGATAATAATCGTCGTCGACGAGACGTCGTTTCTTCAACACGCAGCCTGACACAAATAAGCGAAGTTTTTTCTTTCATCACTTTCGACACTTTTACAAATTTACTCACGCACTTAATCACTCACGATTGATAAAAGGAGGAATTTACCAACGGTTACGGTACGAATTTAATAAACGATTAACGCATTTAATTATTAATTACACACTCGATTAAAGAAACGCGTTAACAGAACGCGGTACTCGATGCAAAGCGCGCGACGCGACGACCGACGACAAGCAGGTCAGGTTAGTACTAGCGCCTCTAGCGCTGCCAAACATAAACGTGTAGCATTACGCGCTAGTACTAACCTGACCTGCTTGTCGTCGGTCGTCGCGTCGCGCGCTTTGCATCGAGTATCGCGTTCTGTTAACGCGTTTCTTTAATCGAGTGTGTAATTAATAATTAAATGCGTTAACCGTTTATTAAATTCGTACCGTAACCGTTGGTAAATTCCTCCTTTTATCAATCGTGAGTGATTAAGTGCGCGAGTAAATTTGTAAAAGTGTCGAAAGTGATGAAAGAAAAAACTTCGCTTATTTGTGTCAGACTGCGTGTTGAAGAAACGACGTCTCGTCGACGACGATTATTATCGTGCAACACACTGGGCACTGCTATTTATCAGCAGTATGAAGAATCTCATTATTAAGGTAAGAATAAGTGAGTGAGTGAGTGAGTGAGAGAGTGAGAGAAAGAGGGAGAAAGAGAGAGAGAGAGAGAGAGAGAGAGAAAGAGAGAGAGTACGGTGCATGTGTGGATACGCGTGCATAAATACACCCCACACACACACACACACACACACACTGATTGTTACACTCATCGTGTGCAGCAATCAGCTGATCGCGTCGCGCGCCCCACATGATCGCCTGTATCGGACGGTGAGTTGCGCCGTCCCTGTCTACCTCTTGTACTCGTTCCGTAATTCGCAAACTATTTTATTTAATAATTTAAAAACTAAGCCTCGTAGACAATTTTGGTAAAGGGAAAATCGTCTTAGAATAGACTCGACAATTTATCTTTTTAAAGACAAACGTCTGTTTAGAATCACCCTGTATACTTAGTATATCATAGTATGTATCTCGAATGTTCTGAGAATATATGCATTGTACTTTTGCGATATTCTTCGAACATTCTCAGTATCTACATGTGCTGTTAGGGATATATAATTATATATAATAAAATTAATATTAATACAATTATAATATAATATTTAATATTTCCAGTTTGCAAATTTTTATTAAATAATTGCTTAAGTTACATTTAGATGTAAAAAGTCTATTCTTTGATACAAATTAAACTAAAATATAATAATGATACTATATAAAAAGCATGTGCACAACAAAGATAAACGATTTTTAGAAATTTCATTTATGTATGTTTAGATTAATTATATAAAAATATTACTTCATTTAAAATAATTTATCGACTACGTTGTGTAATATAATTATATCCTCTTAAATATTGATACATATATATAGGTCGAGCTTTAATGGAATTTCCAATATTCGCTAGATCAATCCAAAAATGCGATACTGTTTTGAAACTTTATGGTATATTTGTCACAGATATTCTAATAAATAAAGACAAATATATTTTCGATAACGTAGTCAACTTATTTGTAGGTCTTATTGGATTTACAGATATGAACAAAAATATATCGTCTATATATATCGCAGAATTTTTTTGTATTATCTAACGAAGCGTCGTATCTTTAATGATCAGTATTTCATAAAAAACTCTAAATTCTTGTAAAAGAATTTAAATTGAAAAGAGCCTTTTATTTCATAATTGTATGCAGAAAGTTGTTGTTATTATGATCCAAAAAGGTAACCTGTACAAAAATAATTTTGTGATCTAGATATCTAAAAAGATAACAATTGTTTAAAACGTAAAATATGAATAAGCGAAAAAATTCAGTTGAAAAGAATAAATTAGGAAAAGATTTGTATTTAATAAACAAATTATTAACAGTTTGCCAATAAAATAGCAGCAGATTTGAGCAAATATTGCAGTATATTGGTACTGCATTAAGCTTATATTCTGCTGAGAAAGTTAGTAAACATAATATAATCAAGAAATCATAGTTTCTACTGTCATACAATAAAAAATGTATTGTAAATTTGTTGATTTGTTTGATTTTTATATATCTCATTATTAGTTTTATTTTTGCTATTTTAATTAATGTATTGCTAAAATCTATGCTCGGAAGATTGCAATTTAAAGATACCATAGCTAAGTTAATTTTCTGTAATTTATTAAAACTATTGGTTACTTAAAATATCAAAGTTTCTGACGTAAATACATATTAGATCTACCGCGTATTTGACCGCATTAATAATGCAACACGAACTTTCATTTAAATTAAAATTTATATTTATTCATTTAACTTGCAAATTGTATATAATGATTGGCATTTCTTTTCTACATTATTTCATTTCCACGGTTGAAGGCCGGCTGGAATTTATTCGTTAAAAATATCTTCTCGTTATGAAGCATAATGTAGAATCTCTTATAAAACATGGAATAGAATTTCCGTTTGTAAATTAAATATTCATACAGGAAATTGGTAATTGTATTCTTATAGGTAGTGGAAAATTCGAAATAATCGAAGGGGACAATGCTGTCGTCACTGGAACAGTACGAATTCCAAGTAATATTGAAGACGGGAAAATATGTAGCACACTTATTGATCGAAATGACAATGACAAAGAGGAGATGAATATAAAAGATGTTTTCAAAGAATTAAAACTTCGTGGTTATCAATATACCGGCGAATTTTGTGGATTAAGAAGCGCATCAATCACAGGAAGGAATGGTCATATAGCCTGGACTGACAATTGGGTAACATTTATGGAGAACATGGTACAGATGATGATTTTAGGACTTAATTTTTTAAGACATAAAATATGAATAAGCGAAAAAATTCAATTGAAAAAAATAAATTAAGAAAAAATTTGTACTAATAAACAAATTATTAACAAATTATAAAGTTTGCCAATAAAATAGCAGTAGATTTGAGCAAAAATTGCAGTATATTGGTACTGCATTAAGCTTGTATTTTGCTAAGAAAGTTGGTAAACATAATATAATCAAGAAATCTTAGTTTCTATTGTCAATTTACAGTAAAAAAATGTATTGTATATTTGTGGCTAGTATTCGTTGGGCTGAAAAGTGTGAATGCTCTCTCCACAGGATATGCGTCGATGCCATTGCCACGGATGGATTCTGTCGCTCGTTGATCAAATGGGCGTATAGACACGTCCTACCTCCTCCCACATACATCCCTTTCTTTTCTGGAGGCTTGCCACGGCCCTATTTAGGGTCCATCCGCCATTGCTATTTGGCACAGTGGGGATTTTAGTATTTACTAGAGGGATCTTGGGGGATGTGGTCACTCTACGGCGTTGTGCTCGTCGGTGCCGTTTCTTACGGAAGGCCAGTCGGAAGCCAGCATGCAGTGCACGCGAATACCTCCATCGGCACTTATTTGGTCAGCGAACGACCTTTTCAAGGATCCTCCATGGCAATCGGCATTGCATCCATCGAGCAAGATACCATCGCTCTGGAGTCGCATATCACTGTGTTAAAAAGCAGCATTAGGTGTGAGGTCTGGATAGCTCAGTGGTCTAGAGCAGTTGCCCGGAAAGCGAAATACTCGGGTTCGATTCCCGATTCAGCCACTTGCACCTCACACATTTTTCTAGTCTGCGAATATTGTTTTCTAACAATTATTCGTTGGGCTGAAATATGTGTGAATGCTCTCTCCACAGGATATGCGTCGATACCGTTACCACGAATGGATTCTGTTGCTCGTTGATCAAATGGGCGTATAGACACGTCCGACCTCCTCCCACATACATCCCTATCTTTTTTAGATCCCTATCTTTACATGACTTTATTAGGATATATTTAATGCTCATGTTTCTTTAAGTGATAAGTATAAAATAATATTACAATGTAATAAATGTATAAAATAATATTACACAATTGTACTGTTGTATTTATTTTGATCTAATTAAATTTCACAATTATCCGATGTTCCGATGAACTTTGAATTTACGTATAATATATTGATTTAAATATGAAATGTATAATTTATATTGCATAATTCTATCTTGAAAAATGAAAAGGGCAAACGCTATTAAGGTCAGTACGTATAATGTATATATGTGGTGTCTGGTAATAATCATAGCACGTCTCATCTGTAGATAGAATAGTTTTGGACAGAACAGGAATAATTTCCGTACGATTAAACATTGGGATTAATAATCAAACAATTAATACTCAATTAAATTTAATATGTATTGATATGTAATAATTATAATAATAATTAAATTTAATATGTAATAATTAAATTTAATTATGTATTGTGGTTGTTAAATCTTCGTTCGACGTGCCCTAATTATTTGTGCGTTTTCGTTAAGGAAAATGTAGGTGAAAACAGTGAATTGAGTCGCTCTTCAATAATTAGCTTTATTCAAAGACTTAGCTAACACGCGACTGACTGCTTTTTCTTTTCGACCGCACGACGTGGCCACTTAGACCCTCCAAAAGGAACGACCGGGCCACTCTGACCCCCAAAAGGACATGCGCTGTAGATATAATACAGTGAAAAGAAACAGATCTCATAAAATACATAATGAAAAAAAACAGACCTCGAAGCGTATATTAGCTGGGCCTTATATATCGCCCCCCCCCCCCCCCCTGGAACGACAGTTTCAAATAAAACAACAAAAAAAGAGCTTATTATAACTAAGGCTTATAATGTCAGTAAAGGAACTAACTTTTTTATGTATCTTTTATATATGCTATTTGCTGTCTTGACTGTAACTACTCGTACTATCCCATCATCGCCAGGATGGGTAGCTATTACTATCAGTAATCCAATGCAACGGAGGCGTATTATCCTCCTTGAATATAACAAGGTCTTCTGGAAATTCAATTGGCACGCTGTTGTAATTCATTTAAATACTCTTTGCTCCAACGCTTCCAAAAATGTTGCTTTATCTTTTGAATTTGTTGCTAAGTAGAGAGATGATTTGAAGATGTATTTGTAAAATCATATTTTGGAATGGATAATAAAGATGCATAATCAAAAAATGCGCGGGTGTTAAAACAATTGAATCATTTGAATCTGATGACATTGGAGTAAGAGGCCTTGAATTTAAAATTGCTTCTATTTCTATTACGAAGATATTGAATCATTCAAAGGTGAAGAGAGCATCTCCAACAGTTCGTCGCATATGATGCTTAAAGTCTTTCACTGCAGACTCAGAATGAAAGACCAACGTATCCCTTCATTTGCTAGATAACAAGCGATGGATTGTTGATTCTCTTCTTCCTTTAGAAACTGATACACTTCTTTTAAATGATTACTCGCGCCTACCAAATTAATGCCATTATCTGACTGAATAATCTGAGCCTTGCCACGACGTGCAAATAATCGCTTCAAACTAGCTATAATATAAACGCTTCAGAAGTCAAATCGCTTACAATTTCTAAATGTACAGCCCTAAGTAACTAGACATATAAATACAGCTACGTAAATCTTAATTTTATTGCGATTGCGAAGTTTCTTTTCTTTAATCCAGAACGGACCGTAAAAATCAACGTTTATATTTTTAAACGGTCTCGAGCATACAAGCCTAGCTTCTGGTAAATTACACATTTGATACACAGATGTCGAGGGCTTCCATTTTATTTCGATGCTGGGTATTAAATTAAGCGGTCAAGAATCCTCTTCATTAGATAACCACATCGGACCGCTTAACCATGAGATGGAAGATGGAGATGGAAATGTTAATGAATTCATAAGAAAATTGTTTTTTTGATAACGCATCCGCAGGATTATCTTGAGAAGTTACATGTCTCCAATTTCCATGTTCAGTATCCTTTTGTATTTGTGACACACAATTTGCGACAAATGTTTTCAATTTATGCGGTGATGTTTGAATCCAATAAAGTACGATGGTTGAATCAGACCAAAAAATTACTTCATCCAAATTAATTCGAAGAGATTTCCTAACAGTTTTATAGAGTCTTCCAAGAAGAAATGCTGCGCATAATTCAAGACGAGGCAACGACAATTTCTTGAGCGGAGCTACGCGAGTTTTCGAGAAAACCAGACTAATTGTATGAACACCAGTGATAGTCGTAAATCGCAGATATATTAAAACTCCGTATGCGTCTTCGCTAGCGTCACAAAAGCTATGCAATTGGATTTTTACAGCACTATTCCCGATAATCTGACGTGGAAACGTACAGTTGCTTAAAAGCTCGATTTGTTTCTTGTACTTATTCCAAGAAGTAGCAATATCTATCGGCACTGACTCATCCCAATTTAACTTAATCTCCCACAGTTTCTGCAGCATGATTTTTGCTTTTACTATTGTTGGACCTAAAAGTTCAAGAAGATTAAAAAGTGAAGCGATTTGGGATAACATGGTTCTTTTGGTTATTCGCTGATGTTAATCAAACGGCTTCATAATGTGTACTAGTTTATCGCCATGAGGTTGCCAATGGATGCCTAGAGTTTTTTGCACTTCAGATTCGTTTAAACAGATGTGTGGATTATTGGATTTTTCCAATAATGGTTCCAGAAGACTTGATTCGTTTGAACACCATCAAATGAAATCCACCAACTGCCAACAATGCGATAAGTTCGTCTCGTAATATTTCCGCTTTTCGTATGGTCGATGCGCCAGTAAGCAGATCATCAACGTAAAAGTCTTTTTGAATAACCTTGCTGGCTAGTGGAAATTGTTTTTGCTCGTCCATAGCCAGTTGCTGCAACGTTCTGATAGCGAGAATGGAGCTGGAACAGTTCCATAAGTAAGCGTATTTAATTGGAATATTTTGATTGATTCATTTGGAGTTACGCCATAGTATTTTCTGATATTTCACATCGTCGGGATGAACACGAATTTGCCTATACATTTTTTCAATGTCGGCGCTCAATACATACTGATGAGTCCGAAATCTTGTAATTATTGAAAATAAATCCTCTTGAATCGTTGATCCAGCAAGGAGCACATTATTTAATGATATACCGGTGGTAGTCTTCGAAGAAGCGTCAAAGACAACTCGTATTTTAATTGTATGACTATCGCGCTTGAACACAGGATGATGAGGAATGAAATATCCAACTTCAACAGCGTTATGATTAGAAATTTCAGTCATATGACCCAAGTCTTTATATTCCTTAAGAAAGCTTGAATACTCTTGGTACACTTGAGGATCTCGCATTAATCGCCGTTCTAGTGAATACAATCTTTTCAATGCTATTTGAGTTGACTCTCCAAGGTTATGCCTTTTTTTATTAAATGGCAATCTAACTATGTAACGACCGTTTGTATCCCTAGAAACCGTTTGAGTAAAGCGCAATTCGCACGCCTTTTCGCTATTAGAATGATGCTTAACGCTCGCTATTTCCTTAATCTCCCAGAATTTTGCTAATTGAGCGTTAAGCGAATCTACCGATAGGTTACACGCGATTTGAGTAGGAGTACCTTGACTACATACTGCTCCTGAGACTATCCAACCAAGCCTTGTTTTTTGCAATATTAAAGTCGAATTAAGCTTATCTGACCAACGCATAGCAATTGATAAAAGAGTTGAGCTCCAATGAGATCAACCTCGGAGGGCTTGCCATACTCAGGATCTGCCAAAGAGATGTTCCGTGGAATGTTTAAATCTTGATAATTAATTGTTTGTGATGGAAGCGTCTCTATGATTCTAGGAACTACCAAAAAAGATAAATCGGCTGCAAAGGAGCCATTTTTTGATTTGATAGTCGTTACAATAGAATATTTAACATACGTTAAATTTTGATTGATACCCGAAACTGGAACGTTGACTTCCTTCTTTTTGAGATTTAAAAGATTACACAATCGTTCAATAATAAAATTAGACTGAGATCCATTATTTAATAACACTCTGCATTTACGGGTTTTCTACGATTATGTAAAACAGATATTACTGCTGTGGATAAAAGAACTTGAGGCGTAACAATAGCTTGAAGACTCGCGATTGGATTAGCATTCACGACACTGGAATTACTTGCTTGTTGACTTGCTGATTCATTTTCAAAATGCAATAAAGTATGATGTTTACGCTTACATTTTTTACGTGTGCTTGATTTGCAATCACTTACTATGATTGGCTCTTAAACAATTGTAGCAGAGACCCAGGGACCTCACCATGGCAGATTTGGCATCTCGATCAAGTTTGAGAAAACTTTCGCAATGAAATATATTATGATTCTGTTTGCAAACGGCGCATTCGAGTTTAGCATGAGTGCTCACAAAAGTTTGCTGTTTATTTTTATTCGTATTAGATCGTGAGTTATTTATCTTGGATTGATTTTTAAATTGATTGGATTGATTTGAATCATCTCGAATTACACTCTCTAATACATGACAGTGATTTTTTAGAAACTTCCAAAATTCATCATTGGATGAAATATCCGTACCGCCAAGAGAGCGTTCCCATTCTTTATAAGTAAATCGATCTAGTTTAGATGTTATTAAATGCAGCAATAAGGCATCCCAGTGGTCCGTGAGTTGATCAAGCGCGTGTAATGCTCTCGTGTGTTTTAACGCGGCGTCAATGAGAAATCGTAACTGTAATGGGGATTCTTTAGAGATTACCTGCAGATCAAAAAGTGCGCGAATGTGACTTTGAACTATTATTCACCTATTGTCGTAACGCTCTACTAATAAAGCGCAAACTACTTCATAATTTTGCGATGTCGTTTCCAATGCTTGAATCAGCTTCGTCTGTTAATGACGATCTCAAATATTGCAGTTTCTGCACAGGTGTAAGATTTACGTTTTCATGAACGATAGATTTAAAATTATCATAGAAACTCAACCACACCTCGTATTTTCCGTCGACAGTAGGTAAATTAATTGTAGGAAGCTTTATATTCGTTTTTACGCTTTGTACGACAGGCTGGTTTTGGACAGTCTCAAGATTACTGTTAGCAGCGGGGATCCTAAGAAATGCCAGCAGACGCTGGGCGCGAGCGGTTAATTCAAAGAAAGCCTCCTCGAATTACGCTCTTTCGTTATCGTCATTTGACTCCACTCCATGCTCGCCTTCGTTCACATTCAATAACTCAAGGTTGGATTGTACTTGGTCGAAACTATCCCACGTGTAGACCTAATTTTTTCAAGACGCTCGATTAATTGTTGTTCGTCTGGATGCTCACTACATTTTTCTAAATACCCTCTCAAACGAGTTAGCTGCGATTTTATTGTATTTATAGCACGCTTTTGTACTAGCATTCGAATTTCGTCATTCATTATGATTAACAAATGAATAAGGCAAGAAATATTTAACGAATATTATTACAGATTTATAAGACTTACGCAATAAGTATTTTTAGATTATTTATCTATGATTCCGCTTAAATCGTCTTAGTATCGTTGTATTGCTGTTCCGTTGTCCCTTTGTTCTCTTGTGTCGTAAATAGATGATCCGTGTCTTTCATTCACACATTGAACTTCGCACAAGGAAAAAACATAAAGGGCAAATGTTAAACAATGTCTTTGTGTAATCTTCGATGATGTTTCATGCGATGTAGAGAATTTGTAAATTATCCGGCTCGAAAGACCAATTGTATGGTTGTTAAATCTTCATTCGACGTTCCCCGAAAGAATCGTAGTTTATACACGTGAAAAAGATTTACCCAAGTGGCAAAAGTTTTACGTTTTGGACCACTTATTTTTGCGTTTTCTTCTAAGGAAAATGTAGGTAAAAATAGTGAATTGAGTCGCACTTCAATAATTAGCTTTATTCAAAGACTTGGCTAACACGCGACTGACTGCTTTTTCTTTTCGACCGCACGACGGGGCCACTTAGACCCCCCAAAAGGGATGATTGGGCCATTCTGACCTCCAAAAGGGCATGCGTTGTAGATACAATACAGTGAAAAGAAACAGATCTCATAAAATACATAATGAAAAAAACAGACCTCGGAGCGTATATTAGCTGGGCATTAACATATTGCGTTTAGGAAATGCGTAACATCTTTTGGATTATCTCTTCTCGTCGCGTATCTATTCTCGCGTGGATTTTTGTTAATTAATTTCTCATTAATTATTTTTGTATGAAAATCGCATAAAACAGCAGAGAATTTCCTTATTTGAAAAATTAAAAAGAAAATGGAATAAGAAAACCAATGCGCGGTAGTTGGAGCATAGAGAAGCAACAACACTTCTTTCTTTTTTCAATATTAGTTTATTAAAAAACTCATATTACAACAACAAAAAGCGAACGTTTCGGATTGTTGTAATATGAGTTTTTTAATAAACTAATATTGAAAAAAGAAAGAAGTGTTGTTGCTTCTCTGCGCTCCAACTACCGCGCGTTGGTTCTTTTGCCATTTTCTTTGTAATATTTTATATTATTCATTTTTCACGCCAGTGTGAACAAAATGTGCGCCTTTCATTAATCCAAATAATAGAACACACGTAGAATGTAATAAGTATAAAATAATATTACAATTGTACTGTTGTATTTACTTTGATCTAATTAAATATTCACAATTCTCCGATAATGTTCCTATGGACTTTGAATTTACGTATAATATTGATTTAAATATGAAATGTATAATTTAAATTGCATAATTCTACTTTGAAAACTGAAAAGGACAAATGCTGTTAAGATCAATAAGTATAATGTATATATGTGGTGCCTGGTAATAACCTAATCACGTCTCATCTGCAGGTAGAGTAGTTTTGGATTGAACAAGAATAGTTTCCGTACGATTAAACATTGGAATTAATAATCAAACAATCAATACTCAATTAATAATAAAAATTTAATTATGTATTGCGTTTCGCAATTGCGTAACATCTCTTGGAATATTTCTTCCGCGTGGATTTTTGAAAATTAATTTCTCATTAATTATTTTTGTATGAAAATGGCACGAAACACGGTAGAGAGCTTCCTTATTTGATTTGATCCACTCTATCTACATGGAAAGATGATATGATTATTATCAGATATGTATGTGTACAAATAGATCTATCTTTTGCATTAAATGCTTTCAAGTTTTTATATTTTTATTCGAAAATAATAAAAAAAAATGAATAAATTTAATTTTTCAAATTTTTTTCTTAAAAATAATAAAATGAATAAAATTTAAAAAATATCCTTTTGAAGCTATACAGCTACTAGAAAAACTAAATGTGTAATAAAATTTTTATCAAAAATATTATTTAAATAATAATTCAATATTTTAATGTAGAAAATTAATTTTGACTGCTGCGAATTTCAAAAGGGTGTTTTACTTTTTAAAATCAATTTTTAAAATTCTATTATTATTTGTAGATATGTTTATATATTTTTTGATACTGTACATTTTACAACTATACATATAAATTTAAATAAAAAATTTATCTCGCATTTGAATATATTTTTTAAAATCCGCAAATTAGTTTTTTAAACCGCGTTTAAAACATTAACGTATTTGAAACCATATGCATAGTTCTACTTTCTGCATCCGTTGAACTTTGTGACATAATGCACGTGTTAAGTTCATTTTAATTGTAAAATTACACTGATTATACAATCTACACATTTTCCGGTCAAATTATTAGTATTTTGAAACTTATATATTGAATTGTTATCACACAGGTTATACATTCATATCTGATTTAATAGTAAGACACGTTTTGCTCTATGATATGAAGTAGCCATTGTGATAGTCAGTTTTATAAAGTTGTGTTTTTATTAGAATCGAAAAAACTTTTTTAAATTTTTGAATGTGGTGAGTACAAATTCTTCTTGCTCTTTACTGCATATATTCTTTTTCAATTTTTGAGTAAATTATTTCAAACATTATTTCCATATGACAATTATAAAATTCATTCTCTGTCTTCCTAATTATACATTTATAATTCTGAAATGAAAGTCTAATATCTTTTTTCAGATTTATTAGAATTTGTAGAAAATGAATAATAGTAAACGATTCAATCCATATGTCAGCGTTGATGCGGAGGAAGAAATAGTTATCTCTGGTATCGCTGGACGATTTCCTAATTCGGATAATATGGAAGAATTTCAGGACAATCTTTTCAGTAAAATGGATCTTGGTTCGAAGGATCATCAACGCTGGACCAACTGTAATAATATTTTTTCTCTAATTTTTTTACTATCTCAGGAAAAAGTCTTCATTATAATATATAATAAATAAAAATATGAAATAAATTAAAGTACACTCGTCAACAAAATTATCACATAGGTAATTTCATGTCAAATTTTCGCATAACTTCAAATAAGTATAACTCCGTCAAAAATCGGTCGTATTTGAAAAATTTTTCTTTCATTCGCAAGCTTAAAGCCTCTATTTTGAAAATCATTTGTCAAATTTAGAATTTATCCTCCCCCCCCCTCTCGTCATCTCCATAAAAGTAAGGACGTGTTACGTCTCCAAAAAATTGCATACTTTGACGCATTCCACGGGGTGGAATAAATTTTTTTAGCAAATTTCATGATAATCATCGTAAAATATGGACTTTTATGTGTGAATTAAAAAAAAAATTTTTTTTGTACTATTTTTTTCGCGGAGTTACGACATATCAAAGTTACCTATACATTTTTGTTAATTTACCGTCAGCATTACGATGCGCACCACGAGGAGGTTGCTGGTCGGATTTGGCGCATCGTGTGTGTGTGTGTGTGTGTGTGTGTGAGACAGCAGAGATAAGGACCAACACACACACACACACACACACAGACAAACACACAGACACACAGCAGAGAGGGTTTGAAGTCAAAAAATGCTACGGGAGTGACGAACCGTAGGGTCCTTATCTCTGCTGTCACACACACACACACATACACACTCTCTCTCTCTCTCTCACACACTCACACACTCACACTCACACACACACACACTCACACACGATGCGCCAAATCCGACCAGCAACCTCCTCGTGATGCACATCGGGTAATGCTAATGCTGGCGGTAAATTAACAAAAATGTATAGGTAACTTTGATATGTCGTAACTCCGCGAAAAAAAATCGTACAAAAAAAACTTTTTTTTAATTCACACATAAAAGTCCATATTATCATGATAATTATCATGAAATTGGCGAAAAAAATTTATTCCACCCCGTCGAATGCGTCAAAGTATGCAATTTTTTGGAGACGTAACACGTCCTTACTTTTTGAAGAGATGACGAGAGGGGGGGAGGATAAATTCTAAATCTGACAAATGATTTTCAAAATAGAAACTTTAAGCTTGAGAATGAAAAAAAGTTTTTCAAATACGACCATTTTTGACGGAGTTATACTTATTTGAAGTTATGCGAAAATTTGACATGAAATTACCTATGCGATAATTTTGTTGACGAGTGTATATAAAATATATCGATCTATGTTTTTATTTTCATGTATATCTCTATTTCTACATACAAAAATGAAGAATAATTTAGAAAATAATTAAAATTTTTACATAAAAAATAAACAAAATTAAAAGAATTGAGGAAAAATGATCTATATATTGTTGCGTCTGCGACGACGACCTCGATATATCGAACATACGCGGCACAACTCTCGGCACACGCTTCCACTCGCGCACTCGCACTCTCGAAATAATGACACGGTTTTTTAGAACACAAGAACTTTAATAAGCAAGACAGAACACAGACAATAACTCAGAATAATAATACAACGGCTCGTATATAGAGACGCGACCGCTCAGCTTGATAGCTGGCTCCAGACTCAATGATAGTTGTTGTTTAAAACAAACGTCTGACAACGCGCGCGGAGACGATTTCTTCCGTCGACGAACTTCCCGCCGACAGAATAACGGGTGGCGAATACATCCGCAGGGACGGGACGCGGGGGCGCAACACTGCCCCCCGTCTTCCAAGATTGTCGTCCCGACAATCCCAAAACTGCCCTTCCAGGATCTTGAGTCTTCTTGCTCTAATTCGGCTCCCGCCAGAAGTAACAAGCGACTCACTGCAGATCCAAGGCATGTCAACTCCAGAGAATTAGCCGTGTCTTCCTGCTCTAACTTGAGCTGCTGCTGCAGGGTACCGAGCGACACGCGCTAATCTCAATCGACTTTTTTTTTCCTTCAAGTTCCATCCCTCGGCTGATGCCCCGTCGTCTTCGGATATGAGGGGGGTAACTACTGTGGACCCATCGTCCACAAAGGACTCCTCAAATCCCTGCCTCGGCATTTGTCCTCCGTCCCGCGGGAAGACCACGGCTCAAAAACCGCGGGCGAGGCAGCCTTCAATTGAAGATCTTTTCCTCTAAGGTTTGGCCAGATCACTCCGACTCGTCTTCATAATTTCCTTCCTTAAAATAAAAACAATATAACGTAACAAGCACTAACTTTTTTTTTCATCCATACCTTTCTTTTCCGGCCTCGGATGTAGAACGATTCCCTAATCAAAACAATTTGGGAGTCCCTCCCAGAATACTTCGAGGATTACTCTACCAATTACAATTCACTTAAAGAAATAATTGGAACCAATACAACCATTATTAAAACAAATGGAAATCACGAATATTGCCATCCAGGCATTCTAATTGCTATCGCAAAATATTCGTTACGTAAATGCTACTTGCTTGCAATCGTACTGCTACTTACACACTAATTCGTTGCGTAAGCACTCACTGGTCTTACTTAAAAACAAGGAACATGCACGCAGATAGCGCCACGCATACTCGTTACAAGAAGCGCTGTTATTACGGTGATGCGCGAATGTATGAGTCGATAACAACAAAACAAAATTAATGGCTGCAGAAATTAAAATAAAATCACATCAAGTTATTGACGATTGAAGCTGCAACATCCCGCCCACCAAGATTAGGTTACTGATCTTATGCATCAGCTTGATTGTTCAAAGGCAACTTACAAAGTTTTGAAACGGCACGTTTGGTATTACCCGAAGCCGTTCGCACGGTTACAACACGCACCAGTTTGTCCTTGCCCTCATGTACCTCTAAAATACGACCGATTTTCCATTTCAGAACGGGAAGGTTGTCTTCCTTTAACAAAACTAGATCGTTTGGCTTCAAATTTTCTTGTTCTGATCGCCACGAACTTGGAGATTGGCTACGTACTCGACCGCCCACCGTTTCCAAAAGTCCTGCAAAGAGCGTTGCAACAATTCCCATCTATCGAGACGATTAATTTTTGTGTCAGTTAAATCTATTTCAGGAAGACTAGTTAATGGTACTTCCACAAGAAAATGCCCTGGTGTTAATGGCTGCAAATCAGATGGATCCGATGATATAGGAGATAGTGGCCGGGAATTTAAACAGGCCTCTATCTGTATCAAAAGAGTAGACAGTTCTTCGAACGTATATAATGAGTTGCCCATTATTCTTTTCAAGTGGTATTTACAGGATTTTACTCCTGCCTCCCATATGCCTCCTATATGAGGTGAGTAAGGAGGAATGAAACTCCACTCAATGCTCCTTTCGGTTAAATCCTCACCAACTGCTCCATTGATAGACGAACGTAAGAATGTGTATAGTTCCTCCAGCTCTCTTTTTGCGCCTACAAAGTTTGTAGCGTTGTCACTGCAGATTTTACGAGGCAGTCCTCGCCTTCCTATAAATCTTCGTAAGGCTGCCAGAAAAGCTGCGGTCTATAATTCGCTAGTTGCTTCTAAATGTATGGCTTTTGTTAAGAAGCATACAAATAGTGCTATGTAGGATTTACAGGTTCTTCGACCACGACCCTTGTTAACGAGAATAATGATTGGGCTAGCAAAGTCGACTCCCGTAATTGTAAAAGGTCGAGATGCCTTGATTCTATCACCAGGTAATGCTCCCATAATCTGTGTTGATTCCCTTGGATTATTTCTCACACACCTGATGCACGAATGGCAAACTTGTCGTACCAGATTTCTCGCATTTAGTGGCCAGTATTTTTGACGAATTGAAGCCAATAATAATTGTGGTCCAGCATGCAATAGTGTACGATGCTCTCTTTCAATAATTAGACGCGTAACCTTGCAGTGGGCGGGTAGTAATATTGGATGTTTTCTTTCAAATTTCCAAAGAGCTTCTTGAAGACGTCCGTCCACCCTGAGGACATGGTCTTGGTCTAGAAAAGCATGCAATTGTAATAACCGACTATTCTCGTTTAGCCTTCCTTTGATTTGAAAACCTTTTATTTCTTCTTGAAAATGAGTACGTTGGGAATATTTAATGATCTCACGACGGGCTCGCTCCAATTCAGTTAGAGTTAAACCAGCTACAATCCTATGTTCTTTGCTCTTGCGGCAATTAAAGATGAATCGGAGGCAATAGGCAAGTGATCGTTCAATTTTGGTTAGGGTAGAACAATCTTCGATAAGCTTATGGATCATCTCATCCAAAGAGGATGGTTGATGTGTGTTTAAATTGCAGGCCTTTGATTCTCTTCTAGTCTCCTTTTCGGTGTGATAGCGTTCATCATCCGTTAATTCACAATTATGATTGTCACGCATATCTAGCTGGGGTGAATCAGTCAATTTGGCCCACTCCACCAAAGAGCATTGTCCTTGAGCTGTGCTGGTGTCGCTCCTCTTGAAATTAAATCGGCAGGGTTCTCGGAACCCTTAACGTGTTTCCAATGATTAGCAGGTACTATCTCGATAATATCAGACACGCGATTGGATACGAAAGGCTTCCATCTTGACACATTGCCATGAGGCCAATGAAGTACGACCATGGAATCGGTCCATGCGTTAATGCCATCAATCTCTATGCGAATTGATCGTTTAACGTTGCTAATTAATTTGGCCAATAACAACGCGCTGCATAATTCTAATCTAGGAATGGACGTTTTTTTTAGTGGGGCTACTTTTGCCTTTGAACATAATATCTTGACGGTTGACTTGCTATTATCTTCGTTCACCGATTGTTTATATATACAAGCACCATACGCCCTTTCAGACGCATCGCAAAACCCTTGTATAAAAAAGCGACTTATGTAACGAATTAATGACTACTCGTGGCACACGTAATGTATGTGCTTCCTTTAAATCTTCCTGAAAATACTTCCACTTATCTAAAATTTCCCTTGGCAAAGGATCATCTCAATCTATTTTAATTTCCCGTAGCCCCTGCATCAAAATCTTAGCTGTGGTCAATACAGGACCGATTAACCCTAAAGGATCGAACAATTTGCTAATCGTCAATAACATTTCGCGCTTCGTATATACGCGTGTTGCCATTTGCGCCCTAAAATGAAATTCGTCTGAAGTGGGATTCCATTCAAGCCCTAACGTACGAATAATGTCATTGGCATCGATGCTTAAGTTCAAATTCGATTCTCGCAAATTCATTGGTACTTCTGCTAACGCATTTTCTGCATTCGAACATCACTTATGCGCTTCGAATCCTCCTTCATGCAATAAATCATACAATTGGTTTTGTAATATCCGCGCATTTTCAACTGTGTTAGCCCCCGTGATTATATCATCAACATAAGTATCATTTAGCAGTGCGTGTGACGCCATAGGATAACGCTCCTTACCCTCTATAGCCAATTGCCTAAGACAACGCACAGCTAAATATGACGCGCAAGATTGTCCGTACGTAACAGTGTTTAAACGATATTCTTCCACCGGTCCGTCTAAGGAAAATCTCCATAAGATACGCTGTAAATCGCGATCATCGGAATGTACTAATATTTGCCTATACATTTTTTGTAAATCAGCCGTTAAAGCAACCTTGTAAAATCGAAAGCGCAAAATTATGTCAATCAAATTATCTTGTAATACGGGGCCGGTAAGAAGCGCATCGTTCAAAGACACACCTTTATTATTTTTGGCCGACGCATCGAATACCACGCTTAATTTTGTACTACTAGCACAGTATATACAGTAGCACAACTCTCCCGATTTTGTGTAGCATAAAATGGAATGCGCATGCGCGAAGTCAGCGAGTATACTAGTACTGCCATCTGTACTTTCCTCTCATTCTCTCCTTTGGTTTTCGTTCTCTTTCTAACACATTATAATATGTAATATAAATTAAATTCAATAAAACTTGAATATATGTACATAAAGAAATTGTGAAAAATATAATACAAAATATATAATGCAAATATATATAAAAAATAGTATATATGACATGATGTGAATATTAATTAATCATTTTATATGTCATATATAACTGATAGCAGAAAAGATATATACTCATAATACTCATATATAATTTATAATATATTTACATATTAATACTTATATATATAATTTTTAATATATTTATATATTAATTGTACATACGTATATTCTATATATATATTCAAAAACTTAAAATTAAAAAAAAAACATTTAGATTAAGACTACAATCACTTAAATTTTATTATATAAAATATATATATTTATGAGCAAAATGAATAAAAAAACAAGAAATATATATTTGTTAATAATATATATTTATTTATAAACAGTTGTATTTCGTTAAAAATATTTATTTCACAAACAGAAATAATCTTGAAACTAAACTTTTTCTCTCTCAAATTAATCATCTGACCATACCTCAGCTACTCGATCCACCTCAGCATGAATCAGAAAGAGAAAATGAGAGAGTAGAAGAATAGAAACAAGAAAGTGTTTTACATTCAATTAAAATACAAATGTGAAATACGTTATAACATATATGTCATATAAACGTTTGATGTTTATATGATGTAAACATCAAACGTTTATATGACATATATGTTATAACGTATTTCACACATTTGTATTTTAATTGAATATAAAACACTTTCTTGTTTCTATTCTTCTACTCTCTCATTCTCTCTTTCTGATTCATGCTGATGTGGACCGAGTAGCTGAGGTATGGTCAGATGATTTGAGAGAGAAAAAGTTTAGTTTCAAGATTATGTCTGTTTGTGAAATAAATATTTTTAACGAAATACAACTGTTTATAAATAAATATATATTATTAACAAATATATATTTCTTGTTTTTTTATTCATTTTGCTCATAAATATATATATTTTATATAATAAAATTTAAGTGATTGTAGTCTTAATCTAAATGTTTTTTTTTTATTTTAAGTTTTTGAATATATATATAGAATATATGTATGTACAATTAATATATAAATATATTAAAAATTATATATATAAATATTAATATGTAAATATATTAAAAATTATATATATAAATATTAATATGTAAATATATTATAAATTATATATGAGTATTATGAGTATATATCTTTTCTGCTATCAGTTATATATGACATATAAATGGTTAATTAATATTCACATCATGTCATATATACTATTTTTTATATATATTTGCATTATATATTTTGTATTATATTTTTCACAATTTCTTTATGTACATATATTCAAGTTTTATTGAATTTAATTTATATTACATATTATAATGTGTTAGAAAGAGAACGAAAACCAAAGGAGAGAATGAGAGGAAAGTACAGATGGCAGTACTAGTATACTCGCTGACTTCGCGCATGCGCATTTCATTTTATGCTACACAAACTTCAAAGGTGCCGACAGGGAGTTGCGCTACTGTATATACTGTGCTACTAGTCTCCCTGATTACTCCGTGATGCAGCAAATAAACTATAATTTTGGAATTGGGATTAGATTCGTTCGCGATAGTCATGTGCCTTAACTCCATATACTCACGCATAAAATTATCGTAACGCTCGCGAATTACTGCATTGCCCTTAAGCTTACGCTCCAAATGCGTCAATCTCTTGAGAGCTACCTCTCTATTATTGCCGATATTCAAATTTTATTGCGAAATGGTAATCTTACGACAAATCTTCCATTTTCTCGTATCGTATTTTGTTCGAAATGTCGCTCGCAGTTCTGCTCATTTACAGATAAAGCTCGCTTATTTATATTGTTGTAATTTTCCAACTTCCAAAATCTTTCTAAATTTTCGTTTAATGCTTCATATGATTTTAATGAGCAAGTGAACGAACTAAGGGCTTCTTGATTACAAACTAGGCTTACTAATGCAGTTACTGGTATTGATCCTGCTACTGTCCATCCAAATTTAGTATTTTGTAAAATTAATTGATTTTTGCCAAGCTCTATTTTACCTGATTTTAATAAATAAAAAAAGAATTCAGCGCCAATTAACATATCTATTTGACCGACTTTATGGAATTCTGAATCTGCTAAATTAATATTGCTGGGTATTTTTAAATTACTGCAATATTTTCATGGATGGCAAATTCTTAGTGATCTTGGGAACAATTAAACATTGAGCATTAATTTCGGAATTGGAATATTTCGACTTGATATGAATATCACAGCTGCTGCTAATTTTGTTTTCAATTTCGTTCAATCCAGTAACGATTCCTGTAACGCGAATTAACGCTAAGTAACGCTTTAAACCCAATTTATTATGCGCCGCTTGAGTAATAAAGTTGGCTTCGCTCGCATTATCGAGCAATACGCGTAACGGTATAGACGAACCGCTCCTTTGTGTAGCGTCCACCATGGCAGTGGCCATAAGAACACGACGTCCCTTTGAATTGCTCGTGTGGACCGCCATATTGCTGGGTGATTCGATGGTTGTCTCATTTTTAAATTTTGCGACATCTGGCCTTGAGGTGACCTTGTTGTCCTGTGATATGTGACACAACGTATTGTGTTTTCCTTCGCATTCTCTACAGTGTCCAGATTTGCATGTTTTGGCATAGTGGTCATTTTTCAGACAGTTGATGCACCACTTTAATCTTATGACTTCCTTTATTCTGTCGGGAACGGGTAAATCTAAAAATTTCTCGCAAAAATATATGAAATGTGATCCATTGCAGAAATAACACCTGCCTGAATTAATTGAGGTGGTTAACAAAGTAGTTCTTTGATTTACAGTACCTTTAACCAATGAATTCCATTTGGAACCTGTCATGGCAGATCCTTTATTTCTTGACTCACCTTCCTTGGAAGATTTCTCGATCCTGTCTGCGTCTCTGGATTCGATACGCTCTATTGTTTGACATTTCCTTCTCAAAAATTCTAACATATCCTCTAGCTCCACGTTATCGTTACTCTCGACTTTTTCTTCCCATGCTCGAAGCGTTCATGCATCAAACCTCGTCTCCACCATATGCATGACGAGCTCATCCCATGCTTCTGTAGGAGAACCTAGAACCTTTAACACTCTTAAATGCCTTGAAGTATAATCAATTAACTCTCTAAGTGCCTTTGCAGATTCCTTCGTCACGATCGGCATCATAAACAAACACTGAATATGCTTTTTTTTAAGTGATCTAGGGTCGTCATAACGTTGTTGCAGCAATTCCCACGCAGTGGTGTAATTCTGCTGTGTTAATTCAATCGATTCAATCATTTTCGCGGTGTCACCCGATATTGATGAAACCAAGTATTGAAATTTCTCGATATTAAATAAATACGGTTTATCATGGATAATAGAACGAAAACTATTTCCGAAAAACATTTCCAATCTTCAATTTTCCCGTCAAAACGCGGAAGCTTAATGATAGGCAATTTGACTCTGTTATCTGTATTATTAGATCCGGTCGCATTCGCAACGCGATCTAGAATTTCCGTTTGCCGCGAAAGAATCACCGCTATTACTTCGTTTCCGGTATTGGACGAAAGAGATGTCATGGCGGCTGAGGGCTCGCCTCGCGACCCGTGCCTTATTTGTTGCATTAATTCGGATTGCTGTTGTAACAATTGCATGATCGCGTCCGTGGTTTCTGCAGCACCTTCTTTAGGCGGCTGCTTCATAAATCATTTTAATAAAGTTTTTACCTCGAAGTAGCTTGTCTCGAATTGCTCATCCTCTCTCGTATCGTCACCAGTAAAATCGTCACTCCTTTCTAATAGCTGTCTTTGAACAGTCTCAAATTCTCGTTGAATTTCTTCTAGCTTCTCTAACCTCGTTTCGGCTTGTTCCTTGTCAAACATGACGCCGGCTTCATCGGATGCTTCCAGGACTTGTGTTCTCAACCTCGTCAATTTCGCCTTTACGTAGCCTCGTACTCTCCGTAAACCAGCGATTTCCGCCATTGCTTGTGATTTCTCGTCACCAGATTTGTATAACCTTGCTCACCGAATCCTCAATTGATTCGCGATAAACTCGTCGAATCCGCGCGATTCGCGGGATCCGGCTCGAAGGACCAATTTATGTTATCGCAAAATATTCGTTACGTAAATGCTACTTGCTTGCAATCGTACTGCTACTACACACTAACTCGTTGCGTAAGCACTCGCTGGTCTTACTTAAAAACAAAGGAACATGCACGCAGATAGCGCCACGCATACTCGTTACAAGAAGCGCTGTTATTACGGTGATGCGCGAATGTATGAGTCGATAACAACAAAACGAAATTAATGGCTGCAGAAATTATAATAAAATAAATCACATCGAGTTATTGACGATTGAAGCTGCAACACTAATGAAAGAATTATCCCCTATTCAAGATACATCCGAGCCAGCCTTAATTTTACACACACCAGTTTATTTAAAATAAACTCTTTTAACATTTTAATATTCTTTAACAAACTACGCGAATCTGACCGCGTACGATCTAGCCACTCCTACAAAACTACTATTATTATTTTTTTAAATATTGGAGCAACTTAGCTGTTTATCCGAGATTCTTTCGCTCGTTCTTACAGTCGTCCGCTGCGCAATCCTTGAATCGGGCATCGTCACCCGGAGCGTGATCGACTCCGCTGATAGTCCGGGAGTCGCGGCTCGCATCCTCTTCCTGACCGAAATTCCGGACGACAAATCTTGCTGTTCTGCAATCATTTTTCATTCGATAATTTTCTCTCGAGATGTCTTTCTTCACTCTCGGGATTCTCAGATCCCGGATGAGCCCCCAAAATGTTGCGTCCGCGGCGACGACCTCGATATATCGAACACACGCGGCACAACTCTCGGCACACGCTTCCACTCGCACACTCGCACACTCGAAATAGTGACACGGTTCTTTAGAACACAAGAACTTTAATAAGCAACACAGAACACAGACAATAACTCAGAATAATAATACAACGGCTCGTATATAAAGACGCGACCGCTCAGCTTGACAACTGGCTCCAGACTCAATGATAGTTGTTGTTTAAAACAAACGCTTTGACAACGCGCGCGAAGACGATCTTCTTCCGTCGACGAACTTCCCGCCGACAGAATAACGGGTGGCGAATACATCCGCAGGGACGGGACGCGGGGGCGCAACAATATAACTATATAAAAAGAAAAAGTTGACTATATATCTGGGAATTTCTTTTTATTTCTGCAAATTTCATTTTTCTAAAAGAAACAATGAAAAAATTATTATTTAATTATTCATCGATTATTCTTTTTATTATTTTATATATATATATATATATATATATATATATATGTGTGTATATACAGACAGCGATTAGACAAGAGTAAGAAGACATATACAGGGTGTGTCATTTTAAGTGATGCAGCTGAATATCTTTTAAAGTAAAAGCGATTGGGAAAAATGTTTCAGACAATAGTTGTATGGTTTCGAGGGGGACATAAGACGGTGCCATTAGTTTGACCTTGAAGAATCAGCTGAAGGTCACGTGAAGGTCACCTCCAACTTTGTAAATGGGACATCCTATATGCTTTTGCATATTCTTGTAGCTCATCTCGAGAGCTTTCCAAAACACTATAATTAAGTTAGTTTTCATTAAGTGTTTTCCGAGTTATGAGGCTTGCAATTATTTCTTAATTTTACATAAACTGTAAAATATCTTGTAAAATATTCATTTTTCGATTATCTTACCTTAATACTTTTATGTACAAAATAATGAGAGGAATCAATTGGTGTAAAGAAAATACATAATTGTTTCTAAGAAAAAATGTGTAATTGTTAATTGCAAATTACATATTTTTTCTTAAAAACCTATGTTTTTTCTTTACACCAATTGATTCCGCTCATTATTTTGTACATAAAAATATTAAGGTGAGATAATCGAAAAATAAATATTTTACTTGATATTTTATGGTTTATGTAAAATTAAGATATTTTAAGCCTCATAACTCGAAAAGTACTCAATGAAGAAATACTTTATTATAGTGTTTTGGAAAGCTTTCGAGATAAACTATAAGAATAAGTAATAAAAAATAGGGAGTTCCGTTTAAAAAATTGAAAGTGACCTTCACATGACTTTCAAACGACTTTTCAAGGTCAAATTTATGACACTCTCTTATGGCCCCCTTTAAGCCATACAACTTTTGTCTGAAACATTTCTTTCTAAAATGCATAGTTTATGAAATATTCGACCGTTTCCAGACTTTTGATACACCTTGTATATATATTTTATATGTATATAATTTTATATAATTATATGTATATGTAAACTTTTTTCCTGGGTAAGAATATCATTGTTCTTTATATTTAAAAAGATAATACTTATATCTCATAAAATATATATTAATGATACTCAGGAATTTACAATATCTATATGCGGTTTACTTATAAATATAACATTAAAATTGACAATTAATATTCTATGTGCAATTTATATTTACGTAAATCATTTTTATTATAACATATTCGAAAGTTTCTTGCTGTTTGATGTTAAAATGAAAAATAATCGAAAGATATCGTCTATTCTTAAAAATATCTTGCCCATGTTTAAAAATGTAGAAATTATTGATTGATTATGATTTAAATATATGTTATTTTCATGTAAATCGTTTTTTTAATTTTGATAGATATGTATGAAATGCCTCCTCGAATAGGAAAAATGAACAATATAGAAAAATTTGATGCAAAATTTTTTAATATATCAGCCGCAGAAGCTCATACGCTTGATCCTGGAGCTAGAATATTGCTCGAAAACACCTATGCAGCAATTATTGACGCAGGTGTCAATCCCGCAGAACTGCAGGGGACAAGGACGGGAATTATCACAGCAATGTCAATTTCTGATACATATCTGGATATAATATACGAAAAGCCTCATGTATGTTAATAATTTTACTATTCCAGACTTATATATGTCAACAATTTAACTCAATTCGATAAGAAAAATCGATAAGAAAAACATGCATGTATGAACGTATTAATATGTATATACAAGGATATTGTAAAGAAAATATTTTTAATATAAAAACTGTATCGTAATTAGATTGCTGGATTACCCATACTTGGTTGCAGTAAAAGTATGTTGGCAAATAGAATTTCTAACTGGCTCAACGTTACTGGACCATCGTATAACATCGATACTGCATGTTGCTCGAGCAATTTTGGTATGGTGGAAGCTTACAATTTGATTCGATCTGGATTTTGCGACGCGGCTATTGTCGCTAGTGTCAATTTGTGCATTCATCCTTCTGTGACTCAACAGTTTTATTGCCTGGGTTAGGTGAAAAATAATATTATTATGTTCAAAGATGTTGTATTCGAGATTGTTAAATGGTATAACTTATTTAATGATGCATTAATTAACACAATATTTGATCTAATAATTTCTCTTTTCAAAATATACCAATATATCTGATTCGCTTATTTTATATATTTATCGAAGTTTTCAAATATTTGATATATTAATTAAGAAACTGGGAATAAAAAAATAAATTAAATTTTTTATATTCAATCGAAATAAATTATTGATATTATTTTAGGAGTTTTATCTGGCGATGGCTACTGTAGACCTTACGATGAAAAAGGTTCCGGTTACATGCGTAGTGATGCGGCTATAGCAGTATATCTGCAAAAAGCAAAGGATGCAAAAAGAATTTATGCGACTTTTGTTTATGGTAAAACCAACTGCGATGGTTTTAAAGAAGAAGGAATTACTTTTCCATCATTAGATAAACAAAAATTATTATTGGGAGAATTTTACAAAGAATGTAACGTTTCGCCTCTTGAGCTATCTTACCTAGAGGCTCATGCAACTGGCACTGTAGCCGGCGATCCCGTGGAGCTTCAAGCAATCGACGAAGCTTTATGCATCAAAAGAGACTTTCCTCTATTAGTAGGTTCAGTAAAATCGAATATTGGACATTCTGAACCCGCTAGCGGTCATTGTCAAATTGTGAAGGTAAGGTTTACCACAAAGGTTTACAAAATAGAGTTAATACATCTATGTAATCTAATGTATATATAAACTTTTATAATTTTTATTTATCTGTCAGTTTTTATTATTTATTATAATTATGATTTATTACAATTATAAGACTAAGATATTATTATCTATGTGCATAATAACAAGTATATTTATCTTGTAAAGGTTTTAATAGCGATGGAAACTGGTATAATCCCTCCTACTATACATTTAAAACATCTACGAAAGAATATGACTGCTATCATTGAAGGAAGAGTAAAAATAGTCACTGAACCGACAGAATGGAAGGGTGGCTACGTCGGTATTAATTCCTTCGGATTTGGTGGTGCTAATTGCCATTTATTATTGAAATCAAATTCGAAAATTAAAGTCAATGAAACAAATAATAATTTACCTAAGCTTGTAGTTATATCTGGACGTACCAAAGATGCAGTTAAAATCTTGTTAGATGACGTAAGTATATACTACTATTAAATAATTTAACGGAAAGGATAAAAAAATATATTAATACGAAATGAAAGGTAAAAATGATTTAAAAATTTGTTTATTACCTCTAAAAAACCTTAGAAAGGTAAAAAAAGTACGCCAAGTACATAAAAAATATTCTACCTTGTATGCAACAAAATGGTTAATGAAAAAAGTCTTTCAGAATAATTTTCCCTCACAAAACCATTTTTCTAAGAAACAAAACCTCAACAAATAATTTTCATAAAAAAATATTAAAAAATAAAATATCAAAACTATATAGGAAATCAATAATTACTATTAGCCAATACTTAAGAGCAATTCGTAAATTTGATATAATATTTGTCATTTGAAATATCAATTTTACATTGTAGAAATATTATACATAAATTCTCCCTAAGAAATTAACTTGATTTGTAAAATATTTAAAATCAACGCTAAAGGAGAATTAGGATTCTTTTAATCCCTAAAACATATTTATATAATGTATATAATTTAAAAAAAAACATTTTACACAAGTTTTAAATCGCACAGTCTTTAAATCGAAGTAAGTTATGAAAACTTGGCGTGCCCGGATTGTAATCAAACACAGATTAAAAATTTAATTACATAATGTCTAAGATTTTACATTTTATTAAGTACTAACTGTACCCTGCGCGCGCTGCTACGCCTACAAAAATCGAATTTAAAGAGAACTCGTTATAACAATTCTGTGCTCATTTTTTTTTATTGAAGGGCTCTTGGATATATCATTTTTAACAGCACCCGAAAGTATGCAATCTCATTCAAAAAATGATAAAAACGCATCGTAACGAAACACTGCTTCACGTATCATTACGGAATGTTGACTAAAACCTTCCCAGGAGTTCATAGATCATTTCATCCGAAGCAACCTATATGATTAGAGCTAAACTGTGGCTTCCTATAAGACACAAACAAACAAACATTCATTTTTATATATAGAGATATATTTGTTTATAATGTAAACGATCCGATTTCCTATTTAGTAAAAAGTAAAAACAAAAAAATAAAAAAAATTTAATTAAAAATTTGGCGCTGCCAATAAAATTGGCACATATTCTAATTAAATATATATTTTAAAAATTGGAACATATTCTGATTATTAATTTTAATTATCATAGTTTAACATTTAAATTTAATGACTTAATTTCTTTAATTAATTTATATTGATTTATATTTGGATATTTAGACTTTTAAGCTGAACAATATACTATATAATATAATAAAATTGGCAGTGCCAAGTTTTTTAATTAAATTTTTTTTACTTTTTTGTTTTATATTAATTTGTACAAGTTAACTTGTACAAATTTTTATCCTTAATTTGCGCAATTTTTATATATCACTATTTTTGTAGATAAGACAACAGTTAGATACAATTTGTGCATGAACTTGGCACCCTTTTTTTACCTTCTTTTAAAAAGTTAAGTTTGTGGGGATTTAAAATTCCACCTCGAAAGGGTAGTTTTTGATTACTATACGATAAATTAATCTCTCACCTATGCACATATCTCACCTACACATATACACATACATATCACATGTATGCACGCACATACATACATATGATTTGCTTTTAAAGCATTTTGCACACCCAGCGAATAATCGTATATACACGGTATGAACGCCGCTTGAAGGACAAACTTGCTTCGATTGTGTGCGTGCGAGCATACGTACGTGAGTCTAAAGAAAATCCTAATGGAGGAGAACGTAAAATGTCACAATTTTGATATGCGATATCGTCATTTTTCGGGATTGACTGCACCGATTTTATTCAAACTGGTCGCATTCGAAAGCTTATATTCATATTATATCATAAAAGTGTGGTTAGATTTTTGATTACGGCTTTAGTTTATTAAATATCTTAACCGAAAGTACTTAACGTGAAATTCCGGATAAGCTACTCTGGTAGCGCCGCGTCAAGAACAGTGACTCTCAATGCTCGGATCCTGCTTTTATGTACTTGGCGTCGCGATGCTACCGCATCGTTTGATGAAGAATTTAAAAAATCATTATTATGAAAAATAAATTATATTTAATTAAAGTATATTAATCGTATTAAAAAACTAATTTTAATAATGACATCTAGATAAAAAAGTTATAGAGATAAATTCAAATTGGTTTTAGTCAATAAAAACGAGAAAAAGAGTAGAATATTATATGCACAGGTCTAAGACATATTAAAATCGATTGTTCTCGAAACGTATCTGTTAATATATCTATTTGAATAAAGTAATAAAGATTAAATAATATCCAACATGGCAACGAAATAAATTATAGAATATTTTAAAAGCACTCAGATTTTTCAAAATCAAATATATAAAACATTTGCTTATCTAATAATAAATTTCTAGTTATAATTAATTTTAAAGAAAAATAATTTATATTAAAATGTTATAAGATAATTATACTTTTACAATTATATTAAAGATATATTATAATTAATATATCTTTTTAGGTACAGAGTCGGTCAGTAGATGTAGAATATATATCTCTCCTGCATCGTATTCATAGCGGCACTATAAAAGATCATCCTTACAGAGGATACATAATTGCTGGATCCAAAATAAATGATAATGCAATAATTAAAAGGAGATGCAATTTATATACGAAAAGACCGATTTGCTTCATATTTTCTGGAATTGGATCTCAGTGTTTTAATATGGGCAAGTAAATTAAATATATTATAATGTAATAATTAATATTAAGATGTTTATTTGCAATTAACGTTTAACGATTTTTAAATTATATATATATATATATATATATATATATATATATTTTTACATACAATAAAATTAACAATTATAATATTTCCAGTTTGTAAATTTTTATTAAATAATTGCTTAAGTTAGATTTAGATGTAAAAAGTCTATCCTTTGATACGAACTAAACTAAAATATATTGTGTATAACTAAGTTCCCGCCGTATTTTTACTTGAAAAATGCATTTATTTCAATAAGAAATTGAATTAATACATTAATCAAAATATAATCCATTGTTTTCTATGACTTTTTTCCATCTTTTTTGCAAAAGTTGGATTCCACGACAATAGAATGACTTGTTTTTTAAAGCAATCCATTGATCGATGCATTTTTGGACTTCTTCGTAATTGGAGAAGTGTGTATTTCAAAAATTAATCGATGAGCTTCAGCTGCAGTTTTATTTAAATCAAAGTAGTGAAGAAGTACATGTCGAAAAAACAACTTATCACATTTAATTTTAAATCGATTAAAAAAATATCTCTTTCACAAAAAATGAATCTTTGCGCACTCAATTTTATTGACAAATGCCTAACTTCACTACATTTGCAGCTGAAGCCATTTAATTATGAGCGGCGGGAACTTGTTAGTTATACTCCTAATAATAATGATACTATAGAAAGCGTATGCAAGACAAAGATAAGCGATTTCTAGAAATTATGTATGTTTTTTCACTTATGTATATGTTTAGATTAATTATGTAAAATTATTACATTACTTAAAATAATTTATCGACAACGTATGTAATATAATTATAAATCCTTTTAAATATTGATACATATATATAGGTCGAGCTTTAATGGAATTTCCAGTATTCGCTAAAGCAATCCAAAAATGCGATACTGTTTTGAAACCTTATGATATATTTGTCACAGATATTCTAATAAATAAAGACAAATATATTTTCGATAACGTAGTCAACTTATTTGTAGGTCTTATTGGATTACAGGTATGAACAAAAATATATCGTCTATATATTGCAAAATTTTTTTGTATTATCTAATGAAGCGTCGTATCTTTAAAGATCAGTATTTTATAAAAACTCAAAATTCTTGTAAAAAAATTGAAGTTGAAAAGAGCTTTTTATATCTTACATAATTGTATGCAGAAAGTTAAATTTGTAATATTTTATAATATTATTTTATTTAAAAGAAAAATAGAAAGCGTTGAAATATATAAAAAAGTTACGTATATCACAGATCGGAATAGTTGATCTCTTAATAAGTATTGGTATCACTCCTGATGTTATAATGGGTCATTCCATTGGCGAATTGGTTTGTGGATATGCCGATGGATGCTTGACGGCCCAAGAAACTATCTTGTTGGCATATTATGTCGGTTTAGCATTTCTTAAGTCAAAAATAATAGGTGGCTTGATGGCTGAAATTAATTTAGATTTTAAAACTATGAAGAATATGTGTCCATCGGATATCGACATAGCTTGTTATAATAGTTCGTATAATTATATTGTGAGTGGACCAACAAGCTCTGTGAGAGCATTCCTCGCTAAACTACAGGTTTGGAAACACTTAAAAAGTACAAATAATATATCTATGTTTATAATTATGTTGAATTAAATAAATGAATTTATTTAAACAAAATTCCTTTCTGTTTAGAATGACAATATTTCTGTACGAGAAATTTCCTGTGGACATGTACCTTTTCACAGTCGTTACGTCGAGTCTGCGAGAGTTAAACTTTTGGAATACTTGAATCAGATATTACCACAGAATGCCTCTCCGAGCTCAAAGTGGTTGAACATGTTGAATGAATCCTACGAATGGTTCAGTACATCTCCAAATATCTCGTATCTAGCAAAATATTATACAAATAATCTGTTAGCCCCGGTAGTATTTTCAGAAGCTGTGCGTTTTATTCCAAACGATGCGGTGACGATTGAGATAGCGCCGCACGACATTCTACAATACATTCTTAATAATTCGTTAAAGGCAACTGTAACAAATGTTGCGTTGTACAAATTCCCTCACAAACCTAATGTTGAAATATTTTTACACAGAATTGGAAAACTTTATAATGCAGGATTACAGCTGCAAATCGCAAATCTATATCCGGAAGTTAAATTTCCTGTGAGTCGTAATACACCGATGATTTCTCATCTTATAAGGTAAATTTTGCTTAATATAACATAAGATTCTTCAACGTTATGTTTATTACAAAAAAAATAGCAGAATTTAAAAAAACGGAAAATTAATTTGCATTATTTTTAACGACGTTAAACGCTAACAAGGCTAATGTTTTATATATTTGTAAATTAATAACACGTTTTACAGATGGGATCATTCCGAAGATTGGTATGTATACCATTATTTCGGACAAAGAAAACTTCACATTAGTGAAGCAAGTTTTACCATTAATTTACTCGATGAAGAATTTACATATATGATCGGGCATGTCGTTAATAGAAAAAATTTATTACCGGCTGCAGGATATCTTTTCCGGACGTGGCAAATGATCGGCTGGTTAAAAAAGCAAAATGTTCTCGATGTACCAATTGTATTTGAAGATGTTAATTTCCTACGTTCTACAGTTCTGTCAAAGCAAAATCCAGTCGATTTAATTCTTATGGTCCAAAAAGGTAACTTGTACAATTAAAATAATTTCGTAATCTAGATATATAAAAAGATAAATGACTTTTAAAACAAAATATGAATAAGCGAAAAGATTTAATTGAAAAAAATAAATTACGAAAAGATTTGTATCTAATAAATAAATTATTAACACTCAAAAAATTAATAATTAAAAAGCAATCAAACCACTAGCGTTGACAGGCTACGCAAATATCCAAACAGATAATAATTTAAAAGTGTATTAAATTTCAAAAATAATAATTTAAGCGAAAGAAGGAGTACATGGTCGCTAGATATAAGAATTCAATACAATATTGAACGCAAACGTTTCGATCCTCTCTGGATCTTTTTCAATGCTACTTAAAGAAACGTAATAATCAAAAAAATTCAAAAGACCTAAATTCGCAACGCAATGGCTGCGTTCAGCAGGAAAAGCTGCTTTGCAACTGTTGTAAAATTCGTGAATCTGATTGGTGTATGCTCTTAGATTCAGTCAAAATTAAGAGCATACGCCAATCAAGCTCACGAATTTTACAACAGTTGCAAAGCAGTTTTTTCTGCTGAACGCAGCCAATATCAAACAAAGAATCGTCGAAAAATTGCTAGCGTACAAAGATAAAAATAGAGATTACAGTCGAATCAAAATTTACATAATGAAAATTAGGAATTACAGTTGCATCAAAATTTACATAATAAATGACCGTTTCACAAATATAAAAATAAGTCAAGCTATGGTAATGCTTGAGAGGCCGCATGTTACTCACCTGTGCTCCTAAACACAGATCGGAGCTGTGTAGAAAAAAGATGGAGAAAAAAGTTTGTTGTCGGCTATAGGAAAAAGCCAGGCGTTGGAAGCTCAGATAGGTAGCCTTATTATCAAAATTAAAAATGCTTTTTGTTTTGCAAGTAATAATATGTTCAAAAGAAGGAAAAGCCGAGATCTGAAAAATAAAATAGGGTAGAGCAACACGCATTCCCGCAACCAAAAACCAAGCAAAAAAAACAGCACAAAAAATGTCATAAATGCAATTGAAGTAAAAATTAAATAAGCGCAGAATACATACACCTGCAGAATTTATCTTTACTACTATTTCGCATAGGATTAAATCTCTCATATATAACAATATCGTCAGTTCCTCTCCTCCGGCTTCTCCTCCTCCGTCCTCTCGTTCTTTTTTTGTTATTCCATATATTAATGGTGTTTCTAAACAATTCAAAAATATCGCCGCTAATTTGAACAAATCTTTAGCATTTGTCGTTTTGAATAAATTAAATCGTTTTATTAAAACTTATAAGGATCATTTGCCAACAGTAAATTATTCTAATGTGGTTAAATATAATATAAAATCTGTAGTGAAAATTGCACAGCTTCTTATGTTGGGCAGACTAGTAGACAGCTCGCTACTAGAGTTAAAGAGCATAAATCGAACATTAATAGGCCCTTTGAATCCCTCTCAGTGGTCTTTCAACATAGGTTAGAGGGGCATGAATTTAAATGGGATGAAGTGAAAATTTTGGATGAAGATTCTTCGTATTTAAGAAGAATCATTTCAGAAATGATCCACATTACACGACAAAAAAATAGTTTGAATGTTCAGAGTGACACCATTAATTTAGACAAATCTTATCTTCCCATCATAAAGTCTTTTCCTTCAGAATAATTATGGAGCCACGTTTTGTGCTCGTTCCGTTCCTGTATTTCGGTCACCCCCCCTCCTCTTTCATTGGTATGCCTAAGATTCTTTTCGCGCGGCTCAGTGTGTGGCGCCATTCCGCCGCGACACATCGTTCTCTTATCATTGTCGAATTATGGCGATATGTTTCTGCTTGCATTTGGCACGCTTTTCCTACACAGTTTGTTGCTCGTATGTATTCTGCGCTTATTTAATTTTTACTTCAATTGCATTTATGACATTTTTGTGCTGTGTTTTTTTTGCTTGGTTTTTGGTTGCGGGAATGCGTGTTGCTGTGCCCTGTTTTATTTTTCAGATCTCGGCTTTTCCTTCTTTTGGACATATTATTACTTGCAAAATAAGAAGCATTTTTAATTTTGATAATAAGGCTACCCATCTGAGCTTCCAACGCCTGGCTTTTTCCTATAGCCGACAACAAACTTTTTTCTCCATCTTTTTTCTACACAGCTCCGATCTGTGTTTAGGAGCATAGGTGAGTAACATGCGGCCCCTCAAGCATTATCATAGCTTGACTTATTTTTATATTTGTGAAACGGTCATTTATTATGTAAATTTTGATGCAACTGTAATTCCTAATTTTCATTATGTAAATTTTGATTCGACTGTAATCTCTATTTTTATCTTTGTACGCTAGCAATTTTTCGACGATTCTTTGTTTGACATTGCATTGCGAATTTAGGTCTTTTGAATTTTTTTTGATTATTACGTTTCTTTAAGTAGCATTGAAAAGGATCCAGGCTGAAAGGATCTCAAATGGGCGTAAAGACACGTCCGACCTCCTCCCACATATATCCCTATCTTTCTCTGGAGGCTTGCCCCGACCCTATATTAGGGTCCATCCGCCACTGCTATTTGGTACAGTGGAGATTTTAGTATATACTAGAGGGATCTTGGGGGATGTGGTCACTCTACGGCGTTGTGCTCGTCGGTGCCGTTTCATACGGAAGGTCAGTCGGAAGCCAGCATGCACGCGAATACCTCCACCGGCACTTATTTGGTCAGCGAGCGACCTTTCAGGGATCCTCCATGGCAATCGGCATTGCATCCATCGAGCGAAATACCAACATCGCTCTGGAGTCGCATATCACTGTGTTAAAAAGCAGCATTAGGTGTGAGGTCTGGATAGCTCAGTGGTCTAGAGCAGTTGCTCGGAAAGCGAAAGACTCGGGTTCGATTCCCGATCCAGCCACTTGCGCCTCACATATTTTTCTAGTCTGCGAATATTGTTTTCTAGCGATTATTCGTTAGGCTGAAAAATATGTGAATATGCTCTCTCCACAGGATATGCGTCAATGCCGTTGCCACGGATGGATTCTGTCGCTCGTTGATCAAATGGGCGTAAAGACACGTCCGACCTCCTCCCACATACATCCCTATCTTTCTCTGGAAGGAGAGGATTGCTGAGAGAATCGAAACGTTTGCGTTTAATATTGTATTGAATTTTTATATCTAGCGACTATGTACTCCTTCTTTCGCTTAAATATCATTATTTTTGAAATTTAATACACTTTTAAATTATTATCTGTTTGGATATTTGCGTAGCATATCAATGCTTGTGGTTTGATTGCCTTTTAATTATTAATTTTTTGAGTCTTATCTATTAAAATCACTTCTAATTAAAGTAATTTTTTTCTTTTAAATTATTAACAGTTTATCAATAAAGTAGCAGCAGATTTGAGCAAAAATTGCAGTACCTATATTGGTACTGCATTAAGCTTGTATTCTGCTGAGAAAGTTAGTAAACATAATATAATCAAGAAATCATAGTTTCTACTGTCAAACAATAGAAAATGTATTGTAAATTTGTTGATTTGTTTGATTTTTATACATCTCATTATTATTTTTATTTTTGCTATTTTAATTAATGTATTGCTAAAATCTATGCTCGAAAGGTTGCAATTTAGAGATACGATAGCTAAGTTAAATTTCTGTAATTTATTAATACTATTGGTTACTTAAAATATCTAAGTTTCTGACGTAAATGCATATCAGATCTATTTGACCGCTTATTTGACCATTAATAATGCTATACGAACACTTTCATTAAAATTAAAATTTATATTTATTCATTTAACTTGCAAATTGTATACAATGATTGGTATTTCCTTTCTACACTATTTCATTTCCACGGTTGAAGGCCGGCTGGAATTTATTCTTCGTTAAAAACATCCTCTCGTTATGAAACATAACATAGAATCTCGTTATAAAACATGGAATAGAATTTCCGTTTGTAAATTAAATAGGCAGGGCTTCAGTTGCTTACATTCCCGATTGCCTACATATATTATTGCACACACGAAAAAAATAAAGTACGATTGCACACATGACATTATTACGCACATACACATACACGATTAAAAGCAGACTGATACTGGATTGCTCACAGAATCCTATCTTAAAATCTTTTGAATGTATGCGACTCACGTTCGAATTCGATGAACTTTTACAAGCATATAGTACTAAATAAAGTCGAATGCTATAAGAGCGAATGTGTAGAAACGTTTATTTTTGATATTTTAATTTTAATTATCTCTTCTTAAATGAATAATATTTAAAATTTCCATTTAGAAAGAAATATTAAAATTCAAAAATATTTTGGATCTAGGACTATACTTTGAAATAGAAACGAATCTCGCCTCGCGTGGAAGTTGAAAACCCATGTGGAACAGAAGAATTATAGACGTCATTTCGGGCCGCATTATATTCTGAGTGACCCACTCAATTCTCCAAAGAATCGAGAATCTTGTGCTTACACAATCGAAAAATTCAACATAATATAAATAACATGATGTAAAAATAAAATTTGAATACCTTAAGAACAAAACGTTTCTGCCTATTCGCATTTGTGGCATTCGACTTTATTTATATAGTACGCGTACTATATGTCTGTAAAAATTGATCAAATTCGGAGATGGGTCGCATACGAAAATCTTGCCCAAAGCATCTAATTATATTTTTATTTTTTACATGAAATAATATCATGTGTGCAATGTACATGTGTATAATAACATCATGTATGCAACGTGCATGTGTACAATAATATCATGTGCGCAATAATGTCATGTGTGCAATAATTTCATGTGTGCAATAAAGTCGTGTGTGAAAAGTGTTAATATGATTTTCTTATTTTATGCGTGCAATAATGTCATGTGTGCAATGTGCATGTAAACAATAATGTCATGTGTGCAATGTGTATGTGTGCAATAATGTCATGTGTGCAATGTGTATGTGCACAATAATGTCATGTGTGCAATCGTACTTTCGTTTCTTCATTTTTTTCGTGTGTGCAATAATACATGTAGGCAATCGGAATGTAGGCAATCGAGAATGTTGGCAACTAAAGCTCTCCCTATTTAATTTACAAACGGAAATTGATAATTGTATTCTTATAGATAGTTGCAAATTTGAAATAATCGAAGGGGACAGTGCTGTCGTCACTGGAACAGTACGAATTGCAAGTAATATTGAAGACGAGAAAATATGTAGCACATTTATTGATCGAAATGACAATGACAAAGAGGAGATGAATATAAAAGATATTTACAAAGAATTAAAACTTCGTGGTTACCAATATACCGGCGAATTTCGTGGATTAAGAAGCGCGTCAATTACAGGAAAGAATGGTCATATTGACTGGACTGACAATTGGGTAACATTTATAGACAATATGTTACAGATAATGATTTTAGGGCAGAATTCGAGAACTCTTTTTGTACCAACAAGAATTCGTAAAGCGGTAATTGATCCAAAATCTCACATAAAATATATTGAAAAACTTTCAAATGAAAAAAAACGTAAGTTTACAGTATTATAAATGTAATTATATACATATTTAATCGAATATTATTTTTCGAAAAATATATACTTGATATGCTATTGTCTTCATATCCACAGAAGTCCTTGTACAAAATTATAAGCACTTAGATGTTTTGATATCTGGAGGAATAGAAATACACGGTCTCATAGCTACAGCTATATCTCGTCGACAAAATGTAATCAATCCCATTTTTGAAGAATACAAGTTTGTTGCTCATCGAGATCTAAATGTAATATCTTTGCAAGATGCAATAAGAATGTCGGTGCACGTTGCACTTGAGTGTCACAACATGATAAACGTAAAAGTCATCGAAATTATCGAAAATGGCGATCAAGTGATGCCGGAGAATTTAAGTTCTTTACATGTTTATAAAATTTTAGACGACTTACCGCAAATTTGTTACAATATCAAAATAGTAACGATCAACGAACGATTCAAAGATATATCTTTGCCCGACAATATTTCTACGATGGAATTTGAAAAACTGACAAAAAATGAAAATTGTTTGATGATTATAGGTTTTGGAATTTTAACAAAAAATAGAAACGATTTATACGAACAATTGTTGCCTGCCATAATGCCAAAGGGATTTCTTCTGACATTGGAAGAGTTAGATGCTATTTACGATTACTCATGTCTGGACAAATATGGATTAAAAGTAATTTTGGAAAAACGCACCAACGATAAGACAATTATATTATTAAGAAAAATACAAGATTTTAAGACGAATCAGCAGATTGTGCATGTAAACAATTACGAATTCTCATGGGTAAATAAGATTAAATCATTCATGAACGTGGAAAATGACAACACAAATACGAGGATTATAATCGTCGCAGAAGGAGACTTTGAATGCGGTCTACTCGGCCTTGTCAATTGTTTGCAAAAAGAACCGGGTGGTGAAATGATTAGAAGTGTATTTATTCAAGATGGAGATGCGCCTGCTTTTTCATTGCAAGAATCATTATACATGAGGCAGCTACAGCTGGATTTACCCATCAATGTTATACGTTCCGGCATTTGGGGATCCTACAGACACTTTCCATTACCATTATTAGAACCAAAACTCGTAGAGAGTGCTTATGTTTCTCAAATGGTACGATTTCAAAAAGATTCGGTATTCAGGAAAATTGAAATAGTGATAATTTGTGATACTTTCCTTCATAAATTAAGTAATAGTTTTTCTTAATGTAACTTTAAGAGGCTTAAAATAACTTGTTATATTTATTTATTTTAGGTGCGAGGTGATCTGAGTACTCTTTGTTGGATGCAAAGTAGGTCTTTCGTCAACAACAATGAGGAAAACCTAGTAAGAGTAGTCTATGCATCTATCAATTTTAAAGATGTCATGATAGCTAGCGGTAGACTTACCATCGAATCTACAATCGAGCGAAATAGTAACTTTTTAATTGGATTGGAATTTGTTGGTTTTAATAAAACTGGGCAAAGAATAATGGGACTGTGTCCAACGGGGTAAGTGAATATTGAGTAAATATATTCTTCAAAAATAAGCGATATAAAATCAATTTCTTATATTTAAATTAGAAACGTTTTTGATAAAGTAAGAAATGAAAAAATTGCTATATTTTATATGCTTCTTTTTATTGTTAAAATATTATTCACAAAAATAATTTCTTTGATTTAATTTTAATATAATAATATTATATGATTTTCTAAATTATATTATTTTCAGAGGAATGACAAATATTCGCATAGCTGACAAATATCTTAGTTGGATCATACCCGACAAATGGACGATGGAAGATGCCGCGACGATTCCTTGTGTATATAGCACGTGCTATTACGCTTTGTATTTGAGCGGTAAAATGAAAAAAGATGATAAAGTGTTGATTCACTCTGGTACGGGAGGTGTTGGTCAAGCTGCCCTTCATCTTGCCCTTTACGAGGGTTGCGAAGTGTTTACCACGGTTGGGAGTATCGAAAAACGAAACTTTATAAGAGAAACGTTTCCCTCTATTCCCGAAGATCACATCGGAAATTCTCGTGATACGAGCTTCGAACAAATGATTATTCAGGGTACGGAAGGTCGCGGAGTGGATATCGTATTGAATTCTTTAGCTGAAGAGAAACTGCAAGCGTCCGTCCGTTGCTTAGCAAAGGGTGGTCGTTTTCTCGAGATTGGAAAGTTTGATATAGATTCCAATAATCCTTTAGAAATATTTGCGTTTTCAAAAGGCATTAGTTTTCATGGCATTTTCTTGGATAAGTTTTTTTCTGCAAAATCAGAGAGTAAGGCAATACTACGGAACAAGTTAATGGAAGGCTTAAAGAATGGCGCCATCAAACCGTTATGCAGAAAAGTCTTCGAAAAGGATGAAATAGAAACTGCTTTTAGATATATGGCTGCTGGAAAGCATATTGGAAAGGTATGATCATTTTTTAGTATATGTACAATAGAGAAAGTATAATTAGAATTGAAATATATTAAATTCTCAAAAAAATGCATACAGCTTTTATTTCCATTGTATTATCTTTAATATTAGAATTATTTAATATAAATAAAAATCACTCTTGTTTCCTGTTTATATTTCGAAACGCAAACATTTCTATGCTCAGAATATTTCTCTCTGTTTTTCTTAATTAAAATTTAATATTGAACGTAAGTTGTGACGCAAACTTTTCCACTTTAAGTATTTTTATCAAGAGATTTTAAAATAAAAATATTAAACAGCTTTTTTTTTATGTATTGTATCTTCTTAACTATGTTGTAATATGTAAAAGTTATCCATTGTGCTCCTTTCCTCTTTACATTACATTTGGAAAAATTCTCCTTCTATTAAAGGTTTTTTATCGATTCTTTTAAATTTGTTTCTATTTTGTTATTGTACACACAACTACATTTTATTTGATAATTTATTCATTCTTATAGTTTTCTATCTGTAATCTTCATTTCTTATAATACCTTCTCATTTTTTATGTTCATCTTATTTTTTTCCTGACACTTTAAAATATAATATAATGTTATTTGCAGATAATGATAAAAATTCAAAAAGAAGATGAACTGGATGTACCTATACTTGCACATCCCCGGTACTACTGTCTGGAACATAAATGCTACATCGTTATAGGTGGTCTGGGTGGTTTCGGTCTAGAATTAATTGATTGGTTAATATTACGTGGCGCAAGAAACCTAGTATTGACTTCGCGAACTGGGATAAAAAACGGTTATCAACTATCAAGAATAACGTTATGGCAATCTTACGGTGTGAATGTTCAAATCGTTGCAGCTGCTGATACTTCGAAATACGAAGATTGTAAATCTATATTACAATTTGCCGAAGAATATGGTCCCGTGGATGCTATATTCAATCTCGCAGTTGTGTTAAAAGATGGCATATTCAAGAATCAGTCCCCACAAACATTCGAAGATTCCTTTATATCAAAAGCATGGACGACGAAAAGGATGGATGAATTATCCAGAACAATTTGTCCCCAGCTCCGACATTTTGTCGTTTTTTCTTCCGTTTCATGCGGAAGAGGTAACGCAGGCCAAACAAATTACGGAATGGCAAATTCCGTAATGGAAAGAATTTGTGAAAGAAGAATGAAAGAAGGTTTACATGGTTTGGCTATACAGTGGGGCGCGATTGGTGACGTTGGACTTGTCGCAGATATGCAAGAAGACGACAAAGAACTTGTTATTGGTGGTACATTGCAACAAGAAATATCCTCCTGCTTGGACACATTAGAAGCGTTCTTGCTACAAGATCGGTCAATCGTAAGCAGCATGGTTGTTGCTGAGAAAAAAAAAGATTCTAGCGAAGCAACGAATCCATTTGAAGCGGTTGTAAACATTATGGGTAAATTCATTAAGTATATATTATGTAAAAGATTCGCTTATACAAATTAAGTTTTTATTGCAAAGAATATAAATTTTAATAATTCTTATATTACAGTTTCAAGATTAGATAAGATTAAAATCATGTAAATCATGTAAATATTTAATTCTTTCTCTAATTTTTAAAATAGGATTGAAGAATCCAAACATGGCGGCGCCAATCATGTCACTGGCTGAACTAGGCATGGATTCAATGATGGCAGTGGAGATTAAACAGACATTGGAGAGGGAATTCGATATTTTATTGACGGCACAAGATATTCGAAATCTCACTTTTGCAAAACTTAGAAAATGGACAAATACATCTGAACAAGAAAAGATGTACGGAAAAGATGACACCGAAGCTAATGTAAATGATTTGGACAGTTTAAAAATGTTGACTCGAAAGCTTAACGATTCAGACTTGAGTCCAGACATTTATGTAAAACTCGCTACAGAGAGGAAAATTGCTGGGAGTGAAATATTCCTTATACCAGGAATCGACGGGTGTGCAAGTGTATATAAACTGATAGGATCGAAAATTAAATCTTCGGCGATATGTTTGCAACATGGTATACTTAATATGCCGGGTGTTACTCGTTCAGTAATGAAATCAGCAGCATATCTTCTGCCTGTACGAAATTATACTATAATCTGTTTGAAGTCATTATTTAAATTGTTATGCACTTAATTTGATTATATATACGCATACGCGCATGCACGCATGCGCGCCATTTTTAGGTACAGTTTCGTACATGATTTTTCTTATTTTTCCAGCACGTATTGGAGAAAATACAAAGTCGAAAAGAATTTCTAATTATCGGTTATTCATTTGGATCTTTAATTGCCATTGAATTAGCGAGATTATTAGAAGCTAAGAATTTCTCCGGACGTTTAATACTTATAGATGGAGCTCCTGATCACATAAAGTTATTGCTTGAGAAATTTTTTTATCATACTACAGAACAAGAGCTACAAAATAGCATTGCACTTAATTTAATAAACTTGTATCTTGACCCTAACAATGAAATGGTTAGACAATTATTAAAAATATATATGTAGTTAATTATTAAAAATATATATATAGTTAATAGAATAGTATATAGTTAATAGAATGAGAGAAAAAATTATGAAAAATATAATTTGTTAGAATGTATGCTTTAAAATTATAAAATAAGCTAAATTTTTTATTATATCATTTTATTATATTATTTTATATAATCTAAATTACAAAGGTTTTGTAAAGTTTCTTTAACGTAATTTAGATTATATGAAATAACATAATATAAGCATATTATTTTATCTCAATTTAAAATACAGATTGCCATTTTGTTGTACTGATACAATATTATTATTTACAGCTTGCATTAGAACTAAATAAGTGCAATACGTGGGAAGAGAAATTAGAATTTGTTTCTGCTCGCTTTTTCAAGGATATCAATGAATTAACTGTTGAAAATCAGAAACTTTTATATTCTACGATTTACGATCATATAATCGCTATACAAGATTATAATATAACATCATTGCCACGTCTTAAATCATCTATAACCTTATTAAAACCCACACTTGCGCGTATCACTGTTACTGAAGAAGATTATGGTCTACATAAGGTAAATTTGATTAGAGCTTAATATTTTTTGTCAGTTTTAAGATTATTTTTATAAATAAAAAATATTTTTAGATTACTGAAAGTGCAGTACAAATACATTACGTGGAAGGTACTCATATCACAATAATGAACAATGACGAGGTAGTATCACGTATTAACGAAGCATTGTAAATTATAAACATATGAATAAGAAGAGAGAATTGTACGCGTTTTCTCTACAATGATTCTATTCCAATAATAAAAGGAAATAAAGATAAACCTGAACCAATAACAAACAATAATATTGTTATTTGAATGTCTCCATTCCATATGTTAAGATTTAGCTAATTTTATTATTTAATTTGCATTTTATTATTACCTTTTATTTAACCTGTCACTACTCAAAATGCAGTTAAATTACACATGTCACTATAATGTCATATGTCATTAATATCTTAGAGCGTCGCTAACGCAATCTTCTGTCGAGAGAGAAACTATACGTGTTCTCTTTTTGTGTTGTGTAGATGTGCGTTGATGACGGTGATGATAAAGATATTTCTTAAATGAAAAAGTAATAAAGTGCAAGTTAAATAGTAAAATTAGTTGAATCTCTTAACATATGGAATTGAGATAGTAATATCATTGTTTTATTGGTTCAGATTTATCTTTTTATTCTTTTAGTGTTAAGATCGAAGCTGCGAAATATATACGTTCTATATAACAAACGTTTATAATTTGTATATTTAATTTTTATTTGTTATGGTATATTTTATTGTCATGGGAAAATTGTTATGGTATATTATGGTATATGATTTAATTTTTATTATTTTTCTAATTTATCTTTATTATATATAATATGTATTTTTTATGAATATATATATATATATATATATATATATATATACATATAGGGTGTCCCAGACTTAATGAATCAGCCGTTAATGGTAGATTTTTGAGATCATTTGGAAATGAAAATCTTAATATCAAAATGTTGAGGAAGATGTACTTTCGGCGCTACAAAAGATTAAATATTACCAATCGACATGTTACGTTCTTCTATGCTCAGGGACATAGCGCATTAAGGGGCCCGCGTACAGCGCGACAATATCGATATCGATAGAGAGATGAATATAAAATAAAAAATAGGATTCTGCAGTGAGCGCGATTGTGTTTTCCATGCGACAGTAGTCAGTAGTTTGGACATTTTTATGAAGTCTTCCTCAACATTTTGGTATTAGAATTTTCGTCTCCAAATAATCTCAGGAATCTACCATTAACGGCTGATTTGTTAAGTCTGGGACATCCTGTATATATATAAAATTTCTATGTACATTGAGTAACCACTAGAAATATTTGAAAAGAAATATTTGTTAGCATTGCTGATCTGTTATTTCATATATGTAGGATCTAGAGAATGACGAAAATATCTAGGAATATGTTCAAGATAAAACAGATATCCTAGTACACTAAATTCTGTATAATTTCGACGAACGTCATTTAAAATTTGTTTAGCTGCTTCTATGGCAGACATTGTACTAAAGTAACTTGATATTCTGTAGAATGATATTTTAAGAAATCAAAAAATTAGAAAAATAATAATATTTTTCTTCAACAGGAATGAAAATTTATGTAATAAAAAGTATTTCATCATAGAATATTATTCTGATCCCAATAACATATTTTTCAACTGAAAAAAGAAATATTCTCCTCCCTTTACCTCTCTCATAGAAAGCCTTCAATTTAAACTAATAATTTATTTTTTAAGAATTTACTTAATTAGCTTAACATTGCAATTACCTGCTTATGGCACAATTTCTTGCTTATATTAAAATTGCAGATATTGCGCTAATGCGCTTGAATTAATACAAGTAAAAAAGATCTACTAAAATAAATGATATAATTTCTAAAAACTTACCTTTTTAAAAAAAAGTAAAAAGAAGCGCAAGTTTATGCAGCACAATAAATTATTTTAATATAATTATAATATATCCTACAAAAATAATGGTATCAAAAAATATCGCCAACTAAGGATAAAAACTTGTACAAATTTAAATAGAAATATTTTAATCGAAAATTCTGTTATACAAAATAGTTGTTTTAATTTCCAAAAATAATAATATTAAAAAATTAAAAATTTATTTAAAAATTGAAAACTGAAAATTAATATAAAACAAAAAATAAAAAAAATTTAATTAAAAAAACTTGACGCCGACAATAAAAAATATTGCATATTGTAATTAAATTCATATTTAAAATTGGCACATATTCTAATTAAATACATATTTAAAAAATTGACGTATTTTATTTATTAATTCTAATTATTAGTCTAATTTAAATTTAATTACTTAATTTCTTTAATTAATTTATGTTGATTTATAGTTGGATAATTTTCTATGTGGATTAACGTCTCATAGGGGCGCCGAGTGACTGAGGCAAAGTGTTTACCTGTCATATAATGGATCTCGGATTCAAGTCCCGATATAGCATGAAGATTTTTCTGCGATATAGCCATTCTACTTCCCCTTCCTTTCAAGAAGATATTCGAATCGCGTTCCAAGAAAGCATAAGCAAATCATTCAAAAACAGAAGCACATGTCTGTTTTAAAAAAACAAGAACAAAAATTCTAATTTTAATTCTAATTCTAATTCTATATATTTTATATAGAATTCTATATAAAACATGAGGACATGAGAACCTCATGTTCCATATAGAATTTAAAATCTCTATAAAGGATACATGTTCTTGTTTTTTTAAAACAGCTAAGATAACAGTAACAAGATAATAGTAACAATTTGATATTGATTTGTTAATATATTTTTTGTTTATGTAAGTCTGACAACTTTTTTACTCTTTAATCCAGCTCTTTTGATCCAGCTAAGTCGACTAAATTCAAGTTTCCTATCGATATTTCTTGTTTTGTACTAGTAGTAGTAGTAGTAGTAATAAGAACGGGTGGGGCTAGATCAGTCCCTGATGTCACCTAGATCCACGGTCTTACATACAGGTCTGGAAACTCAGGCCTTTTTTAGTGGTGGGGGAGGTCTCACTTAGTGTGTCCGTTTTTCGACTAGAAGTCGCAATACGAGCGAGAGAGACAGAGATAGACGGCAGTAGTCGTTCTCTCTCTAACATACGTCTAAATGCGACTTCTAGATCGCAGCGAACCTAGCAGGCAAACTGTGAACTCCCGAAAAACGGACACACTAAGTGAGACCTCCCCCACCACCGGAGTTTCCAGACCTGTATGTAAGACCGTGCCTAGATCTAAAAGATCTTCTGTAACCTCGTGGTTGTCTGAGATTATAAGTGGCGATCCAATTTGGCCCTTACAAGAAGGTTATATAGATCGCCCACCCTCACGTTTTGTAATGCACTGGGTTCAACGAACATGTGACCCCAAAGTGTGTATCTCCTAAGAGCAAGTGCGGGACGGTAGCACAGAATGTGAATGCTGTCCTCTTTTTCTTCGCCGCATAGCCGGCAGTCTTTCCGCTCGGCCAAGCCGAGATTGAATAAGTGGGCCCTGAGGGCCACATGGCCCGTGAGCAGGCCAATGGAGATATTGAGCTTTGTTTTTTGTACTATGTATGCTAATTAATTGTATCCTTGTTATGGATGATCTAAGACTTTGCACTGCCAATTTTATTAGCATATTGTTCAGTTTAGAAGTATTGCTAAATTTCCAAATATAAATCAACATAAATCAGTTAAAGGAATTAAATAATTAAATTTAAATGTTAGACTAATAATTAGAATTAATAATTAAAATATATCGTGTTAAAATATGTATTCCCAAATAAATGTGGAATTCAATAAAATTGAAACGTGACGAAGAATAAATAACGGACGTGTGATCTCAAGAGATGCTTACCAACTCGCAGTAAAATCCACGTCGACGAGCTTTTGTCCAGCACTGGCCAATTCGCCGTGAAAATGACGGTCGTCGTTAATTATTCGTACTGCTCTCATGTTTTGATTAATGTTTGATAATTAAATTAAATTAAACTAAATTAAATCCGCAACACTACTAATCACACGCACTTCCACGGTAACTAACCGCAATACGATTAAGAAATGACTGGCAATTTCCTAGTTATTGCTGGTGCGACAGAAGCGTCGAGAATGCAGAATCAAGTCTACTTTGTATGTAATATTGTGTTATAAAAATGTTATATATATTAATAATTCGTTTATTTATATTTCTATGTGTATATATATATATATATATATACACATAGATTTTCCAAAATTATGGGATTCAAGAATCAAGAAAATTATACCATTTTATGCGTATTATATTCTGCAGTTATTTGATAGATTACGTAACGAATGACCTCATTGTTTCGAAAAATTGATTACGTTGAAGGTTGATATCGAAATCGAGGGATTAGGTTTGTCGTCTGCTGACAGAAAAACTTTGATCGAAAAGGTATCTATAATATTTCACATAGCGATGAACGTGAGATTTAATAATACACTAAAAAGAAGACTATATTTATAAACCTTCGGGCGACAAGAGACATCTGCGTTTTAAGCGAAAGTTTAAAAAATTTGGTGGTAAGTAATCGTAAAATTATCGAGATGGTGTGTTTTCCGCCTAAAAATTCTGCGCGATTAATTACAATTAAAAATAATTCCTCGTAAACATTATCTCATTAACTAAATTTTATTCTTAAGGGGATGCTGGAGTCGCCTGTATTATCGACGAAAACACCGTAATTTTCGGAAGTGTGCCATTTTTTATTGCTTGTATAGAATTAAAAATCCTTCTCCAGAATTGAAGTATACACGCAAACGGACACGTGAAAACTCTATATAGTACGAGATTTTATATTGAGAAAGAAAGTAAGTATAAAATTACATTTTTAGTTATCGACATGTTAAAGCAACATGGCGTCAGAGCTGTCAACTTGTACAAATATTAGCTTCTTATAAAAGTTTCATAGCTTTTATGCATAAAACAGTAGTTTTCACGATTGTGTACTGCACCGTAGAAGGTTGTCGAACTATAAAAACTGAATTTAATTGCCTAATTAATAAATGGCATTCTTCCGAAAATTTCAGTCCGTATGTACCTGAAATATCGGTAAAATAGAGTGGAAAAAGCAGTGCATCTTCTTTATAAATAACGTGATAGAGAGAGATACGGGATGAGGATCAGATGAGGGCGCTGTAATCGTGCAAGAGTTCGCCGTTCAGTACAGGATCTCCTTAAGGCTTTGGTGTATGTCAGTTCGACTTATTCGCAAGTCAAAAAAATTCGTCGTCGATGAAATCGTATATCTAATGGAAATTGACTAGAGAAAAACGATTCAAATTACCGAAACCATAAATGATTATCTCTTGGAAGTATTTAAATCAAAGTGAGTGTTAAATTCTTGCATTGATTCCTCTATCTCATATTTTTATGATAAACAAGTTATAAAAATTATATATATGTACTTTTATTATAATAATTATATATACCTTTGATAAAAAGTTTAAATTCTTTTTTATTTACATATTACATTTAGAGCCAGTGTATTGCAAACGACTTTGAAATAATTCTCTGTGTTGATATAACTGTTTTTCAAATCGGTGCTCATTTGAATTATTTACATTAATATTTTTCATAATTAATCTGAATAATATTGTTTTCTTACATTTCTATTTATGTAGCATATCTGACGTATTTTCGAGATTATTCGCAGACATTTAGGGCGGGGGGGGGTTCAATGCCGAATACGTACACATTTACAAAGAGACTGCGGAACAAGTGAGAGAAAGAGAGAGAGAGAGAGAGAGAGAGAGAGATATATGATTATTCCGAATCACTGTCATGTGTGATTTGCAGACCATCTATAAGTACGTTGTTACGTCCAATAAATGCATATATCATAAGAGAATATTTTAATATAATTTATCACTGTGATTCTGACAATGTAATTGTAATTATGATTGGGTTTTATGGATTTTATATATAAATTTTATATATAAAAATTACTTCACACATTTAATATTGTATACAATTCTTTTAATATCAAACAAAGATAAATTAAACAATTTACGTTATTTCGAATAATATCAAAAGAGTTTATTATAAAATCATAAAGTATTATCCTATTTTCCTTAAACTTCTACATAATTTAAATTTAACAATAAGATAAATCCATATACGGATTTATTGATATGAAATTTTCCTAAATTAAAATTTTCTATATCCAGTTTCACCAGCGATAAATAAACCCGTAAAAGGCTGGTTGGAAAACTTTAACGTTCCAGTGAAATTAATGGTCGGTTGTGAAAAAGGAATAGTACGAGTGTTTTACAATAATCCATTTGCTTCTGACAACTATACTATATACTGTTGTTAAAGCTGTGATTGTTGCGGCATGGAAACGTGGCGTGATGAAGTACGATAAATTGCATTCTTATCAATCGTTTTTTATTTGAGAAATAGCTGTAGAATATGTCATATAAAATTATTTAATATATATTATAATATAATTAAATATTATGTAACGATATACCCTCGTTGCATCGTTCTATTCCCGGCCAAACAGCTGCCGGAAGCTGCCGCCCGGAAAACAACCGCCGGGCAGGGATAGGGGCGCGCCGCGCCGCGCCGATTGAACCGATTGTTCAAACCGTTTAACGGCCGAAGCCATCGGCAAGCCGCGCCGACAACAGCCGAGGGTGACCGAAGCACCCTGGGTGAAACTCCGCCGCGCCCCACCGAGTGGATCCGTACCGTACCGTTATTCCGCCGCTCGGTGGAGGCATCCCGTTTTTACGCCGGCGCGGGATTAATTATCCGGGGTATAAAAAGGGCCCTCGGTATTATCACGGCCCCAGATTCCGATTCCGCTAGCGACAGCAAGCAACAATCCGAACCTACCGATCCTAATAGAAGCCTCGAGCCACGAACAGAAGGTGGAGAGCACTCCGCCTCAGCTGAGCATTCTCCGTTTCGGGCCTACGGCTAGATCCGATCTGACTCTGTTTCCGCCAAAGGAAAGTATTGGAGCGAACTCCGATACCGTCGAGAAATCTCGACCACGGCTGTTTCCGCCGCCTTAACGCCGTTGCAATTTATTACCGGGGGTAGAGAGGAGAGCTATCTCCGACGAGCTGTTCTCATCGGCACGGCGTATTCCCGCGATCCATCCAGCGTAAAGAATTAATTAAAATCATGAACGAGAGCATTTTCGATATCTCGAAATTTACGACGACTAACACCGCGCGTCAAAACACGCAAAAACAGCAGCATGCAACGCGTACGTCACGCACGCACGCACGCACGCACGCACGCACGCACGCACGCACGCACGCACGCACGCACGCACGCACGCACGCACGCACGCACGCACGCACGCACGCACGCACGCACGCACGCACGCACGCACGCACGCACGCACGCACGCACGCACGCACGCACGCACGCACGCACGCACGCACGCACGCACGCACGCACGCACGCACGCACGCACGCACGCACGCACGCACGCACATTCTTGTACATAACACACAACTACAATAAACCGGTTTTAATTATTGACAAAAAATAACCGAGTGATTCTTCAGCTTGCCTAAACCGAATCCTGATCCCGGCTGCGACTATATACGCAGAGCAAAATACGAATATGGAAGAACTTGCTCTTTTGAACTTTAGGCATATCATTACTATCGGATAGCTTCTGCGTCATTTTCTGCGCACAAAATTCGTTGTGTTGTTCATTCACATTGTCATCTTTTATCGAAGACGAAGTAGTGCGACTCTCATTTCGAGTTCAACTATCGTGACTTAAGTTTAAAATAATTTGATTTGTTTTTTCAATTTTTTAGATTGACCTTCAAATAAAATCTTGCCATTTCGTTATCTTTTATTTGCACTGTTCTGTAACCGAATTTATTATCTTTTGATATTGTATTCATTTTTTACCGGAAACAGTTGCGTTTAAACATGAAGAAAGACGTGGCAAATACATTTATACCGGCATTTTATGCTGGTCGGAGTATTTTGATATCAGGATCTACTCTCTCTCTCTCTCTCTCTCTCTCTCTCTCTCTCTCTCTCTCTCTCTCTCTCTCTCTCTCTCTCTCTGAATTTTTTTTTAGGCAAAGTGCTATGTGAGAAATTGCTGCGTTCTTGTCCTGAGAGAGAGATATATTGTTGAAATATTTGTCCTGATAAGGCCGAAGGAGCAATTGAGCGTTAGGTTATTGAACGATAGGCTAAAAAAATGTTAGAAAACAAGGTAAAATTATGATAAGATTATATCTATATATGTTTTCGCGCAAAGAATAATTAAATATAAAAAAAATTTGTCACTATAAATGCAAAGAAATTTTACTCAAGTTTAAAAGTTATATATAATTTGTTTAGAGAATAGTTAAACAAATAATTTTTGCAAATAATCGTTTTCAAAAGTAAAAAAATTTTGATTTTTAAATAGAAATTTTCTTAAAAAGGATCAGAATAATGAAAGAATTTTTTAAAATTTTTCAATTAATTTTTTAGAAATCGAAAAAGAAATAATTTTCAAAGCACACACAATACCGTTAACATATTTTAATTATGAAATATGAAAAAACTTAGTATGATAAATCTTTTTTCTTATTTCTTTATTTGATTAAAATTGTTTTGTTATAGCTTTTTACTTAAAAATTTTTCCTTTCTTTTAACTCCTGAGATGTAAAATTAATAAAATCGTAATGCAATATGAATCATACTAATAATTATTGACGATTGTTTTAGCTTTTTGACATTTTGCGAAGCGAGCCAAATGCTCTCAATAAACTTATTCCCATAGCAAGTGATGTTAGTTTAGAGGGTTTAGGATTACTTCCTTCTCCGAGATAAAGAAATGCTAATTGAAAAACTAAATGTAATATTTCATGTTGCGGTAAGCGTAAGATTCGATGAGAGTTTGCATGCACGCGCGTGTGTGTGTGTGTGTGTGTGAGGCGATTTTCAACAACACGAGATTAACGTGGGAGGGAGGGATTTGTGTATTTTAGCAACAGAAGTGAAAAAACTAGTAGTATGTATATTTTTACTCATTTACATTTAAAATCAAATGTATCGCTATTTCTATACAAATAATTAATAAATGAGATTAGATTGATAAATGTGATTATATGAGTAGTAAAGAGTCTTTTATTAGTAATTGTAATAAAGATTAATACAGAATAAAGATGAAATTAATAATTATTTACAATAACTCTTTACTGTGAAAAAGCAAAAAATTAAAAATTATGCAAAACTATACATTTTTAAACTTTGTTTTGCGTTTAAGCACTGAGATACGACTAATTTATATTTTTATATTTTTTTAACAAACAATTAGCGAAGGTTTAAACATTGCAAAGTCTTAAAAGCGTTTAAAAACGTTTAAACATTGCTTACGGTCATCAATATTTCAAACAATTTTATCGAAATTAATAAATCACGAGACACGCTTCATAATGAAAAAAAATTTATTTTAGTTGAATATTTATCACACGCACGCCTTTATTATGCGTGTTCATCGAAAATATTGTAAATTCCATAAAATATTTTTATAATATATTTAATTCATGTGAATGATTCAAGGTTCTGCTGCACGCGCGTTAGCTCGACGTATGCTCAAATCGACAAAAAAAAATCTGTTTTTGACCAGACTCCGTATCCCTCGGAGCTAGATTGGAGAGAGGCGATTAAAGTCGCCGAATCCGTGGACGAGCATACTTTGAAGACATTTTTTTTTTACAGCAAAGTAAATTATATAGACATGGCGCATCGTGTCGCTTTCATTTCATTAAAATACATGTTTTTATTTACATTTATAGAGATCTGGGGGGGGGGGGGGAATGATGCCAAACACATATACATTTACGAAGAGATTAGCGCGCGCGCGCGCGCGCGGATACAATGAAGAAAAAATAAATGATTATTCAAAATCACTGCCCTGCGTGTGTTTTGTGTTGTATGTTGTGTGTTTTTGTGTTGTTTTGTGTGTGATCATCTGTCTATCCATAGTTGTCTCGATGATAATTGAGCCAATAAAAAAGGGAGGGGGGAGGGGAGCTCGATAATTTCAACGGTCCCATAAAATTGTTTGGTGGATGGGGAAAAGGTGTTTTACGTTTTATATACAGGGTGAGCCATTTTAATTAACGCACGCAATTATTTCGGAAACAAAGCATTTTAGAGAAAAATGTTTCAGACAAAAGTTGTTTGGTTTCGAGGGGGCCATAAGATGGTATCATTGGTTTGACCTTGAAGAGTTATTTGAAGGTCACATGAAGGTCACCTTCAATTTCTTAAATGGAACCTACTATTTGTCATTGCATATTCTTGTAGCTTATCTCGAGAGCTTTCCAAAACACTATAATTAAGTACCTTTTCGTTAAGTACTTTTTGAGTTATGAGGCTTGAAATAATTTCTTAATTTTACACAAACCGTAAAATATCTTGTAAAATATTCATTTTTCGATTATCTTACCTTAATACTTTTACGTACAAAATAATGAGAGGAATCAACTGGTATAAAGAAAACACATAGTTGTTTTGAAGAAAAAATATATAATTTGCAATTAACAATTCCATATTTTTTCTTAAAAACAACTATGTGTTTTCTTTACACCAGTTGATTCCTCTCATTATTTTGTACGTAAAAGTATTAAGGTAAGATAATCGAAAAATGAATATTTTACAAGATATTTTACGGTTTATGTAAAATTAAGAAATTATTTCAAGCCTCATAACTCAAAAAGTACTTAACGAAAAGGTACTTAATTATAGTGTTTTGGAAAGCTCTCGAGATAAGCTACAAGAATATGCAATGACAAATAGTAGGTTCCATTTAAGAAATTGAAGGTGACCTTCATGTGACCTTCAAATAACTCTTCAAGGTCAAACCAATGATACCATCTTATGGCCCCCTCGAAACCAAACAACTTTTGTCTGAAACATTTTTCTCTAAAATGCTTTGTTTCCGAAATAATTGCGTGCGTTAATTAAAATGGCTCACCCTTACGTATATTACAACAAAAAGCGAACGTTTCGAATTGTTGTAATATGAGTTTTTTAATAAACTAATATTAAAGAAAGAAAGAAGTGTTGTTGCTTCTCTGCGCTCCAACTACCGCGCGTTGGTTCTTATGCCATTTTCTTTTTAATATTTTATATTATTCATTTTTCATGCCAGTGTGAACAAAAAGTGCGCCTTTCATCAATCCAAATAATAGAACGCACTTAGAATGTAATAAGTATAAAATAATATTACAATGTAATAAAAGTATAAAATAATATTACAATTGTACTGTTGTATTTACTTTGGTCTAATTAAATATTCACAATTCTCCGATAATGTTCCGATGAACTTTGAATTTACGTATAATATATTGATTTAAATATGAGATGTATAATTTATATTGCATAATTCTAATTTGAAAAATGAAAAGGACAAATGCTGTTAAGATCAATACGTATAATGTATATATGTGGTGTCTGGTAATAACCTAATCACGTTTCATCTGCAGGTAGAGTAGTTTTGGATTGAACAAGAATAGTTTCCGTATGATTAAACATTGGGATTAATAATCAAACAATCAATACTCAATTAATAATAAAAATTTAATTATATATTGCGTTTAGCACTTGCGTAACATCTCTTGGAATATCTCTTTTCGTCGCGCATTTATTTTCGCGTGGATTTTTATAATTAATTTCTCATTAATTATTTTAAAAATCATACAAAACGGTAGAGAACTTCCTTATTTGATTTGATCCACTCTGCACACGAAAGGTAAATATGATTATTATCAAACTGTATGTGTATAAATACATGTATCTTTTGCATTAAATGCTTTTAAGATTTTATATTTTTATTTGAAAATAATAAAAGAATGAATAAATTTAATTTCTTAAATTTTTTTCTCAAAAATAGTAAAAAAAATAAAATTTTTAAAATATCCTCTTAAAGCTGTACAGTTACTAGAAACTAAATATACAATAAAATTTTTATCAAAAATATTATTTAATTAATAATTCAATATTTAATGTAGAAAATTAATTTTAACTGTTGCGAATTTCAAAAGGGTATTCCACTTTTTAAAATCGCTTTTTAAAATTCTATTATTATTTATAGATATGTTCACATATTTTTTGATACTTTATATTTTACAACTGTACATATGAATTTGAATAAGAAATTCTCGCATTTTAATATATTTTCTAAAAATCGCAAATTAGTACATCGCAATAATCGCATTAGTATGTTTTTTAAACTGCGTTTAAAACATTAGTGTATTTTAAACCGCGTATTTCTACTTTGCGCATCCGTTGAACTTAGTGACATAATGCATATGTAGATTTCATTTTAATTGTAAAATTACACTGATTATACAATCCACACATTTTCCAGTTAAATTGTTATTATTATGAAGCTTATATATTGATTTGTTATCACACGGGTTATACATTCATATCTGATTTAATAGTAAAACACGTTTTGCTCTATGATATGAAGTTGCCATTGTGATAGTCAGTTTTATAAAGTTGTGTTTTTATTAGAATCGCCACGCGCTACTTTCATAAAAAAATTTTTTTAAATTTTTGAATGTGGTGAGTACAAATTCTTCTCTTGCTCTTTTCTGTATATATTCTTTTTCAGTTTTTGAGTAAATCCTTTCAAAGATTATTTCATTCTCTGTCTTTCTAATTATACATATATAATTCTGAAATAAAATATCTTTTTTCAGATTTATTAGAATTTGTAGAAAATGAATAATAATAAACGGTTCAATCCATATGTCAGCGTTGATGAGGAGGAAGAAATAGTTATCTCTGGTATCGCTGGACGATTTCCTAATTCGGATAATATAAAAGAATTTCAGGACAATCTTTTCAATAAAATGGATCTCGGTTCGAAGGATCATCAACGCTGGACCAATTATAATAATATTTTTTTCAAATTTTTTTCTATCTTAGGAAAAAGGTCTACATAATAATATATAATAAATAAATTAAAGTATATATAAAATATATCGATCTATGTTTTTATTTTCTTGTAAATCTCTATTTCTGTATACAAAAATGAAGAATAATTTAGGAAATAATTAAAATTTTTACATAAAAAATAAATAAAATTGAAAGAATTGAGGAAAAATAATCTATAATTATATAATTATATAAAAAGAAAACGTTGACTATATGTTGGAACTTCTTTTTTATTTCTTCAAATCTCATTTTTCCTAAAAGAAACAATGAAAAAACTATACTTTTAATTATTCACCGATTATTCTTTTTATTATTTTTTCTGTATATATACAGACAGAGATTATACAAGAGTAAAAAAACATATATATGAAGGAGAGTGAATCCGTAGGGCTGCCCAAGTGCTTGAGTATTTTCCTAGAAATAAACAGATAGACCACCCGAGCACTTGAGTTAGGTATAAACAGATAGGTCGCCCGAGCATTTTTCGGTCCGCGATACGAGTAGTCTCTGTGTCGTTGCGAGAGCGCGAAGACGTACGTTAGACGAGCGTATCTCTTTGTTCGTATTAATCCTGTAATCCAACGAATAAATAACAGTCATTTGCCCTAAAAAGTATTCTATTCCATTTTACATCCTTACACCAAAATATCCTACAATTTGGGGGCTCAGCCGGGATGATAACGGATAATAACGGGATAATAACGGTGCATAACGGGATAATAACGAGTCAATGGAATATTTGAACATTTAATCGGGCATTTTCGAGAAGTTTCCGCGAGCAGTGTTGTGAGTTGTGCGAAAGAGAGAGAGACAAAGGACGAGAGATCTTCGAATAGTGTGCGAGAGAGTTTTCGAACAAGAATATTCGAGCATTCGATCGTCTTCAAGAAGGTTCCGCAGTGTGTCCGCGGGATATCGCGTTGTATTGTGTGGAAGAGAGAGATATAGAGGACGAGAAAGTGTTCGAGTAGTGTAGAGATGAGAGATCTGAATAAACTCACGGTAGCTGCCTTAAAAGAGTTGCTGTCAGCGCGTGGTTTGTCCAGTTTCGGCACGAAAACCGAATTAATCTCGCGCATAATGGAAGCTGATCCATCGGGAGCGTGGTTGGACGATAGACGAGAAGATGATGAAGATGTCGGGGATTCTTTACAAGGAGCTGTCACGTCAAATGCGCAGCTAACGATTAATCCACAGCAACGAGAGATCGATTTATATAGAAGAGAGAGAGAGTTGTTAGAGCGTGAGTTAGCATTGGCACGTCTTGAAATAGAAGCAATGCGACGAGGAGTATATACCGAGCCAGTTGCAGAAGACGAAAGTCGACAACAATCGACGCATAGCATTGCTGCCGCGAACAACAATGTTTTGGCCGGTCAGCCGCGAGCAAATATTACGGCAATAGCGGATTTGCTCAGTAATTTCAGCGGTCAATCTAGTGATTATGAGATTTGGGAAAAGCAAGTCAAGCTACTCAAAGCGACATATAAATTGGAAGACGATACTGCGAAAATACTTGTGGGCATGCGGCTTAAAGGAAAAGCACTCGAGTGGCTACATTCCAAACCGGAATACATTGCGATGACATTTGATCGTCTTCTGGACGAGCTGAGAGCTATGTTTCATCGTCGACAGAGCAAGGTGGTAATTCGGAGAAAATTTGAAGAACGTATGTGGAAGAAAGACGAGACTTTCCACGAATATTTCCATGAGAAAATCATTATGGGCAACCGAGTACCGATCGACGACAGCGAGATACTTGAGTACGTGATTGAAGGCATTCCAGACGAGGCACTTCAAAACCAGGCGCGTATACAACGATTTACGACAACAGATGGATTGCTAGAAGCATTTGAGAAGGTAACTCTTCGGGACCGAGCAGGCACACCAGGATCATCGACATCGAACAAACGAAATGGTAATCAAAATAAAGGCGAGCGAAAAGAGACTGTTAACGGAGGAAACAAAAAGCATTCGACTAAAGTGGTACGTTGTTTTAATTGCGGCGAGCGCGATCATGTAAGTGCAAGCTGTCCGACAAAAGAGCGAGGCGCTAAATGCTTTAAATGTGGCGAGCGTGGGCATATCGCGTCGAAATGCTCCGAGAAGACGAACGCGAATAAAGAAAGTTGCGCGGTGACGGGGGTTTCGCCTTGTAAATATTTTAAAAATGTTCTGCTTAACGGTTGCGAGATTGAGGCGGTGATAGATTCAGCAAGCGATGTTACCTTAATTCGCGCGGATGAACATGTTAAGCTTGGATCTCCTCGATTAAGTTTAGGCGAAATATATTTCGACGGCGTGGGTTCGAGCAATAATGTGACGTTAGGAGGGTTTCAAACAGAAATCATTGTAGACGGGCATTCATATCCGATTTGCGTACATGTAGTTTCAAATAATCTGCTCCGGTATAAGCTATTGATAGGAACGAGCTTTTTAAACATGACTAATGTTAATCTTAAAGGCATCGAAGAAGTAACTATTAGTCCGTTATCGGAAGCGACGTATGCAGACGCGGGATGCGAAGATAGCGTACCCGAGGTATTAAAGATTGACGTAGCTAACAACGAGGTGCATCGAGCGGATCTCATAGACGTTTCGCACGTTAAAAATTCCGATCAACGTTTAGCGATAGAAAATCTCGTAAGTAATTACAGGCCGAATAAGACGCGTGAGCCGGACATAACGATGAAACTTGTACTTAAAGATGAAGAACCCGTATATCAATCCGCGAGACGTTTATCCGCATCTGAAAAAGAGATAGTTAATACGCAGATTGATCAATGGATTACGGATGGAATTGTTCAGCCATCTATCTCTGACTATGCTAGTCCAGTGGTACTCGTTCGAAAAAAAGATGACTCTTATAGATTATGCGTTGACTATCGGATGGTGAATAAGAAAATTGTTAAAGATAGATATCCGTTGCCGTTGATCGAGGACCAGTTAGATTTATTGCAGGACGCTCGTGTCTTTAGTACACTCGACCTCAAAAATGGATTTTTCCATGTGCGGATGGACAAGTCGAGTCAAAAATATACTGCGTTTATTGTACCGGACGGTCATTACGAATTCTTGCGAGTTCCTTTCGGTCTTTGCAATTCGCCGGCAGTATTTCAGCGATTCGTTAACACGATATTTAGAGATCTTATACGAGAAAAAATAGTTTTAGCTTATATGGATGACTTAATTGTTCCGTCTGACGACATTGAGAGCGGCATAAAGAATCTTAAAAAAGTTTTAGCGACAGCTAGTGAAGCGGGTCTTATAATTAATTGGAAAAAATGTTGCTTCATGCAAACTACAGTCGAGTTTTTGGGCCACGTAATTAGCAACGGTTGCGTCCGTCCTTCAGATCGTAAAACAGAAGCGGTTCGGCGATTTCCGAATCTTACGAATGCCAAGCAAGTACAGAGTTTTCTTGGGTTAAGTGGGTACTTTCGTAAATTTATCCCTGGGTATTCTACTATTGCGCGACCCTTGACGAATCTGCTGCGAGCAAACACTAAATTTTATTTTGGAGAGGCTGAGAAAAATGCGTTCGTGCGGCTTAAAAATATAATGAGTGAAAAACCGGTGTTATATTTGTATCGAAGTGGAGCGGAGACGGAGTTGCACACGGATGCTTCTGCGCTAGGGTACGGTGCGATTTTACTGCAACGAAGTAGTGAAGATCAGAACTTTCACCCCGTTTATTACTCTAGCGGTAAAACTACTCCTGCGGAGTCGAAATATGCTAGTTACGAACTGGAAGTTTTAGCGATAATAAAGGCGTTGAAGAAGTTTCGCGTTTACTTATTAGGTATCGCTTTTACGATTGTTACTGATTGTCGCGCGTTCGCTCTCACTATGAATAAGAAAGATCTTTGCGTGCGTGTTGCTCGATGGGCGTTACTTTTGGAGGAGTTTAATTATTGTATAGAGCATCGACCAGGAAAAAGAATGATACACGTCGACGTACTCAATCGGAATCCACTTCCGGTCTGCTTTGTGATCGATGAGTCGGAAGCTGGTTTGACGGCTCGTTTGCGAAAGGCTCAAGAGGAGGACGACAGCGTGAGAAAGCTCCGAGATCTAATAATACAGAACAAAACGAAAGATTACATAATACGAGGTGATCTAGTTTATAGAGAATCCGGCGGTGATGTCCAACTTGTAGTACCGAAGAGAATGCAAACACAGTTCATACGACGAGCTCACGAGCGCGGACATTTTTCAGCTGGAAAGACTGAAGCCCTTGTGCGTACTGATTACTGGATCCCGAATTTGCGACAACGAGTTGAAAAGGTTATACGAAATTGCGTTGCATGCATTCTGGCGGAGAGAAAACATGGAAAACAAGAAGGCTTGTTAAATCCGATCGAGAAAGGAATTGTTCCTTTAGATACGTTGCATATCGACCACTTAGGACCTCTACCCTCTACTAAGAAGTCATATCAATATATATTTGCTGTGATTGACGCTTTTTCAAAATTCACATGGCTGTATGCTACCAGATCTACAGGCACAGCTGAAGTTATTGTACGCCTTAAAAAGCAAGCTGCAATTTTCTGCAATCCACGACGGATTATTTCCGACAGAGGTACAGCATTCACGTCGAATGAATTTAGAGAGTATTGTCGTGACGAAAATATAGAGCATTCTTTAATAACGACGGGAGTTCCCAGAGCTAACGGACAAGTTGAGCGCCTCAACCGGACGCTCATACCATTATTGACAAAATTAGCTGCACCAAAATCTGATGAATGGTATAAATATTTGGATGCTGCTCAGCAATGTCTAAACGCAACTATACATCGAAGCATCGGCATGTCGCCGTTCAAACTTCTTTTGGGAATACGTCCACGGCTTAAAGATTTTCCAGATATCAAAGAGTGGCTCAAAAAGGAATGGGTTGAGTAATTCCAAGACAAGCGTGACGAACTGCGAGCCCAAGCGAGCGAGAATATAGCAAAAATCCAGCGTGAGAATAAACACACTTATAACAAGAAAAGGCGACAGGCTTCAAGTTATCGTGAAGGAGATTTAGTCGCCATCAAACGCACTCAACAAGGTCCGAGATTAAAGGTCGCTCACAAATATCTTGGCCCTTACGAGATCATTCGAGTTCTGCGTAATCAACGATTTGTGGTACAGAGAGTCGGCGATGGAGAAGGTCCCCAACGAACGTCAACATCAGTCAACAATATAAAGCTATGGGTCAACACTAATTCATCGGAAAGTGAAGACAGTGATGACGGAGACATTCGGGACGAATGTATGAGCAGGACGGCCGAGTGAAGGAGAGTGAATCCGTAGGGCTGCCCAAGTGCTTGAGTATTTTCCTAGAAATAAACAGATAGACCACCCGAGCACTTGAGTTAGGTATAAACAGATAGGTCGCCCGAGCATTTTTCGGTCCGCGATACGAGTAGTCTCTGTGTCGTTGCGAGAGCGCGAAGACGTACGTTAGACGAGCGTATCTCTTTGTTCGTATTAATCCTGTAATCCAACGAATAAATAACAGTCATTTGCCCTAAAAAGTATTCTATTCCATTTTACATCCTTACACCAAAATATCCTACATATATAAGTACATTTTATATCTAATTTTATATAATTATATGTATATTATTATGTAAACTTTTTTTCTAGGTAAGAATATCATTGTTCTTTATATTAAAAAAAATAATACTTATATCTCATAAAATATATATTAATGATACTCACGAATTTACAATATATATGCGGTTTAATTATAAATATAACATTAAAATTGACAATTAATATTCTATGTGCAATTTGTACATAAATCATTTTTATTATAACATATTCGCAAGTTTTTTGCGTTTGATGTGAAAATGAAAAATAATCAAAATGTCGTCTACCCATAAAAATATCTTGCCCATCTTTAAAAATGTAGTTCTTATTTATGATTTCAATATATGTTATTTTTCTATAAATCATTTTAAATTTTGACAGATATTTTTGAAATGCCTCCTCGAATAGGAAAAATCAACAATATAGAAAAATTTGATCCAGAATTTTTTAATATATCGGCCATAGAAGCTCATACGCTTGATCCTGGAGATAGAATGTTGCTCGAAAACACCTATGCAGCAATTATTGACGCAGGTGTCAATCCCGCAGAACTGTAGGGAACAAGGACGGCAGTTATCACAGCAATGTCAGTTTGTGATACATATCTCGATGTAGTATACGAAAAGCTTCATGTATGTTAATAATTTTATTATTCCAGACTCATGTATGTCAATAATTTAACTATTAAAAATCGATAAGAAAAACATGCATTCTTCAAACTGTATGAACGTATTAATATGTATGTACAAGGATATTGTAAAAAAACATTTTTAATATAAAAACTGTATCATAATTAGGTTGCTGGATTGCCCATACTTGGTTGCAGTAAAAATATGTCGGCAAATAGAATTTCTAACTGGCTCAACGTTACTGGACCGTCGTATAACATTGATACTGCATGTAGCTCGACCCATTTCGCTATGGTGGAAGCTTACAATTTGATTCGATCTGGAATTTGCGACGCGGCTATTGTCGCTAGTATCAATTTGTGCATTCATCCTTTTGTGACTTACCAGTTTTATCGCCTGGGTATGTGAAAAATAATATTATGTTCAAAGATGTTGTATTTGAGATTGTTAAATGGTATAATTTATTTATTGATGCATTAATTAACACAATATTTGATCTAATAATTTCTCTTTTCAAAATATAACAATATAACTGATTTGCTTATTTTACATGTTTATCAAAGTTTTCAAATATATTAATTGATATATTAAATAAGAAACCGGAATAAAAAAGTAAATTACATTTTTTATATTCAATCGAAATAAATTATTGATATTATTTTAGGAGTTTTATCTCGCGATGGTTACTGTAAACCTTATGATGAAGAAGGTGCAGGTTACATGCGTAGTGATGCGGCTACAGTAGTATATTTGCAAAAAGCAAAGGATGCAAGAAGAATCTATGCGACTTTTATTTATGGTAAAACCAACTGCGATGGTTTTAAAGAAGAAGGAATTACCTTTCCATCATTAGACAAACAAAAAATATTATTGGATGAATTTTACAAAGAATGTAACGTTTCGCCTCTTGAGCTATCTTACCTAGAAGCTCATGCAACTGGCACTCTAGCCGGCGATCCCGTGGAGCTTCAAGCAATCGACGAAACTTTATGCATCAACAGAGATTTTCCTCTATTAATAGGTTCAGTAAAATCGAATATTGGACATTCTGAAGCCACTAGCGGTCATTGTCAAATTGCAAAGGTAAAGTTTACAACAAAGATTTACAAAATGGAGTTAATACATCTATGTAATCTAATGGAATATATAAACTTATGTATTTTTTTATTTATCTGTCATTTTTGATTATTTATTATAATTATTATTTATTAATTATTTATTATAATTATTATTTATTGATTATTTATTATAATTAAAGAATTAAGATATTATTATCTATATGCATTATAACAAATATATTTATCTTGCAAAGGTTTTAATTGCGATGGAAACTGGTATAATCCCTCCTACTATACATTTTAAACATCCACGAAAGGATCTGACTGCTATCATTGAAGGAAGAGTAAAAATAGTCACTGAACCGACAGAATGGAAGGGTGGCTACATCGGTATTAATTCCTTCGGATTTGGTGGTGCTAATGGCCATTTATTATTGAAATCAAATTCGAAAAGTAAAGTCAATAAAACAAATAATAATTTACCTAAGCTTGTAGTTATATCTGGACGTACCAAAGAAGCAGTTAAAATTATATTAGATGACGTAAGTATATATTCCCAGGTAGCAAGCACATGACTTCGATGACGTCATTTTCACGTTTCAAATTGGTCATTCACTGACTATTTTTGATGTCACGAGTTGACGTTTTTATGACATAAAAGTAACGGTTTAATGTCACAGATTCTTAACGTCATGACATGTACCGCATTTTGACATCAGAATATACCATATTTTGACGCCTTTTCCTTAGCATAATAATGTATTTAATAGCGTTGTCGAATAAGATAGATTAACCGATTCAAGAGCATCATTGAACAATTACAGCCATTCTATTCTTCAGAGGAATCTCAGATCGATTAAATTGCTTTATTTGTAAACGTTAGAAAACACAAATATGGTAAGAAAATAGGTCACAAGTTTTATATTTGTTATTATTATTTTATTTAAACATAAATAAACTTACTTCTAATATCATATAAAATTTCAACAAATAATGTCTTCCGTTGCCTGCGTTTTATAAAAATATATTTTGCCAATCAACTGTATTATAAAAAAATATGTATATTTTTTGACACTTTAATTACACTCGATTGATATAGCTAATATTTTCACTGTGGACTAATTTAATGAACACTTGAGTGGTTAAGCAACATGAGTCGTGCACAGATAAACGCATGCGTCGAGAGAAAAATTGTTAAAGTCCGATCGCGAAAGTCATGTTAGTACATCAATCCCATAAAAAATTTTAAAAGAATTTTTTATGGGATTGATGTACTAATTAATCACATTAATAATAAAATAATCGTCAATTCATGACTGAAATATGACATCAAAATAATGTTATATCAAGACGCCAATATAAAGTTATGTAACAAATCAGTCATTTTTACGACATATGATCAAAAATGACCAGTTTGGAACATCAAAATGACGTGTGCTTACTACTAAATAATTTAACGCAAAGAGTAACAAATATATTAATATGAAATAAAAGGTAAAGATGAAAGATTTAAAAGATTGTTTATATAAAGAATTTTAAAAAATCATTGTTATAATTTAAATTATATTTAATTAAAGTATATTAATCATATTAAATATTATTAAAGTTAATAATTATTAATAAAGTTATATAATATAAATAAGTTAAATAATTAACTTTAATAAATGAGATCTAGATATAAAAGTTATAAGGATAAATTCAAATTGGTTTTAGTCAATCAAGAAAACGGAAGAAAGGGTAGAATATTATATGAACAGGTCTTCTCTTAAGACATATTAAAATCAATTGTTCTCGAAACGTATCTTTTAACATATTAATATACCTACTTGGATAAAGTGACTAAATAATATTCAACATGGCAATGAAATAAATTATAAAATATTTTAAAGGCACAGATTTTTCAAAGTCAAATATATGAAACATTTGCTTAACTAAGTTTCTAATTATAATTAATTTAAAAAAAAATAATCTTTAAAATGTTATAAAATAATTATACTTTTATAATTATAATAACTAATATATCTTTATAGATACAGAGTCGATTAATAGATGTAGAATATATATCTCTCCTGCATCGTATTTATAGCGGCAATATAAAAGATCATCCCTACAGAGGATACATAATTGCTGGATCCAAAATAACTGATAATGCAATAATTAAAAGGAGATTCAACTTATATACGAAAAAACCGATTTGCTTCATATTTTCTGGAATTGGATCTCAGTGTTTTAACATGGGCAAGTAAATCATTATATATTATAATACAATGTAATAATTATTATTAAGATGTTTATTTGTAATTAATGTTTAACGATTTTTAAATTATACATATATATTCTTATATATAATAAAAGTAACAATTATAATATTTTCAGTTTGTAAATTTGTATTAAATAATTGCTTAAGTTACATTTAGATGTAAAAATTCTATCTGATACGAACTAAACTAAAATATAATAATGATACTACATAGAAAGCATGTGCATAATAAGGATAAATGATTTTTAGAGATTTCATTTATGTATGTTCAGATTAATTATATAAAAATATTACTTTATTTAAAATAATTTATTGACAATGTTGTGGAACATAACTATATCCTTTTAAATATTGATACATATATATAGGTCGAGCTTTAATGGAATTTCCAGTATTCGCTAGAGCAATTCAAAAATGCGATATTGTTTTGAAACCTTATGATATATTTGTCACAGATATTCTAATAAATAAAGACAAATATATTTTCGATAACGTAGTCAACTTATTTGTAGGTCTTATTGGATTACAGGTATGAACAAAAATATATCGTCTATATATTACGGAATTTTTTTGTATTATCTAATGAAGCGCCGTATTTTTAAAAATCAGTATCTTATAAAAAACTCAAAATTCGATAATTATTTACTTTAGGGGAATAACCTCTGATGACCTTGACTTTGACATATGTTATAGAGGTCACCCTTCTGAGTAATCTTCAGAAGGTTTTAGCTGTCGCTCGTTGTTTATTAAAAAATTATTAACGAAAAAATTTCCACGAATTATATGCAACATGCGACTATATGAATTCCTAAGCAATGTTGATTTGACTTCTAAAAAGGTCAAGGTTATTTTAACTTTCTATGCAAAGCGAGGTCCATCCCACACCACCCCTGAGTCAGCGCGAAACGAGGTCTATTATTGTATGGTTCCACATGAGTTTGCAACTTTCCATGCGAAGCGAGGAATCATAGACCTTGTTTCGCACTGACTCAGAAGTAGTGTGGGGTAGACCTCGTTTCGCATGGAAAGTTGCAAACCCATGTGAAACCATACAATAATAGACCTCGTTTCGCGCTGACTCAGGGGTGGTGTAGGGTGGACCTCGCATGTACTTTGCAAGGTGAAGCAAAGTTCACTCTCTGTGAGAGTCAAAGTAAAATGTATACAATGGATTCCGCCCCCCCTGCGGGGGGCTCCACTTTCAAACGGTATAACCTAACCCAAACCTATTTCTGGTTTAAACCAAATTTTAGTTTTAATGTCTAAGGAATAACTGAATACTTGTATATAAATAAGAATCGAGAATACTACAATTCATGTTTATATAGGTTATATATACTATAGTTCTATCTACACGATGTCAATAAAATTTACATTCCATTTATAATTTCTCATGTTGATAACTTTTCAACGAATCACAAGCAGTGGCTAAAACCTTCTGAAGATTACTCAGAAGGGTGACTTCTATAACATATGTCAAGGTCAAGGTCATCAGAGGTTACTCCCCTAAAGTAAATAATTATCCAAAATTCTTGTAAAAGAATTGAAATTGAAAAGAGCCTTTCATATGTTACATAATTGTATGCAGAAAATTAAATTTGTAACATTTTATAATATTATTTTATTTAAAAGAAAAATAGAGTGTTGAAATATATAAAAAAAGAATTACATATATTACAGATCGGAATAGTTGATCTCTTAATAAGTATTGGTATCACTCCTGATGTTATAATGGGTCATTCTATTGGCGAATTGGTTTGTGGATATGCCGATGGGTGCTTGACGGCCGAAGAAACCATCATGTTGGCTTATTATGTCGGTTTAGCATTTCTTAAGTCAAAAATAATAGGTGGCTTGATGGCTGAAATTAATTTAGATTATAAAACTATGAAGAATATGTGTCCATTGAATATTGATGTAGCTTGTTGTAATAGTCCGCATAATTATATTGTGAGTGGACCAACAAGCTCTGTGAGAGCATTCCTCGCTAAGCTACAGGTTTGGAAACACTTAAAAAGTACAAATAATATATCTATGCTTATAATTACGTTGAATTAAATAAATGAGTTTATTAAAAAAAATTTATTTCTGTTTAGAATGACAACATTTCTGTAAAAGAAATTTTCTGTGGACACATACCTTTTCATAGTCGTTATGTCGAGCCGGCGAGAGTTAAACTTTTGGAATATCTAAATCAGATATTGCCACAGAAAGCCTCTCCGAGCTCAAAGTGGTTGAATATGTTGAATGAATCCTATGAATGGTTCAGCACATGTGTTTTCAGAAGCTATGCGTTTTATTCCAAACAGCGCGGTAACGATTGAGATTACGCCGCACAACATTCTACAATACATTCTTAATGATTCGTTAAATGCAACTGTGACAAATGTCGCGTTATACAAATTCTCTCACAAACCAAACGTTGAAATATTCTTACACGGAATTGGACAACTTTATAATGCAGGATTACAGCTGCAAATAGCAAATTTATATCCAGAAGTTAAATTTCCTGTGAATCGTAATACACCGATGATTTCTCACCTTATAAGGTAAATTTTGCTTAATATAATATAAGATTTTTCAACGTTATGTTTAATATAGAAAAATAGGAGAATTTTAAAAAACGGAAAATTAAATTGCATTATTTTTAACGACGTTAAACACTAATAAGCCTAATGTTTTATATATTGTTAAATTAATAATACGTTTTATAGATGGGATCATTCCGAAGATTGGTATGTATATCATTATTACGCACAAAGAAAAGTTAAAAATGGGGAAACAATTGTTACCATTAATTTATCAGAGGAAGAATTTATATATATGACCGGGCATGTCATTAATCAAAAAAATGTATTACCGGATACAGGATATCTTTTACTAATATGGCAAATGATCGACTCGTTTAAAAAGCAAAATCATCTCGAAATACCAATTGTATTTGAAGATGTCAATTTCCTACGTTCTACAATTCTGTCAAAGCAAAATTCAATCGATTTAACTCTTATGATCCAAAAAGGTAATTTGTATAATTAAAATAATTTTGTGATCTAGATATACAAAAAGATAAAAATTTTTTAAGACATAACATATGAATAAGAGAAAAAATTCAGTTGAAAAAAATAAATTAAGAAAAGATTTATGTCTACTAAACAAATTATTGACAGTTTGCCAAAGTAGCAGCAAATTGAACAAAAATTGCAATATATTAGTACTGCATTAAGCTTGTATTCTGCTGAGAAAGTAAACATAATCAAGAAATCTTAATTTCTACTGTCAATTTACAGTAACAAATGTATTGTTAATTTTAATGATTTGTTTGATTTTTATTCATCTCATTTTTATTTATAATTTTGCTATTTTAATTAATGTATTGCTAAAATTTATGGTCGAAAGATTGCAATTTAAAGAGGGTAAATATTTACCTTTACACAGCCAGCCCCAAATGACTTGACCTTGACATATATTGTCAAGGCCACTGCCCTGAGTAACATTCAAAAGGTTTTAGGCATCGCTCGTTGTTTATTAAAAAGTTATAAACGAAAGAAGTTTTATAAATTTTATAGAATTTTTGGACACCATGTACAATAATAGATCTTTCAGGTAAATATGGAAAAAAGGTACAACCTCACTAATGATCTTGACCTTGACATATATTGTAAAGCTCATTCTGAGTCATACACCGTTTGAATTTTGTGGCGGTTTGAATTTTATTATAAATTTTTTTTGTGTATTATATTATAAAATAAAAAATAAAATAAATATTTATTTTTTTATCATCTTTGAAAAACTTAAAAGAAATAATCTTCGTTAGCAAAATAATTATAAGTAATATCATAAAATAATTATACTTAATATCACACCAGTTTTATCCTTTTTTAAGACTAAATAATAGTTTAATTCTAAATAATAGTGTAAAAATTGTATGATAACTACTTATACAAAAGGATTGATATCTATTCCGAATCACAATTATGGCATACGTAATAAGAATCGCCTTTGGTACAGTTATTATGGGACCAGCCCTTATACTTTAAGCATTGAAACATGTTACTTTCGTCCACAGAGTGTCGTGTTACTTTTATCCTCAAATACATTTTTTAGAATAAAAGCATTATAACCTAAATATGATGCAAGACTTAGCCAAATCAACTATAAAAACTTATGAATACATTTTAGAAGAATACACCAACAAATAATTACGTCAATATATACACTTTAATTAGGTATAGATACAAAAAAATTAAAACAAAAAATACTTAGGCGAATAATACAAATACATTAATTTCACTCCTGCATGCGCAACCGGCGCGATCGTTTTACAACAATTAGCTGAAAAGGAAGAGAATCGGAAAGTACGCGTTTGACTATATAGTACAAATTATTCAACATATTGTGTAGTTTATTACGAGGCTTGTTATTTTCACGACGTTGTTACTTTTGTCCCCGGTCTCCCTTATTGGAAAAATGTGGATATATTCTATAAAACTAAACGATATAAAATATAAATTTCTTATATTTAAATTAGAAATGTTTTTGATGAAGTAAGAAATGAAAATATTGCTATATTTTACATTCTTCTTTTTATTGTTAAAATATTATTTATAAAAAAAAATTTCTTCGACTTAATTTTAATATAATATTTTTATATGATTTTCTAATTTATATTATTTTCAGAGGACTGACAAATATTCGCATGTTTGACAAATTTCTTACTTGGATCATACCCGACAAATGGACGCTGGAAGACGCCGCAACGGTTCCTTGTGTATATAGCACGTGCTATTACGCTTTGTATTTGAGCGGTAAAATGAAAAAAGACGACAAAGTGTTGATTCACTCTGGTACGGGAGGTGTCGGTCAAGCTGCTATTCATCTTGCCCTTTACGAGGGTTGCGAAGTGTTTACGACGGTTGGAAGTATCGAGAAACGACATTTTATAAGAAAAACGTTTCCCTCTATTCCCGAGGATCACATCGGAAACTCTCGCGATACAAGCTTCGAACAAATGATTGTTCAGGGAACGAGAGGTCGCGGAGTGGATATCGTATTAAATTCTTTAGCTGAAGAGAAACTGCAAGCGTCCGTTCGTTGCTAGCAAAGGGTGGTCGTTTTCTCGAGATTGGAAAGTTTAATATAGACTCCAATAATCCTTTAGAAATATTTGCATTTTCAAAAGGCATTAGTTTTTATGGCATTTTCTTAGATAAGTATTTTTCTGCAAAACCACAGTGTAAGACAATAATGCAGAACAAGTTAAGAGAAGGCTTAAAGAATGGCGCTATCAAACCGTTATGCAGAAAAATCTTCGAAAAGGATGAAATAGAAACTGCTTTTAGATACATGGCTGCTGGAAAGCATATTGGAAAGGTATGATTGTTTTTTAGTGTACGTACATACAATGGAGGAAGTATAATTAGAATTGAAATATTAAATTCTCAAAAAAATACATACAGCTATGGTTTTCTTTGTATTATCTTTAATATTAGAATCATTTAATATAAGTAAAAATCATTCCTGTTTATATTTTGAAACGCAAACATTTCTATGCTAAGAATATTTCTGTTTATTTTCCTTAATTAAAACTTAATATTAAACGTAAGTTGTAACACAAACTTTTCCACTTTAAATATTTTTATCAAGAGATTTTAAAATAAAAAAATTAAACAGCTTTTTTGTGTATTGTATCTTCTTAACTATGTTTTAATATGTAAAAGTTACCTATTGTGCTTCTTTCCTCTTTATGTTTATTTAGAAAAACTCTCCTTCTTTTAAAGGTTTTTTTATCGATTCTTTTAATTTTTTTAATTTTTTTATTGTACAACTATATTTTATTTGACAATTTATTCATTCTTATACTTTCTATCTATAATCTTCATGTTTCATAATAGCTTCTCGTTTTTTTATGTTTTTCTTATTTTTTTCCTGACACTTCAAAATATAATAAAATGTTATTTGCAGATAATGATAAAAGTTCAAAAAGAAGATGAACTGGATGCACCAATACTTGCACATCCCCGGTACTACTGCCTGGAACACAAATGTTATATTGTTATAGGTGGTCTGGGTGGTTTCGGTCTAGAATTAACTGATTGGTTAATTTTACGTGGCGCAAAAAATTTAGTATTGACTTCGCGAAGTGAGATAAAAAACGGTTATCAACGATCAAGAATAACGTTATGGCAATCTTACGGTGTGAATGTTCAAATCGTTACAGCTGCTGATACTTCGAAATACGAAGACTGTAAATCTATATTGCAATTTGCCGAAGAACAAGGTCCCGTGGATGCTATATTCAATCTCGCAGTTGTGTTGAAAGATGACATATTCAAGAATCAGTCCCCACAAGCATTCGAAGATTCCTTTATATCAAAGGCATGGACAACGAAAAGGATGGACGAATTATCCAGAACAATTTGTCCCCAACTCCGACATTTTGTCGTTTTTTCTTCGGTTTCATGCGGAAGAGGTAACGCGGGCCAAACAAATTACGGAATGGCAAATTCCGTAATGGAAAGAATTCGTGAAAGAAGAAGGAAAGAAGGTTTACATGGTTTGGCTGTACAGTGGGGCGCGATTGGTGACGTTGGACTTGTCACAGATATGCAAGAAGACGACAGAGAACTTGTTATTGGTGGTACATTGCAACAAGAAATATCTTCCTGCTTGAATACATTAGAAGTATTTTTGCTACAAGATCGGTCAATCGTAAGCAGCATGGTTGTTGCTGAGAAAAAAAGTTCTGGCCAAGCAGCGAATCCATTTGAAGTTGTTACTAACATTATAGGTGAGTTCAGAAGTATTATGTAAGAGATTTGCTTATACAAAATAAATTTTTATTGCAAAGATGTAAATTTTAACAATTGTTATATTGCAGTTGGAAGATCAAATAAGATCAGATTAAAATCATGTGTAAATATTTAATTCTTTCTCTAATTTTCAAAATAGGTTTGACAAATCCAAACATGGTGGCACCAAACATATCACTGGCCGAACTAGGCATAGATTCAATAATGGCAGTGGAGATTAAACAGACATTGGAGAGAGAATTCGATATTTTATTGACAACACAAGATATTCGAAATCTCACTTTTGCAAAACTTAGAAAATTAACAAATACAGCTGAACAAGAAAAGATGTACGGAAAATATGACACCGAAGCTAATGTAAATGATTTGGACGGTTTAAAAATATTGACTCGAAAGCTTAACGATTCAGACTTGAGTCCAGATATTTATGTAAAATTCGCTACAGAGAGGAAAGTTGCTGGGAGTGAAATATTCCTTATACCAGGAATCGACGGGTGTGCAAGTGTATATAAACTGATAGGATCGAAAATTAAATCTTCGGCGATATGTTTGCAACACGGTATACTTAATATGCCGGGTGTTACTCGTTCAGTAATGAAATCAGCAGCATATCTTCTGCCTGTACGAAATTATTATATAATGTATTTCAAATCTTTATTTAAATTGCTGTATATTTAACTTTAAACAGTAATAAATATTTGATTATATATACGCGCATGCACGCATGCGCGCCATTTTTACGTACAGTTTCATACATGTTTTTTCTTATTTTTCTAGCACGTGTTGGAGAAAACACAAAGTCAAAAAGAATTTCTAATTGTCGGTTATTCATTTGGAACTTTAATTGCCATCGAATTAGCAAGATTATTAGAAGCTAAGAATTTCTCCGGACGTTTAATACTTATAGATGGAGCTCCTGATCAAATGAAATTCTTTCTTAAGAAATTTTTTTATCATACTACAGAACAAGAGCTACAAAATAACATTTTACTTTTTTTAATCAATTTGTATCTTGACCCTAATGAAACGGTTAATCAATTATTAAAAATATATATGTGTAGTTAATAGAATAGTATATAGTTAATAGAATGAGAGGAAAAATTATGAAATAATTTGTTAGAATATGCTTTAAAATTATAAAATAAACTAAACTCTTTTATTATATTATTTTATTATATTATTTTATATAATCTAAATTACAAAGTTTACAAAAAAAATTTTATAAAGTTTCTTTAACGTAATTTAGATTAGATGAAATAACATAACATAATATAAGCATATTATTTTATCTCAGTTTAAAATGCAGATTGTCATTTTGTTATTATCATTTTGTTGTACTAATACAATATTATTATTTCCAGCTTACATTAGAACTAAATAAGTGCAATACGTGGGAAGAGAAATTTGAATTTCTTTCTGCTCGCTTTTCAAAGAATATCAATGAGTTAACTGTTGAAAATCAGAAATTGTTATGTTCGACGTTTTACGATCGTATAATCGCTATACGAGATTATAATATAACATCATTGTCACGTCTTAAATCATCTATAATTTTATTAAAACCCACACTTACGCCTATCACTTTTACTGAAGAGGATTATGATCTACATAAGGTAAATTTAATTAGAACGTAATATTTTGTCATTTTTAAGATTATTTTTATAAATAAAAAATATTTTTAGATTACCGAAAGTGCAGTACAAATACATTATGTGGAAGGTACTCATATCACAATAATGGATAATGACGAAGTAGTATCACTTATTAACGAATCATTGTAAATTATAAAAATATGAATAAGAAAAGAGAATGTATGTTTTCTTTTATGATTCTATTCTAACAATTAAAGGATAAAAAGATAAACCTGAATCAAAACAATGATATTGCTATTTGAATGTCTCAATTCCATATGATAAGATTCAGCTAATTTTATTATTTAACTTGCACTTTATTATTTAACCTGTCACTACTCAAAATGCGGTTAAATTATACATGTCACTAATGTCATATGTCATTAATATCGCAGAGCGTCGCTAACGCAACCTTCTATCGAGAGAGAAACTGTACGTTTTCTCTTACAATTTTCTTCTAAAATGACATATATGTCATATGTTATATCGTAATATATGTTAATGTAATATACAGGGTGGACCATTTTAACCTTTAATGGAGAATAACTCGAAATCCAAGCCCGGGAGAGAAAAATGTTTCAGAAAAAAGTTGTATGGTTTCGAGGGGGCCATAAGATGGTACCATTGGTTTGACCTTGAAGAGTCATTTGAAGGTCACGTGAAGGTCACTTCAATTTTTTTAAACGGAACACCCTATATATTTTTGCACATTCTTGTATCTTATCTCGAGAGCTTTCCAAAACACTATAATTAAGTACCTTTTCGTTAAGTACTTTTTGAGTTATGAGGCTTGAAATAATTTCTTAATTTTACATAAACCGTAAAATATCTTGTAAAATATTCATTTTTCGATCATCTTACCTTAATACTTTTATGTACAAAATAATGAGAGGAATCAATTGGGGTAAAGAAAACACATAGTTGTTTTTAAGAAAAAATATGGAATTGTTAATTGCAAATTACATATTTTTTCTTCAAAACAACTATGTGTTTTCTTTACACCAATTGATTCCTCTCATTATTTTGTACGTAAAAGTATTAAGGTAAGATAATCGAAAAATGAATATTTTACAAGATATTTTACGGTTTATGTAAAATTAAGAAATTATTTCAAGCCTCATAACTCAAAAAGTACTTAACGAAAAGGTACTTAATTATAGTGTTTTGGAAAGCTCTTCGAAATAAGCTACAAGAATGTGCAAAAATATATAGGGTATTTCGTTTAAAAAAATTGAAGTGACCTTCACGTGACCTTCAAATGACTCTTCAAGGTCAAACCAATGGTATCATCTTATGGCACCCTCGAAACCATACAACTTTTGTGTGAAACATTTTTCTCTCCCGGGCTTGGTTTTCGAGATATTCGACTGGATGGATTAAAATGGGCCACCCTGTATATATACAGGGTGATTCAAAATAACCCCCTTGTCCCTGAAATGACACATTCTTAAATCAATTCTAAGACGATTTTTCCTTTGGCAAAATTTTGTCCGAAGCTTAGTTTTTGAATTATTAAAGGAAGTAGTTAACGTATGACGGGTCGAATACAAGAGGCAGGCAAGGGTGGCGCGATTCACCGTCAGACGCGGGTGCTTACGCGGGGCGCCTGCTGCGATCAGCTGGTCGCTATACACATACAGACACACATGCGAACACATACATTCTCTCTCTGTCTGTCTGTCTGTCTGTCTGTCTGTCTCTCTCTCATTCGCTCACTCACCTGTGATTTTTTTTTATTTTTTTATGAGAGAGGGGAAAATGCATTTTATGCATACCCACCGGTCGATCCAGTGAGTTATGTGGGACTCGAGTACCAAGTCGAATTACCAACTCGGTACTCCCTACCCACTAAAAACCCCTCTCCTTTCACGAATTTCCTTTGACACACTGTCCCTCTGACTTCCCGAGATCTGTTTTCACATAACGTCAAAAAATAGTTATTATTACCTTGTTCGATGACTTTTGATGTATTGCTGTAATTTCTTGAAGGAGAAATGAATTTTCCGATAGATCGTACGTTCTCAAATTTAACGTAGATATCACGTTGCAAAAGACAAGAAATCCACACTAAATTATTAACTGAAAGTTTTTCTTCTTTCATGAACTGTATTCTTTTATAAACTTTAACGTAATCACATTTATTTACTCACTCGATGAGACGAGAAATTTACTAATGACTCTATCACTAATCACTATTAATCATTGTCGAATAATAACTGTTGGCGATTAAAAATCACTCGATGAAAGAAACACGCGCGGACACGTTACTACACGACGCGACGACGCGACAATGCGACGATAATTATTGGGCGACTGCAAGCAGTTTTTTGTCATGGTAGGTTGCGGTAGGTTAAGGTACTACTGGCGCTATCGAACGCGATCATGTGTTCGATTGAAGAATGCGGTAAACATAATAAACATTTAACAAATTAATATTATTATTATCATGAATGTGTGTGATATCCATACATTGTATGATATCTATTTAAAAATTAATTAGATTAAATAAGTGTTTTTAAAATATTTATTACTTTTACTATTATCATATAAAATATTAATATTAAATATTTATTTAAGATAATAGTAAAAGAAATAAATATTTTAAAAACACTTATTTAATCTAATTAATTTTTAAATAGATATCATACGATGTATGGATATCACACACATTCATGATAATAATAATATTAATTTGTTAAATGTTTATTATGTTTACCGCATTCTTCAATCGAACACATGATCGCGTTCGATAGCGCCAGTAGTACCTTAACCTACCGCAACCTACCATGACAAAAAACTGCTTGCAGTCGCCCAATAATTATCGTCGCATTGTCGCGTCGTCGCGTCGTGTAGTAACGTGTCCGCGCGTGTTTCTTTCATCGAGTGATTTTTAATCGCCAACAGTTATTATTCGACAATGATTAATAGTGATTAGTGATAGAGTCATTAGTAAATTTCTCGTCTCATCGAGTGAGTAAATAAATGTGATTACGTTAAAGTTTATAAAAGAATACAGTTCATGAAAGAAGAAAAACTTTCAGTTAATAATTTAGTGTGGATTTCTTGTCTTTTGCAACGTGATATCTACGTTAAATTTGAGAACGTACGATCTATCGGAAAATTCATTTCTCCTTCAAGAAATTACAGCAATACATCAAAAGTCATCGAACAAGGTAATAATAACTATTTTTTGACGTTATGTGAAAACAGATCTCGGGAAGTCAGAGGGACAGTGTGTCAAAGGAAATTCGTGAAAGGAGAGGGGTTTTTAGTGGGTAGGGAGTACCGAGTTGGTAATTCGACTTGGTACTCGAGTCCCACATAACTCACTGGATCGACCGGTGGGTATGCATAAAATGCATTTTCCCCTCTCTCATAAAAAAATAAAAAAAAATCACAGGTGAGTGAGCGAATGAGAGAGAGACAGACAGACAGACAGACAGACAGACAGAGAGAGAATGTATGTGTTCGCATGTGTGTCTGTATGTGTATAGCGACCAGCTGATCGCAGCAGGCGCCCCGCGTAAGCACCCGCGTCTGACGGTGAATCGCGCCACCCTTGCCTGCCTCTTGTATTCGACCCGTCATACGTTAACTACTTCCTTTAATAATTCAAAAACTAAGCTTCGGACAAAATTTTGCCTAAGGAAAAATCGTCTTAGAATTGATTCAAGAATGTCATTTCAGGGACAAGGGAGTTATTTTGAATCACCCTGTATATATATATATATATCTGTTATAGATTACGCTGGGTTTCACGAATTTTAACAAAAACGAAGGCGAATGTGCTCGTAGGAACTTTTACTTTTTCTCTCTGGTGTTGCTCTAGAAGAACGCGTGTGGCGCTGTCAGCGCATACATGTAGCGCCGTGTGCAAGAACGCGGGCCCATGTAGCCAACAATATTCGAGCGCGGGCTCGGCTGGTCAACTTAAATAATTACTTAACATAATATCCCCCCACATTAAAGGATCGCCTTTAATATAACATAAAAGCTTTGAACCAACAACTTAGTATAAATTACATTAAGTATATAGACAAACTTGCTAATCATTTGAACAAGAACTTAATTCTAAGAAGAATTATAACGCAAATGATTGCCTTTGGCTAATAGCTTTGGTTGCGACTTTGTAAGAGATGTCTAAATTAAATATTTTAAATGCATAAACTCAAACATATACGAGACTTTAAAACAAAACAAATTAATGCACTTTGAGTGATGTTGAAAATATATAAATACTGGTTACATTTAAATTGTATACAGCCTTGTCTTTTCACACAGTTTTTTCGCTTACAGTTTTCTCTTGCACGGGTAACGGACATAATTTTGTGAAGGTGCGACGAATGACGCCTGAAGAAGTGCGTATTGACGCAACTCTCGCTATGCCATCAGTGCCGGCATATGTGCTTTCAATTCTTCCTAATTTCCATTTAGACGGTGGAAGATTGTCTTCCTTGATTAAGACGAGTGCATCTTGTGACAGGGTGGGAAATGAAGATCGCCACTTGGTTCGCTGCTGAAGCTCCGATATGTATTCCATGTTCCATCGCTTCCACAAGTTCTGTTGAATTTGCTGCAATCTTTGTCAAATAGATAAGCGAGATTCCCTTATATGTTGTAAACTCGGATCAATAACGGAGTCGAATCGCCGACCAATGAGAAAATGAGCGGGTGTTAAAGGAGAAAAATCATTTGGATCAGAGGAAAGAGGAGTTAATGGACGAGAGTTTAAGATAGCTTCAATTTGAACGAGTAGAGTGTAAAATTCCTCGAATGTTAATAGTGCGTTAGCAGCGACTCTCTTTAAATGATGTTTAACGGATTTTACTCCTGCTTCCCATAAGCCACCGAAATGAGGCGAATAGGCTGGAATAAAATTCCAAGAAATGTTCTGTTCTGCCATCGCCTCATTTATGACGTTTGCTTCTTTGTTCAAAAATTTACTTAACTCTTTGAGAGCATTGTTTCCACCAACAAAATTTTTATCATTGTCGGAATAAATTTGTGCCGGTTTTCCTCTGCGCGATACGAAACGTCTCAACGTTGCTAAAAATGCTTCCGCTGTTAAATCTGAAACGAGCTCAAGGTGCATGGCTTTAGTAGCAAAACAAATGAATAAGCAAATGTAGCATTTTGATATCTTACAACCTCTTCCTTTGCGATCCTTTATTTGAAAAGGTCCCGCATAGTCGACGCCTGTGGTTTCAAAAGGAAACGTAGCTGTGACTCTCGTGGAAGGGAGATGACCCATGATATTCTGCATTGGTTTAGGATTAGCGCGAAAACAATATGTACAAGCTTTGACGATTTTACGAGCTAAATTTCTGCCTCTTAGAGACCAAAATCTTTCTCGAATGGACGCTAAAAGTGATTGGGGACCTACATGTAATAATGTCTTATGCTGTTCAGAAAATAAATGCTCCGTGAATATGTGATTTCCAGGTAAGAGAACCGGATGCCTCTTATCATTTTTGAATTCTGAATTTCCCAATCGCCCTCCCACTCTTATGATGCCGTTTTCGTCAAGGAATGGGTTTAATGAAGCTATTGGCATTTTCGTCAGGCTGATACCCTGCTGCAGCATTGCTATTTCCCTGCCAAATTTTGAGCTCTGCACGTGTTTTATCAGAAACATCATCGCTGTTTTACGATGTTGGATAATTGATGATTCCGCTTCTTCGTTTCTTGATCTCAGCTTATTTATGAATTGCACACAATATGCAAGTACTCTCACTACTTTGGAAAGACTGGAGTGACGCAAAAGAAGCCCATCTAGGAAGCTATTCTGTAAATTTGCAGCTGCTAAAACAAGTTTCACTGGCGGAGTGTTTATTTCACATAATAATCGATCAGGCCAATGTCTAGAATCGCCTTTGAAAAAGGCAGATCCGTGTCACCAAAGTACAGACGAGCTCAATTCTTAAGGATGTACTCCGCGGAAGAGTAAATCAGCAGGATTCTGATCCGTGGGTACATGACGCCATACTCTGCCATTACTCAATTCTTGTATGCGCGCCACACGATTAGATTCAAAGACTGGAAGGCCGCTCGGCTAAGCGTGTAACCAACCCAGGACTATAGTAGAGTCACTCCAATAAGTGACAGAATCAATATTAGTATCCAAAGCGTCTTCAACCGTTGAAATCAATTTAGCTAGCATCAACGCAGCACAGAGTTCCAGGCGAGGAATCGTTTGAGTCTTCAAGGGCGCGACTTTAGTCTTGGCGCATAATAAGTTACTGTGAATTTTTGTTTCTTTGTCCACGGTACTGATGTAGACACAAGCTCCGTAGGCGTTTTTAGACGCGTCAGCGAATCCATGTATTTGCACTTCCACTTTATTAGATGCTACGGCTTGCCTTGGAATCGTGAAATTGTTGAGCAATTTAAGTTGATTGTAGTACTGCGTCCATTTACAATGCAGACTTGACGGTAGGCTTTCATCCCAAGTTAATTTCTCTAACCATAGATTCTGAATTAGGATTTTTGCTATTATAGTACAGGGTGCCAAAAACCCTAAAGGATCAAAGATCATTGATGCTATAGAAAGTATGCTGCGCTTTGTAACTCGCTTGTTGCTTGGCAGATCCACGCTATACGTTAGCATGTCATCCTTGACTCGTCAAATTAAGCCTAGCGTTCGCTTGTTGCTATCTTTATTCAACTGTATTTCGCATTGCTCACTGCTTATGCCCATGAATTTTTCTCGAAATTCGCTGCTGTTTGAATTCCATTTGCGCAGCTCAAAACATCCCTTAGACAAAACGCTGCTTATCCTCTCGGCGGCTGAAGTTATTTCATGTATTGTTTCTCCTCCGGACAGGAGATCATCGACATAGAAGTCTTTTTTAATAATCTTAGCAATATGAGGATTGTCTCTCTCACACTCGATTGCCAGTTGCTCCAAACATCTAATTGCAAGGAAGGATGCTGCTGTTGTGCCATAAGTTATAGTGTGCAGCTCGAATGTTTTAATCTGCTGCTCCGGCCGTTCTCGCCATAATATTCGTTGTAGTGCTCTTTGTTCAGGAGACACTAAAACCTGCCGGTACATTTTTGCTATGTCTGCCGATATCACGTATGTGTGCTTTCGGAATCGTAGAAGAATCGAAAATAGATCACTTTGTATGACCGGACCAGTCATTTGTAAATCATTAAATGATAAGCCACTCGATGTTGAAGCTGAGGCGTCAAATACCACTCTGAGCTTAGTGGTCTCGCTGTCTGAGCGAATTACGCAATGATGAGGCATGTAGTATGAATATGGTTGTTCTTTATTGTCCGATATTCCTTGCATATGACCCAATTCCTCATATTCTTTTAGAAAGGCTGAATACTCCCTGTGCAGATTCTTGTTCTGCTGCAACTTTTTTTCCAGGGTCAAAAACCGTCTCTCAGCCTGTTTCCTTGAATCTCCTTGAAAAACCTTGAAAACAGAAGGTTTTTGTTTTAATGGTAATTTGACGATGAATCTACCGTTCTCATCGCGCTTTGTGTTTGCTACAAAATGTGCCTCGCACGCCTCTTCTTCCGCTGATAAGCTTCTTTTCTTCGAAATTTCTTCGATTTCCCAGAATTTGATTAATTGCTTTTCCAAACTGGCAGTGCTTGATAAATAACACTTCACGTGTTGTGGCGCTGGAGCGGCCATTGGTCCTCCCACGACCCAGCCGAGTTTGGTCTTCTGCATAACTAATTTGTTGTCAAGCTTCCTTTGGCCTACACACAACAGATCCCAAAACCATTCTGCGCCAATAAGCATGTCAATTCGTGCTGGAATATTAAATGATGGATCTGCTAGCTTGATATGCGAAGGAATCCCCATGAATTTTAAACTAAACGCTGAGCTTGGCATAAGATCTTCTGTGATTTGAGGGACGATTAGACATTGAATTTTAAATCTGTATCCATTTTGCTTCGACGCGATCTCCACCACGTCCATTCACATTCGGACCAAGTTGCCCAAGCACTCCTATTTGCATGTTGACAGAGAATTGCTTCAATTTTAGTTTTTTGTATAGACTTTGAGTTATAAAATTTGATTGTGAGCATGAATCAAGGAAGGCTCGTGCTTTCTTCTTTAATCCATTTTTTCCTGATACATCTATCAGTGCTGTGGACAGAACGACGCTAGTTTCCTTGCGCAAATCACTGGAGCCAGTTGAGCACATTGCTGCTGTGATTGTACCTTGTGCATTGCTTTGATCAGTGGTAGCCTTAGCTCTGTCAAAATGCAGTAGAGTATTATGTTTTGCGCCGCATACCTTGCACGAACCGAAACTGCAATTCTTTGCAAAATGTCCGGGTCTGAGACAATTTATACAGAGATTGAGCGCCTTTAATTTCTTACCTCTGTTTTGGATGTCTAACTTTAAAAATGCTTCACATGCCTGAATATGGTGCCCTTCCTTGCACAATGCGCAAGTTATCTTTTCTGCGTGGAAAGCCTTGATCTTCTCTGGATAGCTGCGTTTGGCTTTACTTTTGTTTGCTTCCTTGACATCTCGAACACTTAGCGTTTGCAAGAGCGTTGCCCGAGCTCGCAGACATTTAGTTAAATCGCTTAATTTTGGTTTGTCTGGACCAAGAGCTCTTTTCTTTTCCCACTCTCTAGCAGATGCGGCATCTAACTTAGAAACAATTATATATATTAGCAACGAATCCCAATGCTCGATAGGCTCGTTCAACTTTTTTAATGCGCGTGTATGCTTTGTAACGCTATCTAATAATTCTAACATTTGCTCCGCGGATTCATTTATCAACGCTTTTAATTTGAATATAGAGTCAATGTGATTTTGTATTAACAATTTTGGATTGTCATATCTGTCATGAAGCAAACGCCATGCTTCCTCATAATTGTCTTCGGAGAATTCGTACTCATTTATCGTTTCAAATGCCCCACCTTCTAATGAAGCTTGCAAATAGTGAAATTTTTGTACGCTAATTATATTTGGATTATTGTGAATTAAGGATTTGTACGTGTCTCGAAATTTTAACCACTCAGATAAGTCTCCCTTAAATTTTGGCAGCTCTATCACGGGTAATCTCATACCTACCGGGTTGCTTGTAATGAACTGAGAAGGCACCGCGTGACTCAATGTACTTTGCATTTTAACCTGACTCGGCCCTGCTTGATCCGTTTGAACGGTTGCCTGATGCGCTACTTCGACCTGTTCATTTGTTTGTAATTGCACCGTTCCTCGGCGCAGCAATTTACTAGCCGACGCTAATGCTTGATAATAATTGTTTTCAAAGAATTCCCTAGCCTCTATATTAGCAGCTACATCCTCAGAAAGCTCCTCGATAGCCTCCTGAATTTCTTCAAATTCGCTAAGCGTATCCTTTATTCTAGAAACTCTCTGCTTTAATTGCTCCTGCGCTTCGTCATTTAGAGCTTGAGTCTCGTTAGGATTATCCTGTGCTGTGTGCGCTAAGAAATTTTTAAACGCAGTTATGCGCGACTTTAATGTGCCACGTTTTCTGTTCAAAGCTTGTAATTCGGCCATTTTTATTTAAGACGCGACTCGATTGCAACTTGAGGCAAGAAATAAAATATTTTAACAATTCTAAACTCTCACTTACAGGATAAAATGGAACGAGTGAAAATAGGATCGCTCATAACTCACGCGACCACCGTCCTCGGAAAAACTGCTTCGCCGCTTGCTGTCCCTTTCTGTGGTTTGTGTATCGCCGTCTTTGTTCCACAATCGCAATTTATCCGGTGCTGCTTTTCTTTGTTGAGCTGCCTTGTACTGAAGATGGCGACTTTCCGTTGCGTTTCAACAATGCCTTGATGGCCTCACCTTGACTGCATTCAGCGATTTATTTGCTATCGCCGACACTTTTGCCTCACTTTTAAGGCTATTCTGACTTGTGCTTGTTCGATGCAAACGAGAAGCGGTCGCTCTTTGTCGTTGACCGGCACTGTACTTGCTTTTCTCGATCGCCCGATAATTTCAACGTCAAACGCCTCAGACTGCTTTTCTTGGCACTTGCTTGGCCTTTTCCCGAAGCGCAATCTGGCTCGAAGGACCAATATGTTATAGATTACGCTGGGTTTCACGTATTTTAACAAAAACGAAGGCGAAAGTGCTCGTAGGAACTTTTACTTTTTCTCTCTGGTGTTGCACTAGAATAACGCGTGTGGTGCTGTCAGCGCATACATGTAGCGCCGTGTGCGAGAACGCGGGCCCATGTAGCCAACAATATTCGAGCGCGGGCCCGGCTGGTCAATTTAAATAATTACTTAACAATATCTAAATAAACATTTTTGCACTTGAAATAAAATAAAATGTTTTAATACAAATATTCTTTTAAGCTGGAACAAGATTTTGAAACATTACATCCAGATCGTAATTTAAAACTTTATATTGCTTGGCCACGATTATCAGAATTTGTAACTAATAGAGTAAATTCTAAAGCTAAAAAACGTTTGGATAATGTTGCGACACCTGGTAGGATTTTAATATTTTATTTTATAGTGATATTGTCTAATAATTATATTCAACTTATTTTTCTAGTAATATATTTTATATTTCTACAGAGGGTACCAAAGTTGTAATTCTATCATTAATGCCTCATTTATTCTCTATAATCACAGTAAAAAAAGGTAAACCAAGAGATTGGAGACCTTCTAGAGAAGAATGTGAAGAAGCATTTCTTTTACATGTGAAGGTAAATATGCAATTAAATTGAATACACTTTCCAATTTTTCCTTTTCCACACGTTAGATTCTTTCGAATTAAAATCTATGTTATATTACAATAAAATTTGACTTTTTTAAAATATTATACTAGAAATACGTTTATATTTTGCAGACAATTACTGATCTGGATGCTAGATTAGAAGAGCGAGCGAAAAAATTGAAATCATTTGGTCTGACCTCACAGCCCGTTGCAGTGATAGTTGGTCCCAACTTTGATGAAATTCATCAGTGCTTCGTTGTAATCAACGAGTTAAGATATCAGGTAGAAACACCACTAAAAAGTGTAGACTTCGTGTTTAAATCATGTAATGCTTTAAACCTTCAATATCCTCCCGAAGTAGGACAACTCTTTATGTTTTTGCAAAGAGCTATATATGATTTTGAAACTTTATGGGATAAGCATAAAAATTCTCAACTTACTTCTAATGCTCTTGCTTTGATTGAAGAATACAAAAAATTATAAGTTCTTTTCCAAAAGTATTTCAATTGCAATCATGCCTACGTGTTTTTTATGTAAAGAATCAGAAACATCTGTCAATGGTCTATTTATGCATTTTGATTTGAAACATCATACTCATTTATTTACAGTTTTTAAATGTGGTGAAAATGGATGTTATCGAAAATGGTCATTGCGAAATTCATTACGAAAACATTTACTTGGACCGAATCATAACTTTCCTGCTTGGTCCTCTACTCATGAACATCCTAAATGTAATAATACAGAAATTTTTAATGAATGTGATGATCGGGTTGTTACGAATAGTTCTGGTATATCGTCAACAACAGAAATTACTACTGAAAATTATTTGTCTAAAGTAACTCTTACTGAATTTGAATCTATTATAAAAGATCACAGTAATGTTTTTGTTGCAAAATTATATAATAAACGTTCAATCCCACGAAATCATATCCAATTTATTATTAATGATATTAGTGAACTTTTGATAAGTGGTCATATTGCTATCTTAAAAGAAAAAGTTATTTCACACTTAAATACACTTGGTGATTACAAACAATTAAAGAAATAACATCAATGTTTAATTGTGTAGAAAATCCATTTAATCATCTTAAAAATGAATACCAACGAGTTAAATATTATAAATCTTCTGGTAATTATATAGCTCCTATTAAATATTATATAGGTAATAGAAAGGTGTATAAAAATACTGGATCATTTGTTGCTGAAAAAATTGAAAAAGTTTATAGTTATTTTATACCTTTAAGACAAGTATTACAAAAATTTTTTCAACTGCCTGATGCCTTTACTACTACAATGCATTACATTAATTCACTTAAAAATTTGGATAGTGTGAAAAACTTTATTCAATCTGAACTTTGGTGTCGGAAAAGAAAGAACTTTGATAATGATACTATCGTTCTACCACTTTTCATTTATTATAATGATTGGGAAGTGAACAATCCGTTAGGCTCTCATAATGCTGCTCTTGGAGGAGTATATTGCTACATACCAAGTTTGCCACCTGAATGCATATCTCGTTTGGAGAATATTTTCTTAGTTATTTTGTTTCTATCTCAAGACCGAAAAGAATTTGGAAACAAACGAATATTTGCACCTTTGATTGAGGAATTGAATTTTTTAGAACAAAACGGAATAACAATTACTGTAAATGGTAATACTTATAAAATCTACTTTGTGCTAGGTTTACTATTTGGCGACAATTTAGGACTTCATACAATGTGTGGATTTCTTCAAAGTTTTCGTGCAAACTATGCATGTAGATTTTGCAAATTACATCGCACTTTTTGTGAAACTACCTGTTTTGAAGACGAAACTGTTCTCAGAACACGTACATCTTATATAACTGATTTAGTCTTAGAAAACAGTTCACTTACTGGAATTAAAGAAGAATACGTCTTTAATGAAGTCAATTCATTTCATGTGATTGATAACGCTTATGTTGACCTTATGCATGATGTTTTAGAAGACATTATGCATGATGTATTGCTCATTATGATATGATTCCAATAATAAGTCATTTTATTGATATCGGTGATTTTAATTTGTCAGATCTCAATCACAGTGTGCAAATGTTTCATTATGGTCCTGGTGTGCAAAATAAACCACCTTATATTCATAATGATTTTGCAACAAAAAGCAAACTGAAAATGACAGCTTCAAAAACGTTGATCTTTTGTAGACTTTTCGGTGTTATTATTGGACACCGTATTAAATCATATAATGACCCATTTTGGAAATTATATTTGTTGTTAAAAGAAATTATTAAGCTTTTGCAAAGTATATCAGTGTCAGATGATTTTGCTTCTGCATTTAAAATATTAGTTTTGGAACATCACAACCAATACATGAAATGTACGAACGAATGTTTAAAACCAAAACATTATTATCTTGTTCACTACGCACGTATCATGATGCAATCTGGACCACTAATTTTATTATCTACAATGAGGCTTGAAGGTTTCCATAAAGCTTTAAAGAAAATTGCTAATGTTGTAATGTCAAGAAAGAATATTGCTTTTTCTATCGCTACTCGTCATCAACTTTCGTTTTGTTATAAACTTATTGCTCAGGAAAGTATTATTCCAACTATTGAAGTAGGATTAGGAAATATTAATATTACTAAACACGATCACTTTAATCATTTTGCATCACTCTTACCAAATAATATATATACTTCATGATCCATATTCTTTTATTGTACATTGGATTAATTATAAAGGTACTCAATATCAACACAGAATGGTATCAATTTGTGGAACAGATGAAAGTTCTTGTCCTATTTTTGCAGAAATTCAATATATTATTCTTCATCAAAATAATCTTTTTTTTATTTGTTTCTCTCTTTTAAATATGGGTCTTAATTGTGATATTGGTGGTTTTGGAGTAGAACGAAGTACAAAGTGGATTTTTATTAAATATGAAGACTTATTGGATCCTTTTCCTTTATTCGTTTATACTATGGCAACTGGTGAGCGATATGTTATTTTACATCATCCTATATAATTATATACTTTTTATATCCTACTTTTTATATCCTACTTTTCATATTTTTGTGTGTAATATCATATATTTTATAAAAAGATTTATTTTATGTTAAACTGGATATATAAATTTATTTATTAATATTACATAAATAAAGCACACACAATTACATTCATTATTATAAAGTGATAATAATATTATAACATTATAATATTATTATCATTTTATTATACTTATATAGTTTAATTAGAATTAAGATTTATAATATTAAATATAAATAATTTCACATAGTTTTCTAAGTAATCTTTCTTACAATATGTTGCTAATATTCTATTTAACACAATTATTTTTGCTATACATATAATCAAATGAAATTTTGCATTTTAATATATTAATTTTAGCGTTTACGCTTTTCTTGATTTCTCATTTATTTATTGTATGATTTAAAGTATACTATAAAACAAAGAAAATAAAAAAATAGGAATACTAATAATAATGGCATAAAACCAATGCAAAATCGTATTAGATTCGATATAATTTATATAAGAATTAATAGGCATGTATACGTGTATAAGAAAAGTAAATATAAAATATTTTTGCATATATATGTGTAATTTATAATTTCTCTTATTTATTATTTATTTATTATTTTTTAGCCTCCGCCAATAGAATTAACAATCATTAGCTGCATTCAGCAGAAAAAGCTGTTTTGCAACTGTTGTAAAATTCGTGAATCTGATTGGCGTATGCTCTTAGATCAGTCAAAATTAAAAGCATGCGTCAATTAGATTCACAAATTTTACAACAGTTGCAAAGCTGTTTTTTCTGCTGAGCACAGCCAATAGCTATCGTGTTTATACCATTTTTGATACTATTTTAGCTGTAAGATATACCTAGGGACACGATATCGAATCGAAAGTATCGATACCTTACTTAGCATCGGTATCGAAAGCTTAGTATCATTTGAGTAACAAGTATCGCAATCAAAGTACTGATATGAGTAAGTATCGAATCGTAACACGATTTTTTTACTCATGTCATACTTTTAGCGTTTTCAACTGCTCGGGTTCAATCGCTCCGGAGTAGTTTACTAGACGTTATTGACCAATCACAGCCATTCTTTTGAAGAATGTAACCATAAATTCTTGTGAAGAATGGCTCTGATTGGTAAATGACGTCTAGTAAACTACCCTGGAGCGATTGAACCCGAGCAGTTGAAAACGCTATTTGTTACAACGGAGCTATAAAATTAACACATTAAGGGGATCCTGTACTGAACGGCGAACTCTTACACGAAACAGCGCCCTCATCTAAATTCTCATCCCGTATCTCTTTCTATCACGTTATTTATAAAGAAGATGCACTGCTTTTTTTCACTCTACTTTACCTACACGCACGCATACATACACACGAATCACTCTACAAACTATACTTTTATATTAAACTTCTAATTTAGATTTCGAAGGTTCAACAATGTTTTTTCGTATAATTCGACCCAAGCAAACTTGTTTTTACGTTCATACAAATATATTGCTTTTATATGAAGTACATATTATAATGAGAGGACAGTTCGTCTATAATTCGAGACGCCATATTGAGATAAAAATGGATAAGGAAATCTGTAATTTCATAATTATTTCTCGTTTTGGTAATTATATACATTAGCGATTCCTCACCGATTTCAATGACCTTGAAATATGTTGTCGGGAGCATGATTCTGAACAACTTTTCCTTATACATGTTACCGCCGCTCGGCCTTAGTTTCCGAGATATTTATAAAAATATTTTATGGTTTTGCAATATTGTCACCATTATGAAATAACTTATTTGCACCATGTATTCAGTTTTTGACAAAGTAATAATGTTTACCAAAAAGAATTGTAAAGCGAGATCCTACCGGCGGGGTGGGGGGGGGCGAAGGCCTCCCTTGCACCCCCCGCGCGCTCGTGTGTGTGTGTGTGTGTGTGTAATATACATACATTTCTGATATTTTTTAATTTGTATAGAATTTAATACAATTTAATACAATTAAAAAATATCAGAAATGTATGTATATTACACACACACACACACACACACACGCGCGCGCGGGGGGTGCAAGGGGGGCCTTCGGCCCCCCCTCCCGCAACCACCCCGCCGGTAGGATCTCGCTTTACAACTCTTTTTGGTAAACATTATTACTTTGTCAAAAACTGAATACATGGTGCAAAAAAGTTATTTCATAATGGTGACAATATTGCAAAACCATAAAATATTTTTATAAATATCTCGGAAACTAAGGCTGAGCGGCGGTAACATGTATAAGGAAAAGTTGTTCAGAATCATGCTCCCGACAACATATTTCAAGGTCATTGAAATCGGTGAGGAATCGCTAATGTACATATATAATTACCCTCGTTTTTCATATGAAATCGAAGTTTGCTAGAATTATTGATGTATATATTGCAATCGTGGATAAATATTTTCAATTCTGTCAAATTAGTGCGACGAAAGACTAGTGTTCGAAAACCATAAAAAGTATTCCGGTTCGAAAATTCGCAGAGAAAAATCAGGTTTAGCATAATTCGAGACTTCGAATATAACGGGCGTCAAGAATCTTCTCGAGCTTTCGATCCGTCAGAAAAACGCGACCGTTCCTGTTATCTCGCGTTTTTTCTTCGATCGAGAAACGTTGATAATAAACATTCTCAATAACAAGGCAACCGTCGACAAAATCAGAGAGGCGTATGGGCATGCGCGCCCATACGTCACGATCAGCTGATTGCCAATCAGCTGATAGAAAAAGGTTGCGCGCATGACAATTAAAGAATTGTCTACCTCAGACCTCATCGGCGGCCAATTACGCGCGGCGCCCTGAGGTCACCGCTAAATAATTAAATTTATTGGGCCACGTCGCAACGGGCCCAAGATTCCGCTCGCCTTATAACGGGTACCGCACGCGAGCAAGTGGAAGTCTTGCACTTTTCGTCAAACCGCTTTAGTCAAACCGCTCCGCTTAGTTAAAACCGCTATTCTGTTACACGACCGCTTACTCACTCGGACTTCCGCTAGCTTTTCTGATAAAACGCAAACCAAACCGCTTATAACGACCGCTATTCCGCTTTGACTACGATTAACCGCATACGCATTCGAAAAACCGCTTGCACTATCGCAATCTCGCTACACCGCTCGCGATACCGCTCGCGAAGATCGCGGAACTCTTACTCCGTTACACCGCTGTTCCGCGAATCACTCAATCGCTGCACTGAACACTATTGTTTTTTATTCTTGACATTAATAAACGTCTGTTTTGAGTGTAAACGTGGCGCGCACTTTTTCACTTAAAGACCTTCCGTTCCTATCCTCGCACTGTCGGATTCCGCTCGCGAACAACTAGAAATACAAAAATGATAATTTTGTCGATAATACAGACGAGTACAGGATCCCCTTCAAATTTTTTAAACATATTGATTGGCTGTAGAATAGAGCCCTGGCGAAAATAAATATCGGAGCGTAAATCGAATGTAAAGGAGTAACAGAAGTGTAAACGAAGCTTCTAGGAGGCGTAAAGTGAAACAACGAAACATAAACGAAGTATTAATGCTTTGTTTACGTTTCGTTGTTTCAATTTACGCCTCCTAGAAGCTTCGTTACTCTTTTTTTACATTCGACTTGCGCTCTGATATTTATTTTCGCCAGGGAGAGTTTCTAAACTCAAAAAATTACATATTTGAAGTATTTACAATTTCATATTCGAAGTATTGCCACTGGTTTTTAATGTTTTAAAACATATTTTACAAGACGCTTGATCGTTGTTTATTTTTTTAAAATATTTCCACATACCGCTTTGTGGAAGAGCCATTGTCATATAATATATGGAAACAAAATACGGAATATAGCTTGACGCGCGTGAGACAACGGAACGATAAACGAGAACAACAAAGCGAATGAAGGAAAAGCGCGGGACGAGCACGGTCTTCCGTAGGCGCGTTCAGAAATCCTATCCGCAGGATAGAGTAACATCAAATCGACCAATCAGGACAAAAGGAGCACATTTCTTGATCCCGATTGGTAGGTTAAATATTACTCTACCCCATGGATAGGATTTCTGAACGCAGCCCGTAGGGATGACGGATGAGAAGGCTCAGCCCGGTATGATAATAATACTAGATGCGTTATTCGGCGCGAGAAATGAGCGAAAAGCGATTGCTTGTGAGTTGTGTATATAATATAAAATAAAATAATGCCGTCTATCGAAGTATCGAATCGATTCGATACGTGAACTAAATTACTCATATAAGTAAAGGTATCGAATAAAAAGTATCGATGCCCTAAGTACTAGTATCGAATCAAAAGTAGCGATATGAGTAAAGTATCGATACTTTTTTCGTGTCCCTAGATATACCTCGAATATACAACGTCATTTGTGTAGATTTAGCTAAAATATTAACTATGATACTGATATAGCTAAAATAATAGCTATAGGACTAAAACTTATAGCTCTAACAGCTAAACAACGTGCGCATCACTACTAATTGTTGTTGTGCATATTGCTATAGCTATTTTCTGCAATGTGTACTGCAGCTAAATCTTTAGCTGCCACAGTTACAAATGTTTCAGCTAATAGAAATAGATATCGCAGCTACAACTTTAGGTGTCCATATAATACAAGCGAAGTTTAATTACAGGACTTAGTTTTTAGCTGTAAAAGCGAAATTTTTTTTCCGTGATGTATTATCAATAATAAAACACATAAATACATATAAATTTGTAATGAGTCTGATTATCTTGTTTGAAATATTGCACAATATTAACGTCACTAGTAAAATATCTCAAAAAAGTGGAATACAAATAACCGTACTTTTAGAACATTTGAAACAACTTTTAATTTTTTAAAAAAATTATCACAACACTGGTTTCGAAAATGAGATAGCTAGTAGTTCTGAATTGTGTAAAATTTTAAATATTCCATCAGAATTTAAAACAAAGCGCATTTCCAAGAAAAGAAAAAATTATAATTATGAAAGTAATGATGAAATTGGAGATGATGCAGAACAATTATTTAAAGTAGAATATTTTTTGAAAATAATAGATTGCGCTATTGTATCTTTAGAATCAAGATTTGAACAGTACAAATATTATAATGACATTTTTGGTTTTCTGCACAATGTTAGTGATTTAAAAAAATAAAAATAATGATTTAAAAAAAGTTTGTAATAATATACATCTATTTTTACAAGGTGGCGAAAGTGCTGATATCGATGGTTTCAAACTACTCTATGAGCTAAAGTTTTTTTCTGGAATTATTCCAGAAGGCAGTACACCTTTGAACTGTTTGAAAAAAATTTGCAAGGATCAGAAGATGTATATCCTAATATAAATGTAATATTAAGAATTATGCTAACGACTCCTGTATCTGTTGCTTCTGCGGAATGTAGTTTCTCGAAATTAAAATTAATAAAAAATTATTTGAAGTCAAGTATGAGTCAAGAAAGATTAGAGGGACTCGCCATGTTATCTATAGAACAAGAATTAGCAAAGTAAATTAATTTTAACAATGTAATAGAACAATTGGCAATACAAAAAGTTGTAGGAAATAAGCAATAATTAAAAATAAAATAATTTTTTTATTTTGTGATTCTTTGTTGAGTATATGATATCTATCAAGTAATAAGAAAGAAAGGCTAAAAGACCGTGGCACAAGATGTTAAAGTGTAAAAAATAATAAAGACTCTAAGTAAGAGACATAATATATTAGTAATCAGTTAAAATTAAAATTACATACGTACGTTTCGATCTTTTCAAGATCCTTTTCAATGTTCAAGAAGTCGTTAGAAAATAAACAAAACATTAAAAATTTCAAAATCATAATAACAATAACGGAACACGATTAAAACAAAGACAGGCGCAATGGGACAACAAATAGACATTGTGTACAGTAATAACGGACGCAGCTTTTTTTAAAAACTAATAATTGATGTAACGAATGAAAACGCATAGACAGTTAATGAATTAAACGGCTAATAATGTCTTGCTACTAGCCACATTTTCCAAAAAAGAAACGTACGTATGTAATTTTAATTTTAACTGATTACTAATATATTATGTCTCTTACTTAGAGTCTTTATTATTTTTTACACTTTAACATCTTGTGCCACGGTCTTTTAGCCTTTCTTTCTTATTACTTGATTTGTTATCATCCGGACCGTATATTGCGTTTATTATTGTATTTATATGATATCTGTTTTTATTTTTCATAAAAACAATAGGAAATAAGCAATAATTAAAAATAAAATAATTTTTTTCATTTTATGTGATTCTTTGTTGAGTATATGATATCTGTTTTTATTTTTGAAATAAGCAATAATTAAAAATAATATAATTTTTTTGTTTTCTGTGCTTTTTTGTTGAGTATATGATATCTGTTTTTATTTTTGATAAAAGCAATAGGAAATAAGCAATAATTAAAAATAATATAATTTTTTTGTTTTCTGTGATTCTTTGTCGAGCATATAACTATATGTCTTTAATGTTTGTATAAATTATGTTTAATAAAATTATATGATTTTTCGATAAAAAATTATTTTTTGCAAATATTTTGGGGCCCTACTAATAACTTTTTCCCGAGGCCCCGCAAAACCTCCAGCCGGCCCTGATTCCCCATAGCAATGTGTGATTTCAGTAATAAATCAACGACAATTATCCCTCATTATTATCTTCAATTCACGAAATTGATATTCACATCAGAAAATATGTCTTTCCATTATTAAGAAATATATTCCTTTACTGAAAAATAAATGAATATAACGACTTTTTAAATAGAAATGTGATTACGAACGATTATATTTATAATTCCTAAAATCTTACCTTTTTTAAAAGAAGGTAAAAAAAGGGCGCCAAGTTCATGAACTAATTGTATCCAATTGTTGTATTGTCTACAAAAATAGTGATATAAAAAAATTGCGCCAACTAAGGATAAAAATTTGTACAAGATAAATAGAAATATAAAGAAGAAAGCTTGTACAAGTTAAATAGAAATATTTTAATTGAAAACATTGTTATACAAAATAGTTGTTTTAATTTTCAAAAATAATAATATAAAAAAATTAAAAATTTATTTAAAAATTGAAAACTGAAAATTAATATAAAACAAAAAGATTTTAATTAAAAAAACTTGACACTGCCAATAAAATTGCCACATATTCCAATTAAATATATATTAAAAAATTGGAACATATTCCAATAATTAATCTAACATTTAAATTTAATGACTTAATTTCTTTAATTAATATATATTGATTTATATTTGGAAATTTAGACTTTTAAGCTGAACAATATACTAATAAAATTGGCAGCGCCAAGTTTTTTTAATTAAACCTTTTTTTACTTTTTTGTTTTATATTAATTTTCAGTTTTCAATGTTTAAATAGAAAAGGATAGGGATGTATATGGGAGGAGGTCGGACGTGTCTATACGCCCATTTGGTCAACGAGCGACAGAATCCATCCGTGGCAACGGCATCGACGCATATCCTGTGGAGAGAGCATTCACACACTTTTCAACCCAACGAATAATTGTTAGAAAACAATATTCGCGGACTAGAAAAATATGTGAGGCGCAAGAGGCTGGATCGGGAACCGAACCCGAGTCTTTCGCTTTCCGGGCAACTGCTCTAGACCACTGAGCTATCCAGACCTCACACCTAATGCTGCTTTTTAACACAGTGATATGCGATTCCAGAGCGATGTTGGTATCTCGCTCGATGGATGCAATGCCGATTGCCATGGAGGATTCTTGAAAAGGTCGCTCGCTGACCAAATAAAATCGATTATAGACACATCTGACCTCCTCCCACATACATCCCTATATATTACTTATCTAAAATAATTTTCTATGTTGAAATCCCTGTAAGCAAATCCACACACACACACACAATGTTCTTTATTTTCTGTGCTAAGATTATCGAATAAATTGATTAATTTTTCATTATAAAATTTCTATATATATACATTTGTCAAAAAGTATGACAAGGCGTTATTCGCGCAATAAATTTTTCTCTACAATTGTTTTTTTTAATAACCTGTAATTTCAATAAAAAAAGTAGAGCACTTATTTAAATATTTTTTTATACGTACGTAACAAGCTTAAGCTTTTACTATTTATTATAAAACAGAAATATAAATAAGAAATAAGAAATAAGAAAGAATAATAAATAAGAAATATAGAAATTCTAAAGAACAAATATTTACTGCAGCTATTTTAATTCTCATAATATTTATTAGCTTTCTTTCAGAATTTTATTGCTTAAAAATTTTTTATCATATGTTTAACATTGATAAAATTAAAATATCAACATAAATAACTGTTAGAAATTTTGTTAAAAGAGAGTTGAAAGATCCTTATTGAAAAGTTCCCATAATCAAGAGAAAAGGCGATAATTACAGAACATCTCATATAGAGACTTAGTTTTATGGGTATGTTTATAATTATGTTGGAATAAATAAATAAATATATATACTGGGTGTCATGAGAGTGAGCATGACTTTAAAAGATTAAGGTAGATTGACTCAAAATTAGAAGAAAAGTCTTGTACAGTTATGCAATATTTGCAATAATTAACGAGAAATAAATTAAAGAAAATCGGCCAATGCGCGTGGCTAGAAGTGCGTGGCGGTAAAGGCGGTCTCACTATAACATAATGGCGGCGCGCGGCGAAACGGTTATTGGGGAGGGGAGGAGCGATGAGTGTGTAGGCGCGCGGCGAATACTCTTCCCCTCTCCAATCACTGCTTGTGGTAGTACTAATGTAATTTGCAATTAACAATTCCATATTTTTTCTTAAAAACAACTATGTGTTTTCTTTACACCAATTGATTCCTCTCATTATTTTGTACATAAAAGTATTAAGGTAAGATAATCGAAAAATGAATATTTTACAAGATATTTTACGGTTTATGTAAAATTAAGAAATTATTTCATGCCTCATAACTCGGAAATTACTTAACGAAATGGTACTTAATTATAGTGTTTTGGAAAGCTCTCGAGATAAGCTACAAGAATATGCAACGACGAATAGTAAGTTTGATTTAAGAAATTGAAGGTAACCTTCATGTGACCTTCAAATAACTCTTCAAGGTCAAACCCATGATACCGTCTTATGGCCCCCTCGAAACCAAACAACTTTTGTCTGAAACATTTTTCTCTCCCGGGCTTGGTTTTCGAGTTATTCTCCATTAAAGGTTAAAATGGTCCACCCTGTGTATATATATGTATATACAGGGCGATCCTGAAAAACGATCCGTCTATAAAATGACATATTCCTGACACCATTCTAAGACAATTTTTCCTTTACCAAAATTTGATTTGAAGCGTAGTTTTTGAATTATGAGCAAAAATAGTTAGTAAATCACGCGTCGGGTACAGAAGGCAGGCAGGAGCGGCGCGGCGTGCCGCGAGTGCGGGCGCAGCTGACCGCCCGACGGGTGATTATCACCGCATGAGTCGCTAACTATTTTATCTTATAACATAAAATTATGCTTTAAATAAAATTTTGGTAAAGAAGAAAATGTCTTAGAATTACGTCAGAAATACGTGTTGCTTAAAATAACGTTATTTTAATAATGAAAAGTTGTTCCGGATCGCCGGCCGTCCGACGTTGCAATCAGCTGATTGCTACACGCGATGTGTGTATGGCGGAGTGTGTGCGTAAGAGAGAGAGAGAAAGAGAGAGAAAGAGGGAGAGAGGGAGGGTAGGAGGGACAGACATTCATACACACGCACGCACTTTTTTTCTCGCTCTCTTTCTCTCTTTTACGCAACACTCATACACTCTCTCATTCAGTCTCTCACTCACATTCTCTCGATCACTCACTCACTCACTCACCTGCTTACTCACTTGCTCATTCACCTTGTAGCAGCGTAGCGAATCTTCATGCTATGTATTGTTGTATCTGCTGCACGGTTATGATTGCTAGAGATGCGCGACACATTGAAATTTTTTCGATTATTAGTCTCACACTCGATTGACACAATACAGATTACGCGATAACGAGTTTACTGTTTATTCACTCACTATTGATTTATCGATACCAAAAATTACTTTCAAAGAAACGCGAATGCAAACAGCACATGACTCGACGCGAAGCGACGGACCGCGGAGACTGCGCGACCACAAGAGTTATGTTGCCAGAAACGCGACACGCGACATCTAACAAACGACTTGCGCGTGGCGCGTGATTGACGCGAGATAAGACGAATGATCGGCTAAAACCTTCGCATTGCGAATGCGGTAGAAAACATGAAACGTATAATGACATACTTAAAAAATTAATTATTTATAATAAATAATTAATTTTTTAAGTATTTATAATAAATAATTAATTTTTTAAGTATGTCATTATACGTTTCATGTTTTCTACCGCATTCGCAATGCGAAGGTTTTAGCCGATCGTTCGTCTTATCTCGCGTCAATCACGCGCCACGCGCAAGTCGTTTGTTAGATGTCGCGTGTCGCGTTTCTGGCAACATAACTCTTGTGGTCGCGCAGTCTCCGCGGTCCGTCGCTTCGCGTCGAGTCATGTGCTGTTTGCATTCGCGTTTCTTTGAAAGTAATTTTTGGTATCGATAAATCAATAGTGAGTGAATAAACAGTAAACTCGTTATCGCGTAATCTGTATTGTGTCAATCGAGTGTGAGACTAATAATCGAAAAAATTTCAATGTGTCGCGCATCTCTAGCAATCATAACCGTGCAGCAGATACAACAATACATAGCATGAAGATTCGCTACGCTGCTACAAGGTGAATGAGCAAGTGAGTAAGCAGGTGAGTGAGTGAGTGAGTGATCGAGAGAATGTGAGTGAGAGACTGAATGAGAGAGTGTATGAGTGTTGCGTAAAAGAGAGAAAGAGAGCGAGAAAAAAAGTGCGTGCGTGTGTATGAATGTCTGTCCCTCCTACCCTCCCTCTCTCCCTCTTTCTCTCTCTTTCTCTCTCTCTCTTACGCACACACTCCGCCATACACACATCGCGTGTAGCAATCAGCTGATTGCAACGTCGGACGGCCGGCGATCCGGAACAACTTTTCATTATTAAAATAACGTTATTTTAAGCAACACGTATTTCTGACGTAATTCTAAGACATTTTCTTCTTTACCAAAATTTTATTTAAAGCATAATTTTATGTTATAAGATAAAATAGTTAGCGACTCATGCGGTGATAATCACCCGTCGGGCGGTCAGCTGCGCCCGCGCTCGCGGCACGCCGCGCCGCTCCTGCCTGCCTTCTGTACCCGACGCGTGATTTACTAACTATTTTTGCTCATAATTCAAAAACTACGCTTCAAATCAAATTTTGGTAAAGGAAAAATTGTCTTAGAATGGTGTCAGGAATATGTCATTTTATAGACGGATCGTTTTTCAGGATCGCCCTGTATATATATATATATATATATATATATATATATATTTATTTATTTATTTATTTATTCATTATTTATTTTTGGCGTTTTTGATATAAGTATACAAAGAGAAAAATAAGAACTAATTTCTAACATTTTAATGAAAAAGAGAGTAACATACCTATAGAAGGTCTTATAATCGCACAAGGTAATGAAGAAGAATATTCCGCTATTATAGCCTCAGCTAAATTCTTTGAATATATATATGTGTTGGGAAAATTATTTAAACATCTATACATAATATTTTAAAAATTATATATATGAAAAATTAATAAAGTCTCCGAAAATGATTGTAATGATACTAATATGTGAATGAAAAAGGATGGTATTACATTTCGTTAATTGTATCCGCATACTTGAAATTGACAAATACGTATAACATGTTTGATCTTATTTTATCATACTTACTTAGGTGTAAAGATATTTATAATATGTTCATCTAATGACTCGACCATTTTAATCATTTTCCGCCAATCGGCTATAGGTGGGTAAACCTTTTCTTCTATGAAAACGTTATTGATATGTGCGAATGCTGTACTGACATACACAAGTGCCTTTAATAAATAAATGTAATAAATCATAAAGTCACATGTTTTGTTTTAAATAATGGAAATTTAAGATTAAAATTGATATATTCTCATAAAAAATTGAGATTAAGATAAAGATAAATATAAAATTATATATATACATATTGTGACGTGACACTTGGCGGTCCGTCACAAGGATCGCGAGATCCGACCGAGAATGAATTTGGGCCCTCGTTCTCCCCTAATTAAGGGAGAGCGGCTATTGGAGGCGAGATTATACTCGCCTCCCGTGCGTACAAATTTATTTGTTAGCGTTAAGATTAGGCTTAAGAGCGGGCACGATGGGAAACGCTGACGGGATCTCATCCGGTGGCTCAAAATTGAGGAAGAAGTACAGGATACAAGGAAACGGGCGAGCGGAGGCGCCGACTAAAAGGAACATGCCAAGCTAAGTATTATTATTTAATTGCGTCAATAATAAAGTCCACTTAAGACTACCGCTGCCGCCCCTGTAAACATGCCCAGCAGGTACGGGGAACAATTGAGGGGAAGGCCAACCAGCGGACGAAAACTGACACTGAGACCCCGAGTCGAAGTCATCTCGGCCGGAACAGCGCTAAAGAAGAACATTCTAAATAACGGCGAGTGGCTGCCGAAAGTATCCCCCCTGACGGGCCTCGACGAGAGGAATGTACAAGCACATGTACAGCCCTGAAGGCCGCAGGATTAAATGGGCCACACGACGATCCTGAGGGTTGCGGAAGCGCCACAGGTGGCCTAGTTACGCATTAATTTGCTAGCGTGATTCCGACGGGCCTTCCGCTCGCCACTGTTCGGCGAAGGGAACGACGGCCCAAAATTATCGATCCGACACGTGGATGCCGAGAGCACGGAGAACCGCAAGGAGTCACCGGTGAGACAAGCGTCGACCCCATCTGGCCGTCTTTGTTAAATAATTCAGGTAGAATTAGCTCGAACAATGTCGGTGCCGTATAGCTGCCGTCAATAAATTTATTGTGAAATTCCTTTTCTGCGTTCTCGATATTTGCGTCTTAGAGTACGACGGCCGGCCGAAAGACTTTGTTCGAGCTTTCGTAAAATTAAGTGCCCTCTCTCCCAGTTGCGCGCCGACAGTCACTGTAAATGTTTATTTGTACAATTATTACTGTTAGCTGTAAAACTTTGTCTGTTAAAAGTACTGTAACCGAGCTCACGCACAAAGGCGATTGCGATACTCGATAACCGGCAACTACGTCGCGGCGTCGGCTCGCATATTTCCGAGGCTCAAATCGTTTGATACTTTATTGTTATTTATAATTTTTCATGTCTAGATTCAACCGTCTATGTTAGATACGTTAGTAGTCGCTCAATTCTTTCGTTAAAGCAGTAGATCTGAATAATCGACTCGCATCTATAATCGATTCTGTTAACTGTGCGTGTGGCGAGTAGATCTACTATTGTAATTAATTATTTTATTTGCGACAGACGGATGTCATTAAAGGAGCCAAAACCGCGGTGTTCATTATTAAAAATTATTTGGGAATTCGTAGCTGCCGAAACTCTAACAAGTTTCGTTTAGCGCGGAATTCCGGGACTTTTCTTTTACGCTTTCTTCCTGCCGCGTGACACGTGATACTGCGGTGATCGCGCTCGAATGCCGGCCCGTCGCTGCCGGCTAATAATCTGATAATCAATATTATAAAATCGTTCTACATCTACGCGAGTCTGTCCGCCGTTGAAATTTATTCATATGTTAAATATATTAATTCTTGTTACTAAAATATTATGTTTTATTTGCACCCACCTTGTATTCTCGATCCTTCCTTGTGAATTATTAAAACGGACTGCCCCTCTACCAATTTCGAGACGGGGCTAGCCGAGCGTCCGTCGCGGTTTTTCTGAGAGCTTTGCATTTTTTTCGTGTGTACTGCCGATACGTTAAATTTTATTAGAGTGGTGCGGATTCCCGCACCTGGCGCCCATATATTTTACTTTGGAGAAGAAACACTTTTCTTTTATATTAGAAGATCGCGCCGAAGGTGTGCCGTGGGCCATTATCACCGGTCATTTAATGTCATTAGCCCTTAATAAATTAACGGTCACAATATATATACATATATATACATAAATACGCATATACAGGGTGTCCCATTTTAAAAGTTCCATCCTCATAACTCTTCAGGATCAACTTTGAAAGAAAACGACTCGCATAAAAGTTGTAGGGAACAAAGGGGGCTATCTAATAGTGACCTTGGATTCGACATTAAAGGTCATTTTCAAGGTCATTTGAAGGTCAACTTCCGTTTTTTAAATAAGAATCCCTATTTTTTATTACTTATTCTTGTAGCTTATCTCGAGAGCTTTCCAAAGCACTATAATAAAGTATTTCTTCATTCATTTCTTTTCGAGTTATGAGGCTTGAAATAATTTCTTAATTTTATATAAACCATAAAATATCTAGTAAAATATTCATTTTTCGATTATCTTACCTTAATACTTTTATGTACAAAATAATGAGAGGAATCAATTGGTGTAAAGAAAACACATAGTTGTTTTTTCTTTACACCAATTGATTCCTCTCATTATTTTGTACATAAAAGTATTAAGGTAAGATAATCGAAAAATGAATATTTTACTAGATATTTTACGGTTTATGTAAAATTAAGAAATTATTTCAAGCCTCATAACTCGAAAAGTACTTTATCCGAGTCGTTTTCCTTCAAACGTTGATCCTGAAAAGTTATGAAGCGGTGGAACTTTTAAAATGGGACACCCTATATATACATATATGTATATACTGCTGAACAATATTAACGCATAATTTTTTTCACTTTTCCTTTAAAAACTGATATTTAAATTTTAAAGAAAAAGTGAAAAAAAATTATGCGATAATTTTGTTCAGAAGTATATATACATATATATATATATAGGGTGTATCCTAAAAAGTGGGAAGTATTGCAATGGTGGACTCAGGACACAAAAATAAGAGAGAAAGTTCATATAAACATATGTCCGATATGATCTTGTTTTCAAGTTATAACTTCTTTTATTTTTCAACAGAATTGATAGTTAAGGTAACAGGACGTGCTCAAAATGACTACCTCTAACTTGAATACAGGCTTCAACACGTCTCATCATAGATTGTCTGACTTTTTAAAAAATTCCGGGTATTGCTCGAATTTCCCGGCAACCATCTTCAACACGAAGTTGACGAAGTATCTCGACGTTGTTAATGGATGTTTTGTATATATGTTTATATGTTGTTTCTCTTATTTTTGTGTCCTGAATCCACCATTGCAATACTTCCCACTTTTTAGGATACACCCTATATAAAGGGTAGACCATTTTAATCAATACACGCGAATATCTCAGAAACACTGCATTAAATCGAAAAATGTTTCAGATATAAGATGTATGGCTTGAAGGGGGACATAAGAGAGTACCATTGGTTTAACCTTGGGTGGCGTTGTCAAGGTCAGGGCAAGGTCACTTTGGATTTTTTTAATGGAACTCCCTAATTTTTATTACATATTCATGTAGCTCATCTCGAGAGCTTTCCAAAACACTATAATTAAGTTAGTTTTCTTAAGTACTTTCCGAGTTATGAGGCATGAAATAATTTCTTAATTTTACATAAACCGTAAAATATCTTGTAAAATATTCATTTTTCGATTGTCTTACCTTAATACTTTTATGTACAAAATAATGAGAAGAATCAATTGGTGTAAAGAAAACACATAGTTATTTCCAAGAAAAAATATGTAATTTGCAATTAACAATTACATTTTTTTTTCGAAACAATTATGTTTTATTTACACCAATTGATTCCTCTCATTATTTTGTACATAAAAGTATTCAGGTAAGATAATCAAAAAATGAATATTTTACAAGATATTTTATGGTTTATGTAAAATTAAGAAATTATTTCAAGCCTCATAACTCGGAAAGTACTTAACGAAAACTAACTTAATTATAGTGTTTTGGAAAGCTCTCGAGATAAGATACAAGAATGTGCAAAAATATATAGGGTGTTCCGTTTAAAAAAATTGAAGTGATCTTCACGTGACCTTCAAATGACTCTTCAAGGTCAAACCAATGATACCATCTTATGGCCCCCTTGAAACCATACAACTTTTGTCTGAAACATTTTTCTGTAAAACGTATTATTCGGAAGATATTTGATGTCGTTATTTAAAATGGGACACCTTGTATATATATCATAAATTATTTTATTTTTCTGTTAATTGTTTAATTGTGTTTTTTCACATATTTGACAGTCTCAAAATTTTTTACAATAACAATAGATTTTTAATATTTGTTATTTTATTAAATTAAATAATTTATTGATAGATACTGTGACACATCTCTTTATAATAATACATTTAACCTGTATAAATAAAATTTTAAATGTCTTATAATATACACTATATAAAATAGTATACGCAATAGGGCATAATGTAAATAAAAATATAAATACAATATTGCTTTATACTTACTATTAAATTCTTCATACTTTGAGCTAAAATGCAGATATCTCTTGTTGATCTAGTATTAGTAAAAATGGCGTACTTTAAGCTGTCATTAAATTTTATACTCGCCGCTGAATGGATTATTATAGTTACTCTTTCTATTAGCATTTGCGTATGGACAGTTGACAAACCTAAGTTTTCTTCAGTGACATCACCGGAAATCGGAATTAATTTTTTGAAATTTGAGGGTTGCTCTTTTCGCAGTTTATCATATAACTGAAAGGGAATATATTATGTAACGTATTTATTATAATATATATATATATATATATATACAGGGTGTCCCATTTTAACTTTCACACTCGAATATCTCGAAACCATGGCGGTTTCGGTGAAAATGTTTTAAACAAAAGTTGTATGGTTCTAAGGGGGTCATAAGATGGTGTCATTGGTTTTACCTTGAAAAGTCGTTTGAAGGTCACGTAAAGGCCACCTTCAATTTTTTAAATGGAATCCCCTATTTTTTATTACTTATTCTTGTAGCTTATCTCGAGAGCTTTCCAAAACACTATAATAAAGTATTTTTTCATTGAGTACTTTTCGAGTTATGAGGCTTGAAATAATTTCTTAATTTTACATAAACCATAAAATATCTAGTAAAATATTCATTTTTCGATTATCTTACCTTAATACTTTTATGTACAAAATAATGAGAGGAATCAATTGGTGTAAAGAAAAAACATGGTTGTTTTTAAGAAAAAATATGTAATTTGCAATTAACAATTCCATATTTTTTCTTAAAAGCAACTGTATGTTTTCTTTACACCAATTGATTCCTCTCATTATTTTGTATATAAAAGTATGAAGGTAAGATAATCGAAAAATGAATATTTTACTAGATATTTTATGGTTTATGTAAAATTAAGAAATTATTTCAAACCTCATAACTCGAAAAGTACTCAATGAAGAAATACTTTGTTATAGTGTTTTGGAAAGCTCTCGTGATAAGCTACAAGAATAAGTAATAAAAAATAGAGGGTTCCATTTAAAAAATTGAAGGCGATCTTCACGTGACCTTCCAACGACTTTTCGAGGTAAAACCAATGACACTATATTATGGCCCCCTTAAAACCATACAACTTTTGTTTAAAACGTTTTCACCGAAACCGCCATGGTTTCGAGATATTCGAGTGTGAAAGTTAAAATGGGACACCCTGTATATATATATATATATATATATATATATATATATATAGTTTATGTTTTAATATACGGAGCCTAATTTCTTATAGTTATTTTAAATTCACGCCGGCGGAAGATGGCGTTATTTCCTAATTTAATATATATTTGTAGGCGACCGAGAAGTATTGAGTTGAAGGGTCTAAATAGCTCAGTAGTAAGAGCAGTCGCCCGGCAAGCGAAAGACTCGGGTTCGATTCCCGATTCAGCGACTTTCGGCCCGATATTTTTCTCGCCTACAACACTACAGGGGGGAAAAGAGGGATAATAATTAAATAATTTCTCGAATTGAGAATTATTTAAAAATTTGCTTGGTATCGTACCAAGAAAATTTGTGCCCCGTGGACACAAATAAGTTTCAACTTAATTCTCGTTGAAATTACGCACTACCATTCGCGTTTAGCTCTGATGGCCCGTCTAAATTTAAAGTTTATGTTTTAATATACGGAACCTAATTTCTTATAGTTATTTTATATATATATATATATATATATATATATATATATATATATATATATATATATAATTGCCGTGATTCTTAAGAAATCTTTAATAATATTATAAAAATCGTTAAATATTTTGATTATTTTATATCTTATTTTTAATGTTTTTTATCGTATACTTTTATTAAATTTTAAAATTAATTTTATAAAATAAAAGGTATTTTATATAATAAAATTTATAAGAAAAATTTTGCCACTTAAATATAATAAAAAATCTTAAAAAAATACGGTGTTGCAAAAAAGAAGAATCTACTTATGTAATAATTGGTAATTAACTTACTGGTAAATTTATTATTTTTTCGAGCCTTTCGTTAATGCTTAGTCCTTTTTTCGAACGCATCAATACAAATACTTCACGAACATCTGGGCAAGATCGCAATATCTTCTCAATGTATACTTTACCCAGAAATCCTGTCGCGCCTGTTAAAAATATACTTTGTCCAACGTAAAATGTCTCAATTGAGTTGGCTGGATCAATTATATTCTCATCCATTGTTAAATGAAAAAATAAAACCAATATAAATTAATACCAATATAATAACGACAATACTAGTCAAAAATATATGCAAGCACTCGGAAATGGAATCGTCTGTTTTATGTCGATACCGTTATTAAGGGAATACGATTGAATAGAAGTGATAAACTGAGACTAGTCATCAACGACTCTATTTAATGAAAACATAACTGTTATATGCTATATAATCATTTGCTAAGCAGACATATATTAATAAAACGGAAATTCTGCAAGCTAAAGTTGAAAGAACAAACTTACACAATGCAGTGATATATATCTAATATTATAATGACATAAAGTGACTTTGCAATTTATTCCTCACGTGTAATATTTGTAATTCTACAAAAAAATTGGATATAATCGATTGTATATATTTAAACCATTTTATTATAAATAAAAATAAATATATCAATTAAATTGAAATAAAATAAATTAAATTGAATAAAATAGTTATATATATACGATTGAAACGTGTAAAAATAGTGACAAAAATAGTAATGAAAATGATGAATAATTTAAGATATTTATGTAAAGCGATCACTCTAAAGAATTTTTTTGATTTCTCATGTTGTTGTTAATTAATATAATATTTCATACACAGAATATCAAATATATATATATATGTATATATGTATTAAAAATTAAAAACTTTTAACTTTTTAACAATTTTTTTACCTTTATTATTTTTCATTTATTTTATATATGTTATATATTTTATATTTTATTTTAATTTTTTAAATTTATTTAATTTTCTAAAATATACAAAGCTTAACTCTAAGAATATGTAAGAGAAACGTCTTTAATTTATTTCTTAAACATTTTTTTCATTTCCTTAACAATTAAATGCTGATCTATCAAAACTGATATAAATTTTCATTCATTTAGTTAGCTTATTTATCAAGAATTCGCATATTTATTCGCGTTTATATATTAAGTCAATTGATATCAACAGTTTTGGAGATTTCAAAGTTTTTTTTTCCAAAGTTATCCTTCTTTAGCAGTTTCTTAATTGAAGTTTTTCTTGTATTTTCTAATGATATTTTTCTGGATAGATCTAGGAATTTATGTTTTTGCATGTTTATGCAATGATCTACATTATATTATATCGTAGTACATCTTTTTGCCTTCATAAACTGCAATGCAATAACATATATCTGATAAGTTTTCCTTTTTATCACCAAACAAAATATATATTTGATTATATTTCTTTAATAATACAATAGTAAAAGGCAAAATTATATTTATATAAACGTGAAATTATACTAATATGGAAATAAGTTAGATATTACAGAAATCAATTTTTATACAGTTATTTATAAACCTACTAATGATCTAGATTATATTTTGATATGACGGTCATCTATGAAGCCAAATTATCTCTCGTAGAATAATCAATGCATGTTCATATATCGAGTCCATATTATCCATATGAAAAGAATGCCGATTAATATTTTCACAATTTTGTCTATCCAAAGCATTCTGTAACCATAAAACAGATTTAATTATTATTCGGGACTAACAGTAATAATAATGTTTGTTTCAAATCATTAATTAGATCTCTCTCAAAATAATTCGACTCTAATTAAATCTATAAAAAAGCTTAGTTTTATATATGTATATATATATATATATATATATATATATATATATTGCTCGAAACACAAACTATCAAATTTAATAAAGTTTAATAAATCAAAAAAAATCAAAGTACTATATATTTAATATAATATTTCTAAAGACGAAAGTATCTTGAGAAAGTTATTCTCCAATTATTTTAAATAATGTAAATATTTTTAGCTACAATATTTTTTGAAAAAATTTATTTGATATGCGACTGAAAAAATAAATACGAAGGTGGAATACCGTAATGTTTTGTATATAATTGTGGAACACGCAGTCTTTAAAATCTCACCTTTTATGATGGAATTTTGCTGCATCTAGTTTTGTTTGATCAATACTCTCGTTTAGAAGAAAAATTTTATCTCCAATTAAACAATTTCTGCGAGAGAAAATAATATTTTATTCGATAACACATTTTATACAAGAAAATTTTTTATCAGTCTCGCAGTATTAATCATATATACACACAGAATTGTTCTTATCTTATTAAAGAATGTTTTCGTTTTTAGAATTGATTGTTACTTTTTCTTAAAAGTAATATTTTTCAACAGAAACAGAAATGAGATAAATACTAATCTTTCGCTTGTTTTCTGAAGATAAATAAATTTTGCGATTGTGCGATGCATAGTTTTTGTCTTACTCACTTATAATATAGTAGCTTGTCACCATTATAATTTACGTCTGCCATAAACCCAAAGTGTTATTGATTGCCAAGCGGCATTTCGTTTGATAAACTTAATAGTTTTTGATTTCGAAAGACTCAATCATTGAATAAAAAATGCGCGACATGATTGTTAACTATAAATATTTTCCTGTATTGTTTCAATAATCTAAAAATATTTGAACAAAATTTTACTAACGTCTCGAATGTATAAGGGTATATATTTCTGCGAAATACTATTCTGTTCTAAAATAATATATTTTTCTTAATATATTTCTCTTTAACAGTCAGGAAGAAATTACTTTGATGCAAGAAAAAGAATTTTTAGAAAAATTTCCTTAACGTCTCCTTATTTATATTATATTATATTGTATAATGTAAGATAAAATATTTTTGTGCTTATTTTTGTTTTCTTAATCTTCTTTGAACTAAGATTAACAAGTACATTCTGATTGATCAATAAAATCTTACCTGGGACTTTTGCCTACAATTCGTAATAATCCGTCCATAAATATGGCCGGTATCACGTGCAGCAGTAATACTAATATTCTATTTAAAAAATGATTCTGTATCATAGCTGTTTCAGGAGTCCAGATTATGATTTCAAAAGGAGTCTCCGAAAGGAGGATTCGCTTGCTCACTTGCATCATTGTTAAGCGTGATAGATTCGTGCTATGATTAGTCGAGCAATTATAAACGAATGGATGAATATTTTCCGTATTGTTGTTCTTGCTAATAAAATTAAAAATTGAAATAATCATTAAATAATTTATAGAAAACGATGGTAATTATTTAGCTTAGAGGAGCCACCTCGGATAACCTTGACCTTGACATATGTTGTCAAGGTCACTGTCCTGAATAACATTCAAAAGGTTTTAGCCGGCGCTCATTGTTTATTTAAAAGTTATTAACAAAAGAATATCACAATTTTAATGCTTTTTATCTCCGAAAATATTGATTTGAGAAAAAAAATTTTAAGCAAAAAATAAAGCCGCTGAAAAACTCTACAAAAAAGGTTATATGTATTTTTTCCATAAACCTACTATTTTAGCTGTTATATAAAAAAATAATAAATTATAAAATATTAATTATAAAATTAAAATATGTAACTTTTTAAGTTTTATTTATATTATATTTATTTATATTATTTATTTATATTATTAATTATATTTATTTATCTTATTTTAACGATTTATATCATCATATTTTTCTATGGCTCGCGTAAAGTTCATGCGAAGGATTAGGGAGGCACTCTGTGTATCTATACGCGAGTCGGATTGAGAGTCATCAAATTATCGAATCTTAATAACGATTGAACGGACCGAATTCTTAAGCTTAATCGATAGAGCGAGTTTGAATTGTATAAAAAAAGTATCTTTATTTTTGTTCTGCGTGATCTATAAACGGAGATATCATGATGCAAAGTCGAAATATGGAAATTTTCATTTAAGAAAGATCTTTATCATCACCGTCATCAACGCACATCTACACAATACAAAAAGAGAAAAGGTATAGTTTTTCTCTCGATAGAAGATTGCGTTAGTGACACTCTGCGATATTAATGACATTAGTTACATGTATAATTTAACCGTATTTTGAATAGTGATAGGTTAAATAATAAAGTGCAAGTTAAATAATAAAATTAGCTGAATCTTATCATATGGAATTAAGACATTCAAATAGCAATATCATTGTTTTTTATTGGTTCAGATTTATTTTTTTATTCTTTTATTGTTTTTTATAATTTTTTAATAAATTTTTAACCTATTACATTTTACTATTAGTCAAATATTACCTTTTGTAATTGGTAACGATTGGTTTAACGCGATTTTAACTTTAATTATATTTTAACTTTAACTATATGAGATGTTAAGATATTAAACTATAAATATTATAAAATCTTTTAAATATTATAAAATCTTTTTTATTTTGACCTTTAAGATCTTTACATTTGACAGTTACTTTACTTTCGTTTGAAATTGCCCACGAGTGCTCTGCACTGCTTACTCTACCTCTAGACCTAAGGCAGCCAATGCAGCGAACTCGTGCACTCAGCTACACTGTAATAACGAACAGCATCAGTTACACCAGTTCCGAAATAGAAAACGCCTTATGCCCGATTTCATCAACCGCGTTTAACTTTAATCTTAGTTCAACTCACTCTTTGTCTCTTTCTAAAGGAAGAATTAAAAGGAGAAAAAGAGTGAGTTAAACTAAGATTAAAGTTAAACGCGGTTGGTGAAATCGGGCATTAGTGTACACTTTTTGAACTAGTTCAGTTAGTGCAGGAATAAAAAACAGACCTTTTATGGCGATTATAAGTCAATATTATTAATTTAATGTCATGTCCATTAACTACTAAATTTTTATTTTAATGTCATTTCTCAAAAACTTGATCGATTTAATTCCCAACGGAAAATAATTGGTATTAGATATCCACATTAGATATTCTTCATAGGCTTAAGGATATCCACGAATATATGAAAAATAGCTATTATAGATGTTGTTGATATCCAAATGTCCGCAATTCGAGGTTTCATAAATATCTACAGGATATGTAAACTAATATCTTGTAAATATCTGTACAACATTCAGTGGATATTTATTATATATAGATACATTTTTTATTACGTATATATTGATATTTATTTTTGGATGGATATTCATTTAATGTTCTGTATATAAATACATATATGATAGAATTAAAAAAAAAATTAACCATCTGCAGTTAATTATATGGAGCTCTAGAATTCTTTGCAATAGATAGTGGAGATGCAACTATAATAGTCCGCTCTCTTTGACCGATAAGCCGTGATTCGTGAGACCTGTGCCGCGGTGTTATATTACTGTCTTAGATGAATTCCACTTTCGAGTTAGGTGTTCTCCTTTTCGCCACCTAGCGGCGAGGCGTGAAGTTCGTGAAAGTATATGAATAACTAAAAAAAAACGGGCTACTAAATTTTAATAAAATATTTTAACATCTTTTAATGGCAACAAATCAGCGAAAAATCATCGTATTAAGATGAAATAAAACTGAAATTAAAGCTTGAACATTTCTTTCAAAAAGCAAAAACAAAAATTTGAGTTACAAAAAATATTTTAAAATGACGCACGTTGAAGATAGACTTTGAGAAATGAGAAACAAATTTTTTTTAACTGATACAAAAATTTTACAAAAATTTTTCCTGGTACAAAAATGTATGGGTTTTTAAAAAAGCTCATTTATTTCCTAATAAATTTATATTTTTAATCAATTTTCTACGATCTTTTTTGATAAAATTATATCGTTTTGAGGAAAGATTTAAATTTGACCGTTTATCTCTATGTGAAACGTCGAATTACACTTTAATTTCTTTTTTGAAAGTGTGCTAAAATTTAGTGGTCCGTATTTTTTGTGTGTGAATGTAGATATGTGGATGATATACAGGGCGATCTCGAAAAACGTTCTGTCTGTAAAATGACGTATTCCTGACACCATTCTAAGACAATTTTTCCTTTACCAAAATTTGATTTGAAGCGTAGTTTTTGAATTATGAGCAAAAATAGTTAGTAAATCACGCGTCGGGTACAAAAGGCAGGCAGGAGCGGCGCGGCGTGCCGCGAGCACGGGCGCAGCTGACCGCCCGACGGGTGATTACCACCGCATGAGTCGCTAACTTTTTATCTTATAACATAAAATTATGCTTTAAATAAAATTTTGGTAAAGAAGAAAATGTCTTAGAATTACGTCAGAAATACGTGTTCCTTAAAATAACGTTATTTTAATAATGAAAAGTTGTTCCGGATCGCCGGCCGTCCGACGTTGCAATCAGCTGATTGCTACACGCGATGTGTGTATGGCGGAGTGTGTGCGTAATCGCGAATGTAGCGGACGCTAATTAGTGATTGGTCGCGGGAGGCAAGGAGGGACATAGACCCCCAGCGAAGATCGTATAAATTAGACGCATGATCGATGATGCAATCAATAAGCCTGCGATTATCAAGACGAACGTTTTGCGAAAATTTTCTGCGAAACGTCGATCGAGATCTCAGATATTCCTCTCGTGTGATATTCAGCGATGAATCGCTATTCACACAAGAAGGAATTTTTAATGTGCATAATATGCACTTTTGGAGCGAAGAAAATCCCAGAGTCACGCGATTTCGAAATTTTCAAACTCGTTGGAAGATTAATGTATGAGCTGGAATAATGGGCACTGAAATACTTGGTCCAGTTATTCTTCCAGATATTTTAACTGGAAGAACCTACGTCAATTTATTAACAGAAAATCTACCACATTTCTTAGAAGATGTGCCATTATTTGAAAGAAACGATATTATCTTCCAACAAGACGGTGCTGGGCCACACAACGCCAGGATCGTTACGAATTACTTAAACGAGAATTTTCCCGGACGCTGGATGGGTCGGTACGGCCCGATACGTTGGCCCGCAAGATCTCCGGATCTCAATCCTCTAGATTTTTTCTTATGGGGATACTGCAAGGAAGTAATTTATAAAACGCTTCCCGAAGATATTGAAGATCTGGAGACAAGATTACGATTCGCTATTTGGAATATTGACGAAGAAATAATGGAAAACGTCGAAAAAAACTTATTAAAACGCATGAGAGCTTGCATTAGGATGGATGGCGGGCATTTTGAGCATCTGCTTTAAAATTTTTTTTAGTCAATCCGCTCTTTTCAGAGCGACCAATACATTTTCACGTTGGAACATTTCATTGTGAGCAGAATAAAAATAAATTTTTCCAAATGTAATTTTAATTACATTATTCTTGCGATTGACTTAAATCTTCGCATCGTGAATGCAATAATTTCGAAAACGTAATAACGTATAACACGCTTTTTAAAATAATAATTATTTATTATAATTAGAAATAGTTATTATTTATAATAAATAATTAATTTCTTAAGTATGTCATTATACGTTTCATGTTTTCTACCGCATTCGCAATGCGAAGGTTTTAGCCGATCGTTCGTCTTATCTCGCGTCAATCACGCGCCACGCGCAAGTCGTTTGTTAGATGTCGCGTGTCGCGTTTCTGGCAACATAACTCTTGTGGTCGCGCAGTCTCCGCGGTCCGTCGCTTCGCGTCGAGTCATGTGCTGTTTGCATTCGCGTTTCTTTGAAAGTAATTTTTGGTATCGATAAATCAATAGTGAGTGAATAAACAGTAAACTCGTTATCGCGTAATCTGTATTGTGTCAATCGAGTGTGAGACTAATAATCGAAAAAATTTCGATGTATCGCGCATCTCTAGCAATCATAACCTATAGAGGATATGGACCTCATATAAACATTTAGACATTTATTAGATATTTATTGGGTAAATTTTTCCGTGTAGGTTTTATTATAATTTAATTATATAATATTTTTACATATAATACAATTAAAGAATAATGAAATTAAATCAACCAAGTGTTTGAAAATGCCTAATTTAATTGAAAGTGTCTAATTTAATCGACTCTTCGCTTTGCCGAAAGGCGACTTTTAATTTTTTGAAAATGGTCGACTCATAGTCGATAGATAAAGTCGACAATAAAACGTACTAGAATAATTAACTAAACATCGATTTAAAAAGACGACTTCATGTTGATTAAAACATGTCGACTATCAGTCGGCAAATAGCCAGTTGTGCTGTGTGGGATATTTTTCAACTGAAAATATTCTCCTCCCTTTATCTCTCTCATAGAAAGCCTTCAATTTAAACTAATAATTTAATTTTTTTAAATTTACTTAATTAACTTAACATTGCAATTACTTGCTTATAGCATGGTTTCCTGCTTATATTAAAATTGCAGATACGACGCTAATACATTTGAATTAATAAAAGTAAAAAAGATCTACTTAAAAAAATGATATAATTTCTAAAAACTTATCTTTTTAAAAAAAGGTAAAAAAGCGCAAGTTTATGCGGCAAGAAATTATTTTAATATGATTATAATATATCCTACAAAAATAATGGTATCAAAAAATTGCGCCAACTAAGAATGAAAACTTGTACTTGTTTAAAAAGAAATATTTTAATCGAAAACTCTGTTATACAAAATAGCGTTTTAATTTCCAAAAATAATAATATTAAAAAATTGAAAATTTATTTAAAAATTGAAAACTGAAAATTAATATAAAACAAAAAAATTATAAAAATTATAATTAAAAAAATTTGACGCTGCCAATAAAAAATATTACATATTGTAATTAAATACAAATTTAAATTTTAGCACATATTCTAATTAAATACATATTTAAAAAATTAACATATTTCAATTATTAATTCTAATTATTAGTTTATTTCATTTAAATTTAATTACTTAATTTCTTTAATTAATTTATATTGATTTATAGTTGGATAATTTTCTACGTGGATTATCGTCTCATAGAGACGCCGAGTGACCGAGGCAAAGGGTTTATCTGCCATATAATGGATATCGGATTCAAGTCCCGATATAGCATGAAGATTTTTCTGCGATATAGCCACTTCACTTCCCCTTCCTTTCAAGAAGACATTCGAATCACGTTCCAAGAAGGCATAAGCAAATCAGTCAAAAACACACGTCTGTTTAAAAAGAAACAGGAACATATTACTTATAGAGATTTTAAATTCTAATTCTAATTCTATATATTTCATATAGAATTCTATATAAAACATGAGGACATGAGAACCTCATGTTCATAGAATTTAGAATCTCTATAAGGGATACATGTTCTTGTTTTTTAAAACAGCTAAGATAACGGTAATAAAATAATAGTAACAATTTGATATTGATTTGATAAAGTATTTTTTGTTTATGTAATTATGACAACTTTTTTACTCTTTAATCGTTTTGATCCAGCTAAGTCGACTAAATTCAAGTTTCCTATCGATATTTCTCGTTCTGTACTATGTATGCTAATTAATTGTATTCTTGTTATGGATGATCTAAGACTTTGCACTGCCAATTTTATTAGCATATTGTTCAGTTTAGAAGTGTTGCTAAATTTCCAAATATAAATCAACATAAATCAATTAAAGGAATTAAATAATTAAATTTAAATGTTAAACTAATAATTATAATTAATAATTAAAATATGTCGTGTTAAAATATGTATTCCCAAATAAATGTGGAATTCAATAAAATTGAAACGCGACGAATAATAAAGAACGGACGTGTGATCTCAAGATATGCTTACCAACTCGCAGTGAAATCCACGTCGACGAGTTTTTGCCCAGCACTGGCCAATTCGCCGTGAAAATGACGATCCTTGTTAATTATTTGTACTGCTCTCATGTTTTGATTAATTACATTAAATCCGCAACACTACTAATCACACGCACTTCCACGATAATTAACCGCAATACAATTAAGAAATGACTGGCAATTTCCTGGTTATTGCTGGTGCGACAGAAGCGTCGAGAATGCAGAATCCAATGTGCAAATTCGATCTCACAATTGGTCTTCATCATCAAGTCTACTTTGTATATAATATTATGTTATAAAAATGTTATACAGGGTAGGGCAAAAGTTCCGGAACGGTTAAATATCTCAGAAAATATTAATTATTGAAGAAATGGTTCAGACAGAAAAAATTAGCTTAAAAAAATCTATTAGCTGATGGTATATATTTGACCTTGAGATGACCTTGAAAAGCGCGGTCAAGGTCACCATAAAAATCTTAAGTGGCAACCCCTATTTTTTATTACATATTCTTATAGCTGAGGTCGAGAGTTTTCCAAAACACTATAATTAAACATTTTTTCATTAAGTACTTTTCGAGTTATGAGGCTTGAAATCATTTCTTAATTTTAAATATGCCATAAAATATCTTGTAAAATATTCATTTTTCGATTATCTTACCTTAATACTTTTATGTACAAAATAATGAGAGGAATCAATTGATGTAAAGAAAGCACATAGTTATTTAAAAAAAAATATGTAATTGTTAATTGTAAATTATATATTTTTTCTTCGAAACAACTATGTGTTTTCTTTACACCAATTGATTCCTCTCATTATTTAGAGTTATCAAAATTTTTATCTGTTTCAGCAAATTTTTTTTTATGTATTTTTTTTATATTATTTTACATAGTAAAAAAATTAAATGGCGTGCGTTTTGTAATGTTCTAGTATATATATAAAAATATATGTAAGATATAAATTTATATTTTATATTTAATAATTAGAAATTTGGCTCAAATAATCAAAAAATTAAAAAGAAAATGGCATAAGAACCAACGCGCGGTAGTTGGAGCGCAGAGAAGCAACAAGACTTCTTTCTTTTTTCAATATTAGTTTATTAAAAAACTCATATGACAACAACAAAAAGCGAACGTTTCGGATTGTAGAACCACGCGTTGGTTCTTATGCCATTTCCTTCTTAACATTTTATATTATTCATTTTTCACGCCAGTGTGAACAAAAAGTGCGCCTTTCAATCCAAATAATAGAACACACGTAGAATGTAATAAGTATAAAATAATATTACAATGTAATAAAAGCATAAAATAATATTACAATTGTACTGTTGTATTTATTTTGATCTAAATAAATATTCACAATTCTCCGATAATGTTCCGATGAACTTTGAATTTTCGTATAATATATTGATTTAAATATGAAATGTATAATTTATATTGCATAATTCTATCTTGAAAAATGAAAAGGTCAAACGCTATTAAGGTCAGTACGTATAATGTATATAAATGGTGTCTGGTAATAACCATAGCACGTCTCATCTGTAGATAGAGTACTTTTGGACAGAACAGGAATAATTTCCGTACGATTAAACATTGGAATTAATAATCAAACAATCAATACTCAATTAAATTTAATATGTATTAATAAGTAAAATTATAATAATAATTAAATTTAATACGTAATAATTAAATTTAATTATGTATTGCGTTTAGGAATTGCGTAACATCTTTTGGAATATCTCTTCTCGTCGCGTATCTATTCTCGCGTGGATTCTTGTTAATTAATTTTTCATTAATTAATTTTGTATGAAAATCGCATAAAACGGCAAAGAACTTCCTTATTTGAAAAATTAAAAAGAAAGTGGCATAAGAACCAACGCGCAGTAGTTGGAGTGCAGAGAAGCAACAACACTTCTTTCTTTTTTCAATATTAGTTTATTAAGAAACTCATATTACAACAACAAAAAGCGAACTTTCGGATTGTTGTAATATGAGTTTTTTAATAAACTAATATTGAAAAAAGGAAGAAGTGTTGTTGCTTCTCTGCGCTCCAACTACCGCGCGTTGGTTCTTTGCCATTTTCTATTTAACATTTTATATTGATCATTTTTCACGCCAGTGTGAACAGAAAATGCGCCTTTCATCAATCTAAATAATAGAACACACTTAGAATGTAATAAGTATAAAATAATATTACAATTGTACTGTTGTATTTACTTTGATCTAATTAAATATTCACAATTCTCCGATAATGTTCCGATGAACTTTGAATTTTCGTATAATATATTGATTTAAATATGAAATGTATAATTTATATTGCATAATTCTATCTTGAAAAATGAAAAGGTCAAACGCTATTAAGATCAATACGTATAATGTATATAAATGGTGTCTGGTAATAACCATAGCATGTCTCATCTGTAGATAGAGTACTTTTGGACAGAACAGGAATAATTTCCGTACGATTAAACATTGGGATTAATAATCAAACAATCAATACTCAATTAAATTTAATATGTATTAATAAGTAAAATTATAATAATAATTAAATTTAATACGTAATAATTAAATTTAATTATGTATTGCGTTTAGGAATTGCGTAACATCTTTTGGAATATCTCTTCTCGTCGCGTATCTATTCTCGCGTGGATTCTTATTAATTAATTTCTCATTAATTAATTTTGTATGAAAATCGCATAAAACGGCAAAGAACTTCTTTATTTGAAAACTTAAAAAGAAAATGGCATAAGAACCAACGCGCAGTAGTTGGAGTGCAGAGAAGCAACAATACTTCTTTCTTTTTTCAATATTAGTTTATTAAAAAACTCATATTACAACAACAAAAAGCGAACGTTTCGGATTGTAGAACCACGCTTTGGTTCTTATGCCATTTCCTTTTTAATATTTTATATTATTCATTTTTCACGCCAGTGTGAACAAAAAGTGCGCCTTTCAATCCAAATAATAGAACACACGTAGAATGTAATAAGTATAAAATAATATTACAATGTAATAAAAGCATAAAATAATATTACAATTGTACTGTTGTATTTATTTTGATCTAATTAAATATTCACAATTCTCCGATAATGTTCCGATGAACTTTGAATTTTCGTATAATATATTGATTTAAATATGAAATGTATAATTTATATTGCATAATTCTATCTTGAAAAATGAAAAGGTCAAACGCTATTAAGGTCAGTACGTATAATGTATATATGTGGTGTCTGGTAATAACCATAGCACGTCTCATCTGTAGATAGAGTACTTTTGGACAGAACAGGAATAATTTCCGTACGATTAAACATTGGAATTAATAATCAAACAATCAATACTCAATTAAATTTAATATGTATTAATAAGTAATAATTATAATAATAATTAAATTTAATATGTAATAATTAAATTTAATTATGTATTGCGTTTAGGAATTGCGTAACATCTTTTGGAATATCTCTTCTCGTCGCGTATCTATTCTCGCGTGGATTCTTGTTAATTAATTTTTCATTAATTAATTTTGTATGAAAATCGCATAAAACGGCAAAGAACTTCCTTATTTGAAAAATTAAAAAGAAAGTGGCATAAGAACCAACGCGCAGTAGTTGGAGTGCAGAGAAGCAACAACACTTCTTTCTTTTTTCAATATTAGTTTATTAAGAAACTCATATTACAACAACAAAAAGCGAACTTTCGGATTGTTGTAATATGAGTTTTTTAATAAACTAATATTGAAAAAAGGAAGAAGTGTTGTTGCTTCTCTGCGCTCCAACTACCGCGCGTTGGTTCTTTGCCATTTTCTATTTAACATTTTATATTGATCATTTTTCACGCCAGTGTGAACAGAAAATGCGCCTTTCATCAATCTAAATAATAGAACACACTTAGAATGTAATAAGTATAAAATAATATTACAATTGTACTGTTGTATTTACTTTGATCTAATTAAATATTCACAATTCTCCGATAATGTTCCGATGAACTTTGAATTTTCGTATAATATATTGATTTAAATATGAAATGTATAATTTATATTGCATAATTCTATCTTGAAAAATGAAAAGGTCAAACGCTATTAAGGTCAGTACGTATAATGTATATAAATGGTGTCTGGTAATAACCATAGCATGTCTCATCTGTAGATAGAGTACTTTTGGACAGAACAGGAATAATTTCCGTACGATTAAACATTGGGATTAATAATCAAACAATCAATACTCAATTAAATTTAATATGTATTAATAAGTAAAATTATAATAATAATTAAATTTAATACGTAATAATTAAATTTAATTATGTATTGCGTTTAGGAATTGCGTAACATCTTTTGGAATATCTCTTCTCGTCGCGTATCTATTCTCGCGTGGATTCTTATTAATTAATTTCTCATTAATTAATTTTGTATGAAAATCGCATAAAACGGCAAAGAACTTCTTTATTTGAAAACTTAAAAAGAAAATGGCATAAGAACCAACGCGCAGTAGTTGGAGTGCAGAGAAGCAACAATACTTCTTTCTTTTTTCAATATTAGTTTATTAAAAAACTCATATTACAACAACAAAAAGCGAACGTTTCGGATTGTAGAACCACGCTTTGGTTCTTATGCCATTTCCTTTTTAATATTTTATATTATTCATTTTTCACGCCAGTGTGAACAAAAAGTGCGCCTTTCAATCCAAATAATAGAACACACGTAGAATGTAATAAGTATAAAATAATATTACAATGTAATAAAAGCATAAAATAATATTACAATTGTACTGTTGTATTTATTTTGATCTAATTAAATATTCACAATTCTCCGATAATGTTCCGATGAACTTTGAATTTTCGTATAATATATTGATTTAAATATGAAATGTATAATTTATATTGCATAATTCTATCTTGAAAAATGAAAAGGTCAAACGCTATTAAGGTCAGTACGTATAATGTATATATGTGGTGTCTGGTAATAACCATAGCACGTCTCATCTGTAGATAGAGTACTTTTGGACAGAACAGGAATAATTTCCGTACGATTAAACATTGGAATTAATAATCAAACAATCAATACTCAATTAAATTTAATATGTATTAATAAGTAATAATTATAATAATAATTAAATTTAATATGTAATAATTAAATTGAATTATGTATTGCGTTTAGGAATTGCGTAACATCTTTTGGAATATCTCTTCTCGTCGCGTATCTATTCTCGCGTGGATTCTTGTTAATTAATTTCTCATTAATTAATTTTGTATGGAAATCGCATAAAACGGCAAAGAACTTCCTTATTTGAAAAATTAAAAAGAAAGTGGCATAAGAACCAACGCGCAGTAGTTGGAGCGCAGAGAAGCAACAACACTTCTTTCTTTTTTCAATATTAGTTTATTAAAAGACTCATATTACAACAACAAAAAGCGAACTTTCGGATTGTTGTAATATGAGTTTTTTAATAAACTAATATTGAAAAAAGAAAGAAGTGTTGTTGCTTCTCTGCGCTCCAACTACCGCGCGTTGGTTCTTTGCCATTTTCTTTTTAACATTTTATATTGATCATTTTTCACGCCAGTGTGAACAGAAAATGCGCCTTTCATCAATCTAAATAATAGAACACACTTAGAATGTAATAAGTATAAAATAATATTACAATTGTACACTGTTGTATTTACTTTGATCTAATTAAATATTCACAATTCTCCGATAATGTTCCGATGAACTTTGAATTTTCGTATAATATATTGATTTAAATATGAAGTGTATAATTTATATTGCATAATTCTACCTTGAAAAATGAAAAGGACTAATGCTGTTAAGATCAATACGTATAATGTATATATGTGGTGTCTGGTAATAACCTAATCACGTCTCATCTGCAGATAGAGTAATTTTGGATTGAACAAGAATAATTTCCGTACAATTAAACACTGGGATGAATAAAAAATTTCATCTTGTATCTGTTGGAAATTTATGTGTTCCGCCGTAATCTAACTTCTCTGTGTTTTTTTGATAGATGGCATTGCCAGCAGTCCGGGACTCCGCGCGCTTTCGTTACGCCGCGTCTGTCTGTTGTCGTTACCCGCTCTAATTGTTCGTCGTGCATATTAAGCCTTTTTCTTGTATCCATATATATAAAAGCTATAATATATTCATATCGTTTTACGTACCTCTTCGTTAAGAGTAATCTCACTCCAACAGATTATGAGACTTAAGCGCTCGTGAATAAACGACTTGAGGTGCGTGATTTTTCTTTGTTGAGGTTAAGAGGAATTGCAACGATAAAATAATGGCTGACGAAAGTACACTGAGAGACATTCGGGTAACTAAACTCACGAAAACAACGTATGGCCGTTGGAAAATTGAAATCCGCGATGTTCTTGAAAGTTATCGAATTTGGGAAGTCACTACCGGAAGAACGATCAAACCGATAGAAGTGAGATCTGAGAACGGTGTCGTTACCAATGTGAAAGAAATTGATGACTGGAAGGCGAAGGACAGCAAGGCACGGTCTGTTATTCGATCGACTCTGGATGACATAACTTTTGATCAGGTATGCGACTGTGAGACGTCAGCAGACATAATGAAAAGAATCAAGGCATGTTATGAACCAAAGACGTTGAATGCTTTACTGGAAGTTTTACATGAGTTTTTTGTTTATTCATGGAAATCAGACGATACAGTGGGTATATTTGTAGCAGGGCTGAAGGTTATCGCACGCAAAATTGAAGCCTCAGAAGATTTCGGAAATAGGTTTAATGAAAAACTATTAATAGCAAAAATTTTAGGCTGTTTACCGAAGGAGTTCGACAGTTTTGTTACGAGTTGGTCGCTTTTATCGGATGCGATGTCCTTGGAGCCTTTCTTGGAGAAACTTGCTAGTGCTGAAAGAGGTATTGTAGGACGATCAGATGATATATCGGATGAGGCATTCAAGTTGCGGTCTAAGTCTGTAAATGGTCAAGCAATGAAGACAGCTGAAAAGAAATTTAAAGGCAAGTGTCATAAATGTGGCAAAATGGGTCACCTGAAGCGAAACTGTAGATCAAAATCAGAGAAAGCGGAGAAATTGGAAAAATTAGATTCACGGAAAGGAACAAAAGACTCAGAAAATGTAGAAGCTGAGAAAGGATTGTCTGCATCATCTGCTTTTAAATTGAGAAATGAAGGATGTATCGTCGCAGACTCTGGTGCGAGCGTTCATCTTACAGGTAATATTGAATGGTTTTCATCACTTCGGAAGATTGCTGTGCCACTTACATTGAATATTGCCGATGGCAAAACATTGAAAGCAACTCATGTTGGTAATATCCAAATCGAGAAGTCGGTTAATGGCAGAGAATGGAAGAAACGAATGTGGGAATCCGTATATTACTGCGAAAATATGTGTAGTGAATCACTTTTCTCAACATTGTTTATGGAAGAAACGAAAGGTTATGAATTCTATCATGGAAATGGAATCATGCGACTAATGGATGGACCGAAGACGATACTAGGTGGCAAAAGAGTCAACAACCAGTACATACCTTTTATTCGTGTAGTGCCACCATCAGCTTCTGTAAAAGTTGCTCGATCAATCGAATTATGGCATCAGCGTCTTGGTCACATTAACGACAATGTAATAAGAGCAATGTCAAGAAATGATCTCGTTGACGGTCTTGAAGTAATTCTGAAGAAAAGAGACGGTTGTGATTCTTGTCATTTAGGAAAGCAAACAATCAGTTCACATCCCACGCGAGGAAGACGTGAATGTTTACCCGGTCAACGCTTTCATAGAGATGTGTATCATATTGGAGTTACATCGTGGAACAAGTGTAAGTACTTTTTGACACTAAAAGACGAAGCATCTGGTTATCGTAGAGTTTTCTTTATGAGATCAAAGGAAGAAGTATCGAGAATCCTACAAGAGTTCTTTCTAGAAGCAGAGAAGGAGACTGGAAGGAAAGCAATTTCGTTGAGAACAGACAATGGAACTGAATACATCAATGATAAGGTAAAGAATCTCCTCAAGGAACTAAACATTACACATGAATTATCGCCACCAAATGTAAAACAGTGCAACGGTATGGCTAAACGAGAAAATCGTACGTTATGTGATACGGCTCGGTCACTACTATTTAATACTGATATCTCGAAGGTGGATCGTCATCTGTTATGGACAGAAGCCATTGGAACAGCAGCATACCTGCGGAATCGTGTACCAAATCGAGGAATTAATACGACGACTCCGTATAGTGAGTGGTACGGCAAGAAACCTGATGTATCTCACCTGAGAGTGTTTGGAGCAAAAGCTTTTGTACGTATTCCCGATTCGATGAGACACAAGATGGATCCCAAGGCGAAAAAGACGATATTTGTTGGATATGATCGTTATACTGACAAAGTATATCGAGTCTTCGACCTCGAGAAGAAGATTGTAGAAAGAGCCGCAGATGTCACAATCGAGGATGAAACGGATATAACTGACGGAGTTCTTTTTCCTCTAGCACCTGAGGAACAGGAGGAGGAAAGTGAAGAATCCACTAATAATGAGTCTCAAGAAAACAGTACTACGACTAATGGAGAATCTGACGACGATTTTATGGATGCGGAAGAGGATGAAGTTCAAATTTTACCTGAGTCACCGAAGAAAAGAGGGCGACCACCAGGATCACAGTCTTATCGGAAACCAGCTGCCCCAACAGATCGAGTATTACGAGATAGGACGAATAAATCAGTCCGCATTGCTGCGATGAAAGTGTCATTGGACCCTGGTTCATATGAAGATGCAATTTCAAGAGATGATTCTGTTCTCTGGAAGCGAGCAATGGACGATGAAATGTCATCTCTAATTAAGAATCAAACGTGGGAACTTACAACCTTGCCAGATGGACATTCTGTAGTGTCATGTAGATGGGTATTCAAATCAAAGTTACAGCCGGATGGTACAATCAAACGATACAAGGCAAGGCTGGTCGCTCGAGGTTTCAGTCAAATTCAGGGTATAGACTTCTTCGAAACCTTCTCGCCCGTGGTACGTTATGAGTCGGTGAGAACAATGTTAGCTGTAGTTGCTAAACACAACATGGAATTGATGCAATTTGATGTGAAAACAGCTTTTCTGAACAATTCTCTTAAAGAAGACATCTATATGCAGCAACCAGAAGGGTATGAAGATGGATCCGATCGTGTCTGCCACTTGAAGAAAGGTCTTTATGGACTCAAACAATCACCCAGAAACTGGAACAGTAAATTCAACGATTTTGTTATCTCTCAAGGTCTTAGACAGTCAGAAGCTGATCCATGTGTCTTCGTAAAAGGTGCTTATACAGATGATTGGATAATCTTATCTTTATATATTGATGATGGACTAATAGCATGTAAACGAAAGGAAACATTAAATATTTTTATGTCTTCGCTGATTTCGGAGTTTGAAGTCACATGTCATGAACCAACGTGTTATGTCGGAATAGAAATAACTCGAAATCGACAAGAAAAGACGCTCTACATTAATCAACGAGGATACATCTCTCGAATGCTGCATCGTTTTGGTATGGAGGAATGCAAATCTGTGACATCTCCGATGGATATTTCTATACAATTGACTGAACCCGATGAAGAGGAGAGTAAGGAGAAACGTTTTCCTTATCGAGAAGCAGTCGGATGTTTAAATTACATTGCCACTATATCGAGACCCGATATTTCATATGCTGTAAATACGCTTGCTCGATTCTCAAACAACCCACAGGAACTTCATTGGAAGGCAGCAAAGCGTGTTATGAAATATCTCAAAAGCACGATTGATGTGTCTTTGTATTTTCATGGAAAGTCATCAAATGAGCTGATTGGATTTTGTGATTCTGACTATGCCGGTGAATTAAAAGAGAGAAGATCAACATCTGGATATGTATTCTTGCTACATGATGGACCAATTGCCTGGTCATCGAACTTACAGAGAATTACTGCTCTTTCATCATCAGAGGCAGAATATATGGCGATCTCAGAAGCACTAAAAGAAATTCTCTGGCTACGATCACTCGTTGAATCTTTCGGTTTGAAACAGATGAAACCAACCGAATTAAGAGTAGATAATCAAGCAGCTATAGCCATGTCGAAAAACCCAGAGTTCCATAAAAGAACCAAACATATCGGAGTTCGATTTCATCGCATCAGACAGGAACAGGAGGCCGGGAACGTTGATGTTATGTATGTGCCGTCGGATAAGCAAGTAGCAGACATGTTAACAAAGCCTCTACCCTGGTCTACAATATCACGATGTCTAACTCAAATAAAGATGACGTCGAAAACAAGAGGAGGTGTTGGAAATTTATGTGTTCCGCCGTAATCTAACTTCTCTGTGTTTTTTTGATAGATGGCATTGCCAGTCCGGGACTCCGCGCGCTTTCGTTACGCCGCGTCTGTCTGTTGTCGTTACCTGCTCTAATTGTTCGTCGTGTATATTAAGCCTTTTTCTTGTATCCATATATATAAAAGCTATAATATATTCATATCGTTTTACGTACCTCTTCGTTAAGAGTAATCTCACTCCAACAGTATCTAAATATATTTTCTAAAAACCGCAAATTAGTACATCGCAATAATCGCACTAGTATATTTTTTAAACCGCGTTTAAAACATTAACATATTTTAAATCATATGCATAGTTCTACTTTGTGCATCCGTTGAACTTTGTGACATAGTGCATATGTTGAGTTCATTTTAATTGTAAAATTATACTGATTATGCAATCTACACGGTTTCCGGTTATAACAATCTTATTTATTTTTATTCGTAATTCGACAATGGATAGAGATTCAGTCTAATCGAATCAGTAATTAATTTAAAAAAATATATATATATAATAATAATAATAATTCGCTATATCTCTTTCCGAATGACTTATCTTCTTGCTCTTCGAGATGTCTTGTCTGGTGTCCCTCGTTGGCTCTTTCACCTATTCCGGGGCCTCGAATTCCTTCTGTATTTTGTGAAGAAGACGATGCGAATTATGAAGAGGTTGACCTCACTTCCTGGGTATTCGCACGCTTCTCCTATTTTCTTCTTCTTTCCGAATGGACAGATCATTGGTATCGTCGATTCCTCGATGTGCTGTGCCAGGATCCTAGAATGAAAGAAGATGAGCAGAGACGACCCAAATAGCACACGGACATCTTTTGGATCTCCTAAGGATGTTCTGCACGGATATAGGAAATATCCTGAGGATATCTGTTTGTAATCCTCGTACATTCTGAGGATGTCCTGAGGAATAGTAAATGAGCACCTCACATAAAGCCTAGATATATCCTCAGGAGATTCTATTTCAAAGTCCTAAAGATATTTGCAGGATGTCCATAGGAAATCTTATAACTCTTGAAACGTCTACAATACACCCTAAATTAGTCCAGAATATATCGTTGAGGTGCTTTATATGCTATTTTCAGGATTAATTTAGATTATATCCAGCATATTTTTTCGCATATTTTATATCGCATTGCTTGATTTGGTAGTTTACATGCCGAATATATGTTTGTATATGCAACGCATATATAATTTTTTAAATTTCTTCTTAAATAATCCTGAAAACATATGCTGGATATAATCTAAATTAATCCTTCAAGTAGCATATATAGTACACCGAAAAAATTGTATTCTAAACTTGAGAATATGCCACTTATATCTTTAGAATATATTCTACTAAAATAGGCGCCAAGAGGATCCTCTTAAATTAAGAGGAAAATCTTCTAAGATATTCTTATTAAATATTCTTATTAGATATTCTTAACATACAGAGAAAAATGTTTCTTTGGATTTAATAAATTTTGCTAAAGTCAAATAAATTTAATTATTGGTCTAAAAGATTTTTTTCCGTCTAATTTCAAATAATCTGTTAAATGTTAATATTTAATTATTTTAAATGTTTAATATTCTGAATTCCAACAAGGAATCCAGAATATTAAATTATTTTAAATTCAGTTTGAAATTAAACTGATAAAACAGTGATGTCAGAAAGAGGATGCGGCTCAAATGCACACAATCAAAGAACCTATGTGTGAACAGCGTCCTCTTTTTCGCACCACTGCTAAGAGAAAAAAATATACTTTAGATCTTACGTTAATACAAATCCTTTATATACATTTTATGATAAATATTGAATACGAGAAAAGTTAAGAGTGGTGTCGCCGCGTAGCGGCAAGTGAAGAAATATGTGCCATTGCACTGCACGCATGTCGCACACGCGGAAATCGAGTTGCGGCGCAGAAATCGCAAATTAAGAATATATTCTTATTTATTAAGAATATTTATTAAGAGAACTTATAAAGTACACCAAAAAAATTGTATTCTTGAAATGTATACTTTATAAGTCCTCTTAATAAATATTCTTAATAAATAAGAATATATTCTTAATGAATAAGAATATATTCTTAATTTGCGACTTCTACGCCGCAACTCGATTTTCGTGTGCGCGACATGTTTCTTCATTTGCCGCTACACGGCGACACCACTCTTAATTTTTCTCGTATTCAATATTTATCATGAAATGTATATAAAGGACTTGTATTAACGTAAGATCTAAAGTATATTTTTTTCCCTTAGCAGTGGTGCGAAAGAGAGGATGCTACTCACACACAGGTTCTCTGTATGCATGTGAGCCTCATCCTCTTTCTGACATCACTGTTTATCAGTTTAATTTTAAGCTGAATTTAAAATAATTTATTTAATAATCTGGATTTTTTGTTGGGATTCAGAATATTAAACAGATTATTTGAAATTAGGCGGAAAAAAACTTTTAGACCAATAACTAAAATTTATTTGACTTCAACAAAATTTATTAAATCCAAAGAAATATTTTTCTCTGTGTATTAAGAATATCTCTTTAGAAGATTTTCCTCTTAACTTAAGAGGATCCTTTTGGCGCCTATTTTAGTGATATATATTCTAAAGATAAGTGGCATATTCTTAAGTTAAGAATACAATTTTTTCGGTGTATACATTTCAAGAATACAATTTTTCGGTGTATCAAATTGATACTATCAATCACATATTTTCTGAACTAATTTGGGATGTAATGAGGAACATAAAGATATCCTTAAAATATCTCTAATAGCCACGCAGGGCTACCTTAAGAGATCCAAAAAACATCCTGTGCTGTTTGGATTATGATCTTGAAGACGTTTTGTGCTGTCTTGTGCTGTCTAGATAAGAAACACAAAAGAATATCCTTAAAATATCTCTTACAGTTCCGCAGGACTCCCTTAAGAGATCCAAAAAATATCCTGAGCTGTTTGGCTTTATATCATATCCTGAATAAATCCCGCGTATATCCCGAGGATATTTAGAATATATTCAGGATTATCCTGAGGATATCTCGTGCTGTTTGGGGAGACTCTCACACCTCGATCATTTATAGATCGATAGGCATGCGCGTCGTATCAATATTCGCACACGTCAAATTGTGGGAAACTTTGTCTTTAAAGGCAGCAGTTCAAGTCTGATAATCACTTGTTACACGGTCAGGCTATTAAGATTATGAAGCTGTTATACAGGATGTCCTATTTTAAAAGTTCCATCCTCATAACTTTTCAGGATCAACGTTTGAAGGAAAACGACTCGGATAAAAGTTGTAGGGAACAAAGGAATCAATTGGTGTAAAGAAAACATACAGTTGTTTTAAAAAAAAAATATGGAATTGTTAATTGCAAATTACATATTTTTTCTTAAAAACAACTATGTTTTTTCTTTACACTAATTGATTCCTCTCATTATTTTGTATATAAAAGTATTAAGGTAAGATAATCGAAAAATGAATATTTTACTAGATATTTTATGGTTTATATAAAATTAAGAAATTATTTCAAGCCTCATAACTCGAAAAGTATTGAATGAAGAAATACTTTATTATAGTGTTTTGGAAAGCTCTCGAGATAAGCTACAAGAATAAGTAATAAAAAAATAGGAGTTCCCATTTAAAAAACGGAAGTTGACCTTCAAATGACCTTGAAAATGACCTTTAATGTCGAATCCAAGGTCACTATTAGATAGCCCCCTTTGTTCCCTACAACTTTTATCCGAGTTGTTTTTCTTCAAACGTTGATCCTGAAAAGTTATGAGGGTGAAACTTTTAAAATGGGACACCCTGTATATTGAATGGTTATCACACAGTTCATATCTGATTTAATAGTAAGATACGTTTTGTTCTATAATAAGAAGTAGCCGCTGTGATAGTCAGATTTTATAAAGTTGTTTTTATCAGAATTGCCGCGCGCTGCTAGTTTTATAAAAAAATGTTTTTTAATTTTTGAATGTGGTGAGTACAAATTCCTCTTGTTCTTTTCTGTATATATTCTTTTTCAATTTTTGAGTAAATTATTTTAAAGATTATTTCCATATGATAACTATAAATTTCATTCTCTGTCTTCCTAATTATACATATATAATTCTGAAATAAAATTCTAATATCTTTCTTCAGATTTATTAGAATTTGTAGAAAATGAATAATAATAAACGGTTTAATCCATATGTCAGCGTTGATGCGGAGCAAGAAATAGTTATTGCTGGACAATTTTCCAATTCTGATAATATGAAAGAATTTCAGGCTAATCTTTTCAATAAAATGGATCTTGGTTCGGAGGATCATCAACGCTGGACCAACTGTAATAATTTCTTTTTCAAATGTTTTTCTATCTCGGGAAAAAAGTTTACACAATAACATATAATAAATTAAATAAATTAAATAAATTAAAGTATATATGAAATATATGGATGTATGTTTTCATTTTTTGTAAATCTCCGTTTCTATGTATAAAAATGAAGAATAATTTAGAAAATAATTAAAATTTTTACATAAAAAATAAATAAAATTGAGGAAAAGAATTGAGGAAAAATGATCTATATACAGGGTGTCCCGAAACGTGATGTCCACACTGAAACTGTGTATTCTTTGTGTCATTCTAAATCAAAAAGTCTTAATACACATATGCCCTAAAGTCGATTGTTTCAAAGTTATAGCGAAAAAACAAAATTGCATAAAATAAGAACAATATTATTTATTAAAGATAATATTATTTATTGATAATTAAACAATAATTAAACGATAATTAAACAATAATTTACTTTATAAACTACTTTATAAATTGTTCAAAGTGACCACCATTTTGGTCCACACACACTTCTGCTCTTTGAATTATTGATGTTGCAGAACGCAAAAGAAGTTCCACATCGTTACGTATATTATTACAAGCGTCTGTTATTTTATTTAATAATTGCTGCCGATTGACTGGCTTATCCGCATAGACTAGAGATTTCATGTGCCCCCACAAAAAATAATCCAGAGGAGATAGATCGGAAGATCTTGCAGGCCAATTTATTGGACCTCCCCGGCCAATCCAGCGCTCAGGAAATTTTTCATTTAAATATCTCGTAACAATTCTGCTAAAGTGAGGTGGTGCTCCATCTTGTTGAAACCACATTTGTGTTCTGATGTTTAAAGGCAGATCTTCGAGAAGTTCGGGCAACTGTTCTTGTAATAATTGCAAGTATCGTTCAGCATTTAAATGATCTTCAATAATGATGGGCCCTATTAGACGATTACCGATTATACCGCACCAGATATTCACTGAAAATCGATTTTGAAAATGTGTTTCAATAATAGCATGAGGATTTTCTTCTCGTGGTGACCAAACGTGTGAGTTTCTATTATTTGTAATGCCGTCTCTCGTAAAACTTCGTCGGTAAATAAAATTTTTTTATGTATTTGCCGATTTCTTAAAAGCCAGTGACAAAAATCGACGCGTGCAGGATAATCATTTGGTTGAAGAGCTTGAACATTCATAAAATGAAATGGATATAAATCATAATCACGCAGTACTTTCCAAATTGTCGTTTTAGAGACGTTACTTTGCGCCGAAAGTCTTCTGATACTAATAGTAGGAGTTCTGTCCACCGTTGCTAGTATCGCATCCTCGACTTGACGATGTCGCCTTAATGGTCTCTCAAGATTTTTATTTGGGACCGTACCAGTAAATTTAATGCTTCGGTGGACATTGCTAAAAACTCTTCGATCTCGTACTCTGCGATTAGAAAACCGTCGGTGATATTCTGTTACTGCTGCACGTGCGTTACCATTACAGAAACTATAAATGAAATGAATATCGGCATATTCTTCATTGGAAAATGTACTCATGATTGGTAGGTAAGAGAAATTTCTAAGTTCTGTTTATGCGATGTTTTCACTTAAAACGACAGTCAATTTATTAATATTATCTTGTGTGGCAAGTGTGGAAAACAATGAATTATGTCGAGTATGAAGTTGCCGCATTCGCTTCAGCTCATGCGGCAACTTCATGCGCGACGTAGTTCGTTGTCTTCCGCACATGCCATACATACAATATTTTTTGTAATGCCTGTTATTTCCGCACTACTAGTGCGGTAAGGTAAATAGGTCATAAAGGTGCTTTTCTCCCATTAGTGCGAGAAATAACTACTTTTCCATTTTTTCGCTATAACTTTGAAACAAGCGACTTTAGGGCATATGTGTATTAAGACTTTTTGACTTAGAATGACACAAAGAATACACAGTTTCAGTGTAGACATCGCGGGACATCCTGTATAATTATATAAAAAGAAAAAATTGATTATATGTGGGAACTTCCTTTTTATTTTTTCAAATCTCATTTTTTCTAAAAGAGAAACAATGAAAAAATTATTCTTTTAATTATTCATCGATTATTATTTTTTCTTTACGTATAGACAGAGATTATGCAAGAGTAAGAAAACATATACAGAGTGTCCCGGACCACCAGTACACCCCTTTTAAAATGAAAATACATGGCTTTTATCAAAAATCGCGAACAATTTTTAAGTAAATCGGGTACGCTCTATCAAATGGTAATATTTTCAACTTTCGATTCCGACCGGAAATACGCCATCCGGATCGGAAGTTGAATTTTTTTTAGGGGAACATGGTACTTTTTATTACAGATTTGTACGTGAAAAAATAAGAAACTTTTGTATCAAACGTTTTTTTCTGAAAGTGCCTCTGTCAATCTTAAAATTGACCTTGAAGGTAACTGTGATAAAACTTTCAAGGTCAATTTTAAGATTGACAGAGGCACTTTCAGAAAAAACGTTTGATACAAAAGTTTCTTATTTTTTCACATACAAATCTGTAATAAAAAGTACCATGTTCCCCTAAAAAAATTTAACCCGATCCGGATAGTGTATTTTCGGTCGGAATTAAAAGTTGAGAATATCACCATTTGATAGAGCGTACCCGATTTACTTAAAAATTGTTAGCTGTTTTTGATAAAAGCCATTTATTTTCACTTTAAAAGGGGTGTACGGGTGGTCTGGGACATCCTGTATATATATATATATATATATATATATATATATATAGGGTGTTCGGAAATTCAATCGACAAATTTTCAGAGATTGTCGGGGGCACCAAGAAGAATCATTTTTTGCAAATAAACCTGGGGTCGGAAACGTGTCATTACATCGCTACGGCATACGGAGTGTTCGAAAGAGTCGGGACCTCGAAATATCACAAAAAATAGGTTTTACAAAAAATTGTTTCAAACAAAAGTTGTAGGGTGTAACCCTTCACTTTTTATTGCATATTCTTGTAGCCCTTCAAAAATTCAAGGTGGCCTTGTCGTGACCTTGGCGACGCCATCCAAGGTCAAACACATGGCGCCAGTAAATAGACCTTTTTACACCCTACAACTTTTGTTTAAAACAATTTTTTGTAAAACTTCTATTTTTTGTGATATTTCGAAGTCCCGACTGTTTCGAACACTCCGTATGCCGTAGCGATGTAATGACACGTTTCCGACTCCAGGTTTATTTGCAAAAAATGATTTTTATGGTGCCCCCGACAATCTCTAAAAATTTGTCGATTGAATTTCCGAACACCCTGTATATACATATGTATATTGCGACGTAATTATTTTTACGGGATCCTCGAGGTGTTAGAGAGGAGATGAAAGGGAGCAAAAACGTCGTCAAAAACACAAGTACGAAGTGAGATACTCGCGCTCAGAGGAACAGTGATGGAGGGTATTCTGTGCGAGCCGCGGCGAAGCAAAGGCCGTATCGAAATATCGAAATTGGGCGCCAGGTACGGTCTTTCACGTATCAGTTCACTAAACGCCAAAATAACGCGAAAAACGCTTGCCTTATTCGCCACGGGCCGACTAGCTCGCCTAACGGTAGAGGAGCAGGGTCTATGGAAAAGGGTGTTATAATTATTCTATACGAGGTTTCAAAGAAATTCACGAATTCGACAAACACGACAGAATTTAACGATCACGAAAAGCTAACACTCAAATAAATTACGCGGACTTAGTATAGAAAAATATAGCAAATTTATTCAAAAAGAAAATAAAATAAAAGAAATAACAAATTAAAGAAAAATAAAAGTAACATAAATTAGAATATTTAACGAAATATAACAAATAATAAGTCGAGTGGTGATCATAATCAATACGATAATCTATTGAAATTCGCCAAACGTGAATCAGATGGATCAAATATTCACGCGAAATCGAAAATCTAAGAAAGCGCTAAGACATTCCTTGTATTTCTTCTAGCACGTTTTTATGGCCAGACTTCGCGAGGCCGAACGGCGCATCAAAAAACGTAACGATAATTCGACAGTCAAATCGTCGTCTTACTTTACGGGACCTTTCCCGCAAATGCACTTTTGCTCGCTCTAATTTTTAATCTCGATACTCGAATCGACAGCAATCAGTTCGAAAGAATGCCTAATGATCAAGAGAGAATAATTAATTAATTTGCGAAAACGATAGACCTCGCTTGCGACGAGCATGGTTATTACGATCGACTATCGATAGCCATCGGACGCCGATTACACCGCTCTTACTTCCCTTTTCGGCGTAACGCTCCTAACATACGCGAATCTTTCAGATTTCGGCAATCTCGCAATTTGTCGTAATTTATTACGCACCGCGACACACTCGCATACACGACAATTACCAACGAAATAGGCGCGAATAATACAATACAATGGGCGCGACAATGACGGAAAAATACTCGCAAATTCACGATAACGCAATACTCACACACACACGCTGATTACCACACAAAAATCGCACGAAGATCGATTGCGGGGATGTCTTACGCGACTTCGACAACTCTTTACGACAGCACATATTGCGAACGCATTCCTCGCGATTTACCGCGCACGTGGTCGATATACGAGAACCGGTCACTACGCGTTTCGCGCCCTTAATCCCGGAGAGAGACGAACGATTCCCTATCAGTTACGACCTACGTTATGATCGTCCTCGACGCCTCGGTCGCTTGTCTCCGGTCGCCCGAAACTCACGAAAATCGAAAGCTCAGGGCAAAGCCCTCGCGAAAATGAAACACCAAATGGCGACGGCGACAGAACGGCCGGGTAGCGGACGCGATCGCGTACGTGGCTCACAAATTATGGATGGGCAATCTCATCGATACTCGCTCCTGCTGGCAGGGGATGATCCTCGGCTCCATCTTCTCTATGTGACTTCTGCAGCGATACTTCTACCAACGACCACACACACAAAAAATAGCGACTATATTCGACAAGCGCCCGCGCCAGAGTCTCCCTGGATCTCACGATCCAAGGTCGATAATGGAGTCAATCCTGCGCGCAGGGGTGCGCGGATGCGCAGCCAATCGCGCCGTTACACAAAGGATTTCGTGGCGCCTCGCGCCGTATCGGGGATCGTAATGGCCCTGATAATTTAAATCTTCCAAATTTGTGACGCTCCTTTTATCGATAGTCTTCTCCAGCCGATCGTTCGTCTTCCGTCCTCGAAGGGTAGCGTCAACCGGGCCCTGTAATCCCGGACCCAGACAGCCGTTTTTAGAGATGTTATTTCTCCCATAGTTGGGACGAATGACACCCGTGACTCTGCGCTGTCCTGACTCGAAGATCCTTGGGCGTTATCGCAGCGTTGGCAATTACTGGGATTGAGACGCTGATTTATTTGGCGAAGGATTCCTCCTTGTCCTCTTCTCGATATGCTTCGACGGGTTGCCCAATCACAAAATGATATACAAAAAAAAATAATAATTAAGGACGCGAAATAACAATTATCGCTCGTCTCCGGAGATCTCGATACGGCTCTCGCAATCTTTATCTGGCGCGGCCGCTCGGCTCGCGCCCCGTTAAGATTTTCGGGGCGGATGGACGCACGTCGGGACGGCAACGTCACAATATATATAAGTATATTTTATATATAATTTTATATAATTATATGTATATGTAAACTTTTTTCCTGGGTAAGAATATCATTATTCTTTATATTTAAAAAGATAATACTTATATCTCGTAAAACATATATTAATCATACTCAGGAATTTACAATATCTAAATGCGGTTTACTTATAAATATAAACATTAAAATTGACAATTAATATTCTATGTGCAATTTACTTACATAAATCATTTTTATTATAACATGTTCGCAAGTTTCTTGCATTTGATGTTATAATAAAAAATAATCGCAGTCATCTATTCTTAAAATTATCTTGCCTATCTTTAAGAGAATGCAGTTCTTATTTATGATTTAAATATATGTTATTTTCATACAAATCGTTTTAAATTTTGACAGATATCTATGAAATGCCTCCTCGAATAGGAACAATCAACAATATAGAAAAATTTGATGCAGAATTTTTTAATATATCGGTCGCAGAAGCTCATACGCTTGATCCTGGAGTTAGAATATTGTTCGAAAATACCTATGCAGCAATTATTGACGCAGGTGTTAACCTCGCAGAATTGCAGGGAACAAGGACGAAAGTTGTCATAGCAATGTCAACTTGTGATACATTTCTCGACATAACATTCGAAAAGACTCATGTTTGTTAATAATTTTACTATACCAGACTCATCTATGTCAATAATTTAACTAAATTCAAAATCGATAAGAAAAACATGCACTTTTAAAACTGTATGAACATATTAATACATACAAGATATTGTAAAAAAAATATTTTTAATATAAAAACTATCGTAATTAGGTTGCTGGATTACCCTTATACTTGGTTACAGTAAAAATATGTTGGCAAATAGAATTTCTAACTGGCTCAATGTTACTAGACCATCGTATAACATCGATACTGCATGTAGCTTGACCCATTTCGCTATGGTGGAAGCTTACAATTTGATTCGATCTGGAATTTGCGACGCGGCTATTGTCGCTAATATCAATTTGTGCATTCATCCTTTCGTGACTTACCAGTTTTATCGTTTGGGTATGTGAAAAATAATATTATGTTCAAAGATGTTGTATTCGAGATTGTTAAATGGTATAACTTATTTATCGATGCATTAATTAACACAATATTTGATCTAATAGTTTCTTTTTTCAAAATATATCAATATAACTGATTCGCCTACTTAATATATATCAAAGTTTTCAAATATTTTAAATATTTTACATATTTCTCAAAATTTTCGCCAAACTATAAATTATTCGCTTATTTTACATATTTATCAAATTTTTCAAATATTTGATATATTAATTAAGAAACCGAGAATAAAAAATTAAATTACATTTTTTATATTCAAGCGAAATAAATTATTGATATTATTTTAGGAATTTTATCCGGCGATGGCTACTGTAAACCTTACGATAAAGAAGGTGCCGATTACATGCGTAGTGATGCGGCTGCAGTAGTGTATCTGCAAAAAGCAAAGGATGCAAGAAGAATCTATGCGACTTTTGTTTATGATAAAACCAATTGCGATGGTTTTAAAGAAGAAGGAATTACTTTTCCATCATTAGATAAACAAAAAATGTTATTGGAAGAATTTTACAAAGAATATAACGTTTCGCCTCTTGAGCTATCTTACCTAGAAGCTCATGCAACTGGCACTCTAGGCGGTGATCGCATGGAGCTTCAAGCAATCGACGAAACTTTATGCTCTCTCCACAGGATATGCGTCGATGCCGTTGCTACGAATGGATTCTGTCGCTCGTTGATCAAATGGGCGTATAGACACGTCCGACCTCCTCCCACATAAATCCCTATCTTTTCTGGATCCTTATCTTTACATGACTTTATTAGGATATATTTAATGCTCATGTTTCTTTTCTATGTATATATATATATATATATGCAAATTATCTTAAAATCATCGGTTGTTCGCTAATTATCCTCTTCCTCTTCTTTTCCTTCGATTATTGCTCGAAAAGAATTTTTATTTAAATTTTTACTTATAAGAAAACTAAATATTTTCAATATTATTTATAATTTATTAATATTAATTACTTACCGTAATGTATGATATAAGTAATACATATGTACATAAGAAACGACAAAATAAAATTAAGTATATCTATATTATAGCCTCTGTATTTTCATATTAAAATTTTTTATTCTATTATATTCTAGAACACATTTAAAATATCATTATGAGCAAACTGCAGCTTTATTGCATAAATTTAATATTTATATATGATATATGTATATAATATATATATATATATATATATATATATATATATATATATATATATAAATGAATAATAGTATTATTAGAGAAGTATTTTATTATATTTTATTTCTTATATTTTACTAAAAAGAATAGAAATAAATTACAATTTTTAATAAGTATTATTGTTTTAGCTTATATTATATTGGTAAAACAATTAATTCTTTGCTATAATAAAGATTGTTAATAAATCAAATTTTATTTAGTAAAGCAGCAAAAACCTATGTTACACAAATATACATTATTGGAAATTTAAAGCCATAATTTGGATTGAATTAATTAAAAAGTCTTCTTTGCTATACCAAAATCTGCTATATAATATTATCCTATTTTCAGTTATAATGATTAATTTTATAGAGCTTTGTAACTTGGTAACTGTAACACAGAAGATTAGTTGTCCATGTGTCACGGCTGTAGATTTGTTGAGCTATCAAAATTTTTAGCTATTTCAGCAAATTTCTTTTCCATGTATTTTTTCTTATATTATACTACATAGCAAAAAAATTAAATGGCATGCGTTTTGTAATATTCTAGTATATATAAAAAATATATGTAAGATATAAATTTATATTTTATATTGATCATTTTTCATACTTGTTTGAACAAAAAGTGCGCCTTTCATCCGAATAATAGAACACACTTAAAATGTAATAAGTATAAAATAATATTACAATTGTACTGTGGTATTTATTTTGATCTAATTAAATATTCACAATTCTCCGATAATGTTCCTATGAACTTTGAATTTACGCATAATATATTGATTTAAATATAAAATGTATAATTTATATTGCATAATTCTATCTTGAAAAATGAAAAGGGCAAACGCTATTAAGGTCAGTACGTATAATGTATATATGTGGTGTCTGGTAATAATCATAGCACGTTTCGTCTGTAGATAGAATAGTTTTGGACAGAACAGGAATAATTTCCGTACGATTAAACACTGGGATTAATAATCAAACAATCAATACTCAATTAAATTTAATATGTATTAATATGTAATAATTATAATAATAATTAAATTTAATATGTAATAATTGAAACGACAGTTTCAAATAAAACAACAAAAAGAGAGCTTATTAAACTAAGGCTTATAATGTCGGTAAAGGAATTAACTTTTTTATGCATCTTTTATATATGCTATTTGCTGTCTTGACTGTAACTACTCGTACTATCCCATCATCGCCAGGATGGGTAGTTATTACTATCAGTAATCCAATGCAACGGAGGCGTATTATCCTCCTTGAATATAACAAGGTCTTCTGGAAATTCACTTGGCACGCTGTTGTAATTCATTTAAATACTCTTTGCTCCAACGCTTCCAAAAATGTTGCTTTATCTTTTGAATATGTTGCTAAGTAGAGAGATGATTTGAAGATGTATTTGTAAAATCATATTCTGGAATGGATAATAAAGATGCATGATCAAATAATGCGCGGGTGTTAAAACAATTGAATCATTTGGATCTGATGACATTGGAGTAAGAGGCCTTGAATTTAAAATTGCTTCTATTTCTATTACGAAGATATTGAATTATTCAAAGGTGAAGAGAGCATCTCCAACAGTTCGTCGCATATGATGCTTAAAGTCTTTCACTGCAGACTCCCAAATACCTCCAAAATGAGGTGCTCGAGGAGGAATGAAAGACCAATGTATCCCTTCATTTGCTAGATAACAAGCGATGGATTGTTGATTTTCTTCTTCCTTTAGAAACTGATACACTTCTTTTAAATGATTACTCGCGCCTACCAAATTAATGCCATTATCTGACTGAATAATCTGAGCCTTGCCACGACGTGCAAATAATCGCTTCAAACTAGCTATAATATAAACGCTTCAGAAGCCAAATCGCTTACAATTTCTAAATGTACAGCCCTAAGTAACTAGACATATAAATACAGCTACGTAAATCTTAATTTTATTGCGATTGCGAAGTTTCTTTTCTTTAATCCAGAACGGACCGTAAAAATCAACGTCTATATTTTTAAACGGTCTCGAGCATACAAGCCTAGTTTCTGGTAAATTACCCATTTGATACTCAGATGTCGAGGGCTTCCATTTTATTTCGATGCTGGATATTAAATTAAGCGGCCAAGAATCCTCTTCATTAGATAACCACATCGGACTGCTCAACCATGAGATGGAAGATGGAGATGGAAATGTTAATGAATTCATAAGAAAATTGTTTTTTTGATAACGCATCCGCAGGATTATCTTGAGAAGTTACATGTCTCCAATTTCCATGTTCAGTATCCTTTTGTATTTGTGACACACGATTTGCGACAAATGTTTTCAATTTATGCGGTGATGTTTGAATCCAATAAAGTACGATGGTTGAATCGGACCAAAAAATTGCTTCATCCAAATTAATTCGAAGAGATTTCCTAATAGTTTTATAGAGTCTTCCAAGAAGAACTGCTGCGCATAATTCAAGACGAGGCAACGACAATTTCTTGAGCGGAGCTACGCGAGTTTTCGAGCAAACCAGACTAATTGTATGAACACCAGTGATAGTCGTAGATCGCAGATATATTAAAGCTCCGTATGCGTCTTCGCTAGCGTCACAAAAGCTATGCAATTGGATTTTTACAGCACTATTCCCGATAATCTGACGTGGAAACGTACAGTTGCTTAAAAGCTCGATTTGTTTCTTGTACTTATTCCAAGAAGTAGCAATATCTATCGGCACTGACTCATCCCAATTTAACTTAATCTCCCACAGTTTCTGCAGCATGATTTTTGCTTTTACTATTGTTGGACCTAAAAGTCCAAGAAGATTAAAAAGTGAAGCGATTTGAGATAACATGGTTCTTTTGGTTATTCGCTGATGTTAACCAAACGACTTCATAATGTGTATTAGTTTATCGCCATGAGGTTGCCAATGGATGTCTAGAGTTTTTTGCACTTCAGATTCGTTTAAACAGATGTGTGGATTATTGGATTTTTCCAATAATGGTTCCAGAAGACTTGATTCGTTTGAACACCATCAAATGAAATCCACCAACTGCCAACAATGCGATAAGTTCGTCTCGTAATATTTCCGCTTTTCGTATGGTCGATGCGCCAGTAAGCAGATCATCAACGTCCTTTTGTATAACCTTGCTGGCTAGTGGAAATTGTTTCTGCTCGTCCATAGCCAGTTGCTGCAACGTTCTGATAGCGAGAATGGAGCTGGAACAGTTCCATAAGTCCTTTTGTATAACCTTGCTGGCTAGTGGAAATTGTTTCTGCTCGTCCATAGCCAGTTGCTGCAACGTTCTGATAGCGAGAATGGAGCTGGAACAGTTCCATAAGTAAGCGTATTTAATTGGAATATTTTGATTGATTCATTTGGAGTTACGCCATAGTATTTTCTGATATTTCACATCGTCGGGATGAACACGAATTTGCCTATACATTTTTTCAATGTCGGCGCTCAATACATACTGATGAGTCCGAAATCTTGTAATTATTGAAAATAAATCCTCTTGAATCGTTGGTCCAGCAAGGAGCACATTATTTAATGATATACTGGTGGTAGTCTTCGAAAAAGCGTCAAAGACAACTCGTATTTTAGTTGTATGACTATCGCGCTTGAACATCGGATGATGAGGAATGAAATATCCAACTTCAACAACGTTATGATTAGAAATTTCAGTCATATAACCCAGGTCTTCATATTTCTTAAGAATACTTGAATACTCTTGGTACACTTGAGGATCTCGCATTAATCGCCGTTTTAGTGAATACAATTTTTTCAATGCTATTTGATATGACTCTCCAAGATTATGCCTTTTTTCATTAAATGGAAATCTAACTATGTAACGACCGTTTGTATCCCTAGAAACCGTTTGAGTAAAGTGCAATTTGCACGCCTTTTTGCTATTAGAATGACGCTTAACGCTCGCTATTTCTTCAATCTCCCAGAATTTTGCTAATTGAACATTAAGCGAATCTACCGATATGTTACACGCGATTCGAGCAGGAGTACCTTGACTACATACTGCTCCTGAGACTATCCAACCAAGCCTTATTTTTTGCAATATTAAAGTCGAATTAAGCTTATCTGACCAACGCATAGCAATTGATAAAAGAGTTGAGCTCCAATGAGATCAACCTCGGAGGGCTTGCCAAACTCAGGATCTGCTAAAGTGATATTCCGTGGAATGTTTAAATCTTGACAATTAATTGCTGTGTGGAAGAGTCTCTATGATTCTAGAAACTACCAAAAAGGTAAATCGGCTGTAAAGGAACCATTTTTTGATTTGATAGTCGTTACAATAGAATATTTAACATACGTTAAATTTTGATTGAAACCCGAAACTGGAACGTTGACTTCCTTCTTTTTGAGATTTAAAAGATTACACAATCGTTCAATAATAAAATTAGACTGAGATCCATTATCTAATAACACTCTGCATTCTACGGGTTTTCCACGATTATTTAAAACAAATATTACTGCTGTGGATAAAAGAACTTGAGGCCTAACAAAGCTTGAAGACTCGCAATTGGATTAGCATTCACGACACTGGAATTACTTGCTTGTTGACTTGCCAATTCATTTTCAAAATGCAATAAAGTATGATATTTATGCTTACATTTTTTACATGTGCTTGATTTACAATCACTTACTAGATGATTGGCTCTTAAACAATTGTAGCAGAGGCCCAGGGACCTCACCATGGCAGATTTGGCATCACGATCAAGTTTGAGAAAACTTTCGCAATGAAATATATTATGATTCTGTTTGCAAACGGCGCATTCGAGTTTAGCATGAGTGCTCACAAAAGTTTGCTATTTATTTTTATTCGTATTAGATCGTGAGTTATTTATCTTAGATTGATTTTTAAATTGATTGGATTGATTTGAATCATCTCGAATTACACTCTTTAATACATGACAGCGATTTTTTAGAAACTTCCAAAATTCATCAATGGATGGAATATCCGTACCATCAAGGGAGCGTTCCCATTCTTTATGAGTAAATCGATTTAGTTTAGATGTTATTAAATGCAGCAATAAGGCATCTCAGTGGTCCGTGGGTTGATCAAGCGCGTGTAATGCTCTCGTGTGTTTTAACGCGGCGTCAATGAGAAATCGTAACTGTAATGGGGATTCTTTAGAGATTACCTGCAGATCAAAAAGTGCGCGAATGTGACTTTGAACTATTATTCACCTATTGTCGTAACGCTCTACTAATAAAGCGCAAACTACTTCATAATTTTGCGATGTCATTTCCAATGCTTGAATCAGCTGTGCAGCTTCGTCTGTTAATGACGATCTCAAATATTGCAGTTTCTGCACAGGTGTAAGATTTACGTTTTCATGAACGATAGATTTAAAATTATCATAGAAACTCAACCACACCTCGTATTTTCCGTCGACAGTAGGTAAATTAATTGTAGGAAGCTTTATATTCGTTTTTACGCTTTGTACGACAGGCTGGTTTTGGACAGTCTCAAGATTACCGTTAGCAGCGGGGATCCTAAGAAATGCCAGCAGACGCTGGGCGCGGGCGGTTAATTCAAAGAAAGCCTCCTCGAATTACGCTCTTTCGTTATCGTCATTTGACTCCACTCCATGCTCGCCTTCGTTCACATTCAATAATTCAAGGTTGGATTGTACTTGGTCGAAACTATCCCACGTGTAGACCTAATTTTTTCAAGACGCTCGATTAATTGTTGTTCGTCTGGATGCTCACTACATTTTTCTAAATATCCTCTGAAACGAGTTAGCTGCGATTTTATTGTATTTATAGCACGCTTTTGTACTAGCATTCGAATTTCGTCATTCATTATGATTAACAAATGAATAAGGCAAGAAATATTTAACGAGTATTATTACAGATTTATAAGACTTACGCAATAAGTATTTTTAGATTATTTATCTATGATTACGCTTAAATCGTCTTAGTATCGTTGTATTGCTGTGAACGTTGTCCCTTTGTTCTCTTGTGTCGTAAATAGATGATCCGTGTCTTTCATTCACACATTGAACTTCGCACAAACATAAAGGGCAAATGTTAAACAATGTCTTTGTGTAATCTTCGATGATGTTTCATGCGATGTAGAGAATTTGTAAATTATCCGGCTCGATGGACCAATTTTATGGTTGTTAAATCTTCGTTCGACGTGCCCCGAAAAAATCGTAGTTTATACACGTGAAAAAGATTTACCCAAGTGGCAAAAGTTTTACGTTTTGGACCACTTATTTTTGCGTTTTCTTCTAAGGAACATAGGTAAAAATAGTGAATTGAGTCGCACTTCAATAATTAGCTTTATTCAAAGACTTGGCTAACACGCGACTGACTGCTTTTTCTTTTCGACCGCACGACGGGGCCACTTAGACTCCCCAAAAGGGATGACTGGGCCATTCTGACCTCCAAAAGGGCATGCGTTGTAGATACAATACAGTGAAAAGAAACAGATCTCATAAAATACATAATGAAAAAAACAGACCTCGGAGCGTATATTAGCTGGGCATTAACATATTGCGTTTAGGAAATGCGTAACATCTTTTGGATTATCTCTTCTCGTCGCGTATCTATTCTCGCGTGGATTTTTGTTAATTAATTTCTCATTAATTATTTTTGTATGAAAATCGCGTAAAACAGCAGAGAATTTCCTTATTTAAAAAATTAAAAAGAAAATGGAATAAGAAAACCAACGCGCGGTAGTTGGAGCATAGAGAAGCAACAACACTTCTTTCTTTTTTCAATATTAGTTTATTAAAAAACTCATATTACAACAACAAAAAGCGAACGTTTCGGATTGTTGTAATATGAGTTTTTTAATAAACTAATATTGAAAAAAGAAAGAAGTGTTGTTGCTTCTCTGCGCTCCAACTACCGCGCGTTGGTTCTTTTGCCATTTTCTTTGTAATATTTTATATTATTCATTTTTCACGCCAGTGTGAACAAAATGTGCGCCTTTCATTAATCCAAATAATAGAACACACGTAAAATGTAATAAGTATAAAATAATATTACAATGTAACAAATGTATAAAATAATATTACAATTGTACTGTTGTATTTACTTTGATCTAATTAAATATTCACAATTCTCCGATAATGTTCCTATGGACTTTGAATTTACGTATAATATATTGATTTAAATATGAAATGTATAATTTATATTGCATAATTCTACTTTGAAAACTGAAATGGACAAATGCTGTTAAGATCAATACGTATAATGTATATATGTGGTGCCTGGTAATAACCTAATCACGTCTCATCTGCAGGTAGAGTAGTTTTGGATTGAACAAGAATAGTTTCCGTACGATTAAACATTGGGATTAATAATCAAACAATCAATACTCAATTAATAATAAAAATTTAATTATGTATTGCGCTTAGCAATTGCGTAACATCTCTTGGAATATTTCTTTCGCGTGGATTTTTGAAAATTAATTTCTCATTAATTATTTTTGTATGAAAATGGCACGAAACACGGTAGAGAGCTTCCTTATTTGATTTGATCCACTCTATCTGCATGGAAAGATGATATGATTATTATCAGATATGTATGTGTACAAATAGATCTATCTTTTGCATTAAATGCTTTCAAGTTTTTATATTTTTATTCGAAAATAATAAAAAAGAATGAATAAATTTAATTTTTCAAATTTTTTTCTTAAAAATAATAAAAAGAATAAAATTTAAAAAATATCCTTTTGAAGCTATACAGCTACTAGAAAAACTAAATGTGTAATAAAATTTTTATCAAAAATATTATTTAAATAATAATTCAATATTTTAATGTAGAAAATTAATTTTGACTGCTGCGAATTTCAAAAGGGTGTTTTACTTTTTAAAATCAATTTTTAAAATTCTATTATTATTTGTAGATATGTTTATATATTTTTTGATACTGTACATTTTACAACTATACATATAAATTTAAATAAAAAATTTATCTCGCATTTGAATATATTTTTTAAAATCCGCAAATTAGTCGCAATAATCGCACAAGTATGTTTTTTAAACCGCGTTTAAAACACTAACGTATTTGAAACCATATGCATAGTTCTACTTTCTGCATCCGTTGAACTTTGTGACATAATGCACGTATTGAGTTCATTTTAATTGTAAAATTACACTGATTATTCTACTTTGTGCATCCGTTCTACTTTGTGCATCCGTTGAACTTTGTGACATAATGCACGTGATGAGTTTATTTTAATTGTAAAATTACACTGATTATACAATCTACACATTTTCCGGTCAAATTATTAGTATTTTGAAACTTATATATTGAATTGTTATCACACAGGTTATACATTCATATCTACTTTGTGCATCCGTTCTACTTTGTGCATCCGTTCTACTTTGTGCATCCGTTGAACTTTGTGACATAATGCACGTGTTGAGTTCATTTTAATTGTAAAATTATACTGATTATACAATCTACACATTTTCCGGTCAAATTATTAGTATTTTGAAACTTATATATTGAATTGTTATCACACAGGTTATACATTCATATCTACTTTGTGCATCCGTTCTATTTTGTGCATCCGTTCTACTTTGTGCATCCGTTCTACTTTGTGCATCTGTTGAACTTTGTGACATAATGCACGTGATGAGTTCATTTTAATTGTAAAATTACACTGATTATACAATCTACACATTTTTCGGTCAAATTATTAGTATTTTGAAACTTATATATTGAATTGTTATCACACAGGTTATACATTCATATCTGATTTAATAGTAAGACACGTTTTGCTCTATGATATGAAGTAGCCATTGTGATAGTCAGTTTTATAAAGTTGTGTTTTTATTAGAATCGAAAAAACTTTTTTAAATTTTTGAATGTGGTGAGTACAAATTCTTCTTGCTCTTTACTGCATATATTCTTTTTCAATTTTTGAGTAAATTATTTCAAACATTATTTCCATATGACAATTATAAAATTCATTCTCTGTCTTCCTAATTATACATTTATAATTCTGAAATGAAAGTCTAATATCTTTTTTCAGATTTATTAGAATTTGTAGAAAATGAATAATAGTAAACGGTTCAATCCATATGTCAGCGTTGATGCGGAGGAAGAAATAGTTATCTCTGGTATCGCTGGACGATTTCCTAATTCTGATAATATGGAAGAATTTCAGAACAATCTTTTCAATAAAATGGATCTTGGTTCGAAGGATCATCAACGCTGGACCAACTGTAATAATATTTTTTCTCTAATTTTTTTTTCTATCTCGGGAAAAAGTCTTCACTATAATATATAATAAATAAAAATATGAAATAAATTAAAGTACACTCGTCAACAAAATTATCACATAGGTAATTTCATGTCAAATTTTCGCATAACTTCAAATAAGTATAACTCCGTCAAAAATCGGTCGTATTTGAAAAATTTTTCTTTCATTCGCTTAAAGCCTCTATTTTGAAAATCATTTGTCAGATTTAGAATTTATCCTCCCCCCTCTCTTGTCATCTCCATAAAAGTAAGGACGTGTTACGTCTTCAAAAAATTGCATACTTTGACGCATTCCACGGGGTGGAATAAATTTTTTTAGCAAATTTCATGATAATCGTAAAATATGGACTTTTATGTGTGAATTAAAAAAAAAAAATTTTTTGTGCTATTTTTTTCGCGGAGTTACGACATATCAAAGTTACCTATACATTTTTGTTAATTTACCGTCAGCATTACCCAATGCGCACCACGAGGAGATTACTGGTCGGATTTGGCGCATCGTGTGTGTGTGTGTGTGTGTGTGTGTGTGTGTGTGTGTGTGTGTGTGTGAGACAGCAGAGATAAGGAGCAACACACACACACACATAGACAAACACACACAGACACACAGCAGAGAGAGTTTGAAGTCAAAAAATGCTACGGGAGTGACGAACCGTAGGGTCCTTATCTCTGCTGTCACACACACACACACACACACTCTCTCTCTCTCTCTCTCTCTCTCTCTCTCTCTCTCTCTCTCTCTCTCTCTCTCTCTCTCTCTCTCTCTCTCTCCCTCACACATACTCACACACTCACACACACACACTCACACACGATGCGCCAAATCCGACCAGCAACCTCCTCGTGATGCACATCGGGTAATGCTAATGCTGGCGGTAAATTAACAAAAATGTATAGGTAACTTTGATATGTCGTAACTCCGCGAAAAAAAATCGTACAAAAAAATTTTTTTTAATTCACACATAAAAGTCCATATTTTATGATGATTATCATGAAATTTGCGAAAAAAATTTATTCCACCCCGTCGAATGCGTCAAAGTATGCAATTTTTTGGAGACGTAACACGTCCTTACTTTTTGAAGAGATGACGAGAGGGGGGGAGGATAAATTCTAAATCTGACAAATGATTTTCAAAATAGAGGCTTTAAGCTTGAGAATGAAAAAAAGTTTTTCAAGTACGACCATTTTTGACGGAGTTATACTTATTTGAAGTTATGCGAAAATTTGACATGAAATTACCTATGCGATAATTTTGTTGACGAGTGTATATAAAATATATCGATCTATGTTTTTATGTTCATGTATATCTCTATTTCTACATACAAAAATGAAGAATAATTTAGATAATAATTAAAATTTTTACATAAAAAATAAACAAAATTAAAAGAATTGAGGAAAAATGATCTATATATTGTTGCGTCTGCGACGACGACCTCGATATATCGAACACACGCGGCACAACTCTCGGCACACGCTTCCACTCGCGCACTCGTACTCTCGAAATAATGACACGGTTTTTTAGAACACAAGAACTTTAATAAGCAAGACAGAACACAGACAATAACTCAGAATAATAATACAACGGCTCGTATATAGAGACGCGACCGCTCAGCTTGATAGCTGGCTCCAGACTCAATGATAGTTGTTGTTTAAAACAAACGTCTTGACAACGCGCGCGGAGACGATTTCTTCCGTCGACGAACTTCCCGCCGACAGAATAACGGGTGGCGAATACATCCGCAGGGACGGGACGCGGGGGCGCAACACTGCCCCCCGTCTTCCAAGATTGTCGTCCCGACAATCCCAAACTGCCCTTCCAGGATCTTGAGTCTTCTTGCTCTAATTCGGCTCTCGCCAGAAGTACCAAGCGACTCACTGCAGATCCAAGGCATGTCAAGAGGCACTCCAGAGAATTAGCCGTGTCTTCCTGCTCTAACTTGAGCTGCTGCTGCAGGGTACCGAGCGACACGCGCTAATCTCAATCGACTTTTTTTTTTCCTTCAAGTTCCATCCCTCGGCTGATGCCCCGTCGTCTTCGGATATGAGGGGGGTAACTACCGTGGACCCATCGTCCACAAAGGACTCCTCAAATCTCTGCCTCGGCATTTGTCCTCCGTCCCGCGGGAAGACCACGGCTCAAAAACCGCGGGCGAGGCAGCCTTCAATTGAAGATCTTTTCCTCTAAGGTTTCGCCAGATCACTCCGACGCGTCTTCATAATTTCTTTCCTTAAAATAAAAACAATATAACGAGTAACAAGCACTAACTTTTTTTTTCATCCATACCTTTCTTTTCGGGCCTCGGATGTAGAACGATTCCCTAATCAAAACAATTTGGGAGTCCCTCCCAGAATACTTCGAGGATTACTCTACCAATTACAATTCACTTAAAGAAATAATTGGAACCAATACAACCATTATTAAAACAAACACCGGAAATCACGAATATTGCCATCCAGGCATTCTAATTGTTATCGCAAAATATTCGTTACGTAAATGCTATTTGCTTGCAATCGTACTGCTACTTACACACTAATTCGTTGCGTAAGCACTCACTGGTCTTACTTAAAAACAAGGAACATGCACGCAGATAGCGCCACGCATACTCGTTACAAGAAGCGCTGTTATTACGGTGATGCGCGAATGTATGAGTCGATAACAACAAATCAAAATTAATGGCTGCAGAAATTAAAATAAAATAAATCACATCGAGTTATTGACGATTGCAGCTGCAACATCCCGCCCACCAAGATTAGGTTACTGATCTTATGCATCAGCTTGATTGTTCAAAGGCAACTTACAAAGTTTTGAAACGGCACGTTTGGTATTACCCGAAGCCGTTCGCATGGTTACAATACGCACCAGTTTGTCCTTGCCCTCATGTACCTCTAAAATACGACCGATTTTCCATTTCAGAACGGGAAGGTTGTCTTCCTTTAACAAAACTAGATCGTTTGGCTTCAAATTTTCTTGTTCTGATCGCCACGAACTTGGAGATTGGCTACGTACTCGACCGCCCACCGTTTCCAAAAGTCCTGCAAAGAGCGTTGCAACAATTCCCATCTATCGAGACGATTAATTTTTGTGTCAGTTAAATCTATTTCAGGAAGACTAGTTAATGGTCCTCCCACAAGAAAATGCCCTGGTGTTAATGGCTGCAAATCAGATGGATCCGATGATATAGGAGATAGTGGCCGGGAATTTAAACAGGCCTCTATCTGTATCAAAAGAGTAGACAGTTCTTCGAACGTATATAATGAGTTGCCCATTATTCTTTTCAAGTGGTATTTGCAGGATTTTACTCCTGCCTCCCATATGCCTCCTATATGAGGTGAGTAAGGAGGAATGAAACTCCACTCAATGCTCCTTTCGGTTAAATCCTCACCAACTGCTCCATTGATAGACGAACGTAAGAATGTGTATATTTCCTCCAGCTCTCTTTTTGCGCCTACAAAGTTTGTAGCGTTGTCACTGCAGATTTTACGAGGCAGTCCTCGCCTTCCTATAAATCTTCGTAAGGCTGCCAGAAAAGCTGCGATCTATAATTCGCTAGTTGCTTCTAAATGTATGGCTTTTGTTAAGAAGCATACAAATAGTGCTATGTAGGATTTGCAGGTTCGTCGACCATGACCCTTGTTAACGAGAATAATGATTGGGCCAGCAAAGTCGACTCCCATAATTGTAAAAGGTCGAGATACCTTGATTCTATCACCAGGTAATGCTCCCATGATCTGTGTTGATTCGCTTGGATTATTTCTCACACCTGATGCACGAATGGCAAACTTGTCGTACCAGATTTCTCGCATTTAGTGGCCAGTATTTTTGACGAATTGAAGCCAATAATAATTGTGGTCCAGCATGCAATAGTGTACGATGCTCTCTTTCAATAATTAGACGCGTAACCTTGCAGTGGGCGGGTAGTAATATTGGATGTTTTCTTTCAAATTTCCAAAGAGCTTCTTGAAGGCGTCCGTCCACCCTGAGGACATGGTCTTGGTCTAGAAAAGCATGCAATTGTAACCGACTATTCTCGTTTAGCCTTTCTTTGATTTGAAAACCTTTTATTTCTTCTTGAAAATGAGTACGTTGGGAATATTTAATGATCTCACGACGGGCTCGCTCCAATTCAGTTAGAGTTAAACCAGCTACAATCCTATGTTCTTTGCTCTTGCGGCAATTAAAGATGAATCGGAGGCAATAGGCAAGTGATCGTTCAATTTTGGTTAGGGTAGAACAATTTTCGATAAGCTTATGGATCATCTCATCCAAAGAGGATGGTTGATGTGTGTTTAAATTGCAGGCCTTTGATTCTCTTCTAGTCTCCTTTTCGGTGTGATAGCGTTCATCATCCGTTAATTCACAATTATGATTGTCACGCATATCTAGCTGGGGTGAATCAGTCAATTTGGCCCACTCCACCAAAGAGCATTGTCCTTGAGCTGTGCTGGTGTCGCTCCTCTTGAAATTAAATCGGCAGGGTTCTCGGAACCCTTAACGTGTTTCCAATGATTAGCAGGTACTATCTCGATAATATCAGACACGCGATTGGATACAAAAGGCTTCCATCTTGACACATTGCCATGAGGCCAATGAAGTACGACCATGGAATCGGTCCATGCGTTAATGCCATCAATCTCTATGCGAATTGATCGTTTAACGTTGCTAATTAATTTGGCCAATAACAACGCGCTGCATAATTCTAATCTAGGAATGGACGTGTTTTTTAGTGGGGCTACTTTTGCCTTTGAACATAATCTTGACGGTTGACTTGCTATTATCTTCGTTCACCGATTGTTTATACATATATACAAGCACCATACGCCCTTTCAGACGCATCGTAAAACCCTTGTATAAAAAAGCGACTTATGTAACGAATTAATGACTACTCGTGGCACGTAATGTATGTGCTTCCTTTAAATCTTCCTGAAAATACTTCCACTTATCTAAAATTTCCTTATCTCCTCTCCTTATCTAAAAATCCTTGGCAAAGGATCATCTCAATCTATTTTAATTTCCCATAGCCCCTGCATCAAAATCTTAGCTGTGGTCAATACAGGACCGATTAACCCTAAAGGATCGAACAATTTGCTAATCGTCGATAACATTTCGCGCTTCGTATATACGCGTGTTGTCATTTGCGCCCTAAAATGAAATTCGTCTGAAGTGGGATTCCATTCAAGCCCTAACGTACGAATAATGTCATTGGCATCGATGCTTAAGTTCAAATTCGATTCTCGCAAATTCATTGGTATTTCTGCTAACGCATTTTCTGCATTCGAACATCACTTATGCGCTTCGAATCCTCCTTCATGCAATAAATTATACAATTGGTTTTGTAATATCCGCGCATTTTCAACTGTGTTAGCCCCCGTGATTATATCATCGACATAAGTATCATTTAGCAGTGCGTGTGACGCCATAGGATAACGCTCCTTACCCTCTATAGCCAATTGCCTAAGACAACGCACAGCTAAATATGACGCGCAAGATTGTCCGTACGTAACAGTATTTAAACGATATTCTTCCACCGGTCCGTCTAAGGAAAATCTCCATAAGATACGCTGTAAATCGCGATCATCGGAATGTACTAATATTTGCCTATACATTTTTTGTAAATCAGCCGTTAAAGCAACCTTGTAAAATCGAAAGCGCAAAATTATGTCAATCAAATTATCTTGTAATACGGGGCCGGTAAGAAGCGCATCGTTCAAAGACACACCTTTATTATTTTTGGCCGACGCATCGAATACCACGCGTAATTTTGTACTACTAGTCTCCTTGATTACTCCGTGATGCGGCAAATAAACTATAATTTTGGAATTGGGATTAGATTCGTTCGCGATAGTCATGTGCCTTAACTCCATATACTCACGCATAAAATTATCGTAACGCTCGCGAATTACTGCATTGCCCTTAAGCTTACGCTCCAAATGCGTCAATCTCTTGAGAGCTACCTCTCTATTATTGCTGATATTCAAATTTTATTGCGAAATGGTAATCTTACGACAATTCTTCCATTTTCTCGTGTCGTATTTTGTTCGAAATGTCGCTCGCAGTTCTGCTCATTTACAGATAAAGCTCGCTTATTTATATTGTTGTAATTTTCCAACTTCCAAAATCTTTCTAAATTTTCGTTTAATGCTTCATATGATTTTAATGAGCAAGTGAACGCACTAAGGGCTTCTTGATTACAAACTAGGCTTACTAATGCAGTTACTGGCATTGATCCTGCTACTGTCCATCCAAATTTAGTATTTTGTAAAATTAATTGATTTTTGCCAAGCTCTATTTTACCTGATTTTAATAAATAAAAAAAGAATTCAGCGCCAATTAAGATATCTATTTGACCGACTTTATGGAATTCTGAATCTGCTAAATTAATATTGCTGGGTATTTTTAAATTACTGCAATATTTTCATGGATGGCAAATTCTTAGTGATCTTGGGAACAATTAAACATTGCGCATTAATTTCGGAATTGGAATATTTCGACTTGATATGAATATCACAGCTGCTGCTAATTTTGTTTTCAATTTCGTTCAATCCAGTAACGATTTCTGTAACGCGATTTCGCTTTAAACCCAATTTATTATGCGCCGCTTGAGTAATAAAGTTGGCTTCGCTCGCATTATCGAGCAATACGCGTAACGGTATAGACGAACCGCTCCTTTGTGTAGCGTCCACCATGGCAGTGGCCATAAGAACACGACGTCCCTTTGAATTGTTCGTGTGGACCGCCATATTGCTGGGTGATTCGATGGTTGTCTCATTTTTAAATTCTGCGACATCTGGCCTTGAGGTGACCTTGTTGTCCTGTGATATGTGACACAACGTATTATGTTTTCCTTCGCATTCTCTACAGTGTCCAGATTTGCATGTTTTGGCATAGTGGTCATTTTTCAGACAGTTGATGCACCACTTTAATCTTATGACTTCCTTTATTCTGTCGGGAACGGGTAAATCTAAAAATTTCTCGCAAAAATATATGAAATGTGATCCATTGCAGAAATAACACCTGCCTGAATTAATTGAGGTGGCTAACAAAGTAGTTCTTTGATTTACAGTACCTTTAGCCAATGAATTCCATTTGGAACCTGTCATGGCAGATCCTTTATTTCTTGACTCACCTTCCTTGGAAGATTTCTCGATCCTGTCTGCGTCTCTGGATTCGATACGATCTAATGTTTGACATTTCCTTCTCAAAAATTCCAACATATCCTTTAGCTCCACGTTATCGTTACTCTCGACTTTTTCTTCCCATGCTCGAAGCGTTCATGCATCAAACCTCGTCTCCACCATATGCATGACGAACTCATCCCATGCTTCTGTAGGAGAACCTAGAACCTTTAACACTCTTAAATGCCTTGAAGTATAATCAATTAACTCTCTAAGTGCCTTTGCAGATTCCTTCGTCACGGTCGGCATCATAAACAAACACTGAATATGCTTTTTTTTAAGTGATCTAGGGTCGTCATAACGTTGTTGCAGCAATTCTTACGCAGTGGTGTAATTCTGCTGTGTTAATTCAATCGATTCAATAATTTTCGCGGTGTCACCCGATATTGATGAAACCAAGTATCGAAATTTCTCGATATTAAATAAATACGGTTTATCATGGATAATAGAACGAAAACTATTTCCGAAAAACATTTCCAATCTTCCCGTCAAAACGGGATAAAGTAATAAAGTTAATAAAGTTATTAATAAAGTTTTTACCTTGAAGTAGCTTGTCTCGAATTGCTCATCCTCTCTCGTATCGTCACCAGTAAAATCGTCACTCCTTTTTAATAGCTGTCTTTGAACAGTCTCAAATTCTCGTTGAATTTCTTCTAGCTTCTCTAACCTCGTTTCGGCTTGTTCCTTGTCAAACATGACGCCGACTTCATCGGATGCTTCCAGGACTTGTGTTCTCAACCTCGTCAATTTCGCCTTTACGTAGCCTCGTGCTCTCCGTAAACCAGCGATTTCCGCCATTGCTTGTGATTTCTCGTCACCAGATTTGTATAACCTTGCTCACCGAATCCTCAATTGATTCGCGATAAACTCGTCGAATCCGCGGGATTCGCGGGATCTGGCTCGAAGGACCAATTTATGTTATCGCAAAATATTCGTTACGTAAATGCTACTTGCTTGCAATCGTACTGCTACTACACACTAACTCGTTGCGTAAGCACTCGCTGGTCTTACTTAAAAACAAAGGAACATGCACGCAGATAGCGCCACGCATACTCGTTACAAGAAGCGCTGTTATTACGGTGGTGCGCGAATGTATGAGTCGATAACAACAAAACGAAATTAATGGCTGCAGAAATTATAATAAAATAAATCACATCGAGTTATTGACGATTGAAGCTGCAACACTAATGAAAGAATTATCCCCTATTCAAGATACATCCGAGCCAGCCTTAATTTTACACACACCAGTTTATTTAAAATAAATTCTTTTAACATTTTAATATTCTTTAACAAACTACGCGAATCTGACCGCGTACGATCTAGCCATCCCTACAAAACTACAATTATTATTTTTTTTTATATTGGAGCAACTTAGCTGTTTATCCGAGATTCTTTCGCTCGTTCTTACAGTCGTCCGCTGCGCAATCCTTGAATCGGGCATCGTCGCCCGGAGCGTGATCGACTCCACTGATAGTTCGGGAGTCGCGGCTCGCATCCTCTTCCTGACCGAAATTCCGGACGACAAATCTTGCTGTTCTGCAATCATTTTTCATTCGATAATTTTCTCTCGAGATGTCTTTCTTCACTCTCGGGATTTTCAGATCCCGGATGAGCTCCCAAAATGTTGCGTCCGCGGCGACGACCTCGATATATCGAACACACGCGGCACAACTCTCGGCACACGCTTCCACTCGCACACTCGCACACTCGAAATAGTGACACGGTTCTTTAGAATACAAGAACTTTAATAAGCAACACAGAACACAGACAATAACTCAGAATAATAATACAACGGTTCGTATATAAAGCGACCGTTCAGCTTGACAACTGGCTCCAGACTCAATGATAGTTGTTGTTTAAAACAAACGCTTTGACAACGCGCGCGGAGACGATCTTCTTCCGTCGACGAACTTCCCGCCGACAAAATAACGGGTGGCGAATACATCCGCAGGGACGGGACGCGGGGGCGCAACAATATAACTATGTAAAAAGAAAAAGTTGACTATATATGTGGGAATTTCTTTTTATTTCTGCAAATTTCATTTTTCTAAAAGAAACAATGAAAAAATTATTATTTAATTATTCATCGATTATTCTTTTTATTATTTTATATATATATATATATATATATATATATATATGTGTGTGTATATACAGACAGCGATTAGACAAGAGTAAGAAGACATATACAGGGTGTGTCATTTTAAGTGATGCAGCTGAATATCTCTTAAAGTAAAAGCGATTGGGAAAAATGTTTCAGACAATAGTTGAATGATTTCGAGGGGGACATAAGACGGTGCCATTAGTTTGACCTTGAAGAATCAGCTGAAGGTCACGTGAAGGTCACCTCCAACTTTGTAAATGGAACATCCTATATGCTTTTGCATATTCTTGTAGCTCATCTCGAGAGCTTTCCAAAACACTATAATTAAGTTAGTTTTCATTAAGTGCTTTCCGAGTTATGAGGCTTGAAATTATTTCTTAATTTTACATAAACTAAAATATCTTGTAAAATATTCATTTTTCGATTATCTTACTTTAATACTTTTATGTACAAAATAATGAGAGGAATCAATTGGTGTAAAGAAAATACATAATTGTTTCTAAGAAAAAATGTGTAATTGTTAATTGCAAATTACATATTTTTTCTTAAAAACCTATGTTTTTTCTTTACACCAATTGATTCCTCTCATTATTTTGTACGTAAAAATATTAAGGTGAGATAATCGAAAAATAAATATTTTACTTGATATTTTATGGTTTATGTAAAATTAAGATATTTAAAGCCTCATAACTCGAAAAGTACTCAATGAAGAAATACTTTATTATAGTGTTTTGGAAAGCTTTCGAGATAAACTATAAGAATAAGTAATAAAAAATAGGGACTTCCCTTTAAAAAATTGAAAGTGACCTTCACATGACTTTCAAACGACTTTTCAAGGTCAAATTTATGACACTCTCTTATGGCCCCCTTTAAGCCATACAACTTTTGTCTGAAACATTTCTTTCTAAAATGCATAGTTTATGAAATATTCGACCGTTTCCAGACTTTTGATACACCTTGTATATATATTTTATATGTATATAATTTTATATAATTATATGTATATGTAAACTTTTTTCCTGGGTAAGAATATCATTGTTCTTTATATTTAAAAAGATAATACTTATATCTCATAAAATATATATTAATGATACTCAGGAATTTACAATATCTATATGCGGTTTACTTATAAATATAACATTAAAATTGACAATTAATATTCTATGTGCAATTTATATTTACGTAAATCATTTTTATTATAACATATTCGAAAGTTTCTTGCTGTTTGATGTTAAAATGAAAAATAATCGAAAGATATCGTCTATTCTTAAAAATATCTTGCCCATGTTTAAAAATGTAGAAATTATTGATTGATTATGATTTAAATATATGTTATTTTCATGTAAATCGTTTTTTTAATTTTGACAGATATGTATGAAATGCCTCCTCGAATAGGAAAAATGAACAATATAGAAAAATTTGATGCAAAATTTTTTAATATATCAGCCGCAGAAGCTCATACGCTTGATCCTGGAGCTAGAATATTGCTCGAAAACACCTATGCAGCAATTATTGACGCAGGTGTCAATCCCGCAGAACTGCAGGGGACAAGGACGGGAATTATCACAGCAATGTCAATTTCTGATACATATCTGGATATAATATATGAAAAGCCTCATGTATGTTAATAATTTTACTATTCCAGACTTATATATGTCAACAATTTAACTCAATTCGATAAGAAAAATCGATAAGAAAAACATGCATGTATGAACGTAATAATATGTATATACAAGGATATTGTAAAGAAAATATTTTTAATATAAAAACTGTATCGTAATTAGATTGCTGGATTACCCATACTTGGTTGCAGTAAAAGTATGTTGGCAAATAGAATTTCTAACTGGCTCAACGTTACTGGACCATCGTATAACATCGATACTGCATGTAGCTCGAGCAATTTTGGTATGGTGGAAGCTTACAATTTGATTCGATCTGGATTTTGCGACGCGGCTATTGTCGCTAGTGTCAATTTGTGCATTCATCCTTCTGTGACTCAACAGTTTTATTGCCTGGGTATGTGAAAAATAATATTATTATGTTCAAAGATGTATTCGAGATTGTTAAATGGTATAACTTATTTAATGATGCATTAATTAACACAATATTTGATCTAATAATTTCTCTTTTCAAAATATACCAATATATCTGATTCGCTTATTTTATATATTTATCGAAGTTTCCAAATATTTGATATATTAATTAAGAAACTGGGAATAAAAAAATAAATTAAATTTTTTATATTCAATCGAAATAAATTATTGATATTATTTTAGGAGTTTTATCTGGCGATGGCTACTGTAGACCTTACGATGAAAAAGGTTCCGGTTACATGCGTAGTGATGCGGCTATAGCAGTATACCTGCAAAAAGCAAAGGATGCAAAAAGAATTTATGCGACTTTTGTTTATGGTAAAACCAACTGCGATGGTTTTAAAGAAGAAGGAATTACTTTTCCATCATTAGATAAACAAAAATTATTATTGGGAGAATTTTACAAAGAATGTAACGTTTCGCCTCTTGAGCTATCTTACCTAGAGGTTCATGCAACTGGCACTGTAGCCGGCGATCCCGTGGAGCTTCAAGCAATCGACGAAGCTTTATGCATCAAAAGAGACTTTCCTCTATTAGTAGGTTCAGTAAAATCGAATATTGGACATTCTGAACCCGCTAGCGGTCATTGTCAAATTGTGAAGGTAAGGTTTACCACAAAGGTTTACAAAATAGAGTTAATACATCTATGTAATCTAATGTATATATAAACTTTTATAATTTTTATTTATCTGTCAGTTTTTATTATTTATTATAATTATGATTTATTACAATTACAAGACTAAGATATTATTATCTATGTGCATAATAACAAGTATATTTATCTTGTAAAGGTTTTAATAGCGATGGAAACTGGTATAATCCCTCCTACTATACATTTAAAACATCTACGAAAGAATATGACTGCTATCATTGAAGGAAGAGTAAAAATAGTCACTGAACCGACAGAATGGAAGGGTGGCTACGTCGGTATTAATTCCTTCGGATTTGGTGGTGCTAATTGCCATTTATTATTGAAATCAAATTCGAAAATTAAAGTCAATGAAACAAATAATAATTTACCTAAGCTTGTAGTTATATCTGGACGTACCAAAGATGCAGTTAAAATCTTGTTAGATGACGTAAGTATATACTACTATTAAATAATTTAACGGAAAGGATAAAAAAATATATTAATACGAAATGAAAGGTAAAAATGATTTAAAAATTTGTTTATTACCTCTAAAAAACCTTACAAAGGTAAAAAAAGTACGCCAAGTACATAAAAAATATTCTACCTTGTATGCAACAAAATGGTTAATGAAAAAAGTCTTTCAGAATAATTTTCCCTCACAAAACCATTTTTCTAAGAAACAAAACCTCAACAAATAATTTTCATAAAAAAATATTAAAAAATAAAATATCAAAACTAAATAGGAAATCAATAATTACTATTAGCCAATACTTAAGAGCAATTTGTAAATTTGATATAATATTTGTCATGAAATATCAATTTTACATTGTAGAAATATTATACATAAATTCTCCCTAAGAAATTAACTTGATTTGTAAAATATTTAAAATCAACGCTAAAGGAGAATTAGGATTCTTTTAATCCCTAAAACATATTTATATAATGTATATAATTTAAAAAAAAACATTTTACACAAGTTTTAAATCGCACAGTCTTTAAATCGAAGTAAGTTATGAAAACTTGGCGTGCCCGGATTGTAATCAAACACAGATTAAAAATTTAATTACATAATGTCTAAGATTTTACATTTTATTAAGTACTAACTGTACCCTGCGCGCGCTGCTACGCCTACAAAAATCGAATTTAAAGAGAACTCGTTATAACAATTCTGTGCTCATTTTTTTTTATTGAAGGGCTCTTGGATATATCATTTTTAACAGCACCCGAAAGTATGCAATCTCATTCAAAAAATGATAAAAACGCATCGTAACGAAACACTGCTTCACGTATCATTACGGAATGTTGACTAAAACCTTCCCGGGAGTTCATAGATCACTTCATCCGAAGCAACCTATATGATTAGAGCTAAACTGTGGCTTCCTATAAGACACAAACAAACAAACATTCATTTTTATATATAGAGATATATTTGTTTATAATGTAAACGATCCGATTTCCTATTTAGTAAAAAGTAAAAACAAAAAAATAAAAAAAATTTAATTAAAAATTTGGCGCTGCCAATAAAATTGGCACATATTCTAATTAAATATATATTTTAAAAATTGGAACATATTCTGATTATTAATTTTAATTATCATAGTTTAACATTTAAATTTAATGACTTAATTTCTTTAATTAATTTATATTGATTTATATTTGGATATTTAGACTTTTAAGCTGAACAATATACTATATAATATAATAAAATTGGCAGTGCCAAGTTTTTTAATTAAATTTTTTTTACTTTTTTGTTTTATATTAATTTGTACAAGTTAACTTGTACAAATTTTTATCCTTAATTTGCGCAATTTTTATATATCACTATTTTTGTAGATAAGACAACAGTTAGATACAATTTGTGCACGAACTTGGCACCCTTTTTTTACCTTCTTTTAAAAAGTTAAGTTTGTGGGGATTTAAAATTCCACCTCGAAAGGGTAGTTTTTGATTACTATACGATAAATTAATCTCTCACCTATGCACATATCTCACCTACACATATACACATACATATCACATGTATGCACGCACATACATACATATGATTTGCTTTTAAAGCATTTTGCACACCCAGCGAATAATCGTATATACACGGTGTGAACGCCGCTTGAAGGACAAACTTGCTTCGATTGTGTGCGTGCGAGCATACGTACGTGAGTCTAAAGAAAATCCTAATGGAGGAGAACGTAAAATGTCACAATTTTGATATACGATATCGTCATTTTTCGGGATTGACTGCACCGATTTTATTCAAACTGGTCGCATTCGAAAGCTTATATTCATATTATATCATAAAAGTGTGGTTAGATTTTTGATTACGGCTTTAGTTTATTAAATATCTTAACCGAAAGTACTTGACGTGAAATTCCGGATAAGCTACTCTGGTAGCGCCGCGTCAAGAACAGTGACTCTCAATGCTCGGATCCTGCTTTTATGTACTTGGCGTCGCGATGCTACCGCATCGTTTGATGAAGAATTTAAAAAATCATTATTATGAAAAATAAATTATATTTAATTAAAGTATATTAATCGTATTAAAAAACTAATTTTAATAATGACATCTAGATAAAAAAGTTATAGAGATAAATTCAAATTGGTTTTAGTCAATAAAAACGAGAAAAAGAGTAGAATATTATATGCACAGGTCTAAGACATATTAAAATCGATTGTTCTCGAAACGTATCTGTTAATATATCTATTTGAATAAAGTAATAAAGATTAAATAATATCCAACATGGCAACGAAATAAATTATAGAATATTTTAAAAGCACTCAGATTTTTCAAAATCAAATATATAAAACATTTGCTTATCTAATAATAAATTTCTAGTTATAATTAATTTTAAAGAAAAATAATTTATATTAAAATGTTATAAGATAATTATACTTTTACAATTATATTAAAGATATATTATAATTAATATATCTTTTTAGGTACAGAGTCGGTCAGTAGATGTAGAATATATATCTCTCCTGCATCGTATTCATAGCGGCACTATAAAAGATCATCCTTACAGAGGATACATAATTGCTGGATCCAAAATAAATGATAATGCAATAATTAAAAGGAGATGCAATTTATATACGAAAAGACCGATTTGCTTCATATTTTCTGGAATTGGATCTCAGTGTTTTAATATGGGCAAGTAAATTAAATATATTATAATGTAATAATTAATATTAAGATGTTTATTTGCAATTAACATTTAACGATTTTTAAATTATATATATATATATATATATATATATATATATTCTTACATACAATAAAATTAACAATTATAATATTTCCAGTTTGTAAATTTTTATTAAATAATTGCTTAAGTTAGATTTAGATGTAAAAAGTCTATCCTTTGATACGAACTAAACTAAAATATATTGTGTATAACTAAGTTCCCGCCGTATTTTTACTTGAAAAATGCATTTATTTCAATAAGAAATTGAATTAATACATTAATCAAAATATAATCCATTGTTTTCTATGACTTTTTTCCATCTTTTTTGCAAAAGTTGGATTCCACGACAATAGAATGACTTGTTTTTTAAAGCAATTCATTGATCGATGCATTTTTGGACTTCTTCGTAATTGGAGAAGTGTGTATTTCAAAAATTAATCGATGAGCTTCAGCTGCAGTTTTATTTAAATCAAAGTAGTGAAGAAGTACATGTCGAAAAAACAACTTATCACATTTAATTTTAAATCGATTAAAAAAATATCTCTTTCACAAAAAATGAATCTTTGCGCACTCAATTTTATTGACAAATGCCTAACTTCACTACATTTGCAGCTGAAGCCATTTAATTATGAGCGGCGGGAACTTGTTAGTTATACTCCTAATAATAATGATACTATAGAAAGCGTATGCAAGACAAAGATAAGCGATTTCTAGAAATTATGTATGTTTTTTCACTTATGTATGTTTAGATTAATTATGTAAAATTATTACATTACTTAAAATAATTTATCGACAACGTATGTAATATAATTATAAATCCTTTTAAATATTGATACATATATATAGGTCGAGCTTTAATGGAATTTCCAGTATTCGCTAAAGCAATCCAAAAATGCGATACTGTTTTGAAACCTTATGATATATTTGTCACAGATATTCTAATAAATAAAGACAAATATATTTTCGATAACGTAGTCAACTTATTTGTAGGTCTTATTGGATTACAGGTATGAACAAAAATATAACGTCTATATATTGCAAAATTTTTTTGTATTATCTAATGAAGCGTCGTATCTTTAAAGATCAGTATTTTATAAAAACTCAAAATTCTTGTAAAAAAATTGAAGTTGAAAAGAGCTTTTTATATCTTACATAATTGTATGCAGAAAGTTAAATTTGTAATATTTTATAATATTATTTTATTTAAAAGAAAAATAGAAAGCGTTGAAATATATAAAAAAGTTACGTATATCACAGATCGGAATAGTTGATCTCTTAATAAGTATTGGTATCACTCCTGATGTTATAATGGGTCATTCCATTGGCGAATTGGTTTGTGGATATGCCGATGGATGCTTGACGGCCCAAGAAACTATCTTGTTGGCATATTATGTCGGTTTAGCATTTCTTAAGTCAAAAATAATAGGTGGCTTGATGGCTGAAATTAATTTAGATTTTAAAACTATGAAGAATATGTGTCCATCGGATATCGATATAGCTTGTTACAATAGTTCGTATAATTATATTGTGAGTGGACCAACAAGCTCTGTGAGAGCATTCCTCGCTAAACTACAGGTTTGGAAACACTTAAAAAGTACAAATAATATATCTATGTTTATAATTATGTTGAATTAAATAAATGAATTTATTTAAACAAAATTCCTTTCTGTTTAGAATGACAATATTTCTGTACGAGAAATTTCCTGTGGACATGTACCTTTTCACAGTCGTTACGTCGAGTCTGCGAGAGTTAAACTTTTGGAATACTTGAATCAGATATTGCCACAGAATGCCTCTCCGAGCTCAAAGTGGTTGAACATGTTGAATGAATCCTACGAATGGTTCAGTACATCTCCAAATATCTCGTATCTAGCAAAATATTATACAAATAATCTGTTAGCCCCGGTAGTATTTTCAGAAGCTGTGCGTTTTATTCCAAACGATGCGGTGACGATTGAGATAGCGCCGCACGACATTCTACAATACATTCTTAATAATTCGTTAAAGGCAACTGTAACAAATGTTGCGTTGTACAAATTCCCTCACAAACCTAATGTTGAAATATTTTTACACGGAATTGGAAAACTTTATAATGCAGGATTACAGCTGCAAATCGCAAATCTATATCCGGAAGTTAAATTTCCTGTGAGTCGTAATACACCGATGATTTCTCATCTTATAAGGTAAATTTTGCTTAATATAACATAAGATTCTTCAACGTTATGTTTATTACAAAAAAAATAAGCAGAATTTAAAAAAACGGAAAATTAATTTGCATTATTTTTAACGACGTTAAACGCTAACAAGGCTAATGTTTTATATATTTGTAAATTAATAACACGTTTTACAGATGGGATCATTCCGAAGATTGGTATGTATACCATTATTTCGGACAAAAAAAACTTAACATTGGGGAAGTAAATGTTAACATTAATTTATTAGATGAAGAATTTATATATATGACTGGACATGTCATTAATAGAAAAAAATTATTACCGGCTACAGGATATCTTTTCCTTATATGGCAAATGATCGGCTGGTTAAAAAAGCAAAATTATCTCGATATACCAATTGTATTTGAAGATGTCAATTTCCTACGTTCTACAGTTCTGTCAAAGCAAAATCCAGTCAATTTAACTCTTATAATCCAAAAAGGTAACTTGTATAATTAAAATAATTTTGTGATCTAGATATATAAAAAGATAAAAGTTTCTTAAGACGTAAAATATGAATAAGCGAAAAAATTCAGTTAAAAAAAAATTTAGAAAAGATTTGTATCTAATAAACAAATTATTAACAGTTTACCAATAAAGTAGCAGTAGATATGAGCAAAAATTATAATATATTGGTACTGCATTAAGCTTGTATTCTGCTGAAAAAGTAAACATAATCAAGAAATTTTCGTTTCTACTGTCAATTTACAGTAAAAAATATATTGTTAATTTTGTTGATTTGTTTGATTTTTTTACCCATTTTATTCTCATTTTTATTTTTACTTTTGCTATTTTAATTAATGTATTGCTAAAATCTATGCTCGAAAGATTGCAATTTAAAGATATCATAGCTAAGTTAATTTTCTGTAATTCATTAAACCTATTGATTATCCAAAATATCTAATTGTAAGTTTCTGACGCAAATGCATATCAGATCTATCGCGTATTTGACCATTAATAATGCTATGGGATCACTTTCATTAAAATTAAAATTTATTTTCATTTATTTAACTTACAAATTGCATACAATGATTGGTATTTCCTTTCCAGGATTGAAGGCTGGATGAAATTTAAAAACCTTCGTTAAAAACATCCTCTCGTTATGAAACATAGCTTATAGAATCTCGTTATAAGACATGGAATATAATTTCCGTTTGTAAATTAAATATTTATACAAGAAATTGATAATTATATTCTTATAGGTAGTTCTTATAGCAAATTCGAAATAATCGAAGGGGACAGTGCTGTCGTCACTGGAACAGTAAGAATTCCAGTTAATATTGAAGACGAGAAAATATGTAGCATATTTGTTGATCGAAATGACAATGATAAAGAGGAGATGAATATAAAAGATATTTACAAAGAATTAAAACTTCGTGGTTATCAATATACCGGCGAATTTTGTGGATTAAGAAGCGCGTCAATCACAGGAAAGAATGGTCATATTGCCTGGACTAACAATTGGGTAACATTTATGGACAATATGTTGCAGATGATGATTTTAGGGCAGAATTCAAGAAGCCTTTTTATACCAACAAGAATTCGTAAAATGGTAATCGATCCAAAATTTCACATAAAATATATTGAAAAACATTCAAATGAAAAAAACCGTAAGTTTACAGTATTATAAATGTAATTATATACATATTTAATCGAATATTATTTTTCGAAAAATATATACTTGATATGCTATTGTCTTTATATCCGCAGAAGTCCTTGTACAAAATTATAAACACTTAGATGTTTTAATATCTGGAGGAATAGAAATACACGGCCTCGTAGCTGCAGCTATATCTTGTCGACAAAATGTAACCAACCCCGTTTTCGAAGAATGCAAGTTTGTTGCTCATCGAGATCTAAATGTGATACCTTTGCAAGATGCAATAAGAATGTCGGTGCACGTTGCACTTGAGTGTCACAATATAATAAACGTAAAAGTCATCGAATTTATCGAAAATAGCGATCAAATGATGCCGGAGAATTTAAGTTCTTTACATGTTTATAAAATTTTAGACGACTTACCGCAAATTCGTTACAATATCAAAATAGTAACAATCAACGAACGATTCAAAGATATATCTTTACCCGACAATATTTCTACGATGGAATTTGAAAAACTGACAAAAAATGAAAATTGTTTGATGATTATAGGTTTCGGAATTTTAACAAAAAATAGAAACGATTTATACGAACAATTGTTGTCTGCTATAATGCCAAAGGGATTTCTTCTGACATTGGAAGAGTTAGATGCTATTTACGATTATTCATGTCTGGACAAATATGGATTAAAAGTAATCTTGGAAAAACGCACCAACGATAAGACAATTATATTATTAAGAAAAATACAAGATTTTAAGACGAATCAGCAGATTGTACATGTAAACAATTACGAATTCTCGTGGGTAAATAAGATCAAATCATTCATGAACGTGGAAAATGACAACACAAATACGAGGATTATAATCATCGCAGAAGGGGACTTTGAATGCGGTCTACTCGGCCTTGTCAATTGTTTGCGAAAAGAACCGGGTGGTGAAATGATTAGAAGTGTATTTATTCAAGATGGAGATGCGCCTGCTTTTTCATTGCAAGAATCGTTATACATGAGGCAACTACAGCTGGATTTACCCATCAATGTTATACGTTCCGGCATTTGGGGATCCTACAGACATTTTCCATTACCATTATTAGAACCAAAACTCGTAGAGAGTGCTTATGTGTCTCAAATGGTACGATTTCAAGAAATTTCGGTATTTAGGAAAATTGAAATCGAGGGTCCGCTGATCAAAATTATGTACACTAATGCCTACTAATGCCCAATTCCTGGGCATTACTGCTAAATTTTTAAAATTTAATAATTTAAATTTTAATAAATTTAAAATTATTATTTGGAAGAAAAGACTTAATAATACTTAAATAACGTCCATAATACGCATTAATACTTCAATAAAACTTAATAATGCCCAAGTAATGCCCAAGCAATGCCCAGTAATGCCTCAAATCTGTACACCGCAATGCCTTCAGCGGTTTACCCCTCGATTGAAATAGTGATAATTTGTGATACTTTCCTCCATAAATTATGTAATAGTTTTTCTTACTATAACTTTAATAAAAGCCTTAAAATAATTTGTTTTATTTATTTATTTTAGGTGCGAGGTGATCTGAGTAGTCTTTGTTGGATGCAAAGTAGGATATCTTTCGTCAACAATGATGAAGAAAATCTTGTAAGAGTAGTCTATGCATCTATCAATTTTAGAGATGTCATGATTGCTAGCGGTAGACTCACCACCGAATCTATTACAACCGAACGAAATAATAATTCTTTAATTGGAATGGAATTTGTTGGTTTTAATAAAACTGGGCAAAGAATAATGGGATTGTGTTCAACGGGGTAAGTGAATATTGGGTAGTGATAGAAACTTGATAGAATCTTAATATGTGTGTGAATATATTATTTAAAATAATTCTAATAATAAACTAAAAATAAAAATCTAAAAGTAAACAATATAAAATACATTTCTTATATTTAAATTAGAAACGTTTTTGATGAAAAAAATGAAAAAATTGCTATATTTTACATATAATTTATAATATTTCTATATGATTTTCTAAGTTATATTATTTTCAGAGGAATGACAAATATTCGCATAATTGATAAATATCTTTCTTGGATCATACCCGACAAATGGACGATGGAAGACGCTGCGACGGTTCCTTGTGTATATAGCACGTGTTATTACGCTTTGTATTTAAGCGGTAAAATGAAAAAAGACGATAAAGTGTTGATTCACTCTGGTACGGGAGGTGTTGGTCAAGCTGCCATTCATCTTGCCCTTTACGAGGGTTGCGAAGTATTTACGACGGTTGGAAGTATCGAGAAACGACACTTTATAAGAGAAACGTTTCCCTCTATTCCCGAGGATCACATCGGAAATTCTCGTGATACGAGCTTCGAACAAATGATTATTCAGGGAACGAGAGGTCGCGGAGTGAATATCGTATTGAATTCTTTAGCTGAAAAGAAACTGCAAGCGTCCGTCCGTTGCTTAGCAAAGGGTGGTCGTTTTCTCGAGATTGGAAAGTTCGATATGGTCTCCAATAGTCCTTTAGAAATATTTGCATTTTCAAAAGGCATTAGTTTTCATGGCATTTTATTGGATAAGTTATTTTCTGCAGAACCAGAGCGTAAGGCAATAATGTGGAATAAATTAAAAGAAGGCTTAAAGAATAGCGCCATCAAACCGTTATGCAGAAAAGTCTTTGAAAAGAATGAAATAGAAACTGCTTTTAGATATATGGCTGCTGGAAAGCATATTGGAAAGGTATGATCATTTTTTTAGTGTACGTACAATAGAGAAAGTATAATTAGAATTGAAATATTAAATTCTCAAAAAATGCAAATAGCTTTTGTTTCCATTGTATTATCTTCTCAATATTAGAATTATTTAATATAAATAAAAATCACCCTTGTTTCCTGTTTATATTTTGAAACGCAAACATTTCTATGCTAAGAATATTTCTATCTATTTTCCTTAATTAAAACTTAATATCGAACGTAAGTTGTGACGCAAACTTTTCCACTTTAAATATTTTTATTAAGAGATTTTAAAATAAAAATATTAAACAGTTTTTTTTTGTATTGTATCTTCTTAACTATGTTGTAATATGTAAAAGTTATCCATTGTGCTCCTTTCCTCTTTACATTACATTTGGAAAAATTCTTCTTCTTTCAAAGGTTTTTTATCGATTCTTTAAAATTTGTTTCTATTTTGTTATTGTACAATTACATTTTATTTGATAATTTATTCATTCTTATAGTTTTCTATCTGTAATCTTCATTTTTTATAATAACTTCTCATTTTTTATGTTCATCCTATTTTTTTCTTGACACTTCAAAATATAATATAATGTTATTTGCAGATAATGATAAAAATTCAAAAAGAAGATGAACTGGATGCACCTATACTTGCACATCCCCGGTACTACTGTCTGGAACATAAATGCTACATCGTTATAGGTGGTCTGGGTGGTTTCGGTCTAGAATTAATTGATTGGTTAATATTACGTGGCGCAAGGAACCTAGTGTTGACTTCGCGAACTGGAATAAAAAACGGTTATCAACGATCAAGAATAACGTTATGGCAATCGTACGGTGTGAATGTTCAAATCGTTGCAGCTGCTGATATTTCGAAATACGAAGACTGTAAATCTATATTACAATTTGCCGAAGAACAAGGTCCCGTGGATGCTATATTCAATCTCGCAGTTGTGTTAAAAGATGAAATATTTAAGAATCAGTCCCCACAAACATTCGAAGATTCCTTTATATCAAAGGCATGGACGACGAAAAGGATGGACGAATTATCCAGAACAATTTGTCCCCAGCTCCGACATTTTGTCGTTTTTTCTTCCGTTTCGTGCGGAAGAGGTAACGCAGGCCAAACAAATTACGGAATGGCAAATTCCGTAATGGAAAGAATTTGTGAAAGAAGAATGAAAGAAGGTTTACATGGTTTGGCTATACAGTGGGGCGCGATTGGTGACGTTGGACTTGTCGCAGATATGCAAGAAGACGACAAAGAACTTGTTATTGGTGGTACATTGCAACAAGAAATCTCCTCCTGCTTGGACACATTAGAAGCGTTCTTGCTACAAGATCGGTCAATCGTAAGCAGCATGGTTGTTGCTGAGAAGAAAAAAGATTCTAGCGAAGCAACGAATCCATTTGAAGCGGTTGTAAACATTATGGGTAAATTCATCAAGTATATATTATGTAAAAGATTCGCTTATACAAATTAAATTTTTATTGCAAAGAATATAAATTTTAATAATTCTTATATTGCAGTTTCAAGATTAGATAAGATCTGATTAAAATCATGTGTAAATATTTAATTCTTTCTCTAATTTTTAAAATAGGATTAAAGAATCCAAACAAGGCGGCGCCAAACATGTCACTGGCTGAACTAGGCATGGATTCAATGATGGCAGTGGAGATTAAACAGACATTGGAAAGGGAATTCGATATTTTATTGACGGCACAAGATATTCGAAATCTCACTTTTGCAAAACTTAGAAAATGGACAAATACATCTGAACAAGAAAAGATGTACGGAAAAGATGACACCGAAGCTAATGTAAATGATTTGGACAGTTTAAAAATGTTGACTCGAAAGCTTAACGATTCAGACTTGAGTCCAGACATTTATGTAAAACTCGCTACAGAGAGGAAAGTTGCTGGGAGTGAAATATTCCTTATACCAGGAATCGACGGGTGTGCAAGTGTATATAAACTGATAGGATCGAAAATTAAATCTTCGGCGATATGTTGGCAACATGGTATACTTAATATGCCGGGTGTTACTCGTTCAATAATGAAATCAGCAGCATATCTTCTGCCTGTACGAAATTATTATATAATGTATTTCAAATCTTTATTTAAATTACTGTATATTTAACTTTAAACAGTAATAAATATTTGATTATACATACGCGCATGCACGCATGCGCACCATTTTTACGTACAGTTTCGTACATGCTTTTTCTTATTTTTCTAGCACATATTGGAGAAAATACAAAGTCAAAAAGAATTTCTAATTGTCGGTTATTCATTTGGAACTTTAATTGCCATCGAATTAGCGAGATTATTAGAAGCTAAGAATTTCTCCGGACGTTTAATACTTATAGATGGAGCTCCTGATCAAATGAAATTCTTGCTTATGAAATTTTTTTATCATACTTCAGAACAAGAACTACAAAATAGCATTTTACTTTTATTAATCAATTTCTATCTTGACCCTAATGAAACGGTTAGTCAATTATTAAAAATATATATGTATAGTTAATAGGATAGTATATAGTTAATAGAATAAGAGGAAAAATTTTGAAATAATTTGTTAGAATGTGCTTTAAAATTATAAAATAAGCTAAATTTTTTATTATATTATTTTATTATATTATTTTATATAATCTAAATTACAAAGATTTTGTTAAATTTCTTTAACGTAATTTAAATTATATGAAATAACATAATATAATATAAGCATATTATTTTATTGTAAATGTTTACTTTAGGTTACACAGCTCGAAAAATTTTTATTTTCACATATGTTGTAGAGGATACATTTCTAAGTAATACACCGTTTGAATTTTGCGGTGATCTCTTTTCGTTTCTGAGATATGCACTTTTGAAATTTCGTACTTTTATGTCATCTTTTCACGTTCCTATTTATGTGTTTACATTTGCTCATCACGGTTTCATATTATATTTTACTTATGTGTTTATATTTTTTTGTTTACGTTTGCTGGTTGTCGCTTCCATGTCGCTAAGCTATAGAATTATTGTTTAGTTTCGCTAAAAATCTTGAAGCCAGTGTAATATTTAATAAGTGTTTGTATATAACTTCCTTCGTTTTGCAAAGTACACGCGTGGATACTGTGTGTTCCGCCCGTCCCTACGGGGGGGGCTCCACTTTCGGAAGATGTAACCTAACCCAACCCGTGTCTGAATTATAGAATATATCTGGCTTTGCATAGAAAGTTGCAAACTTATATAAACTCATGAACCATATGAACCATGTGAAGCGAAATGTCATATGTCAAAATAAGATATTTCCTACACTTCAGACACAGGTTAGATTAGGTTATATCTTCCGAAAGTGGAGCCCCCCTGTTGGGGGGGGTAGCGGAACACACGATGTCCACGCATGTACTTTGCAAGACAAAGCAAAGTTTACAAATAGATATATTCTATTAAATATATTTCTTCTTAAACATATATGATGTGGTAAAATTATATTCTATTCATGAAACTTTTTGTTAATAACTATTTAATAAATAACAAGTGACTAAAACTTTCTGAAAGTTATTCAGAAAAATGACCTCGGTAAATGTAAACAGAAAAATATAAATAGTTAAAAACATATTTAGAATGTAATGAAAAGATGATACAAGTAAGTATAAAATTTCAAAATCGCATATCTCAGGAACGAAAAGAGACCGCTGCAAAATTCAAACGATATATTACTTAGGAAATATCCTCTACAACATATGTAAAAATAAAAATTTTTTGAGCTTTAACCTAAAGTAAACATTTACCTATTTTATTTCAGTTTAAAATGCAGATTGTCATTTTGTTGTACTGATACAATATTATTATTTACAGCTTGCATTAGAACTAAATAAGTGCAATACGTGGGAAGAGAAATTAGAATTATTTACTGCAAGCTTTTCGAAGGATATCAATGAATTAACTGTCGAAAATCAGAAATTGTTATGTTCGACGATTTACGATCATATAATCGCTATACGAGATTATAATATAACATCATTGCCACGTCTTAAATCATCTATAATTTTATTAAAATCCACAATTATGTCTATCACTTTTACTGAAGAGGATTATGGTCTACATAAGGTAAATTTGATTAGAACGTAATATTTTGTTTTTAAGATTATTTTTATAAATAAAAAATATTTTTAGATTACCGAAAATGCAGTACAAATACATTACGTGGAAGGTACTCATATCACAATAATGGAGAAGGACGAAGTAGTATCACTTATTAATGAATCATTGTAAATTATAAAAATATGAATAAGAAGAGAGAACTATACGCGTTTTCTCTAACAATGATTCTATTCCAACAATAAAAAGATAAAAAGATAAATCTGAACCAATAATAAACAATGATATTGCTATTTGAATGTCTCAATTTCATATGTTAAGATTCAGCTAATTTTATTATTTAACTTGCACTTTATTATTTAACTTGTCACTACTCAAAATGCGGTTAAATTATACATGTCACTAATGTCATATGTCATTAAAATCACAGAGCATCGCTAATGTAATCTTCTGTCGAGAGAGAAACTGTACGTTTTCTCTTTTTGTATTGTGTAGATGTGCATTGATGACGGTGATGATAAAGATCTTTCTTAAATGAAAATTTCTTTATTTCGAGTTTGCATCATGATATCTCCGTTTATAGATCACGCAGAACAAAAATAATGATACTTTCTTTATACAATTCAAACTAGCTCTATCCATTAAGTCGGATTGAGAATCATCAGATTATCGAATCTTAATAACGATTGAACGAATCGAATTCTTAAGCTTAATCGATAGAGCGAGTTTGAATTGTATAAAAAAAGTATCTTTATTTTTGTTCTGCGTGATCTATAAACGGAGATATCATGATGCAAAGTCAAAATATGAAAATTTTCATTTAAGGAAGATCTTTATCATCAACGCACATCTACACAATACAAAAAGAGAAAACGTACAGTTTTTTTCTCGATAGAAGATTGCGTTAGTGACGCTCTGCGATATTAATGACATATGAAATTAATGACATGTATCATTTAACCGCATTTTGAGTAGTGATAGGTTAAATAATAAAGTGCAAGTTAAATAATAAAATTAGCTGAATATTACCATATGGAATTGAGACATTCAAATAGCAATATCATTGTTTATTATTGATTCAAGTTTATCTTTTGATTCTTTTATTGTTGGAATGGAAGCTGCGAAAGATATACGTTCTATATAACGAACTTTATAATCTGTATATTTCATTTTTATTTTGTCATGGTATATTTTATTGTTATATGGTTCATGATATATTGTTATGGTATATTATGGTATATTGTAATTTTTATTATTATTTTTTAATTTATGTTTATTATATATAATATATATTTTTTATGAATATATATATACATCTAAAGTTATTTTTTTGAACATATTCTTAGGTATTTTCGTCATTCTTTAGATCTTATATACAATATGAAATAACTTGGTATTTAATTTCTGCAAAATGCTTTTAAATTTTTTGCTAATATTTTCTTCAATAATCGCATAAAGTTATTTTTTATATGTATAATGGCTTTATATTCATTTATTTTTCAAGCAGCAGAATATATATATATATATATATATATATATGTGTGTGTGTGTGTGTGTGTGTGTGTGTGTGTGTATTCTGCTGCTTGGAAAATAAATAAATATAAAGCCATTATACATACAAAAATATAACTTTATACGATTATTGAAGAAAATATTAGCAAAAAAATTTAAAAGCATCTTGCAGAAATTAAATACCAGGAATTTGAGGAATATTGATAATAAAATGTGAATAAGTGAAATTCTGGAAAAAATTAACTGTAGTTTTCATTTCTTTGTACATTGAATAACAACTAGAAGTATTTGAAAAGAAATATTTGTTAACGTTACTGATGTATTATTTCATATATGTAGGATCTAGAGAATGACGAAAATACCTAAGAATATGTTCAAGATAACAGATAAAACAGATATCCTAGTACACTAAATTCTGTATAATTTCGACGAACGCCATTTAAAATTTATCTAGCTGCTTCTGCAGCAGACATTGTACCTTGATGAAAGTAACTTGATATTCTGTGGAACCTATTTTAAGAAATTAAAAAATTAGAAAAATAACAATATTTTTCTTCAGCAGGAATGAGAATTTATGAAATTATGTAACAAAAAATATTTTATTATAGAATATTACTCTGGTTCCAATATATATTTTTCAACTGAAAATATTCTTCTCCCTTTACTTCTCTCATAGAAAGCCTTCAATTTAAACTAATAATTTATTTTTTTTAAATTTACTTAATTAGCTTAACATTGCAATTACTTGCTTATAGCATGGTTTCCTGCTTATATTAAAATTGCAGATACGGCGCTAATACATTTGAAGCAATAAAAGTAAAAAAGATCTACTTAAAAAAATGATATAATTTCTAAAAACTTATCTTTTTAAAAAAAGGTAAAAAAGCGCAAGTTTATGCGGCAAGAAATTATTTTAATATGATTATAATATATCCTACAAAAATAATGGTATCAAAAAATTGCACCAACTAAGGATGAAAACTTGGTACAAGTTTAAATAGAAATATTAATCGAAAACTCTGTTATACAAAATAGTTGTTTTAATTTCCAAAAATAATAATATTAAAAAATTAAAAATTTATTTAAAAATTGTAAACTGAAAATTAATATAAAACAAAAAAATAAAAAAAATTTAATTAAAAAAACGATGCTGCCAATAAAAAATATTGCATATTGTAATTAAATTCATATTTAAAATTGGCACATATTCTAATTAAATACAAATTTAAAAAATTGACGTATTTTAATTATTAATTCTAATTATTAGTAGTCTAATTTAAATTTAATTACTTAATTTCTTTAATTAATTTATATTGATTTATAGTTGGATAATTTTCTACGCATGGATTAACGTCTCATAAGGGCGCCGAGTGACTGAGGCAAAGTGTTTATCTGCCATATAATGGATCTCGGATTCATGTCTCGATATAGCATAAAGATTTTTCTGAGATATAGCCACTCCACTTCCCCTTCCTTTCAAGAAGACATTCGAATCGCGTTCCAAGAAGGCATAAGCAAATCATTCAAAAACAGAAACACATGTCTGTTTTAAAAAAATAAGAACATATTACTTATAGAGATTTTAAATTCTAATTCTAATTCTAATTCTATATATTTCATATAGAATTCTATATGAAACATGAGGACATGAGGACCTCATGTTCCATATAGAATTTAGAATCTCTATAAGGGATACATGTTCTTGTTTTTTAAAAGAACTAAGATAACAGTAACAAGATAATAGTAACAATTTGATATTGATTTGTTAATATATTTTTTGTTTATGTAATTCTGACAACTTTTTTATTCTTTAATCCAGCTCTTTTGATCCAGCTAAGTCGACTAAATTCAAGTTTCCTATCGATATTTCTTGTTTTGTATTATGTATACTAATTAATTGTATCCTTGTTATGGATAATCTAAGGCCGGAATTCATAGTCCGATCTTATATTCAAGATTGTCTTAAGTCTGGTCTTAGGTCGTCTTAAGATTCTGTTCAGCCAATGAAATAGCCGTATAACATTTTCAAACCTTACTTAAGATGATCTTGAATATAAGATCGGATTATGAATTCCGGCCTAAGACTTTGCGCTGCCAATTTTATTAGCATATTATTCAGTTTAGAAGTGTTGCTAAATTTCCAAATATAAATCAATATAAATCAATTAAAGGAATTAAATAATTAAATTTAAATGTTAGAATAATTAGAATTAATAATTAAAATATATCGTGTTAAAATATGTATTCCCAAATAAATGTGAAATTCAATAAAATTGAAACACGACGAAGAATAAAGAGCGGACGTGTGATCTCAAGAGATGCTTACCAACTCGCAGTAAAATCCACGAGAACGAGCTTTTGCCCAGCACTGGCCAATTCGCCATGAAAATGACGGTCGTCGTTAATTATTCTGTTATAAACTTTCAGAAGGGTGTCGAGGAATCCAATACGGTTATTTACTATATAATTCTATATTTTTAAATTCTCACGTACATTGCGTATTATCAATCAAAAGCGTCTTAATCTCACGGACGACAGTGTCGCCACTTGTCGGATTGGTTCTTGTGTAGTAAGGACTCGGACCCGGTCAATTCGAATGAACGGATACAACAATCTCCCACGCTTATTAGGATAGTTAATATGAAAACAAAAGATAAACAAAAATAAAAGAACTTCCAATAATATTCTTCTTATTTCGAGACAAAGTTATTCAAATATGCTGGGGATATCTTCGGAGCCTTTCAGATTTGCGAAGTGGTTGTTGGGTTCTTCCCGAAATATCCTCCTGAATGACTGGAACCTGTATATCCTGTGCTAGCAGGATAGGAACAGTCTCTGGAGCCTGTGCTTGTTGAGGCTGTAACTGTACTTCTTGATGATGGTCTGGTAGAGGGTACCAGTTCCTAGTTACTGACCCGAACTGGACTGATTTTCTTTCCGGATTCTCTTTGAAAACCTCGCTCAGACGTAGTTAATTAATGTGTCTTTTAATATTATATCCTTCATCCAGGTGTACCATGTAATGTAGTTGTCCCAATTTCTTCATAATTGTGCCGAGCTTCCAGCGTTGGGTTCCGCCATATGTTCGGGATTGCACTCTGTCCCCCACGCTTGTCTTACATTAGGTTTCTGGATGGAATTTTGAACTATGTGTGGAAGGTGTAACAAATCTAGCTTGATTCGAATTTGCCTGTTCAGATAGAGTTCTGATGGGCTTTTACCACATCGTAACGGTGTAGCTCGAAAACTGTATAAAATGTTTTCTACCTTAAAAGTTATTGTGCCCGGTTCGTGTTCCATAGCTTTTAATTTCTTCTTGAGGATCTGTACATATCTTTCCGCAAGGCCATTGGTAGCTGGATGTTCTGGGGCAGTGAATTTTTGAAAGATGCCATTTCTTTGACAAAATTGAGTGAATTCCTCGCTTTTGAAGATCGTAGCATTGTCAGATACTAAGACTTCGGGTAATCCATGTGAGCTAAAAATGTTTTCCAGAAAATGAATGGTCGAATTGGATGTTGGGTCACTTTTCGTAATCCTGACCTCTGGCCATTTAGATTTCGCATCTACGAGGATGAAAAATTGATGTCCTTGGAATGGACCTGCATAATCTATGTGGACACGTTGAAAATTTGTTTCCGGATCTTCCCAATGATGAAGTACAACCTTCTTGGATTCGTTTTGTACTTTTGCGCATTCTGGACATGATTGCACCATGTTTTCGATATCCTTATCGATGTTACGCCAATAACAGTACCGCCTGGCCAAATTCTTCATTTTAGATATGCCAAGATGAGTGTCGTATAGTTCCTTTAAGATTTCGGAACGTAATGATAAAGGTATAAACACACGTCGACCTCTGAAGATAATACGGTAATTGTACATTAGCGATTCCTCACCGATTTCAATGACCTTGAAATATGTTGTCGGGAGCATGATTCTGAACAACTTTTCCTTATACATGTTACCGCCGCTCGGCCTTAGTTTCTGAGATATTTATAAAAATATTTTATGGTTTTGCAATATTGTCACCATTATGAAATAACTTTTTTGCATGTATTCAGTTTTTGACAAAGTAATAATGTTTACCAAAAAGAGTTGTAAAGCGAGATTCTACCGGCGGGGTGGTTGCGGGAGGCGGGCCGAAGGCCTGTATGTAATATACATACATTTCTGATATTTTTTAATTTGTATAGAATTTAATACAATTTAATACAATTAAAAAATATCAGAAATGTATGTGTACACACACACACACACACACACACACACACGCGCGGGGGGTGCAAGGGGGACCTTCGGCCCTCCCTCCCGCAACCACCCCGCCGGTAGGATCTCGCTTTACAACTCTTTTTGGTAAACATTATTACTTTGTCAAAAACTGAATACATGCAAAAAAGTTATTTCATAATGGTGACAATATTGCAAAACCATAAAATATTTTTATAAATATGTCGGAAACTAAGGCCGAGCGGCGGTAACATGTATAAGGAAAAGTTGTTCAGAATCATGCTCCCGACAACATATTTCAAGGTCATTGAAATCGGTGAGGAATCGCTAATGTATATAATTACCGTTCTTTATCCTTAACTGTTTCTTCCATTACGGTTTTGCTCGTAATAACAGTAGATGAGATTTGGTTAATTATTTGATCATTGATTTCTTCATCTTCGTCTTGAATAGCCGGATTAATTCCTAATGGTGCGTGTGATAAATAGTCGGCGTTGCCATGATCTTCCGCTTTATGATGTTCTATTTTGTAGTTGAAGCTGCTTAAAAATGTTGCATAGCGTAGTAACCGTGCAGAAGTAATGGCAGGAAGTTTAACATCATGTTGGAAAATTCTGGTTAGAGGGCGATTATCCATTATTAGCGTCAACGATCGGCCATATAAATACCTGTAGAATTTCTGGATTGAGAAGATAATAGCAACAGCCTCTCTGTCAAGTTGACTGTAGTTTCGTTCGGCCGCCGAAAGAGAACGGGAAACAAAAGCTACAGGTTTCTCAATGCCGTCAACGATGTGAGACAGCACTCCTGCAACTCCCGTTGGACTAGCATCGCAAGCTACCGTTACTTGAAGGGACGGATCATATGGCATTAGAATGCAATCACTGGTAATTTCATTTTTTAGCTTTATAAATGCTGCTTCACAAGCCGATGACCATAGAAATCTCCTCTTCTTTTGCAATAATTCCCGGATGGGGTATGTAATCGTCGAGATATTTGGAATGAACCTAGAGTAATATGTGACTATTCCGAGAAATTTCCTTACGTCGTCGACATTTTTGGGCCTAGGAGCTTCTAGAATGGCTTTAATTTTATCAGGACATTTTGAAATTTTGTTTTCTGCGATGACATATCCTAGGTAGGAAATTTTCTGTTCGAAAAATTGACATTTCTTCTTGTTTAAATGTAGATCGTATGCTCTGTTACGTCCAGGCCGTTAAAAGGATGGGCCATCTGGAAGGACGCAAACTACTTACCCCGTAACACACTTGTTAGGGCGCGTGTATATATCGGGTCGAACGGATTTTAAGGGCTTGACACAGGTCAGGGACCGAAACGGTCTCTTTAACTCTGTGAAGTGTTAAGCCTAAGTGTCCGCTCGGCGGTCCCTTTTTGGTAAGGGAATTTAATCCCTTTTACTCGGGACGGGACCTTGTGCGATCGTAGGATTCAAGGAAGAGAGCGGGTAAAGAAAAATAATTTAATCATAAAAATGATATTTATTCATAAATACTAAATTAATGGTTAATACATTGATACAAATTTACGAGAAAATCTAGTATTTATTATATCCCTAGAGCGTGGATACGTGAGACGTGTTTGTGTGTGTATTAAATTTCGCGGATGTTACAATAGTGCGGGGGTCATCAGTCAGGATGAATGGGAGAACCTAGCTCTAAATTTTTAGTCCTGACTGGGTTTACAATGACGTTGCGGTTAAAAAGAAATATTTAAATCTTCATGTATATAAACTGTACCTGTATATGAAGGAAGAGAAAATATAGGATCAGAGATTTTGAATTAAAGAATGGAAGAATGAGATGAGGATAACAAGAGGTTTACACATAGGAGTTAGCAGGATTTCGAGATTAATTCGTCAATTCTTCAGGGTCTATATAATATTCAAGGTAATGGGACTCCTCCTCAAGGTCGGGGAGGTCTCTCAAAAATTCTTCAAGGGCTTCGTTGATTTCGAATGATGTGGGAGAAGCAGAGGGAGAGTCGGAGTCGAGGGTAATTATCGGTATAGGAGAGGGAGAGGGAGAATCGGAATCAAGAATAATTATTGGAATAGGAGGAGGTGGGAGTTGGGGAGTAACTGGATGGGGAGGAGAGAAAGATTTTTTAATTGGAGACTGTGGGGGAGTAGGTGAACAGGAGTAGGTGAACTGGGACTTCGGGGAGGAAACAGGTGAATAACTGGGAGTAAGAATAGGAGAATTAGTTATATAGCGAATGCCTTGGGAGGGGTTCTCTAGATTATCATTATTAATATTTTTTACGGAGTTTAGGTTATGCTTAGTTAACTGGATATTGTTTATTCCGCTATTGTCTAGAGTGTTATCATTAAAACTATTAGTTTGTAAATTGCTAAGATCGAGGGTGGCAGTTCGTTGTGTTTCTAGTTCTCGAAGAGCCCGCCTCCGACGATTCCGATACCGTAGTGCGATACGCTGACTATTGAATCGCGGCACTGATAAATGATAAACGCGATTTATTGCTTCTACTATCGCTATTATTATTGTCAAGAAACGATCCTTAGGTTATAGAAATAAGTTCTTTTATCCTTTAAATGTAAATTTCAATGTAATGGATGAATAGATTGTAAATGATAGATTGTAAATTGTACGTTAACAATTTTCTGTTTCGATTGTTTAATTACAGATCAGGAAACCGTTTATTAATGGTCTGATTTAAATTTCTAGTTGGTATTTTAAATTAATAATTAAGGATCGTCTCTCGAAAGACGAGAGAAAATAAAAAAATAAAACCGGGACTGGTCTAACTTACTATTTATAGAGTGCGTTGCGAAAGATTGTAGAAGATCGGGTCCGTAGAACGGGGCTCTCTTCTTGATTGTGGGTGTTCTAGGTATTGAGGTCGGCAGGAGAGTCAGTAGCTCACTGTCACTTGGATTGATTTTTAAAATTTACTAGTGACTGTTACCCGGAATCGAGAGTCGTCGGATAATTGAGAAAATTATAAGAACTGTTAAATGGTTAAATCGGGTAAATGAGAACTACTAAAAAACTGTCAAAGGACTGCGAGAAAACTGTCGAAAACTGTTGAAAAGAATGGTGAAAAACTGGTCCTCGCGCCTTGTGCTCGCATTTTTTTAAAGTCATTGCTCCTCCTCTTTGCTGGGTGGTGGGAATCTTCTTCAACGAATAATTTCAATTACTCCCTTCTCAAGGGCAAGGAGGTTGACCTTTTGAAGGAGAGGCGTTTTCTAGGATTCTTAATTGGTTAAACCCCTTTAGGTTGAGACTTAGTTTTATCCAGAGAGTGGGAGTAGAGTGACTAATTTACGGTTCATGAGAATTTGCTCGTGAATCACATATGTGTCGTCTCAAAGATTGTTTAGTTTTCTTTTTGATAATTTTTCCAAGATCCAGTATGCTTTTTGTCTAAATTGTCAAATAGAAAAGTTTCATATGGACCATTATAAACATGCGAAGCACTTGGATTTTTACGTGACAGCTGTAACTACAATTTTGTTTTAAAAAATCTTAAGTTATAGCTACTGACCATCCTTCGAATGACTTTTATTTATTACTTTTTATTTCGAGAGACAGAGTTACGTATGCTTATTGCTGATAAGGATTCCTTTGCTTCCTTGAGCGGAGGTGGTCTTATGTTTCACCGGACGCACCAACTATAAGCATATTCGATTATTTGATTTCATAGAGAAGATTTTGAGTTGACAGTGACTGACCGTCTGCGTAATGTCAAATTTCATTTATTATTCTCTGTCTCCGATATCTATGAGTAAAAATTGGTCCTACTAATACTTATTGTATAGTTTCGAGGAAAGAAAAGAATCGCGGAGTCCGCCGGACGTAACACTCTGAGCCTTTCCATGCAAGAAATGAGGCGTTGTTTGCATTCTATATACGTCTGTCCAAATACAACGATGTCATCGAAATATGTAATGCCTTCGAGACCATTCAAAATTTGATCTAAAATTCTGTGGAATTCGCTTGGAGCGGTTTTAATTCCGAAAGATAATCGATTCATCTTATATGTACCTCGATGCGTCGATATAGTTTGAATGTTTTTACTTTCATCGTCAACTAATACATGAAGATATGCTTTGAACAAATCAAGTGTACAGAAAAACTTTGCATTTCGTAGGCTGCTTAAAATATCATCAATCCTGGGAATCGGATAATGAGCACCTTTTAATTGGGGATTGACTACAATTTTATAATCAACACATAATCGAACGGAGCATGTGAATTTTGGAATGCACCCGATTTTTGATTCGAAAATATCTTTGAATTGTTCTAGGATATTACTTATATCAGTATTAAATATCTTCAGGAAATGAATAGACTTCTGACTTGCGCATTCTGGCAAATAATTTCCATCTAATTTAAATAAATTAATTTTGAGATGCCGTATCCAGGTTCTACCGAGTAACGGGGTACCTTTTGAAACAACGAACATGACCTCGTTTGATTTGGATTTTTTATATTCAATTGGGACTTTTATAACACCCAGTGGTTGAAAGATTTCTCCTGTGTAAGAACGGAACCGGATATTTGTTGGTTGCATCGATATCGATAATTTTAGTGAATCATAATAGTTTTTCGGTAAAAGAGTAAATCCTGCTCCTGAATCTACTTCAAATTTTTGAATTCTTCCGTCAATTTTTATATCCGCGTAAAATTTCTTTGTATCTTCTAATTTTATAAACGATTTTTCGTAAATGTCAACTATTATTGTATTAATCCCGTAGAAATCTCGAATGTTATTAGTATCGTGTAAATTCTTACTATTCTCATGAGCTTCTATATCAACTTTCTGTACATTATTTTTCATTTTTATCAAATTTGAAATGCAAACTTTTTTGACATGACCTGTTTTATTACAAGAGTTACATTTCACGTTATTGTAATTGACACGACAATCTTGAACTTTATGATTGTTCCGCCCGCATCGAATACATACATTTTCTAATCCTAGTGCACGATAATCGATTCTACTTTTTGAACGTGACCGACTGTTTGAACGGTTTTTACCCGCGTTATTACGACTATCCGATCGACTTGAATGTTTCTTTGCTTTTTTTGAGATTTTGAAATGCGATTCACATTTTCAATTGGAGATTTTCTTGTCGTTGGAATACCTGATATTTCATGGTTATCCAATTTCTGCTTCTAGAGCAAGTGTTGTATCCACTGCTTTCTTGAAGGTCAAGTCAGTTGTCTGAAGAAGTTTTTCTCGAATTGTTGCGTCTCGAAGTCCTCGAATAAACTGTGCGCGTAGAAATATTTCTGCTACAGATCGTCCGCATTCGCATTTAAATTCACAAGTAGCGATGAATTTCTTTAATTCCGCGATGTATGTTGCAATATTTTCTTCTGGTTTTTGTGAGCATGAGAGGAAACGATGCTGTTGCACCACTACATTCGGCTTCGGGCACAAATAAGTTTCTAACAATTCTATCAACTGTGCATACGTTTTCTCCGTTGGCAAATTTAGGGCAGTTAGCGATGTCAATAATTCGTAGTGTTTTGCTTCAATACAATTTAGCAAAACTTTGGCACTAATATCTTTGTCGTCGAATACATTTTTCAATTTGAGGTAATTTTCTAGCCGCAGCTTGTAGTTTGGAAAATCTTCTTTGTCTGGATCGAAACTCCCAAAGTTTGATACCAGGTTATTATTTAGATTTATTGGATGTTGAGCTGTCTGTTGTTCGGTTTGACGCTCGAGGCAAGCCGTCAATACTTTCATGAGTTCCTGGAATTGCTTTGCATCCATCTTGCCGCCGGAATGAAAAGGTTATGTGGTATCGAATCTTATTGAAGTGTGTAGAAGACGCTTGTTTCCATAAAGTTGAATTTTGTGTACCTCGTCGCCAATTGTTATAAACTTTCAGGAGGGTCGAGGAATCCAATACGGTTATTTACTATATAATTCTATATTTATAAATTCTCACGTACATTGCGTATTATCAATCAAAAGCGTCTTAATCTCACGGACGACAGTGTCGCCATTTGTCGGATTGGTTCTTGTGTAGTAAGGACTCGGACCCGGTCAATTCGAATGAACGGATACAACATATTCGTACTGCTCCCATGTTTTGATTAATTAAATTAAATCCGCAACACTACTAATCACACGCACTTCCGCGATAACTAACCGCAATACAATTAAGAAATGACTGGCAATTTCCTGATTATTGCTGGTGCGACAGAAGCGTCGAGAATGTAGAATCCAATGTGCAGATTCGATCTCACAATTAGTCTTGCATCATCAAGTCTATTTTGTATATAATATTGTGTTATAAAAATGTTATATATATTAATAGTTCATTTATTTATTTTTTTTCTATGTGTATATACAGGGTGAGTTTTAATGGTTGTGTCAATCTTTTTATCATACGGGAGATTACCGATCGCAATTTTAATAAATTGATTGATACATAGATGTCAGTTAATTGAATCGACCGTATCAAAGGCCGAAATATAATGTGTACAATTAAAGCAAGTTAAAAGCTGAAATTATGTAGTGTGGATTTATTATTATTATTAAAGCTACGCATTTATTATTATTATTATTATTATTATTATTATTATTATTATTATTATCATTATTATTATTATTATTATTAAATATATGTTATTATATTTATTATTATTATTATTATTATTTTACTGTGATCAAATTAGGGATTTATTATTATACATATTCGATATATTAAAGCGGAAGAAATACATATTTAAAAATTCAATTCAGATTTAACACTTCAACGTTTTATGTAAAACTTTATTTCAAATTCCGCATTTATTTTTATAATAAATTTTTATTGTTTTATATGCTAAAAATATGCAGCAAAAAATTTTCTTCCTTCTTAAAATAAAATTACGCAATTGTTTTATAAGAATGTATTTCTTGTGGAACAATTGCGTGATTTTATTTCAAGAAGGCAGAAATACTACATAGTTTTAGCGTATAACAATAATAAAAATTTTTATCATAAAAATAAATGCGGAATTTGAAATAAAGTTTTACATAAAACGTTAAAGTGTTAAATTTGAACTGAATTTTTAAATATGTATTCTTACTGCTTTAATATATTAAATATGTATACGTAGCTTTAATAATAATAATAATAATAATAATGATAATAATAATAATAGTAATAATAATAATAAATATAATAATATATATATTTAATAATAATAGCAATAATAATAATAATAATAATAATAAGTGCGTAGCTTTAACAATAATAATAAATCCATACTACATAATTTCAGCTTTTAACTTGCTTTAATTGTATACATTATATTTCGGCCTTCGATACGGTCGATCCAATTAACTGACATCTATGTATCGATCAATTTATTAAAATTGCGATCGGTAATCTCCCGCATGATAAAAAGATTGACACAACCATTAAAACTCACCCTGTATATACATAGATTTTCCAAAATTATATGTGTATATATACACATAGATTTTCCAAAATTATGGGATTCAAGAATCAAGAAAATTATACCATTTTATGCGTATTATATTCTGCAATTATTTGATAGATTACGTAACGAACGACCTCATTGTTTCGAAAAATTGATTTGGAGGATAATATCGAAATCGAAGGATTAGGTTTGTCGTTTGCTGATAGAAAAACTTTGATCAAAAAGATATCTATAATATTTCACGTAGCGGTGAACGTGAGATTTAATAATACTAAAAAAGGAAGACTATATTTATAAACCTTCGGGCGACAAGAGACATCTGCGTTTTAAGCGAAAGTTTAAAAAATTTAGTGGTAAGTAATCGTAAGATTATCGAGATGATGTGTTTTCCGCCTGAAAATTCTGCGCGATTAATTACAATTAAAAATAATTCCTCGTAAACATTATCTCATTAACTAAATCTTAAGGCTTTGATATATGTCAGCTCGACTTATTCGCAAATTTAAAAAATTCGTCGTCGATGAGATCGTATATCCAATGGAAATCGAGAGAAAAACGATTCAAATTACCGAAACCATGGATGATTATCTCTTGGAAGTATTTAAATCAAAGTGAGTGTTAAATTCTTGCATTGATTCCTGTATCTCATATTTTTATGATAAACAAGTTATAAAAATTATACAGGGTGTTCGGAAATTCAATCGACAAATTTTCAGAGATTGTCGGGGGCACCATAAGAATTATTTTTTGCAAATGAACCTGGGGTCGGAAACGTGTCATTACATCGCTACGGCATACGGAGTGTTTGAAAGAGTCGGGACCTCGAAATATCACAAAAAATAGAAGTTTTACAAAAAATTGTTTCAAACAAAAGTCGTAGGGTGTAAAAAGGTCTATTTACTGGCGCTATGTGTTTGACCTTGGATGGCGTCGCCAAGGTCACGACAAGGCCACCTTGAATTTTTGAAATGGAACCCTCTACTTTTTATTGCATATTCTTGTAGCCCTTCAAAAATTCAACTATGTGTTTTCTTTACACCAATTGATTCCTCTCATTATTTAGAGTTATCAAAATTTTTATCTGTTTCAGCAAATTTTTTTTTATGTATTTTTTTTATATTATTTTACATAGTAAAAAAATTAAATGGCGTGCGTTTTGTAATGTTCTAGTATATATATAAAAATATATGTAAGATATAAATTTATATTTTATATTTAATAATTAGAAATTTGGCTCAAATAATCAAAAAATTAAAAACAAAATGGCATAAGAACCAACGCGCGGTAGTTGGAGCGCAGAGAAGCAACAAGACTTCTTTCTTTTTTCAATATTAGTTTATTAAAAAACTCATATGACAACAACAAAAAGCGAACGTTTCGGATTGTAGAACCACGCGTTGGTTCTTATGCCATTTCCTTCTTAACATTTTATATTATTCATTTTTCACGCCAGTGTGAACAAAAAGTGCGCCTTTCAATCCAAATAATAGAACACACGTAGAATGTAATAAGTATAAAATAATATTACAATGTAATAAAAGCATAAAATAATATTACAATTGTACTGTTGTATTTATTTTGATCTAAATAAATATTCACAATTCTCCGATAATGTTCCGATGAACTTTGAATTTTCGTATAATATATTGATTTAAATATGAAATGTATAATTTATATTGCATAATTCTATCTTGAAAAATGAAAAGGTCAAACGCTATTAAGGTCAGTACGTATAATGTATATAAATGGTGTCTGGTAATAACCATAGCACGTCTCATCTGTAGATAGAGTACTTTTGGACAGAACAGGAATAATTTCCGTACGATTAAACATTGGAATTAATAATCAAACAATCAATACTCAATTAAATTTAATATGTATTAATAAGTAAAATTATAATAATAATTAAATTTAATACGTAATAATTAAATTTAATTATGTATTGCGTTTAGGAATTGCGTAACATCTTTTGGAATATCTCTTCTCGTCGCGTATCTATTCTCGCGTGGATTCTTGTTAATTAATTTTTCATTAATTAATTTTGTATGAAAATCGCATAAAACGGCAAAGAACTTCCTTATTTGAAAAATTAAAAAGAAAGTGGCATAAGAACCAACGCGCAGTAGTTGGAGTGCAGAGAAGCAACAACACTTCTTTCTTTTTTCAATATTAGTTTATTAAGAAACTCATATTACAACAACAAAAAGCGAACTTTCGGATTGTTGTAATATGAGTTTTTTAATAAACTAATATTGAAAAAAGGAAGAAGTGTTGTTGCTTCTCTGCGCTCCAACTACCGCGCGTTGGTTCTTTGCCATTTTCTATTTAACATTTTATATTGATCATTTCTCACGCCAGTGTGAACAGAAAATGCGCCTTTCATCAATCTAAATAATAGAACACACTTAGAATGTAATAAGTATAAAATAATATTACAATTGTACTGTTGTATTTACTTTGATCTAATTAAATATTCACAATTCTCCGATAATGTTCCGATGAACTTTGAATTTTCGTATAATATATTGATTTAAATATGAAATGTATAATTTATATTGCATAATTCTATCTTGAAAAATGAAAAGGTCAAACGCTATTAAGGTCAGTACGTATAATGTATATAAATGGTGTCTGGTAATAACCATAGCATGTCTCATCTGTAGATAGAGTACTTTTGGACAGAACAGGAATAATTTCCGTACGATTAAACATTGGGATTAATAATCAAACAATCAATACTCAATTAAATTTAATATGTATTAATAAGTAAAATTATAATAATAATTAAATTTAATACGTAATAATTAAATTTAATTATGTATTGCGTTTAGGAATTGCGTAACATCTTTTGGAATATCTCTTCTCGTCGCGTATCTATTCTCGCGTGGATTCTTATTAATTAATTTCTCATTAATTAATTTTGTATGAAAATCGCATAAAACGGCAAAGAACTTCTTTATTTGAAAACTTAAAAAGAAAATGGCATAAGAACCAACGCGCAGTAGTTGGAGTGCAGAGAAGCAACAATACTTCTTTCTTTTTTCAATATTAGTTTATTAAAAAACTCATATTACAACAACAAAAAGCGAACGTTTCGGATTGTAGAACCACGCTTTGGTTCTTATGCCATTTCCTTTTTAATATTTTATATTATTCATTTTTCACGCCAGTGTGAACAAAAAGTGCGCCTTTCATCAATCCAAATAATAGAACGCACTTAGAATGTAATAAGTATAAAATAATATTACAATGTAATAAAAGAATAAAATAATATTACAATTGTACTGTTGTATTTACTTTGGTCTAATTAAATATTCACAATTCTCCGATAATGTTCCGATGAACTTTGAATTTATGTATAATATATTGATTTAAATATGAGATGTATAATTTATATTGCATAATTCTAATTTAAAAAATGAAAAGGACAAATGCTGTTAAGATCAATACGTATAATGTATATATGTGGTGTCTGGTAATAACCTAATCACGTTTCATCTGCAGGTAGAGTAGTTTTGGATTGAACAAGTATAGTTTCCGTACGATTAAACATTGGGATTAATAATCAAACAATCAATACTCAATTAATAATAAAAATTTAATTATATATTGCGTTTAGCACTTGCGTAACATCTCTTGGAATATCTCTTTTCGTCGCGCATTTATTTTCGCGTGGATTTTTATAATTAATTTCTCATTAATTATTTTAAAAATCATACAAAACGGTAGAGAACTTCCTTATTTGATTTGATCCACTCTGCACACGAAAGGTAAATATGATTATTATCAGACTGTATGTGTATAAATACATGTATCTTTTGCATTAAATGCTTTTAAGATTTTATATTTTTATTTGAAAATAATAAAAGAATGAATAAATTAATTTCTTAAATTTTTTTCTCAAAAATAGTAAAAAAAATAAAATTTAAAAAATATCCTCTTAAAGCTGTACAGTTACTAGAAACTAAATATACAATAAAATTTTTATCAAAAATATTATTTAATTAATAATTCAATATTTAATGTAGAAAATTAATTTTAACTGCTGCGAATTTCAAAAGGGTATTCCACTTTTTAAAATCACTTTTTAAAATTCTATTATTATTTATAGATATGTTCACATATTTTTTGATACTTTATATTTTACAACTGTACATATGAATTTGAATAAGAAATTCTCGCATTTTAATATATTTTCTAAAAATCGCAAATTAGTACATCGCAATAATCGCATTAGTATGTTTTTTAAACTGCGTTTAAAACATTAGTGTATTTTAAACCGCGTATTTCTACTTTGCGCATCCGTTGAACTTAGTGACATAATGCATATGTAGATTTCATTTTAATTGTAAAATTACATTGATTATACAATCCACACATTTTCCAGTTAAATTGTTATTATTATGAAGCTTATATATTGATTTGTTATCACACGGGTTATACATTCATATCTGATTTAATAGTAAAACACGTTTTGCTCTATGATATGAAGTAGCCATTGTGATAGTCAGTTTTATAAAGTTGTGTTTTTATTAGAATCGCCACGCGCTACTTTCATAAAAAAATTTTTTTAAATTTTTGAATGTGGTGAGTACAAATTCTTCTCTTGCTCTTTTCTGTAAATATTCTTTTTCAGTTTTTGAGTAAATTTTTTCAAAGATTATTTCATTCTCTGTCTTTCTAATTATACATATATAATTCTGAAATAAAATATCTTTTTTCAGATTTATTAGAATTTGTAGAAAATGAATAATAATAAACGGTTCAATCCATATGTCAGCGTTGATGAGGAGGAAGAAATAGTTATCTCTGGTATCGCTGGACGATTTCCTAATTCGAATAATATAAAAGAATTTCAGGACAATCTTTTCAATAAAATGGATCTCGGTTCGAAGGATCATCAACGCTGGACCAATTGTAATAATATTTTTTTCAAATTTTTTTCTATCTTAGGAAAAAGGTCTACATAATAATATATAATAAATAAATTAAAGTATATATAAAATATATCGATCTATGTTTTTATTTTCTTCTAAATCTCTATTTCTGTATACAAAAATGAAGAATAATTTAGGAAATAATTAAAATTTATACATAAAAAATAAATAAAATTGAAAGAATTGAGGAAAAATAATCTATATATAATTATATAAAAAGAAAACGTTGACTATATGTTGGAACTTCTTTTTTATTTCTTCAAATCTCATTTTTCCTAAAAGAAACAATGAAAAAATTATACTTTTAATTATTCACCGATTATTCTTTTTATTATTTTTTCTGTATATATACAGACAGAGATTATACAAGAGTAAAAAAACATATATATAAGTACATTTTATATCTAATTTTATATAATTATATGTATATTATTATGTAAACTTTTTTTCTAGGTAAGAATATCATTGTTCTTTATATTAAAAAAAATAATACTTATATCTCATAAAATATATATTAATGATACTCACGAATTTACAATATATATGCGGTTTAATTATAAATATAACATTAAAATTGACAATTAATATTCTATGTGCAATTTGTACATAAATCATTTTTATTATAACATATTCGCAAGTTTTTTGCGTTTGATGTGAAAATGAAAAATAATCAAAATGTCGTCTACCCATAAAAATATCTTGCCCATCTTTAAAAATGTAGTTCTTATTTATGATTTCAATATATGTTATTTTTCTATAAATCATTTTAAATTTTGACAGATATTTTTGAAATGCCTCCTCGAATAGGAAAAATCAACAATATAGAAAAATTTGATCCAGAATTTTTTAATATATCGGCCATAGAAGCTCATACGCTTGATCCTGGAGATAGAATGTTGCTCGAAAACACCTATGCAGCAATTATTGACGCAGGTGTCAATCCCGCAGAACTGTAGGGAACAAGGACGGCAGTTATCACAGCAATGTCAGTTTGTGATACATATCTCGATGTAGTATACGAAAAGCTTCATGTATGTTAATAATTTTATTATTCCAGACTCATGTATGTCAATAATTTAACTATTAAAAATCGATAAGAAAAACATGCATTCTTCAAACTGTATGAACGTATTAATATGTATGTACAAGGATATTGTAAAAAAACATTTTTAGTATAAAAACTATCATAATTAGGTTGCTGGATTGCCCATACTTGGTTGCAGTAAAAATATGTCGGCAAATAGAATTTCTAACTGGCTCAACGTTACTGGACCGTCGTATAACATTGATACTGCATGTAGCTCGACCCATTTCGCTATGGTGGAAGCTTACAATTTGATTCGATCTGGAATTTGCGACGCGGCTATTGTCGCTAGTATCAATTTGTGCATTCATCCTTTTGTGACTTACCAGTTTTATCGCCTGGGTATGTGAAAAATAATATTATGTTCAAAGATGTTGTATTTGAGATTGTTAAATGGTATAATTTATTTATTGATGCATTAATTAACACAATATTTGATCTAATAATTTCTCTTTTCAAAATATAACAATATAACTGATTTGCTTATTTTACATGTTTATCAAAGTTTTCAAATATATTAATTGATATATTAAATAAGAAACCGGAATAAAAAAGTAAATTACATTTTTTATATTCAATCGAAATAAATTATTGATATTATTTTAGGAGTTTTATCTCGCGATGGTTACTGTAAACCTTATGATAAAGAAGGTGCAGGTTACATGCGTAGTGATGCGGCTACAGTAGTATATTTGCAAAAAGCAAAGGATGCAAGAAGAATCTATGCCACTTTTATTTATGGTAAAACCAACTGCGATGGTTTTAAAGAAGAAGGAATTACCTTTCCATCATTAGACAAACAAAAAATATTATTGGATGAATTTTACAAAGAATGTAACGTTTTGCCTCTTGAGCTATCTTACCTAGAAGCTCATGCAACTGGCACTCTAGCCGGCGATCCCGTGGAGCTTCAAGCAATCGACGAAACTTTATGCATCAACAGAGATTTTCCTCTATTAATAGGTTCAGTAAAATCGAATATTGGACATTCTGAAGCCACTAGCGGTCATTGTCAAATTGCAAAGGTAAAGTTTACAACAAAGATTTACAAAATGGAGTTAATACATCTATGTAATCTAATGGAATATATAAACTTATGTATTTTTTTATTTATCTGTCATTTTTGATTATTTATTATAATTATTATTTATTAATTATTTATTATAATTATTATTTATTGATTATTTATTATAATTAAAGAATTAAGATATTATTATCTATATGCATTATAACAAATATATTTATCTTGCAAAGGTTTTAATTGCGATGGAAACTGGTATAATCCCTCCTACTATACATTTTAAACATCCACGAAAGGATCTGACTGCTATCATTGAAGGAAGAGTAAAAATAGTCACTGAACCGACAGAATGGAAGGGTGGCTACGTCGGTATTAATTCCTTCGGATTTGGTGGTGCTAATGGCCATTTATTATTGAAATCAAATTCGAAAAGTAAAGTCAATAAAACAAATAATAATTTACCTAAGCTTGTAGTTATATCTGGACGTACCAAAGAAGCAGTTAAAATTATATTAGATGACGTAAGTATATATTCCCAGGTAGCAAGCACACGTCATTTTCACGTTTCAAATTGGTCATTCACTGACTATTCTTGATGTCACGAGTTGACGTTTTTATGACATAAAAGTAACGGTTTAATGTCACAGATTCTTAACGTCATGACATGTACCGCATTTTGACATCAGAATGTACCATATTTTGACGCCTTTTCCTTAGCATAATAATGTATTTAATAGCGTTGTCGAATAAGATAGATTAACCGATTCGAGAGCATCATTGAACAATTACAGCCATTCTATTCTTCAGAGGAATCTCAGATCGATTAAATTGCTTTATTTGTAAACGTTAGAAAACACAAATATGGTAAGAAAATAGGTCACAAGTTTTATATTTGTTATTATTATTTTATTTAAACATAAATAAACTTACTTCTAATATCATATAAAATTTCAACAAATAATGTCTTCCGTTGCCTGCGTTTTATAAAAATATATTTTGCCAATCAACTGTATTATAAAAAAATATGTATATTTTTTGGCACTTTAATTACACTCGATTGATATAGCTAATATTTTCACTGTGGACTAATTTAATGAACACTTGAGTGGTTAAGCAACATGAGTCGTGCACAGATAAACGCATGCGTCGAGAGAAAAATTGTTAAAGTCCGATCGCGAAAGTCATGTTAGTACATCAATCCCATAAAAAATTTTAAAAGAATTTTTTATGGGATTGATGTACTAACTAATCACATTAATAATAAAATAATCGTCAATTCATGACTGAAATATGACATCAAAATAATGTTATATCAAGACGCCAATATAAAGTCATGTAACAAATCAGTCATTTTTACGATATATGATCAAAAATGACCAGTTTGGAACATTAAAATGACGTGTGCTTACTACTAAATAATTTAACGCAAAGAGTAACAAATATATTAATATGAAATAAAAGGTAAAGATGAAAGATTTAAAAGATTGTTTATATAAAGAATTTTAAAAAATCATTGTTATAATTTAAATTATATTTAATTAAAGTATATTAATCATATTAAATATTATTAAAGTTAATAATTATTAATAAAGTTATATAATATAAATAAGTTAAATAATTAACTTTAATAAATGAGATCTAGATATAAAAGTTATAAGGATAAATTCAAATTGGTTTTAGTCAATCAAGAAAACGGAAGAAAGGGTAGAATATTATATGAACAGGTCTTCTCTTAAGACATATTAAAATCAATTGTTCTCGAAACGTATCTTTTAACATATTAATATACCTACTTGGATAAAGTGACTAAATAATATTCAACATGGCAATGAAATAAATTATAAAATATTTTAAAGGCACAGATTTTTCAAAGTCAAATATATGAAACATTTGCTTAACTAAGTTTCTAATTATAATTAATTTAAAAAAAAATAATCTTTAAAATATTATAAAATAATTATACTTTTATAATTATAATAACTAATATATCTTTATAGATACAGAGTCGATTAATAGATGTAGAATATATATCTCTCCTGCATCGTATTTATAGCAGCAATATAAAAGATCATCCCTACAGAGGATACATAATTGCTGGATCCAAAATAACTGATAATGCAATAATTAAAAGGAGATTCAACTTATATACGAAAAAACCGATTTGCTTCATATTTTCTGGAATTGGATCTCAGTGTTTTAACATGGGCAAGTAAATCATTATATATTATAATACAATGTAATAATTATTATGAAGATGTTTATTTGTAATTAATGTTTAACGATTTTTAAATTATACATATATATTCTTATATATAATAAAAGTAACAATTATAATATTTTCAGTTTGTAAATTTGTATTAAATAATTGCTTAAGTTACATTTAGATGTAAAAATTCTATCTAATACGAACTAAACTAAAATATAATAATGATACTACATAGAAAGCATGTGCATAATAAAGATAAATGATTTTTAGAGATTTCATTTATGTATGTTTAGATTAATTATATAAAAATATTACTTCATTTAAAATAATTTATCGACTACGTTGTATAATATAATTATATCCTTTTAAATATTGATATATATATATATATATAGGTCGAGCTTTAATGGAATTTCCAGTATTCGCTAGAGCAATTCAAAAATGCGATATTGTTTTGAAACCTTATGATATATTTGTCACAGATATTCTAATAAATAAAGACAAATATATTTTCGATAACGTAGTCAACTTATTTGTAGGTCTTATTGGATTACAGGTATGAACAAAAATATATCGTCTATATATTACGGAATTTTTTTGTATTATCTAATGAAGCGCCGTATTTTTAAAAATCAGTATATTATAAAAAACTCAAAATTCGATAATTATTTACTTTAGGGGAATAATCTCTGATGACCTTGACTTTGACATATGTCATAGAGGTCACCCTTCTGAGTAATCTTCAGAAGGTTTTAGCTGTCGCTCGTTGTTTATTAAAAAATTATTAACGAAAAAATTTCCACGAATTATATGCAACATGCGACTATATGAATTCCTAAGCAATGTTGATTTGACTTCTAAAAAGGTCAAAGTTATTTTAATTTTCTATGCAAAGCGAGGTCCATCCCACACCACCCCTGAGTTAGCGCGAAACGAGGTCTATTATTGTATGGTTCCACATGAATTTGCAACTTCCCATGCGAAGCGAGGAATCATAGACCTTGTTTCGCACTGACTCAGAAGTAGTGTGGGGTAGACCTCGTTTCGCATGGAAAGTTGCAAACCCATGTGGAACCATACAATAATAGACCTCGTTTCGCACTGACTCAGGGGTGGTGTAGGGTGGACCTCGCATGTACTTTGCAAGGTGAAGCAAAGTTTACTCTCTGTGAGAATCAAAGTAAAATGTATACAATGGATTCCGCCCCCTCTGCGGGGGGCTCCACTTTCAAGAGGTATAACCTAACCCAAACCTATTTCTGATTTAAACCAAATTTTAGTTTTAATGTGTAAGGAACAACTGAATACTTGTATATAAATAAGAATCGAGAATACTACAATTCATGTTTATATAGGTTATATATACTATAGTTCTATCTACACGGTGTCAATAAAATTTACATTCCATTTATAATTTCTTATGTTGATAACTTTTCAACGAATCACGAGCAATGGCTAAAACCTTCTAAAGATTACTCAGAAGGGTGACCTCTATAACATGTCAAGGTCAAGGTCATCAGAGGTTACTCCCCTAAAGTAAATTATTACCCAAAATTCTTGTAAAAGAATTGAAATTGAAAAGAGCCTTTCATATGTTACATAATTGTATGCAGAAAGTTAAATTTGTAACATTTTATAATATTATTTTATTTAAAAGAAAAATAGAAAGTGTTGAAATATATAAAAAATAATTACATATATTACAGATCGGATTAGTTGATCTCTTAATAAGTATTGGTATCACTCCTGATGTTATAATGGGTCATTCCATTGGCGAATTGGTTTGTGGATATGCCGATGAGTGCTTGACGGCCGAAGAAACCATCATGTTGGCTTATTATGTCGGTTTAGCATTTCTTAAGTCAAAAATAATAGGTGGCTTGATGGCTGAAATTAATTTAGATTATAAAACTATGAAGAATATGTGTCCATTGGATATCGATGTAGCTTGTTGTAATAGTCCGCATAATTATATTGTGAGTGGACCAACAAGCTCTGTGAGAGCATTCCTCGCTAAGCTACAGGTTTGGAAACACTTAAAAAGTACAAATAATATATCTATGTTTATAATTACGTTGAATTAAATAAATGAGTTCATTAAAAAAAATTTATTTCTGTTTAGAATGACAACATTTCTGTCAAAGAAATTTCCTATGGACACATACCTTTTTATAGTCGTTATGTCGAGCCGGCGAGAGTTAAACTTTTGGAATACCTGAATCAGATATTGCCACAGAAAGCCTCTCCGAGCTCAAAGTGGTTGAACATGTTGAATGAATCCTATGAATGGTTCAACACATCTCCAAATATCTCGTATCTAGCAAAATATTATACAAATAATCTGTTAGCCCCGGTAGTATTTTCAAAAGCTGTGCGTTTTATTCCAAACGACGCGGTGACGATTGAGATAGCGCCGCACGACATTCTACAATACATTTTTAACGATTCATTAAAGGCAACTGTGACAAATGTCACGTTATACAAATTCTCTCACAAACCAAACGTTGAAATATTCTTACACGGAATTGGACAACTTTATAATGCAGAATTACAGCTGCAAATCGCAAATTTATATCCAGAAGTTAAGTTTCCTGAGTCGTAATACACCAATGATTTCTCACCTTATAAGGTAAATTTTGCTTAATATAATATAAGATTTTTCAACGTTATGTTTACTACAGAAAAATAGGAGAATTTTAAAAAACGGAAAATTAAATTGCATTATTTTTAACGACGTTAAACACTAATAAGCCTAATGTTTTATATATTGTTAAATTAATAACACGTTTTAGATGGGATCATTCCGAAGATTGGTATGTATGTCATTATTACGCACAAAGAAAAGTTGAAAATGAGGAAACAATTGTTACCATTAATTTATCAGAGGAAGAATTTATATATATGACCGGGCATGTCATTAATCAAAAAAATGTATTACCGGCTACAGGATATCTTTTACTAATATGGCAAATGATCGGCTCGTTTAAAAAGCAAAGTTATCTCGATATACCAATTGTATTTGAAGATGTCAATTTCCTACGTCCTACAGTTCTGTCGAAGCAAAATCCAGTCGATTTAACTCTTATGATCCAAAAAGGTAATTTGTATAATTAAAATAATTTTGTGATCTAGATATACAAAAAGATAAAAATGTTTTAAGACATAACATATGAATAAGAGAAAAAATTCAGTTAAAAAAAATAAATTAAGAAAATATTTATATCTACTAAACAAATTATTAACAGTTTGCCAAAGTAGCAGCAAATTGAACAAAAATTGCAATATATTAGTACTGCATTAAGCTTGTATTCTGCTGAGAAAGTAAACATAATCAAGAAATCTTAATTTCTACTGTCAATTTACAGTAACAAATGTATTGTTAATTTTGATGATTTGTTTGATTTTTATACATCTCATTTTTATTTATATTTTTGCTATTTTAATTAATGCTAAAATTTATGGTCGAAAGATTGCAATTTAAAGAGGGTAAATATTTACCTTTATACAGCCAGCCCCAAATGACTTGACCTTGACATATATTGTCAAGGTCACTGTCCTGAGTAACATTCAAAAGATTTTAGGTGTCGCTTGTTGTTTATTAAAAAGTTATAAACAAAAGAAGTTTTATAAATTTTATAGAATTTTTAGACACCATGTACAGTAATAGATCTTTGAGGTAAATATGGAGAAAAGGTTTATACTTTTATGTCATCTTTTCGTTATATCCTATTTATGTGTTTACATTTTTTGTTTACATTTGCTCATCACGGTTTTATATTATATTTTACTTGTGTGTTTATATATTTTTGTTTACGTTTGCTCGTTGTCCCTTCCATGTCACTAAGCTATAGAATTATTGTTTAGTTTCGCTAAATAAAAATTGTACTTTTTATTTTACCTAAACTTTTAATAAATGTTTGTATATAATTTCTTTCATTTTGCAAAGTACATGCGTGGACACTGCATGTTCCGCCCCCCCTACGGGGGGGGCTCCACTTTCGGAAGATATAACCTAACCCAACCTGTGTCTGAAGTATGGAATATACCTGGCTTCGCATAAAAAGTTGCAAACTTATATAAACCATATGAACCATGTAAAGCAAAATGTCATATATCAAGGTAAGGAACATGCGGTGTCCACGCATGTACTTTGCAAGACAAAGCAAAGTTTACAAATACATATATTCTATTAAATATATGTTTTTCTTCTTGAACATACATGATGTGGTAAAATTATATTCTATTCATAAAACTTTTTTGTTAATAACTATTTAATAAATAACAAGCGGCTAAAACCTTTTGAAAGTTATTCAGAAAGATGACCTCGGGACCTTTAGAATGTAACGAAAAGATGATACAAGTAAGTATAAAATTTCAAAATCGCATACCTTAGGAACGAAGAGAAACCGCCACAAAATTCAAACGGTGTATGACTCAGAATAATGAGCTTTACAACATATGTCAAGGTCAAGGTCATTAGTGAGGTTATACCTTTTCTCCATATTTACCTGAAAGGTCTATTATTGTACATGGTGTTCAAAAATTCTATAAAATTTATAAAACTTCTTTTGTTTATAACTTTTTAATAAACAACGAGCGACGCCTAAAACATTTTGGATGTTACTCAGGGCAGTGATCTTTCTTTGAATGTTACTTTAGGGCAGTGACAATTATATATGTCAAGGTCAAGTCATTTGGGGTTGGCTGTGTAAAGGTAAATATTTACCTTAAAGACATACCATAGCTAAATTAATTTTCTGTAATTCATTAAAACTGTTGGTTATCCAAAATATCTACGTTTCTAACGCAAATGTATATCAGATCTAACGCGTATTTGACCATTAATAATGCTACTTGAACACTTTCATTAAAATTAAAATTTATTTTTATTTATTTAACTTACAAATTGCAGATGATTGATATTTCCTTTCCACATTATTTCATTTGCACGGTTGAAGGCCGGCTGGAATTTATTCTTCGTTAAAAACATCCTCTCGTTATGAAACATAGTACAGAATCTCGTTATAAAACATGAAATAGAATTTCCGTTTGTAAATTAAACATTCATACAAGAAATTGATAATTGTATTCTTATAGATAGTTGCAAATTCGAAATAATCGAAGGGGACAGTGCTGTCGTCACTGGAACAGTACGAATTCCAGTTAATATTGAAGACGAGAAAATATGTAGTACATTTATTGATAGAAATAATAATGACAAAGAGGAGATGAATATGAAAGATATTTAGAAAGAATTAAAACTTCGTGATTATCAATATACCGGTGAATTTCGTGGATTAAGAAGCGCATTAATCTCAGGAAAAAATGGTCATATTGCCTGGACTGACAATTGGGTAACATTTATAGACAATATGTTACAGATGATGATTTTAGGGCAGAATTCGAGAAGCCTTTTTGTACCAACAAGAATTCGTAAAGCGGTAATCGATCCAAAATCTCACATAAAATATATTGAAAAACTTTCAAATGAAAAAAAACGTAAGTTTTACAGTATTTTAAATTACGTAAATATACGTAATTTAATCGAATATTATTTTTCGAAAAATTATATACATATTTAATCGAATATTATTTTTCGAAAAATATATACTTGATATGCTTTGTCTTTATATCCGCAGAAGTCCTTGTACAAAATTATAAATACTTAGATGTTTTGATATCTGGAGGAATAGAAATACACGGCCTCATAACTGCAGCTATATCTCGTCGACAAAATGTAGCCAACCCCGTTTTCGAAGAGTGCAAGTTTATTGCTCATCGAGATCTAAATATGATAGCTTTGCCAGATGCAATAAGAATGTCGGTGCACGTTGCACTTGAGTATCACAACATGATAAACGTAAAAATCATCGAATTTATCGAAAATAGCGATCAAGTGATGCCGGAGAATTTAAGTTCTTTACATGTTTATAAAATTTTAGACGACTTACCGCAAATTTGTTACAATATCAAAATAGTAACGAGTAACGAACGATTTAAAGATATTTCTTTGCCCGACAATATTCCTACGATGGAATTTGATAAACTGACAAAAAATGAAAATTATTTGATGATCATAGGTTTCGGAATTTTAACAAAAAATAGAAACGATTTATACGAACAATTGTCGTCTGCCATAATACCAAAGGGATTTCTTCTGATATTGGAAGAGTTAGATGCTATTTACGATTATTCATGTCTGGACAAATATGGATTAAAAGTAATTTTGGAAAAACGCACCAACGATAAGACAATTATATTATTAAGAAAAATACAAGATTTTAAGACGAATCAGCAGATTGTGCATGTAAACAATTACGAATTCTCGTGGATAAATAAGATTAAATCATTCATGAACGTGGAAAATGACAACACAAATACGAGGATTATAATCATCGCAGAAGGAAATTTCGAATGCGGTCTACTCAGCCTTGTTAATTGTTTGCAAAAAGAACCGGGCGGTGAAATGATTAGAAGTGTATTTATCCAAGATAGGGATGCGCCTGCTTTTTCATTGCAAGAATCGTTATACATGAGGCAGCTACAGCTGGATTTACCTATCAATGTTATACGTTCCGGCATTTGGGGATCCTACAGACATTTTCCATTACCATTATTAGAACCAAAACTCGTAGAGAGTGCTTATGTTTCTCAAATGGTACGATTTCAAAAAGATGGGATTAAGAAAATTGAAACAGTGATAATTTGTGATACTTTCCTTCATAAATTAAGTAATAGTTTTTCTTACTGTAACTTTAAGAGGCTTAAAATAACTTGTTATATTTATTTATTTTAGGTGCGAGGTGATCTGAGTAATCTTTGTTGGATGCAAAGTAGGATATCTTTCGTCAATAATGATGACGAAAATCTAGTAAGAATAGTCTATGCATCTATCAATTTTAGAGATGTCTTGACAGCTAGCGGTAGACTCACCACTGAATCTATTACAACTGATCGAAATAATAATTCTTTAATTGGAATTGAATTTGTTGGTTTTAATAAAACTGGGCAAAGAGTAATGGGATTATGTTCAGCAGGGTAAGTGAATATTGGATAGAAACTTGATAGAAGCTTAATATGTATGTGAATAGAATTTTAATATATGTATGTGCATATATTCTTAGTAAAAATCGATATAAATTTCTTATATTTAAATTAGAAACATTTTTGATGAAGTAAGAAATGAAAAAGTTGCTATATTTTACATGCTTTTTTTCATTCTTAATATATTATTTACAAAAAATATTTTTTCGACTTAATTTTAACATAATAAATTTTTATATGATCTTGTAAATTATATTATTTTCAGAGGAATAACAAATATTCGCATAGCTGATAAATATTTTCATTGGATCATACCCGACAAATGGACGATGGAAGACGCCGTGACGGTTCCTTGTGTATATAACACGTGTTATTACGCTTTGTATATGAGCGGTAAAATGAAAAAAGACAATAAAGTGTTGATTCACTCTGGTACGGGAGGTGTTGGTCAAGCTGCCATTTATCTTGCTCTTTACGAGGGTTGCGAAGTGTTTACGATGGTTGGAAGTATCGAGAAACGAGACTTTATAAGAGAAACGTTTCCCTCTATTCCCGAGGATCACATCGGGAATTCTTGTGATACGAGCTTCGAAGAAATGATTATTCGGGGAACGAGAGGTCGCGGAGTAGATATCGTATTGAATTCTTTAGCTGAAGAAAAACTGCAAGCGTCCGTCCGTTGCTTAGCAAAAGATGGTCGTTTTCTCGAGATTGGAAAGTTTGATATGGTCTCCAATAATCCTTTAGAAATATTTACATTTTCAAAAGGCATTAGTTTTTATGGCATTTTATTGGATAACGTATTTTCTGCAGAATCAGAGATTAAGGCAGTAATATGGAGCAAGATAGCAGAAGGCTTAAAAAATAATGCCATTAAACCGTTATGCAGAAAAGTCTTTGAAAAGGATGAAATAGAAACTGCTTTTAGATATATGGCTGCTGGAAAGCATATTGGAAAGGTATGATCGTTTTTTTAGTGTACGTATAATTGAGGATATAATTGAGGAGGAAGTATAATTAGAATTAAAATATTAAATTCTCAAAAAAATGCATACAGCTTTTGTTTCCTTTGTATTATATTTAATATATTAGAATTATTGTTTAATATAAATGAAAATCACTCTTGTTTCCTGTTTATATTTTGAAACGCAAACATTTCTGTGCTAAGAATATTTCTGTCTATTTTCCTTAATTGAAACTTAATATTAAACGTAAGTGACGCAAACTTTTCCGTTTTAAATATTTTTATCAAGGGGTTTTGAAATAAAAAAATTAAACAGTTTTTTTTTTAATATATTGTATCTTCTTAACTATGTTGTGATATGTAAAAGTTATCCATTGTGCTCCTTTCCTCTTTACGTTACATTTAAAAAACTCTCCTCTTTTAAAGGTTTTTTTATCGATTCTTTTAAATTTTTTTCTATTTTTTTATTATACAATTACATTTTACTTCACAATTTATTCATTCTTACAGGTTTTTATCTGTGATCTTCATTTTTTCTAAGAACTTTTCGTCTTTTATGTTCTTCTTATTTCTTTTTCCTCTAACACTTCACAATATAATATAATATTATTTGCAGATAATAATAAAAGTTCAAAAAGAAGATGAACTGGATGCACCTATACTTGCACATCCCCGGTATTATTGCCTGGAACACAAATGCTATATCGTTATAGGTGGTCTGGGTGGTTTCGGTCTAGAATTAATTGATTGGTTAGTTTTACATGGTGCAAGACACCTAGTATTGACTTCGCCAACTGGAATAAAAAACGGTTATCAGCGATCAAGAATAACGTTATGGCAATCTTATGGTGTAAATGTTCAAATCGTTACAGCTACTGATACTTCGAAATACGAAGACTGTAAATCTATATTGCAATTTGCCGAAGAACAAGGTCCCGTGGATGCTATATTCAATCTCGCAGTTGTGTTGAAAGATAACATATTCAAGAATCAGTCCCCACAAGCATTCGAAGATTCTTTTATATCAAAAGCATGGACGACGAAAAGGATGGACGAATTATCGAGAACAATTTGTCCCCAGCTCCGACATTTTGTCGTTTTTTCTTCCGTTTCATGCGGAAGAGGTAACGCAGGCCAAACAAATTACGGAATGGCAAATTCCGTAATGGAAAGAATTTGTGAAAGAAGAATGAAAGAAGGTTTACATGGTTTGGCTATACAGTGGGGCGCGATTGGTGACGTTGGACTTGTCGCAGATATGCAAGAAGACAACAAAGAACTTGTTATTGGTGGTACATTGCAACAAGGAATATCCTCCTGCTTGGACACATTAGAAACGTTCTTGCTACAAGATCGGCCAATCGTAAGCAGCATGGTTGTTGCTGAGAAAAAGAAAGGTTCTGGCGAAGCAACGAATCCATTTGAAGCTGTTGCAAATATTATGGGTGAGTTCATTAAGTATTATGTAAAAGATTCGCTTATACAAATAAATTTTTTTTCAAAAAAATTATAAAAATTAAAAAAGAATTTTAAATTATAAATATATAAAAATTTTAATAATTCTTATATTGCAATTTCAAGATTAGATAAGATCTGATTAAAATCATGTGTAAATATTTAATTCTTTCTCTAATTTTTAAAATAGGATTGAAAAATCTTAATATGGTGGCGCCAAACGTGTCACTGGCTAAACTAGGTATGAATTCAATGATGGCAGTGGAGATTAAACAGATATTGGAGAGGGAATTCGATATTTTATTGACAGCACAAGATATTCAAAATCTCACTTTTGCAAAACTTAGAAAATTGACAAATACATCTGAACAAGAAAAGATGTACCGAGAAGATGACACGGAAGCTAATGTAAATGATTTGGACGGTTTAAAAATATTGATTCGAAAACTTAACGATTCAGATTTGAGTCCAGACATTTATGTAACACTCGCTACAGAAAGTAAAGTTGCTGGGAGTGAAATATTCCTTATACCAGGAATCGACGGCTCTGCAAGTGTATATAAACTGATAGGATCGAAAATTAAATTTTCGACGATATGTTTGCAACACGGTGTACTTAATATGCCAGGTGTTACTTCGTCAGTAATGAAATCAGCAGCATATCTTCTGCCTGTACGAAATTATAATATAATCTGTTTGAAATCTTTATTTTAATTGCTGTATTTAAACTTTAAACAATGATATATATTTAATTATGCATACGCATACGCGCATGCATGCATGCGCGCCATTTTTACGTAGTTTCATACATGTTTGCTTATTTTTTTAGCACGTATTGGAGAAAATACAAAGTCAAAAAGAATTTCTAATTGTCGGTTATTCATTTGGATCTTTAATTGCCACCGAATTAGCGAGATTATTAGAAGCTAAGAATTTCTTCGGACGTTTAATACTTATAGATGGAGCTCCTGATCAAATGAAGTTCTTGTTTGAGAAACATTTTTAACATACTACCGAACAAGAGCTACAAAATATTATTTTATTTCATTTAATAAGCTTGTATTTTGACTCGAACAATGAAATGGTTAGTCAATTATTAAAAATATATTATGACTTAATTAAATAAATAACTTTTTATTGGAAAAGTTACTTATTTAATTGAGTTTATATATGTACAGTTAATAGAATAGTATATAGTTAATAGAATGAGAGGAAAAATTATGAAATAATTTGTTAGAATATGCTTTAAAATTATAAAAAAAACTAAACTTTTTTATTATATTATTTTATTATATTATTTTATATAATCTAAATTACAAAGTTTACAAAAAAAATTTTATAAAGTTTCTTTAACGTAATTTAGATTAGATGAAATAACATAATATAATATAAGCATATTATTTTATCTCAGTTTAAAATGCAGATTGTCATTTTGTTATTATCATTTTGTTGTACTAATACAATATTATTATTTCCAGCTTACATTAGAACTAAATAAGTGCAATACGTGGGAAGAGAAATTTGAATTTCTTTCTGCTCGCTTTTCAAAGAATATTGTTTGAGAGAGCGCGAGAATAGACCGGGAAGTGAGCGCGGCACGAGAGAAAGAGAACGATAAGTCCCGATAGATATATATGTCTATGTACAAAGTCTTTATTCTAATCCACAAATACACAATCTTAATATATTTACAGTCTTTTAATTAGCAGCGAAAGAAAGATCGAAAATTTCGAGCAAAATTTTAGAATCCGCAAGCAACGGCGAGAATCACTATATTCCGCGAGCAACGGAAAGAGCGTTTTTTAAATATTCGATAACGAAATGAGCGCGTCGGAGACTTTTCGACAAAAGGCCCAGCGCTCTCTGATCGCGTCAATTTATACTTAAGCCCTTCTCGAAAGATCCAGATTTTTCAAGCACTCGACGGTTGCTGAGATAACGTTTAAAATTTAACGATCTAACATACTTTGTTGTTATTAGATCTTTCGAGAAGGACGAGCGCTGTTTTTGGATTTGCGCGGACAAAGAGATATCTCGTTATCGGCTGCCAGGGGCGCCGAACGAACGGTCGGGCCCCCGACTCTCCTTTTTTGTCGAGCACAATTACGAGTCTTAATTAATTTTTTAATGTTCGATGCGTTTCGAACATCCCGCCCGCCTCGCCGAAAGCGTTTGGCGAAATTAGGCTACTTTAGCAGTGGATGCGCGGTATGCTCCTGCTGGCGGTCGAGAATCGAGGCGGAGACGTATGCCGTTAGTTATGGTGACGGTTGCTAATAAATCGAAGCTAGACAAGGACAGATGATTGTTTACAGTGATTAACAAAAAAATTAATAAAAGAAAGAAGAGAAGAGAAAAAAAGAAAAAAAAATTAGAATAATGTGGTCGTTATTGAGACGACGACCCTTCTACAAGGTCGTTGTCGCGTTGAGGACGAGCTTAGCAATCGGTCGAGTGAGTTCCGAGGTAGCGGACCGAACGGTTACGACGCGAGTTTGTCCATCCTCGCCTGGGTGGACTCGCACGATGCGCGCCAAAGGCCACCGCGTCGGCGGAGTAATCTCATTGCGGATGAGACACAGTCGTCCGATTTTGTAGTCCTCGCTCCTTTTCCACCACTTCGGACGATGGATGAGTCCATGCAGATATTCCTTTACCCATCGATCCCAGAAATGGTCTCGCACCTGCTGAAGGAAACGCCAGCGGGTTAGCCGATTGGAGGGTTGATCCACCAGAGACGGCTCCGGGATAGCTGTCAGCGCCGATCCCACAAGAAAGTGCCCTGGCGTTAAGGCTGCGAGGTCGTCTGGATCGTCTGAGAGAGCCTGTAATGGTCGGGAATTAAGACATGCTTCAATCTGAGCGAGGAGAGTACTCATCTCCTCGTATGTTAGCTTCGCATCCCCCAACACCCGGCGCAGATGGTGTTTGACCGATTTGACGGCGGCTTCCCATATGCCGCCAAAGTGGGGTGCTGATGGTGGATTGAATTTCCACTGGATGCTCTCTGCCGCAAGCCGCTGCTCAATTGCACGTCGCTCCGGATTACTCGCCGTGAAGAGGGCTCTCAATTGAGCGTCGGCCCCGACGAAGTTTGTGCCGCAGTCGCTGCGGATGGTGCTGCACACGCCACGCCGGGAGATGAATCGGCGTAGCGCTGCTAGGAAGATTGCCCATGATCTGTTGGGGAGTCGCCGCCCGCCATCGCGTGCACGTCACGCACTGGTGGATTCGCTGTTTGACGATAGCGCGGCCTCGAAGAATCCAATAACGTTGCCGCAACAGACCCAAGGTCAACTGAACCCCACCGTGAGCGGAGATGGCAGGCGTCGATGACGAGTCGGGTAAGGTAAGAGTCGCTAGGCAGGATGATGGGGTGTCACTTGTCATAGGCCAGCAGCGCATGCTTCAGGCGTCCACCCACACGGAGTAGACCTTCAGAATCTACAAAAGGAGTAAAACGAATAAGTGGACTGGATTTTGGCAGGCTTCGACTCTGTCGTAGAGCTGTTAATTCCAGCTTAAATTTTCCGGCTTGCACCAACCGGATCCATAACAGTCGCGTGGCATCGAGCTCGGTCGTGGATAGAGCTGCTCCATAGGCAGCATTAAGATCGGTGGCTGACTGGCTCTCGATTTTACGTCGGGGAAGCCAACGTCGACACTAAGCTGTCACGCGCAGCAGCCTGTTAAGAGAGGAGAATCGCAGCAGTTCCTCAGGTTCTTTCACGGGCGGCTCAGATACTTCGCTTGCGTGGACCTTGACTCGTGCTTCTGGTAGAGCCTCCTCGGTATTCGTAACGGCGGCCTTTGGCCATGAGTGAGCATCTGCCTTGAGCCACGAAGGGCCTTGCCACCAGAGTTGGTGATCGACAAGGTGACTTGGTGACAGACCGCGGGAAGCGCAGTCCGCAGGGTTCTCCCGGCCAGGAACATGGTGCCATCGCGCGTCTGGACAGGTAACCTGGATTTCGGCTACCCTGTTGGCTACGTATGTCTTCCATCTAGCAGGATGGCCCCTTATCCATCCAAGAGCCACTGTGGAATCCGACCAGAGATGCACGGGGGCCTGTGGAAGTTCGAGCACAGTTCGCAGGCGAGAGACTAGCCTGACCATGAGTGTCGCTGCACAGAGCTCGAGGCGAGGTAATGATACCTGTTTGACTGGGGCAACCTTCGTTTTTGCAGCGAGCAAGGCCGTATCCCAAGACTTCTCGCTCTTTATTCGTAGGTAGACTGCAGCGGCGTAGGCGCTCTCGGAGGCGTTAGCAAATCCATGCACCTCGATCTCGGTGTTCGCCGTGTGATAACCCATCCACCGGGGAATTCGTATTAGCTCTAACAGCGGGAGTTCCGTCTGATAGTTGTGCCACGTCCTGACCAAGATGTCGTCGAGAGGGTCGTCCCATCCAAGGCCCTGAAGCCAGATCTGTTAAAGAGCAATTTTGGCTCTCACGACCGCAGGACCCAGCCATCCGAGCGGGTCGAAGAGGCGTGATGTTAGAGAGAGAGCGGAGCGCTTCGTTATCCGCGTCACGGATATGTGCCTCGTCGCAAACGAGAAGCAATCAGTGGCTGGATGCCACTGGAGTCCGAGCGTCGCGTGGGTTTCATGTGGCCGCCACGCGCGAATTTCTTGCCTCATGCGATGTTCGACGGGGATGTCAGCCAAGAGCGTCGGATCGTTCGTTGACCATTTCCGTAGCGGGAAACCGCCCGCCATGCAGAGATCAATTAGCTGCCGTTGCAATGCCAACGCTTCTTCCTTGGTGTCTGCGCTCGTGAGTACGTCGTCCATGTAGACGTCACGGCGGATGATAGCGGCGCCGCGGGGATATCGCTCCTCTTGATCATCCGCGAGTTGGCGGAGAGTGCGCATGGCTAAAAATGGAGCACACGCGAGTCCGTAAGTAACTGTATTAAGTTGATACTCACGAACTTTGTCGACCTCCTTGTAACGCCATAAAATCCTTTGCAGGTCGCGGTCTTCAGGATGGATTAGTATCTGACGATACATTTTTTCCACATCCGTTGCCAGGACGTAGCGATGACGACGCCACTTTGCCAGAATGTCGGCGAGCTGCGGCAGCAAGTTTGGCCCCACCAGGAGGTGTTGATTTAAAGAGGTTCCGGACGATACGGTTGAGAAGCCATTAAATACGACGCGTAGCTTGGTTGTGGAGCTAGCTTCGCGCATGACGCCGTGATGCGGCAAGTAGCTGAATCGATTTGACGTCGGAGGGTCAGCCAGGCTCATGTGTCCTAAATCCTCGTACTGCCTCATAAAGTCTTTGTACAAGTCTTGCAGATGAGGCTCCCGAACGAACTTCTTTTCCATGCTCGCCAAGACTCGCTGAGCGGATTGGTGCGTGGCTGCGAGATCCGGCAGTGGCTCGAGTACCGGAAGGCGAACCATGTATCGACCTTCCGGAGTACGAGTATATGTTCGGCGAAAGAATTCTTCGCACTTTCGATCCTCAAGGCTATGAGACGAATCCTGGACAGGAAGTTCCTCCTGCTGCCAGAACTGACGGACGAGAACCGACAGATCTTCCTCGGTGGTGCACGCGTTAGCGATAGCGCGGCGCGATGCCGTCGGAGAGCTGACGCAGCCGGAGAGAATCCATCCCAATGAGGTCTTCTGCGCCACAGGTTGGTGAGGTTCACCCTTGCGAACGCCTTCCTGAAGAATGGCTGCATAAACGTCTGCGCCCAACAGAATGTCCACCGGGTCTGCCGTTAGGAAGTCTGGATCCGCCAGGTCCAGTCCGTCAAGATATTTCCAAGCATTTGAGTCGGCCTTGATCCCACCGTCATACACTGTCAGCCGAGGAAATACTAGTGCCGAGACCCTCACCGTTGGTCCACCTCCTAAAGATGATAGATTGAGGGCTACTCGGCCGCGGGCACACCCCGTTTGCTTTCCGCCTACTCCGAACACTGCGACGGATGTGGGTGTTCGAGCGAGTCTCAGGCGCTGCACCAATGCCTCGGAGATGAGCGAGGACTCTGAGCCCTGGTCCACTAGTGTGCGAGCGACGTGCGTAACTCCGTACCGATCCGTTACGCGAACGCGTGCGGTCGCGAGCAAGACGACGACGGGAACGTTCGGCGAATTACGCGTAGTGTGCGACGTCTTTAAGATCGCGGATGCGGTGCACGCGTCGTGCAGTGTAGTGTGGTGCCTCTCGCCACAAGCTGAGCAAGCCTTCTTCGAAGCACATTCGCTGACTTTGTGCTTGCCAAGACAGTTCAAGCACAAGTTGGCAGTTTCCACCAGCTGTTTCTTCTCGGCCGCGGTTTTCGACTTATATCCGTCGCAGAACATGATGTAGTGATCTTGCTGGCAGACGGAACAACGACCACGCTTATACTCTGATTTTCGCGCGTGTTGTACGCGCGCGGATCGATTGGAACAAGCGCTCGATTTGGAAGAAGCGGGCTCCGGCGTAGCCTTCGAGGGCTGAAGGGCCTCGAGAGTTTGCAATCTTTCTTCAAAAAACGATCTCAACGTGGAGTATGACGGCGGCTCCGTCGTACCCTTGACCGAATGCTCCCATTCACGCCGCGATCGGGGATCGAGTTTTTCAGTCACCGAGTAGACGAAATAGTCCTCGCTGCTTGTAATCGGTCGACCAATGCTCTCGAGTGAGCTGACCGTATTGATAACGGCGTGCAATAATTTGCGCAATTCAGAAGCGGACTCACCCTTCAGGACCGGAAGGGATGAGAAGCGAGAGAGATATGAACGAACCAGGAGGCGTTTGTTCTCGTAATGATGAGTTAGCTCTGTCCAGGCTCGGGTGAAGTTCTCGCCGGTGACTGGTAGATCTCCTACCAATAAAGCTGCTTCTCCCTTCAGGCACGTCCTCAGGTAGTGCAGCTTTTCTACCTGGGAGATAGCGGTATCTTGGCCGATGATGGAGTTGAAGAGGTCCCGGAAGGAGGGCCAGTCCTGGTAGAGCCCAGAAAACGGTGGCAGCTGTATTCGTGGAAGAGTAGTGCGAGGAGCCTGAGATGACGGCTCTCGCGCCTTCGTAGCAGCTTCCTTTTCTTCGGCCTTGAGGCTACGTAGAAGGTCTAACAGCATACCTTTATTACTGAGGTAGGCCTCCTCAGCCAGAGCAGGTATGTCGAGCCTTAAGTACTCCGAATCTGCGATTTGGTCTAAGTAGTTCAGGAGCTCGTCGTTGTGTGTGTCGAATTTGGACTAATACTTTTCCAAGGACTGCAAGCGCGCCTCCACGGCGCCCACCGTGATTTTGGCAGCGCCCAGCTTCATTAGATTATCATGAGTGCGGGCGATTTTGCCGTAGAGATCTGTTGCGGCGGTAATTAGTAATTCAGCTTTACGACTCATGATTCCTCTCTTCTTTGGCAGACACTGTCCGGAATAGCACGGAAGGTCACTGAAAGGGCACGGTCACTCACTTCACTGCACGTCACCGGACAAGCGCTCTGGCTCGAAGGACCAGCAAATGTTTGAGAGAGCGCGAGAATAGACCGGGAAGTGAGCGCGGCACGAGAGAAAGAGAACGATAAGTCCCGATAGATATATATGTCTATGTACAAAGTCTTTATTCTAATCCACAAATACACAATCTTAATATATTTACAGTCTTTTAATTAGCAGCGAAAGAAAGATCGAAAATTTCGAGCAAAATTTTAGAATCCGCAAGCAACGGCGAGAATCACTATATTCCGCGAGTAACGGAAAGAGCGTTTTTTAAATGTTCGATAACGAAATGAGCGCGTCGGAGACTTTTCGACAAAAGGCCCAGCGCTCTCTGATCGCGTCAATTTATACTTAAGCTCTTCTCGAAAGATCCAGATTTTTCAAGCACTCGACGGTTGCTGAGATAACGTTTAAAATTTAACGATCTAACATACTTTGTTGTTATTAGATCTTTCGAGAAGGACAAGCGCTGTTTTTGGATTTGCGCGGACAAAGAGATATCTCGTTATCAGCTGCCAAGGGCGCCGAACGAACGGTCGGGCCCTCGACTCTCCTTTTTTGTCGAGCACAATTACGAGTCTTAATTAATTTTTTAATGCTCGATGCGTTTCGAACAAATATCAATGAGTTAACTATTGAAAATCAGAAATTGTTATGTTCGACGTTTTACGATCATATATTCGCTATACGAGATTATAATACAGGGTGTTTCATTTTAATCCGACCAGTCGAATATCTCGAAAACCAAGCCCGGGAGAGAAAAATATTTCAGACAAAAGTTGTTTGGTTTCGAGGGGGCCATAAGATGGTATCATTGGTTTGACCTTGAAGAGTCATTTGAAGGTCACGTGAAGGTCACTTCAATTTTTTTAAACGGAACACCCTATATATTTTTGCACACTCTTGTAGCTTATCTCGAGAGCTTTCCAAAACACTATCATTAAGTACCTTTTCGTTAAGTACTTTTTGAGTTATGAGGGTTGAAATAATTTCTTAATTTTACATAAACCGTAAAATATCTTGTAAAATATTCACTTTTCGATTATCTTACCTTAATACTTTTATGTACAAAATAATGAGAGGAATCAATTGGTGTAAAAAAAACACATAGTTGTTTTTAAGAAAAAATATGGAATTGTTAATTGCAAATTACATATTTTTTCTTCAAAACAACTATGTGTTTTCTTTACACCAATTGATTCCTCTCATTATTTTGTACGTAAAAGTATTAAGGTAAGATAATCGAAAAATGAATATTTTACTAGATATTTTACGGTTTATGTAGAATTAAGAAATTATTTCAAGCCTCATAACTCAAAAAGTACTTAACGAAAAGGTACTTAATTATAGCGTTTTGGAAAGCTCTCGATGTCAGCTACAAGAATGTGCAAAAATATATAGGGTATTCCATTTAAGAAATTTAAGGTGACCTTTATGTGACCTTCAAATGACTGTTCAAGGTCAAATCATTGTCACCATCTTATGGCCCCCTCGAAACCAAACAACTTTTGTCTGAAATATTTTTCTCTCCCGGGCTTGGTTTTCGAGATATTCGACTGGTCGGATTAAAATGAAACACCCTGTATAACATCATTGCCACGTCTTAAATCATCTATAATTTTATTAAAACCCACACTTACGCCTATCACTTTTACTGAAGAGGATTATGATCTACATAAGGTAAATTTAATTAGAACGTAACATTTTGTCATTTTTAAGATTATTTTTATAAATAAAAAATATTTTTAGATTACCGAAAGTGCAATACAAATACATTACGTGGAAAGTACTCATATCACAATAATGGATAATGACGAAGTAGTATCACTTATTAACGAATCATTGTAAATTATTAAAATATGAATAAGAAGAGAGAATATATGTTTTCTTTTATGATTCTATTCTAACAATTAAAAGATAAAAAGATAAACCTGAATCAACAAAACAATGATATTGCTATTTGAATGTCTCAATTCCATATGATTAGATTCAGCTAATTTTATTATTTAACTTGCACTTTATTATTTAACCTGTCACTACTCAAAATGCGGTTAAATTATACATGTCACTAATGTCATATGTCATTAATATCGCAGACCGTCGCTAACGCAACCTTCTATCGAGAGAGAAACTGTACGTTTTCTCTTTGTGTGTTTGTAGATGTGTGTTGATGACGGTGATGTTAAAGATCTTTCTTAAATGAAAATTTCCATATTTAGACTTTGCATCATGATATCTTCATTTATAGATTATTCAGAAGAAAAATGAAGATACTTTTTTCATACAAATCAAACTCGCTCTATCGATTAAGTTTAATAAGAATTCGATTCATTCAGCCGTTGTTAAAATTTGATAATCTGATGATTCTCAATCCGATTCGCGTATAAATACACGGAGTGCCTCGCTAATCCTTCGCATGGCGCGAGACATGTAAAAATACGATGATATAAATCGTTAAAATAAGATAAATAATTAATAATATAAATAAATATAATATAAATAAAACTTAAAAAGTTATATATTTTAATTTTATAATTTATATTATAAAATATTAATTATAAAATTAAAATATGTAACTTTTTAAGTTTTATTTATATTATATTTATTTATATTATTAATTTATATTATTAATTACATTTATTTATCTTATTTTAACGATTTATATCATCATATTTTTCTATGTCTCACGTCAAGTTCATGTGAAGGATTAGGAAGGCACTCTGTGTATCTATACGCGAGTCGGATTGAAAGTCATCAGATTATCGAATCTTAATAACGATTGAACGGACCGAATTCTTAAGCTTAATCGATAGAGAGAGTTTGAATTGTATTAAAAAAGTATCTTTATTTTTGTTCTGCGTGATCTATAAACGGAGATATCATGATGCAAAGTCGAAATATGGAAATTTTCATTTAAGAAAGATCTTTATCATCACCGTCATCGATGCACATCTATACAAAAAGAGAAAACGTACAATTTTTCTCTCGAAGAAGATCTCTAGAAGATTGCATTAGCGACGCTCTGCGATTTTAATGACATATGACATTAATGACACGTACAATTTAATCTCATTTTGATTAGTGACAGGTTAAATAATGAAGTGCAATTTAAATAATAAAATTAGCTGAATCTTAACATATGAAAGTGAAACATTCAAATAGCAATATTTTCATCATTGTTTTTTTGTTGGTTCAGGTTTATCTTTTGATTCTTTTATTGTTGGAATGGAAGCTGCGAAAGATATACGTTCTATATAACGAACTTTATAATCTGTATAATTAATTTTTATTTTGTCACGGTCAATTTATATTTTATTGTTATGGTATATTGTTATGGTATATTATGATATATTATGTAATTTTTATTATTATTTTTCTAATTTATGTTTATTATATATAATATATATTTTTTATGAATATATATATATATATATATATATAAAGTTATTTTTTTGAACATATTCTTAGGTATTTTCGTCATTCTCTGGATCTTACATATATAAAATAATAGATCAGTAATGCTAACAAATATTTCTTTTCAAATATTTTTAGTTATTACTCAATGTACAAAGAAATGAAAACTACAGTTAATTTTTTCCAGAATTTCACTTATTCACATTTATTATCAATATTCCTCAAATTCTTGGTATTTAATTTCTGCAAGATGCTTTTAAATTTTTTTGCTAACATTTTCTTCAATAATCGTATAAAGTTATTTTTTTATATGTATAATGGCTTTATATTCGTTTATTTTCCAAGCAGCAGAATATATATATATATATATATATATATATATATATATTCTTTTTTTTTCTGCTGCTTGGAAAATAAATGAATATAAAGCCATTATACATATAAAAAAATAACTTTATACGATTATTGAAGAAAATGTTAGCAAAAAAATTTAAAAGCATCTTGGAGAAATTAAATACCAAGATGACGAAAATATCTAAGAATATATGTTCTAGATAACAGATAAAACAGATATCCTAGTACAGTAAATTCTGTATAATTTCGACGAACGCCATTTAAAATTTGTTTAGCTACTTCTGCGGCAGACATTGTATCTTGATGTAGTAACTTGATATTCTGTGGAACCTATTTTAAGAAATTAAAAAATTAGAAAAATAACAATATTTTTCTTCAGCAGGAATGAGAATTTATATAACAAAAAATATTTCATTATAGAATATTACTCTGATTCCAATATATATTTTTCAACTGAAAATATTCTCCTCCCTTTACTTCTCTCATAGAAAGCCTTCAATTTAAACTAATAATTTATTTTTGAAGAATTTATTTAATTAGCTTAACATTGCAATTACTTGCTTACAGCATGGTTTCCTGCTTATATTAAAATTGCAGATACGGCGCTAATACATTTAAATCAATAAAAGTAAAAAAGACTAATTAAATCTACTTAAAAAAATGATATAATTTCTAAAAACTTATCTTTTTAAAAATAGGTAAAAAAGGCGCAAGTTTATGCGACATACACAACAAATTATGTTAATATAATTATAATATATCCTATAAAAATAATGATATAAAAAAATTGCGCCAACTAAGGATGAAAACTTGCTACAAGTTTAAATAGAAATATTAATCGAAAACTCTGTTATACATAATAGTTGTTTTCATTTCCAAAGATAATAATATTAAAAAATTAAAAATTTATGTAAAAATTGAAAACTGGAAATTAATATAAAACAAAAAAATAAAAATTTTTATTAAAAAATTTGGCGCTGCCAATAAAATATTGCATATTGTAATTAAATACATATTTAAAATTGGCACATATTCTAATTAAATACATATTTAAAAAATTGACACATATGTATTTTAATTATTAATTCTAATTATTAGTCTAACATTTAAATTTAATTACTTAATTTCTTTAATTAATTTATGTTGATTTACATTTGGATAATTTTCTACGTGGGTTAACGTCTCATAGGAGCGACGAGTGACTAAGGTGGCAAAGTATTTATCTGCTATATAAAGGATCTCGGATTCAAGTCCCGATATAGCATGAAGGTTTTTCTGCGATATAGCCGCTTCACTTCCCCTTCCTTTCAAGAAGGCATAAGCAAATGAGTCAAAAACAGAAACACGTCTGTTTTAAAAAAAACAGGAACATATTTCTTATAGAAATTTTAAATCCTAATTTTATTTTTACATGTTTCATATAAAATTCTGTAAGAAACATGAGGACATGAAAAACCTCATGTTCCATATAGAATTTAGAATCTCTATAAGGGATACATGTTCTTGTTTTTTAAAACAGCTAAGATAACAGTATCAAGATTTGCTATTGATTTGTTAATATTTTTTGTTATGTAATTCTGACAGCTTTTTCACTCTTTAAACGTTATTCCGATCCAGCTACTAAATTCAAATTTTCTATTGACATTTCTTGTTTTATACAATATGTGCTAATTAATTGTATACTGGATAATTACTTGTTACTGGATGATCTAAGAAGCAAATCAAACTCATTATATTTTTCAATATTATTTATATATTATTATTATTTAATAGAAAGAAAACCTCATTTTTATTTAAAAACTTTTGCACTTAAATTAATATGAAAATTTTACATCAAATATATTCTCTGTGCAGAATTTTTTGATTTTTTAACATTATTCTATATATTACATTAAAATATAATTTTTTACATTGCTATAAGGTAGCATAAGTAAATTAAGCTATTTTCAGTTATATGTGTATAAATGCTTTTTTCAATTCGATTTGAATTTAAATAGATTTATTTGTCTAATATGCACACACCAGTTAAAATACAATAAATTATATCCAAAAATTTGTAGAATTTAAACGAATTATTTAATATATTATATATAGAATAATATATTGCATATTATATAATTTAGATCTTTATTAATTCTATTATTAGTTCTATTATTCTTTATTAGTTCTATTATTATTAGTTCTATTATTCTTTATTAGTTCTATTATTTGTAAAGACATAGCTATCCGTATTGCATGCAGCTTTGGCCTATATTTTCGGTTTAATGATACATATAATTTCACTCACGCTTAGTTTTACCATTTATATATAATCGCAGTCTGACTATTGTTTTTAGTAACGATATCAACTCAAAAACATATTAAATCTCTAAATATAAATCATTTATTTTCACTATATCGTGTATGTTAGTATTTCAGCATGAAACTAACATATAAATTTTTATTTATTTAAAGTTTTTTCAAAATGTATCAAAGACAATAATTTTCTTATTTATTTACGATTTTCTACTTATTTTCTTATTATAATTTTCTTTTTATTTTGACATTTTGACAGTCCGCTAGAAGCATTTTTACGATTAGAGGCCCTCTAATATAGAAATTACGAATTATTTTTACGATTAGAGAGTCTCTATTTACGATTAGGGATCCTCAAGTGAGGGATGAGACACCGAGGCTGCAGGATGCGGATTGGTCGTCCGCCATTAGTGGGATACTTCCGCTTTGCGTATAGTTTAGTAAAGAATGTATATAGTATATGTCAAGTTATGTACATGCTTTTTAAAGTTTAATTAAAAGTTTTTTGTTACATTTATTGAAAAATTAATAAAGTGAATTAAATAAAAAATAAAAATGTAAGTGTATATATATATATATATATATATATATATATATATATATTGTGACGTGACGCCTGGCGGCACGTCACAAGGATCGCGAGATCCAACCGGGAGGAATTTTTGGGCCCTCGTCCTCCCCTGATTTAGGGAGAGAGAGCAGATTTTGGGGGCGGGAGTAGACCCGCCTCCCTTGCGTAAAAATTTATTTTTTTTATTATGGCGATAGTAATATTAAGATTAGACGCTACTGTAATGGGGGACGCTAGCGGAATCTCACCCGGTGACTCGACACGGCGCAGAAGACCGGACCAAGAGATACGGGACGAGCGGAGGCGCCGACCGGAAGGAGAACGCCGAGCTAAGTACCTCTCTTTCTACTTTCCTAAAAATTGTAACGTCAATTTAAGACTTCGCTGCCGCCCCTGTAAACCTCCCTATACTCAGCAGGTACGAGGAACAATCGGGGAAGGTCGACCGAGAAATGAGATCGGACTCCGGAACCCCGAAAACGGAGCCGCTGCGGCCGAATTAAGCGCTACCGAAGAACCATAATAGTTACGGCGAGCGGCTACCGTAAAAATCCCTCACACCGGGCTTCAACAGGAGGGCCAAGAAAAATAATCAGAGAAGAGACAGGGAGCGACAGGCGCGAATACGGCCCTGAAGGCCGCAGGATTAATTGAGACGCATGACGATCCTGAGGGTAGCGGAAGCGCCACAAGTGGCCTAATTATACATTAACTTGCCGGCATGAATCCGACGGGCCTTCCGCTCGTCACTGTTCGGCGAACCGGCGAGGAGTACGACGGTCCAAATCCATCGATTTCTCACGCTGATGCCGAGAGCGCCGAGGACCTCACGGAGTCATCGGTGAGACGAGCGTCGACCCCATCAGGCCGTTTATCGTTTAGATTATCAGGTAGAAGTAGCTCGAACAGGATCGCTGCCGAATTGCTGCCGTTAAAAATTCTTTTCGTGAGACGAATTCATGCTTTCGGTAATTGCGCATTAACGTATGGCGGCCGGCCGACATGTCTTGTTCGAGCTCAAATAAAAGTAAGTGCCCTCTCTCCCGAGTATGCGCCGACAGTCAAATTAATTGTCTTTCTTGTTGCGTTTATTGTGATTTTGTGAAAATCTTTGCCTGTTGAACTTTCGATACGACGAGCACACACACAAAGGCGATTGCGATATCCAATAACCGACAAATACGTCGCGGCATCGGCTCGCATATTTCCGAGGCTCAAATCATTTGATACTTTATTGTTATTGATAGTTTTTCATGTCTAGATTCAACCGTTCATGTTAGATAAGTTAGTAGTCGCTCAATTCTTTCGTTAAAGCAGCAGATCTGTATAATCGGTTCGCATCTATAATCGCTTCTGTTAACTGCGTGTGCGGCGGGTAGATCCATTATTATAATTAATTATTTCTATTCGCGAAAGACGGATGTCATTAAAGGAGTCGACACCGCGGTGCTCATTATTAAAAGTTATCTGGGGATTCGTAGCTGCCGAAACTCTAACAAGTCTCGTTTAGCGCGGAATTCCGGGACTTTTCTTGTATGCTTTTTTTCCGCCGCGTGACATATGATACCGCGGTGATCGCGCTCGAATGCCGGCCCGTCGCTGCCGGCTAATAATCGGATAATCAATATTATAAAACCGCTTTGCATCTACACGAATCTGCCTGTCATTAAAATTTATTCATATGTTAAATATATTAATTCTTGTTATTATATCATGTTTTATTTGCAGCCACCTTGTATTCTCGATCCTTCCTTGTGAATTGTTAACACGGACTCCCCCCCTCTGCCAATTTCGAGACGGGGCTAGTCGAGCGTCCGTCGCGATTTTTCTGAAAATTTTGCATTCTTTGTGTACGGCCGATACGGTAAATTTTATAGAGCGGTGCGGATTACCGCACCTGGCGCCCATATATTTGATTTTGGAGAGAAACGTTTTTCTTTGTTATGTAAGGAGATCGCGCCGAAGGTGTGCCGTGGGCCAAAAACACCGGCCACGTAAAATCATTAGCCCTTAAAAAAAATTAACGGTCACAATATATATATATATATATATATATATATATATATATATGTATATATATACCCCACCAACACATAAACGTTATGTAAACGTTTAAAAAACGTTTTTGATTTGTTAACCTGCCGAATGGTTTGTTTCTATAACGATAAGAACGTCCTGTGTAGAATAGTTAAGTCCAAAGACGCCGTATGTACGTTTCAGAAACGTTCAGATTCGAATCTTACCTCCTCTCTCGTAGAGGGCCTAGGACTTGCAAGTAAAAACCAATGAGAAGCTCAGATACGCGTAACCATTCAGAAGCTTAGTATCATCTTAGGCATCATTTCGCATTAGGCATCGTGTCGTCTACTAACCTTATACCATTGAGCTCTACGCATACGTTCAATGTGCTTTTTAAATAAAATTTAATATCTTTTGAAATATTATAATATAATTATCTTTTTTAAAATATTAAGAAGAAGCCTCTATAATGAATGGTAAGTATTATCTTTGTATTATTTTGTTTTTTTAACGGTAAACTGTTTTTATGTTTTTAATGTAGAAAATGATAATTTGTGTTACAATTTTATATTATTTTTCTCAGGAAATCTTTATGATAATATCAGAAAGAGAACTTTAGTCTGACTATTCAGCTAAAAAAATATATATATTCTTACATTACAACCCAGATAACCAAATCTGTTAAAACAGATTTTCGTTAAATGCCCATTACAAATTTTAAAGGCAGAAAGATTACAGTTTGTGTAAAGAAACTGATACATTCAATTATGTTGCCAGCATGTCAGCAGAAATACAACAAAATCTGTTCACATGACTAAACAAAAGATTGTCAACAGAAACAAGTAGAACTTGTTGATATAACTGACGGCAGATTGATAGCAGAAATTGAACAGGATCTGTGCGGCACAATTTGACAACAGATTGTCGGCAGAAACCGAGCAGGATCTGCGCAATGAAATTTGATGTCAAATTATCGGCAGAAATCGAGTAAAGCCTACAGATATAACTGACGGCAGATTGATAGCAGAAATTTAACAGAATCTGTGAGGCGCAATTTGATAGCAAATTGATAACAAAAATCGAGCAGGATCTGCGCACACAATCTCTGATAGCAGATTGACGGCAGAAACGGAACAGGGTTTGCATGATTCGATAGTTCCTTTACTTACCGTTACGTGAGCTGTACTTTCTCGTAATCTAATTTCTGTCAAAAATATATATAAAGTCGCGAATATGAATAAAAGACTAAAAATATAGTAATTATCATTTTAATTTCTATCACTTTAATTTCTGATATCTGATACAAGCAGATGAGATTCAGAATATTAAACTGATTGGAATCAATATGATAAATGGAAAATTATTCATGTATTGCCTATTTGAGGCATAAAGCAAGAATTTAATTCTAAATAAATTACATCTCCAATTTTACAAGTTACATTTACTTTTATCATTTACTTTATTATTAATTTAATTTAATTAAATTAGTCCTTTGCTATATGAGATATAACTACGATATAACATATATTATATTAACATATATTACGATATAACATATGACATATATGTCATTTTAGAAGAAAATTGTAATTAACTTGCCGATAATATTCTTATTTAGCACTTGTAATAATCAATTTTGTTGCATTTATATAATATTAATAAAAGTAAGCGCAAATCTTGTGCAGTTTCTGCTGTCAATTTGCCATCAGGTTGCATGCGCAGATTCTGCTCGGTTTCTGCTGGCAATCTAACATCAAATTGCATCGCGCAGATCCTGCTCGGTTTCTGCCGACAGTTTGTTGACAGGTTATGTTTTACAGACTCTGTCGCCAAAACAAAAGCTTAATGCGGACACAGATGGCTACGGTTCTGGTGTGGGATTCTGATCGAATTTGCTGCCAATCTGCTAACATTTTGCTTACTGGGATATTTTATATTTCTACAGAGGGTACCAAAGTTGTAATTCTATCATTAATGCCTCATTTATTCCCTATAATCACAGTAAAAAAAGGTAAACCAAGAGATTGGAGACCTTCTAAAGAAGAATGTGAAGAAACATTTCTTTTACATGTGAAGGTAAATATGCAATTAAATTGAATACACTTTCCAATTTTTCCTTTTCCACACGTTAGATTCTTTGGAATTAAAATCTATGTTATATTACAATAAAATTTGACTTTTTTTAAATATTATACTAGAAATACGTTTATATTTTGCAGACAATTACTAATCTGGATGCTAGATTAGAAGATCGAGCGAAAAAATTGAAATCATTTGGTCTGACCTCACAGCCCGTTGCAGTGATAGTTGGTCCCAACTTTGATGAAATTCATCAGTGCTTCGTTGTAATCAACGAGTTAAGATATCAGGTAGAAACATCACTAAAAAATGTAGACTTCGTGTTTAAATCATGTAATGCTTTAAATCTTCAATATCCTCCCGAAGTAGGACAACTCTTTATGTTTTTGCAAAGAGCTATATATGATTTTGAAACTTTATGGGATAAGCATAAAAATTCTCAACTTACTTCTAATGCTCTTGCTTTGATTGAAGAATATAAAAAATTATAAGTTCTTTTCCAAAAGTATTTCAATTGCAATCATGCCTACGTGTTTTTTATGTAAAGAATCAGAAACATCTGTCAATGGTCTATTTATGCATTTTGATTTGAAACATCATACTCATTTATTTACAGTTTTTAAATGTGGTGAAAATGGATGTTATCGAAAATGGTCATTGCGAAATTCATTACGAAAACATTTACTCGGACCGAATCATAACTTTCCTGCTTGGTCCTCTACTCATGAACATCCTAAATGTAATAATACAGAAATTTTTAATGAATGTGATGATCGGGTTGTTACGAATAGTTCTGGTATATCGTCAACAACAGAAATTACTACTGAAAATTATTTGTCTAAAGTAACTCTTACTGAATTTGAATCTATTATAAAAGATCACAATAATGCTTTTGTTGCAAAATTATATAATAATAAACGTTCAATCCCATGAAATCATATCCAATTTATTATTAATGATATTAGTGAACTTTTGATAAGTGGTCATATTGCTATCTTAAAAGAAAAAGTTATTTCACACTTAAATACACTTGGTTCTGATAATAAAACAATTAAAGAAATAACATCAATGTTTAATTGTGTAGAAAATCCATTCAATTATCTTAAAAATGAATATCAACGAGTTAAATATTATAAATCTTCTGGTAATTATATAGCTCCTATTAAATATTATATAGGTAATAGAAAGGTGTATAAAAATACTGGATCATTTGTTGCTGAAAAAATTGAAAAAGTTTATAGTTATTTCATACCTTTAAGACAAGTATTACAAAAATTTTTTTCAACTGCCTGATGCCTTTACTACTACAATACATTACATTAATTCATTTAAAAATTTGGATAGTGTGAAAAACTTTATTCAATCTGAACTTTGGTGTCGGAAAAGAAAGAACTTTGATAATGATACTATCGTTCTACCACTTTTCATTTATTATAATGATTGGGAAGTGAACAATCCGTTAGGCTCTCATAATGCTGCTCTTGGAGGAGTATATTGCTATATACCATGTTTGCCACCTGAATGCATATCTCGTTTGGAGAATATTTTCTTAGTTATTTTATTTCTATCTCAAGACCGAAAAGAATTTGGAAACAAACGAATATTTGCACCTTTGATTGAGGAACTGAATTTTTTAGAACAAAACGGAATAACAATTACTGTAAATAAAGATACTATAAGAGAGATCCGCGGATCCGTTAACGATTTCTGATTGGCTCCCGTCGCTTGGGGTATAACCGGAAGTGTGAGAGAGAAAGATAGATATAACTGACAGAGAAAGCCTAGCCGACCTAACATGTCACCTGCCAAAAGAAAACAGAGTGTCAAAAAAACCTTCTATCTAAGTACAGAGGTTGACAGCGCGGAAAATACCAAATAAAATAGAAAATAGAAAAAAAAGAAAACCTCGGGTAATTAATTGTATTCTGTTTTATAAAAAGTAATATATATATAATTTTTATTTTTACTTATATAAAGTGAAAGTATATAAAAGTGTTAACACTTGCGTATTTCCAATGTAATTATTAAATATCAATAACTACAAATAAAAATATATATATATTGTATTCTTGCATTTACAATCAAACTAAACCGCCATCGAAAACGTCATATCCGATATCTGGTTTTACCCCAAGACGGCACATCCGCGGATCTCTCTTATAGTATCTCTAACTGTAAATAGTAATACTTATAAAATCTACTTTGTGCTAGGTTTACTATTTGGCGACAATTTAGGACTTCATACAATGTGTGGATTTCTTCAAAGTTTTCGTGCAAACTATGCATGTAGATTTTGCAAATTACATCGCACTTTTTGTGAAACTACCTGTTTTGAAGACAAAACTGTTCTCAGAACACGTACATCTTATATAACTGATTTAGTCTTAGAAAACAGTTCACTTACTGGAATTAAAGAAGAATGCGTCCTTAATGAAGTCAATTCATTTCATGTGACTGATAACGCTTATGTTGACATTATGCATGATGTTTTAGAAGGTATTGCTCATTATGATATGATTCCAATAATAAGTCATTTTATTGATATCGGTGATTTTAATTTGTCAGATCTCAATCACAGTGTGCAAATGTTTCATTATGGTCCTGGTGTGCAAAATAAACCACCTTATATTCATAATGATTTTGCGACAAAAAGCAAACTGAAAATGACAGCTTCAGAAATGTTGATCTTTTGTAGACTTTTCGGTGTTATTATTGGACATCGTATTAAATCATATAATGACCCATTTTGGAAATTATATTTGTTGTTAAAAGAAATTATTGAGCTTTTGCAAAGTAGATCAGTGTCAGATGATTTTGCTTCTGCATTTAAAATATTAGTTTTGGAACATCACAACCAATACATGAAATGTACGAACGAATGTTTAAAACCAAAACATTATTATCTTGTTCACTACGCACGTATCATGATGCAATCTGGACCACTAATTTTATTATCTACAATGAGGCTTGAAGGTTTCCATAAAGCTTTAAAGAAAATTGCTAATGTTGTAATGTCAAGAAAGAATATTGCTTTTTCTATCGCTACTCGTCATCAACTTTCGTTTTGTTATAAACTTATGGCTCAGGAAAGTATTATTCCAACTATTGAAGTAGGATTAGGAAATATGATTAATATTACTAAACACGATCGCTTTAATCATTTTGCATCACTCTTGCCAAATAATATACTTCATGATCCATATTTTTTTATTGTAAATTGGGTTAATTATAAAGGCACTCAATATCAACACAGAATGGTATTAGTTTGTGGAACAGATGAAAGTTCTTGTCCTATTTTTGCAGAAATTCAATATATTATTCTTTATCAAAATAATCTTTTTTTTATTTGTTTCTCTCTTTTAAATATGGGTCTTAATTGTGATATTGGTGGTTTTGAAGTAGAACGAAGTACAAAGTGGATTTTTATTAAATATGAAGACTTACTGGATCCTTTTTCTTTATTCGTTTATACTATGGCAACTGGTGAGCGATATGTTATTTTACATCATCCTACATAATCATATACTTCTTATATCCTACTTTTCTGTTTATATTTTTGTGTGTAATATCATATATTTTATGAAAAGATTTATTTTATGTTAAACTGAATATATAAATTTATTTATTAATATTACATAAATAAAGCACACACAATTACATTCATTATTATAAAGTGATAATAATATTATAACATTATAATATTATTATCATTTTATTATACTTATATAGTTTAATTAGAATTAAGATTTATAATATTAAATATAATATAAAATAAATAATTTCACATAGTTTTAAGTAATCTTTCTTACAATATGTTGATAATACTCTAATTAACACAATCATTTTTGCAATATATGTTATAGTCAAATGCAATTTTGCATTTTAATATATTAATTTTAGCGTTTACGCTTACTTTTCTTGATTTCTCATTTATTTATTGTATGATTTGAAGTATACTACAAAACAAAGAAAATAAAAAAGGAATAAAATACAAACAAAAACAAAAAAGTAAATAATAAAAAATAAGAATTTAACAAATATTTAATAATAAAAAATGTAAGATTTAAAAAGTTTGAAATAACATTTATATGTATTTGTAAGTACTAATAATTAATAATTAACTTCAAATTAATATTAAATATTACATTTAAAAAATTATACATGAGGGAAGTAATTATTATTATTATTTCAATTTATTCATATTTGAATTTACTCTTTCCACATATAATTTATTATTATTAATTCCACATTTTACAAGAGCAGTCGGGAGACGCCGCGCTAGATTTAAAACATACGCACATACATGCATACACTCATGTACACATACGGAACACACTTACAAGAGGAGTATCAGGTAGTGCGATCACCAATTTGATAAATTTTAAATATGTTTTAGAGCTTTAACGCGGCGTCTCCCGACTGCTCTTGTAAAATGTGGAATTAATAATAATAAATTATATGTGGAAAGAGTAAATTCAAATATGAATAAATTGAAATAATAATAATTATTACTTCCCTCATGTATAATTTTTTAAATGTAATATTTAATATTAATTTGAAGTTAATTATTAATTATTAGTACTTACAAATAGATATAAATGTTATTTCAAACTTTTTAAATCTTACATTTTTTATTATTAAATATTTGTTAAATTCTTATTTTTTATTATTTACTTTTTTGTTTTTGTTTGTATTTTATTCCTTTTTATTTATTTTTTCGTTCTGTCTTTATTTTTTTATATAATTTTTCTTTTAATTTATTTAATTTTTTATTTTTTATTTTAGATTTTTTTTTTATTTTTGTTTTTTTATCTCATACTTTTTGTTGGCAGCAGTCGGGAGTACTTTTTCTTCTAAAAAAACTTTTTTTATTTCATTCTTTTAAAAGCTGTAGTTTATTTACTTCTTTACTTCTTTTTATTTTATTATTTTTTTAATTAATTTTTTTTATTATTTTAAATTATTTGTTTTTTATTTTATACTTTTTTTTTATTTATTATTTTATTTATCATTATTATTATTTTTGTTTTTTCTATTTTATACTTTTTTTATTTATTATTTATATATATTATTATTACTTTTTTATTATTTCACAATTATATTTTTTACATTTTGTTTTTGTTATTAAATAATATGCATGTAATAATTTGTATCTAATAATGTAACATAATGCGAGACAGAATCTTCTACATAGTCACATAATTATGATTATATAGTATTTCTACAATCATAGAAGTTTATATATTTGTTGCATAGCCAAGAATGTGTGTGTGTGTGTGTGTGTGTGTTGTGATTGTAGAAATATCCTACCATCATAATCATATCATCATTTATGGCTTCGCAAAAGGTTTCTCTCACATTATGTTATATTATTGTTGTATTATTTATTATTATGACTACGCTACAAATATATAAACATTTCCATAAATAATATAACATGACGCAAGAGTAAATAATCTTCTGCGTCGCCGTATAATTATGATTGTATAATATTTTTACAATCATTCTTGGCTACGCAACAAATATATAAACTTCTATGATTGCAGAAATATTATATAATCATAATTATGTGGCTACGCAGAAGATTTTTTCTCACATTATGTTATATTTTATTGTTGTATTATTTATTAATAATAATTATGTTTATTTGCAGCATAGTCATAATAATAAATAATACAACAATAACATAACGTGAGAAAGAATCTTTTGCATAGCCACATAATTATGATTATATAGTATTTCTGCAATCATAGAAGTTTATATATTTGTTGTGTAGCCAAGAATCATTGTAGAAATATATAATCATAATTATATGGCTATGCAGAAGATTATTTACTCTTGCATTATGTTATATTATTTATGTAAAAGTTTATATATTTGTAGCGTAGTCATAATAATAAATAATACAACAATAATATAACATAATGTGAGAGAGAATCTTCTGCGTAGCCACATAATTATGATTATATAGTATTTCTGCAATCATAGAAGTTTATATATTTGCTGCGTAGCCAAGAATGATTGTAGAAATATCATATAATCATAATTATATGGCTACGCAGAAGATTATTTTCTCTCATTATGTTATATTATATTATTTATTATTATAACTTTGCTGTAAATAAAAGTAATTATTATTATTAATAATAGAAAGAGAGAAAAGCTTACCTGTTTAGGAACACTTGCTTCAGATATATCCATATTATCCATGCTGATTTTTTAATAACTTTACAATTTTTATCATTAATCAACAATAATAATTTGACATGTAGGGTTATGTCAATTATTATTGCCGCCACTACTTCGAGATGTCTCCAACTATATTTCCCTATACGGATGCTTAGAACGAATCTTATTGGTGAATCATTTTTGCTTCTTAGTTCCGCTCGCAGCCAATGAGAGAACGTATAGACGAAATAATATTGTTTTTCCGATTTTTATTAATAGAATAAAGAATGATAATTATATGTTCTAAACCATCCTTGGTTAATAAAAAACTGATGTGCAAAAGATGACACCGAACTATGTTATTGTTATCGAGAAAAGCTGTGAGTACCGATCCGAGCTCGGTGAAACGCATACTCCCTCCGTCTTTTTGCCAACCGTAGGTTGGCAGCAGTCGGGAGTAAAAAAATAGGAATATTAATAATAATGGCGTAAAACCAATGCAAAATCGTATTAGATTCGATATAATTTATATAAGAATTAATAGTCATGTAATGTATATAAGAAAAGTAAATATAAAATATTTTTGCATATATATGTGTGATTTATATTTTCTCTTATATTTTTTAGCCTCTGCCAATAGAATTAACAATCATTGGCTGCGTTCAGCAGAAAAAGCTGTTTTACAACTGTTATAAAATTTGTGAATCTGATTGGCGTATGCTCTTAGATTCAGTCAAAATTAAAAGCATGCGTCAATTAGATTCACAAATTTTACAATTGTAAAGCTGTTTTTTCTGCTGAGCACAGCCAATAGCGCTATCGTGTTTATACCATTTTTGATACTATTTTAGCTGTAGGATATACCTCGAATATACAACGTCATTTGTGTAGATTTAGCTAAAATATTAGCTATGATACTGATATAGCTAAAATAGTAGCTATAGGACTAAAACTTATAGCTCTAACAGCTAAACAACGTGCGCATCACTACTAATTGTTGTTGTGCATATTGCTATAGCTATTTTCTGCAATGTGTACTGCAGCTAAATCTTTAGCTGCCACAGTTACAAATGTTTCAGCTAATAGAAATAGATATCGCAGCTACAACTTTAGGTGTCCATATAATACAAGCGAAGTTTAGTTACAGGATCTAGTTTTTAGCTGTGAAAGCTAAATTTTTTTTTCCGTATATGAATTCCTAAGCAATGTTGATTTGACTTCTAAGAAGGTCAAAGTTATTTTAACTTTCTATGCAAAGCGAGGTCCACCTCACACCACCCCTGGCGAAAATAAGAAACTTTATAAAGCGTTAACAACCGTTGAGTGAGGGTTTTCTGAGAGTTTATATGCTTTTCAAACTTTGTAAGAGCACTTACATAACGCTGTTGGGTTTTGAATGCTTATCAAACGCTGCAGTGTTGCAATTTTTGTTCTACAAACTCTTTATATAATGTTACATGAAAGTTTTGCAATGCTGAGGTAACATTTTTCAGAGTACGTTCAGTAAACGTTGATACATCTTCGTGTACAGAGTTTACTATCAGACTTCTCAAACGTTTAACAAACACTTTTTCCAATACCGTTTTTTCACTTTCAGCAAATACTTTTTCAATGTGGCGAATTGTACGGCGTTTACACAAACGGCTTGGAAACGCCTAAGAAACGCCTAAGAAATGTAATAGTACATATGTATATAGAATATGCTTCCTCGCTTTGCCGCTATGCGGCGCTGCATCAAATTAGCTAACTCGTATTCAACTTTCCGTCATAAAGTGTATATAAAGAACTGATACTAACACGATCCGAAGTTTATTTTTTCTTTTAAGGACCGTCTACGATGGAAGTAATATGGAGTGGACGGTGGAGTAAGGCGTAAGCGAATGATTCTTTTCCATTTCGCATTACTCTTAGTCTTACTCCACCGTCCACTGCACCGATATTATTTTCATTGTAGACGGTTCTTTAGTCAGTTTAATTTAATAAACTGATTTAATTTAAAATAATTTGTTTAATAATCTGGATCGCTTGTTGGGATTCAGAATATGGAACAGATTATTTGAAATTAAACGGATAAATGGGAGATAGCCTATTTATTGCGTATATTAAAAATAAAATATAAATAAAAATAAAATTATTCTTATGGCCGAGTGTATTTATATACTTTTATAAATGTCCAAGATATTCACTTATCAAAAATGAAAAAAGTAATATGTCTCGAAAGTTCATGAAATTTTCACATAGATTCCACGTAGATTCTAGTACCGTTTTTGAGCGGATTATCCACTTGAATATCCACGTAGATTCAACGATATTAATCTACGTGGTAATAACGTGGATTTCACGTACTGTTTTTGTCGGGTAATCGCTTAATAGAGGATGCACGCAGTTTCCAAAGATGAAATTAAACACTTAATAGAGGATCTATAAATGTTTAAAGAACTCTTTGCATACGCCATGTAAACGCTATGCAAACTCTCAAAAACGCTATGTACAAACGTCTTTCAAACGCTGCAGTGTTGCAATTTTTGTTCTACAAACTCTTTACTAATCGTTTTTAAACTCTCGACGAACTTCCACAAACGTTCATGTAAACGCCAAACAAACGTTCATGAAACGTCTCATTTTTGCCAGGGACCCCTGAGTCAGTGCGAAACGAGGTCTATTATTGTATGGTTCCACGTGGGTTTACAACTTTCCATGTGAAGCGAGGTCCATCCCACACCACCCCTGAGTCAGCGCGAAATGAGGTCTATTATTGTACAGTTCCACACAGGTTTGCAACTTTTTATGCGAAACGAGGTCTATTATTGTATGGTTCCACATGGGTTTACAACTTTCCATGCAAAGCGAGGTCCACCCCACACCACTCCTGAGTCAGCGCGAAACGAGGTCTGGTTTCTCTCTTCGCATGGAAAGTTGCAAACCCATGTGGAACTATGGTATACAATATAGACCTCGTTTCGCGCTGACTCAGGGCCCTGGCAAAAATGAGACGTTTGTTTGGCGTTTACATGAACGTTTGTGGAAGTTCGTCGAGAGTTTAAAAACGATTAGTAAAGAGTTTGTAGAACAAAAATTGCAACACTGCAGCGTTTAAAAGACGTTTGTACGTTATAGCATAATCGTAAACGTTTGAAAAGTCTGAGTAAACTCTGTACACGAAGATGTATCAACGTTTACTGAACGTACTCTGAAAAATGTTACCTCAGCATTGCAAAACTTTCATGTAACATTATATAAAGAGTTTGTAGAACAAAAATTGCAACACTGCAGCGTTTGATAAGCATTCAAAACCCAACAGCGTTATGTAAGTGCTCTTACAAAGTTTGAAAAGCATATAAACTCTCAGAAAACCCTCACTCAACGGTTGTTAACGCTTTATAAAGTTTCTTATTTTCGCCAGGGGGGTGGTGTGCGGTGGACCTCGCTTCGCATGGAAAGTTGCAAACCCATGTAGAACCATACAATAATAGACCTTGTTTCGCGCTGACTCAGAGGTGGTGTGGGGTAAACCTCGCTTTACATAGAAAGTTAAAATAACCTTGACCTTTTTAGAAGTCAAATCAACATTGCGTGGAGATTCGTATAGTCGCATGTTGTATATACGCTTTTGTTAATAACTTTTTAATAAACAACGAGCGACGGCTAAAATTTTTTGAATGTTACTCAGGACAGTGACCTTGACAATATATGGCAAGGCCAAGACGATTCGAGCCTGATGTCTTTTTCCAAAGTTTTACCTATAATACAAATTTATAATAAAAGTTATCTTGCTTAATAAAAGATTATAATAAAAGTTCCCTTAAATTGAAAAAAGTCATATTTATTTTATTTTCCCGAAAATAAGAACTGGTACTTTTATCCCCAGACTATGTTACTTTCGTCCCAGGCCCCCAGGATAAAATAATCAACGTACTTGTGAAAAGCTATAGTAGCTCTTTAAATATCTATCATTTGAGATTGAAACATAGGTATAATAATAGAACAATAAATGGAGTTTTTTAACATATAATCTTTTTTCTTATATCTCTAACGATAATTAATTAGTGACTTATAATACAAAAAATATTACTTTTGTCTCCGATCTTCCCTACACTACTTTCATATTCGTAACATATATTTCGGATATATACACATATATTTTCGGCCTTATTTTAAATCTATTTTACTATATGTCAAATTAGATTAATTTTAATTATTTTAATATTTTTATTAATAAAATTTATTATTAAAAATTTTATTTACTTTTTTATCGATTCTTCCTTTTCATTTTTTACTAATGCATGTGCAATCTTTCGATTAATTAGTAATTTTTAAATTTTGAGCTAAAATTGCTTAAATAAATGAATAACAAGTGAAGTAGAATTTTATTTACTTGTCACATGTCGCATATATTGTTGGATCGTTTTGACTTTGGAAATAGCTGGAAATCGTCGGGAATCAAAAGTCTCGATCTGTCCTGAATCCTAGCCGAAAGATCTTAGTTACTGTCATAGCAGGTAATTTTGATCTCATCTCCAAAAATAACAAATATATAAGTCTTATAAGTTATTTTAGATTATGTTTTATTGTACATTTATAATAATTTATTATAACTATGTTTTTTTATATCTGATAAATGTTTAATACATAATTTTTCTAATATAATTTATGATATAAATTCCTACACGATACAGATAGCATATTTTCGAAGATATCTATTAACTGTTATGTGTCATAACGTAGCCAGAAGATTCGGTTTACGCTACTACCCAGGTAGCACACGTCATTTTGACGTTTCAAATTGGTCATTCACTGACTATTCTTGACGTCACGAGTTGACGTTTTTATGACGGTCTAATGTCACATATTCTTTATACGTCATAACATGTACCGCATTTTGACGTCATAAAATGTACCATATTTTGACGTCTTTTTCTTAGCATAATGTATTTAATAGTGTTGTCAAATAAAACAGATTAACCGATTCAAGAGCATCATTGAACACAATTACAGCTATTCTATTCTTCAGAAAAATCTCGGATCGATTAAACTGCTTTATTCGAAAACGCTGGAAAACGCAAATATGGTCAGAAAATAGGTCACAAGTTTTATATTTGTTATTATTATTTTATTTAAACGTAAATAAAAACATACATCTAATATCATATAAAATTTTAACAAATAATGTCTTTCGTTGCCTGCATTTTATAAAAATATATTTTGCCAATCAACTGCCCATACGGAAAATAATTGGTATTAGAAATCCACTAAATATCCTTCATGGGCACTAAAGATATCCATGAATATACGAAAAACACTCATTAGAGATGCTATAGGTATCCAAATGTCCGCAATTCGAAGTTTCATAGATATCTACAGGATATGTAAATCAATATCCTGTAGATATTTGTACAACATTCAGTGAATATTTATATAGATACATTTATTATTAATATAGATACATTTACTATTATGTATTGATATTTATTTTTTGCATGGATATTTATTCTATCTTCTATGATATACATATGGCGGAATTCGCCATCTAAAAAAATTAACAGTCTGCGGTTAATTTTTGGAGCTCTGGCGCTCCTCTTACAAAAGAAGAGATACGGCTATAACAGTCTTCGAGCTAATGCGCTCTTTGACCGATAAGCCATGACTCGCGGGCAAAGCTGCCAGATCTCCGCCGCAAGCAACATGCAACACGGCGTGGAGGGGGTAATGAGGATGTGAGCGTAAGCGTACGTGTGAGCTCGGCGCTTCGGCTAGCTTCGGATAGTAGAAGAGGACAGAATACAGTCTTCTGTCTTTTTCCTACCAAGCTGGCAACGAAAGACGGGGCGACGCGCAACACTGTTCGCTTCTCGATATCTCAATACGTGTGACAGCGTTAAATGTTTTTCCCTTATAGCTTTTTATATTATACACATATTTTTTAACTGATAAATATTAGGCCCTGCGCACAATAGGAAAAATATTAAATATTAAATATTAAATATTAAATTGATAGAAAGAGAAAAAGAGAAGAGAAGAGTTCCTTTCTCTTTCTCTCGTTCTATAAATTTAATATTTAATATTTAATATTTAATATTTTTCCTATTGTGCGTAGGGCCTTAATCTATTTAATATATTTTTTAACTGATAAATATATTATACATTTATCAGTTGTAAGAAAATATCGATATATTTTTTCATGTGAAAAATTAAATGACATTCTTATAAACAAAGGTGCATATATATATATATATATATATATATATATATATATATATATATTCATTTTTAAGAATTATACGATTTCATTTTTTAATATGAAAAGATATAATATTTTCTTACGATTAGCAAATATATATAATATATTTATCAGTTATAAAAATATCTAATATAACAAGCTAAAAGAGAAAAACGTTTAACGCTGTCGTACGTATCGAGATATCGAGACGCAAGCAGCGTCGAAAATTTATATGCTCGTTATGTATCGAGCGGAAAGAACGAATTGCCAACTAACAGCGTAGCGCAGTGGGTAAGGCGCCTGATCAGTACGCTGCCTGTCGCTGGTTCAAATCTTACTATTGAGTTTTTTTTATCTTATTATTGTGCTATATATTTTTATTATTTTAACAGACAAATTAATATTTTAATTATAAAATATATTCAAAAATCATTGAATTAATTTATTTGCTATGCAATGAGAACTATAAATAAATGTTTATTTCATAAAAAAATATTAATTCAATGATTTTTAAATATATTTTATAATTAAAATACTAATTTGTCTGTTAAAATAATAAAAATATATAGCACAATAATAAGATAAAAAAAAATCAAAGGTAAGATTTGAACCAGCGACAGGCAGCGTACTAATCAGGCGCCTTACCCACTGCGCTACGCTGTTAGTTGTGAATTCATTCTTTCCGCTCGATATATAACGAGCATATAAATTTTCGACGCTGCTCGCGACTCGATATCTCGATACGTATGACAGCGTTAAACGTTTTTCTCTTTTAGCTTGTTATATTAGATATTTTTATAACTGGTAAATATATTATATATATTTGCTAACCGTAAGAAAATATTATGATATATCTTTTCATATTAAAAAATCAAATCGTATAATTCTTAAAAATGAATATATATACATACATACATATATATATATATATATATATATATATATATATATATATATATACATTTGTTTATAAGAATTATGTCATTTAATTTTTCACATGAAAAAATATATCGATATTTTCTTACAACTGATAAATGTATAATATATTTATTAGTTAAAAAATATATTAAATAGATTAATATTTATCAGTTAAAAAATATGTGTGTAATATAAAAAGCTGTAAGGGAAAAACATTTAACGCTGTCGCACGCATTGAGATATCGAGAAGCGAGCAGCGTCGCGCGTCGCCCGTCTTTCGTTGCCAACTTGGTAGGAAGGAGACAGAAGATTGTATTCTGTCCTCTTCTATTATCCGAAGCTAGCCAAAGCGCCGAGCTCACACGTACGCTTACGCTCACATCCTCATTACCCCCTCCACGCCGTGTTGCATGTTGCTTGCGGCGGAGATCTGGCAGCTTTGCTCGCGGGACCAGTGCCGCGGCCTTATATATATACTGTCTTAGATGAATCCCACTTTCGGGTTAGGCATTTTCTTTTTCGCCACCTAGCGGCAAGGTGTGAAACTCATGGAAATATATGAATATCCATTGGATATCTTTGGTAGCTACTTGGTGGATATACATTCACACTCAAAAAAACGGACTACTAAATTTTAGCAAAATATTTTAACATCTTTTAATGGCAACAAATCAACAAAAAATCACCGTATTAATATAAAATAAAGCTCAAATTAAACTATCTTTCTAAAAATTAAAAAAAACTAAATTCGAGTTACAAAAAATGTTTTACAAAATGACAAATGCTGAAGATAGACTTTGAGAAATAGAAAACAAATTTTTTTTTAAATCGTTGCATTACTCAGGAAAATCGACTCCCTGGTGCAAAAATGTTTTTAAGATTATTTATTTCTTAATAAAATCTATATTTTAATAAATTTTCTACCTTTTTTGATAAAATTACACCGTTTTGAAAAAAATGTTATAAAATGAAACTATCCTTATAAAATCTGCAATTCAGAAACAAATTATCATGGAAAACTTTTTCAAAAAAGAAATTAAAGTGTAACTCGATCCAAGATGTTTCATACAGATAAACGGTCAAATCTTTCCTCAAAATGATATAACTTTATCAAAAAGATCGTAGAAAATTAATTAAAATATGAATTTATTAGGAAATAAATGAGTTTAAAAACTCATACATTTTTGTACCAAGAAACAAAAATTTTTGTAAAATTTTTGTACCAGTTAAAAACAAAATTTGTTTCTCATTTCTCAAAGTCTATCTTCAACGCCCATTTTAAAATATATTTTGTAAAATATCTTTTGTAACTCAAATTTGTGTTTTTGCTTTTTAAAAGAAATGTTCAGGCTTTAATTTGAGTTTTGTTTTATCTTAATACGATGATTTTTCGCTGATTTATTGTTATTAAAAGGTGTTAAAAAATTGTGCTAAAATTTAGTGGCTCATATTTTTTGTGTATGAATGTAGATACGTGGATAACATGTTTACATCCAGTGGATATTTCTGATAGCTACTTAGTGGATATAGATATGTGGATGTTATATATACATCTACTAGTTATTTATAAAGGATATGGACCTCATATAGACATTTAAACATTTATTAGATATCTATTAGATAAATTTTTCCGTGTGGGTGTATTATAAAAAAATGTGTATATTTTTTGGCACTTTAATTACACTCGATTGAGCTAATATTTTCACGATACACTAATTTAATAATGAACACTTGAGTGGTCAAGCAACATGAATCGTGCACAGATAAACGCATGCCTCGAAAGAAAAATTGTTAAAGTCTGATCGCGAAAGTCATGTTATACAGGGTGAGCCATTTTAAGTTACCCACCCCAATAACTTTTTTATTTTTGAATGTAAAACAAAATGTTTCAAATAAAAGTTGCTTGACTTCGAGGGGGACAGAAGATGGTGGCAAAAATTTGACCTTGGATAGTCATTTGAAGGTCACATAAAGGTCACCTTCAATTTCTTAAATGGAATCTACTATTTTTCATTGCATATTCTTGTAGCTTATCTCGAGAGCTTTCCAAACCACTATAATTAAGTACCTTTTCGTTAAGTACTTTTTGAGTTATGAGACTTGAAATAATTTCTTAATTTTACATAAACTGTAAAATATCTTGTAAAATATTCATTTTTCGATTATCTTACCTTAATACTTTTACGTACAAAATAATGAGAGGAATCAATTGGTGTAAAGAAAACACAATTGTTTCGAAGAAAAAATATGTAATTTGCAATTAACAATTCCATATTTTTTCTTAAAAACAACTATGTGTTTTCTTTACACCAATTGATTCCCCTCATTATTTTGTACATAAAAATATTAAGGTAAGATAATCGAAAAATGAATTTTAAAAATGAAATTTTACAAGATATTTTACGGTTGATGTAAAATTAAGAAATTATTTCAAGCCTCATAACTCAAAAAGTACTTAACGAAAAGGTACTTAATTATAGTGTTTTGGAAAGCTCTCGAGATAAGCTACAAGAATATGCAATGAAAAATAGTAGGTTCCATTTAAGAAATTGAAGGTGACCTTTATGTGACCTTCAAATGACTATCCAAGGTCAAATTTTTTCCACCATCTTCTGTCCCCCTCGAAGTCAAGCAACATTTATTTGAAACATTTTGTTGTACATTCAAAAATAAAAAAGTTATTGGGGTGGGTAACTTAAAATGGCTCATCCTGTATAAAAAATTTTAAAAGATTTTTTTATGGGATCGATGTACTAACTAATCACATTAATAATAAAATAATCATCAGTTCATGACTGAAATATGACGTCAAAATAATGTTATATCAAGACGTCAATATAAAGTCATGTAATAAATTTTGACGACATATGACCTAAAATGACCAGTTTGGAACGTCAAAGTGACATGTGTTTGCTACCTGGGTACTGATGTCAAGTGGACTATATATGTAGCAATTGTATAGATACCGAAATAATATAATTTTAGTTTCAGAATTTGTTCAATCTTCCTTTTACACATATACATTTTTATATATACATATACATATGTACATATATGTATGTATACACATATGTATGTATATGTGTGTGCATTGCAAATTTCAAGATTATATATAATTGTTAGGATGAGAGAGAGAGATTATATTTATTGTATATAAGGGAGGAGATCTATGTTCATTTCGATATTATTAATGAAATAAGACATTATATATTTTTGAAACTGTATCCGTTTTAGATATTAAACAGAAACTTTATTTGTAATAATATCGATTGTTTTTCCGATAATCATCATGCTCTGATTTAAGTTAAATTTTGTCAAAAATTCTTCTCGTATACTTCTTTTTTATCTAAAAGCGACCTATTTATCCTTAAATCGGAACGTGATATTTTTCAGAAGTTTCGCCTAGTTGGACTAAAGATAAATCACAAACATTATTGGCACAGACATGTATATATTCTTAAACTATTTTAGTTTTCATAATATGTTATTATCATACGTACTTTTAATCCTATAATATCTAGAGTATTACAATATATTTATACAAAGTTGTTAAAAAATTTATGCATAATTTTAATATACGCGAATAATTTATTATTTAAATTTTATAATGCACACTATTGGCTGGAAAGTATTTCGTGAATAAAAGCGATATCAGTTGGATACTTTTTTGCCAAGCTTTTATTTGGTACATAATGAGTACCTTCGAATTTCGAAAAGTATCGCCCTATTTCAACATTATCGATACATTTGGGTGTACGTATCGATATAAGATCTAAAACAGAAGAAATACGCATTGTAAAAATGAAAGATTATACTCATAGACTACATATTATTCATAAAAATGCTGCAAATCTTCATACCTTGTTGCCAATAACATATTCTATTATTTTCGGAGAGAATTATGTAATACGGCTGATCGACAATATTCTCATCTTTATAATCTGCGCATGTATGTAAATGTGATGCGTGCCTTTCCCTCGTTTCACTTATCCAAGTGTGTTTACAATGCCAACCAATTATCACACCATGGTGATGTTTTTTAAAAAGTGGATACAAACTTGGCTTTATATGTGTTACAATCATTCCTACAGCAAATTTAATATTTTCTTTTCTATTTAATTGTTCTTTTTCTACAACATTAGATCTAATCTGTGAAAATATAATAGCAATATTCAAATATAACATCTTGTCAAACGGTTTTTAAAATAATATACTGATTTAAAAATTTGAAATAATTATAATTAATATAATTTAGTCATACATTAATATATGAATATTAAAGTACATTATATATTATAATAACATACCTCTATTATCTGTGTAATTCTTTTGTAGTAAGCATCATATTCTAAATCATCACATTCTAAATCATTAAATAGGATTTCGGATAACATATCCCACTTCCATCTATAATTTATATTATGATTATCTCTTATTTCATCACTTAATCCCTCAATCAACTCCTCAATTATCTAAAAAATATATATATAATAAACAAAATTTTGATTGGAGAAAAAAATAAAAATAACGATTATTACTTTCATTCATTAATTATAAAATTTATTGACTCATTGACTTAATTATTTAGACTTAGAAAATTCAATGTTATTTTTATTAACTATCATTAAAATTGATATAAAAAATTACATCGCTCTGCCATTGATGGTGATCAATGTCCCTGAAGTCATTGACGTCATTAATGTCATCGATGGTCATATCCGTTGGATTTTCATTTGTGTTGAGAAATCTTCCTCTGATAATATTTGACGGATAAACTAAATTAGATTCCTCACGCTCGAATGGATTAAATTTCATATAAAAATATTCTGCACTATGCCAATTTTTTGTATTACTGAAAATAATAAAAAAAAACATTCATGTATATATACCGTACGCTTATATATATATATATATATATATATATATATATATATATATATAATATACAGGGGGTCCCATTTTAACTTGGACAGTAAAATATCTCGAAAACTAAGCCCAGCAAACAAAAATGTTTCAGACAAAAGTTGTATGGTTTCGAGGAGGCCATAAGATGGTACCATTGGTTTGACCTTGAAGAGTTATTTGAAGGTCACATAAAGGTCACCTTCAATTTCTTAAATGGAACCTACTATTTATCATTGCATATTCTTGTAGCTTATCTCGAGAGCTTTCCAAAACACTATAATTAAATACCTTTTCGTTAAGTACTTTTTGAGTTATGAGACTTGAAATAATTTCTTAATTTTACATAAACTGTAAAATATCTTGTAAAATATTCATTTTTCGATTATCTTACCTTAATACTTTTACGTACAAAATAATGAGAGGAATCAATTGGTGTAAAGAAAACACAATTGTTTCGAAGAAAAAATATGTAATTTGCAATTAACAATTCCATATTTTTTCTTAAAAACAACTATGTGTTTTCTTTACACCAATTGATTCCCCTCATTATTTTGTACATAAAAATATTAAGGTAAGATAATCGAAAAATGAATTTTAAAAATGAAATTTTACAAGATATTTTACGGTTGATGTAAAATTAAGAAATTATTTCAAGCCTCATAACTCAAAAAGTACTTAACGAAAAGGTACTTAATTATAGCGTTTTGGAAAGCTCTCGAGATAAGCTACAAGAATGTGCAAAAATATATAGGGTGTTCCATTTAAAAAAATTGAAGTGACCTTCACGTGACCTTCAAATGACTCTTCAAGGTCAAACCAATGGTACCATCTTATGGCCCCCTCGAAACATTTTTGTTTGCTGGGCTTAGTTTTCGAGATATTTTACTGTCCAAGTTAAAATGGGACACCCTGTATATATATACAGGGTGTCCCATTTTAAATAACGACCTCAAATATCTCCCGAATAATACGTTTTACAGAAAAATGTTTCAGACAAAAGTTGTATGGTTTCGAGGAGGCCATAAGACGGTACCATTGGTTTGACCTTGAAGAGTCATTTGAAGGTCACATGAAGGTCACTTTAATTTTTTTAAACGAAATACCCTACATATTTTTGCACATTCTTGTAGCTCATCTCGAGAGCTCTCCAAAACACTATAATTAAGTTAGTTTTCATTAAGTACTTTCCGAGTTATGAGGCTTGAAATAATTTCTTAATTTTACATAAACCGTAAAATATCTTGTAAAATATTCATTTTTCGATTATCTTACCTTAATACTTTTATGTACAAAATAATGAGAGGAATCAATTGGTGTAAAGAAAACACATAATTGTTTCGAAAAAAAAAATGTAATTGTTAATTGCAAATTACATTTACATTACAGCGGATGAGACGTAGCACGCGACACGCTATTCGTTGGCGGCGACGCGGTGGAGGCATCGACCCCCCGCGAAGATCGTATAAATAGGCTGAAACAATCAATACTTGAATCAATAATCCTCCGATTATTAGAAGCGTCAAAACGACATGGCAAGATATACAAATGAAGAATATTACGACATGCTAATGGCACTCGGTGAGTGCCATGAGCATCAGAACGTTGCGGCAACAAGATACGCCGAATTATACCCAAATTGGGCGAGACATCCGTCGGCTGCTGTTATACTTGAAGCAGCTCAAAGATTATACGAGACGGGCAATGTTCTCCCAAACAAACATGATGTTGGGAGAAATCGTAACGCAAGAAATTTGCAAAATACTGAAACGGTTATTCGCGCTATCGAGCAAGAACCCGAAACAAGTATTCGGACTATCGCTCGAGAGCACAATTTGTCGTATTCAACGGTACAGAAAATATTACGAGAAGAAAAATTGCACGCATTTCACTATACTCGCGTGCAACATTTACGACCAGAAGATTATCCTGTAAGAAGAAGATTTTGCGAAAATTTTCTGAGAAGGATAGATAGAGATCCCAGATTCCTTTCTCGTATAATATTTAGCGATGAATCGCTATTTACGCGAGAAGGAATATTTAATTCGCATAACATGCATTTGTGGAGCGATGAAAATCCCACAGTTACACGAGTCAGGAATTTCCAGATTCGTTGGAAACTTAATATCTGGGCTGGAATCATGGGGACTGAAATACTAGGCCCAATCATTCTCCCGGACATTTTAACCAGCGCAGCATACATTGACTTATTAAAAAACGATCTACCAGATTTTTTGGAAGACATGCCGTTATTGAATAGAAACAAAATTATATTCCAACAAGACAGTGCTGGCCCTCACAATGCCAGAATTGTGACAAATTATTTAAATAATGAGTTTCCTGGATGCTGGATAGGTCGATATGGTCCGATACGTTGGCCTCCAAGATCCCCTGATCTCAATCCACTGGATTTTTTCCTTTGGGGATACTGCAAGGAAATAACTTATTTATAAAACGCTCCCTGAAAACATGGAGGATTTGGAAACAAGATTGAGATATGCCATATGATCTGTTGAAGAAGATGTACTTGCAAATGTCCAAAGAAATTTAATGAAACGCATGAGAGCTTGCGTTCGGATGGATGGAGGCCATTTCGAACATTTACTGTAAAATGTCGAAAACAATCCGCCCTTTTTAAGGCGATCAAAATAATCCGCCCTTTTCAGAGCGACCAACATTCTTAAACGTGGAATCTTCTTTCGTTTTCAAAAAAGCGTAAGAAAAAGCCAAGAGAAGGATCAAGACGCGCTGCAATTAATTAATATTTTTTTTATATTGATTTTCCATGATAATAGCTAAATAAATATTTAATAATAACTATATTTATTTATAAATAAATTAAATATTATTATTGATATTAAATAAATAAATATTTAATATTAATAATAATAGTAAAATATTTAATATTAATATTTAATATTAATAGTAAAATATTCAATATTTTAAAAACATTCATTTATTCTAATTAATTTTGAATGTCATATGATGTATGTATATGATAATAATAATATTATACGCGCGTTAAATGTTTAATATTGTATGTTGTACCGCGTTCTTCGGTCAAACACATGATTACGTTCGGCAGCGCTGTTAATACTTTAACCTACCGTAACCTAACATAACTATAGCTGTTTGCTACCGCCGAATAAATATCGTCGCGTTGTCGCGTTGTTGCGTCGTCGCGTCGTGTAATAACGTGTGTGTCCGCGTGTATTTCTTTCATCGAGGGATTTTTAATTGCTAACGGTGATTATTCGGCAGTGATTGAGGCCCAGTTCGACAGTGGCCAGTTAGCTTCACTAGTAGTTAAGTAGTGATGCCAACCACTGAAACAAAATTCGGTAAGCTATTTACAAGCTATTTTAATTAATATTCAGCTTCGTTCTCATTACGATACCTCATCGCAAAACGAAAATGGATATCAAAACAAATCGTATACGAACACCAAATTTTTGTCATGAGGAAAAACTGGTACTTGTATCATTAATAAAAAAATACAAATTGATAATAGAAAATAAGTGGACTGATGTTGTGAGTGTTAGAGACAAAAAAGAGGCTTGGCTGAAGATATTGGACGAGTAAACTTGTCAAAATCTAACTTTGTAAATAGCTTACCGAATTTTGTTTCAGTGGTTGGCATCACTATTTAACTACTAGTTAAGCTAACTGGCCACTGTCGAACTGGGCCTGATAGTGATTAGTGATAGAGTTAGTGATAGTTTAGTAAATTCTCGTTTTATCGAGTGAGTGAATAAATGTGGTTACGTTGAAGTTTACAAAAGAGTACAGTTTATAAAAAGAAAAACTTTCGATTAATTATTTAATGTGGATGTCTCTGTCTTTTGTAACGTGTGATATCTACGTTAAATTTGAGTGAAAGTGCGATCTATCGGAATATTTATTTCTCAAGAAACTACAGCAATAATTAGCAGAAGTCATCGAACAAGGTAATAATAATTATTCTTTGGCGTTGTGTCAAAACAGATCTTGGGAAGTCAGATAGTGTCCCAGAGGAAATTCGTAAAAAGAGAGGGGTTTTTAGTGGGTAGGGAGTACCGAGTTGGTAATTAGACTTGGTACTCGAGTCCCACATAACTCACCGGACCGACCGGTGAGTATGCATAACATGCATTTTCCCCTCTCGTAAAAAAAAAAAAAAGGGTAAGTGAGCGAATGAGAGAGAGAGAGAGAGAGAGAAAGAAGAGAGAAAGAGAATGTATGTATTCGCATGTATGTCTGTGCACAGTATAGCGACCAGCTGATCGCCGAAGGCGCCCCGCATGAGCGCCCGCGTCTGACGGTTAGTTGCGCCGCCCTTGCCTGCTTCTTGTATCCGACCGGTAATAAGTGAAATATTTCTCTTAATAATTCAAAAACTATACTTTGCACGAAATTTTGTCAAAGGAAAAATCGTCTTAGAATTCGGTCAAGATTATGTTTTTGCAAAAACATAAAGTTATTTAGAATCACCTTGTATATGTGTATATAGATATATAACTGAATATACTCAATATAAATTCGTATTAAGTTAGCCGGAAATTTTTCAGCCAACCAAAAATCTCCTTATGGAATCGTTTGTATTTCGTATGAAGATGTTTGAAGTGTGATTAAAAACGTTTGTGAGTAATTAGAATAATTATAAAAAATTAATCATTTTTACAGTATGTAGTTAGCCAACATAACTAAATATTAAAAATTCTCCTTATGAATCGTTTGTATTTCGTATGAAGAGTTTTGAAGTATAATTAAAAAGGTTTGTGAGTCATTCGTTTAATTTTAATTAAATTTTTTTATATTGTGAAGTTAGCCGGAAGCTATATAAAATGGACGCCGTCCTGTGATTGGTCGATTTGCTTATGGTAAATACTAAAATTTTCTCATGTGTACTGACTTTAAGTGTAAGCAAAACGAGCAAATTTATCTCTTTTGTAACTTTTAATCCATGACTAATTTATTATTAATTCCGCATAATCGCATAATATATCATGGATCGTGGATAAGCGTAGATAATTGAAATATGTTTTTCTACCAATAAATAAGTAAATCTTTTATAATTGTTTTATAATGTAGTCATCATTCAGAAAATGATCACAATTTGTGATTATGGTTCATATTCTGAATCCTCTTTTATTGATAAAAGTGCCTTTAAAAGTGGCTTATAAGCCTTCTGATTGGCTGTAAGCCACTTTTAGAGGCACTTTTATCGATAAAAGAGGATTCAGAATATATTCGCTTTCAAATAATAAACTATATAATAATAAAATTTATATAAAAAGATGGTAATATATGTAATCCAATTAATTATAATTGACAAAATAATTTCTTGTGAAAAAATAAAAGTAAAAAATATAGAAGAATTTTTTTTATAGCTTGTATAAAAAATCAGTTTTATGCTAAGTATATTATAATTTTCTGGACTGTAGTAATATTTAATATATAATTTTTGCTATATAAATATATATTTCTTCTTAATTGGCAATAATTAACAAAGTAATCAATAATAATCAATAATAATTAACAAAAAAAATGATAACATAAAAGAATATGCTAAAAATGTGCGCTTATATATATTTGAAAATACAAAAGAAGACTTACTTCCGATAAGGCATGGGCAATTTTCAAGTTTTCAGATGCAAAAATAATAAAATCTACAGAGATATCTATTTTTGCTCTTACAACATCAGCAATGGATTCATATTGATATATGCCATCTCCTCTCTCTCGCATTTTGATGTAAGCCTTCCGATATTCTGTGACATAACTCAGCCGATCTTACTATCTGTAGAAATAGATTTTATATCAGAAATATATATTTATATAGCAAAAATTATATATTAAATATTACTACAGTCCAGAAAATTATAATATACTTAGCATAAAACTGATTTTTTATACAAGCTATAAAAAAAATTCTTCTATATTTTTTACTTTTATTTTTTCACAAGAAATTATTTTGTCAATTATAATTAATTGGATTACATATATTACCATCTTTTTATATAAATTTTATTATTATATAGTTTATTATTTGAAAGCGAATATATTCTGAATCCTCTTTTATCGATAAAAGTGCCTCTAAAAGTGGCTTACAGCCAATCAGAAGGCTTATAAGCCACTTTTAAAGGCACTTTTATCAATAAAAGAGGATTCAGAATATGAACCATAATCACAAATTGTGATCATTTTCTGAATGATGACTACATTATAAAACAATTATAAAAGATTTACTTATTTATTGGTAGAAAAACATATTTCAATTATCTACGCTTATCCACGATCCATGATATATTATGCGATTATGCGGAATTAATAATAAATTAGTCATGGATTAAAAGTTACAAAAGAGATAAATTTGCTTGTTTTGCTTACACTTAAAGTCAGTACACATGAGAAAATTTTAGTATTTACCATAAGCAAATCGACCAATCACAGGACGGCGTCCATTTTATATAGCTTCCGGCTAACTTCACAATATAAAAAAATTTAATTAAAATTAAACGAATGACTCACAAACCTTTTTAATTATACTTCAAAACTCTTCATACGAAATACAAACGATTCATAAGGAGAATTTTTAATATTTAGTTATGTTGGCTAACTACATACTGTAAAAATGATTAATTTTTTATAATTATTCTAATTACTCACAAACGTTTTTAATCACACTTCAAACATCTTCATACGAAATACAAACGATTCCATAAGGAGATTTTTGGTTGGCTGAAAAATTTCCGGCTAACTTAATACGAATTCAATATAAAGGATGAAAAGACTTCAAAGTCTGATTCAAAGTATATAAATACATATATGGACATACTACGGTGCTACTCTCTCTCCTCTTCCGCCCCCTGACATGTATAAGCACGTAGGTAGTATATGTGTAGTAAAATCAACGAGTGAAAATGTATCATAGGGGGAGCCTTTAATATGAATAACGATTTGTTTAGGATTTTTGGGGAAGATACATGTACTTTCCATGACAAAACGGATAGCACAACGGTAGCACAATGGCGTATATATATAAAGATGATAGATTTTTAGAAATGTTTCTTAAGGAGCTCCGAGATTGAAATCATATTATTTGTTCTTGTTGATTCTCCACATGAGAACAGTAAAATCGTAAACGTAATCTTCCCTTAGGAAGCTATGTAGAGTGAGGTGCTGGATTTACGTGAATCCCCTTGCATCTCACTTTTTGGAGTGCTTGATTAGAGTGAGTTCCCTTGCCTCTCACTTTTTGGGGGTGCTGGATTTATTGCTCTTCTTCTTCGTCTTCTTCTTCTTCTTCTCCTTCTTCTGATTCGTCGGTCTCCGACCAAGTGGCTGTGTCTAACAAATAATCCGGATACGCGTCACTATGATATCGTGATTTACTTGGGATCACGTGGGTTTCTGCGGGAACCATACAATCAAGCGGGTTCCATTGTTAGGAAGTGGGGGGAGGTAGCAGCACCGTAGTGTGTCCATATATGTATTTATGTACTTTGAATCAGACTTTGAAGTCTTTTTATCCTTCATATTGAGTATATTCAATTATATATCTATATACACATATATATGCCGGTAGGGCTCCAAATATTTCCGTTTTGGTTGGAATCGACTAAATATTACTTCCAAGGGTCTAAAAGGAAGTGATTTCACCCATTTTGGTCCAATTTTGGAGGGGGCCGAAAACAGGCCTTATTGACCCTCCTCCTTTAATAAGGACAAAATGTCTGTTAGAGAAAAATTTCAAATAGTAAATAGACAAACGCACGTTTCGATCTTCTACAGATCCTTTTCAATAAAATATTACAAAGGTAAACGCTGTAGCCTAACAAAAAAGGTTAGATGGACTTTAAGAACGGTTAAAAACGGTTTTCCTTATTAAATTTGCTTATTAATATACGAGATTCTATCTTAGAATTATTTTTTTTATTTGTCATTCCGTACTGTCACCCGACGCCACAGTCCTAAGCCTTTTTCTTGTACCAATTTGAGTTCCCAGCAAACACAGAATATTGTAGCAACATTGCTGCAATGTTGTAATATTGCCGCAATGTTGCCGTAATATTCTGTGTTTGCTGGGTTATTATCATACGGACCGTTAACCCTTATTTGTTTTTGTTTTTATTATAATTAATGCTCATGATTTCTCGAACATTTGCAATTGATTGATTAAGAATGTTGTGCAGAAGTCTTATTTCAACAACAAAGTGCATTTCAAAGAATTATGAAAGATCTGACAATAAAATTTTTTCAAAATAATAATAATCATAAAATATATAATTGCATAGCATATTTTTTAAAAAATCAAACAATTTTTTATTTATACCGTATGTTGTTTCGTTATATAGTGCCATTTCATCGTTCCATATATATTAATACATAATTACGAAAAATTAATAGTATTTATCAATAAAATATAGGTTTTTATAAAATCTTAATAATTCTTATAAAATAAATTATACTAATATTATTATAATGTTTGCTATTTTTTAAAAAAGATAATGTATATAAGCGACTGGCACATTTACATTTTTATACCAATGTAAATTTGCATTAACGTAAAAAACGTAAAATTATATGATTCTTTGAATGCGTATATACGTACAATTACATATAATTTTTTCTTATATAAAACTATTATAATTTTATTATTTGTATTTATAATCGATTAAGATAAATTCCTCAGATATTATATAATTCAAATAATATCAGAAATCCTACGCCATCACAATATCATAATAATCGGCTGATCTTTTTAAATTAATGTCTAATTAATTATTATAAAAAATCACAAAATAGTAAAGAATTTTTCTCTGATTTAATACGTTCTGTCAGCAGAGATGAGTGAAATAAATATTACCGAACATACTATATAAATCTAAAAAGTTTGAAGAAGCCAAAATTATACTCACTTCGGTTTCCATATGATTTGAATATTCTTATATTTGTAGTCTATCAGTCTTTTCATTATTACCATCAGAGTGCAGTGTATGCCGAGTCTTCTGGCTACGATATAATATGTAGCAGTTAATACATATCTTTGAAATAAATCTGAAATCTATATAATAAATTATGTTAAAAAAATTAAATATTTAAAAAATATAAAAATTATAATAGTTCTTGCGCATAGCATGACAAATTATTATTGTATTTTTAAATAATCTAAATAAAACTTACATTTAAATACTTGATTTCAGAATCTGATATTATCAATAATTGATATAATTTTCGGATGTCTAAAATAGAAAATATATATTCTTCAAGTACACACATAATTTGTTTGGTTTCTGTTGGATTCCAGAAATTGTCATCAATATTGTTATCTCTCCAAAAAGAAAACTGTTCCAACGGGCTCGAGAATATTGAATGTTTAGGATATATATTTTTAAGGCGGCCCAGTACTTCTTGCGTAATACCATCTAACCATTTATTTATAATCGAATAACTTATATGTGGTAGAAAATATTGAGCAACTATAGTAATTTTTCGTTCTAAAAGCTGCTTTTTATTCGGCTTATTTAGAATTTGTATTTGCTTGTATAGATAACGATATTGTTTTAGACAAATGAAAATTATCTCTAAATTATATTTAGTTGTCAAATTGAAACCGAGTGGACTGAAAAAAATTTATATATTAATTATACATTAATTTATAACAGGCCTGGCCTCGTGGACGCCCACGGACCACGAGCGGAGGAGAACGTGCCACCTCTCCGCGCCGCTGTCTCTTCCCGTCTTTCCTCTCTAGCCCCTCGAACCCTGTATCGACACGTTCTCCTCTCCGCGTACTCTGCGTGGCCAGGCCTGATTTATAAGGTTAATAACAATTTAGTTTATTGAATTTTACCATGATAATGATTGTGCGGAAATAATTTTATTTAGGTCATCTAAAACAAAATAATAAGACATAGAATCTTCAACTATAGAATGTAGAAAACATTCCAATTCTTCTTTGTTAGTTTCCAATAAATTATTGTCGGTCATCAACAATACATAATACTGTAGTTTTTTGATATACTGTATTCCTGTTTCTATTTGTTTTTTAAAATTTAAATGATAAAAAACTTTCTTCGGCTTCTTTGTATTATATTTTTTCACAGCAGTAGAACATCTAAAATTCAGACAGAAATTTTTAAGATATATATTAGAAACAACTCCATAATATCAGCAAAAGCTTGAATAATATATTTTCTTCTAAATATAAATTTTTTAATTTTAAATGTAAATTTTTTAATTACTAATTAATATAGTAATGGATCGCAATTTATACACATACATTGCAATATAAATAAAAAATCAATAAAAAATATCTAAATACAATTAATATTCCCATTTTGCCAGTAAAACAGACGCTGTAGGATCCCCTTAATTTGCGTGGCAATTCTGTGATAATGATTTTGTAGTGGTTTGGTTATTCTATAACGATCTGTCGCGGTTCGTATGAAGATAATAATTGTAATGATTATTATAATTTAATATAATTTAGTATGTCATTGAGTTATTGTATATATTGATAATTCATATTAATACATCTTTACGAATAATTTGGTTCATTGAAAAATAGAAAGAATTATATGTAAAAAATATTTATAAAATATATTATTTGTATAGTTAAAAATTTTATTTTATTTATTATTTGTATAGATAAAAATTTAATAAATAAACATATATATAATTTAAGGAATACATATCAATATACAATTATTGTTATTTTCAACGAACCAAGTTATTTATAAAAATGTATTATATGAGTTATACTAAATTCACTAAATTTTTATTAATTAAATTATTAAGGATTTCAAATGAACGCGCTATCACTACAGTTCTTCCGTCGGTCGGATCTACGCGACCGACGCGCCTCCTTTGTTGGTTACGGCTGCTACCTATATCCTTTTTATATGTATTGTGACGTTGCCGTCCCGACGCGCGTCCATCCACCCCGGGAATCTTCACGGGGCGCGAGCCGAGCGGCCGCGCCAGAAAAAGATTGAGAGAGAGCCGTGTCGAAATCTCCGGAGAGACGAGCCGTTATCCTTTTTCGCGCTAGTACTAATTATTTTTTGTATCGTTTTTGTACGTCGGGCAACCCGCCGGAGGGAAACCAGAAGAGGCCCAAGAGGAATCATTACGACAGCCGATACGACAGCGCCGGAGGAACAGAGTCTCGGGTAGAGACCGCCCCCTTCAAATAAAGGAAGGAAATCAGCTGTCTTGTGGGCCGAAATAACCGGGCCGGATCGGCGCCACCCTCAGAAGAGGGAGGACGGAAAATCTACCTCCGGACGATCACGGATACCAGGATCGCCGAAAGTCAGCAATTTTAAATTATCGGGGCCGTTACGGCCCCCGATACGGCGTTGTCGCGGGGCGCAGTAATACCTCGCGTGTCGCGGCGCTATTGGCCGCTAATCCGCGCACCCCTGCGCGCAGAATTGACGCCGCTATCGACCCTGGATCGCGAGATCCAGGGATTCATTCTGGTGCGGGCGCTCTCCACAGATAGTCGCTAAAGATTGTCGTTATCGTTTTGTGTTCGTTGTCGAGATCAAGTTGAGAGGACGAGCCGAGGATCATCCCCTGGTCACGGGAGAAAGTATCGGTGAGGTTGCCCATCGCTAATTGTAAGCCACGTACGCGATTCTGTCCGCGGACCGGCCGCTCTGTCGCCGTCGCCATTTTCGTGTCTCGTTGTCGCTCGGGCATTGTACCGAGCTCGCGATTTTCGTGTATTTCGGGCGACCGGAGACAAGCGACCGAGGCATCAAGGACGATCGTAACGTAGGCCGTCGCTGATAAGGAACCGTTCGTCTCTCTCCGGGATTCGGGGTGTCGTAAAACGCGTAGTGACCGGCTCTCGTATATCGACCACGTGCGCGGTAAATCGCGGGGAATGCGTCCGCTATCCGTGCTGTCGAAAAGAGTTGTCGAAACCGCGTAAGACATCCCCGCAATCGATCTCCGGGCAATTTTCGTCTGTAATTAGCGTGTATGTGAGCGTGTGACCGTGTGCGTGTGACGACGTGGCAAATGTCGTGCTGTCCTTGTCGCTCTTGATACTGGTACGAATTGCGTTTATTGCGTGGTATTTGCGTGGTATTTGTCGTACGTTGGAGTGTGTCGCGGCGCATAATAGATTAAGAAAGTGTCGAAATTCGAGGGTTTCGCGTAGATAGAAAGCGGTACGCCGAAAAGAGGCGAAGCGGCGTCCGACGGCTATCGAATTCCGAGCGAATCGATCTTGCTCGTAGCAAGCGAGATTTTTCGTCTTCGCAAATCGTTTGATTACTATCGCTCAATTATTAAGCCTCATTTCAAACATAGTGCTGTCGATTAAAAGAGCGAGTAACAAAGGGAATAGATCTGTTAAATGCGTCCTCGAGGAGATTGTCGAAATTTCCGTTACGCTCCCGAAACGCCGTTCGGTTTCGCAAAGTCCGGCCATAAAAACGGGCCTGGAGGACGATAAATATCTCCGCTGTCTTATGATCTCGATTTCGTATGGCTATTGTTATCACCGCTGTCGATCTGTTGTACGTTATTTCAAATTTTCGCATTTATGTTAAACTCAGTTATATTTCGTTAATTCAGTCTCGCTAATTTATGTCATTATTACTATTTCTTTCTAGAACTTGTTATTTCTTTCCCTTTATATTCTTTTCTATTATATTTCTTTTATTTAAATAAATTCGTTACATTCTCTTTTATATTAAATTCGCGTAATTTATTTGAGTGTTCGTTTCTCGTGTGTGTTAAATTCCGTTGTGTTCGTCAATTTTCGTAATCACCGACAGCTTCGCATAAAATAATTCTAGATCCTTTTCAACGGACCCTGCCCCTCTACCGTTAGGTGAGCTAGTCGGCCCGTGGCGAAACAGGCTAACGTTCTTCGCGTTATTCTGACGATTTTGCGAACTGATACGTGGAAGACCGTATCTGGCGCCCAACTTCGAGATCTCGAGACGGCCTTCGCTTCGCCGCGGCTCGCGCGAGAACACCCTCCATCTGAGTTCCTCCGAGCGCGAGTATCTCTATCCACCTTGTGTCTTTTTTTGACGGCGTTTTCGCTCCCCATTAGCATCCTCCTCTCCAACACCCGAGGAGGATCGAAAAATTAAAAATAAAAAGACGTCGCAAAAATTTGGCGCCCAACGTGGGGCCACGCGTTGAGAAGGAAAAGTTTCGGGGAGTTAATACGAATTAAATTATTTGGTCGAGTGATTGCTTTTGTCGTATATTCGTTTCGTTTGTCGTTAACGCTCTCGTTTGAAATTCTTTTCTTTCGCCGACCTTTACGTATTTGTTGTCGACCTTCGATCGTTTGGACAATAACGGCTTTATCTAGTGTTATTGAGTTATCGACGTTTATGATCACGGTGATCTTGCCACGTCTTACTGAGTTCGAGCTTATTTATTTTGTTTCGAGTTTTTCTTTCTTGATCGCATGAGTCAGGTCGATCCAGAGGACGACTGGATTTTCGTGTTAAATCGCGAACAATTACTTGAGGAATTACAGCGGCGTAGACTTTCAACGGAAGGAAGTTATTCGATTCAGACCGCGCGTTTGCTGCGTCGCGTACGCAAAGATCGAAAATCTAATACGGGCAAGATGTCGGACGAGGAGCTTTTAGAAGTTCCTACGGATGCAATGGTTCGACCTGATAGTCCGATGGATCAGGCGAGATCTCGCGCGCCTTCCGGCTCCCGCAATACTCCGCGCTCGATGGGGCGAGATTTCTCGCGCGAAAACGCGGGAAATTCCGCGATGACGGCGTACAACGTCATGCGGAAGTGGAATTTGAAATTCTCGGGTGCAAGAGGGGAAGACGCGGAAACATTTTTACTCAGAATTGAGGAAGGTCGCGAGTTAATTCCCGTACCCGACGAAGACATTTTGCGTTGCTTGCCATTCTTCCTAACGGGCATAGCACTTCATTGGTTCCGTAGTAAACGCGATCGGCTGTCGAATTGGACCGTTTTTAAAAATGCGTGGAGAACGCGGTTCGGGGACCCGGATTTTCAATTTGCTCTTCGCGAAGAAATAATGAGAAGGACTCAAGGGGAACATGAGTCTGTCGCTGATTTTTTGACGTGTCTTCGAGCCATATTCGATCGGTTGTCGCCACCGTGGACTGAATCAGAGCAAGTAAGCAGCGCGTTTCGAAATTTATTGCCGCGCATACAACAGTCCATCCGTCGAAATGAGGTAAAAGATTTAAACGCTTTAGAGGATTTGGCGACTCGCGTGGAGGCTAGTTATCAGCTGTCGCAACGCTATCGGGCTCCCCCGACTCCGGAGAAATCTCTGTTTCCGGATCTCGCGTACCACGCACCGCGCAATACGAAACAGTCTACACGAGGCCGGGAAACTCTTGCCGCGTTGAGTACGCCTAATGCGGAATCAGAAACGAGATCCGCCTCTCGCAGGGAGAGGAAAAACAAAAATCGCGCAACTCGAGCCGCGACCGGAACGGAGGCCGCTCAGACAAGTTTGTCGTCTTCAGGGGCAACGGCCGCAGAATCAAATGCTTCGCGAAATTCCGCATTAAAATGTTGGAATTGTGAGGGTGTAGGTCATATTTCGAGAAATTGTTCAGCCGCTCCGCGACTACATTGCTATCGTTGCGGCCGAGCGGAAGTAACGTTACGAACGTGTCCCGACTGTTCGGGAAAAGAATAAAGGAGTCGAATAATAGGGGGGACCCGACTCCTATTCAAACCCAACCCCCTTTTCGTGTCGTTAATTGTTCTCGTGAATTTTCGTTCAGTGCTTTTGGTTGTCGTGACATCTCGTCGATGTTATTTATTCGTGTTAAATTATTAGGAAACGAGATTAGCGCTCTAGTGGATTGTGGGTCTACTCGAACTTTCTTAGGTTCTAGCGTTGTCGAATTGGTGGACAAATTGAAATTAAAGTTTCGAAAGTCGGATGGCCGACGAGTAGTTACGGCGACCGGTCAAACGACACGCGTTAGGGGGGAGGTGGATCTTCCTTTTACGTTGTTTGATAGGACAAATTCTTTGAGAGCGTATGCATTACCGTCACTAGCAATACCATGCATACTTGGGCTTGATTTTTTGGGGCTATTTGGTATGGTGGTCAATTTTCCACGCCAAGAATGGTACTTTGAGGATGAACCCGCCATTGTGTATCGTTTCGAGAACCAGCCAGTGGACCCCATTTTTCACTTAAATTTGATCGAGAATTCGGCTAGTCGTGAATCAAGTAATTATTTCGTGTCCGAAATCGCAGACCGAAAGTCGGATGACGGCCCGCGAGAAATTAGTCTTCCCGCGGAAACGACCCGTGTTCACAAAATACAACGGGCTCGGCTGTCGAAATCTGATCCGCTTATTTGCTGCGGTTTGAGTGAGTTGTCGTCGCGCGAAAGCCAGCGATTAGAAAAATTCTTAGAGGGTCATATCGTAGGCGATCCGAATAAACCGGGAGCGACTAGTTTGACGGAGCACAAAATTGATGTCGGCGGACATGCTCCGATTAAACAGAGGTATTATCCCGTTTCGCCAAAAATTCAGGAAGCGATTTACGCGGAAGTAGATAAAATGTTAGCGGCGGGGATTATAGAACCATCTAAAAGCAAATGGTCTAGTCCGATCGTAATGATTAAGAAACCTAATGGAAGCTATCGATTTTGTCTGGATTTTCGAAAATTAAACAGCGTTTCGAAAAAGGATGCGTATCCATTACCGTATATGAACGCAATTCTCGATAAGTTACGATCGGCTAGTTATATTTCGACTATCGATCTAAGTCAGGCCTATTTTCAGATTCCGCTCGAGAGAAATAGTCGCGAGTTAACGGCGTTTACGGTACCGGGGAAGGGGTTGTTTCATTTTACTCGAATGCCGTATGGTCTCACCGGTGCCCCCGCGACATTTCAGCGTTTACTTGATCGGCTTATAGGTCCTGAAATGGAACCGCATGCTTTCGCTTATTTAGATGATATCGTTGTCGTAACCCGTACTTTTGAAGAACATTTGAGTTGGTTGAAACGCGTACTAGATCGGATAAGAGAGGCAGGCCTTACAATAAATCCTGAGAAGAGTAAATTCTGTCGGTCACAAGTGAAATATCTTGGGTTCCTGATACAACAGGAGGGGCTCAAGGTTGACCCTGATAAAACCGCGCCGATTGTCGAATATCCGCCACCGAAAAACTTAAAGCAATTGCGACGATTTATAGGGATGGCGTCTTGGTATCGCCGATTTATACCGCAGTGTGCAACGCGCTTAGAACCGCTAACTCGTCTCCTCCGGAAGGGTTTCTCTTGGGAGTGGGGGGATGAGCAAAAAGCTGCGTTTGATTCTATTAAATCGTGCATCACGTCACCGCCTACGCTGTCGTGTCCGAATTTTGAATTGCCGTTTGTTTTACAAACGGATGCGAGTTCGGTCGGTTTGGGAGCGGTATTGACCCAAGAAACGGAAGGCGTAGAACACGTCATCGCGTTCGCTAGTAGAGCGCTGTCGGAGGCCGAAAAGAAATACTCTACGACCGAGCAGGAATGTTTGGCTGTCGTTTGGTCGATTAAAAAGTTTAGACCGTATCTCGAGGGGTATACTTTTAAAGTCATCACGGACCATAGCAGCTTACGCTGGTTACATAATTTAAAGAACCCCACAGGTCGATTAGCGCGATGGGCTCTCGAATTGTTGGAATATGACTACGCGATCGAACACCGGAAAGGAGCGTTACATCATGTTCCAGACGCGTTGTCGCGCATGTATGAGACTACCGACGAATTATGTGCTGTTGCGATTACCGGAGACACTTGGTATGATGCACGCGTTCGAGACGTGGAAACTAATCCGCGTAAGAATTCGGGTTGGAAAATCGAAAACGATCAGCTGTATTTTCGAAAGCCGAACGCTGTCGTTTCTCAAGTTGTCGACGATCTCGAGCAATGGAAACTAGTACTTCCTAAAGAAGCGCGCGCGAACGTTATTAGGGAGGCTCACGATGTTCCACAATCAGGTCACTTAGGAGTCGAGAAAACATATCAGCGAGTAGCGACTCGGTATTTCTGGCCGCGTATGTTTCGTGGGGTAGCGGATTATGTCAGACATTGTGACGTTTGTCAGAGGACAAAGGTGGAACAGAATGTGCCGATGGGTTTAATGGGACGCCGAGCTGTCGAAACTCCGTGGACGGTCGTAGCGGCGGATATTATGGGTCCTTTTCCGCCGAGCAAAAACGGTAACGCGTATATTCTGGTAATCCAAGACCTATTCACCAAATGGATTGAATGTAGCCCGCTCCGGAAAGCAACGGGCAAAAAGATTCGCGAGCTGTTAAACGAATTAATCGTTAACCGTTGGGGCGCGCCGCGGATACTGTTGACGGACAACGGCACTGAATTCATCAATCGCGAATTACAGGCATTCGCGGAAGAGTATGGCGTCGTTCACACTACCGTACCTCCGTATCATCCTCAGGCAAATCCGGTAGAACGCGTCAATAGGGTACTCAAAACTATGATTACGGCGTTTCTCAAAAACGATCATCGCGAATGGGATATTCACTTGGCTGAGTTCAGATTCGCATACAACACGGCGTACCATACCTCTTTACAGGCTACTCCGGCGTTCTTAAATTTCGGTAGGGAACCCCCGCCGGTTAACACCGTGCGTGGGAGACACGAGTCAGCTGTCGAAGTCGCGGAAGCGAATCCCGAGACTTGGAAAGAGCGCATGGAAAGAATTCAGGCTTTGCGAGATTGGGTAGTAGAGAACATAGAGGCAGCGCATAGTAAACAGGCGCATTATTATAATTTGCGAAGACGAGATCATCGTTTTGCGATTGGCGAGCAAGTTCTAAAGCGACAGCATGTGTTGTCGTCAGCCGCGCAGAATATTTCGGCTAAGTTAGCGACTAAATATCACGGTCCGTTTACTATCGCGAAAATATTGTCGCCGGTAGTATACGAATTAAAAGACCACGCTAATAGATCAATAGGCAAGGTGCACATTAAAGACTTGAAACCCTATAATATTCCACCTGACCCTCCAGGCCATTAACCCACTAAGAATGTCGCGAGAATTTCGCGAAAGATATCGCGACGTACTAAATGCTGTCGACGAGCTGCGCCCCGGGTTTTGGACGGCGATGGCCGATGAGCTGCGCAGGATGATGGAGGGGCGCATTACAACCAGAGGCGCCGTGGTGCGCGAATTTCCGGCGCACAGAGAGGCCGGGGTTCAAGTGGTCGTCGATACCCGGGATGAGGCCACCGAGACGACTGTCGGGGCCGCGCGTGAAGCCGCGGTTCAGACCGGACCGGAGGACCCGGAACTGAACTCCACATCCACCGACGACCAAGAGGCTCCCATCATGGAGTCCCCCTGGGACAGCCCTCAGGCACGACGGTCTTCCCCAGCTCCCTGGGAATGGCCGAGACCTCCGGATGGACCGCCTTCACCGGGCGACCCGAACCCACCAGACGGGTGCTGGAACTGTGGGTCCAGGACCCATGTTGCCCGGGAGTGCCCCCGCGCGATAACGGGGGCCTACTGTTTCCGGTGCGGCACCAGGGGATACACCGTCCGGACCTGCCCCCATTGTCGCCAGGGCTGGCTGGCCCAAGGCCCGTACGTGGAAGGCCGAGGCCACCGGGGACCAGAACCCCCACGAGGTCGCCGGGCGAGGGGTGGATCCCGCCTAGGACCCTATTAACAGCTGTCGCTCGCGGTCCTCCTCCACTGCCGTTATTTTATTTTTTTCTTGATACGGGTTTTGCCGAGACCATCAATTTTTTTTTTTTTTGCTGTCGCTCGGTTCGAGGCCTACATATGTTTCAGGGGAAATAAATGAGTGGCGGCAACATTCTTTCCTCATTCTTGTAATTTTCCTCCTTACAACCTACTTCCACCTTTGGTGAGACAGCTCGCGAATGTCGAACGGGGGGGTCCAGCCGCCAAACGGGACCGCGGGCCCCCGTGAGAGACGACAGCGCGAACAACAGTTAGTGAGAGACGGCACCCTATAGCTTCTCGTTACGGAAAGTTTATTGTTTGGTTTGTTTCGTCCCATTGTGGATTTGTATTGGTGTCTGCCTCGGCTCTGGAGACTTTGGTCGCCCGAACATGTGCGAAAGGACGAACGGAAAGTCCGATTTTGTGGCCATGATGGGTGGCTGGAGCCGATACGATCTCTCTTGGCAGGGGGGGGTGTGACGTTGCCGTCCCGACGCGCGTCCATCCACCCCGGGAATCTTCACGGGGCGCGAGCCGAGCGGCCGCGCCAGAAAAAGATTGAGAGAGAGCCGTGTCGAAATCTCCGGAGAGACGAGCCGTTATCCTTTTTCGCGCTAGTACTAATTATTTTTTGTATCGTTTTTGTACGTCGGGCAACCCGCCGGAGGGAAACCAGAAGAGGCCCAAGAGGAATCATTACGACAGCTGATACGACAGCGCCGGAGGAACAGAGTCTCGGGTAGAGACCGCCCCCTTCAAATAAAGGAAGGAAATCAGCTGTCTTGTGGGCCGAAATAACCGGGCCGGATCGGCGCCACCCTCAGAAGAGGGAGGACGGAAAATCTACCTCCGGACGATCACGGATACCAGGATCGCCGAAAGTCAGCAATTTTAAATTATCGGGGCCGTTACGGCCCCCGATACGGCGTTGTCGCGGGGCGCAGTAATACCTCGCGTGTCGCGGCGCTATTGGCCGCTAATCCGCGCACCCCTGCGCGCAGAATTGACGCCGCTATCGACCCTGGATCGCGAGATCCAGGGATTCATTCTGGTGCGGGCGCTCTCCACAGATAGTCGCTAAAGATTGTCGTTATCGTTTTGTGTTCGTTGTCGAGATCAAGTTGAGAGGACGAGCCGAGGATCATCCCCTGGTCACGGGAGAAAGTATCGGTGAGGTTGCCCATCACTAATTGTAAGCCACGTACGCGATTCTGTCCGCGGACCGGCCGCTCTGTCGCCGTCGCCATTTTCGTGTCTCGTTGTCGCTCGGGCATTGTACCGAGCTCGCGATTTTCGTGTATTTCGGGCGACCGGAGACAAGCGACCGAGGCATCAAGGACGATCGTAACGTAGGCCGTCGCTGATAAGGAACCGTTCGTCTCTCTCCGGGATTCGGGGTGTCGTAAAACGCGTAGTGACCGGCTCTCGTATATCGACCACGTGCGCGGTAAATCGCGGGGAATGCGTCCGCTATCCGTGCTGTCGAAAAGAGTTGTCGAAACCGCGTAAGACATCCCCGCAATCGATCTCCGGGCAATTTTCGTCTGTAATTAGCGTGTATGTGAGCGTGTGACCGTGTGCGTGTGACGACGTGGCAAATGTCGTGCTGTCCTTGTCGCTCTTGATACTGGTACGAATTGCGTTTATTGCGTGGTATTTGCGTGGTATTTGTCGTACGTTGGAGTGTGTCGCGGCGCATAATAGATTAAGAAAGTGTCGAAATTCGAGGGTTTCGCGTAGATAGAAAGCGGTACGCCGAAAAGAGGCGAAGCGGCGTCCGACGGCTATCGAATTCCGAGCGAATCGATCTTGCTCGTAGCAAGCGAGATTTTTCGTCTTCGCAAATCGCTTGATTACTATCGCTCAATTATTAAGCCTCATTTCAAACATAGTGCTGTCGATTAAAAGAGCGAGTAACAAAGGGAATAGATCTGTTAAATGCGTCCTCGAGGAGATTGTCGAAATTTCCGTTACGCTCCCGAAACGCCGTTCGGTTTCGCAAAGTCCGGCCATAAAAACGGGCCTGGAGGACGATAAATATCTCCGCTGTCTTATGATCTCGATTTCGTATGGCTATTGTTATCACCGCTGTCGATCTGTTGTACGTTATTTCAAATTTTCGCATTTATGTTAAACTCAGTTATATTTCGTTAATTCAGTCTCGCTAATTTATGTCATTATTACTATTTCTTTCTAGAACTTGTTATTTCTTTCCCTTTATATTCTTTTCTATTATATTTCTTTTATTTAAATAAATTCGTTACATTCTCTTTTATATTAAATTCGCGTAATTTATTTGAGTGTTCGTTTCTCGTGTGTGTTAAATTCCGTTGTGTTCGTCAATTTTCGTAATCACCGACAGCTTCGCATAAAATAATTCTAGATCCTTTTCAACGGACCCTGCCCCTCTACCGTTAGGTGAGCTAGTCGGCCCGTGGCGAAACAGGCTAACGTTCTTCGCGTTATTCTGACGATTTTGCGAACTGATACGTGGAAGACCGTATCTGGCGCCCAACTTCGAGATCTCGAGACGGCCTTCGCTTCGCCGCGGCTCGCGCGAGAACACCCTCCATCTGAGTTCCTCCGAGCGAGAGTATCTCTATCCACCTTGTGTCTTTTTTTGACGGCGTTTTCGCTCCCCATTAGCATCCTCCTCTCCAACACCCGAGGAGGATCGAAAAATTAAAAATAAAAAGACGTCGCAGTATATAGCAAGTACAATTATTATCCAAAGTCACGCTGTAACGTATTCTTATAGAATATACATTCTAATACAAGAACTCTGATTCTCTCGTCCTCTATTATTGCGCGTCCCTCTCGCCATTTAACATAAATAAACAATATGTTTCACAAATATTTCCTACTGATTATTCTTGCTATTTTTCAACGTGCCAGGTTATTCTTAAAAATTCATATATTAAACGAGTTATCTTGCATGCATATTAACGGCTTAGAGCACTAATACAGATAGGATTCAAAAATAATTTAATTTAAATATTGCAGGAAGAATTTGTTCACTATATATAAAGAAACTCTCTTATATAAAAAAGTAGTAGTAATTATATGCCTAATAATTTAATCAGGTAGGAAATAAATCATTACTCGTATATTTTTTAATCATTATTGCGTATGCGAGATGATATATAAAATACATGCATCTTTAGGAATAACTTGTTTTCGTTAAAAAATAACAAAAATAGACAAAAAACATTTATGAAATATATTATTTCTTTAACTAATAAAAATTTACTAAATATATTTGTATACAATTTAGAAAGTGTACTTATATACAATTTTTGCTATCTTTCATCGAACCAAATTATCGTAGATATATTATACGAGTTAATTTATACATGCACTAATGATTTAAGAGCATATATACTAATGCAGATAGAGTTCCAAAGTATTAATTTAATTTAAACATTGCAGGAAGAGTTTCTTTATATAAAAAAAAATTTATGAAAAAATAGTGGTTATATACTTTCTGGATAGTATAACCAGGTAAGAAATAAATTATTGCATATTCTTAAATCATTGTTGCATATGCAAAATAATCCGTATAATGCATTGTCACGAATAACTTGATTAATTGAAAAATAGGAAGAATATGTAGGAAATATTTATGACAAATATTTATGACACATATATTGTTTGATCGTTAATAAAAATTTAGTGGACATGTTTATATAATTCAGAAAATTTACTTACATACAATTCTTGCTATTTTTCAATGAATTTATTTCTTACTTGATTAAAGTATCAGAAAATATATAGAACAATTTCTTTATATAAACATTTTTATAAACAAATTCCTCCTGCGTAATATTTAAATTAGATCAATACTTTTGAATCCTATCTACATTAGTATATATGCTTTTAAATCATTAGTGCATATACAAATTAACCCGTATAATATATGTATTTATATGGTAATTTGGTTCGATGAAAGATAGCGAAAATTGTATATAAGTACTCTCTAAATTAAAAATTGTATACAAGTATCTTAACTTAATTTTTATTTATTAAACAAATAATATATTTCATAAATATTTCCTATACATAATTTTTGTTGTTTTTCAATGAAACAAGTTACTTATAAAGATGCATATACTATATGAGTTACCTTAGATGTGCAATAAGAGCATATACACTATTAATTTATATCTAATTGAACTATTCAGAAATTATATAAATTATATGTAGCTACTTTTTATATAAATCTCTCTGTATATATTCTGTATATACTCTGTATATAACAATCTTCCTGCAATATTTAAATTAGATTAATACCCCAATAACCAAGTCTGCTAAAGCAGATCTTGTCAGGTAATCTGTTACAAATTTTTGTCGACAGAAATATTACAGAATTGACCCAGGTAGCAAGATGACGTCTCCAGACGTCTTAATGACGTACAATGACGTCATTAAAACGTTATTAAGATGTCATTTGACGTCACTCTGCTACCTGGGGATGCAGGTTCTGATATATCATGTGATGTCGGCAGAATGTCAACAGAAATATAACAAAATCTGTTCACATAACTGGACAACAGATTATCAACAGAAACCGAGCAGAACTTGTTGATATAATTGACGGAACATTGATGGCAGAAACTGAACAGGATCTGTGCGGCGCAATTTTGACAGCAGATTGGTAACAAAAATCGAGCAGGATCTGCGCAATGAAAATTGATATCAAATTGTCAGCAGAACCCGAGTAGAGCCTGCTAATGTAACTGACGGCAGATTGATGGCAGAAATGGAACAGGATCTGTGCGGCGAAATTTGATGTCAGATTGCCTGTAGAAAGCGAGCAGGATTTGCGCACACAATATCTGATAGCAGATTGACAGCAGAAGCAGAACAGGGTTTGCATAATTCGATAGTTCCTTCGTTTACCGCTATGTGATATACTTTCTCGCAATCAAATCTCTGTCAAAAATATATATAAAGTCGCGATTATTAATAAAAAATCAAAAATATAGTAACTATTTCTATCACTTTAATTTCTGACATCTGATACAAACAGATGAGATTCAGAATATTAAACTGATTGGAATCAATAGGATAAATGGTAAATTATTCATTTACTGCCTATTTGAAGCATAAAGCAAGAATTTAATTCTAAATAAATTACATCTCCAGTTTTACAAGTTACATTTACTTTTATCATTTACTTTATTATTAATTTAATTAAATTGAACTAGTCCTTTGTTATGTGAGAATAATTACGATATAACATATATTATTATACATTATGTCATATCAGAAAAAATTGTAATTAATCGATAACTCACCGATAATACTCTTATTTAGCACCTGTAATAATCAATTTTATTGCATTTATACAACATTAATATAAGTAAGCCCAAATCTTGTTCGGTTTCTGCTGTCAATTTGCCATCAGATTGCGTGCGCAGATCCTGCTCGATTTCTGCCGACAATCTGTTGTCAGATTATGTTTACAGATTCTGCTCGGTTTTTGCCGCCAATCGAGCGTCAAGTCATGTTAACAGATCCTGCTGGATTTCTGCTACCAATCTGCTGTCAGATTCTGTGAGCAGGCTCTGTCAGCAGAATATAAGCTGAATGAGGACGCAGTTGATGTCAGTCTGCTGATATACTTTGATTAAATCTGTTACCAGTCTGCCGACATACTGCTAACATTTTGCTTACGGGGTAAAGATTAATAACTTATTGTTAGATTAATAATTTTTTCATCTCTCCTATCAACATTAATGTATATGCTCTTAAACCATTAATGCAAGATATCTCGTACAATACTTTTATGATTAACTTTATTTATTGAAAAATAACAATAATTATGTATTGATTTCCTAAAAATATAAGTACATTTACTATTTAAAAAATACTAAAAAAGTGCCACACGTGATGTATTACATCTTTACAAAATGATATAACATCTAAAAACTTCTGTTTTTAAAAAAAAGTTAAAAAAGCGTCAAATACGTGCGCCGTGGATAAAATAGTATTTATTATTTATTAAAAAATAGTATTATTTAAAAAATCCCTATTTATTGTGAAATAAAATATTATTTAAAAATCCCTATTTATTGTAAAATATTATGTAAAAACCGTAAAAATTATTATACAGGGTGTCCTAGACCACCCGTACACCCCTTTTCTTTCAAAAACTAAGCATTTTAGAGAAGAAAGGTTTCAGACAAAAGTTGTTTGGTTTCGAGGGGGCCATAAGATGGTACCATTGGTTTGACATTGAAGAGTCATTTGAAGGTCACGTGAAGGTCACTTCAATTTTTTTAAATGGAATACCCTATATATTTTTGCACATTCTTGTAGCTCATCTCGAGAGCTTTTCAAAACACTATAATTAAGTTAGTTTTCATTAAGTACTTTCCGAATTATGAGGCTTGAAATAATTTCTTAATTTTACGTAAATCAAAAAATATCTTGTAAAATATTCATTTTTCGATTATCTTACCTTAATACTTTTATGTACAAAATAATGAGAGGAATCAATTGGTGTAAAGAAAACACATAGTTGTTTCGAAGAAAAAATATGTAATTTGTAATTAACAATTACATATTTTTTCTTAAAAATAACTGTGTTTCTTTTACACCAATTGATTCCTCTCATTATTTTGTACATAAAAGTATTAAGGTAAGATAATCGAAAAATGAATATTTTACAAGATATTTTATGATTTACGTAAAATTAAGAAATTATTTCAAGCCTCATAACTCGGAAAGTACTTAATGAAAACTAACTTAATTATAGTGTTTTGGAAAGCTCTCGAGATGAGCTATAAGAATGTGCAAAAATATATAGGGTATTCCATTTAAAAAAATTGAAGTGACCTTCACGTGACCTTCAAATGACTCTTCAAGATCAAACCAATGGTACCACCTTTTGGCCCCCTCGAAACCAAACAACTTTTGTCTGAAACATTTTTCTCTAAAATGCTTAGTTTTTGAAAGAAAAGGGATGTACGGGTGGTCTAGGACACCCTGTATGTGCAAAATAGTTATATTATACTGTAAAAGAATTTTATCTAATATAATAATATATAAATAATAATATATATATAATAATATATATATAATAATAATATATATCTAATATATAAAATATTTTTTTATCTAAAAATTGAAAATTGAAAATTAATATAAAATAAAAAAATAAAAAATATTTTAATTAAAAAAACTTGACGCTGCAAATAAAATTGACAATGTTTCTAAGCTGAATAATATGCTAATAAAATTAGCAGCACCAAATTTTTTTAATTAAAATATTTTTATTTTTCATTTTATATTAATCTTTAGTTTTTCATTTTTAGATAATTTTTAACAAATTAATAAAAATAATAATGAGAAAAATTAAAAATTTAACAAATTTTTAATTTTTAACATTATTATTTTTATAATTTAACATTATTATTTTTGAAAATTAAAGTAATAGCTTTGCACCATAGTGTTTTGAATTAAAATATTTTTATTTAAACACACAAGTTTCTTAGTTGTTGCATTATAATTTTTATATCACCTTTTTTATAGAATTAAGACTATTTTGCCCAATTTTATTTAATATAGAAGCCCTTTTACAGTTTGTTTACGATAACGATGAAATATTTTTTTATTTTTTCATTTTATGTTAATCTTTAGTTTTCCGTTTTTAGATAATTTTTAATTTTTAAATTTAATACATTTAATAAATTTAAATAATAATTTTAATAATTCTAATAATTTTAATAATTTTAGTAATTTTAAATTTAATAAATTTTTAATTTTTAATTTTTAATTATTATTTTTATAATTTAATATTATTATTTTTGAAAATTAAAATAATAGTTTTGCACCATAGTATTTTGAATTAAAATATTTTTATTTAAACTTGCACAAGTTTTTATTCTTAGTTGGTATATTAAAATTTTTATATCACTTTTTTTGTAGAATTAAGACTATTTTGCACAACTTTGTTTAAAATGAATATATAAGTCCTTTAACAGTTTATTTACGATAACAATGACTTAGTAATTTAAAAATTACGCTAATACGTTACTACGTAAACGTTACTAATTTATAAATTACGCTAATACGTTAGCAAGCTTCTTTTATTAAATAGCGCGTAACTTAGAATTGATCGAAGAAACTATTATGATTCGAGCTTTTAAATGCATTAGGATTACAGTTTTACTAAATTTTAATCTTTTACTATAACGTATTTAATTATAAGAAAATTCAATCTGCAATAAATGGCTGAAATTATTAAAATAATAACATATATTTATTTTTCGTCTATTGTTTCTAAGAGAATTAAGAGAATTTATTTTTCGTCTATTGTTTCTAAGAGAATTAAGCTTAAGATGAATATCGATTAAATGTGAAAATATGTGAAATATGTGAAAATATGTGAAATAAATATAAAAATTTAATATAAGTAACTTATGAGTAAAAAAATACCTCTGATAAAATTTCTTTTTCCAAAAGTAGTTGCCCAACGTTATCTGCTGTAATCTTTTACACGTGGACTTAAAACTCACAATATCCTTTATGCTGATACTTTCGTTTTCCAGAATGATTGCAATTATATCGTCCGGTAAATGTGTTATTGTAGTCATCGTAAAAAAATTCAACAATTCTCGAAAAGGATGTTATTTACTTTTGTATTAATTTTATGTACTTATATATATATATATATATATATATATATATATATATATATATATATATATATTTGTGTAACACGTGTGAACCGAATGTGTGGACGAATGTGAGCGGACGTATCTTCTACCACTGTTTGAGATGCATCTGTAACGTACACTTTCTTCGATGTAAATAAGACCAAATATTCTCTCCTTGAAGCTAGAAATGTTTCCAAGTGTTTGGCTTATGACTCAGTTATGAAGACTAGAAACCAGGAGACCAAACTAGGCTTGATAGAGAGAAGTCGAAATCCGTACATCTATTAGTACCAAACGCAGCGCTGGCGACAATTAAGTACCGGAAATATAATCTAACTCTTGATACAGTCGTAAACCAAGGTCCAAGACTCGCATGTCTATACAACATCTTTTAGACATGTAAGGATATTGTACGTATTACCTCAGTTATAATGAGATAACTATTATTTTTATAAAATGCTGCTACTTACAAAGCACATTTTAAAGTCTTCTTTGAAGTCATATTTTGAAGTTATTATAAACCAACTACTTCAAGACTCACGTATTGTTTTCGGTACCTTGAAGTAGCCAGCGCTACAAGTGGGCAAATTTGAAAATGATAACGTGTAACTTTTTCGGCACAGTTTGGTGACTCTAATCAGACATAGTTCGGTCTCCTGGTTCTAGTCTTCATAGACTCAGCATAAAATGGACACAGTTTTCTTAATCTTGATTGGTTAGTAAACAAGTGAATAGAGGCAAGTATCAAGAGACAACCTCTTAGAAAAAAAATTTCTAAACTATCCTTTTTAACTGTTTCTAAACTATTCTTGAAATTTGGTTTTATGATTTTGTTCCAATATTATTTTAATTTAAAATTTTTCGACTTTATGCCTATCAATTGCACAATGTTTCTAATAAAAAAGTTTCTTAGGAGTTTCAATCGCTCGATTTAGCTTTAATTTTGAAAAAGTCAGTTACGTCATATAGAGTTTGTAATTCTTTCCTTTCTCTCATAATCTATTTTAAATACTAAAATCGAAAAAAATTATAAAAAATTATAAAAAATCATTGAACGAAGCGAAATCTGGCAATCAGGTTTCAATCACTTGAAAGTGATATTAGTTTTAATCAGAGATAAATATCCTTAAAAATAATTTACAGTAATTTTCCTTCAAAAAATCATTTTTCTAAAAAACAAAACCACCAAATAATTTTTATAAAAAAATATTAAAAAATAAAATATCAAAACTAAATATGAAATCAATAATTACTATTAGACAAGTACTTAAGAGCAATTTCTATATTTGATATAATATTTGCCATGAAATATATCAATTTTATACAGTAGAAATATTATACATAAATTTTCCCTAAGAAATTAAAACGCATTTTATATTTATTCAGAGAAAATTGATTTTTGAAATATTTAATGAGAATTAGGATTCTTTTAATTCTTAAAACATTTTTTATATAATGTATATAATTTTAAAAAAAAGTTTTACGCAAGCTTTAAATCACAAAAAATAGGAGTTTCAGTTTTTATTTTATAAGATGTTTACATTCGCGAGAAAGCCGAGTCCGCTTATCTTTACGACCTGTCAAGTGCGAGAGCGACAGCGAAACCGCGAGTCGAGAGCGAGCGAGATGACCTATCATCAAAGAATCTCACAATCGGCTTCTTCACTTCCTCTATCCATTCGCAATTTACGAGACTATAAAGTAAAAACTGAAACTCCTATTTTTTATTTTATCCATTTGAAAGTAATTTTAATGAATTATTGAGATTTTTGCGATTAAAATGATATCAAACACGACGTAAATCGGATAATTTTTAATTGGTCTGATAATAAAAATTTTGATTATATATTTAATTACATTTATCCGATCGATACCGAGTTTGATGTTATTTTAATCGCAAAATTTTCATTATTCCATTAAAATTATTCGCATATCCTTATAAATATATCTTAAAATAATTAACTTATTTATTTGTCACAATTTGTCATCGGCCGCTTGCCAGCAGCAGATTTGGTAACGAGATGAGCATGACAGTATATGAGTACGTAAGAGCGAGTGAAACAATAACAGAAGCGAGCGAGATAGTAATAGGAGCGAGCGAGAGAGAAATAGTATGCCAAGCTGCAAGAAAGACTCGATTTCCGAGTCTTCGTTGCTCGTGCTATTGCTATCTCGCTTTCTCTTATTACCTTCTCGCTTGCTCACATAACTCCCGTATACGCTACACACACACACACACACACGCACGCACGCACGCACACGCACATATATATCTTTGCTCATTTGAAATATCTACGCTATTTTTACAGATATGAAAAAATTGTAATTACGAAAATTGTACGATTAAATGGACCATGATATGCTAGTAATATTGTTTTCGTAAGTAGAAGCGTTTCAGAGATTTCAAGATTATCTTCATATTTTTTAATGGAACCATCTTAATTTTTTTATATAAATCGATTCCTCGCAATATTCCGTGTAAAAAGTTATAAAGATAGGATAATCAAAAATTGAATAGTTAACGAGATATTTGATTCTTTAAGTTGACATAATTTTATATAAATTATAAAATATCTGATAAAATGTTCATTCTTCAATTATTTTACTTTAATAATTTTATGCATAAAATAATAAGAGAAATCAGTTAATGGAAAGAAAACATATGATTGTTCTTAAAAAATATGTCGCTGCTCATTGCATAAAAAAAAAAAAAAATATATATATATATATATATATATATATATATATATATATAGAGAGAGAGAGAGAGAGAGAGAGAGAGAGGGAGAGGGAGAGAGAGAGGATCGCAAATTCGTCATTTCTCATTTATATTAAAATTTATTTGATATACGTAAGCACCTTGCTATACAGCACTGGTGCTACCAACATTTTGTGCACATAGCGCGGAATAGAACCAAAAATTGTGCACCTTATATGTTACCCTCTGAAAACATTCGTGCACCTTGGCTTCGTAGTTTAGGTGCACGTTTTTAAAGTCCACAGAGGGCGTATCGCTTTCAGGGATCACCTAAAAGCGGGCCGTGACACCTCTCATTCTTCTCTCTGTCCGTATTATCACGAATCAATTGCAGAAAAAGCACAGGATCTGGTCGTTCTGCTAACTACCTCTAAAATTAATTTTCGTTTAACAGCTCCTTCTATCCCTATCTATTACTAAAATTTGATTTCTGTTTAATATAACTTTCTGCTCTATCTCTTACTCAAATATATAAATGCATCGGAACTTATCATATTAGAATGCTAATAATAACATTGATGTAATAATTGCAACTGTTCCGGAGAATATGTTCGCCAGATTACTGCGAAATATAACATTACAGTTTATCTAAATCGTTTGCGGAATGATTAATGTAATTTCATGTGTTATTGTCTGATATTCTGTAAGACTTAATATTAATGTCACGCTGAAGATAAAAAATGATCCGAAACTTTCGTATTTAATGCGTGTATTGTAACGAAAGCGAATATTTTAATTAAATATATTGATAAATAAAAGAAAAAAGAATATGTTTTCTTGCTCTAATTACCGCACCTTGGCTTTTATTTGCCAATTTTTTCACTATTTAATTATTACTATATTATTATTTGAACTCTTTACTTTAATTAAAAACTTTACTATTACAGAAAAATAATAAATTTTACTATTATAAAAATTTTTTATATAAAAAAATTCATATTTCTTAATCAATCTCTTTTTATTTATTAATAATTTACAATATAAAAGATATTTCTTGATAAAGGTTTTTATTATGTCTATATTCGAAATCTTTCTAAAATTCTTGTAAAAAAATTCCCTGAATCGTATTCCCTGATCTTCCAAGCATTTTTGTTCAAAATTCCAGAAAAAAAGAATATTTTAGAATTTTTGGTGCAATTTTATGAAATGTTTTTTTTATTATATATATTTTGTAATACTTTTCACTTGTACAAAGAAAAAACATAAAGTATTTCTTAATTTTTAAATGTTAGAGAAATTTAGAATTATACTAAAAAAAGCTAATTTTTCTATAAGCATTTTTCAGTTGTATAAAATGTTTACATTACAAAATTTATTACTAAAAATTACATGAAAAAATATGTAGTGCATATTCACAATATTTGGTTAATACATTAAATATATAAACAAAAATATATATTTATATAAATAATATATTTTAAACATATAATCCACTTGGATTGTCAACTGTTTATAATATGAAAAATTATCAAAGAGAACATTTTTCAAAAAAATTTCTTGAATCCCAATAAAATTCCAAGAAAATTCTCTAATTTTTCCAGGTACAAAAATCCTTGAGAATTTCAGATTTTTCAAGGAGATACCTTATGTAAATAGTGTTTTATTTTGATATTAATTATAATAAGATAATAATGAAACAAAAAATAAAATAATGGAAAAATAAATAACAAAATATAAATACTTATTTACACTATAGATAAATATTTTATACACGGAGCTTTATGCATGCAGATACTCCTAATCGGACGATCATAATCCAAACTAACAGAGAAATAGCATTTTCATGTTGACATGGCCAACTCAGAACATCTTGTAACGGCCATAATGTACCTTCTGATAGGATAATCACAGGTTCTCTTTTATATATATATAAAAGTAATAAAATTAATATACCCTGAAAACATTATGAAATTTGATAAGAATAATAAAAAAATAAGTCGCTTTTTTAAGTATAAGAATCTTGAGATCCTTATTAGATTATAATCTTAAGAATAAAAGTTAATAAGAAATGAGAAATTATGTACAAATCTTTTTTGTATATTACAATGATTAATCTATATCATTATTTTTTTAATAGAAGAATAAAATTATAATATAAAATTAAATATATATATATATATATATATATATATATATATAATATAAAATTATAAAATTAAATATATTTAAAACAATCTTTGATTTATGGATTAATAACTATAAATCAATTATCACAAGCTTTTACTAGAATAATAGGCATAAATTAAATTATAACATTAATTTATTTATAAAATGATTAAAAATAAATATATATTTTTAATATAAAATTTACTTGCAAGTAATAACACATGAAAAAATCAATTAAGTTTAGCTATATATAATATTTGATATTTTGTTACATAAAATATATATTTTATTACATGTGCTCTCTAAAAAAAGGACAATATTGAATTATGGAATAAATTAAGTAATTTGGAAAAGAAAATGAAAATTTTCAATAAGTTTGTTAAGTACGCCAAACCATAACAGTTACAAAAATTTGTACAATTTCTCAGTTCTAATGTTATAATCTAATAAAGCTACAATGAAGTATCAAGAGGAAGTAAGTATATACATACATTCAGTATATGAAAACTGTAAGTTAACAACATTTGCAGTTTCAATCTCCAACTTAGTCGTTCATCCACTGTAAAAAAAAGTATATACAGAAAATGTAAATAATATGGCTATATAGAAATATATATAATATTTGTGGGTTTTCATATATAATGACAAACTACATTTTTATTTTATAGATAGATATTTTTATTTAATATTTTATTTTAATTTAATATTTCAATTTAATATTTTATTTTAATTTTTTACTTTGTTTCCTTACAAACATCTGTTTTTTATTTTACATATTATAAACTGATTGTTTTTATGAGAAATTATTTGTAATCTAATGATTCGTAAAAATCAATTAGTCTTGTCAAAATAATAATCTAAAGTGAAGAAGAGAAAGATAAACTTACTGTTTTTTTTCAATATATTTTCCAATTGGTTACATCTGCGTTGAAGCTTGGCATACTTGGCAAATTCGTTCATTATGGAAAGTCCTGTTATTTTTTCTTTTAAATCATTGAGTTCATTTCGCAATTCAATGTCATACTTCTTTTGCGCAAACACATGTGGAAATATCTATATTTTACACAATAGTATTTTGAAGTATAAAATATTAAGCAGCTTTATATATAATTACAATCACATATATGATTATAATATCTAGGTTTATAAAATTAAATAAAATAATTCTTGCAAATTTTGGTAAATGTTTAGTTTGACCCACTTTACTTCAATTTTAATAAAAATATACTCAAATTGATATATTTTTCCATGAAAACAAAGATTTGGACAAGTAAAAATTGAAAATATAAAAAAAGCTTTAAGCTTTAAAAATAAAAAGCCATTTGTGGAGATTAAGATATCTGTTACTAATAGAATACTGACAATATGAACATGTGTTGCAATGAAAAGGTACGTGAAATTTAAATAAAAATAGATATTTCTATATATTTACCAGTTATTGTTTATTGTTTACTTCTTATTTGATAAAGTAAAGTTCACGTCACTTGGTGATTTTTAATGCAACAAAATCTATAATCATATAATTTCACATAGGTTTATAACTTTCCATGCAAAGTGAGATATAAATGCAACAAGATCTACAATTGTACAATTCCACATGGGTTTCTTGGGCAGCTTTCTATATATGAATCAAGATGCACTCATATTAGATGCTTTCAGTATATGACAAAGTTTACATTTATTTTTTATTTATTGCACAATTCCATATAGATTTGCAACTTTCCACATGAAGCAAAGACTACCTATATTGACCAATGCTCTCAGTATATAAAGTGATATATATTCAACTTTCAATATAATGTTAGATTCAAACACATACAAGAATAAATGCCTAAAGTATACAAAAAATTGCAAATCTATGAAATTATATAAATATTAGACATCATCATCAAACCTATGTAGAATTATACAATTGTAGACCTTGTTACACACTGAAAGCATTTGTCAATACAAGTGGACCTCGCTTTATATGGAAAACTTTGGTAATATCTGCTACAGAATTGTATGATTGTAGATTTTATAGTATTTGGAAGTCACTTTGCACATATAAAGTTATAAACCTACATGAAATTATACAATTATAAACTTTTATAAATGGTATTAAAATCACCAGGCGATGAACTTTACACAGATTTAATAAACAATAAATAGTAAACGCGTGGAAGTTATTCTTACGCTTATTTTCATTGAAATTTCGTGTACCTTTTCATCGTGCACATCACTAATATTTTATGATAGATTTCACAAGTAACCTTCATAAGTAGCACTTAACTCTTTTCATATTATCAAGCGACGATTTGTAACTTACAAGTCTTTATTTTTATACAAAAATACATGATTAATTGTATTTTTATTACAACTTTTAGAGCGGCTCAAACTAAACATTTACCAAATTGTATTTAACAAAAATAGATTTATTAATAGACTCCAAAAATGAAACGTGTGGATTTACTCACAAATTTGATAAAAAAAGGTACTATATTATCTAGAATGGAACTCAAAGTAGTCACCACAAGTAAATTCATGTTAAATGATAAACAGATATAGATCTCTATCAGAGAGAAACCTGAGAGCAACCATCCCACTCCAGTGCAGTAATGGCTGCGTTCAGCAGAAAAAGCTGCTTTGCAACTGTTGTAAAATTCGTGAGCTTGATTGGCGTATGTTCTTAATTTTGACTGAATCTAAAGCCTACGGCACACGGTACAATTTTTCGTACTGGATTTGATAAGATTTAGTAAAATATTAGAAATGCTGCATTCTGATTGGTGCATTTTTAGTATTTTACTAAATCTTATCAAATCCAGTACGAAAAATCGTACCGTGTGCCGTCGGCTTAAGAGCATACACCAATCAGATTCACGAATTTTACAACAGTTGCAAAGCAGCTTTTCCTGCTGAACGCAGCCAATGGCCGCATCACAGACATCTATACTATATACTAGACCGCTAACTTGCGTCAAATACATGTCCACGAAATTTATGTACTAAATTCTCACGCATGCGTAACGTTGGTGGACAGCAGTCACGTTTGTGATTGGTTGATGTTATGTACAATGTACATAAGTATGTAATTTGTGTATAAACTTACAGTTGAATAAAAGTTATTTTTAAATAATATATAATCTTCTTCGTTTTTAATTAAAAAATTATTACAGCCTTTAAAGATAAAATATATCAAAATATATTTAAAAGGTATATGATATAATTAGAATCAAGATTAAAAGTATATATAGAAGATTAAAAATATATAAAGATTAAAAATATATGTATATAACATTTATATATATTTAAATTTATTTTATTACAAAATTAAAAGTTTATAATGTAAAAAGTACAATTTTTAAGGTGAAAACTTAAATATTAGCTGGCTACAGGTGTCCATCATATTAGTTTTCTACCAATATTACGCATGCGCGACCGCCATATTACATGGTTTTCGGGGACACATTTTATGTACAAAATCAATGGGAGTTAGCGATCTAGTTATAGTATAGATATCTGTGGTACTACATAATATCATCATGTATTACATAGATATAGCATATCTGTGATAAAACCTATAACCTGGTGAAGCAATTTACTGAAATCACGTGTAATAAAATAATTAACATTATGTTATCAATAATTAATATTATATTATATAATTAACATTAATATTATCATTAATGATTTTTTAATTAATTTTATTATTAACGCGACATGGTAAATATTCATTATATTATATTAATACATGATGACATTATGTAGTACATAATTTCCGTTTCCATTCCGTTCCGTAAAATGTTTGCCATGGGGAATCCGGCCATGTAAAGGCGGAACGGAATCATTCTGATTGGTTAGCCATCATATAGTTACTTTTCCGTTACTATTCCGTTCCGCTATTTCTTTCTCCATCGGGACGCACCCTTAACATGGCGTCTAGTGTCTCCATGATGGAGACTAGAGGACTAAAAAAGAAAAGATAACGATGCAACAGCAAAATAGGAACCATATCAAGAAAATTATTTCTCTGTTAACTGAACAATTGGCTGCATATGCTTTTAATTATCGAACTATTGTGAGGATAGAGGTAAGTAATGAAATTGCTTAATCTAATAATGCTAACATGATTAATATCAATTTTGTGAGCGCTTAGCGTAATAACAAGGTTAGAATTTAGGAAATTGATATTCATAAAATGTATAGTACATTTTTCGTATGAGATTTATCAATTATTTAAGTGTTGATTTTCGTTAGAAAATTTTGAACATGTCGAGAATAATAAAAATAATGTAGCATAATCAATCATGAAAAATTAACGCATCACTCATTTAATAGTTGCTTATACGAAATCAATGAGTATTCAATATTCTGAATCCTCTTTTATCGATAAAAGTGCTTCTAAAAGTGACTTGTAGCCAATCAGAAGGCTTATAAATCACTTTTAGAGGCACTTTTATCAATAAAATATGATTCATAATATGGGCTATAGTATCTACTTTATAGACTCATTATTGTATTCAGTAATCTAATAGAATTCCTTTAATAAATCTTGTGATAATTCAGAGATGCATAATATAAAATTTTCAGGAGGATGATGATGAAGAATTTTTTTCTCATAGTATTGGGAAAGGGAGATGCCCCAACACGCATGACCGGATATATTGAAAATATATCAAATTATACCTATAGTTCCAACAACATTTCAGGATGTCTCTAGATGCTTTTGAGGAATTGCTACGTTCAATTGCTCCTCTAGTAAATAATGATAATCAACAGGGCTGTTCAGTGATAGATCCTCGAAAACAGTTACTTTCCATAATTTGGCTGTTAGGTATACCAGACTCATACAGGTATTTTTGCAATAAGGAACCATTAAAAAAATAAAAGTTGACTTATCTCTCTAAATGTTTAAATAAGTTTCTATAAGCTTTCTTCTTGAATTGTTGGGAATCACCAAACATTACAAAAAAATTATACAAATACTTTATTATGTAGCTGTTTGTTACTATTTGATAACATTGTTATATTCTCCGAAATGTAGATATTATATAAAATATTATTTTTTGTTTAGATTTAGGTTTGGAGATCGATTTGATATGGCAAAATCTTTATTAGCAACGTCATTCGTTCGAGTTATTACTGCTTTATGCAGTATTGCACCACAAATAATATGTCGTTTCATCTTTTCATCGGTTGTCTTTTTCATCTCCTCGACAATTTTCTCGAGTTTCGTTCTTTTTCCTTTGTTTTGGGTTGAAGTCTCTGAGCTACGTTCTCTTCTATCTTCATCGTTAGTGAAGCCGTTGCTTTTATCAATCTCATCATCAAATATAGCTTTTTCGTTAACTGCGTCAAGCATGAGGGATGTAGACCCTCTTGTAAAAGAGGCTAATGCAATAGGTCCAATGTTTGGCTTGTGCCCAAATATCTCGTGAACAATGACGTATATAACTAGACCAAGCATTCATATACTTTGTAGGCGAGGAGAGTGAAGCCAGACATTGACAATTTAAGACAGAGAGAGAACGTTAAATGGCCTCTATGCTTTCTTTTTATTCTATAGACCAGTGCTGGAATTTACTTGCAACTTTCGGCCGAATTTCTTAGTTTACGCCTACTGTTCCCCTCTTACCGCTCGCGCCGCTCGTAACTAAGGAGCGCTCAGGAACGTGCGCGTCACAAATGTAATGTGGCAATCTATCTATTTAAGTTCTCTTTATTGTAATTACGTTTAAAAACACAAATATTTTAAATTGTTACAGAACATATACGTAATTAATAATAGAATACTTATTTTTATTATTAATAAGCAATAAAGAGAACTTAGATAGATTGCCACATAACATTTGTGACGCGCACGTTCCTGAGCGCTCCTTAGTTACGAGCGTCCGGTGGCGCGGTCGCTAAGGCGCGAGCGGTAAGAGGGGAACAGTAGGCGTAAGCTAAGAAATCTGGTCGAAAGCTGCAAGTAAATCCCAACACTGCTATAGACTATCAAGCTGTCAAAAGCAATATAGCGCGATATGGCGCAAACACGCGAATCTGGACGCGAACATTTAGTTTTAAACAGTTTTAAACATATACGAGCACATAAAAAAATATATATACATATATAGAGAGAAAAATATTGCAAAGACCATAGAAAAAAGAAAAAATGGCTAAAAAGAAAAAAGTTCTTTAGTAAACAAATTTAAGAAAATGTTATATATAAGGGATCATAATATTAATCAACAAGATATATGATACGATATACAAATTATATAAAATATTAAACGAAATAAATATAACGATATTTGTACTGTAATCATGTGTATACTGCGTAGTATAAAATAGTATTAATATCAATCACATATCAAAATAAATTGACATTTATATGATTCCACTTTTATTTATACTATCTTATATATAGCTCTTGTTTTAGGACGGGCATTTACTTCTTGTAAGAGAAAAGGAAAGCATAGATGCCGTTTAACATTCTCACTCTGTCTTAAACTACCAATTTCCGGCTTCACCTCCCTCTGAGAAGGCTTGGTCTAATTATATACGTCATTGCTCGTGAAATATCAAAGTAATCAAATCGATAAAAAGATGTCTCCACTTTGTTTTTACTTCATATTATCGATTTTTATGAGGTACCGTTTCTTTAAATTTTTAAATTTATTCTCACATTGTTTATGAGTGTATTTGTGGTCGCACGCATTCGACAGAGCGGAAATTTTTTTTCCATATTTCATTATGATCTCTAGTACTCATTTGAAAGCTGTTTACATTATCTTTGTATGCAGCCATTAATACTAAAATAGCATCATGCGAATTTGTTTTATCATTTATTTCTTCATTTTCAATCTGAACGTTTGGATTAGAGTAGATTCTTCACTTTGTACAGCAGATTGCATCTGATTACTGATGTTTAAAGTATTCATTGAAGCAATGTTTATGTTTCTTCCTTTAATGGATATATTTGGTACTGTCCTCACAACAGACTTTATATATATAAAAGATTTATCTAAAATTAAATAAAAAAAGAGAAAAGAAATTATTATGTACACATTAAAATCGAATAAAGTATGCAAAGTGCAGAAAAATTGAAACAAATTAATGCAAAGAAATTCAGCGTAAACTGATTAATATGTTTTTTAATAAACAGTTTTTAAATTCTTGTTGTAAATAATTCGTTATGATAAATATTCGTTATAGATTGTAATTTAATTTGCAGATTATAGAAAAAATTGTTAAGAGAATCGATATAAATAATAATTTTGTTAGCCTTTAGTAATTATCCTTGTGAACTAATCTATCATATTTTGAACGAGTGTTAAACCATCCTTGTTAAAAATTTTATTTCCTTTTTTATCCGTTAAAAACACAAATCGATCATTTTCAGACATTTTGACATTTATAATTTTCTGGCTAAACTTTTTTCACTTGTACAAGATACGTGTGTTATCTTTACTATACAGATTACCATACGACCACTATTATACTGTACTATACAAGCTGCTTGTTGCCTTTGGGAACATGCGTAATGCACACGTCGAGTAAAATTTATCCACCTCGAGTAAGAATAGTTAACTCTCAAGTTGACTCGAATGCATTTCTGGGGGTCAATTATGTATCACATTATTTAGTGAAAATTACAAAAGTGAGCAAATTTACTAGATATTGACTGATGAAATTATAAATATTCTAGTACATTTGTTCACTTTTTGTAATTTTCACCAAGTTGTGTGATACACAGTCAACCCTCTGGTCGCCGTTATAAGGTTTACTCGATGGTTTCTGAACGTCTCGAATTAACTAGAATTAATTCGAGTAAGATTTATGAACGTAGCCCAGCAGCGCCAAGGCGCGGCGCTCCGTCAGCATATCCCACTCTCCGAGCTCCCTACTCTCGAGGATCCCCGCTCTCGACCGTTGAAGCGGCCGAGCCGCCGAAATCGAGGGACCTCAGAGCGGGCACAGATTCAGTCAGTCTGAACCGCGACATCGAACTAGCAAGTTCAAATAGGATTCTATCCCTAATATTAATTTCTAATTCTAACTCTAATTTAATTCAAGTGTCATTCTAGTTTAAGTATCGAAGTAAACGATATTTTGTATCTTTACTTAGAATATATCTTTTACATGTACTGAATCTTGTGTTCATTTTATCTAATAAATTCCTATCCTACGTGACGCGCGATAAATCATCCAATGTTCCTTCCAACCTGGCACGTGTCGTTAGAATTTTGCTAATTAATAATTCGGCATATCCTGGATTTGAAATAGTGGCTCTGAGAGGACGACCCGCTCACCACTACATAAGATCTGGAATAGAGGCCTGTCGCTCAAATCAGAATCTGTGGTGTCCACTCCGAGAGGACAAGCCGCTCGTGGACACAGCCAACGTGATCACTGGTAGTGAGGACAAGCCGCACATCAGGAAATCGCTGAGGCAACGCAGCTTTTGATAATATTTATTAATCATTATAATGCCTAAAACACGCCGTGCCGGTCGGAAGAACCAGTTACGCCGTTTAGTACGTCAGCGCTATCGCGCCGTGCCAGTTAACTATGTCGACAATTCGCAACTCAATAATTATCCGGACGAGAAATACGAAGTGTTATCCTCCAAGCAAGCTAGTTTTAATTGTGAGACCCGGGTCGAGTCATTCGATCTCATATCAGTCGACGTTGAGGATAAGCAGTGTCGCCCCGTGGACATTCCCGAGAAGGATCCGCAAAGTGAGAAATCCTCTACCAAGAGTTCATAAGAAAATCAACATAGAATTAATCTACCACGCAAAATGAGCATTTCAAATATCCAAGTAAGTGAAATCTTCAAAATTCTCGTTTAAATCTGCCAGAGTGAATTTCTTTTTTTTTGTACCCTAATCCTTTGTTTTCTGACCTCAGCACGAGTTTCGCTTTTATGACCCGGGTCATAAACGCGTTTCCTGCAAGTTTTCTCGATTTCCCAATGTCTTAGAATGTTCTTGAAATATTCTCAAATAATATTTTCGTTCTATTTGGTTATTTTTATAAATAATTATAAACAAGTGACTATGATTTAAATACATTGGCTGCAAGTAGTCATGTAAATAGAAAAAAAACAAAATGTTTTTTTTTTCATAAAAAACGGTTTTATTATGAAAAAAAACAAAAAGCCGTTTTTTTCCAAATTTTGTTTTTTTTCTAGATATTTAATATCTTTATATTTTAATTATTGCAAATTGATTTTTCATTATTTTTAACTTTTTAGATGATAGATCTGAATTAACCAATATTATTTTATTATTGTAGCTCGCATTTCAATTGGCTATGTAATGCTCAATTAGTATGTAATTATTATTTTTAATTAGGTAAATATTCCAAAAACAAATTAAAATTAAACTTTAATAAATTGTGTTTATTATAGATACAAAAATACAATTCGTAATTTTAAAAAAAATGCACTTTAGTTAATATTTTAAATAATACTTTTTAATCGTCATTTTCATTCTCTGAATCCTCGAAATTCATTATAGAAGAATCTGAAATTTCATGTTCATCGGTTTCATCATCTAAACTAATTTCATTTGCTCTAGCTTCCGATACTGTTTCACAAATTTCAGACTCTTTGTTGCTTATGCTATCTTGAGGTTGAGGAGTAATAAATTGCTGTGATTGTGAACTTTGCAACTTTAAATTGTGTGCGATATAAACAATTTTTGCTGCCCTATCATTTGTTAATCTATTTCTCTTGGAAGTGTGTATTGCACTATATGTACTGAAGCTTCTTTCGCAGGCAGCTGAAGTGGTGGGTAATTTCAAAAATCGTACAGCTATTTTTGAAAGCTCTGTGCTTTTGCACAGATCATTCCACCATACTATTGATGAAATTTGATCAACAGTTTGCCAAAGAAACTGTTGGCTGAAAAATTCTTCTTTGGCTTGGAAGTTGGCTAAATCACAAAGGACTTTGTTTTCATTCAAATCTGGTATTTTTTTTGCTGAATCAAAAATCATCTGTATAGTTTCAGTCTAAAAATAAAAAAAAATCAGAATTAATATTTCCTATAAATATTGATAATAGTTTTTGATGAATTTGCAACTTGCAACATTTCACAAAAGAAAAATAAATTTTTTTGTGTTGTGTCTTGAGTAGTAGAAAATATACATAAATAATAATAATAATAAATGTATATAAAATGTACATAAATATTCTATTATTACAATTTTTTGTCTACCTACTTGTTCATTCGGTGTCAGATCACAACCATGTTTTTTCGGATCTAGAAGATTGCATATTTTATGAACGTCGCAAATAACAAACTCCTCTCTCTTGGCAATTTTTGCTTTCGCTGTCATTTTTTCATTTTTAGACAAAGGACAGAAAGGTCTAAAGTTCTATCCAAATGATTTTTAATATTTCGGAAGATTCCGATAACTGAAGAAATTCTAGGTTGATCACTCTCTATGAATGTAATGGCTGTTGCTATTGGCTTGAGCAAATCAATAAAACATTTTACTTTATTCCAAAAAGTTCATTAAGAGCATTTTTTTCAAAATAGGATGTTTCTTGTTAATAATATCTTGCAAGCTATCATCAATATCTAATGATTGAATTGCATACTTATTTATTTGTACACTTTCTAAGCAAGAAACTAACTGAACCCCATCTTGTCTCAACAGGTAGTTTCAAAGAAATTTTAATATCTTTCTGTTTTTCTTTAAATGTCGCCAAAACTACATGTGATTGTTTGATGCTTTTTATAATTGTTATAACTTCAACCAAAAATGTTTTTAACATTGGCAACTTTTTGAAATCACTGAATAATAAATTCAGTGAATGAGCAAAACATCCATACGTAAAAAGATTGGTGGTATTATTTTCTTGTTTTAAAATATTCCATGCAGCTTTCATGTTTATTGCGTTATCCGTAACAAGTTCAAAAACTTTCTGTGGGCTAATTTTTTCAATTACTAAATTTATTTCTCTGGCAATATATTCACCGGTATGTAATTCTTTTCCCGTTGTTACAATTTTATATAATAAAGGAAATGGTGTGGTAACGACAAAATTAATAATCGAATCGTTTCTGAGATTGCTCCAACCATCACATATTAGAGCAACTGATTCTGCAACCGCAATTTATTCTTCCACTAAAGAATTAATTTTTTCATATTCTTTCAGTAAAAGAGATCCGGAAAGTTCATAACGGGTTGGTATTTCAAATGCAGGCCACATAAATTTGAAAAACTTTGACCAATAAACGTTTTCTACAATACTTAAAGAAGTACCACTAGCAAAAATGGCTCTAGTCAATAATTCTTTTGCTTGATTTTGATCAGCTGGCTGCATGTTATCAACAAATGATAATATTTGTTTTTTACTAGTCATATTTGATGAAGTACTCGCATCTGAGATATAATCTGTGGAAACTTCTGAGGAAATTGAAAGTTCCGAGTCACTATTACTGTTACTTTTTACATATTTTTGTTTCACACTGTTAGGACATATCACACATATTTTCACATGATCTTTCATACGTGAACCATTTTTTGCAAGTTCTTTACTACAAAAAGTACATTTAAGTCGAGATACTTTTCCAGTACTTTGAATATCTTTAAATAAACAACTAACTTCTACGGGCTTACGCCCCGAACCTTCACGCTTCGGCATACTGGAATATACTAAACAAAAATTGTTAACAAATCGGCAGTTACTAGTGAAACATAAGTAAAGCGTTTCACGATGCTCGCTTATTTTCCGAGATTCCGAGACACTCGAGAAAAAAAGTGGGTGCGAGCGAGATAATCTATTATCTAACAATAAGAGTACCGAAGTTTGTTATAATCGGTCTTCGGCTTCCTCTATCCATTCGCAATTCACGAATATATATAAGCTTATTATTTCTTATAAAACAAAATTTTTTTATTTTTTATTTTATCTTTTTGAAAACAATTTCAAGGGATTTATGAGATTGTTGCGGTTAAAATGATATCATGACATAATTCGAATAATTTTCAATTAGATACGTAATAAAAATTTTAGTTATACATATATCTAATTAAAATTATCCGAATCATGTCGAGTTTAATGTAATTTACCGTAAAAGTCTCATTAATCCATTGAAACTACTTTCGAAAAAAAATTAATCAGAAATATAAGAATTTTAGTTTTTTTTATTATGTTAACAAAAAATTATAAAGAATGATATTATATTTTAAAAAGTAATGAAAAAAAAAATTGTTTTTTTTTAATGAAAAAAACTTTTTTTCAACTGTTTTTTTCTGTTAGAAAAAAAAACGGTTTTTTTACATTACTAGCTGCAAGTTCTTCTAACTCAAACCGAACTATTATTATTATTAATATCAGTAATAACAATTGTTGATTTGATTTTATATAACAATATAACGGTTTGCTTGTTTTTTCATTCCATATCAATCTGTTGAATTTAATGTTACATTCTTATTTAATTAAATTTTTCCTAATTGCTTCCGTTGCGTGCGATTTCGATCTTCTGATACTATGTATACAGGGTGGACCATTTTAATACGTCCACGGGAATATCTCCTCAAGTAGGGGCAATAGCGGAAAATGCCTTAGACAGAAGTTGTATGGCTTGAAGGGGGCCATAAGATGGTGTCATTGGTTTGACCTTGAAAAGTCGTTTGAAGGTCACGTGAAGGTCACCTTCAATTTTTTTAATGGGACCCCCTATTTTTTATTGCATATTCTTGTAGCTTACCTCCTTCAAGCCATACAACTTTTGTCTGAAAAATAGCCCTACGCCCGATACGCGCGTATCGCAATACGCGCCATGGGACGTCACCCTCAGACGAGTGACACCCGATTGACCACGTCGCCAATTGGCCAATTCGAAACTCTCTGATTGATCAATCGTTGCTGGTTATCCTAGATCGATATAATTGACTGTGGTCAATTGCAACGCGGTCAAACGGGACGCTCCCATCTCAGACACTAACAAGAGTTATTCCGAATACCTCGCATCGCTATTTAATAGACTAAGAGACTCACAAATCATAGCAAGAATAATCTAATTAAGGCAAAGGAAAAATAATATTACGACCGTAAAATTAATGTTTATAAGTTTAAAGTAGGTGATAATATATACTTGTTAAAAGAACCATTACAAGAAAAACTAGCGGATTAGTACGTAGGCCTATATAAGATTATAGACACTTTAAAAAACCATAATGTTAAGTTAGCCATAAGTAAGAACAAAATGCGAATAGTCCACGAGAATAAGATCAAGTTGTCGCCCCACTGTGCCCCCTCACTTTTCCCACCCTATCTTCCCCCACCCTAAATCCGATAGAAATATCAATGAGAATCGGACAGAGGATCAGCCAAAAGTTATCGAAACCTAGCAGAATGAAGACTTCCAAAATCATCGTTTTCACCTGGGCCCTAGCCATCACGACCACATGTGGCCTCATAGGCTACGACTGTGGAGGCCACAGCCTCAATTCAATCACATCGCTTTCCCTTCTGGATATTGGAAAATGCGACGTCGACGACATCGAACCAAACAAAGAAGAGATCTACGTGCAATTACTTTAATTGAGCGAATTTGATCATACCATGGCTATACAATGTAAAATCGAGATTGATCTCACAATCTATTACTACGGGATGCACTCTCACATATTAATAGTGTAAAATGGAAAACACGAGTACATTCGCGAAATATCCGCCAGAACGTGCCGAAAACTACACGAAAGTGGAAGCATATTCCTTGGAGGCAATGCTCTAATCACCGGAATTAAGATCAACACCATAACACCATAACATCTCAGCATAACCTTCACCGAGTCAGTCACCATGGATGGCGCCTGTCAGGCTACTCAGTCCAGCGATCCGTACGGCACTTGGGACAACGTGGTACAGGTCTTCGTGAAGATCATAACCAGGAACCTGGAAATACTTATCAAATATTCTATCAACAGGGTCATACTTCCCTCCAGGGCCAAATGCCGCGCCACGGTCGGAGAATGCAATGATGCAGACGGGATGACAATCTATTGGACTACAATGTCCATGGACACTTGTCAATTCAGACGGTACGACGTCCTCTATCAAGAAAGGACCGACTCACACCACGAAGCGCGCCAGAGGAATCACTCAAGTATATACTGTAACGACCAAGGAGACTACATTCGCTTTAACTCGCACAACGGAAAAAAACTTGTGCCGATACAAAATCATACAGACGGAACATCCCCAAGTTCTTCGTCTTTGAAACTCAACCAGGAAGAACTTTCAAGGGCCGATCGAGGATATCGATCTTCAACTTCGACATCTTTTCCTACGTCAACTCGAAATTTATCTATGTGGAAAAGCATTTGAAGACTCAGTTAACTCAATTATACAGAGACATCATGGAACAGAAATGTGTCCTGAAACGACAGATCCTTCAACACGTCCTCTCCCTTGCGAGCATCGTATCTGATGAGATAGCTTATAGAATAATGAAGACGCCAGGATACATTGCCATAATTACAGGAGAAGCCATGCACCTTATTAAATGCCCGTCGAATGTAAGATATGGCAGGTGGAAGACTGTTATAACGAACTTCCTATTACTCATCGAAATGGGTCCTTATTCTTGCTCCCTGGCTCATGAATACTTATCAAAGCTGGCACCGTCAGGGACTACAAGGAACTCCTATCATCGATGTACAAAATTGAAAACACTTAGTCTCGTATGACGCCGAGGTTAATAGAATCAATTGCCTCCGACGATTCAACCGCTGACCAAACCGAGATGGAAGTACGTCAGCCCATCGTCGCTCGCAACCAGCAGTATCTACACAGACGAAAATTCACTCGCCTGCGAGACCACATCATGTTCTCTATGGAAAATCTCAATGCTAACGATCGCAAAGGGAGTGATGGGACAAGAAATTCCATCAGGAAGTCTATCAATGAACCAGCTAGACGAAAAATCTCTGGACCGCATAGCGAAAAGTGCCGGCGCACGGATTTGTAACCCCTTCGGATCCGCCAACGCCGGAATACTTGTGATTTTTATGGTAGCACGCTTCGTTAAATTGATCATCGATACAATTATTCACGGCTATACACTTCACTCAATTTATGAGTAAAGTTTATACCTGCTGGGAGCTATATGGACATCGGTAACCAACCTGCTACTATATCTGGGAAACACTGACCAGGAACGGAGCAAACAGAGCAACGAGCCACAAATCCCTTGTCCCCCATTCAACGACAAAAGATCGGCCCTCAGAGCCTTCCCGATAGTAGAAGACAATCGATTCGCCCTCAGTGCCACCCCACAGTGGTGCGCGACAACAAAAAACTGAGAAAACTCTTAAACGACGAAGTTTGAATAAGTGTGGAAATTAAGTGCGTAGAATAAGAGAGCGTAGAATAGCCTTAGAAAATATAGTATCTAGCATAAAAACGTGTGTACTAGTTTAAGAAATAGTATAGCATGGAAAATGTTGGAGAATTGTCCAACATTTTCTTTTAAGGGGGGGAGGTGTCACGTCCCGCCAATTTTTCAATTTTTCTTCCTTATAAAATAGCTGTTTTGAAAAGCGCGTTAGTGGCGCGACATGACCCCGAACTCCAACTAGCGCCAAGGCGCGGCACTCCGTCAGTGTATTCCACTCTCTGAGCTCCCTGCTCTCCACTCTCGACTGCCAAGCCGTCGAAATCGAGGGACCTCAGAGCGGGCACAGATTTAGTCAATCTGAGCCGCGATACTAATTTCTAATTCTAACTCAATTCCTAACACTAATTCTAAAATCTAACTCTAGTTTCAAATGTCATTCTAGTTTTAGTATCAAAGTAAACAATGTTTTGTATCTTTACATAGAATATATCTTTTACATGTACTGAATCTTGTATTCATTTTATCTAATAAATTCCTACTCTACGCGGCGCGCGATAAATTATCAGTGTTCCTTCCAACCTGGCACGTGTCGTTAGAATTTTGCTAATTAATAATTCGGCATATCCTGGATTTGAAATAGTGGCTTTGAGAGGACGACCGGCTCGCCATTGCGTAAAGTCTGGAATAGAGGCCTGTCGCTCAATAAATCAGAATCTGTGGTGTCCGCTCCGAGACGAGCCGCTCGTGGACACAGCCAACGTGATCACTGATAGTGAGGACGAGCCGCACATCAGGAAATCGCTGAGGCAACGCAGCTTTTGATAATATTTATTAATCATTATAATGTCTAACACGCCGTGCCGATCGGAAGAACTAATTACGCCGTTTAACATTTCAGAACTATCGCGTCGTGCTAATTAACGAGTTTCGTTATTATGACTCGGATTATAAACGCTGCAAGTTTTCTTGGTTTCTCAATGTCTTAGAATGTTGTTGAAATATTCTCAAATAATATTTTTGTTCTATTTGGTTATTTTTATAAATAATTATAAACAAGTGGCTATGATTTAAATACATCGGCTCATGCAAGTTCTTCTAACTCAAACCGAACGTGTCTATTATTATTATTAATATCAGCAATAACAATTGTTGATTTGATGTTGTTTAACAATAATTGAAAAATTAATTATTGATGTGTCCGCGATTGTTTTGTGATCTGGTCGTGCCACCCCCCGACAGTGGATGAGTCTCTTTTTCGTGAGAGACCCTCGAAATCGCAAGGGTATTGCCAAAAAGCTTGCGAATTTTCGCACGTTGAAACCAGTATTGCATTGTGCATGTTTTGTTACTATCCGTTACCCGCGGAAGATTGTGCGTTATACAAATACGTGACTAAGCACAGGTAATCGCACATCAGCTGCGGAGCTTCCAATCCCCCAATTTTCTCATGTCTTCCTCGGAGCAACCTCTCCCCCCTTCTCCTTTATCCACTCTACCCTTCTACAGAACCTTCTTCGTTACCTACTTCTACACTCACAAAGATCTTCTCTAATCTCCGTTATCAAGGATGAGTCTCTTTCATCTCCACCTTCAATATCCGGAGAATTTCACCGAGAATTGGCTAATCTCGAAGCATTGCTCTATTAGTATCGCGACATGGTAAACGCCGCAGAGTATTGCGCTTTCGGAATCGTCGGAATCGAGCTCTTAAATTGACTCAACAACCCGCTATCTCTCCAAGAGATAATAGTTTAAAGAACAATAACTTAGCTAATAATTTAGACAATAGTTTAGACATTAACAACGACACACTTCTCTCTACATACTTTTCTCCTATCTGTATACCCAATTACTCTCTTATCTCTTCTCCAAGGCATTTCCCTTTCTTTTCCTCTCCATCCACATCAGCTTCGGAGTTTCCGGTACTTGCTCCGACTCTTCAATTTTCCCCTGTTTTTCATCGGAGCAACCTCTGCCCTCTTCTCCCTTATGGTGACCCATATGTGTGTTCAAGGCACGTGCTAGACTCATTATAATAACTATATCAGAATTTCGGATTTGAAGTGATGGCTCAGAGAGGACAAACCGCTCGCCGCTACAGAGAATCTGAGACAGAAAAATTATTTAAATTATTAATTTAGAGTTGTGGTTTGCTCTGAGAAGACGATCCGTTCGCAGACACAGTCAAGGTAATTCTTGATAGTGAGGATTTCCGCACATTGAGTTATTGCCAAGGCAACATAAATCTGAATATGATTTTTAATCTTCACAATGCTCAAGACACGCCGTGCTGGTAGGAAAAACCAACTCCGCCGTTTAATAGCGAGATATTATCGCACCGCGTCTACTGACTATATCGATATCGTGCAGCCGAATCATTACGATGAAAAATACGAATTGCTATTCTCTGGTGAAGTGATAAGTAGTGGTTTTGAAATTAAGTGACCAGCCCAGATAGACGTCGAGGACAAGGACAAGTCCTACCGCCCGACAATTTCCACGAGAAGGATCCGCGAGGCGCGACGTCATCCAACGCAGCTGCATAATTAATTAGCAGAGGAAATAATCAACCACATGGCGGAGAATATTCCGGAAAATTCTAGAAAATATCAGGTAAGTGGAAAACTTGAAAATTCTTGTTCGAGAAATCCTGTGCCTATAATTTCACTTTTATTACCCCGACCTTTGTTTTATGACGCAACCCGAGTTTCACTTTTATTGCCCCAAGCAACGTTTCACCACGTTTTCACTGCATTCTAACGCTCTTGATAATTCTTAAATATTATTTTCTTCACTTATTTTAGTTATTCACTTTATTCAACTAAATAATTTTTATAAACAATTAATATAATGAATTATAAACAAATTTACATCTATTACCAACTTTCACGAGATTATTCTACTGGATTATAAATTAAATCTAAAATTAATAATAATAATAAATTAATCAACGATAAAATTAATAATAATAAATTAACGATAAAATTAATAATAATAACAGAATTAATGTGTCCTCGTAAATTCTGCATATTGTTCCTCCTCCTTTTGAGGAAGAGTTAACTCCAAAGACAAAATCTTTATTTTGTTGCAAGAAGTTTCCATGTTACTACGACTATTATTAAGGAAGTGTCATGCATATTCTGTCGCGATAAACTCCCTTGCGCTGAGCGACCGGCCCAGGAATACGTAATTAAACATACACTCTTGATAGGTAACGACCCTGTAGGTATCGTATGCGCTTACTGTTCTAACCGGTTGACTCGTCTTCAAGATATACGCGAGTGTCTAATTGTTGCGTACATAAGTTACCTCGATAATTCAGACGACCACGATCGTAACGACGACGGTATCATAGCTATTTCCATTGTGAATAGAGTCCTTCTACCGACGAGTTACCCGCTTTATTCGATGCTTTCTTGTAAAATTTTTGAATAAATTTATCATCGTACGGTAAAAATTTTTGTTAGCCCACGTGTATCGCGAGAACCTTCTAAATCGCAAGTATCTCCGAGGAGAATCACTCGATTCGTTTGATCCGCAAAAGCGATCGGGCCCCGATAAGGTCTGAGTACCGCGCGCTCCGCGGCCATGACCTACCGGGACGTAACACTGCACGCAAAAAATTCTGACATGGCGAACGCAAAAACCTCATCTACTTTCTCTTCTATAGACACATCTTGCGATCACGCTATTCATCAATTACTTCAGCACTTCTCCAATATCTGTACAACGCAATATAAACTGTATTTTATAGAAACCGGGAACTTGAAAGGTCATCCGAATGTGTTTCGATTGTTTCTGACTTCGCAAATTTAAAACAAATTTGAGTTTGTAGTATGCCATTGGATAAGTCTGGATTCTGGACGACAGATACACCTGAAAACCGATATCCACGTCGTCCTATAATTTCCAACAATACGATGTCCTTTATGAAGGACCAGTCACTAAAATTACCGACAATAATACTGACACAACAACACCAGTGATCTACAGTGAGTAACTCAAGAAATTATCTTCGCTCTTATGAAAACAAAGGAACAACCACTGTGTGGTTACACGTTGCTTTGCACAGAAAACCTGAAGCTTTTTATCCCAGAAACCATAAGAAATAATATGTTCGCCAATCGAGAAACTATTCCCGTTAATAACCTTGACATCTTCACATGAATTCGTACATGAATTCCAAATTTGTGTACGTAGAAAAACATATTAAAGGGGGAAGAGGGCAGAGATTGCTCCGACCCTTATCCACTCTACCAGAACCTTCTCCGTCACCTGCTCCTGCATTCACAATAAGATCTCATCCTCCAATCTCCGTTACAAAGATGAATCTCCTTCACCTCCACCTTCCGGATATCCATCCTCCAATATTTGGAGAATTCCACCGAGAATCGGCTGATCTCGATGAAATCTTAAAGGACTTCGCAAGAGACCTGCCTGACCTCGAGGGAGGTTCTCCCGACTTTGAATATCTCGATCCTGAGAAGCCGGCGAATAATCGAAAGACTCCCGAACCCAGCTGTCCCGACTTGTTAAATCATTTTTTAACTCAATTTCTTCCCATCTTAATTTCTCGATACTTGAGGGAGCATTTTGCGTGGGCCCAGGTCCCGGGGACCACGAGGAATTGCACAATTTTTTAACCAGCGCTTCCGCTGACGCTATCATTCCATGATACTTGGCGGGGTTCCTACTTCCATTGAGAGTTCCCATTCAAGCTCTATGGAAGAAGTTCCTCTCTTCCACCATCCACTTTAAAAATTCCTAACCCTCTATCCTTTCCTGTCACCTAACATGTACATATAATGTACACACATTTAGAAATTAATATTTAATATTGTATACCTCAGTCGGAATTATAGATAATGTATAAAGTTAAAATTCCCCGCTATATTCCGACTGATAATCCCTGAACTTTTGTAACACCCGCGAAAATTATTTACATATCACACACACACACAAAATAAAATTTAGGACTTGAAACCATTATAAATGTACGTCGTTCAAGAAAAATAATTTAAAACTAAATTTTTACTTATAATTAAATTTATAATTCTTTCAATTATTTAACCCTCTCTCTTTCTTCAATGAGATCGCACAAGGTCCCGTCCCGCGTAAAAGGGATTAGGTTCCCTCATCTAAAAGAAACCGCCGAGTAAATAGGCCTAACATAAATAGGTTAAACATATAGTTAAAAAGGCACTCTCAGTCGCTGACCTGTGTCAGGCCCTTCGGTTCGCTCAATCCGAACCACACACGTCCTTCTAAAGTGTGTGGTAAGTAGATTACGTTCTTTCAGATAGCTCATTCAAGTAAGAATCTGGACGTAACAGCAAAAAACAAGAATGTTTGACTTTCGAACGCTTAATGCAAGTAACAACCCGTGATAATTTACTTCTGTTGATTGAAGATTAATTGGACTTATTAGAAGGAAAAAAGTATTTTATGACGTTAGATCTTAAAGATGGATTTTTCTATATCAAGATGCACAATGACTCCATAAAATGGCCTCGTTTGTCACAGGAGAATATGAATATGTGAGGATCGTCGGATTAAGAGACGCTTCTCTTAAATTTCAACCTTACGTTACGCAAGTTTTTAAGGATCAAATTGCTATGAGAGAGTATACTTGGACAACTTTTTTATCGTGATCGAAAGATAATAGAATATCACCTTCAAGTGTTAGAAAAGATATTTAAACTCCTCACCGTGAACATTTTAGAGCTACATTTGGATAAATAGCGATTTTTTCAAACAAAATATGATTATTTAGGTCAGTGCTGGGATTTACTTGCAACTTTCGGCCGAATTTCTCAGTTTACGCCTACTGTTTCCCTCTTACCGCTCGCGCCGCTCGTAACTAAGGAGCGCTCAGGAACGTGCGCGTCACAAATGTAATATGGCAATCTATCTATTTAAGTTCTCTTTATTGTAATTACGTTTAAAAACACAAATATTTTAAATTGTTACAGAACATATACGTAATTAATAATAGAATACTTATTTTTATTATTAATAAGCAATAAAGAGAACTTAGATAGATTGCCACATAACATTTGTGACGCGCACGTTCCTGAGCGCTCCTTAGTTACGAGCGTCCGGTGGCGCGGTCGCTAAGGCGCGAGCGGTAAGAGGAACAGTAGGCGTAAGCTAAGAAATCTGGTCGAAAATTGCAAGTAAATCCCAACACTGATTTAGGTTATACGATAACTAATGAAGGTATCCGACAGATCAGAGTTTCGAAGCAATACAAAAATTTCCGGCCCGCGAAACACTCGAGATGTTTTTTAAAACTATGTTCCTACTTTAGAAAATTTGTCGAGAATTATATTTTGATAATAGCAAAGCCTCTGTATGATTTAACGAGGAAACATGCGATGATTTCAAATTTGAAGAAACGGAAAGATGAGTGTTCGATATACTTAAGCATCGATTGATAAATACACTCATTTTAAACCTGTACTTTCTGCGAAATAAAACAGAGTTTTATTGCTATGCGAGCGGAGCGGGTTTCAGGACGATAATATTGCAAAAAAAGATAGGCGGAAGCTGCATCCCGTGTTCTATTTTTCTAAAAGAACAACACACAATCGACACACGAAATCCATCAGCGAATTCAAACACATATACTTTTATATTTTATTTGGCTAGAATAGATTTAAGAGAATGTTATTTTTAAGCCCATAATTCACGTTTATATGCATGTTACATTTGTTATAGTCCGAAAGACTATAACTTTATTTTACTTTATTATTAATAAATTTTATACGATTAGAATGCGATAGAATGTTCGCGAACCGCGTAAAACCGCTACCTCAGCGAACCACGCGCGAGTTCGCCGGAAACGTGAAAATGCCAACGAAGGGATTCGACTTTGAACCTCCTTCGTTTGCACTTGGACTTGACCGCCACGAAAATCTTCCATGACCATATATGGTCATGTCGCTAGGCGATCCACTCCAAAATACCCCTAAAAATGAGGTGTTAAAAACCGTCCACCGCGGGCCCGCGGCGGACAGTCGTTAATGAAAAATCAATTAACAAAGAGTGCGAATCTGGGGCTAACCGCCGGGGCACTATTTTGTGCATCAAACACGGAATAAGTTTGTTAACACTTAAAATCTAAGAACGAGGCGATTTGAGGGAAGACGATACTAAGGAGAGAAGGCTTAAAAGAAACCGATCAGAATAGACTAAGTATATGTATTTGAAAAAGTTATAGTTATAATAATAAAAACAAAAAGATTAAAGATAAAAGGTCTTGAGGCCTTGGTTGGTTTAATTTCTTCGGCAACCTCCCACATCTCGTGCCGCACCCGGCACAACATTTGGTGGCAGCGATGGGATTGCGGGAAGAAAAAATAAAAAATCGCCGAAAAATCCTCCTGAACCTCTAACGTCTGCAACAAAAAGAAAATATAAAATTAATAAGAAACGTAATTAAAATCGACCACACTGGCAATTTTTATTGGTGGTAAAGAATTACAACGTTTCGACCATAGGTTTTGGTCCTTTTCGAGTGAACTACAAAAAACATATTATTTCCAATATTACAAACAAAAATAAATTACATTGATTTTGAAAAGAAAGAGCAACAAGTTATTTACATACGGTAATTTAATTAAGTATTATATCGTGAAAAATAAGGAAATCATTTCGTCAAGATTATCATGTCAACCTCTCCAAACACACAGAGAAAGACTAGACAACCTTTATTATTCTATCATAAATATTGTTTAAATTTTCAGTGTCCTTTTGTAAGTTAATCGTGTTGTCAAACTTTTTTATGAAAAACATTTCGGCAATTTCTCTCTTTCTCACGTGTTTCTCATTATGTAAAATAACAGGTAACGACCAGTCGAAGTCATGATTAGATTCAACTTTATGTTTGCTAATAACAGAAAAATTACTTTCGTGCAATTTTATGTTGTTGCGATGTTCTTTTACCCGAGTGTCAACGTGTCTTTTTGTTTGGCCGATATATGACATATTACAATTTTTGCAATCTAATTTGTAAACGACTTCAGTCCAGTTATTGGTAGGCAACCTATCTCTAAAATTAATAAAGTGGACGGAGCAACTGCTATATTAAAGCAGACGGACTCAAACAGACCACAGCACATATAACGCATAAAGCCAACAAGTGATAAGTGACCGCGGTCAAGCAGCTGTATCTGAAACGGAGCACCAGCGCCCAAGGACCAACGTCGAGCTACGACCTTCGCCAAGGCAACGCATCGCCGACGAACAACGCATCGCCGACGGACAACGACCCGTATCTACTAGCAGCGTCAGCAGTCGAGCGAACCGATAAGCGACCATGCGATTCACCGTACTACTACTGTAAGTCGAAATTCGATTTAAATGTCGGAACCGTTAAACCGAGTTCGATTTAATAGCCCGCGATTTTTGAGCGTGCCAGTACGATTGGCAAATAGATTAGGTCTTGTAACACCGTTCCAAGTTGCGGAAGAAGCTACTCGCGATATACGAGATAGCGTGCGAAGAAATTTAGAGAACCAATATTCGAGTTCCGAATCTTCCGAAGCGCGCGAACAAGACGATAACGATAATTTAGAACAGGACCGACAAAGCGTTAGTCGAGTTACTGTCAGGAGAAATTATTCACCAATATCCGTTGATATTAGTCTCTTTGAGCCAAATCCCGCGAGAAATATGAATAACGAAGCCGTCGATAGAGAAATCGAACGTTAACGAGCGCAACAGGCCGGACAAAATGCAGCCGCGAATTATGAAGACGCCGGTCGCCCGATCGAAAGCACTAGTAACATATTATTAGCCGAACTCGTACATAGTTTTCGCGAAATGCAAGAGGAAATGCGAGATTTACGCGAACAAGTGCGAAACATACCTAGTTTTCGCGAAATGCGAGATTTACGCGAACAAGTGCGAAACGTACATATTAACCAAGGAAACCTTAACGAGCCACGAGCAAATATAAACGATGTCCCACACGACGTGACGTACCGAACGCGATATTAGAAACAGACGTAGCGCAGCCCCGCACTATTTACCATTAAAAGAAGCGCGATCAATGATTCCCGAATTTGACGGATCATCGCGACACAAACTGCAAGAATTTTTAAACGCATGTACATACGCGGTACAAAATATTAATCCCGCGGACGAAGAATCGCTGATGCAAGCCATTCTGTATACTAAATTAAAAGGAAAAGCCATGCAAGACTTCGAGACGCGAAATATACAAACGTTCGAAGATTTAAAACAGCAACTTGAAACATGCTATCAAGCGAAACAAAGCACGACACATTTACAAATAGAGTTCAATTCGCTAAAACAAAAATCAAGCGAAACCGCACATGCATTCGGGCAACGTGTCGATATACTCGCCATGAAGTTATATGAGTCTATGGTGGAAGGAGAAGAACAACCTCCTTCATTCAAACAAGCTATACAAGAAACCATTAAAAAACAAGCTCTGATAAATTTCCAAATCGGATTACGCGACGAATTAAAAATTCTCGTGCGATCACAACGATACTTCGCTCCAAGAAGCAATAAACGGCGCGAGCGCGGAAGAGAAGCTTATCGGACAGTCTGTCACACGAGCACCCGGCTTCTCTAATAAAAATAAATTCGACGCTAAACACACGCGACCAACTCGAGACACAAACATACAATGTTATAAATGCGGAAAATCTGGACACTACGGACGCGATTGCCGTAGCAGTAATAAAAATGCATTACCAAAACCGGAAAAATCTATGCGAATAAATACTATAATAAATAAAATAAATTCTGCAAATATTGCAAAAAATCCGGACACAGCCGCGACGAGTGCTGGAATTTAAATGGACGACCAAAAAATAATATTAAAAATAATAAACAAACTAATAAAAATAATTATAAAGATAATACACGTGAACAAAAGACTTCGCATCGACAGCGGAAAAAGAGCGCCGACTCTGCAAACAATAGCGAAGAGGAGCAGGAAGAAACAAAGAAGCAACCGCGACCTGCCCTAGAGTATCGCGTAACGCATGTTAAAAATATGCATGCACCATCGAAGGACGAATTATTACAAGTTACACTACCCATCCGCGAAGTAAAAGGAGAAAAAATAAACATGTTGTACGATTCCGGATCAACAATTTCCTTAATAAAATTAAAACATTTAAAGGATGAAACATTAATATACGAGAAGAAGATAGCACTGATAGGAATAAGCGGACATAAAATATATACATTAGGCAAAATGTACGCCACGATAAAAGTCAACAAACATAAAATTAAACATGCATTTTATGTAATAAAAGACGATACCGCCATAGAACACGAGGGAGTTCTAGGATTAGACTTTCTTAAAAAACAAACCGCTAAATGCGATTATGAAACTAACGAAATAAAAATACAAGACAGTACATTGAAACTCCATCCTTGCAACAAAATAATTCTAAATCCGCGTAGCGAAACAATAATAAAAGCTGCGACTAATCAAAATCGGATAGGGATAGTCCGAACAGAAGAAACCACACCGGGAGTATATATTGGAACCTGTCTAGTAAAACCAAAAAATTTTTCATGTCCTGTGAGCGTGATAAATACGACCGATGAAATCGTCGAGTTAGCGACTCCCATCGTCATATTAGAAGACATGGAAGACAAAATTAGCACTGTCGAAATAAATACAGTAAAATCAATAACGAAGAATAAAATCAACACTCCGCGAGCCCAGCGCATTTGACAATTATTGCGAACTCAACACTTAAATAAGGAAGAAGGGCAGACACTCTTAAAAATCTGCGAAGAATTCAGCGATACATTCCACTTGGAAGGAGAACCACTGACTTGCACCGCGACGGTAGAGCATGAGATAAACACGCGTGCCGACACCGCGCCGGTGAACGTAAAGCCGTATCGTTTACCCGAGAAACATAAGACAGAGGTAAATAAACAAATTCAAGAAATGCTAAAGGATGAAATTATTCGAACTAGCACGAGTCAATGGAACGCACCGTTATTAGTAGTGCCGAAAAAAGCAGACGCATCTGGAAAACCGAAGCTCCGAGTAGTAATAGATTTTCGGAAGCTGAATGAATTAACGATAGGCGATTCATTTCCATTGCCTAATATAACCGATATCCTAGATCAGCTGGGAAATACTAAATATTTCACCACGCTAGATTTAGCATCAGGATATCACCAAATCCCAATGGCTGAGAGGTATAAAAATAAAACAGCTTTTTCAACTCCCTACGGACATTACGAATTCAATCGAATGCCGTTCGGATTAAAAAATGCGCCAGCAACATTTCAACGACTGATGAATTCGGTCTTAACAGGAATACAAGGACTTAGATGCCTGGTCTATCTCGACGACATCGTGATATACGGATCGAGCTTAGAAGATCATAATAAACGTTTAAAGGAAGTACTACAAAGACTGCGAAAAACTAATTTAAAATTGCAGCCGGATAAATGCGAATTTTTACGCAAAGAAGTAATTTATTTAGGGCATATTATTTCGGAAAACGGAATATCGCCAGACCCGTCAAAACTAACGGCAATAAAAGAATTTCTAACGCCGAAAAAGGTAAAAGATATCCAATCCTTCATAGGACTTGCAGGATATTACAGAAAATTTATTGAAAACTTTTCAAAAATAGCTAAACCGTTAACAAAATTAACGAAAAAATCGGAGAAGTTTGAATGGACAACGGAACAGCAAGCAGCATTTGAACTACTTAAGGAAAAATTAATGACTGCACCAGTGTTGAAGTACCCTGACTTCACACAAGAATTCATAGTGACCACCGATGCCTCCGACTATGCGATCGGAGCAGTGTTATCACAAGGAAAGGTAGGCAACGACCGACCGATAGCTTACGCCAGCAGAATATTGACAAAGGCGGAGCAAAATTATAATACCACTGAAAAAGAATTACTAGCAATTGTATGGGCCGTAAAACATTTTAGACCATACGTATATGGAACAAAATTTAAAATTGTGACCGATCACAAACCGCTAATATGGTTGTTCAACGTAAACGACCCCGGATCAAGACTAATCCGATGTAGATTAAAATTAGAAGAATACGACTATGAGATTATACATAAGGCCGGACGAGCAAACGCGAACGCCGACGCATTAAGTCGCAACGCGATACCGGGACCCTCAAATGAAAATAATAATCATGCCGTCTTAATAATAGAAGAAGAAGAAGAACAAGAAGACGAAGCAAGCAACGAACAAGCAAAAACATATACAGAAGAGGAGAAAAAGCAAATACTCTCCGAATATCATGATGCACCTATAGGAGGGCATCAAGGAATAGAACGGACAATAAGAAGAATCCGACTTCAGCACAATTGGAAAGGCTTGAGAAAAGACGTCGAACGATATATTGCAAGATGCAAATCTTGTCAAAAAAATAAATTATCGCGAAAAAATAAAGTACCATTAATTATTACGGATACGCCTAATAAACCATTTGAAAAATGCGCGTTAGACATTGTCGGACCGTAAACAATTACTAATAATGGAAATAAATATTTACTAACGTTCCAAGATAACTTAACTAAATTTAGTAAGGCAATACCGATTCCGAATCAAGAAGCGAATACAATCAGCAAAGAATTTGTTATAAAAATAATACTTGAACACGGAATACCGGAAAAAATTTTAACGGATCAAGGAACTAATTTTATGAGCAAAATATTTAAAAATACTTGTAAACTATTAAAAATAAACAAAATTCAAACAACCGCGTATCATCCGGAAAGCAACGGCGCGTTAGAACGATCACATCGCACATTAGCCGAGTATCTACGACACTACATAAACGAAGATCAAACGGACTGGGACGAGTGGATACCATTCGCGATGTTTACCTATAATACAACGCCGCATACCGCTACAGGATATACACCCTTCGAATTGGTATACGGACACCAAGCCGAAATTCCGACAGCGCTAACAAAACCGCCTAAACCGACGTACAATTATGACGATTACGCGCAGGAATTAAAAGAAAGACTAAGAGCGACAAATCAACTCGCAAAAGAACACTTAAAAGAAGGAAAATATAAGGCTAAAAAACGATACGATAAAAACACAAAGGAAACACAATTCAAAGTAGGAGACAAAGTATTAGTATACGACGAAACATTACGACGAGGAAGATCAAAGAAACTAGAATCACTATGGACAGGACCATATACAATTCTAGAGAAAAACTCCGACGTTAATTACACCATAAAAAGAGGAAGAAAAGCGATACGCATGCACGTGAACAAATTAAAATTATTTATAGAATATTAAAATATAAAAAGTACTTACCCAGGTGAGCGACCACGACCACGACCGATGGGGGGCATCCTCTCACGCAGCCGGGGAAGAGGCCCCACCGGTAACGACCCCATACGATGGCCGCCCCCGCCGAGCCTGAGAAGTCGCTCAAATCTTCGACGCCCCCGTAAGGCAGCGAAATCCAGGGCCTCCTGCGCCCGGAAGATATCCAGAAAATCCCAGAACCAATGTAGGGTGGCTCTGGGATAGGGCACCACTTCATGTACACTTCGCTCACCAGTAATCAGGTTCACATTAATACGCAAGGATAACGGGCCACTCGCGTACACGCGCAAGCATGCCCGCTCAAAACGGTCGCGCGGCAGAGGCGGACCACACAACTCTTCATCTCTATTAATGTCGGATACCTCCTCCGACGAGATAGGATAACTTGTATAAGACATTGCGAACAAAAATAATCAACGAATGTTTCTTAATGAAGAGACAGCGAGAGACTGAAACTCGCAAAAGAATATAAAGTATAGCAAAGCTAGTCGAGAAAAATTAATACCAATCCCACACTGATAAAACTAGCAAGAAACGAATAAATATGACACTCGCAGAGTGCATAATATAATACTTAATATATATTATTACGGAATACTAACACTAGGGATCAACCCCGTTCTCACCAAGCAAGACAAAACCCGTCTTCCGTTTGAAATTGAAGAATTTAAACACAACCCAGGAATCTACTACGAGAAAATCGGAAATCTACATCAAATTAAGAAGACTTGGAAATTAGTAATTAAACTAGATATAACTGAATTAAATGACAAAACCTGGCAATTAAATAAATATGTGCAACAAACGAACGAAATATGTAAAAACATAAAATCCGAAAATTACATTAAAAGAACGTGCGAAAATTTAAAAAACATTATCAACAATGACTCCAATACACTAACTAAAGCCGACGGCACACGGTACGATTTTTCGTACTGGATTTGATAAGATTTAGTAAAATACTAAAAATGCACCAATCAGAATGCAGCATTTCTAATATTTTACTAAATCTTATCAAATCCAGTACGAAAAATTGTACCGTGTGCCGTAGGCTTAAAATAATAAAACTAATAAATAATCTATATAAAACATCATCAGACAGACGCAGAGGTCTGATAGATGGAGTAGGCTCAATAACTAAAACGTTATTTGGACTTATGGACGCGAATGATAGAAAACTAATAAATGAACAAATTCAACTATTACAAAATAATCAACAAACACTAAAACACGTCGCGAAAAATCAAATAAAAGTTCTAAACACTACCATAATCCATTTAAATAAATTAGAAAATATGTTAAATTACAATGGTAGGTTAATGAATCACTATATTAGAGAATATACGACACGAGAAGAAATAGACGAACATTTCACTGTAATTACAGCGATGCTAACAGATCTAATTAGAGACGCGAAAGACATTTTAGAATACCTCACATACATACGTAAAGGCATAATGCATCCGCTACTAACACCGATAAATGAAATAATTTCCCATTTAAAAGAAGCCGTCTTACAGTTACCGCGAGGTTCGTATTTTCCGTTCGAAATAAAATACGATGAATGGTTAACAATAGAAAATTATATGAAAGTAAGCGCGTACTGCGACAAAACAACTATATACACAATACTAAAATTTCCAATAGTCGCGCAACCAATGTATGATATTCTGAACGTAATATCGTTACCAACATATAATTATGTAAATAAATTTGCGTACACGAAAATAGAAAATAAATTAATTGCAATAAATAAAGATATGCGTATATATGTACTTTTAACAAAACAAAATCTAAACGATTGTATAAATAATAATAACCAATATTTATGCAAAAAAAGTCAACCAATATATCATGTAAGCAAAAATACACCGTGCGAAATTAAAATGTATATACGAGCGCAAGATTATCACGAACAGTGCAACATAGACTATACGATAACGAACCGCACTATATGGATTACGTTACAACAGCCACACTCTTGGCTATATTCGACTGCATCCGAGCAGCAAATTATAATAAATTGCGATAACTATCCTGAGTATAAAAGGATACTCACAAAATCAGGTCGAATTATTTTAAACGACAACTGTAAACTGACAACTGCAGACATGACGATACAAACAGAAACGATTACATACAGAACGAATATAGAAACATTTTTACCAGAATTCAATATAACAATTTCCCGAAACATTAACGAATCAAATGACGAACAAAAATTCAAAGGCGTAATAAATAATCCTCTAGAATTAAAAGAACTAAGTAACAAATTAGAAGAAATAAATAAAGATTTAAACAATAACAATTTCTTTAAACAAAAAGAATTCATTTACCCAATGGCTTCCAGTGGAATAACCACTATAATTATTATAATACTAATAGTATGGATAATTGTCCAACACAAGAAAAAGCAATCTAAACGACCGACTGTCACAATAATAGACGAAACTGACAAACCATACGGAATGCCTAGACCAATACTAAAAAGAAGCAAGAGCACACGATTCTAGAATAAATAAATTTTAACTTAGAGATAAGAAACGATTATAATAAACATTGTAAACGGGAAATATATTGTATTTAAAACAGGGATAAATATATGTATAGAAAAACTCCGTTTAGAACCTCCGTTTTTCTTTTTCAACGGGGGAGGGATGTTATAGTTCGAAAGACTATAACTTTATTTTACTTTATTATTAATAAATTTTATACGATTAGAATGCGATAGAATGTTCGTGAACCGCGTAAAACCGCTACCTCAGCGAACCACGCGCGAGTTCGCCGGAAACGTGAAAATGCCAACGAAGGGATTCGACTTTGAACCTCCTTCGTTTGCACTTGAACTTGACCGCCACGAAAATCTTCCATGACCATATATGGTCATGTCACTAGGCGATCCCCTCCAAAATACCCCTAAAAATGAGGTGTTAAAAACCGTCCACCGCGGGTCCGCGGCGAACAGTCGTTAATTAAAATTCAATCAATAAAAAGTACGAATCTGGGGCTAACCGCTATTCTGTGCATCAAACGCTGAAGAAGTTGGTTAACACTCGAAATCTAAGAACGAGGCGATTTAGGGAAGACGATATTATGGAGAGAAGGCTTAAAAAAAACCGATCAAAATAAAATAAGTGTATGTATTTGTAAGAAGGACAATAATTATAATAATAAAAAAATTGAAAGTTAGACGGTCCTGAGGTCTTGATTGGTTATCTCGGCAACATCCCACATCTCGTGCCGCACCCGGCACAACAATATACACTCGGAAAAATATATGCTACAATTAAAATTAATAACCATAAAATTAAACACGCTTTTTACATAGTAAAAGACGATGTAGCGGTAGAGCACGAAGGAATCCTAGGATTAGATTTCCTTAGAAAGCAAACGGCAAAATGTGACTACGAAAAAAATCAAATAACGATAAAGGATAGCATATTAAAATTACATCCATGTAATAAAATTACTTTGAAGCGAAACAATTATACGAGCCGCAACCAACCACAATCAGGTAGGAATAGTCCGAACTGAAGAAACAACACCAGGAGTTTTTATTGGAAGCTGTCTGGTAGAAACAAAAAACTTCTCATGCCCTGTGAGCATAATAAATACAACAGATGACGTGATTGAAATGCCCACTCCAATAGTCACCCTGGAAGACATGGAGAAAAACAGGAAGGAAATAAATATAATAGAAACAGGAAGGAAAATTAAAAATACCATTCCTCGTAAACAACAAATCTGACAATTACTGCGAACGCAACATTTAAACGCAGAAGAGAAGCAGACACTCTTAACACGTTGACTGCCAACTACGAGATAACTCGTAGTTTGCGTTATTGCCTAGGACGCCAACTACGAGTTATCTCGTAGTTTGTTTACTTGCCATATTTGTGCAGCTACGATGAAATTCGTAGTATATCAGTGTAAATATGAATAGATGGCCTCAGGGAGGAGAACAAAAAATCAAGGTTGGCTTACATGAACAGAAAATTTATTAATAAATGAACAGAAAATATAATCATACAAAGTTTATTCAAAATCAACAAGCAAAAGAATATTTTTATTGTTTGTGATAATTTTTAAAACAATCTTCCACGCAAAGGGCTGGCTTCTCTTGACAGATTGGACAGAAATAACGCGTTTCTCGTTTTTTAGCTTTGGTACAAATTCGACATGGCTTTGTCGGATTTATTACTAACGAATTTAGACGCATATCTCTGACTCAGCTGTAGCGAAGCGACAGGTCGAAGCGTGTCTGTGCACGAATTAACTCGTAGTTGGCTTCCGCGAAGAGCTTTCTGTTACATAAGCCAACTACGAGATAATTCGCAAGATCTTTTTTTCAAAAAACACATTCTATATGCTTTTTGATGATTACTATGTACTATAATTAGAGTTTTTAATAATATAATATGATTAAATTAAATTGGCTTTTTACACCGGAATCCTGAAAAGTACCGTGGCAGTCAACGTGTTAAAACTGCGAAGATTATAGTGACATATTCGACTTGGAGGGAGAACCACTGACATGCACTGCGACAGTAGAGCATGAAATAAACACACGTGCCGACACTGCGCCAGTGAACGTGAGACCATATCGCTTGTCAGAGAAACATAAAACGGAAGTCAATCGACAAATAAATGAAATGCTAAAAGACGAAATCATACGGACTAGCACAAGTCAATGGAATGCACCATTGCTAGTGGTACCGAAAAAAACAGACGCATCAGGAAAACCAAAGCTCCGAGTAGTAATAGATTTTCGGAAGCTCAACGAATTAACAATAGGAGATTCATTTCCTCTGCCTAACATAACTGATATTCTAGATCAGCTAGGAAATGCAAAATATTTCACTACATTAGATTTAGCGTCAGGATATCATCAGATCCCAATGGCTGAACGGGATAAAAATAAAACAGCTTTTTCAACTCCCTACGGTCATTACGAGTTTAATCGAATGCCGTTCGGACTAAGGAATGCGCCAGCAACATTTCAAAGATTAATGAACTCCGTCTTAATAGGAATACAAGGACTCAGATGCCTGGTATATCTCGACGATATTGTGATATACGGATCAAGTTTACAAGAACATAATGAACGACTTAAAGAAGTGTTACAAAAATTACGAAAATCTAATCTAAAGTTGCAACCCGATAAATGCGAATTTTTGCGCAAAGAAGTGATTTATCTGGGACATATAATTTCAGAAAATGGAATATCACCCGATCCGTCAAAATTAACCGCAATAAAAGAATTTTCGATCCCGAAAAAGGTCAAGAATGTTCAATCCTTTATAGGGTTAGCGGGATACTATAGGAAATTTATAGAGAATTTCTCGCGAATCGCTAAGCCGCTCACAAAGTTAACCAAGAAAACAGAAAAATTCGAATAGACAACGGAGCAGCAAGCGGCATTCGAAGGACTAAAAAAAAAATTAATGACTGCACCAGTGCTAAAATATCCCGACTTCACAGAAGAATTTATTGTGACCACTGATGCCTCCGACTATGCATCGGAGCAGTGTTATCACAGGGAAAGGTAGGCAACGACCGACCGACAGCTTACGCCAGCAGAGTACTGACAAAAGCGGAGCAAAACTATAATACAACCGAAAAGGAATTATTAGCTATCGTTTGGGCAGTAAGACATTTCAGACCATATGTTTACGGAACAAAATTCAAAATAATAACTGACCACAAACCGTTAATATGGTTATTTAATGTAAATGACCCCGGATCGAGATTAATCTGATGGAAATTGAAACTCGAAGAGTATGATTATGAAATTATACATAAAGCCGGGCGAGCAAACGCGAATGCCGACGCCTTAAGTCACAACGCGATACCGGGACCATCCACAGAAAAGGATGACCAAGACATTTTATTAATAGAAAAAGAAGAAGGAGAAGAAGAAACCAACACAGATAACATAAAGATATATTCGGAAACAGAGAAAAAACAAATTCTAGCCGAATATCATGATGCACCTATAAGGGGGCATCAAGGAATCGAACGAACAATAAAACGAATTCGACTTCAACATAATTGGAAAGGTCTAACAAAAGATGTCGAACAATATATAGCAAAATGTGAATCTTGCCAGAAAAACAAATTATCACGGAAAAATAAAGTGCCGTTAATAATTACGGATACGCCCAATAAACCGTTTGAAAAATGCGCATTAGATATAGTCGGACCGCTAACAATTACGACTAACGGAAATAAATATTTATTAACCTTTCAAGATAATTTAACAAAATTTAGCAAAGCAATACCGATTCCGAATCAAGAAGCGAATACAATTAGTAAAGAATTTGTTACAAAAATAATACTTGAATACGGAATACCGGAAAAAATTCTAACGGATCAAGGAACTAATTTTATGAGCGAGATATTTAAAAATACTTGTAAATTATTAAAAATAAACAAAATTCAAACAATCGCGTATCACCCGGAAAGCAACGGCGCGTTAGAACGATCGCATCGCACATTAGCCGAGTATCTACGACACTATATAAACGAAGATCAAACGGACTGGGACGAATGGATACCGTTCGCGATGTTTACCTATAATACAACACCGCATACTGCTACAGGATATACACCCTTCGAATTGATGTACGGACATCAAGCCGAAATTCCGACAGCATTGACAAAACCGCCTAAACCGACGTATAATTACGACGATTACGCGCAAGAGTTAAAAGAAAGATTGAGAGCGACTAATCAACTCGCGAAAGAACATGTCAAAGAGGAAAAAGAAAAAGCTAAAAAGAACTATGACAAAAACACAAAGGAAGCTCATTTTAAAATAGGAGATAAAGCACTAGTGTACGACGAAACGTTACGACGAGGACGATCGAAAAAGCTCGAATCATTATGGACAGGACCATACACGATTATAGAAAAGAATTCAGACGTAAATTATACAATACAAAGAAGAAGAAAAGCAGTGCGCATACATATAAACAAATTAAAGCTATTTATAGAAAATTAAAAATAGACTCACCGAAGGGGAGGCTGCAAGAGGTGCTCCGGACCTGGTCCAATTTTGAAGAATGCACGGATTTTGTTGCCCCGCCGCTTGGACTCGATCTTAACGAAACGAATGGCATCCAGTCGTCGGGCTAACTTTAAAAATGCCCACAGCCCTGGCAGCTCCTCAGGGGACGTAGGCATCACTCGTTGCACCACGCGTTCCCCCGTGAGCACATTCACGTGCACGGTTAACCCGTACGGCTCGTTCGAGCCGTAAACGCACGAAAAAGCCCTAAAAAGTGGGTCTGAGGGCAAATTATCTCCACAGATATATATAGGTGCCCGTTCGCGCGGTCGTGAAGACACCACGACGCACTCGTGATGCACAAATGCATTAACGTTAGACATCACAAACTTCTCGTCAAGAAGACAGCGAGAGACTGAAGCACGCAAAAGAATATAAAGTATAGCAAAGCTAGTCAACGAAAATTAAAACCAATCTCACACAGATAAGAATAGCAAGAAACAAAAGAATATGACACTCGCAAAGTGCATAATATAATACTTAATATATATTATTACAGAACACTAACACTAGGGATTAATCCCGATCTCACCAAGCAAGACGAAACTCGCCTTCCGTTTGAAGTTCCGACAGAATTTGATCGCACTCCAGGATTTTATTACGAGAAGGTTGGACACCTACATCAAATCCAGAAGACATGGAAATTCATTATCAAATTAGATATAACAGAACTAAATGATAGGACTTGGCAAATAAATAAATATATAGAACAAACAAACGAAATGTGGGATAGCATAAGAACCGAAACTAATATCAAACGAACATGTGATAATTTAAAACACATTATCAATAATGATTCTAATACGTTAGCCAAAATAATAACATTAATAAACACCTTATATAAGACGCCAACAAACAGACGAAGAGGCCTCATCGACGGAATAGGTTCAATAACAAAATCCTTATTTGGAATCATGGACGCAAACGACAGACATTTAATAAACGAACAGATACAATTATTACAGAACAACCAACAAGTATTACAACACGCCGCAAAAAACCAAATCAAAGTTTTAAATACTACCATAATTCACAAAGTTTTAAATACTACCATAATTCACAAACAAACTAGAAAACATATTAGATTACAACGGTAAATTAATAAATCATTATATTCGGGAATACACTACACGCGAAGAGATCGACGAACACTTTACTGTTATTATAGCAATGATAACAGATTTAGTGAGAGATGCGAAAGACATTTTAGAATATCTGACACATGTTCAGAAAGGCATAATGCATCCCCTGTTAACGCCGATAAACGAAATTATGGTTCATTTAAAAGAAGCGGTATTACAATTATCACGAGGTAGCTACTTTCCATTCGACATAAAAATTGACGAATGGCTAACGATCGAGAGTTATATAAAAGTAAGCGCGTACAGCGATAAAACAAATATATACACGATCTTAAAGTTCCCAATAATTACGCAACCAATGTTTGACGTTTTAAATGTAATTCCGTTACCAACACTTAATTATGAAAATAAATTTATGTATACAGAAATAACTAATAGACTAATAGCTACAAATAAAGAAACACGTACATACTTAATTTTAACAAAACAAGATTTAGACGAATGTATTAATAATAATAACATATACCTATGCGAAAAAAATCAACCGATCTATCATGTAAGCGAAAATACACCGTGCGAAATCAAAATATATACACAAAGACAAAAGGGCCACGAAAATTGTAACATAGGCCATATGATAGCGACCCGCATAATATGGATCACATTACAACAGCCACACTCCTGGCTATATTCAACCGCCTCCGAGCAGCAAATTACGATAACATGTAATACGTATCCTGAACACAAGAGGATAATTAAGAAATCAGGTCGAATTACTCTACACGATAATTGTAAGATGACAACTACAGACATGACGATACAAACGGAAACAAGCACATACAGTACAATTATAAAAACATTCTTACCAGAATTTAATATAACAGTTTCAAATAAAAGAGATAATGACGACAAACTTAAAGATATAATACATGATCCATTAGAGTTAAAAAATTTAAACAATAACTTAGAAGAAATAAATAACGATTTAAAGAATAACAAAAATAATTTCTTCAAACAAAAACAATTTATTTACCCAATGGCATCCAGCGGAATAACCACCATAATTATTATAATATTAATAATATGGATAATTATCCAAAATAGGAAAAATAAACCTAAACAAACAACTGATAGAATAGTAGATGAAATCGACAAATATCAAACATACGGAATGCCTAGACCGATCTTAAAAAGAAGTAAAAGCACACAGTTAAAAAAAAATATATAGGCTAGATGTAAGAAACGATTGTAATTAACATTGTAAAACGGGAAAAAGACATTATATTATATTTAAAATTGCAAAAAATTATAGAAAAACCTCGCTTCAACCTCCGTTTTTCTTTTTTAACGGGGGAGGGGTGTTATAGTCTCACAGACTATAACCCGTACATAATTAAAATATTAAACGTTAGCATAAAATATTATTGCTAAATGCGATATCGAGCATTCACCTCATAAAGTCACTGTCTCAGCGAATTCGCCAAAAAACGCGGAAGTGCAACGAAGGATTTCGACACCAAATCATCTTCGCTTGCACTTCAATTTGACCGCATCATGACCCCGTGTGGCCATGTTACTAAGCGGTCCCCCTCTCAAAAAACCTCCTCAAACAAGGGTTTAAATACGAACCATCGAAGGAGCACAGCGAACAGTCGTAAAGCAAGTGTAATCAGTGCAAGTGCGAACCGATCACGTGTTATAAGAAAACTGTTTTAAAGATTATTATCCAAGACGAAGGACAAGGTGGAAAGACTCAACTAAATCAGCAGAAATAAGAGAGGCTTCTGTACAAATTGATGTATATTCCGAAGATTAAATACAAGGTATAATTAAACAAAAATTATTAAATTATTAAAAGCAGCCGAAACCCCGGCTCCTGATCTTTCGGCGGCCTGAGATATTTTATATCTCCCGACTGCTCCCCACATCCCGTGCCGCTCCCGGCACAACAAATTAACGTTTCTTCAGAGTTATAACATTTTGTATTTATTTATATGTCTAAATTTTAAATTTAAAAATATGAACTATATAAAGTAAAATAAGACAAAAGTTTCTAAAGTTTAAAAATATAAAAAACTGTAATATAAGAAATATTAATCACTATTTAAAAAATTCAAGATGATATATGTCCATATATATTTCTTTCTTAAGAAAACATTTTTATTTCTTAAAAAATATAATTAGAATGCTTAGTACATATAGTCGACAAATTGGTTATATTTTAGATTTTTTATTATTTACATTAAAAAAACAAATTAATAATCCTGTCTTCTTTCCCTTTTAAAACCAAACAACTTTTGATTAAAACATTTTTTTATTTGTAATTATGTGTATTTTTGGGAATAACTTGAATAAAAAAATAAAGAACATAAAAAATGGAGAAACTGTGTGAGAATGAGGATATTGATCCCACCCAATTATTAACGCCTAACGAGATCTTCGATGCAGTAGAAATTTATGATTCCACAATGTAAGTAAAAATAGATTTGTTTTTATTTATAATGGATATTTTTATTAATAACAAAAATATTAATAAAGTTCATTAAATATTATTAAAGTTTATATATAATTATTCAGAAATATTATTATTGCAAATTAGATATGTAGAAATAATAAATGAAATGAAGTTAAACATCACTTTATCATTTATTAAATACATAAATATAAGAATGTTAATTATTATTGTTATTTAAATTGTAAATTAAATACTTACAATTAAATTATGTAAATTAAATTACATTATTACATTTCTTTTTTTAATGGCTACATTAAAGAATTAAAATTTTATTTTATTATTAGTGAAATAATAGGTTACAGAAGGTGTCGAATCCACACGATACATTGGCAGTAAGCAACAGTACAAATTTTTCAAATTTTTATTAAATAACGGCAATGGACGTTACGTTCAAGTTGTTGCTTGGAACTACGAAATTGACAACGTGGAACACCACATTCTGTCTAATTGTGTAAATATTTACTTTTATTTTTATATATTAATTTTATTTTTTACATTTTAATTTCTTTCTGAAATATTAAATAATTTTTTAATTAATTTTAAATATATGTTGTTAAATATTATGTAAATAATTTACTATAAAATTAATACTTTTTTTAAATTAAGTATTAATGCACATTTTTTGTATATTTAAAAATTGAAATATATTTATATAATCTTTTTCATAATATTAAAATTTATTTTATTTTTAGATAATCCATTTAGACGGTGTACAGGCAAGAACACCGAAATCACCCCAATTTAATCACGGAAATGTACCTTATGAATTGCAAATTAAATCAAATACTATTATATCAAATTTAGAAAAATACGAACCCAAAGGTTCTGTAAATGTCAAACTGAAAATAACACTACTACAAGATGTTCTAAACACCTCGGAATGTATTAGTAAGTTTTATATTAAATTATTATTTTGTTATTTTCTTATAAAATTAGAAATTGCTATTATTATCATTATTTATAATATTTGTAAAAAATATTAATTAATAAAATATTTAAAATGTCAATTAAAATTAATATTATTATTAATTCTTTTTACTCTTTATGTAGAAGTAGAAGGATACGTTAAAACCAATTTTTCAGAATCATTTAATATCAAATTAAATAAAATAATTGGATATGGATCAATTACATATGGATGGAACATATAAATTAGAGATACATGTGTTAAATTTAAAATATGATGACTTTCAAACAATTGACATTAATAAAGGAGATAAAATAGAAGTTACTGGTATCATGTACAATACAGGTAAAAAAATACTTATTTATTCTTAAAATTTTAGAATCATTAAACAACCTAATCTAATCTAATCTAACTTTCTAAAAAATTTAAGATATATAAAAATTTAACTTTTTTTTTAAAACTATATCATATTATTTACAATTGTTAATTTGTATTGAATATTTTAACAACATTTTTTCTGTACAAGATAAATTGATTTATCTTATATATCTTTTATTGATATATCTTATATAATTTTCTATATTTTTTTATAGTATATCCACCATATCTATCAATTAATGAAATAAAGGATATAAAAAAAACCAATGGGCATATGCCTTTAACTGCTTTGTTAAAAGGTGTGCATACACCTTATAAAAGAAAATGTGAAGAAGTTGAAAAGGTAAATTATTAAGATAATAAAATTATTAATTATTTATTTTTATTAATTAAAATTTTTAAATATTATTAAATATATGTATATAAATAAAAATAATTAGTAATTTTTATTAATTAATATAATTATATTTTATATATATAATTTTTACATTAATAATAAACTTTATGTTTTAGACACAGAAGAAAAAAAAAAGAAAGAAATATTTGTCAAAAAAAAATTTCTCAAAACAACTATTTTTATTACATATAACAGCGTTTTTTTTTATTAAATTAAATTTATTTAAACTTTGAATTCATTAATATCAAATAGATAAAAATAACAACGTAACATTATTTTCTTGTTATTAATTATTGGTTTTTCCTTATTCATTTCCTTTTTTTTGTTCATTATATTAATTTAGTTTTTTTGCTACATAAGAATATATGTACATAAACTATTCCGTAAATAATATCTTATGAGAGAAAATAAAAACAATAATAACCTTTACTTAAGTTTAGTATTTATTTTCATCATGTGTTTCCTTCCAAACCACCCATACGGCACCTTTTATTGCAATTATATATTAAATACGTAATAATATTGCATTTACATTACATTTTATTATATATGAAATATAACGTGTTAAATACGGAATTAATTCAATATGTTTGATGTATCCAAGTGAAAATACATATGTAATACATAGCAGGTATACTACGCATATTATATAAATATTTATGTATCAAACACGTAGTTGATACATATTGGACAAAATGTAATAATATATCATAAGATGGTGCATCGTAGTAGCATCGTTAACCTGCAAAAACCTGATAAACGGAAAGTCGGGCACGTTTCTGCGTAAATCGTAATCGCGGTGATCAGATATTAAAGTATAAGTGTTGATTATATATGTGAAAAATAATTTAGTGAGTCAAAGGTAAGTTTTTTATATTTTGTAATGATTAGAATTTCCATACGGTTGTAACTGTACAATATTAATGCGTATTTGATTATGATTGTGTTATTTTTCTAGGTTACATATAATAAATAATTTTGTATATAATGGATAAAAAAATAAGTAACCGTGATATTTCTTCGCGGCACAAGAGACGATTAGCACAAAAAGAGACGGAAATAGATTATTTCTTGCTAGAATCGTCAAGCAGTGGTGTGACAGATTTTGGACCATTGGGCGAATGCATAAAAAAATGTCGAATTGAAAATGATCAATCATCATCAGTTTCAACATCATCTTCTCCTAGTAATGATCAATTGCCAAACTTTAGTGACAATAATAATGAAGAAGAATATTCGGATGAAGTACATAACACAGAAGTAGTCACAGACGACGAAGATTTTATTGATATTGAAGAATGAGAAGAAATGCAACCTTTATCATTAGACTCTGACGATTCGAGTGACAATGCAGGTGATAATATGAACATTGATGATAAAAGTATGGATAATGAATTGTTGTGCAATCTTCGAAATTGGTCTTTTGAGTATAAAATTAGACATAATGCAATTAATGCTCTTATGGAAATTCTGAGGCATGCTCTACATTCACAATTCAAAACTTTACCAAAGAATGCAAGAGTGCTTCTAAAAACACCTAAGCAACCTGCTGAAATAGTTGCATTAGCTGGAGGATCGTATTACCACTTTGGTCTATCGAACACTTTGGAAGTATTCCTGCAACATTATAAAAGTATGTCTTTGAAGGTATCTGAAATTAATTTATTAATTAATATAGATGGTTTGCCAATATCCAGATCATCGCCAAGTAGTTTCTGGCCAATATTACTTTCAGATGATATTTCAAACCAAGTGCATATAGTTGGGCTGTTTTATGGTCGAAAGAAACCAAACAATGCCAATGAATACTTACAACCATTTGTGAAAGAATTAATACCATTAGTACAGAGAGGATATCATTCAGACCTATTAAACTGTAATATTAAAGTTAATGTTAAGGCCATTATTTGCGATGCTCCAGCAAAATCTTTCATTTTAAATATTAAAGGACATAATGGCTATTCGAGCTGTACTAAATGTACCATTTATGGAGATTACGTTAACTCCAAAATGTGCTTTCCTTATGAAAAAAGATCAAGTGCACTCAGAACTGATGAAGGATTTATACGTCAAACAGACTCTGATTATCATCAAGGAGAACCCACAATTTTGCTCTCTGTGCATTTAGGATTGGTGTCGAATATTGCTCTTGACTATATGCATTTGATTTGTTTGGGTATTGTAAAAAAAATGATATTGTTGTGGATGAATGGACCACTAGCTGTTCGCATTAGTGTGCAAGCAAAAGATAATATTTCGCAAGCACTTATTAATTTAAGAAGTGCTGTGCCTAAAGAATTTTCAAGACGACCTCGAAGTTTAAATGAAATAGCATACTGGAAAGCCACAGAATTTAGGCAATTTTTACTTTACACTGGACCTATTGTTTTAAAAACAGTTTTAAATAGAAACGTATATACAAACTTTTTGACTTTGCATGTAGCTATATCAATACTCATCAGTCCAGTGCTAACTAAAAATAAAAATAATGTAGATTATGCAGAAAAACTGTTGCAACATTTTGTAGATTCATTTCAGAAAATTTATGGCAAGGAATACATGTCTCATAATGTACATAATTTATTACATCTCTCTAATGAAGTTCGACAATTTGGACCACTTGATTCCTTTAGTTCGTTTAGATTTGAAAACTTTTTACAAATTTTAAAAAGTTTTCTGCGTAAAGCAGAGAAACCACTGCAGCAAGTTATACGACGATACACAGAAAGAAGGTAAAATCGATATGAGAGCATGAATAATAAATCATTACATTCACTTTATAAATTAGAATTAAAAGCAAGACATGTTAATGGTATATTGGCAAATGAAATTCGAGATATTGTTGAATCGCAATACAAAAACTAATATTATTAGGAAATTATGAAGTCGACTGCAATAATGAAGCAAATAATTGTATCATGACAAAAGGTGGAAACTTAATGACAGTTAAGAACATCGTGAAATGTACCAATAATACAATATATATTGTTGGTTATCAACTGAGAAAAACAGATATTTTATATTCACGACCATTTGCATCAGAGAATCTGGACATTAATGCTGTTGAAGAAATAAATAGTAATGTGATATATTGTCCTTTGCATGAAATGCAGGGAAAGATGTGGAAAATTAAATTTAATTCAAAATTGTATGTCATTCCTATTCGGCACGTTTGTGGACAATAAAATAACTTTTAAAATGTAATATATAACATATAATCTAACAATATAAACACAATATAAAATAAATAAATTAAAAAAAATAAATATTATAACGCGATAATTGCTAAAATGAACAGCAAGAATTAAGCTTTAATATTTAATTATATGTTCGCAATAAAACTGTCATTATAAATTTACACACACACATATGCTATTATACATAATTAATGGTTCTATACGCTGTATTGTTCATAGTGAAAAGAAATTATTTTTTATTTTCTATTTTTCCATCGTAACATGATTGACAACATTCTGGTTTTAATAAATCAATATTTCGTTAGTTGGTTATCGACTTATCGATCGACTCACGATTATAATTAACTTCGTTGCTTTCATCCGACTAACGTGCAATTTACGTGTGCTGGTTTGCATACTATTTGTCTACATTACTCATCAAGTGGCAATAAAGGAAAAAGTTATATATAAACGTAATCAAGAAAATTTGCATTTGTGACTATTCGACACGATACTTGTCCATATTCATTCACATTCGTCTGTGCATTCGTCTCATCAACACTCGAGATTTTGTAGAAAGGTATATTTAAAATATAACACATCTAAATAACTTCAAAATTTAATTAAAATTAACTAAACTTTATGTATATGTAATATTGCATGTCACTATTTTTAATAAAACTAATTGTATATAATAAATTGTGATTAATTTTTGCAGGTTATGTGTTCTCTGTTTTAAACATTTTACACCGTGGTTTCCAATACTTCTAATACACTTATTGGATATGGCTGAATCGAGGTGCGAGCAATTTTCTTCCCAAAAAACAAGAAAAGAATCTTCCTTACAGGTAATATATAGAAATGCACATGACTGTAATATATTTATTGTCAATAAATTAATTCATTATTATACATATTTTTTGTTGGTAGTTTCCAGAAAACTTCTATGTAGTTCAATTCCATGACGGGCTAGCACTAGTCCCTAATAACTGGTTGCAAGAATCTATTAAAAAGCAACAGGTTTGCTTCTATCCAAATTATGATGTGAAAAAGAGGCTGAATAAGGCTATACGGAATAAAGAACTACCGGATTTAAAAAATGTAAAAGCTGGCTGGGCAATGTATGATGTTCTACGCATTTTTGCTTCAGCAGGTATATTTACAATTATTTATTAAAACTCGTTTATCTTTGTGTTAAAAAAATTCTTTTTTTTTTCTTGGCAATATTGATCCAATAAATAAAATTAAAGTAATGTAAACAAGAGTCTATATTAATGATATGTAATAAATGAAATTAAAAGTTACTTTTGTTGACTTTATTGGATCGATTCATTGAACTGCTATTGCATAAAAGAAAGAATTAATTCCATTTGAAAACTTAAATATTTTCTTAATATCAAGCTATCGACATATAATTCACACTACTCTTAATTGTCTATGTTTTGTATTTATAATTGTCAATATATAATTGTCATTGTTATATTCAGATACTTTTGAACGAGGCCAAGAAAAGTTAAGGATGGCCGAAAATATATCCGACATAAATACTGAAGATGAAGAAAGTATTAAACAAACACGTCATGACAGAGCTACTGCAAAAAATTTTACATCATCTGATGATGAATCTTCTGGTACAGAAGTGGATCTACTGTCTCCTTTACCAGATCCGAAGGAATTATCTGGATCACAACAATTGTTTCATTCGGAAAAGTCTGCACAGATTTTGGCAACCTTTGAAAATCCAATCATTGCACCCGAAAAAGTCAAAATGGTTCAAATTGAAAAGAAAAAGCAGATTATTCATCAACAAGAAACTGAAATGATAACTAAACATAAGAAAAAAGAGATAGAAAATAAAAATCAAGATTTTAACGATAAAGATAATGTTCATTTCATTGATGAATATGAAGAGTTAACAAATAAAAATAATGAAGATCAATCTCAAAAAGGTAAAAAGGATTAAATTTATGGTAATGACTTTTAAATACAATATTTTAAAATATAATTCATGATATTTTAATTTTTAGTATTGAAAGAAATTTTAAAAAAAGTTAATCGCATCCTGGTTGAAGTAACATACATTGATAAAAGGCTCAATAGATTGGAGAATAAAATAACAGACCAAACCATTAGAAATCAAGAAAATAATATAAATGAAGAAGCTTTTACATTCAACACTATTTCATCGATTAATGAGCTGCAACTTTTTGAAGAAAATTTAAAAAATGAAGAGTTTTTCGTGAAAATGGTAAATGTCCATTTTTACTTTTAATAATTATAATTATTAATAATACTTTATATTTATAATTTATATTATTTATAATTATTAAATAATTATGTGAATGATTATATATAGTCGTTTGATATATATATATATATATATATATACCATTCTGTATATTTTTCATATTTACATATTTACAAATTTCATTTTTTATTTTAATAATTTACATATTTCAAATTATTTTAGAGAGACTTTTTGAAATTGAAAGGCGGGACAAATTTACAAGATATGATAAAAAACATTTTCAAAACATTAATAAAGGATGACATATTAATGTCATACAGTTAGAAAGGAGCTCGAGGAAAAACTACATTTCGCAATTTTAAAATCATTAATTTAATTATGGGTAAGACTTCAAGTATACGTCGTTATAGTTGTTTTTTGAAATTAACAATTGTTATGATGATAATGTTTATAGTATTATATGTACAGTATTATAAATTGATATACTATATATGTATTTGTAGCTGTTGTTCGATTACATGATACCAATTCAACCGAAGAAATAATAACAAAACTCATGAACAATTGGATTGTTCAAGCTCCTGCACGTGTTTGCAGAATTGCGTAAGTATTATATTTATTTTTATAAATATTAATATTTATTATAAAAATCGAATATTAATTGAGGTGCTTTTTTAAATGTAATTTGTCTCTAATAATCCTTTATAACATTCATTGTATTCATTATTCATTGTTTTTTTATTCAAAATAATATTCAAACAAATATTAAAAGATTTGAAAGATTCCTTGTAATTATATGTATATTTTATAGAAACGCCTTTCTTTTTTGTCTTTATTATACTTCTATATTTAACAACAATATTACATATTAAACATTAAATTTATTGATTGTTTCAGAGACAAAGAAAAAAACCGAACTGATCAAACTGATCAACATCAAGAGTGATGAAGTGATATTAAAATAACTACTATATATACTGATATATATATAGACTGATATAATGTGATATTAAGATAACTACTATATACTGCATGATATTATATATGGATATATAGACTGATATGTGATATTAAAATAACTACTATATACTGATATTATATACTGATATATAGACTGATATGATATGTGATATTAAAATACTATTATAACTAAAATATAGTGTCAAAAATGTTATAGAAAGATATATATATATTTTATAAAAATATATTATATATTAAATATATAATATTAAAAATAAATAAGTTAATAAGAAAATAATTAAAAAAAGTTTATATCTTATTTAGTTTTAAAAATAAATTTTTTCCAGCAAGCGACACAGACAGTGTTACACAGAATCATTCTATCTTTGTTCATTGGTATTGAAAAAAGATAGAATAATACTCTGTGTAATATTATGTTTGTATCGCTTGCTGGAAAACGCTCTGGGTATCAATTGTGTAACTTTTTCTAAAGCGAAAACGTGAAAAGTGAAAAATTTCCGCCAATCACGCATTGATTTTAAAATGAAATCGATGTGTGATTGGAAGAAATTCTTCACTTTTCACGTTTTCACTTTAGAAAAAGTTACACAATCGATACCCTGTATGTGTATATGAATAAATAACCTATATGATACATTTTAGGCGCGTATTTGCAATATTACAGATACGTATGAAATATATAATTTACGTATTTTATACGTATCGAATATATATAATCATATGTATCTGATATGTAACGTAAATTACGTATCCATAGCGCGGACATTTATCGGTATTAAATATGTATTTAATAGATAATTTATATGTATTGCTATATATCTGCTATATAGCAACATTTCAAATTTTATCTATCTGCTATGTATCTGAAATCTAAAATGCCGTACGGGCATATAACTTTTGTCTATACCTTATGAATCATAATTTGTTTCACTGTATCAATAATTTTAGAAAGAATAGATTATATTTTATCTCTTGTCATATCATAATTCAATTAATAGAAGGAATATTTCTATGTACAAAAATATTTTTTTTTAAATATAAAAATAATTATTAATACAAGGTAATTCCTGAAAAAATTGTTATAGCATAAAATAAATTCAGAATTAATATTTTGTCTAGACATAATTTTAATTTTCTATTATGTACATAATCAAAATTCAGAAAACGTGCCATATGTAATGTAATGTACAAACAAATGAGAAGTTAATAAATATTTTCAATTTTTACAAATAAATCAATAGTACAATAGTCGTTATGCCATTGATATATATGTGCGGCTATTAATATATATGTATGGCTATTATGTGCCATTGATATATATGTAACTTAATTTAATTTTAATATTAGCCTAATCAAAGAATTGTATTAAATTATATTATCCTAATTAAAGAATTGTAATTTTCATAAATAAATATAAATTTTTAAAATATATATTGTAATTTTTTTACATTTTTTAAGGTTAAATGGCGCGCGCGTAGCGCGCGCAATGTTATGTTCTAGTCGATGTAAAAAGAATGTATAAACGGGCGCAATGTAACGATGGCAATAATGCCAACCGCCAAAATCTTAAACATCTTAACTCTCTTTTGTTTGCAAAATTGGTATTACGCCATAAAACATACAGAAGGGCATGGCAAAGAAAGTAAAAAAAATGGAAATCAAAAAACGTGAAAGTTGGGAAACCGAGAAAACTCGATTTTTTCTCAAATTAATGAGAGAACGACAAATAATGAAAGGTTTAGATGGAAAAAGATTTCGGGCAGATGATATTTTTAAATATTTAGAATCACCTATAAAGGAAAAAGGTTACAACAAAACGTCAAAGTAAATGCAAACTAGATTTAAAACTCTGAAGCGTAAGTAAAAATATATTTTATGGGAAGTAAATACATGTAATGTAGTTGATAATTCTTTTGATTTATTGAACAATAATTTCATATTGTAACGTTATTTGCAATTTTAGTTCAATACAACAAAATTCGAAGACAAATGGGAAAAAGTGGATCTGGTAACTGCATGTCCTCATTTCCATATGCCGAAGAAATAAGCCAACTTTTGTATTACCGTCCCATTACTATAGGGAATGTTGTAGACAGCACACCATTACAAGATTTTTCTGAGAGCAATGACAATAGTTGTAAGTGATTTTGTTATATACATAATTTTATAAAGTATAGTACGTAAAAATCTAATGAAAGCATATATAGGGTGTATCTTTTTAAGTGATGCACAGCTGAATATACAGGGTGGCCCATTTTAATCCATCCAGTCGAATATCTCGAAAACCAAGCCCGGGAGAGAAAAATGTTTCAGACAAAAGTTGTTTGGTTTCAAGGGGGCCATAAGATGGTATCATTGGTTTAACCTTGAAGAGTCATCTGAAGGTCACGTGAAGGTCACCTCCAACTTTTTAAACGAGACACTCTATATGTTTTTGCATATTCTTGTAGCTTATCTGGAGAGCTTTCCAAAACACTATAATTAAGTTAGTTTTCATTAAGTACTTTTCGAGTTATGAAGCTTGAAATCATTTCTTAATTTTACATAAACCGTAAAATATCTTGTAAAATATTCACTTTTCGATTATCTTACCTTGCAATCTAAATTTGCAATTAATTCTTCTTCTTAGTCCTTTTGTTCGTGTCCAAACATAGTGATCTCTCTCTTTCACATACCTGTGTTGCGCATCAGATTATCACACGTATATGGGACCTACAGTTTAATGCCGATTCCGAACGTCTGAAAAATAGAGAGATTCTCTTGGCAAGATTTCTCGGTGGTTTGCCAATGCCTTCCGAGAGAGGAGCGAGCGTATACAATTTTTCGGTTCTATCGGGAATCGAACCCGGGACCTTTGGCTTTGTAGACTAGTGCGCTATCTACTGTGCCACGCTTCGCTCTCTATGCAATTAATAATTACATATTTTTTCTTCGAAACAACTATGTGTTTTCTTTACACCAATTGATTCCTCGCATTATTTTGTGCATAAAAGTATTAAGGTAAAATAATCGAAAAATGAATATTTTACAAAATATTTTACGGTTTATGTAAAATTAAGAAATGATTTCAAGCTTCATAACTCGAAAAGTACTTAATGAAAACTAACTTAATTATAGTGTTTTGGAAAGCTCTCGAGATAAGCTACAAGAATATGCAAAAGCATATAGGGTGTCCCATTTAAAAAGTTGGAGGTGACCTTCATGTGACCTTCAGGTGACTCTTCAAGGTCAAACCAATGGTACCATCTTATGGCCCCCTCGAAACCAAACAACTTTTGTCTGAAACATTTTTCTCTCCCGGGCTTGGTTTTCGAGATATTCGACTGGATGGATTAAAATGGGCCACCCTGTATATATATATATATATATATATATATATATATATATATATATATATATATTCTATATTAGATTCAAGTAACACGATCTATGAAGATGAACCAGATCCACGAGACGGCGCAATTCCAGGATGTTCATCGATATCGGACAATGACTCAACAACAACATATAGCGTGTTACAAGAAGATTTGTCAAGCAAATCGAATACCGTGAATCTAAATACGGTTAATAGTGATATTCGTACAAAAAGTTTGCAGATCAAATGAAGCTATCACTTTGAGATACGCGGACAAATTAAAAGAAAATTATGAAGAAGTTCAAAACAAAATTATGACAGAGAATCGATGCTTCATTGAACGGTTAATGGAATATGAACAACATTTTTAAAAAGAAATAATTAACAATATGCTTTTAAGCCAAAGAAGTATATTAAAAGAAACAACTAATCAATTGTTGGCTTGCAAAATATTTTCTTAAAGTTCCGTCTCGACTATCCACAGTTTCAGTTCCTACAGTCAATTCAATCGCTTAAAGTTCCTTTGTACTCTCCTCAATTCATTATTCTTCTCCCTTTTTATCGTCTAATCTTGAATCGCAAGCTTTCATTCTTCAAACCCCTTTCGAATGTGTTCGAGTACTCAGGATTCGTTATAATTTCAAAATACTCAGAATTCTGATGAAATTTAAAAATTATTTAATGCTATCAAACTTTATTTGTATTAGTTTATGCTATGAACAAAGTGTAATTAATTTAATTTAAAGTATTATTTTTAAATATTAATTTTGGACGTGCAATTAAAATAAACATATATATTTGGCATTTAGGCATTTTGTTAAAAGCTAAAAGCTAGAAAAAGTTAAAAACTAAAATTTAATTATCTTTCCTTTTGTGATATATTTTATATTAAATTGTACTGTGTGATTATTATAATAACTTGTATCATGTGATTATTAGAAGTTGTATTATCTGTGCCATGTAATTATAATAATTAAATATATATAATAAATAAGAGAGTTGTGTACTAACTGTGACTACTATAATAAAAATATAATTATCGAAATTAATTAATAATTAATAATCCGTGAAGAGTACAAGTTATTTTTATATTATGTTACGAATGTTCTTCGACGTAGAAAATGTCTTTATGTTGTATCATTTTTTTAAACATGTATTTTTTAATACTTCTTAAATAAATTTTTACAATCTCTGAAATAGTAGTAAGGGTGATTGTGTATTCACGGTAAATTATTAACAATTTCAACTTTTATTTTCTTTCTTCATTTCATTAAGATAGTAAGTATTCTGCCTAGAAATTCATCGATATCACCGTTATCATCAATATCATTCGCATCAGATTTCAATGTATCGAGAAATACTGCACCGATACTGCCTGCAAATGCAGAGGAATGTTGTACATCAAGCTTAAGTAGCAGCTCTAATTTGCATTTATCGAAAAGTATGTACAATTACTCTTATATGTATAATTTGTCTTAAATGTTTATTATAATTTTGTTTCATGTTAAGTGTAAATGTAAATCATATTGTAAATTATAAAAATTGTGTGAAGTAATATACATTTTATTTGTTTTATATTTTTATTTCTTTTCTATAATAATCTTTAATAAACAAATTCACAGTTAATTAAAACCTGTATAATGAAACGAATTCGCGTATTAGGAATTATAAAAACGCCCAGATATATTCATTTTTCAATTTCAAACTTACAAGAATCTGAATTCAAAACCGAATGTTTCAATAAGTTTTTGTTTGTTGGGTAAGATAAAAATTCATTTTTTAAATTACATATCAATCTTATGTATTACTTATATGTTCCTTTCAGGAAGAAAATCATCGAAAAAAGATGAAGGCAATTTAGAAGCCTTCATTGCGACACTGATGGCCGAGCCAGAGACGGAAAATGACCTGACACATGGTTTTGTGCTAAGCTTATATATAATTTGAGCAACTTTCTCTCTTTGGTTCGCTCTCTGATATATTGGAGATTGTTTTAATTTCTTCCAATACTTGTACAAGCATAATAATGCAATTTTAGAATCCATCAGATTTCCTTGTAGCTGTCAATAGATAAATTATTACATAAAATTACAATATTCATTCAATATATTGGGTGTTAAAAACGTCTGGACACGGTCGAATATTTCGATAAGGAAAAGTTTTACTAGAAAGTGTTTCAGACAAAAGTTGTATGGCTTCGAGGGGGACGTAACATGGTACCATTGGTTTGACCTTGAAGAGTTATTTGAAGGTCACATGAAAGTCACCTTCAATTTCTTAAATGGAACCCTCTATTTTTTATTATATATTCTTGTAGTTTATCTCGAGGGCTTTCCAAAACACTATAATAAAATATTTTTCCCTCAAGTACTTTTCGAGTTATAAGGCTTGAAATCATTTCTTAATTTTACATAAACCGTAAAATATCTTGTAAAGTATTCATTTTTCGATTATCTTACTTTCATACTTTTATGTACAAAATAATGAGAGGAATCAATTGGTGTAAAGAAAACATACAGTTGTTTTTAAGAAAAAATATGGAATTGTTAATTGCAAATTACATATTTTTTCTTCAAAACAACTGTGTTTTCTTTACACCAATTGATTCCTCTCATTATTTTGTACATAAAAGTATTAAGGTAAGGTAATCGAAAAAATGAATATTTTACTAGATATTTTACAGTTTATGTAAAATTAAGAAATTATTTCAAGCCTCATAACTCGAAAAATACTTAATGAAAATTAACTTAATTATAGTGTTTTGGAAAGCTCTCGAGTTGAGCTATAAGAATATGTAAAAGCATATAGGGTGTCCCATTTAAAAAGTTGGACGTGACCTTCACGTGACCTTCAGGTGACTCTTCAAGGTCAAACTAATGCACCATGTTATCTCCCCCTCGAAGCCATATAACTTTTGTCTGAAACACTTTCTAGTAAAACTTCCTTATCGAGATATTCGACCGTATCCAGACTTTTTTAACACCCAGTATGTATATTCTTAATATTATTTTATTGTATATCATATATTGCCTGTCAATTATTAAGTTTCAATTTTTTTTATCCCTCAACAATGAGTAATAACATGTAATAATTAATAATTTACCTCTGTTCTGTATTGACCATGCTGTTCCGTAATTCGTTGTCACGAACTTAACAAAGTATGTGCAATGTATACATATATACAGTTCTGTCATTTTTGTCGCGCGGAAACATGGGCCTCTAGTCCCCATGTAGCAGAAGTAAACTTTGCGCAACCAATTACGAGTCATTATTTCAAAAGTGTTAAAACACATTAAAATTTATTTGACAGATTTTTACATTTTCAGTCAATATTTCCGATAAGAAACACATTTAATTCAATATTTATGTACATAATAATAAAAACAATATTTAAAAGAGCGATAAAAACAATATTTAAAGTCATTTTAAGGACGTGCTGCTCGGTCTGCTTACGCTCATTCCGCTCCATGGGGATGGGGAGGATTTGAAATTCGCGTAATGAAAACTGCGGAACGCTCGCGATTGGTTCCGCTTTCGTTCCGTGTTTCGCTATTCCGTTGCATGGGTTCGCACCCTCAGTAAAGCGGGGAGCACAGATTTTTCCATAAACGCATAACCATAAGCATAAGAATTGATTGGTTCATTTTCTTATGCATATACTTGTGGACCAATCAATTTCCTTATGCTTATGGTTATGCGCCTATGTAAAACCTGTGATCACGACTTAAGGCCATCACACACAAAATTGCATAGCTGCATATGCATAACATAAGACCATCTGGACCAATGAGCATCGAACATAAAGTCGCCATATTAATTTACAGAGCATAATATAAGCATAGGCAGAACATGTGCATAGTAAACGAAAAATTCCATAAGAACGAAATTTCTATGCATTTAGCCCATGCACAACCAATCAAATGCTATACGTAACCTCTCATCATCAAGGGTTCGTTGGTTCGTTCGGGAAGTACGCTATTAGCGCTGATTTTGAACGTTGTGCTGTTCGTGTGTAATATTGTTGTTTATTACCGAGCATCGCAAATAAAAATATGGAAGATCATAAGAATTATTTTACGAAAAGAAGTGAAGATGAAGATGAAAGCAATATATATATAACAATAGAATTTCAAGAGAGGAAGATTCTCTGTTGGTGGATCTTGTGAAAGGTTACCCACATCTGTATGATAAACAATCAAGAGATTTTAAAGATATAAAAAAAAGAAATAATTCATGGAAAGAAATAGGACAAATCTTAAACGCGACGGGTACAGGATACATTCTTTTTTTATACCAATATTACATTCATATATGTGTGACTGTTTTCATATCTTAATAATTATAATATATTTCTTATGTATAAGTATAGTTGTAATGTGTGTGTATGTGCTTGTAAAATAGATTTTTATTTTATTATATATCTTTCAGCTGCGGATTGTCAGACAAGATGGGCGAGACTACGCGAACGATATTCTCGTGAGAAAAAATTACAAGAAAGAGAAACCAGAAGTGGTAGTGGACGTATGACAAGATCACAATTTCCCTTATATGAGCAGATGAATTTTTTATTTAAACATGTCAAGAGTAGAAAGTAAGTTTCTTTTACCAGAGACTCTCTTATTTATGTTACATTTGTAAAAAAGAAAGTTTATAAAATATATTATTATTCCACAATTTACTTTAACCGAAGTTTAACTCGTTAAAGAAGGATTTACATTGCGTTCAATGTCCGATGTATGACGTCTGATTGGATACAATGGGTTTGGGACGCAATGAGTGCATCCAGAAGCACAGCCGCTCACTGAGCGGCTAAGTAGCACTCGAATGTGATTGGTGAATTCAAAGATAGAAACCAATCACATTCAATTGCTACTTAGTTGCTCAGTGAGCGGTTGTGCTTCTGGATGCACCCAATGTAAATCCTCCTTTAACGAGCTAAACTTCGGTTAGAATAAGTTGTGGAATTGGGCCTTAGGGTCAGTTTCACCATCTCCGGTTAACTTAATCGGCCGATTAAATTTGTCATCAGAATTGCCAACCACAAGACGTCAACTAATCTACTCTTGTATTTAATAATGCTTTTAATTAATTTTACATACTTATTTAATATTATATGCACGTGGCAATAACAATATTACACACTTACTTAATAGCTGCTAATGGGTGCTTTCCATTTAGCGACACAAATCGACACAAGTGTCATTCTATCTTTGTTTGTGTTATTCACTGAAAAAAGATAGAATAATGCTTGTGTCGACTTGTGTCGCTAAATGGAAAGCACCCAATATGTATAATAAGATGTCTATGAGTAAAAATTAGTTTAAGTTTTGTAGTTGGCAATTCTTAAATTTAATCGGCCATGAATCGGCCAATTAAGTTAACCGGAGATGGTGAAACTGACCCTTAGTCCTGGTTCCACAACTTAGGGCCTGAGCAGAATGGCTGCCTCATAATTTTAAGACTATGTTTTATGCCTTAGGTCTTTGTCTTAGGTAACGCACAATACTGTGTGTTATGTCTCGAGTCTTATGTATACGTGAACGTTTGTAAGAAATAAACGTTCGCGTATACATAAGACTCGAGACATAACACACAGTATTGTGCGTTACCTAAGACAAAGACTTAAGGCATAAAACATAGTCTTAAAATTATAAGGCAGCCATTCTGCTCAGGCCCTTACTTTAACCGAAGTTTAACTCGTTAAAGGAAGATTTACATTGCGTCCCAAACCCATAGTATCCAATCGGACGTCATACATCGGACATTGAACGTAATGTAAAGCCCTTTGCACAATGCTAGGCAACAGGCAATAAGAACAGAAATAGTATCTATTCTCTGCTCCTATTGGCGAATATTTTCTGTTCCGCGTATTTATTGGTGAATAGTTTCTATTCCTTATTTCTATTGCCTGTTGCCTAGCATTGTGCAAGGGGCTTAAATCCTCCTTTAACGAGTTGAACTTCGGTTAGAATAAGTTGTGGAACTAGGCCTTAGGCCCAGTTCCACAATCCAGTTAACCCGAGTTTAAGTGGCGAATGGACCAATCAGGACCCAGTTTAACGTATTAAACTCGAGTAAACTCGAGTTGTGGAACTGGGACTTAGAGCCGCTTCGACCAAACTTAATCGTTGATTAAAGGGTTGCCAACATGACAAAATAATTCAGTGTGACCAATTGTATTTCTAACAATATACAGAGAGAAACCAATATAATTGTAGAAATACAGTATATCGTCAGAAATACAATTGGTCACACTGAATTATTTTGTTATGTTGGCAACCCTTTAATCAACGATTAAGTTTGGTCGAAGCGGCCCTTAGGCTGTTTTCACATGGAGCGTAACTTGCGTACGCGCGTACTGCTGCGTACCTTGCGTATTCTAGTAATATGCCAGAACCTACGCCATTTAAAAAAGCCCTTTCACATGGAGCGTATTTCGTTAAATTTCGCGTAAAGCGTAACAAATTTAATCAATAAAAATTAGACTTTCTGTTGTAGAACATAGCAGAAATACTAAAATCGATTTTCTATTGGTTATTATTATTTAGGCGTATTGCTAAATACGCGCCATGTGAATTAGGTACTTAAAAATGTACGTAATCATACGGTTAAACGTAATGTACGGTGAAGTAAATGGATGAGGTGCAGCGTGTATAAATAAAAGGTATGTAAATAATAAATAATAATAAATAAATAAGAAAATATATAAATAAATAAATGAAAATAATATTTTAACAGGTTTCACACATATAGTTCCGCGATCAAATACTCAAAAATGCTAATAATAACAATTATTAATTTTGATTAACTAATTAAAAATAAAATATTCTAATTTTTATTATTTTAATCTTTATTAAAGATAAAGATATAGATAGAGATATAGATATAGATTTTTTATCTTTCGTATAAAAATTCTAAAACTCTCAGAAAATTTTAAGATTTTCTATATGAATTGACACATCTTTCAGAAATGTTCAAAAAAAGAAATCTAAAAAATTGTTATGAGAGATTCTGAAAATAATTTTAACCAGAGATAACCTTAAAATTATTTCGTTATATTGTGCAAGCGATGAATTACATCTAAATTGAATGGATAATTTTTATTTTATATAAAATTTGTTAAAATTTGTTTTTACCCGAATTTGGTTCATTTTTTCAGTGCAAATCGCGCAAATACACTGATCTGACTGATGTTGCCTATATGCGACTTTCGGCGGCTTACCCAAAAAATTGAATTTAGCGTATTAGCATTACGTTAAATAACTAGGTGAATTTTGCGTATGATAACTAAAACGATGTGATTGGTTGATGAGTTTGGCGTAAGTTACGCGTACGCAAGTTACGCTCCATGTGAAAGCAGCCTTAAGGCCGTAATCATACTACAGATATTTCAATAAAGCCAACTTAACTTTTGCTTTTTTTGGCATTATTGACATTCAAACGTTTCCACCGATTAAATTCTGTGTCAATTCGCTGCCACTTCGATAAAGCTTACGGATCGAAGCGAGAGTGAAATGAGCGCAGTCAGACGTATTTCCATCAACTTAAATTTTGTGGCGTCCCTCCATCTGGACAAAATACAGATGAATGGGTTTACGAACGCACTAGCGCCATCACATACCTCGCCCCGATCCACCAAAGACATAGAGGCACTCACTCTAGTGTGTCTCGTCGTCCGAAGCGGACGTAAGTTACCAAAGACTGAAACCATAGTTGTAAATTCCTTTGTTGTAAAATATATTTTTATAAAGACAAACTGAATGTATCAATCCACCCGGCATCGAACGACAGTTAATAGGAGGTCTTTAATAACCTGACTCCCTATAGTGGTAACCACCGACGTGAGATATATTTTTTTTTTCCCGCCTCGCACACGTGGCGAACGAAGACACGTGGCGATATTTAGGCAAGAGGTATGCCGATTGAACATTCGCCAACAAGACTAGTCAAAGGAAGCAACACCGAGCACGCGACGTCCGTCGAGGAAAAACCATTCGACAACCCTTATCCGAAAGCTATGAATAACGACGGAGAGGGATCAAAAAGCGCAAACATCGACGCAGTCCAGGCAGTGCGCTTACCACCATTTTGGAAAGACAATCCGGCATTATGGTTCGCACAAGCCGAAGCAGCTTTTGCAATACACCGAATAACAAGTGACGAATCAAAATTTCGCTACATAGTACTCAATGCTGATCAACCCGTTCTTCCCTTCGTGGCGGATTTGATAACTAACCCACCTGAGCAAGACAAATATCAAACCTTGAAAGATCGCATATGCTCGATTCTGGGAGAGACAAGTGCAACGAAGATCAGAAGACTTTTAGGCTCACATGAACTAGGAGACGAGAAACCCTCCATCTTCCTACAACGTCTACGGAATTTGGCAGCAGGTCAGGTAACGGATGAAATTCTAAAATCTATATTTATGGAACAACTCCCAGAAAGTGTGCGTACCATCCTGGCAATTAGCGAAGTTCAAGATTTAGCAAAGCTAGCGGCCCAGGCAGATAAGGTGGTAGAAATGGCCAGACCAGCAGCGACAGCAATCCAGACTATCACCGAAAAACAGACAGACGCAGACAACCAGATCCTGCAGGAGATTGCGGAACTGAGGAAACAAGTCAAGAAACTCTCCGTAAGAGATAAATATAGGCGACGCAGTAGATCGCGAGGACATTCCAGCGGCCGAGAACGAGCAGACAACCGCGAACGTTCACATCACCGTCAAGACCGCGAAGGTAACGCCGAGTACTGCTATTATCACAACAGATTCGGCGACAAAGCGTTTAAATGCGCACAACCTTGCACATTTAATAAGCCGAAGGCGGTGGAAAACTAAACCCGCCGTCGCGAGTACAGGCGGTCGTCGACGGGGTGGTTAGAAATAATAAACGCCTGGCAATAACCGACAAGAAGAATGGCATTACGTACCTTATAGATACGGGAGCAGACATCTCAGTAATCCCGAAGAGGATGATGAGAGGAAAGCTCACACCCGTAGATTTTCAACTGTTCGCAGCAAACAACACAATTATAAATACTTACGGCAGCAGCTCACGAGTAGTGGATTTAGGACTACGACGCTCATTTAGATGGCAGTTCATCATAGCTGATGTCCGACAGCCGATCATAGGCGCAGACTTCCTGGCGCACCACGGGATTCTACCGGATCTAAAGAACAGAAGACTGGTCGACGAACAGACTCTACTGAGTACCAAGGCAAGGATAACCACAGGGAAACAGCCCACCGTTGCCACAATAGACAAAGGATGCAAAGTTAAGGAACTCTTACGCAGGTACATCGAAATCACACGTCCTACAGCTCTCAAGAAGACCGTACACGATGTGAGACATCACATTGTGACCAAGGGACCACCATTGGCAGAAAGACCACGCAGACTGCCCCCAGAAAAGTACGCAGCCGCGAAACGAGAGTTCGAGACGATGTTGGCACAAGGAATATGTCGCCCCTCTTCATCACAATGGGCAAGTCCGTTACACCTAGTACGTAAAAGCAACGGAGAATGGAGACCGTGCGGAGATTTTCGTAAATTGAACAGTGTGACGATCATGGATAAGTATCCTCTACCTCACATACAGGACTTTACATACCACTTAGCTGGATGCACCGTTTTCTCCAAAATAGATCTTGTGAAAGCATACTTTCAGATTCCAGTAGCGGAAGCAGATTGCCATAAAACTGCAATAACTACACCATTCGGATTGTATGAATTTTACAGAATGCCATTTGGTTTGCGAAACGCAACGCAAACTTTCCAAAGATTTATTGACGCAGTTCTAAGAGGACTCGACTTTTGTCACGGCTATATCGACGATCTGTTGGTAGCATCAAGAGACGAAGAGGAACACCGAAAACATCTCGAGCAAATATTTCAACGTTTAAAGGAGCACGGACTATCTATCAACGTGACAAAAAGCGAATTTGCGGAAAAAGAGGTCGAATATCTTGGATACACAGTCAACAAAGAAGGAATACGTCCGACGAACGATAGAGTAAAAGCCATCGTTGATTTCAAGAAGCCGAACAATATAAAAGAGCTTAGGAGATATCTTGGGATCATCAACTTCTATCACAGATTCATGAAAAATGCAGCAGCCATTCTAGCTCCATTAAACGGATACCTGACAGGAGCGAAGAAACGCGACAAGCGGCCAATAGAGTGGACTACACAAGCAGAGGAAGCCTTTCATGAAAGTAAAAGACGTTTAGCAGAGACTACCCTACTGGTTCATCCACGAGGAAACGTCAAACTATTCCTCAGAACAGACGCTTCCAACGTAGCCATGGGAGCGGTATTGGAGCAGTATCAAGAGGGAGAATACAAGCCATTAGGATTCTTCTCTAAGAAGTTATCTGAGGCACAACAAAACTATAGCACATACGACAGAGAACTCCTAGCAATTTATTCCGCATTAAAATTCTTTCAACACATGGCAGAAGGACGAAACGTAGTTGTGTTAACGGATCACAAACCACTACAATACGCGTTCTCACAAGCTTCTGATAAAGCCTCTGAACGGCAAAGGAGACAATTAGACTTTATAAGTCAGATTACTACTAATATTGTCCATATTGCAGGGCATGAAAACCAGGTAGCGGATGCACTGTCACGAGTAGAAGCAGTCAACCTAGTTATCGTCACAACAGACGAACTTTACGAGGAACAGCAGAAAGACGAGGAACTCAGAGCTCTACTGGAGACTGAGACATCACTCTCACTAAGGCCACTACGGTTAGACGGAGGAGACAAAACCATATACTGCAGTGTCGACAAGGAAATTCGAATATACGTACCGAGAGTATTACGGAAGCAAATTTTCGACAACATACATAATCTGTCACACCCAAGTGGAAGGACAACAAAGAAAACAATCGCACAAAGATTCGTTTGGCCAGGTATGCAGAAAGATATTGCTAACTGGGCCAAGACATGCTTACCGTGTCAGAGAGCGAAAGTCCACAGACACAATCACAGAATTCCAGAGCGAATTCCAGTCCCGGACGATAGGTTCCAACACGTACACCTAGACATCGTAGGACCGCTACCCAACTCTAAAGGAATGAGGTACTGTTTAACCATGATCGACAGGACAACAAGATGGCCGGAAGCTACACCAATAGCGGACACATCAGCGGACACTGTAACAGACGCATTTTTTAATACATGGATCGCACGATTCGGAGCACCATACATGATTACAACCGACAGAGGAGCGCAGTTCGAGCAATATTTGAAGCGATGGTCAAGCTAATAGGAAGTCGGAGAATCCGAACGACAGCGTATCACCCGCAGGCAAATGGGATGATCGAGCGATGGCACCGATCGCTCAAGGCAGCAATCATGTGTCACGGCACCACGGATTGGACTAATGTACTTCCTATGGTACTTTTAGGATTGCGAAACAGTTACAAGGACGACATTAAGACATCCGCAGCAGAGATGGTCTACGGAAAAACACTACAGGTCGAATATTTCGCAGCCGAGGAGCCCACTGGATGCCCGGACATGTTCCTGCAGAAACTACGCGAGCGAATGCGGCGAGTAGGACCGAAGCCCACAGCGCATCACATCAAACAAAAGGCCTTTGTTCACAAGGAGTTGGAGGACTGTACACATGTCTTCGTCAGGGTCGATCGAGCGACCAGATCCCTAGAACAACCATATGAAGAACCTTTTCCCATAATCAAAAGACTGACTGATTTTTTGTACAGGATCAACTACAAGGACCGACCGACTGAGATCAACATTGACAGATTGAAGCCGGCGTTCATTGAAAGGGCTAGGGAGAATCAACAACTATCCGAGGATAATTCCCTTCCAGAACCTTCGCCAGCTGAGACAGAGAAAGGACATCTTGCACGAAAAATTAGATTCGCGACTCCATGAACGGAGTCACTAAGGGGGGAGTGATTGTGGCGTCCCTCCATCTGGACAAAATACAAATGAATGGGTTTACGAACGCACTAGCGCCATCACATACCTCGCCCCGATCCACCAAAGACATAGCGGCACTCACTCTAGTGTGTCTCGTCGTCCGAAGCGGACGTTAGTTACCAAAGACTGAAACCATAGTTGTAAATTCCTTTGTTGTAAAATATATTTTTATAAAGACAAACTGAATGTATCAATCCACCCGGCATCGAACGACAGTTAATAGGAGGTCTTTAATAACCTGACTCCCAATAATTTGGTTCTACGCCGCACCGTGAGTTAATGTTTTGGTGGAAACTAGACCAATGATGTATATAACAGAGAGACCCTGAGCCTTTTGTCTGTTACCGTTTCACTTAACTGCTTGATACGCCCCTCGCACCCATTTTCAAAATTGGAACTATGAAGACTAGAAACCAGGAGACCGAACTAGGCTTGATAGAGTGAAGCCGAAATTCGTACATCTATTAGCATTCGTATTAAGTTAGCCGGAAATTTTTCAGCCAACCAAAAATCTCCTTATGGAATCGTTTGTATTTCGTATGAAGATGTTTGAAGTGTGATTAAAAACGTTTGTGAGTAATTAGAATAATTATAAAAAATTAATCATTTTTACAGTATGTAGTTAGCCAACATAACTAAATATTAAAAATTCTCCTTATGAATCGTTTGTATTTCGTATGAAGAGTTTTGAAGTATAATTAAAAAGGTTTGTGAGTCATTCGTTTAATTTTAATTAAATTTTTTTATATTGTGAAGTTAGCCGGAAGCTATATAAAATGGACGCCATCCTGTAATTGGTCGATTTGCTTATGGTAAATACTAAAATTTTCTCATGTGTACTGACTTTAAATGTAAGCAAAACGAGCAAATTGATCTCTTTTGTAACTTTTAATCCATGACTAATTTATTATTAATTCCGCATAATCGCATAATATATCATGGATCGTGGATAATCGTAAATAATTGAAATACGTTTTTCTACCAATAAATAAGTAAATCTTTTATAATTGTTTTATAATGTAGTCATCATTCAGAAAATAATCACAATTTGTGATTATGTATTTAATTGTTATTTTATATTCGCTTTCAAATAATAAACTATATAATAATAAAATTTATATAAAAAGATGGTAATATATGTAATCCAATTAATTATAATTGACAAAATAATTTCTTGTGAAAAAATAAAAGTAAAAAATATAGAAGAATTTTTTTTATAGCTTGTATAAAAAATCAGTTTTATGCTAAGTATATTATAATTTTCTGGACTGTAGTAATATTTAATATATAATTTTTGCTATATAAATATATATTTCTGATATAAAATCTATTTCTACAGATAGTAAGATCGGCTTATGTCACAGAATATCGGAAGGCTTACATCAAAATGCGAGAGAGAGGAGATGGCATATATCAATATGAATCCATTGCTGATGTTGTAAGAGCAAAAATAGATATCTCTGTAGATTTTATTATTTTTGCATCCGAAAACTTGAAAGTTGCCCATGCCTTATCGGAAGTAAGTCTTCTTTTGTATTTTCAAATATATATAAGCGCACATTTTTAGCATATTCTTTTATGTTATCATTTTTTTTGTTAATTATTATTGATTATTATTGATTACTTTGTTAATTATTGTCAATTTTTCAGATAGAAGCTAATATAGCCATAATAGATGAATACTACATAATATCTGGTGCAACTTGTTGTAGTAAATTGTAATGGAATCCGTAATGTTATGGGATTGATTCATAAATCAAAAGCACTTTGTCACAAATACAATATTCGTTTTCTCTCTGCCAATGTTTTCGTCAGAATTTTTATGTATATTATCGATCAAAACTTTTCATCACAATCATTTCACTCAAGCATTACCTGGACATGAAAAACAGAAATGTAATATTTTATTGTAGTATTGTATTAATATTACATATGTATATATATATATAAATACTACAATAAAATATTACATTTCTGTTTTTCATGTCCAGGTAATGCTTGAATGAAATGATTGTGATGAAAAGTTTTGATCGATAATATACATAAAAATTCTGACGAAAACATTGGCAGAGAGAAAACGAATATTGTATTTGTGACAAAGTGCTTTTGATTTATGAATCAATCCCATAACATTACGGATTCCATTACAATTTACTACAACAAGTTGCACCAGATATTATGTAGTATTCATCTATTATGGCTATATTAGCTTCTATCTGAAAAATTGACAATAATTAACAAAGTAATCAATAATAATCAATAATAATTAACAAAAAAAATGATAACATAAAAGAATATGCTAAAAATGTGCGCTTATATATATTTGAAAATACAAAAGAAGACTTACTTCCGATAAGGCATGGGCAACTTTCAAGTTTTCGGATGCAAAAATAATAAAATCTACAGAGATATCTATTTTTGCTCTTACAACATCAGCAATGGATTCATATTGATATATGCCATCTCCTCTCTCTCGCATTTTGATGTAAGCCTTCCGATATTCTGTGACATAAGCCGATCTTACTATCTGTAGAAATAGATTTTATATCAGAAATATATATTTATATAGCAAAAATTATATATTAAATATTACTACAGTCCAGAAAATTATAATATACTTAGCATAAAACTGATTTTTTATACAAGCTATAAAAAAAATTCTTCTATATTTTTTACTTTTATTTTTTCACAAGAAATTATTTTGTCAATTATAATTAATTGGATTACATATATTACCATCTTTTTATATAAATTTTATTATTATATAGTTTATTATTTGAAAGCGAATATAAAATAACAATTAAATACATAATCACAAATTGTGATTATTTTCTGAATGATGACTACATTATAAAACAATTATAAAAGATTTACTTATTTATTGGTAGAAAAACATATTTCAATTATCTACGCTTATCCACGATCCATGATATATTATGCGATTATGCGGAATTAATAATAAATTAGTCATGGATTAAAAGTTACAAAAGAGATCAATTTGCTCGTTTTGCTTACACTTAAAGTCAGTACACATGAGAAAATTTTAGTATTTACCATAAGCATATCGACCAATCGCAGGATGGCGTCCATTTTATATAGCTTCCGGCTAACTTCACAATATAAACAAATTTAATTAAAATTAAACGAATGACTCACAAACCTTTTTAATTATACTTCAAAACTCTTCATACGAAATACAAACGATTCATAAGGAGAAGTTTTAATATTTAGTTATGTTGGCTAACTACATACTGTAAAAATGATTAATTTTTTATAATTATTCTAATTACTCACAAACGTTTTTAATCACACTTTAAACATCTTCATACGAAATACAAACGATTCCATAAGGAGATTTTTGGTTGGCTGAAAAATTTCCGGCTAAATTAATACGAATTCTATTAGCAGAGAGAAGACTGAGAGGTGTCATGGCCCGCTTTTAGGTGATCCCTGAAAGCGATACGCTCTCTGTGGACCTTAAAAACGTGCACCGGAACTACGAAGCTAAGATGCACGAATGTTCTCAGAGGGTAACATATAAGGTGCACAATTTCTGGTTCTGTTCCATGCTATGTGCACAAAATGTCGGTAGCACCAGTGCTGTATAGCAAGGTGCTTACGTATATCAAATAAATTTTAATATAAATGAGAAATGACGAATTTGCGATCCTCTCTCTCTCTCTCTCTCTCTCTCTCTCTCTCTCTCTCTCTCTCTCTATATATATATATATATATATATATATATATATATATATATATATATATATATAGAGAGAGAGAGAGAGAGAGAGAGAGAGAGAGAGAGAGAGAGAGAGAGAGAGAGAGAGAGAGAGAGAGAACGTAAGGATCATGGAATAGAATATATATATATATATATATATATATATATATATATATATATATTCTATTCTATCTATCTATCTATCTATCTATCTATCTATCTATCTATCTATCTATCTATATATACAGGGTGAGCCATTTTAATTAACGCACGCAATTATTTCGGAAACAAAGCATTTTAGAGAAAAATGTTTCAGAAAAAAGTTTTATGGTTTCGAGGGTGCCATAAGATGGTATCATTGGTTTGACCTTGAAGAGTTATTTGAAGGTCACATGAAGGTCACCTTCAATTTCTTAAATGGAACCTACTATTTGTCATTGCATATTCTTGTAGCTTATGTCGAGAGCTTTCCAAAACACTATAATTAAGTACCTTTTCGTTAAGTACTTTTTGAGTTATGAGGCTTGAAATAATTTCTTAATTTTACATAAACCGTAAAATATCTTGTAAAATATTCATTTTTCGATTATCTTACCTTAATACTTTTACGTACAAAATAATGAGAGGAATCAACTGGTGTGAAGTAAACACATAGTTGTTTTGAAGAAAAAATATATAATTTGCAATTAACAATTCCATATTTTTTCTTAAAAACAACTATGTATTTTCTTTACACCAATTGATTCCTCTCATTATTTTGTACATAAAAGTATTAAGATAAGATAATCGAAAAATGAATATTTTACAAGATTTTTTACGGTTTATGTAAAATTAAGAAATTATTTCAAGCCTCATAACTCAAAAAGTACTTAACGAAAAGGTACTTAATTATAGTGTTTTGGAAAGCTCTCGAGATAAGCTACAAGAATATGCAATGACAAATAGTAGGATCCATTTAAGAAATTGAAGGTGACCTTCATGTGACCTTCAAATAACTCTTCAAGGTCAAACCAATGATACCATCTTATGGCCCCCTCGAAACCAAACAACTTTTGTCTGAAACATTTTTCTCTAAAATGCTTTGTTTCCGAAATAATTGCGTGCGTTAATTAAAATGGCTCACCCTGTATATATACAGGGTTTTTGTCAAAAGTGTGGAAACCCCAAAATATCTCACAAACGGTGCATTTTAGAAAAAAATGTTTCAGGCAAAAGTTGTTTGGTTTCAAAGGGGCCATAAGACGGTACCATTGGTTTGACCTTGAAGAGTCATTTGAAGGTCACGTGAAGGTCACTTCAATTTTTTTAAATGGAACACCCTATATATTTTTGCACAGTCTTGTAGCTTATCTCGAGAGCTTTCCAAAACACTATAATTAAGTACCTTTTCGTTAAGTACTTTTTGAGTTATGAGGCTTGAAATAATTTCTTAATTTTACATAAACCATAAAATATCTTGTAAAATATTCATTTTTCGATTATCTTACCTTAATACTTTTACGTACAAAATAATGAGAGGAATCAATTGGTGTAAAGAAAACACATAGTTGTTTGGAAGAAAAAATATGTAATTTGCAATTAACAATTCCATATTTTTTCTTAAAAACAACTATGTGTTTTCTTTACACCAATTGATTCCTCTCATTATTTTGTACATAAAAGTATTAAGGTAAGATAATCGAAAAATGAATATTTTACAAGATATTTTACGGTTTATGTAAAATTAAGAAATTATTTCAAGCCTCATAACTCAAAAAGTACTTAACGAAAAGGTACTTAATTATAGTGTTTTGGAAAGCTCTGAGAGATAAGCTACAAGACTGTGCAAAAATATATAGGGTGTTCCATTTAAAAAAATTGAAGTGACCTTCACGTGACCTTCAAATGACTCTTCAAGGTCAAACCAATGGTACCGTCTTATGGCCCCTTTGAAACCAAACAACTTTTGCCTGAAACATTTTTTTCTAAAATGCACCGTTTGTGAGATATTTAGGGGTTTCCACACTTTTGACAAACCCTGTATATATATATATATATATATATATATATATATATATATGTGTGTGTGTGTGTGTGTGTGTGTGTGTGTGTGTGTGTGTGTGTGTGTGTGTGTGTGTGTGTGTGTGTGTGTGTGTGTGTGTGTGTGTGTGTGTGTGTGTGTGTGTGTGTGTGTGTGTGTGTGTGTGTGTAGAGAGAGAGAGAGAGAGAGAGAGAGAGAGAGAGAGAGAGAGAGAGAGAGAGAGAGAGAGAGAAAGAGCGCTATGCCGAGCGAGAGAGAACGTAAGGATCATGGAATAGAATGCGTCCTTTTTTTATATGTACCTCGCTCTCCACTCTTTAACACATTCGAGATTTAAATATATTATAACTGTATTCCGAAATTCACTGATAGTATTAAAAATTTATAATATACGCGTAACGTGAACCTATAAATTTTCATTATTAGTGAATTTTGAAACATAAAGTCTGTTCTTTATAGCTGAACTAGTTAGTTGCACTGAGCTGCACTAGTTCAGAGGATATCTTTTTTACTCTACATTAGGAGGAAAAAGATAACCTCTGAACTAGTGCAGCCAGTTCAGCTATAAAGAACAGACTTATAGTCTATTATATGGTATTCATAGGCCGGTATTCATAGTCCGTTCTTATATTTAAGATCGTCTTAAGAACCCATTCAACCAATCAATGACCGCATTGCAGCTATTTGATTGGTTGAATGGGTTCTTAAGACGATCTTAAATATAAGAACGGACTATGAATACCGGCCATAGTTCAGTTCTTATATTTAAGATCGTCTTAAGTACAATCTTAGCATAATATAAACCAATTTATTATATATTAGCACCTCAAGACTTCACTTAAAACAGTCTTGAAATAAGAACGAATTATGAATATCGATCTATAATTTTTACAAAGCATTTCTCATATTTTTCAAACAGTTGGTAGCCATGTATTCGACACACAAGTCTCGACCAGTCTCGACTCAGCTTCTAAATTGTGTACATTTGCGTCGTTTCGTGTCATTGTAGGAAAATACTGTATCGAATACTGTGTCACTTTGTATTACTTTTCTTGTTGGTAAGCTTTCTATACAATAACGGTAAAAAACTGATTTATCGAGATTCGATACTTGTAACAAATGTTAGTTTTAGATTAGAAAATATCTCTTATAATATATATTTATATATATTCATAGCTATGATATAAATATAACCTTCATATACATGAAGAGAAAATATAAGTAATGTATGTGGATAAATGTTTAAAATAGAGGAGGCCTTTTACTTCAAATTTTGATTAAAATGTTCACTCAGTGTGTAAAAATTAGAAATTGAAACAAAATTTTAATAATTAAAATTTATATCTTTTATGTCGAATATTATCAATTATGGGTGTGGGTGTGGGGGTGTGTGTGTGTGTGTGTGTGTGTGTGTGTGTGTGTGTGTGTGTGTGTGTGTGTGTGTGTGTGTGTGTGTGTGTGTGTGTGTGTGTGTGTGTGTGTGTGTGTGTGTGTGTGTGTGTGTGTGTGTGTGTGTGTGTGTGTGTGTGTGTGTATTGAATAATACAGATGCTGGCAATATTGTCAATGAATTCTGGAACATAGCCACAATTATGAATAATGTTTGTATAGTTGTAGATAAGACTTTTCTTACGTAAAATCTGTCATCTATCATTGTCTTTACACAGAGATCTAATAATAAATAAGTTATTACCGAATATACTTATATAACTATTCTCAATAAAATTTTCTATTTTCAAAATGTGTCAATTTTTATGGTTCATTATTTTCGTTACAATATCGAATGGGAATTAACTTGCCAAACTTTGTCATATATTTGAACTTTTTAGGAGCTAAACTGTTTAATTTTGTTTTTTTATCTAAAATTAACATTTGTTTCTATTTAATTTTACTACTAAAAAACATGTGAACATTATTCCGATACTAAAATTAATAAATATATAAAAATTAACTTGATCTTTTTGACTTCTAAGGAGTTTATATAAAAGCATCACACACATACATTTTTATCATAATTTGATAGACAATCTATATTCCAAACATTTATTAATAAACGTAGTATTTTATTCAATTTTGATATGTTTTTTTTAATGCAATATTTAATTTATGTTAGACAATTATAGAAAATAATGGAAATAATAGTAAAACTAATAGAAATAGAAGTAATTATTTATATAAAAATAAATTTAGAAAATGTATTTTTATCAAAATTTTATCGAATTCTTTTTTCAAGAAAATATGTTTTGTATATTAATAACTTATACTTTTCTAAATTTGAATGACTTTATTATTTGTCATATATTGTGAAATTCATCTTGTGACAAAAGAGAACAATAATTTGTAATTAATAAACTACATTTTCCCTATATGGCAAAATAACTTAAAATTACTTAAGTTATACGTTAAAAAAGTTATGTGTAAAATATAAAGATCAATTTTATCTTTTCATTAAAGAATGTTGTACCTTTTAATTCACATTTCATTTTGATAACAATTGTTAAAATAAACTCGTTGAAATTTAATAAAGTTATTAAAAGTCATTCAAGTTTAAAAAGAATAAATAAGTTATTAATTTTAATAAAATATGTGTTCATATATATATATATATATATATATATATATATATATATATATATATATATATATATATATATATATATACAGTGCACTTGGACACAGTACAATTGGACACGTTGCAAATAGATACAACTTTGCACATGGTTCAATTTGACACAATGGATTTGGACACAATAATTTTGAACACAGTAGCTTTTGGACACAGCAAAACATTCATTTGGACACATAAAAATACACATCGTTATGTTGCACATCGTTTGCTTGGATATGTTACAGAGGCGAACGGTTTACTTGAAAAAATATAATTAGCTATCTTATGGCGTTTCATGATTGTAAATATTTAAATGTTTGTGACATGAGCACAGGTGGGGAGGAGCGGAGCCCCTCCCCTCGTCTTTATATCACACGTATATGTGTGTGTGTGTGTGTGTGTGTGTATATATATATATATATATATAAAGGGTGTTCCTGAATTCTGTGCTAAAATTGATACAACGGCTTCAGAACATGAAAATAAATCGAAAATGTTAATAAACCTGTCCGAATTCGAACGGTTTTGGAATTATAAAGTAATAAAGTTGCTTTCTTAAGACAATATAAATTGAAATAAATGTTGTTCAATATTCTTTATTTTGTTTAGAGTTTTACAAAAGATGCTTAAAAATTCTTCCATCGACTTCGATACACTTTTAATGCTGCGATATCATTTGTAAAAATATCGACCGAGAAATGGAGATTTGAAGGAAAATAATGGAAGTCAATTGAGATTAGAGCGTGCCGCTCAGTACTCTGCAGCAGCTCAGATTAGAGCAAGAAGACACGACTAATTCTCTGGAGTCGACATGCCTTAGATCTGCAGTGAGTCGCTCGGTACTTCTGATAGGAACCGAATTAGAGCAAGAAGACTCAAGATATTGAAAGTGCAATTTGTGATTGTCGGGACGACAATCTTGGAAAACGGGGGCATTGTTGCGCGGTCCGTCCCTGCGAATGTATTTGCCACCCATTGTATTCCGTCCGCGAGAAGTACGTCGACGGAAGAAGATCGTCTCCGCGCGCGTTGTCAAGATGTTATTAACAATGACTGTCAGAGAGCCTGAGTCCAACTGTCAAGCTGTACGGATGCGCGTCAATTTGTGTTCCGTTTTCCGATTACTCTGAGTTCTTGTATGTTACTCGTGGTTTATTAAGGTTCTTGTGTTCTGTAAAACGTGTTATTATTTACGAGTGTGAGCGTGTGCCGATCAGTTGTGTCGCGCGCGTTCGATATATATCGTTCTGCGGACGCAACAGAACTCCAAATATTTTCCAAAATGCTTGAAACATTTATTAATTCGTGCTAGAAAGTATATCGAAGTCGGAAGACGGAAGAATTTTTGAGCATCTGTTGTAAAGTTTTAAACAAAATAAAGAACATTAAATAACATTTATTTCAATTTATATTGTCTTAAGAAAGCAACTTTATTACCTTATAACTCCAAAACCGTTCGAATTCAAACATGTTTATTAACATTTTCGACTTGTTTTCATGTCCTAAAGCCGCTGTATCAATTTTGAACACTGAATTTAGAGGGGGGACACCCCCCCAGGTAGCAAGCACACGTCATTTTGACGTTTCAAATTGATCATTTACTGACTATTCTTGACGTCACGAGTTGACGTAAAAGTGACGGTCTAATGTCACAGATTCTTGACGTCATATGTACCGCATTTTGACGTCACAAAATACGATATTTTAACGTCTTTTTCTTAGCATAATAATGTATATATATATTTACTAGTGTTGTCGAATAAAGCAGATTAACCGATTCGAAAGCATCATTGAATAATTACAGCCATTTTATTCTTCAGAAGAATCTCGAATCGATTAAACTGCTTTATTCGAAAATGCAAATATGATAAGGAAGTAGGTCACAAGTTTTATATTTGTTATTATTATTTTATTTAAACGTAAATAAAAACTTACATCTAATATCATATAAAATTTTAATAAATAATGTCGTTGAATGACAGATAGAAAGAGAGAAATACATGCATACATACTGATACTCATATATCATGTGCACGTATTTTTATATAATCACATGCGACCCACATTAAGGATAGAAATTTTTTCTTTCGCTTGATCAGCGACAAATATGATTAAATTAAACATTTCTAAGTATTGATAGGACATGATATCATTTACGTGATTAATTACATTGATTTCATATTTTTTTATGTACTTGGCGCACGTTTTTTATCTTACATATCTAGTTTTATTTAATTTTTGCCTCTAGAATTTTTTGTAATGTTAATTTAAAAATAATTGTATTAGATTTAATTTAATAATATAATTAATATAATAATTTAAAAATAACTCACACTTTGTTCTTTTTGTTATATACAGGACTTTACCAATTGACATGATGCAACGCATACAAGATAATAATCGGGTAAGAAATTTTTTAATATTTTAATGAATTCTTCTTAAAACAATAATATAAAAATATTGACAGATAAAAAATGTTTTAGCAAATGTAGTAACAAGTATATTTGTCTATTTTATCTCAGGTTTTATTAAAAATATATTTGGTGTATAATTATATATATATATATATATATATATATATATATATATATATATTGTTACGTCCCTGGTTTGAGTCGCGGTCGAGTCTGTTTTGAAAAAGGGAAGAAGATCTCGTGGTCAAAGAATTGTTGATGGAGCAGCCGTCATTTTGAGTCGGAGAATAGCCGTCAAGCTATACGGACGCGTTTTCGTTTACGAGCCGTTATTGTGTTATTTATCCGTTGTGTTAATCTGTTGTTCGTGTGTGTTCTGTGTTCCTGATTAAAGTTTCTTGTTATCTTCAAAAGTGTTTATTCATTTAACGCGATCCGCGACAGCCGTTCTTTAGTGCGCGTCTTCGATAAATCTCGAAGTCGTCGCCCCGGGCGCAACATTTTGGGGGCTCGTCCGGGATAAAACGAACAGTAGTGATTTTGTGCGATGGCAACGATAGCTGCGAAGATGAGGAAGCGCGAGCAATCCGAGCCGCCGTCGGAATCAAGAGCAACAGAATCGGCAGCGACGGAGTCGGCAGCGACGGAGTCGACGGCTTTACAGACCGTGTTGCTCGAGATGCGGCGAATGCGCGAGGAGCAGGCGCGACGAGAAGAGGAAATCGCCGCAATGCTTCGCCGGCATGATGAGGAGCTGTAGCTTCTGCAGGGGAGCCGGTCTCAACCTTCACAACAGCTAAGTCGCTCCAATATTTAAAAAATGCGGCTAAATCGCACGCGGTCAAATCCGCACGCGTAATTTGTTTTAAAAAAGTTATGTTGAAAAATGTTTCCTTTAAAAAAAATTCTTTTAAAAAGAATGTACTGGTGTAAAATTAAGGCGGGCTTGGATGTATTTTGAATAGGGGATAACTCTTTCATTAGAATGCCTGGATGGCAATATTCGTGATTTCCGGTGTTTGTTTTAATATTGGTTGTGTTGGTTCCAATTATTTCTTTGAGCGAATTGTAATCGGTAGAGTAATCCTCGAAGTATTCTGGGAGGGACTTCCAAGTTATTTTGATTAGGTAATGGCTCTACATCCGAGGCCCGAAAAGAAAGATATGGATGAAAAAAAAAGTTTAGTGCTTGTTACTCGTTTTATTGTTTTTGTTGTTTAAGGGAAAGAAATTTTGGTAATAATTCCGAATTTGGCAACGAAGAAAAGAGAAAGACGACGATTACCAGAAGGGATAAAGGCTGCCTCACCCACGGTTTTTGACCCGTGGTTTTCCCGTGGATCTTTGGGCGAATGCCGAGGCAGGGGCCTGAGGAGTTCTCTTGAGAGAACGGAGGGTCCACGGGAAGATACCCCCCTCCTCTTGCCTGAAGATTTTAGTCTTTGAAGGAAATTTTTGGAATCAATGGAGTCGTTTGGTCCCAAGAGGATGTGCAGTTCGGTAACCTGGAACAGCAGTTTAGGGAGAACATGGAGACACATCGGGAACTATAATTCAACCAGATTCCTGAAAAAACTTGCCATTTTGTGATTGTCGAGACGACAATCTTTCGAAGAGAAGGGCAAGTGTTACGTCCCTGGTTTGAGTCGCGGTCGAGTCTGTTTTGAAAAAGGGAAGAAGATCTCGTTGTCAAGGAATTGTTGATGGAGCAGCCGTCATTTTGAGTCGGAGAATAGCCGTCAAGCTATACGGACGCGTTTTCGTTTACAAGCCGTTATTGTGTTATTTATCCATTGTGTTAATCTGTTGTTCGTGTGTGTTCTGTCTTCTTGATTAAAGTTTCTTGTTATCCTCAAAAGTGTTTATTCATTTAACGCGATCCGCGACAGCCATTCTTTAGTGCGCGTCTTCGATAAATCTCGAAGTCGTCACCCCGGGCGCAACAATATGTGTGTCTGTGTGTGTGTGTGTCTGTGTGTCTGTGTGTGTGTGTCTGTGTGTGTGTGTGTGCGTGCGTGCGTGCGTGCGTGCGTGCGTGCGTGCGTGCGTGCGTGCGTGCGTGCGTGCGTGCGTGCGTGCGTGCGTGCGTGCGTGCGTGCGTGCGTGCGTGCGTGTGTGTGTGTGTGTGTGCGTGCGTGTGTGCGCGCGCGCGCGCGTGTGTGTGTGTGTGTGTGTGTGTGTGTGTGTGTACAGGGTGTTCCAGACCACCCGTACACTCCTTTTAAAATGAAAATAAATGGCTTTTGTCAAAAATCGCGAACAATTTTTAAGTAAATCGGGTACGCTCTATCAAATGATGATATTTTCAACTTTTGATTCCGGAAATACGCTATCCGGATCGGAAGTTGAATTTTTTTAGGGGAACATGGTACTTTTTATTACAGATTCGAATTGTGAAAAAATAAGAGTTTTGTATCAAACGTTTTTTCTGAAAGTGCCTCTGTCAATCTTAAAATTGACCTTGAAAGTAACTGTGATGAACTTTCAATAATTATTATATTAATATTTCTATTAATTATAATTAATATTTCTATTTTTATTACAAAAATCGTTACATGGAATAGGATTTCTTTATTTAATTTACTGCGCTCTACCTCCTCACAAGTGCGTGAGCACATGCTCAGGGGCACCCTGTATATATATATATATATATATATATATATATATATATAAAATGATGTATATTGTTATGTCCCTGATGTTCGTGATCGTCAAGTCTAAAGACCTTCTAATAAGAGACTGGCCATTAGATAGAGTGAGAGCATATTAAGAGTATGTTTCGTCCATGTTTATGCAAAATCCTGCGAGAGAGATAGATATAATATAGGTAGGATCTATACAGAGACTCTAGATTTCAGATCTGTCAGATCTGTTATATCTTTGAGATTTAGTAACATATAAAATTAATTTTAAAAATTTTTCTAAATAATATATGTCAAAATAATTTTTCATATTTACTATTTAAATAAAATAAAATTTATCATTATAATTTTATATCATTATAATTATTATCATTTATAATATTAATATTTTAATTTAAATAAAATTTATTATTATAATTTATATGTATAATATTTCTTATATATTATCTATATAAATAGTATTGATTATTTATTTATAATATATATAAATACATTATAAATAATTATAATATTTATTACTAATAAATATCATTTATATTTAAAATAGGATTATTAAAATTTGAATATGAGCGGGAGTTGCACAAAAATGGCGGACCAATCAAAAGTGGTCCCCTGATGGCCAGTCTTTTATTAGAGGGTCTCTATCGGTCAATTCGGCATTGCAAACGATGAACATCTGGTTGTCAGGGATTGTTGATAAAAAAAGAATAGTGGAGTTGAAAAATAGCTATAAAGCTATCCGGAGCGTTTACATATACGTTATTGTGTTTATTCCTGCTATTATTCGTTGTTTGTATGTGTTCTGTGTTTCTCATTAAAGTTCCTCATTATTCTCAAAAGTATCTAGTTATTTTACACGGCCCGCGAGTGCTCGATTGTGTTGAACGCGTTTCGATATATCGAAAAGTCATCGCCGCGGACATAACTACTATATATATATATATACAGTGATGGGAAAAGTTCCAGAACGGTTGAATATTTCATAAACTATGCACTTTAGAAAGAAATGTTTCAGACAAAAGTTGTATGGCTTGAAGGGGGCCATAAGATGGCGTCATTGGTTTGACTTTGAAAAGTCGTTTGAAGGTCACGTGAAGGTCACCTTCAATTTCTTAAATGGAACTCCCTATTTTTTGTTACTTATTCTTGTAGCTTATCTCGAGAGCTTTCCAAAACACTATAATAAAGTATTTCTTCATTGAGCACTTTTCGAGTTATGAGGCTTGAAATAATTTCTTAATTTTACATAAACCATAAAATATCTAGTAAAATATTCATTTTTCGATTATCTTACCTTAATACTTTTATGTACAAAATAATGAGAGGAATCAATTGGTGTAAAGAAAATACATAGTTATTTTTAAGAAAAAATATGTAATTGTTAATTGCAAATTACATATTTTTTCTTCGAAACAACTATGTTTTTTCTTTACACCAATTGATTCCTCTCATTATTTTGTACATAAAAGTGTTAAGGTAAGATAATCGAAAAATGAATATTTTACTAGATATTTTATGGTTTATGTAAAATTAAAAAATTATTTCAAGCCTCATAACTCGAAAAGTACTCAATGAAGAAATACTTTATTATAGTGTTTTGGAAAGCTCTCGAGATAAGCTACAAGAATAAGTAACAAAAAATAGGGGGTTCCATTTAAGAAATTGAAGGTGACCTTCACGTGACCTTCAAACGACTTTCCAAGGTCAAACCAATGACGCCATCTTATGGCGCCCTTCAAGCCATACAACTATTGTCTGAAACATTTCTTTCTAAAGTGCATAGTTTATGAAATATTCAACCGTTCCGGAACTTTTTCCCATCACTGTATAGTATATATAAAAAAAAATTTGTTTCCCATTTTTCGAAGGCTATCTTCAACGTCCGCCACTTTATAAAACATTTTTTATAATTCAAATTTGGTTTTCTTGGTTTTTAAGAGAAATGTTCAAGTTTTAATTTGAGTTTTGTTTCATCTCGATACGATGATTATTTGCTGATTTATTGCTATTTGAAAATGTGAAAAAATTGTATTAAAATTTAGTGGCCCGTTTTTTTTGCGGGTGAGTGTATATATATATATATATATATATATATATATATATATATATATATATATATATACAGGGTGACCCATTTTAACTTAGGCAGCCAAATAACTCGAAAAATAAGCAAGATAGAGAAAAATGTTTTAGACAAAAGTTGTATGGTTTCGAGGGGGCCATAAGATGGTATCATTGGTTTGACCTTGAAGAGTCATTTGAAGGTCACGTGAAGGTCACTTCAATTTTTTTAAATGGAACATCCTATATATTTTTGTACATTCTTGTAGCTCATCTCGAGAGCTTTCCAAAACACTATAATTAAGTACATTTTCGTTAAGTACTTTTTGAGTTATGAGCTTGAAATAATTTCTTAATTTTACATAAACCGTAAAATATCTTGTAAAATATTCATTTTTCGATTACCTTACCTTAATAGTTTTATGTACAAAATAATGAGAGGAATCAATTGGTGTAAAGAAAACACATAGTTGTTTCGAAGAAAAAATATGTAATTTGCAATTAACAATTCCATATTTTTTCTTAAAAACAACTATGTGTTTTCTTTACACCAATTGATTCCTCTCATTATTTTGTACATAAAAGTATTAAGGTAAGATAATCGAAAAATGAATATTTTACAAGATATTTTACGGTTTATGTAAAATTAAGAAATTATTTCAAGCATCATAACTCAAAAAGTACTTAACGGAAAGGTACTTAATTATAGTGTTTTGGAAAGCTCTCGAAATAAGCTACAAGAATGTACAAAAATATATAGGGTATTCCATTTAAAAAAATTGAAGTGACCTTCACGTGACCTTCAAATGACTCTTCAAGGTCAAACCAATGATACCATCTTATGGCCCCCTCGAAACCATACAACTTTTGTCTAAAACATTTTTCTCTATCTTGCTTATTTTTCGAGTTATTTGGCTGCCTAAGTTAAAATGGGTCACCCTGTATATATATATATATATATATATCTTACGCCATCTTATGGCGCCCTTCAAGCCATACAACTTTTGTCTGAAACATTTCTTTCTAAAGTGCATAGTTTATGAAATATTCAACCGTTCCGGAACTTTTTCCCATCACTGTATAGTATATATAAAAAAAAATTTGTTTCCCATTTTTCGAAGGCTATCTTGAACGTCCGCCACTTTATAAAACATTTTTTATAATTCAAATTTGGTTTTCTTGGTTTTTAAGAGAAATGTTCAAGTTTTAATTTGAGTTTTGTTTCATCTCGATACGATGATTATTTGCTGATTTATTGCTATTTGAAAATGTGAAAAAATTGTATTAAAATTTAGTGGCCCGTTCTTTTTGCGGGTGAGTGTATATATATACACTCACCCGCAAAAAGAACAGGCCACTAAATTTTATATATATATATATATATATATATATTTAATATATTCTAAAATTAATATACACTACTCAAAAGAAAAATAGGGAACACTTTTTGAATCCTAAAAATTGGGTTATTTTCAAACCGCTGAAACTGTCGAATAATCATCGTAGACAAAAAATTAAAAAAGCATTTTGAAATTTTAATGCACAGTTGTTGGTTTTTAAAATTTTTATCTTCCTTATTCTGCGCTTTAAAAAACAACGCTTTTTTTTTAATTTTCTTCATAAAAAAATGTTGGTTTCGAAGTCACGTAGCTCGGTCAAAAAAAAATCATAGAAAAATTTAAAAAAAAAAGCATTTTATAAACAAAATGTTGTAGTTTATGAAATTTTAGTTGAATTTCTCGAGAAAAATTTTTTTCATTAAGTTGCGGCGTGTTAAAAATACATAATTTTAAGGAACTATACAGTGTGTTCTTTTTTAAAGCGCAGAATAAGGAAGATAAAAAAATTTTTTAAACCACCAACTGCGCGTTAAAGTTGAAACTTCAAGCTACAAAATGCTTTTTTAATTTTTTGTCTACGATGATTTTTCAACGATGATTTTTCAGCGGTTTGAAAATAGTCCAATTTTTAGGGTACAAAAAGTGTTCCCTATTTTTTTTGAGTAGTATTTAATACATTACAAAAAATAAAATTTAAAAATAATAATTTCTTCTATTTGTTTTTTTATTAATTTATATTTATTTAATATATTCTAAATTTTCAGCTACCATTACCAGGAGGAGAAACTACAGAACGTCAATTAACATTAGCTATTTGGGCAACAGCTGAAAAAAAGTTGGAATTCAAACCATTACCTGGATTTGATCCTAATTTTGATAATTTGCAATATTATCGTGCTCAGCAAGACATTGATTGCGATGAAGTATATCCTGGAATATATATTGGCGATGGGTAAGTATAAAAACAAATATATATGCATATTATAAAGTAATGTATGTATTATTTAAAAAACTTTTTAATAATTTTCTTATATAGAACTACAGCAAAAAACAAAAAGTATCTTAAAATGTTAGGTATAACACATTTATTGAATGCAGCAGAAGGAAGGAGATATGGATTTGTAAATACAGATAATAATTACTACGCTGATACAACGATAAAATATCTTGGCTTGCAAGTTACAGATTTACCTTCCGTGGATATTAGTAAATACTTTTATATAACAGCCAATTTTATTGATGAAGCAGTATCTACTGGAGGTAACTAAATTATATTTACATATTTTCTTGTTTAATCATGCGTGTCATAAATTCACATAAATACAAATTCTGTCATTTTTTTAGGTAAAGCTTTCGTACATTGCATGCAGGGTGTATCTCGTAGTGCTACGTGTGTTCTCGCATATTTAATGATAAAGAAGAATATGTTAGCAACTGATGCTATACATTTAGTTCGCACAAATCGAGATATTCATCCAAATAATGGTTTTCTTCGGCAATTAGCAGAGTTGGATAATCGATTGCGTAGACAACGCTTACGTTGATATTGAATATGTAAAATTTCGATGTTACAAAAGATAACATTATTATTGTTATTATTATATATTTTTCATGAGATATTTAAATAAAGATGAATATATGGCAAGCATTCATATACAAAGCATAGGGTATAAGAGAATGTAGAGTAGCGAATTATAAATTTATAAATTTTATTTTACGGTTAAAATACAGAACTGTATTAAACAACAATTAAAAATTGACAAGTAAGAGTAACAAAGCGCAAAAAAAAAAAGAAAAAATTTCTTGTTCTTTCTCTTTTAGTTATTAGTATATTTTAAAATACTCTTCACTATACATATATTAAATATAAACGTTTTGAATCATATTTCGATCCATCTTCAGTGTGACATTAATATTATGCATTAGAGAATATTACACAATAATGTATGAAATTATATATTATTCACTTTTCGCAATTGATACAGATACTACAATGCTGTATTTCGTAATATAATGAGCATATTCTCCCCAATAATTTGAATCATTATATTACAATATACCCACACAGCACATTATACTAAAAGATAACGAAAAGATGTCTTTTTTAAGTTATCTTTTCGACAAAACGAAAAGATGTCTATAAAGACATCTTTTCGCTTTGTCGAAAAAGATGACATAAAAAAGACATAATAGTATGTGGCACGTGTTTCTTCGATTGCCGCTACGCGGCGAGCCACTCTTAACTTATCTCGTATTTAATATTTATCACGAAATGTATATAAAGAATTAGTAATTAATATAAGATCTGAAGCATATTTTTGCCTTTTACGAGCAGTAATGCCAGAAAGAGGATACTGCTCGCACGCATCAATCAGAGAGAGCCACATATATGTGCTATGCAGAATGATTGTTGCGTGTGAGCTGCATCCTTTTCCTGACATTACTGTTTATCAATTTAATTTCTGACAAATTGAATTTAAAATAATTTATTTAATAATCTGGATTCCTTATTGGGATTCAGAATATTAAACAGATTATTAGAAATTAGATGGATAAATGGGAGAAATAGCCCATTTATTGCGTGTATTGAAGTATTCCTACTACCGAGTGTCGATAATCTATATAGAATGAATCAAGTCATCTTTTAGTCATGCATATGGACAAGACTAAAAAGTCACTGAATTCGGGTCATGAGACGACTTTTAGTCATCTTTCCGTCGACTTAACGATGTCAGTAAAAGATGTCTGTGACAAAAAAATGTCCAGTTTTAATAATACTTTTAGACGACTTGCTGTGTGGGTACTAATATGATAAATTTTGATAAATTCACAAGTTTAAGTAAAAAATAGAGATGCAGAGAATTATTGCACAGAAATCAAATTTTAATATTTTAAATAATAGTTAGGAGATTGGCTCACCAGATCCTGGATTCCGACTTTTTTCTGGATAAATTGATGATAGTTTGGAACGCCATATGATGTATATCTCATGGCGACTTAATGAAAAATTTGATTTCTGTATCTTTGTTATAGTCTAAAAGACTTTATCGATAAAAAAGGATTCAGAATATGGACCTATAACTCTATTTTAATATTAATTAAATTATAATTTTTATTTCAAATGCGATACAATGGAACGTTCGCGAACCACGTAAACCGCTACCTCAGCGAACCACGCGCGAACTCGCCGGAAACGCGAAAGTACAAACAAAGAATTTCGATTTTGAAACGTCTTTACTTGCATTTTAAGGTTCTCCACGAAAAGTTCACCATGACATACAGGTGTTTATTTTAAAACTTTCCACTGATACAGGATGTTTGTTTTAAAACTTTTTACCTGTTTATTTCATGATTGTCTATTTTTTGCGAAAAATCAAAAGACGTCAATTTTGTTTTTGGTGGCGACACTTAAGTACATTAAATACGAAATTTTTTCATCCCCTTCATCGGGGTAACACCTTCAAAAATCTTAAATGGCAATAGAGTCCAAGTGGTATATCATTTTAAAGATCTTTTGATTTTCTGCACAACTTTCTTTCTTTTTTTTATTGAAGTGAATATTTTTCGAGAAATTGCACTTGGAAGTTTTAAGTGTCAAAAAAGTTTTACATATAAAAACACATTTTGGAATAGAATTTATTTATTGGTCATTTATTTATAACAAATGTTCAAAATGTTCTACATTGTTTCCTAAACAATAATATAAATGATTCTTAAATTCTGAACGAATAACATTTTGAAAAGTTTTTACAGGAATAGCTCTGCATTTTTATATAATTCTTCGACGCAAATTGTTTATATACGTTTTCCACTAGTGTTTCATAAACAACGGATTCTAAGTGCTCCCACAGAAAAAAATCTTTTTCAAAAGAAACGCACTCGCGGTGGACAGTTTTTAACCTCGTTTTTGACGATATTTTGAAAGACCATGTTTTTGACATGGCCATACAGGGTATTCATTTTAAAACTTTCTATCCGTTTATTTCATGATCGACTATTTTTTGCGAAAAATGCAAAAAGATGTCAATTTTGTTTTCGAGGGATACATTTAAGTACATTAAGCACACTTGTGTTTCATATATTTTTCATATATAGTATTTCATATATTTTCCATACATTTCATTAACATAAATAATAATATATAAAAAAATTTATATATGCTCGAAAAAACACCATATCTAAACGGGATGGTCCCGATTGCGCACATTCTCGACCGGACACACTATTCATATCGATCGGTGCCTAGGGTAACCAGCACGATTGACCAATCAAAAGTTTTTATTTTCAACTGGCCAATAAGTATTGTGTTTGCTTGGGACTCACTCATCTAAACACGAATTAAAGAAAAGAGTAGACACGTGACATGTGTCACATGATCAATGCGTAATTTTCAGGTTAGCTTAGTTTTGAGAAAGCGCCGCGTGGTGAAATTTATTGATTCTTCCATTGAATCTGCTCTCTAAAAGTGAATCAGTGTATTATCACTGTAATCAGCTGTACTTATAACTGCTTGTAATCAGTGAGTATTTACTGTTTTTCAGTGATAATAAGTATATATACTACTTTCACTAGCGTGAATCAGTGTATTATCACTGAAAAACAGTAAATACTCACTGATTACAAGCAGTTATAAGTACAGCACTGATTACAGTGATAATACACTGATTCACTTATAGGGCCTAAGCAGAATGGCTGCCTTAAGATTTTAAGACTATGTTTTATGTAATGTGCGAATAAATCCTTGCGTGTTAAGCGTCGTCTACAATGAGATTTTAAGGAGACTTAAGGCGTAAGACTTAAGAAATTGACCAATCACAGTCAAGTATTAAGAGAATACTCGACTGTGATTGGTCAATTTCTTAAATCTTACGCTTTAAGTCTCCTTAAAATCTCATTGTAGACGACGCATAAACGAACATCACTTTTAGGGAGTTATAACTACGATTGTTACTAAACCAGATTAACGTTGCTGTGTAAACGTACTCATTGAGCGGTAAGGCCTGAGCAGAATGGCTGCCTTATAATTTTAAGACTATGTTTTATGCCTTAGGTCTTTGTCTTAGGTAACGCACAATACTGTGTGTTATGTCTCGAGTCTTATGTATACGCGAACATTTGTAAGAAATAAACGTTTGCGTATACATAAGACTCGAGACATAACGCACAGTATTGTGCGTTACCTAAGACAAAGACTTAAGGCATAAAACATAGTCTTAAAATTATAAGGCAGCCATTCTGCTCAGGCCCTTATGCGTCGTCTACAATGAGATTTTAAAGAGACTTAAGTCTTACGCCTTAAGTCTCCTTAAAATCTCATTGTAGACGACGCTTTAGAGAGTGTCTGTTGTTCTTTAAGCCCCTTGCACAATGCTAGGCAACAGGCAATAAGAACAGAAATAATATCTATTCTCTGCTCCTATTGGCGAATATTTTCTGTTCCGCGTATTTATTAAGCCCCTTGCACAATGCTAGGCAACAGGCAATAGAAATAAGGAATAAAAATTATTTACCAATAAATACGCGGAACAGAAAATATTCGCCAATAGGAGCAGAGAATAAATACCATTTCTGTTCTTATTGCCTGTTGCCTAGCATTGTGCAAGGGGCTTTAGTGAATAGTTTCTATTCCTTATTTCTATCGCCTGTTGCCTAGCATTGTGCAAGGGGCTTTACATCCGCCGACTTGATCTATTCACACAAGATTCAGACGTGTAAAAAAGAATAATACACGTGCAAGTATGGGTTTCCAGAATATTTGGTACTCACATCCACGAAAATACGGTCAAGGATCAAGATCTTGGTCAGTATAATGCTCTTTTCGTTTTGTACGCTTTTATTAGCGATGAATTTATGTGCATTAGTCGCAGACCGATCACCACGAAAATGTAATATTAGCCATGAAAATTTGATTTAAAGCGAGAAATTTGATAGTCTGATTAAAATCTGAAATAATTTTAATATATTTATATATCTACATTAGTTTTAATTAAATTTAATATTGCTTTTGTAAAAAATATGTCTATAAATATGTATACTAACCTCCAAAGTATCGCGTATGAAGTCAACTCCATATCGAGGTTATTTTATTAAGTATTATATCTATTTTACATGAGTTTTCTATATTATTTTTTTCCCTCTCTTTCTGTTTTTAAATTTTAATTTGTTTTGATTTTGAAAAGGCAGGTAAATAGATAAATTTAATATTTCAATATTATATATATGTAATATATGTTAGATGAATATACATATATTGTTCTAAACGAAATTAATTTTAATTTTTATTACAGCCGTGCCTGTGCGAATAGACATGGACTTATTCGCAAATATGGTCTGAACATTTGCCGGCAATGCTTCAGAGAATATGCCGCTGATATTGGCTTCAAGAAGGTAAGTATCTATCATTTGTAATATGATATAAAATATTTATTGATATTCTTAATACATTATAAATCAAGAAGAAATAAAATTAAATAATATTTTCTTTTTGTTTTATAGCTGGATTAAAATTAGAGGCGAGCAAATATCGTTTTATTCCCGCTCGGTCTTGACAGTCTTTACCATGGGTCTCGGTCGAACTTGCAAGTGGATAGAGTGGGAATAAGATAAAAACCACTACCTCTATGATGGGAACCGAGATCTTTTGGGAATATCAGGACTTGGGACAGATCGAGATTTTTTATTCTCGACGGTTCCCGATGATTCCTGACGTCGAGATAATCCGGCGTACGCAACACATTACAATAATAAATTCGAATAAAATTGCAGTTTCACTTTTTATTCATTTATTTGAACAATTTTTACTAAAAATCTTCTTCCTCTTTGCTTTAGGACTATGTCCTGTTGTTTCTGATTTATCATCCCACTAAAAATCTAATTATTAATAAATTATTAAATTAAAGAATTATTAATAAGTTAAAATAAAAAATACAATAAAATAAATAAATTTTTTAAATATTAAATAATAAAATTTATTAATAAAAAAATAAAATAAATAAAATTAATTAGAAAATATATGAAATACTCACACGGAACAAAAACCTCTAATAGATGTCCACTAGACGTCTACCATGGAAATTCGAAACCTCCATTAGATGTCCATGAAACGTCCCGTAAACATCTACTAGACATCCACAGTTCCGCATTTCATACCTCCATTAAACGTATTCATAGATGTCATATGTACGTTATATGGAGTAATTATAGATATTGAATGAAGCGTTCGTGGATGTCATATGTACGTTATATGGAGTAATTATAGATATTTTGTGGAGCTCTTATGGATGTCAGATATACGTTATATGGAGTAATTATAGATATTTTGTCGAGCTTTCATGGATGTCATATGTACGTTATATGGAGTAACAAATAGATAATGAACGGATCATTTTCGTTTATTGGCCGGACATTTACTTGTCCGACTTATAAAATCGATTTAATATCTGAAGTTCCTCTATTGAAACTGTATCAGAAATTAGATCGAAGTAATACTTTTAATTTTATCTGTCGCCTTTTGCAAGCTTTATATAATTCTCATGACTAAAACTCAAGTACGAGAAAAATAACGCACCATAGCGGTGCGTTAACAAACTAGCGCGATTACTGAAACGAACGAACTAGCGCGATTACTGATTTTACAGTGAAATTTTACTTCCACTGACTATAATTATTAGTGAGATATAAGATAAAGTAACAAAAAATAATATTTACCAATACTAGGAAAAATAATTAATAAAAATTATTTATGTTAAGAGAAATGTGTACACATCTATCATACATCCATAACCGACGTCTAATGGACATCCATGATGTATTTACAAACGACATCTACCGTGGAGATAATATGGATTTCTATTAGAGATCCATTGAACATTCACCATGGAGATAGAGGTCACATGGAGGTTATATGGACCTCCAATGGATGTCATGTTCCATGTGGGTATGTGTGTACATTTATATCCGAAACATACAATACGTAAGCAACTACTTTAATAAATTATTAAAAATTATATTTAATTAATTAATTAATTAAATAAATAAGTAAACAAAATATGTAATTATAAAATGAAAATATGTAATTGCCCATACAGCACAGAAGCTTGCATCAACATTGCTGCAATATTACAACATTGCACATTGCAGTGTAATGCTGCAGAAATATTGCAGAGACATTATTTTGTAGTATAACTTTGGCAATGTTACAGCAACATTTTAATATAGCGAAAATGTATAACATGTGTTTTTTTACTTGCCGTTACGTGACGACACCAAACTTAACTAACTCGTATTCGAATTTTCACCTAAAATGGATATAAAATCTATAAAGGACTAATGTAGTAATTATATTTCTTGTCTTGTATCAGTTATTTAATTTGTAATAAACTAACTTCATTTATTTAATATTCTGAATCCTAATAAGGGAACTAAATTATTAAACAAATGATTTGTTTAATAATCTAGATCCCTCGTTGGGATTCAAAATATTAAATAGATTTTCCTCAATTGAATGGATAAATGAGAAATAGTTTATTTATTGCACGTTTTAAAATATTCTGATATCGAAGGTATGTAAAATAATTGTATGTATATTGAAATAAATATTTAATAAGAAACATTTAATAAAAAACACTAATAGACAACTTTTTTAAAGGCGTGAAATTTTTTTAAAGGTGAATGTTTTTTTCCTATCTTTCTTAAACATTTTTTTTATATTTTCAAAGTTTATTTATTAAATTTAAAATGGTCTGTATTTGTAGTAAAACGCATTTTAATTACAAACAGGTTGCACCGTAACATTACTACAATCTGACATTGCAATATTCCTAAAAGCGGACATTTTAACGTTGTTGCAATCCGACAGCAATGGTGCAGCAACATTTTGCAGTGAATTTGCATCGGAGCAACATTGCGGTGAGATTGCTACAATGTGTATGTAATCGTTGTGTGCTATATGGGTGTAAAACATAAAATAATAAACAAAATATATAATTATAAATCTATATGTAATTATAAAATTAGGAAAATTTATTATTATTGTAAATTTAAGTAAGATTTCTAAGAAAAAATATGTAATTTGTTAATTGCAAATTACATATTTTTTCTTAAAAACAACTATCCATACAGCACAGAATATTATAGCAATATTATTAATATTGTTGTAACATTGCAGCAACATTGCAATATTGCCGCAATGTTACTGCAATGTTCTGAGCTGTATGGGTATGTTTTTTCTTTACACCAATTGATTCCTCACATTATTTTGTGCATAAAAGTATTAAGGTAAGATAATCAAAAAATAAATATTTTATTAGATATTTTATGGTTTATGTAAAATTAAGAAATTATTTCAAGCCTCATAACTCGAAAAGTACTCAATGAAAAAATACTTTATTATAATGTTTTGGAAAGATCTCGAGATAAATTATAAGAATAAGTAATAAAAAATAGGTTTCGTTTAAAAAATTATAGGTGATCTTCATGTGACCTTCAAACAGTTATCCAAGGTCAAACTAATGGCATTATCTTATGTCCCCCTTCGAGTCAAACAACTTTTGTTGGAAACAGTTTTTCCAATCTTTCTTTACTTTAAGAGATATTCAGTTACGTCACTTAAAATGAAACACCCTGTATAAACATATACTGGGTGTTAAAAAAGTCTGGACACGGTCGAATATCTTGATAAGGAAGAGTTTTACTAGAAAGTGTTTCAGACAAAAGTTATATGGCTTCGAGGGGGACATAACATGGTACCATTGATTTGACTTTGAAGAGTTATTTGAAGGTCACATGAAGGTCACCTTCAATTTCTTAAATCGAACCCTCTATTTTTTATTGCATGTTCTTATAGCTTATCTCGAGGGCTTCCCAAAACACTATAATAAAATATTTTTCCCTCAAGTACTTTTCGAGTTATGAGGCTTGAAATCATTTCTTAATTTTACATAAACCGTAAAATATCTTGTAAAATATTCATTTTTCGATTATCTTACCTTCACACTTTTATGTACAAAATAATGAGAGGAATCAATTGGTGTAAAGAAAACATACAGTTGTTTTTAAGAAAAAATATGGAATTGTTAATTGCAAATTACATATTTTTTCTTCAGAAATTATTTCAAGCCTCATAACTCGGAAAGTACTTAATGAAAACTAACTTAATTATAGTGTTTTGGAAAGCTCTCGAGATGAGCTATAAGAATATGTAAAAGCATATAGGGTGTCCCATTTAAAAAGTTGGACGTGACCTTCACGTGACCTTCAGGTGACTCTTCAAGGTCAAACTAATGGCACCATCTTATGTCTCCCTCGAAGCCATACAACTTTTGTCTGAAACACTTTTTAGTAAAACTCTTCCTTATCGAGATATTCGACCGTGTCCAGACTTTTTTAACACCCAGTATATTGTTACGTCCGCGTTACGTCCTTGGTTCAATTTGCGGTCGAGTCAGCTTTGGAAAGCAAGGAAGATCTCGTTGTCAAGAAGAATATTGATAAGACGAATGACAGTCGAGTCTGCCAGCTGTTAAGCTGAGCGGACGCGTCTCTATTTACGAGCCGTTGTATTATCGTGTTATTGTTTGTGTTTCTGTGTCGCCTATTAAAGTTTCGGTGTTACAAAGAACCGTATTATTATTTGCGAGTGCGCGAGCGTGTGCGCGAGCGAGTACGCGAGTGTCTTTGTGTCGCGCGCGTTCGATAGATATCGTTCCGCGGACGCAACATTTTGGGGGCTCGTCCGGGATTGACCGGACTGTGATCTTGTTGACGCTTTGAGCTGAGACGAAAATTTATTTCGTGTGGAAAATGGCGACGACAGAACTGCAAGATTTGGCGACGGGCGTCTCAACCAGGAAGAGGATGCGAGCTGCGACTCCCGGACTATCAGCGGAGTCAAACGCGCTCCGGGCGACTATGTCCGATTCAATGATTGCGCAGCGGACGACTGTAGAAACGAGCGAAAGAATCTCGAATAAACAGCTAAGTCGCCAATATTTAAAAAAATAATAATTATAGTTTTGTAGGAACGGCTAGATCGCACGCGGTCAGATCCGCGTAGTTTGTAAAAGAATATTAAAATGTTTAAAGAATTTATTTTAAATAAACCGGTGTGTGTAAGTTAAGGCGGGCTCGGATGTATCTTGGATAGGGAATTAATTCTTTCATTAGAATGCCTGGATGGCAGTATTCGTGATTTCCGGTGCTTGTTTTAATAATGGTTGTATTGGTTCTAATTATCTTTGAATGAATTGTAATTGGTAGAGTAATCTTCGAAGTGTTGTGGGAGGGATTCCCAAATTTATTTTGATTAGGGAATGGTTCTACATCCGAGGCCCGAAAAGAAAGGTATGGATGAAAAAAAAAGGTTTAATACTTGTTACTCGTTTTATTGTTTTTTTGTTGTTTAAGGGAAAAAAATTTTGATAATAATTCCGAATTTGGCAACGAAGAAATAAGAAAGAAAAGGGAAGGAGAGAGAATGTCAAGAAAGAAAATGAAATGGAATTATTTGAACATTAAAGGACGAAGACTGCCTCGCCCGCGGTTTTTGAGCCTTGGTTTTCCCGCGGGACGGAGGGCAAATGCCGAGGCAGAGGCTTGAGAAGTTCTCTTTGGAGAACGAAGGGTCCACGGAGGGTCACCCCTCTCTTGCCTGAAGATGTGGAACTACAAAATTTCTGGAATCATTTGAGTCGTTTGGGCCCAAGAGGATGTGCAGTTCGGTAACCTGAACAGCAGTTCAGAGAGAACATGAAGTCACATCGGGAACTTTAATTCGACCAAATTCCTGGAGAAACTTGCCATTTCGTGATTGTCGAGACGACAATCTTTCGAAGAGGAGGGCAAGTGTTACGTCCGTGTTACGTCCCTGGTTCAATTTGCGGTCGAGTCAGCTTTGGAAAGCAAAGAAGATCTCGTTGTCAAGAAGAATATTGACGAATGACAGTCGAGTCTGGTGCCAGCTGTTAAACTGAGCGGACGCGTCTCTATTTACAAGCCGTTGTATTATCGTTCCGAGTTATTGCTTGTGTTTCTGTGTTGCCTATTAAAGTTTCGGTGTTACAAAGAACCGTGTTATTATTTGCGAGTGCGCGAACGTGTGCGCGAGCGAGTACACGAGTGTCGATCTTTGTGTCGCGCGCGTTCGATAGATATCGTTCCGCGGACGCAACAATATATATCCCTAGTAGCACACTTTATTGCAGCAATATTGGCTAACAATATATATATCCAATATTTCCCATGTTGGTCCAATATTGCAAAGTAGACGCGATTTCATTTTGAGCCAATATTGAATTGTAATATTGGACGAATATATTATTTTCATCTTTAACCAAGATTGGCTAATTATACATACCCAAATATTTTTACATTGGATATAGATCAGTTTCTAATATATGACGGAATTCGCCATCAAAAAAAAAATAACCGTCTGTGGTTAATTTATGGAGCTCTGGAGCTCCTTGCAAAAGCTAGAGGAGGTGCAGCTATAATAGTCCGCACTCTTTGACTGATAAGTCGTGACTCGTGGGACCCGTGCCGCAGCCTTATATACTGCTTTAGATGGAGTCCCACTCTCGGGTTAGGTGCTTTTCTTTTCGCCATCTAGTGGCGACGCGCGAAGCTCACATATAATGTGTGAACGTGCAATATTGGCACACATTTACATTTACTTCATAACCAATATTGGTATTATAATGGATGCAACCATATTAGCAATACATTTATATTTATTTAGTAGCCAATATATTGGTTATCATGGACACTGCAATATTGGCAGAACACTTGTATTTTGTTAACAACCAATATTAGTTTTACATTGGGAAATATTGGCCAAGACATTTCCAATATAACCAATATTGAGCCAAGGTATACCAATATTTTGCCAATGTTTTGTGCTACTAGGGTATTTGCTTACCTCTAATTTTAATCCAGCTATAAAACAAAAAGAAAATATTATTTAATTTTATTTCTTCTTGATTTATAATGTATTAAGAATATCAATAAATATTTTATATCATATTACAAATGACAGATACTTCCCAGCAAACACCAAATAACAGTTATATAACTGTTAGTTATAATTTCCTACTCAACAATATAATTGTTACATGTTATATAACTGTTATGTGTTAGATAACAATTATATTGTTGAGTAGGAAATTATAACTAACAATTATATAACTGTTACTTGGTGTTTGCTGAGTTACCTTCTTGAAACCAATATCAGCGGTATATTCTCTGAAGCATTGCCGGCAAATGTTCAGACCATATTTGCGAATAAGTCCATGTCTATTCGCACAGGCACGGCTGTAATAAAAATTAAAATTAATTTCGTTTAGAACAATATATGTATATTCATCTAACATATATTACATATATATAATATTGATATAGTTTTAAACAATAGAGCTGATATATTATGTTTGAATATTAGTGCCATTGGCCGTTGCGCCATTTATTCCGATAGGCCGATAGATGTCGTCACTTGTGAAATGATTTATTTGTTAATTTTCGATTTAAAAAAATGCAATAAATCATTAAAATCACAATGGAGCAATGCGAAGTAATTAAGAAGCAATCATTTTTTGTTAGATATAATTGCTAAAAATTATTAAAACATTTAGTTCGGATAAGTGGCCGACAGGTGGCGTCGTCGTCACTTGTGAAATGATTTATTTGTTAATTTTCGATAAAATAATGCAATAATCGTTAAAGTAACGATGAAGCAATAGGGAGCAATTAGAGAGCAATCGTTTTATACCGGATATAATTGCCGAAAACCATTAGAAATATGTTTTTAGTGAAAATGGTAAATTTTACGTTTTTTGCAAATATTAAAAAAACTATTAATTTTGAAAGGGGAGCAATTGTAGATTCGAATGGAGCAATTAAGGAGCAATCGTTTGAACTATAGTTTATTCAAAAATATGAACTTCCAGCGCTAACTTATTTCCAGTGTGAAAATCTACCCTAATACATATATGCAGATCATCAACACCAGATAGCGCGGCAACGGCACGTCGAAGCGGGTGAAGCATCGGCACGTGTCGTGCATAGCATGACAGCGAGGCGGATAATAATATAACAATAATTTGTCAACAGTGTGTTCAATGTGCGACGATCGGTGAGATTCAAAGGAGGCCTTGCCGATGTAATTTGGCGTCCATGTTTCATTTGCACGTACAGATACAGGGGATGGGGATTGTCTTTCAGGTTATGGTGTATTCACTCTTCGTACGCTTGGCGGGAGATGCAGCGTACAGTTAATACAGTAATGAAATATATATATCTATATATATATATATATGTATCAGGATCTCTATAGATTTTTAGAGAAACATCGTCGTCGCGCATTTGTATTTTTTAACTTTAGTACTCTTATCAACGAACGCGATGACGGGATCTGATCCTAGTCTCTTGACATTCGATCGCGTATCCATGCTTGCTCCGGTGCTTTTAATTTTCGTTACGTGTCTCACAGTCTTCCACAGGTTAAAGTGAGTTGTCAAGATATACATATTTATATACAGAGTGTTCTTAAAAATGATATTTTGCTAAATAAGTATAAAAAACATGTGACATATTAAAAAGAAAATATATATATATATATTTAAACAAAATATATACTTTATGCATTTAATTAAATTATTAATTTTTACGTAATTTAATTAATATTAAGTTATTTCTGACATGACCATCACAATGTCTTTATAAATCTCAAAGCGATCAACTGTTTTACAGAACACATGTTCAAGCATTGCAGATGTTATCTTTTGAATCACTTTAGGAATAATTTAGTATACGATTTCCAAGCTGTAATTTTAATTTAAATCAGCTTCTAATTTTTCTACACTTCAGATTTAATAATATCAGCCAAAAAAACTAGTGTACATATTATAATTTTTCATAGTATGAAGCAATGAACTTTTTATAAATACATGAATTTATATAACAATGGATATACTATTATGCCAATATAACAATTTTTAAAAATATCTCTTATTTCATCGAAATAAGTAGTCATTTTAGGAACACCCTGTATATAATTGTATCACTTTCTGAGATATATTCTCTAATATTTCAATTATATATTTTGCAGAGTGAGATGGCCTGTAACTGTAAACTGCTGGTTCTGCAACAAAAACTCAAAAATCTGGAGGGAAGATTTAAATTGGTGGTTGTGCTCTTGGTGCGAACAATACAATGGCTTCTCTAAGGTAAAAAATAGTTGAAGAAATCTGTACTTCCAATACATTTTCATCATATTTTTATATTTATAATAAAAAATTTCTTTAGAACAGTGTTTTTCAAATTGAGAATCGCAAAACCCATGGGAAAAGTCATAGTGATATATTAAGGGAGTCTCAAAATAAAAATAACATGTATAAAAAGAATAAAACATTTCCTGAAAAAAATTACACATTTAAAAACACATTTATTAGACACATTTAAGAATACTATAATTTATTAAAAAATTAAAACACATTTGTAAGAATTTATTGAAAAACTAGTGTCCAAAGTCAAATTTTTTAAATGAAAACAGTTTGAACTACTCGCTCATATACATTTTTGTTATTATTGATATTGAGTTTTTGCAGGGATGTCGCGAAATATTATTTTTGTGTTTTGAATTTTATTATTTTATTTTGGGATCATTTTTTTGGAGTCATATTTTTTTGTCATGGAGGGCTAACAACCACTACTTTAAAAACCACTACTTTAGAATAGTGCTATATGAATAGTACTTATTTCAGAATGGTGATTACACGTATAATATCCCAGAACAATATGCAACACCAAATATGTCTACAAGATACTGCAGACTAATCAAACAAAGCAATTCCCGCAACATCTCTATGAATCACCTCTGTGCAAATTGCAACAAGCAGGAAAATCTAAAATTGTTAGAATTATCCAACTTTGAACCAAAGAGTGAGAGACATTACAATGCTGAGTTGACAAAGTTCAAGGAATATCTAGAGAAGAGATATCCACTGTGCAACAATTGCAAATTGACAGTACAGACTGTATTGAATAAGCAGGCATTATGGCTAACTCGTTATAAAATGTTATTCTTCAGACAGAAACCGATTAAAATGCTTATCGGTGTAAGTATACATTTTTAAGTAGTATATATTGTATGAGACACAAAATGTTATACACAATTAGATACTGCTGTAAACATGCACAATCATTGCAACGAATAATCATTTGTCAGTTTTCTTGCAGAATACGAGAAAATTGGAAGTACTTTTCCGAGTTATATCGACAATCCTGATTCCAATTATTGTATACAATCATGACTCTGTATGGTTACCAATTGGCGGTTTATTTTTTCACTTGTGCGCTTGTTGGGCAAATTCAAAGAAGAAGAGACTCGACATATTATTGATATTTTTATGGTTTTGTATTATTAGTTTTGTTTACATCAAGAATTCAACTTTTCAAAATGTCTGGCTTATGATGGACATTGTGCATTGCTTGGTGAGTTAAATGCAATAAAATATCTGTAGCATTCATTAAATATATTTTTACATGAACATTTAATTTATTATTCTTTTTTTTTTCAGATACAAGTATGCGCGTTTATTACAGGTTTCTTGAGTATAAAACTTATTTCACATAAAAATACATTAATAGGCTCAGTTGCATTCAAAAAGCTCAAACTGCACCCGCGAAATGTCGCACCTCAATCCACGTTACAGAACCACAGTGAAAGCAAAAATAACACTTCTAATGAAATAATCAATGCTGTTGAATCGTCAGTCTATGTAACAGGCGAAGTATCTTCCACTGAAATCAAATCGCATTCAGCAATGCAAGTATTCTATATTGATTTTTATTTTTAAACGAAATACTTCTATTTCATTTATTTTATATACAGTGTCCCAAAAGTGTTCCAAAAGAAATTGCCAAATATCTCAAAAATAAAAGCGATTGTAGAGAAAAATGTAGCGATGTAACGAATTTCCGCGATCCTAGATCTATTTGCAAAAAATAATCTTAGAGTACTCCTAACAATTTCTGAAAGTGAATGTGTATGTGTGTGCGTGCGCGCGTGTGTATGTATAATTTAATTATTTTATATTTAATCTTCACATTATTATTACATGTATTTTTATTTATCTTTAGATTGAGACAAAAGCTGTCTACCGTTTCAGACAACAACAACGATAATCATCTAAACTCTGTCTCTCAGAACAATAACAGTCTGCTAGATGGCTGTTGCTTGAATCACAGTCTGAGCACCCTCTTTCTAAGCGAAGACTCATCAAGGTATGGCAAGAATCCTACGAAAGCGACGCCAGCGATCTTCGAGCGAAAAATATACAGCACGACGAGCTCCGAGAATCTGTTTAAGAAGTTCGGGTCCGGGAATAGAAGATATATCTTGTCGCCGCCAAAACTCAGATCGGTGACGCAAACTTCGTGGGTGGCCGGCGGTTACTGGCAAGAGGGTCACATGATGACCGCAACCCCGCCGACGCTTTCACGATCGTCCAGTCAGAGCTCCGGCTTCGGATCGGCCGGTTCCTCCAACTTTGCCCCTTCCCGCGAGCCATCCGTGCACGAGTTCGATCGTTGTTCCATCGTGTCGGATGCCACCCGATGGTCGTATCATGCGTCACGTGCGAATCATTCATCACGAATCGAAGAACAGGAGAATTATGTTCGCGAGGCGAATGTTGGCAGCCCGAAGGATTTAACGCCGGCATTTCCAGATCATCGCACTATGACGACGACGACGACGACAACAACGACGATCGTTGCTAGCTCCGGCTGGCTCTCCGCGTTACTTTGCGGCTCGCTGATATTGAACATGATAGTGCTGTGCGCTACATTATTACGTTAACGTGTTGCCGCATTGTGCCGAGTTGTTGTGTGTTCATCGTAATTTTATGATTGCTATATAGCTATTAATGTGATCGCTAACGCTGATTTAATCCTCGAGTACTTGGTGGATTCAAATTGAGAGATATCTTCTTCTCATTCCTCTCTTCTCTCCCGTTTCGATTTTTCTCACCTCGCGTACAGTTTTACACACCAAATAAAATTTCATAAATTCCAAGATTCAATTTCGAGTCTGATAGATGACATATAATCTTCCCATCACTTTGAGAGTACTTTAAGGTGAAACAATTGTACTACTGCTAATTAGAAAAGGACGAGCGCAATTTTGTGCGCGTCAAATATTGTTACACTGACAATGTTACACACTGCCAATGTACTTGTTACGGATACTTGCTCCAACATATCTGCCTATCTTCACTCGGTCTTACAAATACATGTGTAAATACATCCGAGAGTGTTCTAAAGTTGAAATACGCGGGAGATGATATTTGCTCATCTCATTCTTTTCAAAATATATAGTTTTTATTCTTTCTTATTCCAAAAGAAATATATTGATATATATTTTGAAATATATTGGTTTTCATCTATATTAACATATTTTAAATAGAACACTTTATATATGCGTAACGTAATGTTTTTTTCTCTCATAAATAAAGTTGTAAGAAATTAGTTAAGGAAAAAATGCGATGTGCAAATATTTTTTTACGCGCTGTAATTATTACTTCAGTGAGAATGTACGTATATTAATCTTTAAAGGTAATGAAATAAGGATATTCGTTTAAGCGTTAAAGTTTTCCTGTTTTCTATACATACTTGTTATTTATCGATAAAATCGATCGTACACGCACTGCCGAAAATAAGAACCTCGTATATAAAAAGAAAAAAAAGAAAATGCGCTCTACTACAGGCACATGTGATTCATCTGTCTGTTCTTATAGCTAACAGACTAGGAAAACTTGTTGTAATAATGTTAACTTATATTGTATTCCGATTATTGTACGTTTTGATATGTACGATATTGTACAATTGTATCGAGACAAAAATAAAACAGTAATTCTTTTACAATAGTTTTGAAATGTATTCATCTTTGGGCTTACTTATGCGGAGAAGATAATCCTGTTAGAGTTCTTGATAAAATATACAGACAAAAATGATCTCATAAGAGTGAAAATATATTAATATATAAATCGTGATTTAGAGAGCATTAGAGATGTAAATAGAAAAAAAATAAAAGTCCTTTTCTTTATAAAATAGTTTTTTATGGAAACAAAATAAGTTTCATTTTTTCAAATATTTAACCCTTTCGTACCTCCGGCTTTCCCAAAAGAGATGTGTTTCATATGAAGACAGTTTAATAGGTTTTTGGGGGTGCTGATTCCAAATTTACCATCAAAATTTAAATTCAAAATGGCAGATTCAAGATGGCGACTATGAAAGGCTTAAATATCAATATATTTAAAATATGAGCTTAGATCTAGAAATTTCATTTTTTTAAATTTATATTATGTTTTTTCCTGAATATGCACACACACGTCTAATTCGTTGTTATATACTTTTTTTTACAAGCCGCGCATCTGCCGTGAGACTTGGATGCCCGTCGCTCGCGTCGTCCTACTTTGATTACACATATAAAATATTATAATATTTATCATAATAAAGTTGTAATCACATTTAAATAAAACTTTAAGTTTATATTTAGTGCATAAATTCTACGATTTTTCGATTAATATACGGTTCATCTTCATTCTCGAAAAGTTTGATTTTTTGCAGTTTAAATAATTATATTTTATTGTAAACATTACATTTCAAAGTGCGCGATTTTTTTTACATGTAGCTTGAATCTTCTTCTTTAAAACAAGCCAAGGTAAAAGTCGATAGGATTATTTGTTTAAAAGTTATGATTTTTTTCGTAGATGGGACTATGTCCCGGAGGTACGAAAGGGTTAAACAGCTTTGCAAATTGGTTTTTCATTATTTTTGATTTTTCATAAATGATAGATATGAACTAACAATTATTATCTTAAATATAGATCGCATTTCAATTAGCTACATAGTTACGTCATTACTGTTTTTATAATTAGATCAAATTTCCAAAAATAAATTAAGATGAATAATTTATCTTTATTATAAAGCATTTTGTAATTTTCAAAATGTACTTTAATTAATATTTTAATAAAAAAATTAAAATTCTCTTTTATATTTTTAATTTATTTTTCGCGAAAGTAATATTAATGGATTATATAATGAGATTTTTCAATTAAAATGATATTAATTATTATGATATAACTCGAATAATCTTTAGTTAGATGTATAATAAAAATTTTCTCTCGTTATGCATCTAATTGAAAAATTATCCAAATCATGTGTTAGGTATAATTTGCAGCAAAAGTATCATTAATTCATTAAAATTACTCTCGAAAAAAGATAAATTAAAAATATAAGAATTTTTTTCGTTTTAAGGGGTTATACCTAGTCTGAATTTTTTTTTTGGCCATTATTTTTTTATTGGCTTAAATGGCGTAAAAACATGTCAAGAATAATGTCTGACATCATTCATTGTTGAAAAAATTTTTTAAGTGCTCGTAAAAGACGAATTTTCGAAGCAACTCCGAGCGCTTGAAAATGACAAATTGAGTTTCGAAGTGAGTTTCGCCCCTTTTACTCATTACATTATACATTACATTACATTATGTACTATGTATTATGTGTTATGTATATACATTACATTACATATTACATTTTACTCATTACATTATAGTTTCTAAATGAGGTACAGATGTAGGTAGTTGGTAGTTCGAAGCAAGTATTGAACATACGAGTATATTGCCTGTGTAGCCAGTTTAGCCGTTGAAATAAAACTGCGAACGCGTGTTGCGAGCGTTGTGTGGGCAGTTTTCTCGTGCATTTGAGTCGCGTTTTAGATTATTTTGTGAACTTTTGTATTGAATCATGAGTGATAAAGTGTATAGAGACCATAAAGGCCAACAATTTAAAACCACCGCTACTAAACGAAGCAAAATAAGCAATCGAAACCCACCTAACCGTCATTCTATGGACAGCGTGTCAGACGAGTTCCTGAGTGCTTCAGCAAAAAAACTGAAACCTGGCGTTACTGACGAAGACAGAGATATCGATGAAGGTTTGGGGTATCGTCTCATCAATTTTATGGCAGTATTTACAACTCTTTCGCAAATGATAGTATGCAAAAAGTGCAAGGGTGACGTAAGTTTTACGGAAACAAGCAAGCGCGGGCTCGGTTTTAGAATCGTTGTGACTTGCAATGAATGCGGTGAATTTTATATCAATAACTGCCCGATTATAAATAATCATACGTATGAAATAAATATAAGAATGACTCTTGCAATGCGCATCCTGGGAATTGGATTGAATGGCATAAAAAAATTCTGCGCATTTATGGATCTTCCGAAGCCCGTTTTTCAATCGACGTATGTTTTGATAGTAAAAAATATTTTAACTGCTACTGCATCTGTACGAGATCTAAGTATGAAGAAAGCGGCTGAAGACGAAATAAAAAAGACCCTCGACCTCAAAAAAACTAACGAGATTATCGTTTCGGCGACGGTTCATGGAGGAAAAGAGGCTTCTCTTCGCTTTTCGGATTAGTCACACTTATCGGTTGGTTTACGGGCCAACCCTGGCAAAAATGAGACGTTTGTTTGGCGTTTACATGAACGTTTGTGGAAGTTCGTCGAGAGTTTAAAAACGATTAGTAAAGAGTTTGTAGAACAAAAATTGCAACACTGCAGCGTTTAAAAGACGTTTGTACGTTATAGCGTAAACGTAAACGTTTGAAAAGTCTGAGTAAACTCTGTACACGAAGATGTATCAACGTTTACTGAACGTACTCTGAAAAATGTTACCTCAGCATTGCAAAACTTTCATGTAACATTATATAAAGAGTTTGTAGAACAAAAATTGCAACACTGCAGCGTTTGATAAGCATTCAAAACCCAACAGCGTTATGTAAGTGCTCTTACAAAGTTTGAAAAGCATATAAACTCTCAGAAAACCCTCACTCAACGGTTGTTAACGCTTTATAAAGTTTCTTATTTTCGCCAGGGAAGTATTAGAAGTGTGCGTAAAATCTAAATACTGCAAGTCTTGCGAATATTGGAAGAAGAAAGAAGGCACTGCTGAATACGAAGAATGGGCCGAAAATCATCAGTCGCAATGCCAAACTAATCATACCGGATCGGCGGGGAAGATGGAGGTTGATGCGGTTACTGAAATGTTTCAACGATCCGAAACTCTGTACAACGTCAAGTACGGTAGCTACATCGGCGACGGTGATTCTAAAACCTACAAAGGTATCATTGATGCCAAGCCATACGGCGATTTTAATGTTACTAAGAAGGAGTTCATTGACCATGTACAGAAGAGAATGGGAACTCGACTAAGAAATTTAAAGAAAAAAAGTAAAGGTCTGGGAGGCCGTGGCAAATTGACTGGCAAACTCATAGACGAATTGTCTATTTATTACGGCCTTGCAATCAGAAGAAATCCGGAATCGGTTGAAAAAATGCGAAATGATATTTATGCAACATTATATCACAAGATTTCAACCGATGACAACCCGCAACACGATAAATGCCCGACTGGAATAACATCGTGGTGCTCTTGGCAACAAGCGCAAACTTCAGGTACTATCGATGTTTATACACATAGGTCCATATTCTGAATCCTCTTTTATCGATAAAAGTGCCTCTAAAAGTGGCTTACAGCCAATCAGAAGGCTTATAAGCCATTTTTAAAGGCACTTTTATCAATAAAAGAGGATTCAGAATATGAACCATAATCCTGCAATGCACGACGATGTTTTCAATGCCATTAAACCAATTTACGACGAACTCAGTTCAGACGACCTTTTATCTCGCTGCTTGGGAGGATTCACCCAAAATTCGAATGAATCGTTCAATTCTGTTGTTTGGTCGATGGCTCCGAAAACGATTTCAAGCGGAAAGGGGATATTGGACATTGCTACAAATATTGCGGTTGTAACTTTTAATGACGGATTATCTAATATTATGAAGATCATGGATGTACTCGGCATTACTGTTGGTCGTCAATGTTTCGATTTTTGCTTGGAAACCGACTCGCGCCGCGTTCAACTCGCCGAGCGCTCAGTGTCCGATGCCGCCAAAACCAGCCGTCGTGATGCGAAATCAGCAAAAAAAGAATTGGAGAGGAGTGAAATCGACGTAGAAGGCCAGTTATATGGTGCTGGGATAGCAGAGTAAAGGTAAAAAAATCAGCAAGCCTGTATCTTAAAAATTTCATGTAGTAAACACATTGTGAAACTTTAAACGCGTTTTTCTCGAAACCACGTTTTCAAAAACGACTAGCAGTAGAACTAGAGTAATTTTTATCCGATTGACTTGAAATTTTGGCTGTAGCTTCTTAGATAGATTATCTACTGAAGTACACACGATTTTTAAGATCGATAAACAATTACGATTTTTATAAACAAATGAAGACCGATTTTTTAGTCGAAATATCGACTTTTTTTTCAAAGTGCTGCCAAATTTTCAAAAATCAATATTTCTTAATATCCATGTGTACTTCAGTAGCTATACTCGTGTAGATTATGAAAAAATTTTTTTCATTGTTCCAGATACGTTCGTTGGAGACTTGTGCTGCTAGTCGCGGAACGCCTCAAAAAAATTGACCCTCTTTCCGTGCACTGCTGAGCCGTCATTTTGTAATAAAAATTAAAATAAAAAATGTTTTTTTGCACCTCAAGACAAGTGTATTAAGCCCTCAAAATTTCACACTGATCGATTCATTAGCAAAGTCACAAAAAATTCACAAAAAACACTCTCATTTTTTGCTTCCGACTAGGTATAACCCCTTAGAAAATATGTGAAGAAAAATACATTTATAAATATGAAAAATGAAATTTTTTTAAACATTTGATTTCTATTAGAAAAAAATGGTTTTATTATATCTCTAAACGGCACAATTTTTTATTTAAAAAATTCAATTCTCAATATCATCCGCATAGAATGATTAAATTTAGGACCTCATGCATAATGAGAGATGTGTATGTATAATATACTTTATTGTGTTACCTTATAAATATATTTCTTTCGAAGATTACTTCGCTGAGACAGAGTACGACGGTGCGACAATAAATAAATAGGTGAATACAATCGTTTAATGTGATTTTTTTCTTTCTTTTTTTCCAATGTAAGCATTCTCGTGTCTCTCGATAATCGAATATTAATCATAATATCTTAAAATTACATTCTTTAATCCGAGAAGGAATTTTGTATTACAATATTGTATTATATGTAGTACCTTGTAGCTACAGCCTCTCTTCTACACCCTGCATATAAATCTACTACCATCTAGAGTCTAAGAAAAATGTTTAGAATTGCATCTATGCATTTTTATTTTTTTTCCCTATCGTTAGCTACTCGTTCTGTTTCAGATGAGGTAGATCTGAATTCGATCTGATTGCGGATGCGGGAAGGAAATATTACGTGAGACAGTTGATACGAAATTGTCTTCGGAATCTGTGCTGCGAATCTAAAGAATCTATTCTCTAAATTACATCTCTCATAATGAAACGAGAAAGACGACGATTTATATCTTTTCCTTCCAACTGTCAGCCAACTGTCTGTCAACTTGCTGTCATGTTGCCAACAATTGTTGAAAACATGATTAATCATATTAATCAACATAATATAATTAATCAATACAATTAATCATGCTTTATTTTATCTGAATTTGTTTTTTCAGTTAATTTTACTCTCTCTCATCGTCGAGACAGAAATAGATTGTAGATCGACCTCTTCTTCAACAGTGACTGATTGCGCGTGCACATAGAATCGTTACATCTCGCTTACTTGACTTTGCAGTAAATAAGTGCAGTATTTCGAACACTCGCCCAAGATATTAGGAAAATAATAAACGCTAACAACCTTTATTCTCCGCGCTCGTTAAATTCATCAGCCGACCTCCTGGTGCTCGTACATTATCGCACGTTACATTGTAACATAATCGATCGTGATTATTATTACAAAAATCATGATTATTATTACAAAAATCCCAGTAACGCTATCTATACATAAATTCTTCAATTTTCAGACTTATAAGCGAGAGAAAAAGGAAACGAACGACAGAAGAATTGAAATATCACGGTGTTTATATCGAAGCCGGACGATTTTATTATCATTAATTTTAACGGCGGAGGAGAAATAAGAGATGACAAAGACAAAGATGGGAGGGAAACAGCACGATGGACGCGTTACATTAATTCTCGATTCGGGAAAATACAGTTCATCGGCATCTAAGGAAAATGCGCCTCAAAGAGGAGACATATTAACATTATATTATGTGTGTATTATTATAGCTGCAATAAATACATCGTGCATGCAAAAGAGCGCTCTCTTTCGCCTCCGCCTTGTTCGTTTCATCGCAAAATGAATATGAACGCTATTACAAGAGCGCGGTTTACACGTGTTACATACATCCCATACAGCACAGAACATTGCAGTAATATTGCGGCAATATTACAATGTTGCTGCAATGTTACAACAATATTAAAATATTACTGCAATATTCTGTGCTACATGGGTAGATACATATACATATACATATACATATATATATATATATATATATATATATATATATGTATATGTATACGTATATATGTATATCATATATATCGTATAATATTTACATATTACAGATCCGACACAAAAATATTTAGTTCAACAGTAATTGCACTCGCACAATGCAACACACACACACACACACACACTCATACACATTGTTATCGGTCGTTTTTTCATTTACGTATTATAGCAAAGGAAAAAACGCAGCTTCTCCTCGTTCTCGATACAGTTACATATCACAAAAGTTAAGGAGAAATAAAAGAAGGAAAGGTGGATGAGGGAAGGAAGGTAGCAAAAAATATGTGGCGAAAAAGTGATTGTTAATCGTGTATACATATATATATATATATATATATATATATGTATATAACTTTCACAAAATTTAAAAAATCTATCCGTTTCTTCTCTGAAGAAAGGATCTTTATGCGATATTTTTACATGTTGCTTAAAGAGAGAAAAAATGCATGGAGGAGTATGCGAAGGAGGCTTTGCCTCGATTTGTATCTTATCTCAAATAAATTAACAACGAACTGTCGAGTATCACGTGTGCGATTCTAGAACTTTGAGAAGAAAAAAATTTACGAATATATACATCATAAATTTTACACAGAACATATGTATGTAAAAGATAACACGAGGGAATTAAATTAGATTTAAAAAAAAGAGGATGTGTAAAATTTCGACAGAGCTATTTTTTTTCTTCAGAAACTTAATAATAAAGTAGATCTTAATAGAATGGCTCTCTCGTAATTGGATAATTTATGACATTTGAGATGAAAAGGAAGAGAAACCTCCAAAGCTTCTCTCAATGCTCTGTGCGTTTCGCAAAGATCGCTTTTATAATCGTTAACGCATGAAAAGAAATGCCTTTCGCGAGATTATAAAAATAGTCGACGAGAAAATGCAAAGTAAACGATAGATTAGTTTCTCATACAGCACAAAACTGCAGTAATATTGCAGCAATGTTGCAGCAAAAATTGTAGCAATATTGCGGCAATGTTGCAGTAAAAATTGTAGCAATATTGCAATATTGCGGCAAAATTGCAGCAGCATTGCTGCAATATTGTTGCAGCAATATTTTATAGATCTTGTCCATCTGAAAATCTCATAAATTTTTTTCGCTGGAATAATGCATGCGCATACACACATACACACATTCATATTGGCTCTGAAACGATACGCTCTGGAGAAGCAAATCTACACTTAACATGCTTAGTTAAGCGTGCCCTCCGGCAACAGAGCCTTGCATTTTTATCAGTTACGCAGAAAAAAAGAGAGAGAGAGAGAGAGAAAGAGAGAAAGAATGAGAAGGGAGGAGAGATAGGAGAAAGAGAGCGGCAGAGGGAGAAAGACTTCTTACAATTACAATATTCGTAAGTAATAATCACATTTACATTCACTCTCGAAGCCGCATGTCCGATCGTCTTCTTAATCAGGTGAATTCTGAATTAAAGGCGTCTTAAGTATTCTTTGCCTCTGTCAAGATCTCGAGAATTGGGACATGATTCTTCAACGGTATTCGTTTCTTCTCTCAATTTTTCGAGAAAGAGAGAGACATAGGTTGAGTTTTATGTGATTCAAATAGAAACACATTCATAAAAGTAAAAAATATTCCGAGAGAGACTTCTTCACATGCTCATTCGATTGAGAAACACTCGCTTTATTATCGAATCATCATTATTATCATCACCATCACCATCATCATCATCATCATCATCATCATCATCATCATCATCATCAACATCATCATCATTATCATCATCATCATCATCATTATCATGCACTATGTGACATTTTAAATTAAATAATTTATAAAAATTATCTATTTACACATCGACAGGACATGCAGCGGTCGCATTAAATACGGAGTGCCCGGTAATAACTGTGTTTTCTCGCGTGTGTAGATGAAATCAAGTAGAAAAATCTCACCCTGTGGTTTATGATTTTTATAATAATTAATGAGAAATTAATTTGAAAAAAATCGCAAAATGGTAGAGGACTTTTCTACCTGTATTTACGGTTATTACCGGACATTTTATATATATAATTTATAATGCACTCTTATCTTATATATATATATATATATATATATATATATATATATGTATACCTAAGCACATGCTTGCTTCGAGAAAAAAAAAGAAAAAAAAAGAAAGTTAAAAGAACTGGCGGTGCTCTCTTTGCAGATAATATAGTACTATTGCCCTTATTTTTTATAATATAGTAATAGTAATTGTAACATTTATGCATATCCATTATACATAAGAGCCGCTGGAATTCTTTTGTTTTCATCGATGAAAGCGTTCTTGCATTCGTTTTCTGTAAAAGTGAAGGGTATTTTGGCATTATGCGATCACGATCATCACTGTACGCTGTTACCCATATCTGTGTGTGTGTATGTGATCAGGAACATGGAAAAAAAACAGAGAGGAAAATAAATAAATATCTCCAAAGTAACATTCAATCATTTAAAATTTTATATTTCGCGACTGAGAAATTAACTAATCACAATTAAAAAATGATATATCGCGATTCAGAGAACGTTTTAATAAATAATTAATAATACGCCAAAAGAATACAAAATCGAGAACATACGGTAGAAAAAAAGAAACGTATCGCGAGGTTTGTTCATTTTTATCTATTCCATCAGGATGTCTACTCAAATCTTGTAAAAAAAATTGATTTTCTAGATTTTTATTCAAAATTTTAAAATTAAAGAGAATATTTAAAATTTTTTTTGTAGAAATCTTTAAAATAAATCTTTTCATTGTATCTTTTATTGTTTTCCACTCATGAAGAAAAAACACAGAGCCTCTTAAGTTTCAAGTGCCAGATTTGCAAATGCATAGAAAAAAATTGAATAGCTTTATAAGATGAATATTTTTCACTTGCATAAAATTTTCATTTTTTTATCACTAAAATTACAATAAAAAATATGTACTGCATATTCAATATAAGGTTTGTTAAGAGAAAAAATATATTCATAAAGAACATATGTGCAAAACTCAACATGTCAAAAAAAATCGAAAATGAATAAAAAGCATGATTCTGGATTGTAATTCTTAATTTGTTCATGTTTTTCTGATCTATTTCATACAGAATTACAGATGTTTCAAGTATTATTTAAAAAATTAGCAATGTTACATCATAATTTAACCTGTTAAATAAATTCTCTTTTTATCTATGTTAAGTTATAAGCATTTGTTGAGTTTTGCATCCTCAAATAAAGATATACATATTTATAATCTATTTCAAATACATAATTTATTTGGCTTGCAAACTGTTTAAAATAAAAACAAAATTATTAAAAAGAGAATTTTCTAAAAAATTCTCTGAATCCCAATAAAATTACTTGAGAATTCTCTGATTTTTTTTAAGTACAAAAGAAATTCTTGAAAATTCCAGGTTTCCCATGTTTTTTTAAGGAGTAGACATCCTGTTTGTCTTTAATGAAATTAAGTCATTTATTCTAAAACACAGAAAGCTATCTGAAGGCTCGAAATTTCTTTCTTTTGTAGTACAAAACCGAGCAAACAATATAAGATAATTTTTAATTAAACAAATTTAAAAGAAAAAAAATAAGATAATTAAATTATAAATACATAAAATGTGAGAAATTTGCGAAAAAAGAAAGAGAAAGAAATTGCGAACGATTTTAACTGGCACGACTCTTATATAACGAGGGAAGCGAAAAAGTTATTATTTCTTACCACGATTGCCAGTCCTGATGGCGTTGACATTGCTCAAATGATGCTGACCAGCACGAATCGGTTTCGCAATCTGCGCGCTAGGTCCGCGGCGCGCGAGATTCTTTTGTCTGACCGCCTCCTTGATTCGGTCCACCTCATACTGATAGCGCTTACGATCCCGCATTGCGCCCTCCTTAGCATCGCGCAGCGCCGTCTCCAGAGCCTTGATACGTTCCATCGTCGCTCGCAGTCGCTTCTCCAATTTAGGCAGCTCGCAGCGAAGATCGGCATTGTCTCTGACGAGTTGTTTGTGCACCTACAAGGCATGAACGTATATTGAGATGAAAAAGAGAAAAACATTAATGTATCGTAAATTATCAATGATGAATACCTTCGTCAGTTGGTCCAGATTGTTTTCTAAGAAGGATATCTTTTGTTTCTGCGCGAGAGAACCGCCGTCGTCCTCGTTGTCCTCGGCGGTGATGGTCTTCTTTATTCTAGTTTGCAGATCTTGGACGAATAATTTGCGCAGATTGTGCAAGGTCTGCAATTCTTTGGCTACCGTGTCTTCCAATCCCTTGAGATCTTTTCTCGCCTGTAATCAATTCGATATGATGATGAAAATTCATTTTACATGACAACATGGATGATTCTTTCAATTCGAACATACTTGCTCTCGGCGCTCATTCAGTAGGACAAGTTCCTGCAGCTTGACGGACTTGTTAGCCTCTTCTTGCTTCAACCGTTCGTAATCAGCCTGCATCTGCTGGTGCGCCAAGGTAAACTTCTGATTCAGATCCTTGAGTTCGCTGATCAGCTCCTGCTTCTCGGACAACTCGTCTCGAAGAGCAGCGACCTTAAATTAGAGTCGAATCACAAACATGCGTTTAAAAGGTAAAAAAAAATATCATTTCATAATCTTAAAGACATTGACAAGCGCACAAAATTAGCAATCATTCCACAGATAATAACCTGTTTTTGATGCGCATCTCTTAGTTGATCCATCTGCTCTTCCAGGGCCACTCGCATTTTCGTTGCCGCCTCTTTCTCCTCGGCCTTCTCCTTGTTGGTAACCGCCTGCACCTGTTCAGCGGCCTTCAGCTTGGCGCACTCTTCACGCAACGCGTCCACATCTTCCTCCAGGGCCCGCTTACGTGCATCGGCTTCCTTCATCGATTCTGTCAGCGTCTGCATACGTGCTTCGTGTTGCGAGATTAACAGTCGGCTCTCGGCCAAGTCCTTCTCATATTCGGAAACCTATGAGGCACACATTTATATAAATAAAATGAAGATTAATCGGAGGAAGCAGACTGATGCGCCATCACTCACTTTCTTGTTACAGTCCACTTGAAAGCTTTCCAATCCCTGACATCGCTGTACCAAATTCTTCACTTCAGACTTCATTTTACTAATAAATAGCCGCGCCACTGTGAATTCCTCTTCAAGTTTACCGTTGCTTTCCGGTGGAGCGATCTTAAATTCAAAATCATAATTGACAAAATTATAAAATGAATATAATTATGGAATAACTTCATATTTACATTTCTTTATTCTATTCCCAGAGATTCAACATATCCTTACTTTTAGATTTTCGTTAGATTCGCCGCCGATTGCAACTCCAATTTCGCCTAAGTCTTTCAAGAAATTCGCTAGCATCTCTGCAATGCGTTTCCTTTGATGAGCCGACATATCGCGCAACTGTTGCAGCTCGGATGCGGTGTTGTTCAGAGCTACTTGTTTAGCCAACAGCTCCTCCGCCATGGATTCCTGTTCCTTATTTTTTAGCTCGACCTAGTATTTGAAGCAAACAAATAAAAGTCCTTGTTCTTCTTTAGGATAGAGAGAGAGGGAGAAAAAATTCTCTTTTTTTCAAAATAATATTAAATAATATTTTCTCAAAATAATATTTACCTCTTGCGATTTTTGATCGTAATTGACGGCGAGCTCTTCCAGTGCTTGCAATACCTCTTTCACTTCCTCCTTAGCGCTCTCGTTCTCCTGCTGTATTCGGTTCATCTCCTGCTGCAGCTGCTCGTAATCTCGCCTCGCGCTGGCGATAAGTTCCTCCTGTTCCTCCATCTGTTCCTTAAGCTTCTCGACGTATTGCGATTGCTGATTGATCTCTTCGTCTTTATCATCCAGCTGTTGATACAGTCTTTCGCGTTCCTCCTCGAGTTTCTGTCTCTCCTCGTTCGAGAGGGAACCAATCATAAGACCGCCGCCGGGAGTAGCGGGCATCGGACTATCGTCCAGTTTGACTACAAGACAAAGGATTGAAGAGAGAAATTTATAATTTAAATAAAAATTACTAATTATCTGATCTATATATATCATCATTACCTTCGACAGACACATTGATTGGCGTGGTAACATCCGGTCCTTCGACCAAGCTGACTTGCTCTTCGGGCTTAACGGTCTCGCCCTGCCGCCAACGTGACAATTCCGCCTCCAATTTGTCCACCTTGCCTTTGTATCTGGCCGCTTTCTCCTTTTCACGCTCGTAGCGACGTTTCCATTCTTCGGCCGTCAACTCCTCGTTCACACATACAACATTCTTGATTGTCTTGGCGCGTTTACCTATTTAACAACAAATATGTTTCATAAGTCATTGACCAAGCGTGCCATCTCGACACGAAAAAAATTATAAATCTACCGAAATCCAAAGTCGATTTTGTTTCCGATTCGTTGAAGCTAGCGGGAGAACAACAGATGATGATCGTGGTTCTAGCGTTACCACCCAATGATTCTTGCAATATTCTTGTTAGCTTGGAATCGCGATAAGGAATGTGAGTCTTATTGCCGTCAGCCAAGGCCGAGATTACATTACCCAGCGCAGACAGGGATTTATTGATGTTTTTTGCCTCGTCAAGTACTGTTCCTTCGGCACCGGTTTTAGAAACCTGTATATGAAAACAATGCAATAATATAACAATATAATAGAACTAGAGAAATGTAAAAAAACCCCTTCTTTTTTCTAATAGAAAATAAACGTTAAAATAAAACCCTTTTACTGCCTTTTTTATTGAGAAAGAAAAGTTTTTTTATTATTTTTTTAATATTATTTTTTTCTTTATATATTTTTAATATTATTTTTATTTATATATTTATAATTCTTTTATATATTTATAATTTATATATTTATCATTTTTATTTATATATTTTTTCGTTATTATAATAAAAGAAACCTCTAAAGTTTTTGTCTTCTTTCCGAAAGTAATTTTAATGAATTAATGAGATTTTTGAAGAGGAGAATTTTTAGCAAAGGTTATTTTATCAATTAGATGCATAATAAAAATTTTTATCATGCACCTAATTGAAAATTAATTATGTCGTGTTTAGTATCAGTTAATCACAAAAGTCTCGTTAATCCATTAAAATTGTTTTCGAAAAAAAAAATAAATTAAAAATATAAAAACTTTAGATTTTTGGTTATTTTAAAATAGTGATTAAATATAAGAATTACAAACTATTTTTGTATAATAAAAAGAATTTATTTAGTTCAATTTTTAATTGTTTTTGGAAAATTTTACCTAATTAAAAATAGTAATTATATAAATAGCTAATTGAAGTGCAATTTACATTTAAAATAGTAGTGATTAATTCTAAATCTATCATGTAAAAATAAAAAATAATGAAAAATTAACTTGCACAATAAATAAAATATAAAGACGTTAAATATCTGAGGAAGAAAATTTTTTTGTAAACTAGGCTTGTCTTTTTCTATTCAAAAATTGTATTTTATATTTTTAAAAAAATTTGTTTTTTTCTATTTATGTATATCTCTAGATAGAACGAAATAATACAAAAAAAGCATATAAATTTAAACACGAAATTCTAAATTAAATAAATTTCTCACCTTTTCCGAACCAGCCAAATCGACAAGATATAGCTTGCCGGAAAGTTTCTTCTGATTTTCTAGATTTTCCTGTTTGACATTTATGAGAAAAACAGAATGGGAACGCGAGCTGTGCTCGTTCATATTGGTCACGGCAATGTGCCGATTCGACTTGCCCTCTTCTATCACCTCGAACACTTCCTCGGGACTAGAAACGAATCGTTCGGTCGCGCCTTTCACAAACGGCACTCGGTTCTTGTCTTCATGTACGCTTAAGTTGACCTTAGATACTGCAAACAAATATTACGATAATGTAATATATCAATAATTAATATATCAATCAACACATAAACATAGGATCAAATCTTACCATCAAGAAGATCCCTGATTTTATCCATGTAAATCTCAAAATATGATACTTTAATATGGAATTCCAAGTTTTCCTCCATGCCGTAGATATGATTGAAGATGTCATTGACGATTCTCGGGATAATACCCTGCTTGTTGGGATCGCCAATGACTCCCTCCATTGTGTGCGTTTTACCTGTACACATAGAATATGCATTATTTTATTATCTACATTGTATAGTAGTTGTCTTCGATGTCAAATAAGTACTCCTTACCTGACGATGTTTGACCGTATGCGAAAATGGTTCCATTATATCCTGCCAAAACGTCCGTGACGATGGACTTTGCCGCCTCATTGTAAACTTTATCTTGTGTAGCATTCGGCTTGAATACTTTATCGAAGAGATATACTTTGCCCTAAAAACCGATATATATTATAAAAAAATTTATTAATCAAGTTTTATTGTCTTATTTAATAATATTCAGAGTTTTATTAATCTTATTCACTGATTTTATCTAGAAAAATATATTTATTTTGAAAATATCGAGAGTATTCAATAAAAACTTTCATTAAAATGTTATTAAATGTAACATATAAACTTTTACTTATCTATTAGTAACATATTACAAAATTTCTATTAGTAATATATAATAAAGGAGAGGAAAAATTAAAATATAAATTTCTGATTGCAGATATACTAGATATGAAAACTTCATTTGTCTAACAATTATTACAACATGTTTTGTTCAACAAATTTTCAGCAAATTTATTCTTCCATTATTCTGTACCTTTTTTGGTAACACTTATAAATGTCTCAAATCATTGAAAAATATATGCTTGCATATGCTACAAATTAATACAATCAATTAATTCAATACTAATTAAAAGCTACAAAATATTTTATCTACCACTGTTCTTATCTACAATATTTTCTACAATATTGTTACAATATTGTAGAAACAATATTGTCTATCTATAATATTTTTTAATGGAAAAACATTGACAAATATAATTATAGTGGAAAATAAAAATGATACAGTAGGAAATAAAATTATTGTAGCAATATTCAATATTGGAAAAATATTTTTAATTATGTTGGAAAAATATTTTAAATATTACTATTGCATAAATAATAACTAACAGTTAGTGGTTAAATGATGCAATATTGTACTTTCAACTATAAAATATTCAACTACGAAATATATTAAATTGCACATCAGCTGGAGTCATCGCAAATAATAATTGCAGTTATAAAAAAATATTAATACAGAATAGATTTTCAAGATTCCTAAAAGAGCCATATGAATCATAATTTCATCATCTATATACAACATGATACATATACCTCTATCTGTCTATACAACACCCACAAGGGAGGGGGTAGGGGAAGGATCCCGAGGGACGTCGTCCTTCGACGACGACGAGGATAATCGTCCACGTCAGAGACTTCGTTTCACGTACCCCGATGGAGATGCAATTCTCCTCGCCCCCAGCCGGGAACTTGACGATGAACTTGGAGCCGGCCTTCTCCTCGGAATCGTTGAGCGGTCGAAACCTGCAGACCACCTTGATACTATCCTCGGCGGCGATCTCTCGCTCCCTCGGCGTCTCCATTGCCATCGTCGCGAGAGAGGAGGCAACGAGACGATACACGCGTGTAGGCGTGCGTATGTGTGTGTCTATATGTATACGTATATACTTAACACTGGAAAGTCTTATTAATCGACGCGACCGATTACTTCCCCTCTTCCCTCTTCGCTGTTCTTAGGGCCACTATCAGCTGCTTCCAATTACTCTTAGAGTTAACTCTCAGCTGTTTTTGACTACTCTCCGCTGCCCTCGATTACTCTCGGCGACGACGACGACGACGACGGGATGAACGCCCGTACCGCATGAAGGGATTGCGCCGTATCTCTCTCTCTCTTTCTTTCTCTCTCTGTCTTTCTTCCTTTTCCTCTCTTCCCTCTCTCTCTCTTTGTCACTAAGCTCCGAAAGCAGACAGGTCCGTCTGTCACCGTTCTCGCTGGCAGCAAGATGGCGGCTGATAAGTGGACAACTGACTGGCCCACTCGATCCTATCCCACTGGGCTCGCTCTATTTCGTTTACTTTTCTATCTCTCTTTCTCGTCAGTTCGCGATCGTCGACTCGTTTTCGAGAAGGTTGAGAATGAGAGCGGAGCGAAAAGTAACGATCGCGACGATCGCGACGGCCTATCTGCGGAGAAACTCGACGAGCGATCAGATCGCATGCAATCGATGATGAGCCGCGGAATATATGTGTGTGTGTGTGTGTGTGTGTGTGTGTGTCTGTGTGTGTGTGTGTGTGTGTGTGTGTGTGTGTGTGTGTGTGTGTGTGTGTGTGTGTGTGTGTGTGTGTGTGTGTGTGTGTGGTGTCAGTGAGTGACTGTGTATGTGTATATATGACGATATCTACACCTACCTATAGCGATATAGAAGTGAGTCGGCGCACGCTCTTTTTCCACGAAAACGAAATTGAATAGGAACGCGAGAATAGACTTTGTCGTCTCATTCGGATTAATCTACACTTACGTGTTGGATTTTTTTACATGTCACTGTGGCAATTTATTTCTAGAAGAATTCGGCTCTCGCATCGATGATGGATAGACATATACATATGTACAGAAAGCCTAAGAACCTATACAGCACAGAAGCTTGCATCAACATTGCTGCAACGTTACAACATTGCTCACTGCCGTATAATGTTGCAAAAGTAATGCAGAAACATTATTTTGTAATATTACTTTGGCAATGTTGCAGCAACATTTTAACATAGCGAAAATGTATAACATGTGTTTCTTTACTTGCCGCTACGCGGCGACACCAAATTTAACTAACTCGTATTCGAATTCATCTAAAGTGGATATAAGGTCTACAAAGGACTAATGTAGTGATTATATTTCTTGTCTTGTGTCAGTTAAATTTCTGATAAACTGACTTGATTTATTTAATATTCTGAATCCTAATGAGGGATCTAGATTATTAAACAAATTATTTGTTTAATAATCTGGATCCCTCATTGAGTTTCAGAATATTAAACAGATTTTTCTCAATTGAATGGGTAAATAGAAAATAGTTCATTTGCACGTATTAAAATATTCTGGTGTCGAATGTATGTAAAATAATTGTATGTATATTATTGAGATAAATATTTAAGAAACATTTAATAAAAAACTAATAGATGTTTTTTTAAAGGCATTTTTTCCTATCTTTCTTAAACATTTTTTTATATTTTCAAAGTTTATTTATTAAATTTAAAACGGTGTCTGCATTTGTAGCAAAACGCGTTTTAATATTACAAATACGTTGCACCGTAACATTGCTACAATCTTACATTGCAATATTCCTAAAAGCGGACATTTTAATGTTGCTGCAATCCCACAATAATGGTGCAGCAACATTTTGCAGTGAATTTACAATATTGCGGTGAAAGATTGCTGCAATGTGTATGCAATCTTTGTGTGCTGTATGGGAAGGCTTCTCTCTGGTATATGTGTATGTATGTACTCATACAGCACAGAAGCTTGCGTCAACATTGCTCATTGCAGTGTAATGTTGCAGAAATAATGCAGAGACATTATTTTGTAATATTACTTTGGCAATGTTGCAGCAACATTTTAACATAGCGAAAATGTATAACATGTGTTTCTTTACTTGCCGCTACGCGGCGACACCAAATTTAACTAACTCGTATTCATCTAAAATGGATATAAGGTCTACAAAGGACTAATGTAGTAATTATATTTCTTGTCTTGTGTCAGTTTAATTTCTGATAAACTGACTTGATTTATTTAATATTCTGAATCCTAATAATTTGTTTAATAATCTAGATCCCTCATTGGGATTCAGAATATTAAACAGATTTTTCTCAATTGAATGGGTAAATAGGAAATAGTTCATTTATTGCACGTATTAAAATATTCTGGTGTCGAATGTATGTAAAATAATTGTATATTATTGAGGTAAATATTTAAGAAACAACTAATAAAAAACACTAATAGATGTTTTTTTTAAAGGCGTTTTCTCCTATCTTTCTTAAACATTTTTTTTATACTTTCAAAGTTTTATTTAATTTAAAATGGTGTCTGCATTTGTAGCAAAACGCGTTTTAATATTACAAATACGTTGCATCGTAACATTATTATAATCTTATATTATAATATTTCTAAGGGCGGACATTTCAACGTTGCTGCAAGCTTGCAGTATAATGTTACAAAAACATTTCGCAACTTCTATGCAATATTACAATGTTTCAATGTTAGGTCTATGCAACGTTTTTGCAATCTTTCGGTGCTGTATGGGTATATACCCATACAAAGCACAGACCATGTTGTTACATTGCAGCAATATTGCAGCAATTTTTTTTATCAGTTTAATTTCTATTACACTGACTTAAATTAAAATAATTTATTTAATAATCTGGATTCCTTGTTGGGATTCAAAATATTAAACAGACTATTTGAAATTAAGTCAGTTTATCAGAAATTAAACTGATAAATTGGGAAGTAGCCTATTTATTGCGTGTATCAAAATATTCTTATGGGAGTGTATTTATATATTTAAAAAAATTCCAAAATATTCATTTATCAGAAAAAAGTAATATTTCAGTAATATTATCGAAATCTTTCAGCAAAGTTGTATTTGAAATGATTGCGGACATTGAAATATTGAAGAAGTGTTGCATAAACGGATAAATATTTCTGTAATATTCGTGATAAATATTTCTGCAATACTATTGAAAGGTGTAATATTTCAAATGAAAAATATAGTAGCAATATATGTTTCAGTAATATAACATGCCGAGTGGGTCATCTATCAGAAACAAAAATATTCTATGCAATATTACTAGATGGTTGCATTCTTTCAAATGTATTACATTGCAATGTCGTTATGATGTTTCGTTGAAATTATTACAGCGGAAATATTAAAAAGCGAACATCTTATAATATTACAAAAAGCGGACAGCAAGCTCAATCAGAAATTTGCAGATTGGCATCAGTTATGTCCGCATTAAGCTTGTATTTTGCTGGCAAAGATTGCTAATATTACCCGACAGCAAATTAACAACAGCAATCGAGCATATACTTATTCTGGAGATAATAAAAGATTGCGATGACATTATCGACTGTTTTGATTGTATTGAAGACAATTGCAAAAGTTATTTAAATCATGAAAGTGTTTCGGTCAACCAGCTATTTATTATTGAAAATATATAAATCTTTTATACAGCTGTCTCAAGAATAACAAACATTTTATTGTACTAAATTACTATTTTATTATACATATGTATAGATTTTATTATATAGATTTTATTATAGATTTTATTATAATAGCAGCAAATTTTTTTTCAATCACACGCTAAATCCCGTAAGGTCATTGGTTTTATGTATGTGCATACGTATGTACAGTAACGTATAATAAATAATTACCTATAAAAGCTCTAATAATCGATTCGATATCAGTAAACACACTTATATTAATGTTATATAAATGCAACAAAATTGAATATTTTGCATAGTTATCGGTAATTTATTATTCTTCTTGAAAATTATAATCTGTTACATATGACAATGTTATTTCGTAGTTTTATCTCACATAGCGAAAAACTAATATAATTTAATTAAATTAATAATAAAGGGGTGAAAATAATAAAATTTAATTTATAAAACTGGATATAATTTATTTAAGAATTAAATTTTTGCTTTTTATACTTCAAATAGGCAAAACGGATAATGTTCCATTATCCTGTTGGTTCCAATCAGTTTAATATTCTGAATTTCATATTGAACTTGTCAAAAATATCAGAAATTAAATAATAGAAATAGCTCCTTTTGATCTTTTATTAGTATCGCGACTTGCAGACTTTATTCCTGACAGAAATTTGATTATGAGAAACATTGCATAGCGGTGAGCGAAGGAAATCTCGAACCAAAAATATACATAGATTTTACTGCCAATTTGTCATCAGATCACGCGCGCAGAAACTCTGTTTGATTTCTGCCGTCAATTTGCTATCAGATTGTGTGTGCAAACCCTGTTTGATTTCTGCTGACATCTGATATCAAATGGACATTGCACAGATTCTGCTATCAATTTGCAATGGTAATTTTATGTAAATTCTACTTGATTTCTGCTATTGACCTACTATCAAATTATGTTAGCAAGTTTTGTAACATTTCTGCTAATATTCTGTTATCATTATCTGATATAATAGGTTTTGTATACAATATTAGCAGTTTTTCTGCTGACGATAATTTGTAGCAGGCACTTGGCAAAATCTGTTACAGTAGATTTGATTGATTGAGTATACATGCACGTTCGTATGTATTTTTTATCAAAGAGATGTATCTTTTTTTTTTGCGATTGGGTTATTTGCGATGTGATTTATATAGTTGATTTAAAAAAAAACATATCGACGAACAGAAAGAAATTTGTTATTATAGAATTGTTCAAAGTGTCTATTAATTCAAATCTTATAAAAAAATTCCTTGAGCATTCCTTGATCTTTCGCGTATCTTTGTTCAAGATTCTAGTGGAAGAGAATTTTTTTAGATTTTTTGGATACAATTTTCCAAAATAAATTTTTGTATTGCATGCGTTTTCTAATGTTAATTTGCAATTAACAGTTATATTTTTTCTCATTGTATAAAATATACTGATTGGTTGTCAAATGAATTTCTAAAATTCCAAAAATTTTCTGCAATAACAACCCCAATCAGTATACCAAAGAAAAATTTCACTCGTTGAATGAAACGTTGATTAAAGATTACTTCACTCTGACGAATAGATTTTCGAATGAAATCTTAAATCTCGATATTTCGATTTCTTAATGTCACTGCAACAAGATCTTAAAATGGTTGACGCAGATATAAAAGATTTAAGAAAATAATTTTATTAATTCGAAAATTTATTTCTCAAAAACTTCTACTATAACCTTAATATTACTATAAACTAGAACTTTAATATTTTAACGAATATAAAAAGAGACATAACTCGAGTGTGTTATATTATAAGTTAAGCAAAATATAAAACTTATATAAAAAATTATTTATTAATATTTACAGATATGGCTGCCAGCCACAATAAACCCGGCATAAATTCGCGGGGTCTCGCGCCTCTTGTAACAGTCTCTCGACCTGTCCCGGAACGCTCGACACTAAACCATCCTCTGTTCCCCGCAGTTTTTGTTCAATCCTCAAAAGAGCTCTCTTAGCGATCTTATTTGTCTCTACAGGTGCTAAAAAGCAAATAAAAATTAGTAGTGAATTGAAACACATTGCAATGTATTCCGCTGGTTTGAATCAGAATAATTGTGTCTTTTGAAAGAGTATAAACATTATATACGTATTAGGATTCACGAGCGTATCGGGTTAGATATTTTTCCGAAACATGACGTCACACAAAAAAAGTTTCAGATAAAATTTATGGAGTTTTGAGAAAAAAAAGTCAATAATATTGAATTTTAATTAAAGTTATTTTTCAAAGTCATATGCAGATAAACTTAATTTTTTTAAATAGAACCATTTTAATTTATATATATGTTGAATTTTTTTATATATAAATTGATTCACAATATTTGGCATAAAAAGTAATAAGAGTAGGATAGCCAAAAATTGAATAATGTATAATAAGATATTTTATAATTTATATAAAATTTCGTGACACACACACACACACATTAAATACAATATAAATTCTTAAATACACAAAAAATGAATTTAATTAAAATTCAAGATTATCAATTTTCTCTTTAATAAAATCCTATAAATCCTATAAATGTAAAACATTTTTTGACTTTAAGCTTCGGAGAAAATCCCATCACTTGTAAATATTCTGTAAATTTTTAGAAATAGCGAGACATCCCTATACAACCTCAGCTGACAGGTTCAAGGTTTCTTGATTATGCCTAGTAGATCAATATTTTTTTCTTGCTCGTTCAATTTGCTTTACCTCGCCCGCTGTTTTCTGAGTAGCTTCTTACGACGTCGCTCTGCATTTTACACGCCTTCTCTGGAGTGATGGCCCACGTGAAGAGCGGATCGTACAGCAGGACTTGAAGGAGGGTGATAATAATTTGCCTCTGATCGCGCAGCATCGTCATGGTCACTTCGCAGCTGCGTCTCATAGTACCTTCAATACCGGAAGCACCCATGGCAACCTCGATATCTCTGGTTAATCTTTGGTAGAGAGAATACACAGTGATGTAATAATGACAATTGAAAGGTAATTTAAAAGATTAGACATCACACATAGTAAGATATAAGAAGTGATGATTTCTCGAATTCTCTATACCTGAAAGGAATGGTCTCCGGAAGAGGCAAAACCTTGCCCTGCTCGAAAGCCACGCCAAAGTCAATGTGCACTACCTCAGCGGTATGCTCATCGATGAGGATGTTACTCAAGTGCCTGTCGCCAAGGCCCAGAATGTAACCCGCGATGGATGTGGTGGCAACGCTGCGCGTATACGTGAGCGTCTTCTCGACCCAGGTCTCGGGCGATCGATACTTCTCTTCGAAAAAGTGATGAAATGCCGGTCGCATACGTTTGCAACACTCGAGGAAAACTTTCAACTTCACCTGGATAAGTATAGAAAAAGAAAGTTTTAAAGAACAAAATTGTTGAGTACAAGTTTATTTAGGACACAGAATCTTAATCAATATTTAAAAAATGGATGTTGTTCAACTTGCCTCATTCGATTCTTGTGCGACATTCTTCATTTTGTTCCTGGCCGCTTCAGCGGTCAAGTCACGCGGATAATACCTCTTATGTATACCGCCCGAATTGCCTATCAAAGTTGCCGTGATGGGCACTGTGTTGTCGCACCACTCCAGCACACCTGACCTCTGCGTCAACGGCACTACTTTGTATGTTCTGATGCGCAAATTTCGCTGTTTCGTCTCTTTACATGTGCGCAACAGCGTATTCATTACGGTAAACACTTGTTGCATCACTGCATCCTGCCGTAGATCATCCTTGCCCTTGACCAATTGTCGGCGCTGCACGCCATCAGTACCGACGCAGATGACTTTTTTGGGCGCGGTTACGCCACCGACGAATTCGCAGGTTTCCTGATACGCTTTTACACCGACTACATTGTCATAATTGCCCGATGGTCTCACAAGTAAGTTCAGAGTCGGCAGGAGAACGTTGTCCAAGTTTTTGATCTGGGGGAAAAATCGATCAATCAGATTTTGAAAATCGCGAGTATTCTCTTAAATCAATGATAAAAAATTATAGTTGAAATTATCATAATTTCACTATAATTTATAGTATCTTAAGGCGCCAAGCATATATAACAGTGCATTTTACTATAAAAAATATAGTTAATATAACATGAAAATATAGTTCGTAAAATCATAATATCCATTTCATGTAACCATATGGTTATGGTATACGTAGTGTTCCGAAATTCACTATCAGTACTGAAAATCTATAATACATATATTACGTATATTACAAATTTTTAATATACGCAGCACCAAGTCGTTTAAAAGTTTTTTTCCGTCTATAATTTCAAATAATCTGTTTAATATTCTGAATCCCAACAAGGAACCCAGATTATTAAATAAATTATTTTGAATTCAATTTGTCTGAAATTAAGCTGATAAACAATGATATGTCAGAAAAAGGATGCTCACATGCATACAATCAGAGAACCTGCGTGTGAATAGCATCCTCTTTCTCGCATCTATTGCTAAGAGAAAAAAAATATACTTTAGATCTTACGTGTTTAATACTAGTCCTTTATATACATTTTATGATAAATATTGAATACGAGAAAAGTTAAGAGTAGTGCGCCGCGTAACGGCAAGCGAAGAAACATGTACCACATATAATCATTCCAAATAATAAGTTTTATGTTGTTAAATGTGCTATTCATCAGGTTCCACGTACTTTTTAGATATAGCTGTTATTATAATTTTTTTCATTTATTACTACTATATTAATATCTAAACGAAAGATAATAATATAATAATATTTACCATTATTAATGTTACAATGACTATATGAATACTAAAATTATATGTATCATTCCTTTCTTTCATTTTTTACTTATATGATATTTGAAATTATTATAAATTATAGTAAAAAGTTTCATTGTTTCTCGGTACCATGCGTATATAATTTATATTACCAGTATTATAGTAAAATTTACTATAAAAATGAGTATCCTAACTATAATTTTTTTACCATGCAATTATAGTCAATTTTATCATCGATTTTTTTATCAGTGAAACAACTATAATTCATATAAGTATTTTCTTAAAAGTACCTTAGATATCAACTGATCTCGCGGTATCGTATAAGATTTTCCGGTATAACACTTTCCCTTGGGTTGCCAATAAGCGAGACTCAACAGCGCCCGTGATAAATTCTCCATTTCTAGAACGATATCGCGCACGGATGATTCAGTCAATCGCTTAAGAAGCTTCTTGGCGCCTAGCACGCGACGTTCCTCCTTCAGAACTGTAGATCCCGGATCATTATGTAGATTTTTCAGTGCCAACACTACAGGCAATGTGTGATACGGATGTTCCAGAGCGCAGCGCTCGAGGATCCTGAAGATCCGCGTGGAAAAGCTTCGCTGGTGCTTGAGATCATTGCTTATGTGGGCAGCCAATTGCGGTACTAGTGGCACAAACTTGAAAGATGGCACGTTATCTAATTCATCCAGCAGCTCTTCGTTCACCTCGTTATCGAGCATGTTGTCCAACCAGAGCGCTACCAATCGGAAAATGAGCAGATTGTGCTCCTCGCTGTTACACAGCGTCTTCAGGTAATACTTTAGAGCCTGTGCGAGATAATTACGTTTCTCTTGCTCAATGTTCTTTAACTCGGCCGCATCATTCGTCGATTGCTTCTGGCTGATTATTACAGCACGTTTGATATCCTGATTCTTCATCTGCTCCTGATCTATTGGGATCCTCGGATCGTTGCTGCGAGCGTATTCTTTTAATGACTCGTATATTGGAGAGTTCATATACGCACTGATCTGTTCATATTGTGCATCAGCGAAACGCGCCAACGCGACCTGTGAAGATAATAAAAGATATATACTGGGTGTTAAAAAAGTCTGGACACGGTCGAATATCTCGATAAGGAAGAGTTTTACTAGAAAGTGTTTTAGACAAAAGTTGTATGGCTTCGAGGGGGACATAAGATGGTGTCATTAGTTTGACCTTAAAGAGTCACCTGAAGGTTACATGAAGGTCACCTCCAACTTTTTAAATGGGACACCCTATATACTTTTGCATATTCTTGTAGCTCATCTCAAGAGCTTTCCAAAACACCTATAATTAAGTTAGTTTTCATTAAGTGCTTTCCAAGTTATGAGGCTTGAAATCATTTCTTAATTTTACATAAACAATAAAATATCTAATAAAATATTCATTTTTCGATTATCTTATCTTAATACTTTTATGTACAAAGTAATGAGAGGAATCAATTGGTGTAAAGAAAAAACGTGGCTAGATCGGGAAATCCGAGTCTTTCGTTTTCCGGACAAATCTTAATCACTGAGCTATCCAGATCTCACACTTAGGGCCGCTTCGACCAAACTTAATCGTTGATTAAAGGGTTTCCAACATGACAAAATAATTCAGTGTGATCAATTGTATTTCTGACGATATACTGTATTTCTACAATTATATTGGCTTCTCTCTGTATATTGTTAGAAATACAATTGGTCACACTGAATTATTTTGTCATGTTGGCAACCCTTTAATCAACGATTAAGTTTGGTCGAAGCGGCCCTTAGTATCGCTACTTAACACAGCTATATAGTAATACGACTCCAGAGCATTGTTGGAATCCCATTCAATGAATGCAATGCTGATTGCTACAGATTTTTAAATGGTCGCTACTCGTGGAGGCTTGCCACGGTCCTATTTAGGGTCCATCCGCCACTGTTATTGGTACAGTGGGGATATTGCTATTCATTAGGAGGATCTTGAAGGATGTGGTCACTCTATGGCGTTGTGCTCGTCGGTGCCGTTTCTCACTGAAAGCCAGTCGGAAGCCAACATGCAGTGCACGCGAATATTCCACCGGCATTTATTTGGTCAGCGAGCGACCTTTCAAGGATCCTCCATAGCAATCAGCATTGCATCCATCGAGCGAGATACCAACATCGTTCTGGAGGCGCATATCACTGTGTTAAAAAGCAGCATAGATGTGAGGTCTGGATAACTCAGTGGTCTAGAGCAATTGCCCGGAAAGCGAAAGACTCGGGTTTGATTCCCAACCTAGCTACTTGCACCTCACATATTTTTTTAGTCCACGAATATTGTTTTCTAGTAATTATTCGTTGAACTGAAAAATGTATGAATGCTCTCTTCACAGGATATGCGATGCCGTTGCCACAGATGAATTCTGTCGCTCGTTGACCGAATGGACGTATAAACACGTGACCTTCTACCACATGCATCCCTATTTATACTAGACTTGTTGACATTTTGCAATTTGTGCAAATATTTCAATATTTGTGCAATAATTACTGACACATTAATTAACAAGAGCTAGCGAAAGAGCGTGCGTTTCACGAAGTTAGATCATGGGATGTACTTTAGATGTGCAAGCCGCAGGTGTTACATGACAATGAAAGGTTTGGCTACTTCGCTTCTCGTCTTTTCTCATTGCTATATCTTATGATCTAGCTGCGTAACAGTTAACTAGCCAATTCTTTTTAATTCTTTTAATATTTCAATAATTATTATAAAAATTGCAAAATGATAAAATTTTCTATTCAGTTTATTGAGCTCTATCCGCTCACAACCACTGGTCCAATCTTTATGAGACATCATATATAATATCAAAACTTGTCTTTTAATTAATTTAGTTAACCAGTTCACTGGTAATGGCCCATATATGGCCAAAAAAAAAAGTGCCACAACTGGTAATGGCCCATATATGTCCACTATGAATAACTTTGCCAATTTTCAACGGATTTGCATGAAACTTGATACACCCACATTTTTCGGGTCGCTGATGACAAATTTGGGATCGAAATTTTAAAATTCAAAATGGCGGATTTAGTATGGTGAATTAATTTTGTTATTCTATTATTATATTTGTTATTCCATTAGAGAAGATTCAAATTCGATATGTTAAAGTTTGAATGTCTTGAACTAATCCGTTATCTGCGACCAAAAAACGTACCGAGTGTGATATATTTCCATAATGGAATCAAAGTTAATCACTAGAAACCGCCATATTGGATCTATCAGTTTAAATTTTGCAATTTTGCCTATAGATTCATCATAAGAGACTCGAAAAACGTGAACATATCGAATTTGATCTTCTCTATAATAAAATAAAATTAGTCCGCCATATTGGATTCGCCATTTTGAATTTTGAAATTTCGACCCTTGATTCGTCACCAGCGACGCAAAAAACCCCTTATAGATACTTTCATGTAAAATACGAATTTATTTGCTCTCACCAGTTTTGGCACAAAACGTTGATTTCGGGTGTACCAGTGAAATGGTTAATCGAAAAGCTAAATAAAAAAATTATTTTATACATAATTCTTTTTTCCTGTTATTTTTTTATATACAGTTGTTCTCTCACCTGCGTATAATATAGATCTCTAACAACATCAGATGTTTGTTCATCAATAGCCTCGCTGATCTCAATGGACTCCAAATAATATTTCTGTATTATTGTCTGCGGATTCTCCGACTTGGTCTCAGCCATCCAGTCGCCGTAGACCCGCAGGGCTTTAGCTTTCAGGCTCGGCTTCGGATTTCTTTTCTCGATCAGATTGCGCAACAAGCGGCGCGCAATGATCTGGTCGTGTTTCATCCATGCCAGGAGAGATTCCTGGTAGAGACGTTGGTTCTCTAAATCCGTAGATAAGTTTCGCTGCGTCCCTAGCGTGCCCAATGCTCGGGCGGCCACTTGAAAGTCTCCCTGACTTACCGCGACCTCCGCTAAGTCTAGGCAAGTAACGAAGAACGCCTCTCGTATGTTTGTATTCGTCCACAAGGATTCCCGGATGCGGAACATGGTGATACGCTGCCATAAAATTGGTTCCACGTAGTCGAATTGACCCGTCAGGCTAATCTCGTGTTCGTTCCAGCGTTGCAATACTTTTGAATATTTTTCCTGCGGCGAGTCGGCCGCTGAATTCAACTGTTCGATTTCGCGCAACAGTCGCAACTGCGATAGTTTCTCGTTGACGATTCGACTACTTTCTAGACTGATCATTCGCAGTTCACGGATTACGCTTACGCGAGCGCACTCGATCGCCTGTTCCGTGCCTCGTCGATCGTTTTCATGAAGACATTTGAGCGCGTCGTAATGATGCACATGAAACGCATTTTCCTGGTTCTCTAATCGTAAGTGCTGCGGTTGAAGATTGTTATGACTAGTGGCAGCAACAGAGTCAGTTACCAGTAGATCCCAATTACCGAGTCTCCAGGCGCACTCATAGCTATTACATATCTTTTCGTTACATATTTGCGAAATATAATGACATTTTTTCTTTCATCTGAATTTTTATATAATTTTAGACATCTCACCTAAACTTTTCATCTAGACAGTCACCCAGAAACCGCCATTGGAGAAACTGCAATCCCGAGCGGTGTAATGCGTTCGCCATCTCCGTCCTGGCGTTTGTTAACGACGATTGAGTGCTGTTGTACGATAGTTCGATGTCCTGTGCGAGCATGACTTTGTCCCAACAATTGGTACGAGCATAATACTGTACTCGGGAGTCTTGATCGAGCAGATGCGACGATCCGGCGCCACTTGTGGCATCCGGATCGCTGATATTCAGGTAGGTGTCCAGCATGATGTCTTGCAGCACCCGGCCAACCACCGGCTGGCGTTCATAGATATAGTCGATCCTCGGATCACTGCTGAAATCTGGGTAGTCTGACGAGATCGACTCACAGGAGAGCTGCGCGAACAGCAGGGCCGTATAATATGCGGAGCATTTGTGCGCAGCTCTGGCCAAGTTAACATAGTCGAGTGTCAAAGTCGTACCGTCCGGTAGCTGTGCCCGTACGTGATTCACTATGTCCAGCATGCAGCGTACGATTTTTTGATCACAGCCGCCACTTCTCGACGTCGATGACGCAATAATCTCCGCTTCATGGTTAATTGCAAAATGTTGTCTAGGATTTAATGGATCAATCGATATTGAATTTAATTTAATCGATATTAAATTTAATCGATATTGAATTTAATCTACATTACTAGCAATAATACCTGAAGAATTGATTGATGCAGTCGCACATGGCACCGATGAAACTGGCGTTTCGATGAATGACAAGATAAACGATTCTCGGCAGGATTAACTCGCAAAATTTGACACTAAGCCGGCAGACTGGTAGGAAGCTATCTAGATAAGAATTGGCAAAGCATTCAGCGATGGTGCAAGTTAATTTGACAATCCAATCGGCGTAATTCTCGTTTTTCTGAACGGTCCACAGCGAATTGTCTGGATTCATAATGTTGCGAAATCTCGTGGCATCCACACAAAAAGACATCTGTGTTACGCTACGTCCGCGAGCAAATGGTCGGATGTAATTAATCTTCAGAGGCGTGGATTCTCCGAGAATGCTTGATAAGTTTCTCGTGTATTCGGAGTCTGATAGTTTATGACCGAAAGAAGTTGACAGTATCGCATAAAGGGCGTCGGCGCTAACCTTGAATTAAAATTTACTTGTTAAAAAATTTTATCCTTATTTTCTCTAGAGAAAAAAATATGATATATAATAGATTATAAAAAGAAAAAATTAAACTGGCAAAATATTTGTATCTGATTTTTCGTTTTAGATTTACACAAAAGTTCAAAGTTCATATTGAAGCCTAAGTGATAGAACTTTAATGCGAAGATGTAAAAACCTTGCGAAGTTCCACCGCTTTCTCCACAAGGAAATTCGTTAACATCGCGACTGACCGATAGATTAGGATTTCTATCGCATAGTTTGCTTCCTGAACGAGACTTCCCGCCGGTCGTAGTGCCACAGTGGAATCTGTCGGGCCCAGTTCGCCGAGACACTTTGTGGCTTCCATCGATACGCGCGGGTTACATGATTCCGTCAACTTAGCGAGTCTGAGAAATGCATTTTCAAGAATGTTTTGCAGAATATAGATAATTGAAAAGAGAATCAGTTAGCATGCTAAAGAAAAGAATGAATAGTCTTTGAATGAAGCGTCTGCTTACTTGAATATCAATCGATGCAGGATACTGGTGCCATCCTCGGGATACGACCTCTCTAACTTTCGATGCAGCTCCTTCAGTTCCCTTTTTCTTGTCGACAGTTGCTGCGTGAGATTCGCGAGATCCTCCAGTGTGCACTCGGCGTTCTCCTCGCTTATGGCATCTAGGAAACGCTCCAGCTCGTCCTCGAGACATAACGTGGTTCTATCCTTTTCTGATCTAATGACATTGCGAGCTTCCCTTGCATCCCAGAAGATCTCGTGGTTCGGGAATGAGCTGAGCTTCGCGATAGCTTCCCGCAAAACGTCTTTTTGCTCCACCACGAGGAACTTGAGTAAATTCGCAGCGATTCGGTTGACGCTACTCGTGTTTGATTGCGCCAAACCGACCAGATTTGCTACAACGAATCTGAGGACGTCCTGCACCTCCGCAGCTCTCGCGGGTAGTGCTCGTCTCAAGAATAAATCCAGAAACTTGCAGCATGCCGTGATGAGCGTCTCGTTGTCGTTTCCTTCGATCATATGCAGTAAGCTATAGCACACGTCCCGGATCAGGAACGCGGCCATCTCATCAAAGACAGGTTTTGCCAAGTCACGTGTCAGCCGCGAGCAAAGATATGCATATTGATATAATCGCTTAAGCTTATCTTCTTGAGAACGCGCCGAATGTACGGCACTCGCGAGATACAACAGAATCTTCTGTAGCATCGCCGGTTGTTGTTCAACTAGCGTACGGATCAGCGTCTCTCCTGTGGCTACTAGAAAATCAAACGACTCCAGGTGATCGAAGCACAGATCTAATGTTTCTCGCGTGAAATGCGGCGGATCCATCGCCGGAAAACGTACGTCCGGGATCGAGAGAAAGCGCTCGAAGTCATCCTCGTCGTGTAGCCTCTGTATCAGCTCTACCAGAACGTCCTGCAGACGAGAATAAAATAATTGGCTGAAATCCTGCGTATGCGCGAATTCGTCCGTATTCCTCGTCAACTTCCGCATCGTTTCAGCGTCATTAGATACGATGACACGTGATAATAGCCACGCAAAGCAAGATGGAAAAACGTCCTCAAAGATTTTGTTGAAGGGTACACCGGCGCAATCGGTGCAGAAGGATACGGCTTCGGCGAGGCCTAAAGTGCGCAGCACGATCGGAACAATGCGATTGACGTATTTTCTGAAGAATTCGTCCACAGTCTCGCATCCTGTTGATGTAATAATAGACTTAGTCTTTAATTTAATCAAGTTTGGATTAATCTTATTAATTAATCTTATAGAAAAATTAATCTTATAGATCTAAATCTTTAATTATACTATTATCAATGTCAGATACTGACAATCGTTATAATATAGTCAGAAATACAAAATTTGACAATTAAATGAATCAGTAATATTAGCATCGCAAGATGATCTGTCCTTACCCGCGAGGATCCACGGAAACCTCTGCAACGGATATTGTGCATCCTTGATCCAGGATGTCAATAGATAGTTTAAGTTATCCTCAACCAATGAGACGTGTGTTGTTGTGTACTGCGCTGCTGTTGAAAGAATCTTTCGCACTATCTGCATGTCTACTTTTCTTTCTATTGTCAGTCGCAGCATAGCGTATAATGCACGACCCTGAAGAATTCCGCTGGCGCAAACAATAGAGGCAAGAGCGATCAATGCGCTGGCTGTTCTGGTTTCTCTTTCATCCTGTCGTTGACTATCTTCCAGATTGCTGCTATTCCACATAAAAATAAATTAATTTTAAATTAATTATAGATTATATACTGAATTCATGAATTTAAATGTTGTAAAAATAATTTTTCCATCTAATTTGTTTCAGTATCAAATATACTTTATACAGGGTGTTCAGTTTTAACTTTGCCATCGAAATATCTCGTAAAGTCTAAAAGATACGAAAAAATGTTTCAGACAAGTTGTATGGTTTCGAGGAGGACATAAGATGGTACCACTAGTTTGACCTTGAAGAGTCATCTGAAGGTCACGTGAAGGTCACTTCCAACTTTTTAAATGGGACACCTTATATGCTTTTGCATATTTTTGTAGCTTATCTCGAAAGCTTATAGTTTCGAAGAAAAAATATGTAATTTGCAATTAACAATTACATTATTTTTTCTTAAAAACAACTGTTTTCTTTACACCAATTGATTCCTCTCATTATTTTGTACATAAAAGTATTAAGGTAAGATAATCGAAAAATGAATATTTTACAAGATATTTTACGGTTTATGTAAAATTAAGAAATGATTTCAAGCCTCATAACTCGAAAAGTCCTTAATAAAAACTAACTTAATTATAGTGTTTTGGAAAGCTCTCGAGATGAGCTACAAGAATATGTAAAAGCATATAGGGTGTCCTATTTAAAAAGTTGGAGGTGACCTTCACGTGACCTTCAGGTGACTCTTCAAGGTCAAACTAATGGCACCATCTTATGTCCCCCTCGAAACCATACAACTTTTGTCTGAAACATTTTTTCGTATCTTTTAGACTTTACGAGATATTTCGATGGCAAAGTTAAAATGGGACACCCTGTCGTAGAATGTCCCAAAAAGATCGAGACTACGAAATATCTCGGAAAATATGTTTTATAAAAAAATATTTAATAAAAAAAATTGTAGAGTTTGAAAATGCTATTTATTAGCTTTATTAGTTCGACTTTGGGTAGCATTGCCAAAGTTATTATGAATTTTTTAAATTAAACTTCCTATTTTTTCTGGCATATTCTCATATCTTCTTTTTAGATACTTTTTCAAAACATTATAACTGTATTTATTTTGAATCGTTTCGAAATTATCGAACTTTTTATAAGATCGATATTCTAGAAATATCTCGAAAGGATTGTTATCGAAAAAAAATGTTTAATACAAAAATTGTTGGATTTAAAAAGAGCTATCTGATGGATCAGATTGTGAGTTCGGGGCCCAGTTAAGATTCAAGTCAATTTTTTCTTTCCTATTATACATATAGCTTTGATTTAAAAAATTTATGACCTTGTCCTGAGCTTGGCACCCAAATTGATAAGACTAGTAAATAGACCGTTTTAAACCCTATAATTTGTGTACTAAACATTTTTTATGAAACTTACATTTTTCAGGATATTTCAGAGTCCAACCTTTTTGAGACACCCTATATATTTATTTTAATGTTCATACTTTTGCGGATCAGAACTCGATTGTTGGACCTCATCGAGAAGATCAAATGCTATCTTTTCCACTTTGATGCATATTTGCTCCTTCCACTTGTGAGCGACATTCTTGAGGGATAAGAGTTCCTGTAGACATCGCACAGCCTGCGAACGCAGCACGAAGAGCATGTTACCGATGTAGTTAAGAATGCTATCCAATAGTGTCACGACACCATCATCGGAAGCACTGTCATGATTCCACGAGAAGCTCGGATCGATTCGCACGCAGTTGCACACGCACTTCATGTAGTCCACGTGCACGAGAACGCCATAATTCCATTCATACATACATTTATAAAACTGTACGAGCGTGTGGACAATCATTCTCGATGAATAACCGTACTTGATCGCGTATTCGAGGAAGTATGGCAGCAGATTCAACAGCCGACGTGACACTTCCTCATCCCTATGATTCTTCTGACAAATCTTCAACATAAGATCCAATGGCGCATCTGCATATTCGTAGTGAATCTCGTCTTGATCGCGCGCGGCGAGCGATTCCAGGATTGTTAGGGATACCCAATAATCAACGCAGTTGGTAAAGTCCTGCTGCATGGTGAACAAGTTACGCATCATTTTCGTTTGCAATGATTTGTCGCGATCCGCGTCGACGCGTAGCGCGCAAAAGGACGCTAAGGCCGCCGCGACCTGAAGATGAATTGAGTTCTCGCGTCGGGGACTCGTCGAAGATGAGTTCGACGTCTTCATACCAGAACGCCTGCGTCTTTTCTGAAAAGTAGAGAATCGTTCAAGGATTAAAATTGAATACATAAATCAATTTCTTTATTATAAATATTATCCTTGTTTTAGATACCTGAAAAGTGTCATGTTCTTTGTGATAATCGCTGTTGTAATGGCTGTCCTCGAGATTCAGGAGGTCGAATATATTTTTTAACATATCTACAGTAGACGCAGAGACTATTATCTTCGCGATTTCCGTGTCATAAGGCGTCCTATAGAGCACGTTCAATGCTCTGGTCACGTTCAACAAGTACGCATACTTGCACGCATATCTAAATATTTAATGTAAGACATTCAAAAAACAAGATCAATAAAAGCTCAAGTTTTTTAATGCATAATTAATTACAAAATAATTATAACTATCAAAATTAATAAAGAACAAAAATCATTAAAAGTTTCGGATTTTTCCGATGATTTTAAAAGCTTAATGATTTTGAAAGAGAAGAAAAAACAATCAATTTTTTCATCGTTTTATTAAAATTCTAATAGATATTAAAACTCGTTTCATTAAAATTCTAATAGATTTTTTCGCACCTGCTCCAATCAATTTTTGTTAGAACTTCGAAGCTATTCTTCAGGTGTTTTTCCATCGCATCAATCAGCGGGTCAACGGTATCCATCTTTGCAATAATACCCATATGTTTCAGACTGGATAGCGATCTCGCTAGGAACGCTATTTTCATTAGTGCGATGTGTATCTCAACTGTATTTTTTGTTTCATCGTTTGAATCTTCACCTTGAAAAATGTCATACAAGCACTTCTTCAGAAAATTAAACACTTCCTGTACGCAGAAGACGGGACTTCCATCTGTGGTCACCAGTTTAAAATCTTCTTCGTCACATTCATCTTTCGACCTTACCGAAAGCTCTATCTTGAATGTCAAAGATGCGTAACAGAATTGTAGAAAGTCCGTCGAATAAATATCCTGATGCGATACAAAAATAGGTTCGCGCGATTCCTCGCGCTTTCGCGACGATTTCCTGATATTTTGCCTGCAACGGGAGCTCAGAACGAGATTCACCAATAAAGCGCAGACGTTCTCGATGATTTTATCGGACAATCGTGTCATCAATTTTTGCCACGGCACATTTAGCAGCCATTCCAGAAGACGCGTTCTGTCACAGATCGGCGCAATCGTTGTCGATGGTGATGGATCCAATACTGATGTGAATGCGTCCTCCGACAGAGAAATGCGTTCGCACAACCATCGTAGCGTGCATACGCTGTTCGGCGACCAACGGATTGCCTTTGTCAGATACAACCTGAGAAGAGCGTTCGCATTAGACATCTTGTTGTGCTTTATAAAACAGCGGATCAGCGAGTGACCCGACTCTTCATTCTGATTTGCTCCCAGAGATCTGCAACAATAATTCTGATGTAATTATATACATATAAAATAAACAGGGAGATAGTTTTTAATAAATGGGAGATAGTTTTTAATAAAAAATAATTAAAATAAATTGACAATCTTCAATTAGTTTTAATTAAAATTTTTTAACTTTCCCAATCTTTAATTAATTCATATATACACCTGAGTAGCATATCCCAGATCTTGCTCCAATGAATCATAGTGTCCTGCACTTCCTTTTCGTTAGACATCTCGTTCTCCATGACAACAATAGCGAGATTGTATAAGTTGTCCATGATGTGCTCATCTCGAGATTGAGCGAGTTCCGTTAAGCGTTGTAGCAAGGGCGCGAAATCTTGTGGCTTCAGGCATTGCGGGTATTTCCTCAATGTTTCCTCAAGGATTCTCACCAAGGACCATACTTCCTCGGGACTGCTTTCTGTTATTAGATCGACGACATTTTCCATCTTACTTATTGTTCGTCTGCGTTTGGCCGGTTGAGAATAAGTGTCGTCAAGAGAATTTGCATCAACAGAGCTAGCGAGATTCACCGAGTTGTCCATTATTTGTTTCACGACTGCAAAGAATATATAACATAATTAATATTTTATTAATCAAGCGACGCGGTAGCGTCACGACGACAGGTAATATTTCATATAATTAATATTACTATATTAATATTAATATTATTTAATAATAATATTAATAATATTGTAATATTTTATTCACAGATATTTATAAAGATTAATAATAATATTAATAATATTAATAATATTAATAATATTGTAATATTTTATTCACAGATATTTATAAAGATAAATCTTCCAGATAACAGAAAATCGCATGATTGTTAATATTTATAATTTCAAAAGCTTATGTAATTACAAAATAATTATTTTATTAAAACTGAGTCATCGTATAATAGTGTAGTGTAGTCTTGCAAAATAATTAACTTTCTATGCAATACATAGTTCAAAAAATTTCCAACATTTTTAACACTCAAACTATGATTTCTAGATTAAATGATTCGAAAAAGAGAAATGCTAAATATATATATATTATTAATACAACATATGACATCTAGTACCTTCGCTGGCAAACTCGATGAAACTGCACCACTGCACGTCCAATTTGCAATTTTCTTGAACAAGTTGACACATGCTACGCAGCAAATCCCTCCACTTGTTCCAGTTGTAGGCATACGCGCCGTCGCACCCGATACTATCTGGATGATGAATCTGCAGGAAGATCAATAGCAGTTTATATTTTCCCTCGGAACCATTCAAACGTAGGATATCCATCGATATGTCTTCGCTGAATTTGCAGAGCGCTATTCTCGATTCTGTCGCGATTTGCCTGCATACACTGCTGCTGAGTTTGTAAAAGGATTCTGTCAACTGCTCGTCATTATTTGCTTTCACATTTCCGAAGACATTCTCTAAAAAATATAAAATAATTAGTTGAAAAAATTGATAAGACTTTGAATATGAAATTCAAATATTCGTGGACTATAACAGCCCGACGCGAACGGTCATGCGTCAGTTTCACGAAAAATTAATTTTTCTGTAAAACTAAGTAGTATGTGTAGAGCACGAATTTTTCTTAATGCTATAGTGAATCAATATTAAGCGACTGTTTTATTAGCTCTAACAAAATAATTGTTTTACTAGCTCTTACTAATGCTTTACTAGCTCTGCGGGTAAACTTGATAAAGATAAATTTAATAATTAGAAAAACTAATTTAATAATTAAAAAACATTTATTAATTATTAATTTAATTAAATTTTTATTAATTATTTAATATAATAATAAATATAAATTTATTTAAGAGAAAGTATTTTTATTTCTAATTAATATAAAAAATTAATTTATAATTTTAATTTACTTTAAAATATAATAAAATATAAGGAAATTATGTTAAATAATAAAAATATATTAAAATTATATATTAAAAATATTAATAAATTTAATATATTATAAATATATTAAAATTATGTTAAATAATAAATATATTAAATGATATTTTAAAAAGATTTAAATAAACTTAGAAAATAAACTTTTTAAAAAATTAGAATTAGATCTATTATTGGAAAGGAAAATATTAATTTATATAATATATATAAAATGTAAAGAGAGTAATTAATTAATATGTTAAATAATTTTTTAAAAAGATAAATTCAAATAAACTTTTTAGAAAAATTAGGATTAGATCTATTATTGAAATAAAAAAGATTAATTAAATAATAAATGTAAAACATTAAAAATAAAAAATTTGGAATATATTTTATAATATTAGAAGAACTTGTTAATTAATTTTATAATCCACAAGTGAATTTACATGATCCAAATGTTTTAATATATTGTTGGAAAATTATATTATAAAGATAATAGTTAATAAATTTAATTAAAATTTAAATCAAAATATTTATAATGTTTAAATGTGAATAATTAAGATATTAAGTTACAATTAGTAGATATTAAGTTACAATTAAGAGTCACAATTAATTTTAATAAAAATAAAAAAATTTGAAATAAAAAAATTTTATAAACATGGATTTAAGTGTAAATTTATAAATTTATAGATTTAAGTATAAATTTATAAATTGAATCTTAATTAAAATATATTCGCTCTTAATAATCTGGGAAATATAAAGTTTTAACACACCTAAGAAGAGTAGTAAATTCTTCACATGAGACACTAAATTCGTGGGTAAGAAGGAATGATCCACGATCATTTGTAGCGCATCTAATACAATGTGTTTCTTCAAATGCACCTTTTTGTACAATTTGCTGCAAACTGTCAGCAATTCCTTCAATTGTTCTGCTGTGATGTTGTTATGATTGGTACTCTTGGGCAATATATATTTCACTAGAATTGCCAGATATGTGTCTTGATAATGTATATAAGACTTGAAATCTAATATCTGCAGTATCATAGAGACTATGTCGTTGCCATGTAAAAGTTCAGCAGATCTTTCATTAGATCGACGAATAGTATCAATCATTAAACTACAGAGTGCCTGTCTCTCATTGCTTTTGGCAGTTGTTTCTTTACTGGGCTTTTCTGCTTCCTTTGTTATTTTTTATTTATTAAAAATGAAAAATTAATAAAATAAATGAATAATATATAGTGGAAAAAAATATGTAGAAATTTTGACATGCAATTCTTCTTACATCAAGAATTAGTTTGTGAACTGTAAGTATAATATGGAGCCAATTAATGTCCCCTGGAACTTTCTTCTCTGTATTTTCATATATTTCATTGAGAGCATCATCGTTCCGATATAAATCTAAGAGTTCAGCAACACATTTCTAAAAATTACAAAAACAAATTTTAAAAAATGCTGAGAGAGAAAAGAAGAATCTTGATATATAGAGTGTCCTGTATTGAAAAGTGATGCAAAATCTGATGCATTTTTTTCTTTGTAAAATCTAACTTTCTTTAAGAGTTGAATCGATACACACAATATACATTAAAGCGTTTAAAAATTAAGTCTTGAGGAATGATTCCATTTTGCAGATTGTCTGGATAGATACAATTTCCTCGGATGAATATAAATTGTTATTGTTTTTGGATGTAGTTTTTAAATCAAAAATTGGAAAAATTTGAAATAATTTCGGATTTTTCTTACACGTCAACTACGTTTACTTTTATAAAATAACGCATAAAAGTAGATTTCTTAATGACATCGCAATATGAAGGAATAATGATACATAGGCTGCATTCAGCAGAAAAAGCTGCTTTACAACTGTTGTAAAATTCGTGAGCCTGATTGGTGTATGCTCTTAATTTTGACTGAATCTAAGAGCATACACTAATCAGATTCACGAATTTTACAATGGTTGCAAAGCAGCTTTTTCTGCTGAACGCAACCATTTAAATGATATCACTATCAATTTCTCTTCGATAATTAACACAGTGTTACCTTTTTGTCACTCAATTTCGCACTATTGGCTAGCTTCAAAACACCGGAGATTCTTTCTGATATTCGCGACATTTTCGTGATTTTCTCCGATGTTCTGGCAGGATTTATAAACGTCGAGCTTAATAGCTCGACGATTAGCTGTAAAAAAAAAAATAAAACCGCACTAGACTTATAATGAAAGTTTCACGATAAAATCCAACAATATTTGATCGCCCCGTAAAATGCCGCCAAATGTCATAAACGAGGAAGTAAAACAATCATAAATCATCAACAGGAACTTAGACAGTCAAACACCTGTGAAATTACTGTTCAGAGCACTTATATGGATAGGGCTCCTGCACACAGGACGCTTACCGCGCGGCGGAAGTCGACGCGATAGCCAATCAGCAGATACATAACATCCACCGCGCGTCAAAGTTAAACTCAATCCAACTTTTGTATTGGCTTACCGCGTCGGCTTCCGCCGCGCGGCAAGCGTTGCCGCGTCCTGTGTGCAGGAGCCCATAGAGTCTATGACCTAGTTTACACCCAGCCGTCCAATCCCAGGTTTGTTCGCGTCGCATGCTCCAATGTACACCAGAGAACACTTGGATCACAGGTAAGATGGCGGTTAGAGCAGATGAGTTTATGTGCACCAACGCTTGGTGACACGAACGGACTTGAGCACGGTCTTACATACAGGTCTGGAAACTCCGGTGGTGGGGGAGGTCTCACTTAGTGTGTCCGTTTTTCGGAAGTTCACGGCTTGCCTGCTAGGTTCGCTGCGATCTAGAAGTCATTTTAGACATATGTTAGAGAGAGAACGACTACTGCCGTCTATCTCTGTCTCTCTCGCTCGTATTGCGACTTCTAGTCGAAAAACGGACACACTAAGTGAGACCTCCCCCACCACTAAAAAAGGCCTGAGTTTCCAGACCTGTATGTAAGGTGGACTTGAGGCATTTCCCCTTCCTTTTTTGCTTCCAACCAATCGCACACACAGGCCGGTATTCATAGTCCGATCTTATATTTAAGATTGTCTTAAGTCTGATCCGAGGGTGACTTAAGACCTCATTCAATCAATCAAATGGCTGCGTAGCATTTCAAGCTCGAACTTAAGACGATCTCAAATATAAGATCGGACTATGAATACCGGCCACAGACTTCCAGACGGAGCATTTTCCCGAGGGGAAGGTACGGGCAGCGGTAAGGGGGGAACCAATGCACCTCGGCTCACTTCAGCTCCCCTCGGATACATTCGGTCATTAGACGAAAGCACGGTCTTACCACAGTATATACAGTAGCGCAACTCCCTGTCGGCACCTTTGAAGTTTGTGTAGCATAAAATGAAATGCGCATGCGCGAAGTCAGCGAGTATACTAGTACTGCCATCTGTACTTTCCTCTCATTCTCTCCTTTGGTTTTCGTTCTCTTTCTAACACATTATAATATGTAATATAAATTAAATTCAATAAAACTTGAATATATGTACATAAAGAAATTGTAAAAAATATAATACAAAATATATAATGCAAATATATATAAAAAATAGTATATATGACATGATGTGAATATTAATTAACCATTTTATATGTCATATATAACTGATAGCAGAAAAGATATATACTCATAATACTCATATATAATTTATAATATATTTACATATTAATACTTATATATATAATTTTTAATATATTTATATATTAATTGTACATACGTATATTTTATATATATATTCAAAAACTTAAAATTAAAAAAAAAACATTTAGATTGAGACTACAATCACTTAAATTTTATTATATAAAATATATATATTTATGAGCAAAATGAATAAAAAAACAAGAAATATATATTTGTTAATAATATATATTTATTTATAAACAGTTGTATTTCGTTAAAAATATTTATTTCACAAACAGACATAATCTTGAAACTAAACCTTTTCTCTCTCAAATCATCTGACCATACCTCAGCTACTCGGTCCACCTCAGCATGAATCAGAAAGAGAGAATGAGAGAGTAGAAGAAGAGAAACAAGAAAGTGTTTTACATTCAATTAAAATACAAATGTGTGAAATACGTTATAACATATATGTCATATAAACGTTTGATGTTTACATCATATAAACATCAAACGTTTATATGACATATATGTTATAACGTATTTCACATTTGTATTTTAATTGAATGTAAAACACTTTCTTGTTTCTATTCTTCTACTCTCTCATTTTCTCTTTCTGATTCATGCTGAGGTGGATCGAGTAGCTGAGGTATGGTCAGATGATTGATTTGAGAGAGAAAAAGTTTAATTTCAAGATTATTTCTGTTTGTGAAATAAATATTTTTAACGAAATACAACTGTTTATAAATAAATATATATTATTAACAAATATATATTTCTTGTTTTTTTATTCATTTTGCTCATAAATATATATATTTTATATAATAAAATTTAAACGATTGTAGTCTTAATCTAAATGTTTTTTTTTTAATTTTAAGTTTTTGAATATATATATAAAATATACGTATGTACAATTAATATATAAATATATTAAAAATTATATATATAAGTATTAATATGTAAATATATTATAAATTATATGTGAGTATTATGAGTATATATCTTTTCTGCTATCAGTTATATATGACATATAAAATGGTTAATTAATATTCACATCATGTCATATGTACTATTTTTTATATATATTTGCATTATATATTTTGTATTATATTTTTCACAATTTCTTTATGTACATATATTCAAGTTTTATTGAATTTAATTTATATTACATATTATAATGTGTTAGAAAGAGAACGAAAACCAAAGGAGAGAATGAAAGGAAAGTACAGATGGCAGTACTAGTATACTCGCTGACTTCGCGCATGCGCATTCCATTTTATGCTACACAAAATCGGGAGAGTTGCGCTACTGTATATACTGTGGTCTTACATACAGGTCTGGAAACTCCGGTGGTGGGGGAGGTCTCACTTAGGCCGGTATTCATAGTCCGATCTTATATTTAAGATGGTCTTAAGTCTGGTCCGAGGTTGACTTAAGACCTCATTCAACCAATCAAATGGCTGCGTAGCATTTCAAGCTCGAACTTAAGACGATCTCAAATATAAGATCGGACTATGAATACCGGCCTTAGTGTGTCCGTTTTTCGGGAGTTCACGGCTTGCCTGCTAGGTTCGCTGCGATCTAGAAGTCGCATTTTAGACGTATGTTAGAGAGAGAACGACTACTGCCGTCTATCTCTGTCTCTCTCGCTCGTATTGCGACTTCTAGTCGAAAAACGGACACACTAAGTGAGACCTCCCCCAACACTAAAAAAGGCCTGAGTTTCCAGACCTGTATGTAAAGCCTACGGCACACGGTACAATTTTTCGTACTGGATTTGATAAGATTTAGTAAAATATTAGAAATGCTGCATTCTGATTGGTGCATTTTTAGTATTTTACTAAATCTTATCAAATCCAGTACGAAAAATCGTACCGTGTGCCGTCGGCTTAAGACCGTGGACGAAAGAGAGACAAAGACGCTCTGCGCATCAACTCTACCGAATATATCCGAAAAGAACCGAAATAAACCGAAATATACTGACTTCTCCCCACTTTCACCCACAGTTCCCCCTTTGCTTCTCGACCAACCCCCTTGCCTAAGGGCCTCCGCACAAGGTGTTCCGTATCGCATTACGTTACGTTAAGTATAGATCGTAAATTTAACTCCGTACGTAAAATTAAACTTCAGTGAACGCACAGAAGAAATCGTAACGTAAAGACATGAAGTAATTAGATGTAATTAAAATCATATATAAATTAGAATGTGAATATTGAAAAATCTACAGAGGTGTAAATATATATGGTTATTTGAAAATTAGAGGTTATATATTATATTTTAATGATATCTATGTGGATTATTAAAACAAAATTAAATAAATACACAAATAAGATTATTAATTTATCACATTAAATACTTATATGTCCCTTGTTTTATATAAAATGTCTTACATTTAGCTTATATATGATAATATTTCCGAACTGTTCTGATCTGATATACTTACTATTTCTACGTTACGATTTTCTCTGTGCGTTGACTGAAGTTTAAGTTTATGTATGGAGTTAAGTTTACGAACAATACTTAACGTAACGTAGAGCGTTACGGAACACCTTGTGCGGAGGCCCTAACGTAAAGACATGTCTTTACGTTACGATTTCTTCTGTGCGTTAACTGAAGTTTAATTTTACGTACGGAGTTAAATTTACGATCTATACTTAACGTAACGTAATGCGATACGGAACACCTTGTGCGGAGGCTCTTAGATAGCAGTTCATGCTCCGTCTGGATTCGTATTAAGTTAGCCGGAAATTTTTCAGCCAACCAAAAATCTCCTTATGGAATCGTTTGTATTTCGTATGAAGATGTTTGAAGTGTGATTAAAAACGTTTGTGAGTAATTAGAATAATTATAAAAAATTAATCATTTTTACAGTATGTAGTTAGCCAACATAACTAAATATTAAAAATTCTCCTTATGAATCGTTTGTATTTCGTATGAAGAGTTTTGAAGTATAATTAAAAAGGTTTGTGAGTCATTCGTTTAATTTTAATTAAATTTTTTTATATTGTGAAGTTAACCGGAAGCTATATAAAATGGACGCCGTCCTGTGATTGGTCGATTTGCTTATGGTAAATACTAAAATTTTCTCATGTGTACTGACTTTAAGTGTAAGCAAAACGAGCAAATTTATCTCTTTTGTAACTTTTAATCCATGACTAATTTATTATTAATTCCGCATAATCGCATAATATATCATGGATCGTGGATAAGCGTAGATAATTGAAATATGTTTTTCTACCAATAAATAAGTAAATCTTTTATAATTGTTTTATAATGTAGTCATCATTCAGAAAATGATCACAATTTGTGATTATGTATTTAATTGTTATTTTATATTCGCTTTCAAATAATAAACTATATAATAATAAAATTTATATAAAAAGATGGTAATATATGTAATCCAATTAATTATAATTGACAAAATAATTTCTTGTGAAAAAATAAAAGTAAAAAATATAGAAGAATTTTTTTTATAGCTTGTATAAAAAATCAGTTTTATGCTAAGTATATTATAATTTTCTGGACTGTAGTAATATTTAATATATAATTTTTGCTATATAAATATATATTTCTGATATAAAATCTATTTCTACAGATAGTAAGATCGGCTGAGTTATGTCACAGAATATCGGAAGGCTTACATCAAAATGCGAGAGAGAGGAGATGGCATATATCAATATGAATCCATTGCTGATGTTGTAAGAGCAAAAATAGATATCTCTGTAGATTTTATTATTTTTGCATCCGAAAACTTGAAAGTTGCCCATGCCTTATCGGAAATAAGTCTTCTTTTGTATTTTCAAATATATATAAGCGCACATTTTTAGCATATTCTTTTATGTTATCATTTTTTTTGTTAATTATTATAATAATTAACAAAAAAAATGATAACATAAAAGAATATGCTAAAAATGTGCGCTTATATATATTTGAAAATACAAAAGAAGACTTATTTCCGATAAGGCATGGGCAACTTTCAAGTTTTCGGATGCAAAAATAATAAAATCTACAGAGATATCTATTTTTGCTCTTACAACATCAGCAATGGATTCATATTGATATATGCCATCTCCTCTCTCTCGCATTTTGATGTAAGCCTTCCGATATTCTGTGACATAACTCAGCCGATCTTACTATCTGTAGAAATAGATTTTATATCAGAAATATATATTTATATAGCAAAAATTATATATTAAATATTACTACAGTCCAGAAAATTATAATATACTTAGCATAAAACTGATTTTTTATACAAGCTATAAAAAAAATTCTTCTATATTTTTTACTTTTATTTTTTCACAAGAAATTATTTTGTCAATTATAATTAATTGGATTACATATATTACCATCTTTTTATATAAATTTTATTATTATATAGTTTATTATTTGAAAGCGAATATAAAATAACAATTAAATACATAATCACAAATTGTGATCATTTTCTGAATGATGACTACATTATAAAACAATTATAAAAGATTTACTTATTTATTGGTAGAAAAACATATTTCAATTATCTACGCTTATCCACGATCCATGATATATTATGCGATTATGCGGAATTAATAATAAATTAGTCATGGATTAAAAGTTACAAAAGAGATAAATTTGCTCGTTTTGCTTACACTTAAAGTCAGTACACATGAGAAAATTTTAGTATTTACCATAAGCAAATCGACCAATCACAGGACGGCGTCCATTTTATATAGCTTCCGGCTAACTTCACAATATAAAAAAATTTAATTAAAATTAAACGAATGACTCACAAACCTTTTTAATTATACTTCAAAACTCTTCATACGAAATACAAACGATTCATAAGGAGAATTTTTAATATTTAGTTATGTTGGCTAACTACATACTGTAAAAATGATTAATTTTTTATAATTATTCTAATTACTCACAAACGTTTTTAATCACACTTCAAACATCTTCATACGAAATACAAACGATTCCATAAGGAGATTTTTGGTTGGCTGAAAAATTTCCGGCTAACTTAATACGAATTCCGTCTGGAAGTCTGTGATCGCCATAGATATAGGAATATAGAGATGGAGCATCAGCTTAATACTTGGACAAGAGGGGAAAGCCACTGCGGGAGGGACGACGAGGAAAACATATGCTACGTTTTTATTGGACGTTATTCTGCGCATGCGTCGTAGTGTACGTCAGTATATGTACAAAATCCGCGAAGAGGTTAATAGTATAAAAAGCGAAGAGGTTAATAGTATAGATTGTCTAAGTGAAATAAATTATTCATATGATTTTATACACAAGTATAATTTATTATAGAAAAATATGTATTAACAAATTTTCCTATCATATTCATATCAATTATATAATAATTATATTATATATTTATCGCACGTTTACATACCTTGAAATAATACCATTTTATTAAATACTTGACGCTTATTGTTACTTTTATTTGTGGAATTTAATGCTATATAATGTAATCTTACTTTTAAATATTTTTGTATAATAGCTCGTATTAAGTGAACAATATGATTTTCTAACGGTGATTGATCGTTTGTATGTTCCTTTAATTGCTCAAATAAATTAATATTTAAAAATGATTCTAGTACATTATTGGTAAGATAAGTCTCATAAAACTTCTTTTCTAACATATTTTTGTTGGCATGAAGAGCGTGTCTTATAATTGTTTCACATTTTCTACAGATTTTAATAATATCTTCTGATGGTGTAATTAGGGCTCCACGATTTTTTATATATATAAGACTATTCATTTTGCATTCCTTATCTAATAAAACATTAACGCATTCTGCGCAATGTTTGGCTTAATTGCTTTACCACATACCCTGCTATATATTCAATAATATTTAAAGAAAATTCAGAAATGTTTCTAACATAAAAATGTCTCGTCCAATAAAAACGTGGCATATGTTTTCCTCGTCGTCCCTCCCGCAGTGGCTTCCCTCCCTTGTCCAAGTATTAAGCTGACGCTCCATCTCTATATTCCTATATCTATGGTGATCGCACACCCTGGCAAAAATGAGACGTTTGTTTGGCGTTTACATGAACGTTTGTGGAAGTTCGTCGAGAGTTTAAAAACGATTAGTAAAGAGTTTGTAGAACAAAAATTGCAACACTGCAGCGTTTAAAAGACGTTTGTACGTTATAGCGTAAACGTAAACGTTTGAAAAGTCTGAGTAAACTCTGTACACGAAGATGTATCAACGTTTACTGAACGTACTCTGAAAAATGTTACCTCAGCATTGCAAAACTTTCATGTAACATTATATAAAGAGTTTGTAGAACAAAAATTGCAACACTGCAGCGTTTGATAAGCATTCAAAACCCAACAGCGTTATGTAAGTGCTCTTACAAAGTTTGAAAAGCATATAAACTCTCAGAAAACCCTCACTCAACGGTTGTTAACGCTTTATAAAGTTTCTTATTTTCGCCAGGGCATTACAATCGGCCATCCATCAATTCATATTTTATATATTACGCATGCGCGCACATTTGCCCCAACTGCACCACCTTCGAAGGTGAGGCAAATGGAGCATGCTCCTAATTGCTCCATAGAGTATGTTCTATCGCGACGCGAACACCTAATCGCCATATTAGTTCCAGTGACGCGAACGTATTGTAGCGCATTGGAGTGAGTAGCAGTATGTTGGGGCATGCGACGCGAACAAACCTTCCGATTCTTCTTCTTCTTCTTCTTCTTTGATTTATTTGGCCACGCCCCTACTAGGGTGTAATCCGGCCATCAACTGGTAATCTGCCCGGTAAGCAAAATGCGCGCAATTTGCCAGCAGATTGGCGACAGATTTCCACAAAAGTTGCTAGCAGATTGGCATCCGTTATGTCCGCAATAGGCTCACGATTTGCTAGCAAAACCTGCTCACAGAATCTGACAGCAGATTATTAGCAAAAACCGAGCAGGATCTGCTAACATCACTTGATGTCAAATTGTCGGCAGAAACCGAGCAGGATCTGCGCGCGCGTAATCTGACGGCAGATTGGCAGCAGATCCCGAGCAGAATCTGCAGCTTCTGGTCATTCATATAAATAAGTAATATAAATACAATAAAATTAATTACTACAGATGTTAAATAAGACTATTATCAGCGAGTTATCGGTTAATTTTCTTCTAATACAACATATAATATGTAATATGTTATATCGTAGTTATATCTCACATAGTAAAGGACTCAATTTAATTAAATTAATAATAAAGTAAATGGTGAAAATAATTAAATTTAACTTACAAAACTTGAGATATAATTTATTTAGAATTAAATTCTTCCTTTATGCTTCAAATAGGCAGTAAATGAATAATTTTCCATTTATCCTATTGATTCCAATCAGTTTAATATTCTGAATCTTATCTGCTTGTATCACATATCAGAAATTAAAGTGATAGAAATAGTTACTATATTTTTGATCTTTTATTAATAATAGCGACTTTATATATATTTCTGACAGAAATTTGATTGCAAGAAAATACATCACATAGCGGTAAGCGAAGGAACTATCGAATCAAATGCAGATTGTTGCCAATTTGCCATCAGATCACGCATGTAAACCCTGTTCCACTTCTGCTGTCAATCTGCAGTCAAATTGCGCGCACGCAGATTCTGCTTGATTTTTGCCGACAATCTGATATCAAGTCATGTTAGCAGATTCTGCTTGGTTTCTGCCACCAATCTGCGTCAGATTCTGTGAGCAGACTCTGTTCGATTTTTGACATCAATTTGTCAACTTAATTGGTAATAACAGCTTCAGTACCAAATTTGTAGCCGTTTTGCTAACATTAGTTGATAGCAGACACTTGGCATGATATGCTTTCTACAGACTTTGCTATCTGGGTGTATCTTCTTTGAGTGTAAGTGAAAGCTGCTTTGTTTAATAGTGGTTTGGCAGTTAGCTAGTTGTCTTGGGGTGATGTTGAAATGGTCTGTTCTAAGGTGTAGGTGGTAAACTGAAATATATTTGCCAGTTTAGTGATGGTTGAGGTTGATAGGGGTGCAAGGGGCGTGAAATTAGAAATGGATAAAGCCGAGTGGTTATATATGTATGTCGATTCTTTTTAAGAAGGAGTGAATGGATTTAATGACTCCGAGGGTAGGCTTCCTCAAAATGTCTTGAATTTGATGTGGTAATTGAATTTTCAGTTGAATAAGTTGTTTAGTCAGTACTTCTCTAGGTGCTCGAAATGCAGGACAATGCCAGAAGATATGCTCCACGTCTTGAAGAGGGTGACCGCAATGGCATGAGGGATCATGAATTATGTTGCATCTATATAGACTTGCGTTTAGTGAGTAGTGATTGCTTCTAATTCTGGCGCAGGTGACAATGGCCTCTCGGTCTATTTCAAAGGAGTGGAACCATGGTTTGGATTGTAGTCCATCATAGTGCAGAAAGTATTTTTTGCCTTTGTGGTGTGCTTGTGACTTTAAAAATTTGGTCGAGTTTTCCAGATAATTTTTTTTTGTTATGGTGTAGAAATCAGAATGAGGAACCGTGTCGGTTATGGAAGTACCTCGCGAGATGGCGTTTTTCGCTAAGCAATCTGCTGTCTCATTTCCTAGAATGCCACAGTGAAAAGGTATCCATACAATGGTGACTATATGGTTGAGTCTGTAGATTTCTAGTAGCTTCTGTCGAATGATGTAGATAATATAATTGCAAGAATGGCCAAAGTTATGTGAAGCAAGAGTATCGATGACACTCTTTGAGTCAGTAAAGATCACCGCTTTAGGAACTGAGTTGTCTAAAATATGGTTTAAGGTATAAAGGATAGCTAGGGCTTCGGCAGAGTAAGTAGAAAAGTAAGAAGAGGCCTTGAACATGAACTGGATGTTAGTTGTAGGAGAGTAAATAGAAAAGCCCACAGAAGATCCTATGTCTAACTTAGAAGCGTCAGTGTAAAAGACCATTCTGTCTTGTATGAGGTGATGGAATATATTTAGGAAGATATAGGTTGGAAACATGGAATTTTTTATTTCGTCGGATTGATTTGAAGTGGTGAGGATTAATTCAGGGGTGTGAACGAGTGCTTCAAATTCTACTGAATAAGGAGAAGGGTAGTCGAAATCTGCAATGTATTTTTTGTATTTCCACATTTCTCTAAACATGGTAAACAATAGAAAGGACTCACTAGGGTCTTTTTTCTTTTTTTTTCTGCTGGTGTACCAGTATAATTCTGAAAGCTTATTCAAAGCGGTATGGGAGTATAAAGAGAAGATTTTCAAAATATACCTCGCTGTTAGAAGTTTGAATCTTTCTATCAAAGGGCCTTCTGCGGCTTCAGCAAGTATTACGTTAGTCGGGGTAGTTCTTCTAAGGCCCAAGCATAATCTAAGAGATTTGAATTGTATACTGTTTAATTTTGACATTGTGGAATTGTTATTGTATGGGAAGAAGGCGCATCCGTATTCCATGGAGCCTCTTATTAACCCTTTGTAGATGCATAGGAGGGTCCGAGGCTCGCCTTCCCACCAAGTTCCTCTTAGCGAGGAAATGGCATTGATTAAATTAGAACAACGTTTGTGGATTAATATGATACGTGTTCTTTCCCGGAGAGTTTGTGGTCAATAATGATCCCTAAAAAGCGACATGAGGAAGTAGAGTGGATCAACGTATTGTTAATTGTGATAGAGTAAGCGGTCGGATTAATATGTTTCCTTGTGAAGAGAACGAGTGATGACTTAGTAGGAGAGACAGTGAGACCTCTGGAAGAGAGAAATCTGTATGCCTTATTGGCTCTAGAGTTCTAGATTAGATAGAGCCTTGCCAGTGTTAATTGAGCTAGAAAAGATGGCTATGTCATCCGCGAATTGGACAATCTCGCACTCTTCACTAATGTGTTTTTTCAATTTAGCTACATAGATGTTGAATAAAGTGGGGCTGAGAATTGATCCTTGCGGAATCCCTTTGCGGGTGTGATATTCTTTGGAGAGTTCTCCGTTGATAGAAAATTGAATGGTCCTTAAATGAATTAAATTATAAATAAATTTGCAGAACTTAATGGGAAGGCCCATCTCTTTGAGGTCCTCGAAGAGGATGTTGGGGATAACATCGTCGAAGGCGCTAGTCAAATCTAGAAAGAGGCATGCGGTGACACCTCCTCTTAAAAGACTGACGTGAATTTCAAAAGTGAGAATAGAAAGATTGTCCAAGCAAGAACGAGATCTTCTGAAGCCGTATTGAGAGTTAGGAAGTTTTGAATACCTTTCAAGCCACCAGTCCAATCTCATTAGTATGAGTCTTTCCATGGTTTTTAATACACAGGATGTCAAGGAAATAGGACGGTATTTGTCGGGAGTAGATTTTGGGATTAAAAATACAAGTGAGCGTTTCCATGAATCTGGGAGGCTTCCTGAAGAGAAAATTTCATTAAGTATGCCGAGAAGTGCCAAGAGGTAGACCTTAGGAATATGAGAGATCATGGAGTAGGTGATTTGATCTGGGCCTGGAGAGGTCTTTTTTTTTTCATCACGTTAAGGACGAAGTGTAACTCCTCTAGTGAGAACGGAGAATCAAAAACGGTAGTCAAAGGGCGAGTGTTGTCAGGGCAGTTAAAATCTGGAGGTGGTGCCACGCAGGACGAAGGACATAGAGAAGCAATGGTGTTTTGCATGTCTTGAAATACATCGTGGTTGGAAAAGGAAGTAGAAAAGGAAATGGTTGATGTGAGATATCTATTCTTGTATCTCTTGATAAGTTTCCAAAGGGTATTCAATTGGGTAAAAGAAGAGATTTTTTCGCAAAAGGATCTCCAACTTTTACGTTTCTCGTTGCGAAGGATTTTTTTTGTGGAGGCTTCTTGCCTTTTGAGATTAAAAAAATTTTCTTGAGAGGGCCTCTTTTTAAAGAGGCGAAAAGCTTGTTTTCTGAGTTCGACTGCCTCGGTGCATGTATCGTTCCACCAAGATGAAGGCGGAGAGGAATGTGTCTGTGAAGAGGGGGGGTTGTGGTTCTTGCGGGGAGAGTTTCGATATTGGTTCCTGTGTTTTTGAGGGATAAGAGAAAGAACAGTGTTCTTAATGGAATTGATGAGGTTTTCATACTTCTCTAAATAAGGGACGTCTGGAGCCTGTAATAGGGACAGTAGGTCCGGTGCTTGGATGATCAAGAGAGACTGAAATGACTTCCAGTTTAACTCAGAAGTATTGAGCTTGTGGGAATAGAAGGAGATAGTTTTTACTGGAAGGTTGATGCGAGTGATAGAGAGAATGTGATCGCTGCCCAAGGAGTCTTCGTACGATTCCCAGGATATGAAGGGGACTAAGGGGGATGAGACAAAAGTAAGGTCTATGACCGACGGGAGATTGTGAGGGTGACAGAGGCGGGTAGGAGTACCGTCGTTGATAGGAAAGAGATGATGGTCTTGCGTGGCTTCAAGGAGAAGCTTACCTGAGCGGTCGGAGTGATGGCTGCCCCACGTGGTATGGTGGGCATTAAAATCACTAGTGATGATTATGTGAGCATATGAGAGAGGGTCAAAGGAAGAAAAGAAATTCTCCCAAAGGGAAGAATCTGAGGGACCAGGGTGTCTGTAAATTGATGCAATGAGAAGGGGTTTGGGGGGGCTGGTATTTCAATACAAATTGTTTCTAGAATATCTAGAAAAGAAGGAATAGTGTTAACTTTATGGAATGGAATATTTCGCCTGACGGCTAGAAGAACTCCACCTGAGTGGCTGGAGGGGCCATCTTGTCTGAGAATGTGATAATTTTTGAAGAGTAATTTTCGATCTGTGGTTAATCAGGTTTCGGAGAAGGCAAAGATGTCGAATTGATCTAAGAGGTCGACTAAAAGTTCCCTCTTGTTGATGACTCCGCGACAGTTCCATTGTAAAATTGTAAGGTCATTAAGCGGAAGAGAGGTTGTCATCTTGTAGCAATGATGAAGAGGTGTCTTGCGACTTTAAAAAACCTTCAATGAATGAGATTGCCATAGCTAATGATTCTGCGGAAAAATTAGGAGTCTTGATGAGAGAAGCAAATTTCTGTATGAGTTTGTTGATATCTGTGTTAGAAGAGGTATTGGTGGAGTTAGCGTTATTTAAGAAAATTTGAGAGAGGCTATTGTTAGCCGAACTCGTTGTATTGTTGTGGTTATTGTTACTTAGAGACTTGTGGAGTGGAATAGAAAAAGAGACAGAAAAAGAGGATAGAGAAGGTTTGGAGGTGGAGCGCGAGGATGATGACTGAGAGGTAAGATTGTTGTAAATAATTTTTTGATGCTTGGGGGATAGTGTAGGAAGAGATTTGGATTTAAATAAAAGAGGGGCAAAGGATTTATCCGGTTGAGTTCTGGAGATAGATTTTGCATACGATCGCGAAGAAAAGCGTGACGCAAACGAACTGTCTATTGTTTTAGTGTGAGGAAAGGGGTATGTGTCTCGAGGAGGGAGGGGTGGAAATTCCTCTGAGGAAGAGGAGAAAGGAGGCAAACCTTCCGATTCACTCCGAAGTGAACTTCTGGATTTAGGGACCGTTTACATTTAGATTATCTTACTCCTAGTAAGAACGGAATGAAAGTAAAATGTGAGAATTGCCAACCTAGTAAATTATAAATATTTAAAAAATATGAATTTATAAAGTGAACGTTATTAATTTTATTCAGGATAATAATGTACATTATTTGTTAGATTTTTTTTTTTAAGTTTAGCTAAAAATATCACAGACTTATAGTGTACACATCAACTAAAATAATGGATATAAAAGAGATAGTGGTTATTAATGCATCATATATGAAAATTATAAAACACATAAATTTACTCAAAATTTATATGAATCATAAACTTTGGCAAAGTATCACATATAATATAATATAATACAAATAACAAAATACATATAATATGATTACATGAGATGAGACGTTAAACTTTTAAGGATTATGAGACAATGTACCAAAATTAAAATAATTTGTTTTTATTTGACATATCAACACATTAATTAATAAAACAACTATTAAATAAATTCATTCAAAACTTATACTTCACCTTCAATATAAGTTTTGTAGAAAAAATATTAGATGAATGAAATGATTAACTTAATTTATACTTATTTTATAGACAAAACTTACGTTTTAAACTTTTATATTTTATTTGAATTTGTTTTGCATCCCGCATTATTTCGTTTTTATTTATATCATTTTCCAAGGACTTAAAAATATCAGTTGTTCTGAATCTTTTACTGTCCATTAGGTCAGCAATTTGTTTTTCTTTTAATAATTTTAGAAAAGCCATAATTTCATGGTGTAACCACACATCTCGTCGTCAATCCATTTATATTTATAAAATAATTTAAATATCACTTTTTTTGAGTTTTCCTTCGGGAGAAGGTTAATACGAGTGTTTATATTATATGTTGGTAACACTCGCTACGTTTCGATCCAAAGCGTTTACACTACACTTATTCCAATCCTAGTTCGCGCTACTCTGCTGAGAAAAGAGGATTGAAGTAGATCGAAATTAATCCGTTTACACCCTAGAAATTTCACTTCTCTTCAGACTGAATCGAGATTGGACGGTTGGGTGTAAACTAGGTCTATGGATAAAGTCCTTAACTAGGGACACTAGACATATGACATTTTCGAATGGTCGGGTTTAATCGCACTAGGGTAATTTATTAGACGTCATTGACCAAATTCGTATGATGTTAATCGACAACTAAGGCCGTGTTCCGAAATTACTGCCAGTACTGCAAATTCTATAGTGCACGTTACGTATATTATGGTCCATATTCTGAATCCTCTTTTATCGATAAAAGTGCCTCTAAAAGTGGCTTATAACCAATCAGAAGGCTTATAAGCCACTTTTAGAGGCACTTTTATCGATAAAAGAGGATTCAGAATATGGACCTATATATTTTCAGTGCTGGCAGTAAACTGGCAGCAATTTCGGAACACGGCCTAAAGCCCCTTGCACAATGCTAGGCAACAGGCAATAAGAACAGAAATAGTATTTATTCTCTGCTCCTATTGGCGAATATTTTCTGTTTCGCGTATTTATTGGTGAATAGTTTCTATTCCTTATTTCTATTGCCTGTTGCCTAGCATTGGGCAAGGGCCTTAACCACAGACATCTGTACTATATACTAGACCGCTAACTTGCGTCAAATACATGTCCACGAAATTTATGTACTAAATTCTCACGCATGCGTAACGTTGGTGGACAGCAGTCACGTTTGTGATTGGTTGATGTTATGTACAATGTACATAAGTATGTAATTTGTGCATAAACTTACCGTTGAATAAAAGTTATTTTTAAATAATATATAATCTTCTTCGTTTTTAATTAAAAAATTATTACAGCCTTTAAAGATAAAATATATCAAAATATATTTAAACGAGATGTTAGCGCTTACGTCTGTCGTAGTCATGGACGTAAAGTAAGACAGAGAAAAACGTACATGCAACTTACGTATACGTTTTTCTCTGTCTTACTTTACGTCCACGACTACGACAGATGTAAGCGCTTACATTTCATTCTCTGCCATCAGCTTTAGGATAACGTCCGCCATTAATAGGGAACTGTAGCGCGCGCAATTTGAAAGACTTATATCATTCTATTCTATCATGTCCCTGGTGAAAATTAAACGCTTCTCGAAGTGTCAAAGAAGCGTAAACGAACAGAATAAACGCTTCTTAGAAGCTTCATTGACTTCCCATTAACTCTTCGCGATTTTAAATCTTCATACATATTTCTCGAATGCTCCATAAAGTGTGTACGAAGCATTCCGTTACGCTTCCCTTACGCTTTAATATTTCATGTTTTCCTTTACGTTTCCCAAACGCTCCATAAAATGAAACGTGAACGAAGCACTCCGATACGCTTCCCACATACTTCAATGATTGACATTTAGAAACTCTTCATTTACACTTCCTAAACGCTCCATAAAATGTTAACGAAGCACTCCAATACGCTTCCCGCACACTTCAATGATTGACATTTTAGGAACTCTTCATTTACACTTCCTAAACGCTCCATAAAATGTAAACGAAGTACTCCAATAAGCTTGCCGTACATTCAATGATTGACATTTTAGAAACTCTTCATTTACACTTCCTAAACGCTCTATAAAATGTGAACGAAGCACTCCAATACGCTTCATATACACTTCAATGATTGATTGACTTAGAAACTCTTCATCCACATTTCTTCAACGCTTAAACACTGCACAAAACATGTATAAAATACTTTCCTTACACTTTAACAATTTAAAGAAATACTTTTAAGGACGTCAAAGTTTCGCGCGAGCACTCAAGGATCTGTTAGTTCGTTCGTTTACCGTTACGCGACGTGCGATGCACTATCTTTCTCGTATTTAAGTTTAGTTAAGAAAATTATATAAAGTTTACAAAGAGTAATAAATAAGATTAAAGATATACTTCAATTTAATTTCTGATCTCGATGCAGGAGCTTCAGATATTAAATTGATTTTATAAGTCGGACAAGTAAATGTCTGGCGAATAAACGAAAATAATCCGTTTATTACCTATTTAAAATGTAAAGTGCAATATTAACGGTACAGTATAAATATAGTAGAGTATAAACATTTCATTCGTATTCGCCAATAAGTTTGATGACATTTCATTTACGTTCTTTAAAAATTATAGTAGATATTTCCCTAGCGAAAATAAATATCGGAGCGTAAGTCGAATGTAAGGAAAGACTAACAGAAGTGTAAACGAAGCTTCTAGGAGGCGTAAATTGAAACAACGAAACGTAAATGAAGCGTTAACACTTCGTTTACGTTTCGTTGTTTCAATTTACGCCTCCTATAAGCTTTGTTTACACTTCTGTTACTCTTTCCTTACATTCGACTTACGCTCCGTTATTTATTTTCGCCAGGGTTCATTCATGTTTATCGGAGAGTTCGATAACGTTTCGTTTACGTTTCTTAAGGAGTTTGATGACGCTCCGTTTACATTTGAAGGATATTTCGTTCACGCTTGTCGGAGAGTTTGATGACGCTTCGTTAACGCTTTTCTAACACTTAATAGCCGCTTTCTTTACGTTCCGATGTTTCAATTTACGCCTTTTAATAGCTTCGTTTACGCTTCCGTCACTTTTCCGTTACATTAGATTTACTCTCCAATTCATGCTTTGTTAACGCTCGGTTTACATTTTATTTTCGCCAGGGGTACATTCTATTAAATAGAGATTTATATTTTAATTATGTTAATAAATAATAAAAAATTCTGTAATATATTCTAAGCAGCAAATTTTAACGTTAATGTAATATAAATATTTATTTAACGTTTATTAAATATTAAATATTTTATTAATTAAATATTAATTAAATATTAATAAAATAAATATTTAATAAGCATTAAATAAATATTCATATTACAGTAACATTAAAATAAACGTTCTTTTAATGAATAAAAAGGGACATTATCCAATTATTTTACCATTTTAAAAATATCTTTGAAAATAAGTTTGAAACATTTTTTTATACATTTGTTTGCTACTTGGAATTATTTATATTATGTTTTTAATTTATATTATTGTAATTTATTTGTATCTATTTGTAATTTATGATTTGTTTTTTAATTTAAAATTATCTTTCCAAACTATTTTTATATATAAGTTTAAAGTTTTACATTAAGATTAGTTCCCATCCCTGGCGAAAATAAAATGTAAACCGAGCGTTAACAAAGCATGTAACGGAAAAGTGACGGAAGCGTAAACGAAGCTATTAAAAAGCGTAAATTGAAACATCGGAACGTAAAGAAAGCGGCTATTAAGTGTTAGAAAAGCGTTAACGAAGCGTCATCAAACTCTCCGACAAGCGTGAACGAAATATCTTTCAAATGTAAACGGAGCGTCATCAAACTCCTTAAGGAACGAAAACGAAACGTTATCGAACTCTCCGACAAACATGAATGACCCTGGCGAAAATAAATATCAGAGCGTAAGTCGAATGTAAGGAAAGAGTAACAGAAGTGTAAACGAAGCTTCTAGGGCCGGTATTCATAGTCCGATCTTATATTTGAGATCGTCTTAAGTTCGAGCTTGAAATGCTACGCAGCCATTTGATTGGTTGAATGAGGTCTTAAGTCAACTTCGGACCAGACTTAAGACAATCTTAAATATAAGATCGGACTATGAATACCGGCCTAGGAGGCGTAAATTGAAACAACGAAACATAAATGAAGCGTTAACACTTCGTTTACGTTTCGTTGTTTCAATTTACGCCTCCTAGAAGCTTCGTTTACACTTCTGTTACTCTTTCCTTACATTCGACTTACGCTCCGATAATTATTTTCGCCAGGGGAAATATTTAATATAATTTTTAAAGAACGTAAATGAAATGTCATCAAACTTATTGGCGAATACGAATGAAATGTTTATACTCTACTATATTTATACTGTACCGTTAATATTGCACTTTACATTTTAAATAGGTAATAAACGGATTATTTTCGTTTATTCGCCACACATTTACTTGTCCGACTTATAAAAATCAATTTAATATCTGAAGCTCCTGCATCGAGATCAGAAATTAAATTGAAGTATATCTTTAATCTTATTTGTTACTCTTTGTAAACTCTTTATATAATTCTCATAACTAAACTTAAATACGAGAAAGATAGCGCGCGTAGCGGTAAACGAACGAACTAACAGATCCTTGCGTGCTCGCGCGAAACTTTGACGTCCTTAAAAATATTTCTTTAAATTGTTAAAGTGTATGGAAAGTATTTCATACATGTTTTGTGCAGTGTTTAAGCGTTGAAGAAATGTGGATGAAGAGTCTCTAAGTCAATCATTGAAGTGTATATGAAGCGTATTGGAGTCCTTCGTTCACATTTTATGGAGCGTTTAGGAAGTGTAAATGAAGAGTTTCTAAAATGTCAATCATTGAATGTACGAGAAGCGTATTGGAGTGCTTCGTTTACATTTTATGGAGCGTTTAGGAAGTGTAAATAAAGAGTTCCTAAAATGTCAATCATTGAAGTGTGCGGGAAGCGTATTGGAGTGCTTCGTTCACATTTTATGGAGCGTTTAGGAAGTGTAAATGAAGAGTTTCTAAATGTCAATCATTGAAGTGTGTGGGAAGCGTATCGGAGTGCTTCGTTCACATTTTATGGAACGTTTGGGGAACGTAAAGGAAAACATGAAATATTAAAGCGTAAGGGAAGCGTAACGGAATGCTTCGTATACATCCATACAGCACAGAAACTTGCATCAACATTGCTGCAATGTTACAATATTGCACATAGCAGTGTAATGCTTCAGAAATATTGCAGAGACATTATTTTGTAATATTATTTTGGCAATGTTGCTGCAATATTGCCAAAGTAATATTACAAAATAATGTCTCTGCAATATTTCTGCAGCATTACACTGCTATATGCAATGTTGTAACATTGCAGCAATGTTGATGCAAGCTTCTGTGCTGTATGGGTTAGGGAACAGAAGAAATCGTAACGTAAAGACATGTCTCGAAAGACATGTGCGTTGACTGAAGTTTAATTTTACGTACGGAGTTAAATTTACGATCTATACTTAAAGTAACGTAATGCGATACGGAACACCTTGTGCGGAGGCCCTTATATCTCAGTTTTAAGTTATAAATTTACAATAAAAGAATACGTTTTATTAATAAATATCACTTAATAATCGTTATATGAAATGAAATAGATATAAAAATTAATTCTTTGTTATATTTGAATTATTTTTAATACATACCTATACATTATTTACCGTGACATGTCTCGAATAGCTTTGTCTTCTTCCTTCTTCTTTTCTGTCTTTCTTCTCTTTCTCACTCACTGCTTCCCTATAAATGGCGCGACCAATCAGAAATCATCAATCGCGGTGTCCTAACTCTTACTTGAGGAACTCTAAATGCAGGTGTTTTGAACTTCAACAAAACATGTATTATGTGCGGAAGCCGATACACGGCATCCCTATGAGAGAAGCCATTGAGAATCCGCCTTAACTCTCCCTCTTCTGCTCCTCCCTGCCCTGACAGAGCATGCGCGGATCACCTGCTGCGCAGCGGGAGCTGCGTCTCTCGTCATAGTGTCTCTCATCCAGCAAGATACTTGCTGGGATGCCGTGTATCGGCTTCCGCACATAATACGTGTTTTGTTGAAGTTCGAAACACCTGCATTATGTGCCTTCGGCATCCCTATGAGAGACGTGTTTGGTATCTGCTGGTGACCAACTCAACGCTATGTGATGCTGAAAGGGTTAGAAAAAGGAGTAGATAAATCTATACATTGCGATCTAATTCTTGTTTATTGCAATCTCTCCTAGACCCTAAAGGTATTTAAAAGGAAAAAAATAAATGCTCTTCTTTTCTTCCTTTTTTATATTGGTGAAAAGTTAAATATTGGACTAGAACTGCTTTGGTTCGTGCTCGATATCTCTTTGCAATAATGTTTTCTGAAGGTCTCAACGCATCTCCAGTTTCCTCTGTCTAATATGTCCTAGACTGGCAGGTCGTCCAGCCAGCCACGGGAAGCTACTGCCGCTCGAACACTTCCCGGAGAAGAATCTATTCCTACTTCCTTTAAAACAGAACGGACCCATCCAGCAATTGATGTCCTAGACGCTGCTTTGACTGGACCTGCTACCGTGATAAAAAGTTCATCCAATCCTGTATTTGCTCGTCTCTCCTCTGATTTCTTAAGAAGAGCTCTGACCCAAGTGATTGGACAAAGCCAAATGTTGGGGTGTCTTGATAGCTTCCATCCTGACTGTCTGAAATGCCCTCGATCGGTCTTTGAGCCGAAAGCCGGCCATAGAATTATCGTATCTCCGAGATTCGTTAAGAAGTTCTTCGATATCTTTAATAAAGTGAGATCATGGATGCGACGTCCTGAAACCGACAGAAGTAAAGCTGCCGTTCTTCTCGAAACCTCAAAAAAGGATAGGTTCCGCGTTCCTGTGCTCAACCAATCCAGTAGCCGTTGAACGTCCCAGATCTCTGCTCTCGTCTCCTTGGGTTTCTCTAGGGAAATTGCTCTTAAGACTTGGCGTACTAGAAAGTCTGATGATAGGGGTAAAGTCGACTTCCCAGAGCAGAAAGTGGTAACTGCTGACTTATGGACTAAGATGGTACTGTAAGCAAATTTCTTTGTGATGAAAAGATTTGCTAAAAATCTGCCCAAGTCCCTACCTTATGGATTTCCAGGGTCAATACCGTTGTCGCACCAGTCAATCCATCTCTGGATGGGAGCTCTATATGTCCCCAGCGTAGATAGGCGCCAGCTCTTGGTAACTAGCATCTTCTCTTCAGAAGACCAATCCTGGACTAGGTGTTTCCACATCCAATCCTCCACACTTGGAGACTCAGACGATCCACCTCTGGGGGAGGCTGTTGCGTTGTGACATCTATCAGGACCTCCTCTAGTTTTTCGATGATCATCGGAGGTTCCTTGCTCCTCCTCTTCAAGTCTGACATCCAGAATGTCCTCTCCCACCTGGGTGCCACGATCAATACCTGTCCTTTGCATTTGTTTAAGTGGGCTAGGACTCTGGGTATCAGGCTGGGTGGTGGGAACAGCCATCCCAGTTTGCATTCCCATGGACGACTGAATGCGTCTATAAAGTAAGCGCACCAATCTCTCGAGTCTCTGGATACATAGCGCTCGACTACTGCTGATTCTGCTGATGCGAAAAGGTCGATGTCTGGCACGCCCCACCTTTTGAAGATCTGGTTTATTGCTTCTGGGAGGAGATGCCACTCCGGCAGAGTCTTCTTCCTGGAAAGACGATCTGCAATCCCGTTGTATCTCCCCGGGAGGTAGGCCGCTGATAGCTCTATTTGGAGACTGTCTACTAGTCTCAATAATTGGAACGTGAGATTGAGAAAATCTAGAGACTTCGTGCCCCCTTCCTTTTGGATATAGGCCACTAGTATACGATTGTCTGTCTGCAAGAGGATGTGGGCTTTCCGGAGGAACTGCGCCTCTTGTTTTATCGACGCATAAACCGCGTACATTTCCTTGCGATTCGAGTGCCACTTTTTCTGCTCTGTTGACCAGTTTCCTGAGAGAAAAGTGCCATTCAATTGGGCTCCCCATCCTGTATCTGCCGCGTCTGTGGTTAGAAAATGCGTGATCTCTCTCTTGTGGAGGTCGGAGGTGGAGGTTGTGGCTCTGCACCACCACTGCAGCTCTGTCTACTGCTCTGGGAATCGACCGACTCTCCTTCAATCTCCTCTGTCTGAAGGTCGTGCAGAATCTTTGAAGATGGCGGCAGTGAAGCCGACCTCTGTGGACGACGAAATTGGCGAAGTTGAGGAGACCCAAGAGGCGTTGAACCTGTTTTAATGTAGTCCTGCTTCTGGAGCGAATGTCCGTGACGAGCTTCGTGATTTTTTGTACTTTTTTCTCCGGGAGTATGATCCGGTTCCTGCCAGTATTCCAGATCACTCCCAAAAATTCTATTTCCTGGCTTGGAGTCATAAAACATTTGGTGTGGTTGACGTGCCAGCCCAGAGATTCCAACAGGCTTACTGCTTCCTTCGTCTGGGAGTCCAACCTGTTTCTGTTTCGAGAGGCCAGGAGGAAGTCGTCCAGATAAACGACTACCCTCATACCTCGCGAGCGAAGGATCTCTGCGATCCAGTTCGTTATAACCGCAAAGGTATGAGGGGCAGATGAGAGGCCAAAGGGCAAGCTCGTCATCTGGAGAAGCTCTCTGTCGTATACGAGACGGAAGAGCTGCTGATGATTCTCGGCAATCGGTACGTGGAAGTATGCCTGTGCTATGTCGATCCTGGTCATATAATCGTTGACCTGCAAAAATTCTGGAATTTTGTAATGTGAGATCAACTGAAATTTCCTTATTCTAACATGGGCATTGAGACCTCTCAGGTCGAAAATGGGCCGCACACCCCCGTTGCTCTTCTTTACTAAGAACATCCTTGATACAAAACTTGGACCCTCTCTTTCTGGACGTTTCAGTATGCCCTGCTGTTTTAGGAGAGCTATTTGTTCTGACATCTCCGGTGATAGTCTTGTGATAAATCGAGAGTGCCTCCAATTGCTGATCATGCGAGGCTTTGAGATTAATGAGATTCTGGTCCCTGTAATGAATCTTAGAACATGTGGAGGCGCTCCGAATTCCTTCCATCTTTCTTGAAAGGTTAGCAGCTGACCTCCTGAAAAGTCTCGAACTGCTACATAGTCATTTACCTGTCTTCTTCCGGGAGAAATCCTTGGACCTACCTCTGGACTCTTTTTTAACTCCACTCCTGACCTTGAAGGGATTCCGTTGCGTGGTGAAAACCTCCCTCGAGTTCTGGGATGCTCTGCTCGTACGAAAGGAATGATTGGATCTCGGTTGTATGGTGTCTTTCCTGGTCGAAAGCTTCTTGCTCGATAAGTATGAAGGAAAGTTCAGCCATATCTGTGAACCTCCCAATGATTGAATTAACGCTTGAAGACTTTCTTTCTCGAAAAGGTACTCCGCGCTTGGAGGAATCTTCCGCAGTGCTGATTGAGTGGTCTTAATTGGAAGCTCTCCCAAAAGTCGTTCTCTTCTTCCTTCAATAGCTTCGGCTCTCTTTTCACAAATAGTCTGCAGAATCTGATCTGACGTCTTAGATATCTGAAAGCCTGGCCCGAAAACTGAGGACAATCTGTCAAATAATGCCTCAGGGGATAAGTTTGTTGGATTTGCAAAAGCCCAGTCTACGATACCCTGGAGACCATTCTGTAATAATTCTTTCTGTTCCAGGACTGCATTGCAAAGGCCTCCTAAAACTCGGTCTACTGGTAATAATAGATCTTTTTTCCTATCCAAGTGACATAATTCTTCATTCACCCTGAGATCTGTAAATCCTGGAGATGCTAGAAAAGATCTAAGAGCTTTTGAGTATCTAACCTCCTTCCAGTCTACAAATCCAAATCGCTGTAACCCGTTGAGTATCTTCAGTCGATTTTTATTCGCTGGACGGAGACGTCTTTTCTCGACAACGTCGGTCTTGAAAGACCCCAAGTCCAACTTTCTTGTATCGAAACTTGTTCCCGGCCTTTCCAAAAGGGTTTGATTGATTCCCCCTGGTGTACTTACCGGTGTAGCAGCCGGTGTCTGCAGTAACAAAGATGTTAAGAGGTTAACTTGGTTCTGCAAAGATTCCAAAGATGGATTGGCCGAGTAAGTGAGGTCTTTTTGATGAAGGGCCTGAGTTCTCCCTGTCAGAATCTTCATCGTAATCTACCAGATTAAAATATCCTCTTTTTCGACCTTGACGTCTGATCTGCTTGCCTGAACTCTTTTCACTGCTTTGCCTCTCGTATGAATCACTGTCGCTTATCTCCTTGTCACGCTGGCTTGAGCGAGTCGGTGATTCTTCCGAACCCGACATTCTCTTTTGTAAAAAAAAAATCGTGCACCACTTTACAATCTTTGGGGATCCAAAATTGTAATTAATTGTGAATAATTTGTTAGAGAACAAAAATTACGTGTTAGTATGGCAGAAAAACTCAACGCTATGACGAGAGACGCAGCTCCCGCTGCGCAGCAGGTGACCCGCGCATGCTCTGTCAAGACAGGGAGGAGCAGGAGAGGGAGAGTTAAGGCGGATTCTCAATGGCTTCTCTCATAGGGATGCCGTGTATCGGCCGAAGGCACATAATGGAACTTTTGAATGTCGCCATCTAACGATCTAACTAATAACTAATTTTCATGTACGGGCCTGAGCAGAATGGCTGCCTTATAATTTTAAGGCCGGTATTCATAGTCCGTTCTTATATTTAAGATCGTCTTAAGAACCCATTCAACCAATCAAATAGCTGCAATGCGATCATTGATTGGTTGAAGCGATCTTAAATATAAGAACGGACTATGAATACCGGCCTAAGACTATGTTTTATGCCTTAAGTTTTTGTCTTAGGTAACGCACAATACTGTGTGTTATGTCTCGAGTTTTATGTATACGCGAACGTTTGTAAGAAATAATTGTGCGTTATCTAATACAAAAACTTAAGGCATAAAACATAGTCTTAAAATTATAAGGCAGCCATTTTGCTCAGGCCCTTAATCTGGTTTAGTAACAATCGTAGTTATAACTACCTAAAAGTGATGTTCGTTTACACGCAAGGATTTATTTTATCACTATTCCTCTTTAACACACTTACTTTAACTTATTGGCAGTTTTTGTATACTAGTACTCGTCACTCGTTGATGCTTGATTATTCAGGTTGGCAATACGATTGTTATAACTCTCGTAGCGTTTACACGTCTTCTTAAAGCCGGATTTGTAAGTCTATTCCTTTTCCTCAGCAAGGGGTTGATTGTGTATCACACAACTTGGTGAAAATTACAAAAGTGAGCAAATGTACTAGAATATTTATAATTTCATTAGTCAATATCTAGTAAATTTGCTCACTTTTGTAATTTTCACTTAGGCCGCATTCCAATATTCACTGCCAGTACTGAAAATCTATCTAGTTTACGTGACGTACACTATAGATTTTCAGTACTGGCAGTGAATATGGAAACACAGCTTTAATAATGATACCAACTGTGATACCAACTGTGATACACAATTGATTCCCAGGAGTAGCGTTACTACAACTGGTGTAATAACATCGGCGTAAAGCACGATTTACACGGCATCTAATACCAGTAGTTGCAACAGCGGTTGTTATTAAACCTGATTAACGTTGCCGTGTAAACGTACTCAATGTATGATATCCGTGCTTCTATAGGGCCTGAGCACAAAGATGTCGTAACTGTTTCCGACAAAGTCTTATGCGTAAGTCGGAGACGTTAGTCAACGCACAAGGATTTTACGTAAACGTAGGCCGTATCTTGTATTGCATGTTATGCGATACCTACGTTTACGTAAAATCCTTGTGCGTTGACTAACGTCTCCGACGTAGGCTGATGGCAGAGAACGAGATGTTAGCGCTTACGTCTGTCGTAGTCATAGACGTAAAATAAGGCAGAGAAAAATATATATGCTACTTACGTATACGTTTTTCTCTGTCTTACTGTCTTACTGTCTTACTGTCTTACTGTCTGTCGTAGTCGTGGACGTAAAGTAAGACAGAGAAAAACCGTATGTCGTAAAGACCATTGTGAATGCGGAAAGTGCATCATGAACGAGGTAAGTTCATGAATATTAATATATAAATATTAATATATAAATATACTGAAATACATATTTCTGAATATTTTATTTATAAGTAAATATACTAAAATAAATTAAAAATAATACAGACAATATAAAAACAAAGATAATGATTTATTGTCTTCATTTTATTTTACTAAATAGTCGAAATAGTAATTATTTTTAGGTTAACCAGTATTTTCCTTTATTTTTTCAAAGTATATTGCACATTGAGAAAAATATTTTAAAATCTAATAATATCTTTAAAAATATGATGTACATCATATTATGAATTAATTATGATTTATTTATTATCAATAAAATAAGTAAATTATTAACCAATTTTATATATTATTTTTTTCAGTATACATTTATATATAACAGCACTTTTTAATGAAAATGAAAAAGGAGGAATTTTTTATTTTGGTGATGTACTGGATAAACTTGTGTTTTCTATTGATACGTAAAAAAAGGCAAATCAGGTGGTTAAATAGGCGATGGCTTGTGAGTCTGATCAATGAAAAGAGACTTCAATATGGAGATTATAACAATTTATCTCAAGAAATAAAAAACGATTCTGAATTATTTTATCGCTACACCAGAATGACGTTGGTACATTTTCAGCAATTATTACATATGATAAATCCATACTTGGTAAAAAAAAGTTCTCGTGCTTTAATTCCAGAGTTACAACTTTTAATAACTTTAAGGTATTTATTGAAGTACATATTTCATGCCTAAATATCTAGATAGTTAATATAAGTGTATTATAATTATTATATTTTTTTAGATATCTTGCGACAGGTGACCTACCATGTTCCATAGCTTTGGCATTTCGAATTGGGGAATCTACTGTAAGAGAAGTGGTAAAAGAAATTTGTTTTGTCTTAATTAAAGTTTTAGAACCACTATATCTTTCTCCACCTACGGAAGAAGATTGGAAAAAATATGCACATGGTTATTGGAGAAGATGGAACATCCCAAATTGTGTAGGTTCTGTTGATGGCAAACATATCAGATTACGCTGTCCTCCCAATTCTGGAAGCTTATATTTTAACTATAAAAAATTCTACAGTATAGTATTATTGGCAGTAGCTGATCATTTATACAGATTTACATTAGTTGACATTGGAGCATATGGAGGTAAGCAAGAACAAATAAAAAATTAAATCTTGTATATATAGTATATAATACAATATATAATATTTATTTATTTATAGGAAACAGTGACGAGGGCATCTTCAATGAATGTGATATAGGCATCAATTTAAATAATAATCAGTTAAATTTACCAGAAGAGCAAATAAATCTTCCTAATAGCAATTTAAAAACATATACGTATTTTGTGGCTGATGATGCTTTTAAACTATCAAAAAGAATGATGAAGCCTTATTCTAGTAAAAATTTGACATATAAACAAAAGATTTTCAATTATCGACTTTCTAGAGCACGAAGAACAGTTGAAAGTGCTTTTGGAATTTTTTCAAATAAATGGAGAATATTCCAAACTGCTATTAGTATATTACCAGAAACTGCTGATTTAATTGTAATAGCTTCATATTCATAGTATTGCAGTAATTTAAATGATCAGACATTTTTTTATATTACTCTTAGTAGCGGTTGTCAAAAAGATAAATTTTCTGTTGAAGAAACAAATTAAAAATTAGATACAAATTTTAAAAAATAGAAAGAAAATTTGTTAAGAAAATTAATTAAGAAATTTTGTTAAGAAAATTTTTTCCATCAATGTATTTTGAAATAGCAAAGAAAAATATTAATTAACCTAAAATAACAATTACTATTTTGACAATTACTTTTTCGATAAACGAAATGAAGACAAATCATTTTAAATAAAGTTATTTTTATTTTATTCTTTTTTAGTATATTTACTTATAAATAAAATATTCAGAAATATGTATTTCAATATATTTATATATTAATATTACTTACCTCGTTCATGATGCACTTTCCGCATTCACAATGGTCTTTACGACATACGGTTTTTCTCTGTCTTACTTTACGTCCACGACTACGACAGACGTAAGAGCTCACGTCTAGTTCTCTGCCATCAGCCTTACCATTCAACTATGGGCAGCGTGAGCACGGAAAGTATGACGTCACTTCGCTACAGCGGGCACACTCAAGCCATTTCGGAACGGTCGTAAGCGCGCCGATAGCGCTATGAGCACATTTCGGACCGCAGCCTATGGAACTAACTGGAATGAGCGCTCCTTTGTTACGAGCCGAGCCTGCCAGTGCGACGAAGGCCATCGCTATTTGGAATCGCGTTCTCTGTTACACTAACATGCTATAGTATATTTCTCCTATAGTTTCATGACGTACTATCTGTGCCCATACCTTAGTCAGTATATGTTCGAACAATGAATATATAAAAAATATTATTGTAATGAAATGGATTATTTAAGGAAATATAATGACGACAATAAACGAAATAAAATAATGCTTTATTTTGCTAAATTTTTGGTGAAAAAAGTCTGTACACAACTTTAATGCACAGATGTATATTTTTAGCTAAGGTAATACATGAAAAAGAGAGACGGCAATATCAAATAGATACTCATAGACCTTACAGATATGGACTGGCAATTGCCTATAGTTTCTGTAGAGAAGCAGTGTCCGGAGGAGGTTAGAGAGAGAAACATACTTTTTAGTACTTCTCTTTCTACAAGTGTCCGGACACTTGTACGGACACTTGTAAAAAGAGAAGTACCAAAAAGTATGTTTCCCTCTCTAACCTCCTCCGGACACAGTCTGATATGTATTGCCAGTCCATATCTGTAAGGTCTATGGTAGATACTGTCTCTCGGCTCGAGGTCACCGGGCAATAACAAAGGTAGCGCTCGTTCCAGTTAGTTCTATAGTTCAATGGATGTGACAGACACGTGTTTCAATACGACATAAAAGCGCTTCTCGGAACTCGTAAGCATTTTCTTTATTTCGTATTATAATTATTATAGTTATATAATTATTATTATAATTATAATTATCATAAGTACTTATGGTAAATGTGCAGTATAACGCCCCCACCTCCGATTTTTCTGAAACTTTGTAAATTTGTTCATTTTAATGTTTAAAATATATTCTGAGAAGGAAAATCGTCGTTCATACCTCATTTTTTTTATTTAATTTCAAAGTTTTATGATGTCGGTAAATAGGAAAATGATAATTTATGACTGTAAGATACTACACATGCTCATTATGGCCTTCACATATAAAATTCCATAAGCACGTAAAACGTAAGCGTAAGGAAATCGACCAATCACGGTCGAGCAGTAAGGCAGCCATATTAAAATATAAGGGCTCGTTCCCACTGAGCGCGTCACGCGTCGCGTCAACCAGCGTGAGCCAATCAAAACATCCCATTGTAATAACACGGAAAACATGTTATTACAATGGGATGTTTTGATTGGCTCACGCTGGTGACGCGACGCGCGACGCGCTCAGTGGGAACGAGCCCTAAGAATTCCGATTTGTTGATTTTCTTACTGCTTACGTCTTACATGCTTATGGAATTTTATGTGTGAAGGCCATTAATGGTTTGTTTTTTGTTTATAAATTAAGTTGTCTACATATTTATTACTGATACCGTTTATGCATCGTCTACAATGAGATTTTAAGGAGACTTAAGGCGTAAGATTTAAGAAATTGACCAATCACAGTCGAGTATTCTCTTAATACTTGATTGTGATTGGTCAATTTCTTAAGCTTAGGGTGCAGTCCCACGTAGAAGAAAAAGCGGGACGGAAAAGAAGTATAGTGGGGGTAACCAATCAGAACGTTTCTCCAAAAGACATCATACCTAGCGTTCTCGTATGTACATACCTAGCATATCTAGTCTTTCTTATTCATAAATAAAATTTATAAATTTATTTTTATATAAAATAATAATGTCATCGGTAAATTTTTTTATTATAATATAAAATATGTGTGTGTGTGTTTTATTTTCAGATATATATATTAAATTTTGTAACAATTTATTACACTTAACATTAAATTAGATGAAAATAATTATTCTGAATAAAATATTTGTTACAATATAAAATGTAATTTTATCATTGTTTTATATAAATAGTTTAGTTTAATTTTATATTTTCACAAAATATAAAAACATAACAAAATTACACTAAAATAATATATTTCTCTTGTTAAATTTATATTATTATAAAGTTCTTTATTCCATTCCGCTTTTATATGACTGGATTCCCCATGGAATATATTTTACGCAAAAACGGAAAAAATTCTAACCTAAAATTTACAATAATTCTGAATTAGCTTTGTTTTTTCGTAAATTATATTCCATTGGAATTTTCCATTTATTATAAAAAGATATTTTTTTACAAAATTAATTATTTTTGTTAACTATAATTCATAAAAAATAATTTTTTACTCTTACTTATTTCCGCTTTTTCCGGTACATGGGGAACCCGGTTATTTAAAATCGGAACAGATATGTCTTTTGGAGAAACATTCTGATTGGTTACCCCCACTATACTTCTTTTCCGTTCCGCTTTTCCGTTCCGCTTTTTCTTCTACGTGGGACTGCACCCTTAAGCGTCGTCTACAATGAAATTTTAAGGAGACTTAAGGCGTAAGACTTAAGAAATTGACCAATCACAGTCAAGTATTAAGGTCCATATTCTGAATCCTCTTTTATTGATAAAAGTGCCTTTAAAAGTGGCTTATAAGCCTTTTGATTGGCTGTAAGCCACTTTTAGAGGCACTTTTATCGATAAAAGAGGATTCAGAATATGGACCTAAGAGAATACTCGACTGTGATTGGTCAATTTCTTAAATCTTACGCCTTAAGTCTCCTTAAAATCTCATTGTAGACGACGCTTTAGAAATTAATTTTAAAATGGCGAGAACGACGTAGCCGTGCGTACAGTTATAACGTATATTTCAAGGAAATGTTAGACTTAAATTTTAATCCATACAAAAAGAATTAAAAAGGTATAGATTTTGAATCCCACTGTATTCTCTGCTATATTAATTATTTGTGTTTTTAACAATAGCAGAAAATATTTGTATTTTTAGGAATTTATTTAGATTAAAAAGCAGAGAATATTACGTAAAGCAGAGAATATCTTGTACTGTTATGAATTTATTGAGGTTGGAGGATATCCAGAAAATAAACAAAAACCAAACCATAAATAAAAGCCATAAATTATCATTTTCATACTTACCGACATCACAAAACTGAAATTAAATAAAAAAAAAGAGGCATGAGCGACGATTTTCCTTCTCAGAATATATTTTAAACATTAAAATGAACAAATTTACAAAGTTTCAGAAAAATCGGAGGTGGGGGCGTTATACTGCACATTTACCCTTCTTATATTAGAATATTTAAAGCGTATGAAGATTACTACGTCGATATTAAATGATGTCATCATGAATAGAAGTTTAAAAAGAGGTCCAAATTCGTGAGGAAGCATGTGATATCAAGATCTTTAGAAATAAGAGATCACACACGCTCAAGAAGAAAAGGATTATTTCATCAGTTTAATAATATGGTGTATCTATTTTGCCCATATTGCGCCAATCTTCTCCGGTTTCAGGAAGACCCAACAGGCAATCGGTTTGCTTGTCGCACATGTCCTTACATCTATAAGATAAAAAGCGCGGTTACTACACGTACCTTTTTTAATGAAAAGCTGGAGAAGACGGTTGTCGTCAACAACGAAACCGCGTGGGAGGGCGTAGATTCGACGGACGAGCGTTGCCTCAAGTGTTCCTATCCACGTGCTTATTTTAAACAATTGCAGACAAGATCCGCTGATGAGGGTATGACCCTGTTCTACAGATGTGGCAATCATTCGTGCGGCTACACTTGGCGAGTCAATACATAAATCAACAGGTAATACATAATTGCAAAAGCAATTATTAAAGAAGCTTAAGAAGACTCTTTAATAATTTTTTTCTCTCCACAGAGGCAAACAATCCAAAGTATTCGAGGAATCATGAATCCCAATGCAATGGGTCCTATTAAGGTCAATATGAACAACGCCAAGAATGAATTGAAGCTGCTTGGGTCAAAGGAAAAGCATTGGTTCTGTGGTGGCAACCGGAGTGTTGTGATGGCAGCCCAATTGTTGCAACAGGGCAAGATAATCGCGATCCCGACTGATACGATTTATGGTCTTGCTGGTGTGGCCGTCAACCTGCTCGCCGTCCAACAATTATATGAAATCAAACGGCGAGACGGAAGCAAGCCACTGGCGATCTGTCTGAGTAATGTCAAAGAGATTGGTACATGGGGTGTTCTGGACGACGTGCCGTCTGGTGTGCTGGAGTGTCTGCTTCCTGGGCCCTATACGATATGTTTGCGACGCACATCCGCTTTACCAAAAACTTTTAATCCGGGCCAAGAGACTGTCGGGATTCGTGTGCCAGATAACAAGTTTGTACGCAGCGTCGCCAAGATTGTCGGTCCATTGGCACTCACCAGCGCCAACATTAGTAGCGAACCAAGCAGTCTACACCCGGACGAATTTCGCGCGCTCTGGCCCAAGCTCGACGGCGTCTTCCATGAGACGTTAAATTCGAACAAGCGGCTCGAGAGTCGCCGAGTCGGCTCCACCGTGGTGGATCTGTCAACACCAGGCTATTACAGAATTGTCCGTCATGGTATCGCAGGGAATATCATCATTAATGTATTGAATAAGTACGGATTGAAGAAAATTACGGACAATGTGTGCACTATGTGATTAAAGTTCTTAATTATAAACAGGGTATTATATTTAATTATCGTAATGTTTATAAAAAAATAAAATTTAAGAAATTATATTGTGTCATTTCTAGTGCAGTTAAGAGATTTGTCTTTATATCGTTAATATAAAAACCTTACATGATTCTATTTAAAAAATTCTATTTAAAAAAGATAACTAACTTTTTAACGATTGCATTTCTGACATTTTTATTATTTTATTAAGAGCAATTGTATGAATAGGACTTCGATTTTTTCATCATAAATATCTAGAAAATCGTGCAGTCTATTGCGATATGTAGGTTTTGTTTTGAAAAAAGGCTTTTTTAAGATTTTATTGCAATTTATTTTCAGTCTGAGAAGATTTTATACTCTTCTCTCACATAAGATGTCGTTAAATAATTCTGTTTTAATTTATTTAATAATATAATTTCATAGGTTTTTTTTTAAAAGTAGTCATTAAAATATATCCATTATTTAAATAGAAAATTTATTTTCTTCTATTTACGATGATACCAATGATTATAAAATGAGGACGTTTAAAGGCAAATAAACATTCATTGATCAAGATTCTTCCTGTAGGGAAGATTCTTGCAGTATATAAATTTCTTTCAACATTCTGTGCATACACAAATACATACATACATACACACACACACACACATGCACGGATATCTTGAATCATATGTTTCTTCAATCCTTATTTTCATCGTAAATTAATTCGTTCGATTACGCATATGTAAACGCAGACACGCTCAATGCTGGATCTTCCCCTGTCTCATGGGAGGGATCCCAAATATATTCTTAAAAATAGTATTAATGTAATAAATAAATATTTAGCGCTACGCATTATGATCGCCTCTTTGTCCTTATCAGGCTATGTCCTTAACTGGCCTCATGCGTCTTAATTACAAATGATCACTAGGCAGAATGATAACGTTCGCTTATATATAATCGATTCTAAGCGATAAACTTTTTAGATTCTCACAAAAGTTACGTTGGCTCTTTGGTGCCAAGCGATTTTTGGGGATAATGCGAGGACAAAAGCACACGTGGGACTATCTGAAGATTAAAAAGAGAAAAGAAATTGTATTGAAGTCACGGATATTCCTCGAAAAGAAGCTCAGATTCTCGCACATGTATCAGACATTATTTATAAACAGTATTAAAAATTTTTAAGAATATTAAAACAAACGAAAAGTTTCAGAATCTCTCCCTCGAAATAGAATAGAAAATCTCAATGTAATCAAAATTCTATGTAAGAATCTCTAACAGCCTAAGAATTCAAAAGTCGAAAGATTAGTATATTCAAAGTTCTCCAAATTTAAGAAACAAATCTCGTGATTGGAAAGCTCTAAGAGCTTTTTGTAATTTACAAGACGCAACACATGCAAGAATTTAAAAGCCAGGAGCAACTTTCGTAAGATCCCGATGTACTTTCTGCTTATTAATTATATAATAATATAATAAATCAGTCTAATCTTCCTTTGTAGAAAACATCCCTGACGGCGGTGAGTTTTTCTTCGCGTCGGCGATAATGCTCGTAGTCCTGAAAATACCCAGCAAACTGCTCCTCAGACGAGTGTAGATCTCTTTACGCACAGTCGCGGTGAACTTGGTGGCCAAACAGCCGATTGCTGCCGTGGCGAAGATCAGATTATAGAGGAGCACAAGTTTGAAATTACCGAGCCACTCAATGCGTCCGAAGTCACCCAGCAAATCGAAGTTTGTCATTCCTGAAAAAAACAGGAAACGAGGAATATAGTAACACAAAGAAAAATATCATATTTTTATTATCAGACTGATTTTTTAATTCGTGAAAAATTCTCAATTCTCAAAAATTCTCAATCTTTCTCAATCCTCTTTCAATCGTTTATAACTCTTACTCTAAATATAGTACGCTGATTGAAAGATTCTTTTAAGGATAATGGAATAATTGTTGAGTTATCTCACATACTACCTAGTATTCGAGATAACAGCGGTAACGCCGAACTAAGTACGAGCAACAAGGCGCAATTCGCGATGAGATGGGTAAGCGGTGTAGAACGAAGTTTGGGTTGAACTCTTCTTACGCCCGGTAGAGCGTACAGACCGATCGCGCTAGTCACGGCCAAATAAAGGATCACTGCTACTTCGATTGTTGCACCGATGGGTCCGAGCTTAGACAGGGAGCTGATGCCAAGCGTAAATTGCTATTGAAATAAAAACAGAATTCGATTAATTACCCTTGGAAGTAGAAATGGAAAAAATTAAAAATAACAATTAAAAATTAAAATTAAAAATAAACATAATAAACATAATAAAAATAATATTAAAAAATTAAAAATAAACATTTAAAAAAATAAAAAAAAAAGTCGAAAAAAACGGGTTTTTTTCTGTTGAAAAAAATTAATTTGGTTTTATTTTTTCATTGTTTTTAATATTAATATTATTTTTCTTTATATTTGTGTGTATGTGTGTGTGTTCGTAAATATAATAAAAAACAGATTTTTATATTTTTTTTCGAAAATAATTTTAATGAGTTAATAAGACTTTTGCGGCAAATCATATTAAACATGATTCATCATTCATGAATTATATCAGACATGATTCAAATTATTTTCACTTGTTAGATGCATAATAAAAATTTTTATTATGCATCTAACAAAATTATCTAAACTATGCTGTTCTTAGTATTTTAATCATAAAAATTATTCATAAAAAATTTTTACTTAATTTTTTAAAATTATTTTCGAAAAAAAAAATTAAAAATAGAACTTCAGTTTTTTTATTATATTAAAATAATAACTATAAAAAAATATAAAATATACTTTTAAAAATTACAAACTGTCTTTTATCAATAATAAAGAATTCATTCAATTTTGATTTGCTTTGGAGAATTTATTTAATTAAAATAGTAATTACATAACTATTTAACCAATTGGAATACAATTTATATTTAAAATAGTGATGGTTACTGTAAATCTAATATAAAAAATCAAAAATAATAAAAAATCTCAATTTGCAATAATCAAAATATAAAAATTTGAAAAAAAAAAATTTTTTTAAGGCCTAAAGTTTTTTTTCACAAAACGGTTTTTTTATGGAAAAAAAACTTTTTTGCTACTTTTTATTTTTCTATCTTTATTTGGAATAAATTTATTCTTCGAAATTACAATATATTATAATATGAATAAAATAGAAATACATTAATTATATACTATTTAAATTTATTATTTTCATATTAATTGATAGTGATAGGAAAAAATAATGTAACGAGAGAGAGAAAAGCTTCAGTGGATTAATTATTTGAAATTTTATTGCTTTTTACTACAGAATTTTTGATTCTCTTAGAATTCTTCTTGATATTTCCGATGAAATTCAATGTTAAGATTTCAATGTTAGATTTTCAAAGATTCAATGTAGATTTGTAAGAAAAGAAGCGTGTATACGAACCCTCGTGCTCAACGGCAGCGCTTTGATTCCTATCAGCAATTCCAATGTATTTTGCATCGCCAGTAAAGCCGTGGCAGTGGATAATACAAGCAGCATCAACATCGCCACCGGATAAAACAACGTGCGCCGAACCCACCAGGTTCTCCGCTGTTGATCCAACAGCTGCCGTCGACGCTGGATGTCATTTAGCCGTTGAGAGAGACCCTTTTGCAGAGCACCGTTCCTTAGACATAGCAGACCCGGATTCACGCTTAGTAGCGGCTCGTCCTCATCCTCCTCCTGCTGCGCCGACGAGCTGCAACTCGCCGACGACGACATCGGCACCGGTGATACATATGACTTCCCTGTTGCTTTCACATGCTGCAATCTGAACGGATGCTGTTACACATGCTACTGTTATCATAAAAATATAAATTTCGATCTATGAAAGAAGGAGGAAAGGAGTTCACCTTCTGTTAATACAGTCCTCTTCTAATTTATATGCAAAATACTCCTCATTCAGGTTCTTAAGAAACTGGGGTTTAACTAGAAATGACCCTACTACGCCGAACAGTCGTACAAATCCCACCGGAGTGCATACTAAAAATATAGGATGCAATTAATTAGCGAAAAATATTAATTTATTTATAGAATTACGCAGAAGTGAATGTTATTCGAAAATTTTCGATACTTACACAATAACATTACTACGCCTACGAATGAGACGCAGGAGTATAGAAAAGGTAAATAGTAACTCCATAAATCTATAAAAATCGTATTTTATTAAATTGGATATCCTCAATTGAATTTTATCCTTCGTTAGGATTCTCGCGTTAGATCTAAGTATATAGTACTTACTGAGCAACGTGTGTAAACTCGAGTTTTGATAATCCAATAGAGATGATAGGACATAAGTCATTCCTAATACAAGAGTGCCCAGAAGACAGAGGACTGTCATTGTCTCGTATACTCTCGCCATCACACCCTACGACCAGAAGTAATTATAAAAAAAGGATATAGGCTCGTTATTACAAGTGTTTTGTCTTACCTTCTTATGGCCTTCAAAACCCTCCGATTCCGTAAAGAGATAAGCGAAAGGCAAAAATACGAAGAGCGATAGGTTTGAGAACAAAAATACGTGGTTCCATAGACCTGCCGATAATGAATATACCTTGTCAAAATATGAAGATTACATGAAGATACAAACAAAAAAATTTAAGATATTTATTTTGGAATTTTCCTTGATATCCTTTTTATTAATAATATCATTATTAAGGCTATATAGGGTGTTCTAAGCCACTTTTCTTTTAATGGCAGATTCTTTAGAACATTTCAAGACAAAAATCCTAATACAAATCCCCCTCCCCCCCCTCGATATGCATTTCTTATACAAGGTAGCTCATTTTAAATGATGCATTAATATTTTTCAAAAACTAGGTCTTCGAAAAGTATCATATAAAAATTTTGTGACTTCAAGAGGGACATAAGATGGTGCTATGAAGGATGGAGCCATTTTATGTTGGGCGAAGGTCATGAAGTTATTTCAGTCATCTTTATTTTTTTTAATGGAATCACCCTAATTTATTTACATAAATCGATTACTCGCAATATTCGACGTAAAAAGTTGTAAGAATAGAATGACTAAAAATCAAATAATTTACGAGATATTTTGTATTTTAATTTGATACAATTTTACATAAACTATCACACAAAAATATCGTAAATTAATAATTTTTTAATCATCTTATTTCAATATTTTTATGTATATAATAATGAGACAAATCAATTGGTGTAAAAAACCATGTAGTATTAAGAAAAAAATGTGTAGCTGCTCGTGACAAATTTATATTTTTTTTTATAAACATATAAATATTTTCGTTATACCAATTGATTCCTTTCTTTCAATTGATTCTATTATTTCTGTATAAGAATAAAATAAAATAATCGAAAAATGAATGTTTTACGAGATGTTTTATAGTTTATATAAAATTATGTCAAATTAAAGTATATAAAATGTCTTGTAAACTATATATATATGTTCAATTTTTAGCTATTTTTACCCTAATAACTTTTTACGCCGAATATTGATTTATATAAACAAATTAGAATGGTTCTATTAAAAAAAAAAATGAAATCTCTCACGACCTCTTTATAATGATCACGCCTTATGTCTTCGAAGTCACCAAACCGTCATGTAATATTTTTCAATTAATAGAATGGAAGCTTTGGTTTTCGAGATAATGACATTATGTGTTGGGCTGAAAGATATGTGAATGCTCTACACAGATGCATCGGTACCGTCGACATGGATGGATTGCTATTCTGCTATTCGTTAATCGAATGAGCGTAGACACGCCTGACTTCCTCCTTATACAGGTAAGTTATTTTAAGTTACCTACCCCAATAACTTTCTTATTTTGATTGTAGAAACAAATGTTTCAGACAAAAGTTGTTTGACTCGAAGGGGGATATAAGATGATGCCATTGGTTTGACCTTGGATAATTGTTTAAAGGTCACATGAAGGTCACTTTTAATTTTTTAAACGGAACCCCCTATTTTTTATTACTTATTGTGATAGCTTATCTCAAGAGCTTTCCAAAACACTATAATAAAGTATTTTTTCATTAAGTATTTTTCGAGTTATGAAGCTTGAAATAATTTCTTAATTTTACATAAACCATAAAATATCTAATAAAATATTCATTTTTTATCTTACCTTAATACTTTTATGCACAAAATAATGTGAAGAATCAATTGGTGTAAAGAAAACATAATTGTTTCTAAGAAAAAATATGTAATTTGCAATTAATTACATATTTTTTCTTAAATACAACTATGTTTTTTCTTTACATCAATTGATTCCTCACAAATTATTTCAAGCTTCATAACTCGAAAAATACTTTATTATAGTGTTTTGGAAAGCTCTCAAGATAAGCTATCACAATAAATAATAAAAAATAGGGGGTTCCGTTTAAAAAATTAAAAATGACCTTCATGTGACCTTCAAACAATCATCCAAGGTCAAACCAATGGCATCATCTTATGTCCCCTTCGAGTCAAACAACTTTTGTCTGAAACATTTGTTTCTACAATCAAAAATAAGAAAGTTATTGGGTGGGTAACTTAAAATGACTCACGTATACAGCCCTATTATCTTGGATGATAGCCTTGATTTTCGAGAGATATCAATGCATCACTTAAAATCGGCTACCCTGTATACATTATCTTGAATTATGATCTAATTTACGTAAATATAATAAATTACTCCCTCTTTTCTTTTTCAAGTCAAGTCTTACAAATCTTTCTGTAAATTCAGTCCATGATATCCCATGTAGGTTCTCACCTTGAATGAGGGAGCTGTTAAGCCACTTGACATAGTAGCTGTTCGGATAGAGAATGAGCACCTCGTTGCTGGCGATAGACACCGGAAGTAGGAGGGTCGCGCCGACGGAGACCGCCAGAGCAACCGTGCATAGCCAGAGGCTGATCCTATATACGGTGGCTTCATCCTCGTCTACTGATAGATAATCGTCGCGATCTCGGCGTCTGAAGCGTGCGATTAACGCGTAACTCGAGATATATAATAGCAGAAAAAGAAGCAGAAATATCTGAAAAAACATTATTAATTATGTTAATAATATTTTAATTTTATATATATATATATATATATATATATATACAGGGTGAGTTTTATTTCGTGTGTCAATCTTTTTATCATGCAGGAGATTATCGACTGCATAATAAATTGATCGGTACATAAATGTCAATTTTTTTGATCGACCGTATCGAAGGTTCAAATATAATGTGTACAATAATAATAATAATAATAATAATAAATACGTAGCTTTAATAATAATAATAATAATAAATCCATATTACATAAGTTCAGCTTTTAATTTGCTTTAATTTTACACATTATATTCGAGCCTTTGATACGATCGATCCAAATAATTGACATTTATGTACCGATCAATTTATTATGCAGTCGATAATCTCCCGCATGATAAAAAGATTGACACAGGAAACAAAACTCACCTGTATATATATATATATATATATATATATATATATATATATATATATATATATATATATATATATATATATATATATATATACAGGGTGGCCCATTTTAATCCATCCAGTCGAATATCTCGAAAACCAAGCCCGGGAGAGAAAAATGTTTCAGACAAAAGTTGTTTGGTTTCGAGGGGGCCATAAAATGGTACCATTGGTTTGACCTTGAAGAGTCATTTGAAGGTCACGTGAAGGTCACTTCAATTTTTTTAAATGGAACACCCTATATATTTTTGCACATTCTTGTAGCTCATCTCGAGAGTTTTCCAAAACACTATAATTAAGTTAGTTTTCATTAAGTACTTTCCGAGTTATGAGGCTTGAAATAATTTCTTAATTTTACATAAACCGTAAAATATCTTGTAAAATATTCATTTTTCGATTATCTTACCTTAATACTTTTATGTACAAAATAATGAGAGGAATCAATTGGTGTAAAGAAAACACATAATTGTTTCGAAAGAAAAAATGTAATTTGCAATTAACAATTACATTTTTTTTTTCGAAACAATTATGTGTTTTCTTTACACCAATTGATTCCTCTCATTATTTTGTGCATAAAAGTATTAAGGTAAGATAATCGAAAAATGAATATTTTACAAGATATTTTACGGTTTATGTAAAATTAAGAAATTATTTCAAGCCTCATAACTCGGAAAGTACTTAATGAAAACTAACTTAATTATAATGTTTTGGAAAGTTCTCGAGATGAGCTACAAGAATGTGCAAAAATATATAGGGTGTTCCATTTAAAAAAATTGAAGTGACCTTCACGTGACCTTCAAATGACTCTTCAAGGTCAAACCAATGGTACCATCTTATGGCCCCCTCGAAACCAAACAACTTTTGTCTGAAACATTTTTCTCTCCCGGGCTTGGTTTTTGAGATATTCGACTGGATGGATTAAAATGGGCCACCCTGTATATATATATATATATATATATATATATATATATATATATATATATATATATATATATCATTAATATTTTAATAATTTATTTATATATAATTATTATTCAATATCAAAATGTATTTTATTGTAAATTATACAGATGCACGTCTTTTATAATCCAAAATAATTATTGTTTAATATATATGGTTGCAAAAGTAATTATTTTGCGTCGTGGGAAGATAAACAAAAGCAGAAAATATTTTTCCAGATATCCTTGATATTCATTATTGATTCTTGGCGCTTGATAAAATTCTTGAGAGATACAATGATGTTATGTAAATAATACTGAATATCATTAACGCCGATTAGAGGAATGCTTACAACGCAAAAAAAAAATATAAAAGTGTGTCGGTAAACGAAGCCATACTACACATGCGAATTAAACTTATCATCCCGTTGTTTTTCTTCCATCACTGTATTTTTTTAAATCACAGGTATAATTTGCGATAATTATTCAGTGTAATAACTAACAATATTAATAAGTGGAAATGAAATATTGATTTCTTAATTTTCGTTTCCTTCAAAGAAAAACGCCAATGTTTTCAATTTAATTGAATATTTTAATTTAAATTGGTTCGCTTAGCAAAATATTACAAACTTTAATTTTTGAATGTTTTTAGATTTTTCGCAGATTATTGTTCTGGTTTTTATATATCTGCACATATATATTTTTTGCATCGAATAATATAATATATTTTTATGAGATTTCTTATATTAATATATTTAACTTTAATAAAAATATATTTTATTAATAATATATTTCATACAATTAATATAATTTCTATTAATATATATATATATATATATATATATATATATATATATATATATATATATATAGGGTGTTCGATTCGTGAGGGACCAAACGAAAAGTGATGCTAGATTGGGTCAAACTAAGAAGAAAAGTCCTCTACCATTTTGCAAAATTCGCAATAATTATTAAGTAATAAGCAAAAATGTCACATGAAGGTTACCTTTAATTTTTTAAATGGAACCCCCTATTTTTTATTATGTATTCTTATAGCTTATCTCGAGAGCTTTCCAAAACACTATAATAAAGTATTTCTTCATTGAGTACTTTTCGAGTTATGAGGCTTGAAATAATTTCTTAATTTTACATAAACCATAAAATATCTAGTAAAATATTCATTTTTCGATTATCTTACCTTAATACTTTTATATACAAAACAATGAGAGGAATCAATTGGTGTAAAGAAAAAACAGTTGTTTTTAAGAAAAAATATGGAATTGTTAATGGCAAATTAATATTTTTTCTTAAAAACAACTATATTTTTTCTTTACACCAATTGATTCCTCTCATTATTTTGTACATAAAAATATTAAGGTAAGATAATTGAAAAATGAATATTTTACTAGATATTTTATGGTTTATGTAAAATTAAGAAATTATTTCAAGCCTCATAACTCGAAAAGTACTCAATGAAGAAATACTTTATTATAGTGTTTTGGAAAGCTCTCGAGATAAGCTATAAGAATACATAATAAAAAATAGGGGGTTCCATTTAAAAAATTAAACCTTCATGTGACATTTTTGCTTATTACTTAATAATTATTGCGAATTTTGCAAAATGGTAGAGGACTTTTCTTCTTAGTTTGACCCAATCTATCATCACTTTTCGTTTGGTCCCTCACGAATCGGACACCCTGTATGTGTATGTATATATATATATATATATATATATATATATATATATATATACATATGTATTAATATATATTAATGTATATTAATTTCAATGTAATAAATATTAATATATTTTAAATATATGAATATATTTAATATATCCACATATATTAAAAATTTTTATAGAAAAATGTATATACAGTATTTGATAAAAATTGGACCAATGCTCGTGAAGCAGTAGAGCGTAATAAACGGAATGGAAAAATCTTTTACCACTTTGCAATTTTTGCAATAATTATTGAAATATCAATTGAAAAGAATAAGAGCGCGTTTCCCACAGCTAGACCCCAACATGTGTTCTAAACGTGCCAACAGAGAATATCGTATGACAATGAAAACACAAGAGTCGTAGAATGTACAGCCAAACTGCTCGTTGCCACATGATACTCGCGGCTGACATATCTAGAAAACATATCTCACTATCTAGATGCGTGAAACGCGTACTCATTCGCCAGTCCTTTTTAATTAATATTTCAATAATTATTGCAAAATGATAAAAAACTTATCTGTTCAATTTACTGCGCTCTGCTGCCTCACAAGCATTGCTCCAATTTTTATCAAATACTTTGCATATAGTTTACTAATTACTTAATTGATGTAATAAAGAATCTAAATCTGAGATTTTCCCATGAGATCATATTTCGACACGAGCGATAAATAAGACGATAAACGATTCTCATTCAAATGAATTGTTCGATCTATCAATTTACAATGTTCAATTTATCGATCTGCTTATACTCCGATCGATATCCTGATACTCCATTAGCGATCATTTATTTATTCATTCGTTTATTAATGTTTGTATATTCATTTATCTACGCGCGTGTATGTGTATTATTATCGTTGTCTCTATATTAATACAATGTATACGTTATAATTGACGTATTAATTCGCCCGGGGACGAATGTAATAACGGAGCGCGTATAATTATGAACAAATAGAACACGAATACGTGACATTTTCGGCATCGTGGTTGGCAAAAGCTTCTTGTCGAGAGCTGAGAATAGGACGGATGAAAGCGGGACAAAGGCGAACTTTCGCGAGAACAATGCACCTATAAAAAGAAGCTCTGCTATTTATTTATACATCTATTAATTATTTATACTATAATATTTATATTTATTTTATGATAAACAACATATATGTGTGTGTGTGTATAAAATTCAAGTATGATATAAATATATTAATATATAATATATAATAATATATGATATATTAATATATAATATATAATATAATAATATAATATATTTATATGTATTTATATAAAGTTAATATTTTTTTATCATGTTTAAATTTTATGATAAATTAGAAATTAAGATATAAAAAAAGGAGAATAAAATTTATTCTTCAATCTCGCGATAAAATTTGCGTAGAACTTATATAATTATATAAAAATTGATCTCTTGTGAAATTATCAGGAAAGCAAATCTCTCTCGAAATAATTATCGCTTAGATTATATTTATATAAATTAATTAATTATCCTTTTATTATTGGAAAAATTATTTCTCATTCGTACATAAAGAAGCAAATAAAAATAGAAAGAACAGTAAATATTAAAAATAATCAATACTAAAACAAAATCATATATGTTTGTGAGAAAGATAAATAAAAATAATAAATAGTTACAGAATGCTTTTTCACTCACAGAATAAGGACATTGAATTGCAAATGGCAGAAGAGATAAACGTGTGTAGTTGATTACCGTTATCGCTCGTGTCATTTTTGATCATTGACCTCGATTGGAAAGTCTACTGAGCGTTATATTTCACGAGGTTCCGAGTTTTTTTTATCTCTATTCGTACACTTCATTCGATCCGATTAAATAAACGGGATTTTTTTACGGAAGCTCGTTTTCTTCTTTCTCTTTAATTTTAAACTTCATTGTGTTCTTCCAAGGTTCTCCATCAGATACTGCAATCCGTTCTTGATTAGTTCTTAACTTTTACAACATATTTTATTTTATTTTATATTTAAATTCAAGTATGTTTTATTCTTTCTTTCGTGGTATTAATATAAATTCTTCTGATTGTTTCTTTTTTCTCTTTCTCTCGCTTTGGAGACAATATTTCGGAGATAATTTATATAATTGCACTTGAATTGTAACTCTGTATTGTAATCATTTTTAACTGATGTGTCATCAATCTGTCTGTCTTATTAATTATTTTGCACTAGAAGGTTTTTTTCCCGTTTAATGATTAACTAAATATATAATAAATGAATGATTAAATACATAAATAATCACGCTTGTAACTAAACGTGAAAACAAAACAATTAAATTATAATTATATACATTAATTATGCTCTTGGCAAATCGAGATGCGAGAACAAAACTTTCACAAGAAATACTTTCCAAAGAGATAAGAGTCCAAAAGAACACGAGAAAACGAGGTGGGAAAAAGTATATCGATAGGCGCGTGTTTATTCCGATTATAATTGCATATCTGATCGTAACTGCAGTATCTCAGACACATAAAGATAGCTGGCCAAATAACAACATTAAATTCGCTTTTTCCTGTGATTGCGCTTCTATATCATTTCTTGTATTTAAATTCAAATAGAAGGAAAACGGAAGCTTTCTAGAGGCGCGGTTTCTGATGATTTTAAGATCACTCTTCGATCTCGATTTTATCTATTAAGCGTCGATTAATTTGCAGTATGCGATCAACATCAAAATTTTTAACAATTAATTATTTATATAATCATCAGTATAATACTTATTCATATTTACCATCTCATCAGTATAATACTTACTCATATAATAATCTATTTGATAGAAATTTCCCACTGTCGCATTCTGCAAGTTTATAGGATGTCTACTCAAATCTTAAAAATTAAAAAAAAACTTTTTAATTTTCTAAATCTTTTTGCTCAAAACTCCAGGTAAAAAAATTTTGGAGATTTCCCTAATGAATTTTTCTAATTTTTCTAATTAAACTTTCATTTTTCACATCACTAAAAATTGCAATAAAGAATATTTTAAAATATATTAAAATATACATGGTGTTTCATTTTAATCCGACCAGTCGAATATCTCGAAAACCAAGCCCGGGAGAGAAAAATATTTCAGACAAAAGTTGTTTGGTTTCGAGGGGGCCATAAGATGGTGACAATGATTTGACCTTGAACAGTCATTTGAAGGTAACATAAAGGTCACCTTAAATTTCTTAAATGGAATACCCTATATATTTTTACACATTCTTGTAGCTGACATCGAGAGCTTTCCAAAACACTATAATTAAGTACCTTTTCGTTAAGTACTTTTTGAGTTATGAGGCTTGAAATAATTTCTTAATTCTACATAAACCGTAAAATATCTAGTAAAATATTCATTTTTCGATTATCTTACCTTAATACTTTTACGTACAAAATAATGAGAGGAATCAATTGGTGTAAAGAAAACACATAGTTGTTTTTAAGAAAAAATATGGAATTGTTAATTGCAAATTACATATTTTTTCTTCAGAAAACACATAATTGTTTCGAAAAAAAAAAAATGTAATTTGCAATCAACAATTACATTTTTTTTCTTAAAAATAACTATGTGTTTTCTTTACACCAATTGATTCCTTTCATTATTTTGTACATAAAAGTATTAAGGTAAGATAATCGAAAAAAGAATATTTTACAAGATATTTTACGGTTTACGTAAAATTAAGAAATGATTTCAAGCCTCATAAACTCAGAAAGTACTTAATGAAAACTAACTTAATTATAGTGTTTTGGAAAGCTCTCGAGATGAGCTACAAGAATATATAATAAAAAATAGGGAATTCCATTTAAAAAATCCAAAGTGACCTTGCCCTGACCTTGACAACGACAGCCAAGGTCAAACCAATGATACTCTCTTATGTCCCCCTTCAAGCCATATAACTTATATCTGAAACATTTTTCGATTTAATGCAGTGTTTCTGAGATATTCGCGTGTATTGATTAAAATGGTCTACCCTGTATATAAATTGAGTAGACATCAAATATATAAATTGAGTATATATTTATAATATATTTTAAACGGATATATATTTATAAAATATTTTAATATATTTTAAAATATTTTAATATATTTTAAAATATTTTAATATAAATTTTAATATATATTTTAATATATCTTAAAATATTTCTAAAATATTTATAATATATTTTAAACACATAATTCATAACTTGGCTTATCGGCGATTTGCTGATATAAAAAAAATTATCGAAGAAAGAATCTTTCAAAATTCAAAATTCCTCTTGAATCCCATAAGAATTTTCCGATTTTTTCAGTAAAATAAGAGAAATCCTGAGCATTCCTCAGTTGAATTTTCCATGTTTTTCCAGTGAGACATCCTGGTTAATCAACTTGATCCTCGGATTCTTTCTTTTTTTTTTCTTTTAAATCACATATTTTCTACCTCTCGACCGGTTCTCATCGCGAGAAATGCACAAAACAAAGATGACAAAAATGAATGCGCTTCCTACACGTGTTTCGAGAGCCATGACTAAGCCTGTGAAATGTATGTGCATTCACTTGGGTAAACGCCTTGCGCCAGTCATTCGTAATATTTGAAATTTCTCCAAGGCGTTTCCTAGTAAGTTTCATCTTACGACAAGAGCAGGAACGAACAAATTCCAAGAGAATTAAAGTCGAGTATTTTGTTCGAAGATTCGCAAAGTTATTTCCGTGGAGAGAAACTCGCGGCAAATTATTTGTCCGCCACAAATTTGCACAATTTTCACATTTTTCTGCAGAAGAAATCCTTAAATTACAAGATAATTATTCGAATCAATTTACTCAAATTTAAAAAAATTCCTTGAAAATTCACTGATTTTCCAGAATTTTTATTAAAAATTCAGAGTATTTTAAAGATGTTTTAGTGCAACGTTCTAAAATAAGATTTTTTATTCTATGTATTTTCTACTGGTTTTTTTACTTATACGAAAGAAAAACAGAATTTTAAATTTTAAATGCGAGTTTGCAAATGTACTGAAAAAATTGAATAGTTTCATAAGATGAACATTTTCATTTGCATAACATTTTTATTTTTTTATCATTAAAATTAAGAATATGTAGTAAATATGTAATAAATAATGTGTAGAGCATATTTAATATTTTGTCCAAAGACACTGAATATATAAATAGAGATAGATATATATTTATAATATATTTTAACGTTTTATGCACATAATTTACTTATTTACAATGTGGGAATAAAATTATCAAAAGGAGAATTATTTAAAAAATTCTGATTTTTCCAGGTATGTACAAAAGAAATTTAAGAATTTAAAATTTTTCATATCTTTCCAAGGAGTAGACGTTTTGATTTAGACAGTAAACTGTTCGAGAAATTAACGCAAAATTTAAAACTAAATTCAATTATTTATAAATCTTTTCCAAAATACTGCATCGGTTTTATAGTATATATATATATATATATATATATATATATATATATATATATATATATATATATATATATATACTATAATATAAAACCGATGCAGTATTTTGGAAAAGATTTATAAATAATTGAATTTAGTTTTAAATTTTGCGTTAATTTCGCGAACAGTTTACTGTCTAAATCAAAGCGTCTACTCCTTGGAAAGATATGAAAAATTTTAAATTCTTAAATTTCTTTTGTACATACCTGGAAAAATCAGAATTTTTAATATATATATATATATATATATATATATATATATATATATAATATATTATATATATTTATAAATATAAATATTATATATATAAGTATATGTTATATAAATATACACACACACACACACACACACACACACACACACACACACACACACACACACACACATATATATATATATATATATATATATATATATATATATATACATATATATACAGGGTGTCCCATTTTAAAAGTTCCACGCTTATAACTTTTCAGGATCAACGTTTGAAGGAAAATGACTCGGATAAAAGTTGTAGGGAACAAAGGGGGCTATCTAATAGTGACCTTGGATTCGACATTAAAGGTCATTTTCAAGGTCATTTGAAGGTCAACTTCCGTTTTCTAAATGGGAACCCCTATTTTTTATTACTTATTCTTGTAACTTATCTCGAGAGCTTTCCAAAACACTATAATAAAGTATTTCTTCATTTAGTACTTTTCGAGTTATGAGGCTTGAAATAATTTCTTAATTTTATATAAACCATAAAATATCTAGTAAAATATTTATTTTTCGATTATCTTACCTTAATACTTTTATGTACAAAATAATGAGAGGAATCAATTGGTGTAAAGAAAACATACAGTTGTTTTTAAGAAAAAATATGGAATTGTTAATGGCAAATTAATATTTTTTCTTAAAAACAACTATATTTTTTCTTTACACCAATTGATTCCTCTCATTATTTTGTACATAAAAATATTAAGGTAAGATAATTGAAAAATGAATATTTTACTAGATATTTTATGGTTTATATAAAATTAAGAAATTATTTCAAGCCTCATAACTCGAAAAGTACTGAATGAAGAAATACTTTATTATAGTGTTTTGGAAAGTTCTCAAGATAAGCTACAAGAATAAGTAATAAAAAAATAGGGGTTCCCATTTAAGAAACGGAATTTGACCTTCAAATGACCTTGAAAATGACCTTTAATGTCGAATCCAAGGTCACTATTAGATAGCCCCCTTTATTCCCTAAAATTTTTATCCGAGTCGTTTTCCTTCAAACGTTGATCCTGAAAAGTTATGAGGGTGGAACTTTTAAAATGGGACACCCTGTATATGTACATATACAGGGTGACCCATTTTAACTTAGGCAGCCAAATAACTCGAAAAATAAGCAAGATAGAGAAAAATGTTTTAGACAAAAGTTGTATGGTTTCGAGGGGGCCATAAGATGGTATCATTGGTTTGACCTTGAAGAGTCATTTGAAGGTCACGTGAAGGTCACTTCAATTTTTTTAAATGGAACATCCTATATATTTTTGTACATTCTTATAGCTCATCTCGAGAGCTTTCCAAAACACTATAATTAAGTACATTTTCGTTAAGTACTTTTTGAGTTATGAGGCTTGAAATAATTTCTTAATTTTACATAAACCGTAAAATATCTTGTAAAATATTCATTTTTCGATTACCTTACCTTAATAGTTTTATGTACAAAATAATGAGAGGAATCAATTGGTGTAAAGAAAACACATAGTTGTTTCGAAGAAAAAATATGTAATTTGCAATTAACAATTCCATATTTTTTCTTAAAAACAACTATGTGTTTTCTTTACACCAATTGATTCCTCTCATTATTTTGTACATAAAAGTATTAAGGTAAGATAATCGAAAAATGAATATTTTACAAGATATTTTACGGTTTATGTAAAATTAAGAAATTATTTCAAGCATCATAACTCAAAAAGTACTTAACGGAAAGGTACTTAATTATAGTGTTTTGGAAAGCTCTCGAAATAAGCTACAAGAATGTACAAAAATATATAGGGTATTCCATTTTAAAAAATTGAAGTGACCTTCACGTGACCTTCAAATGACTCTTCAAGGTCAAACCAATGATACCATCTTATGGCCCCCTCGAAACCATACAACTTTTGTCTAAAACATTTTTCTCTATCTTGCTTATTTTTCGAGTTATTTGGCTGCCTAAGTTAAAATGGGTCACCCTGTATATGTTATACAAATATATATATATTTATATAACATACTTATATATATATTTATAAATAAAAATATATATATTTACTATATACTATATATATTTATATAACATATATATATATAATATTTATATTTATAAATATATATAATATATTATATAATATTTATAAATATATATATATATATATATATATATATATATATATATATAATATTAGAAATATATGTGTTATATATATAATAATAATAATATTAATCATATTTATATTATATTATATAATAAATATAATATAATAAATATAATAAATATATATATATTTTTTATATTTATTTATTTAAAAATATTTACGATTTAAAAGCATTATGCACAAATGTGTAGGATATAATATCCACATTTTCTTGACCGATCGAAAAGGAGAAAAAGTGTTAAATAAATAAACGACTTAGCCTCGTTAATCGATCCACGTCGACACGCAGCAGACTTCCCGAACAAGCGTTTATCATTCATTGTGGCGCGATAACACTCATTTTCGCAATTGGGTAATTATAGCAACGAGCAAATTGCATCTGATTCGAGTCGAAAATTTCCTCCTTTTAAAATTTCCGCCACGTTTCCCCAATGTTCACCCTTGTATAAGAGGGTCGCGTACCGAGTATGTATATAACGAACATATATACAATATAATACGAAATATATTTGAATAATTCGCTATTAAAAAAAATATGTAATGTAATGTAAAGTCCTCTTTAGGAAAAAAAAGATTTGCCAGAGAATATAATTTATAAATCGCAATACACACTCCAGAATTTCATTGAAGCGTACGAAGGACATCTACGTTTGATTGTAACCGCAGAAAAAATATATTCTTATTTTACGAGCGCAGGAGACGGGATGGGTTTTTTTTGTGCTCTCGCAAGGAAGAATATATTCACTGTATATACTCACTATATTTTCCCGCACGGTATTGTGAAACAACTGTTCCCTGAGGTCAGCGTCATCTTCCATCTTCACCTGTTTGTCATCAGCTGATAGTCACGGTTGACCAGCGGCAGCGACAACATTTTACCGCATTTTTTCTCGCACGGTTTCGTGGCAACGTGTATCCCGGAGGAAACGTCACGTCCAGGTTATATCACGCTCACTCTCTCCTGACGTGTCTTTGCCTGACGTCAAACTGTATGTTTACGAGACGGTAGGCATGGCTCTTCACCATCATCAATGTCAACTGACTGACCAATCGACCAACTGTCACCACGATCGCTTATGCACCTAAAGGTAGGTTTTCACGCTGACGCTCATTTTTAATAAAGTCACTAGAGGGAGTATCCCGTTTAACCACGTTGCGATTGACCACAGCCAATTATATCAACCTGTGCCTAGGGTAACCAGCAACGATTAACCAATCAGAGAGTCCTATTTTGAATTGGCCAATTGGGTACCCTCCGTTACTAGATATACAAAGTACCACAATCCATAAAGACCTTTGTAAAGTCACTAAATGTATAAAGTACCATTCGTCGATTAATTTCAGCCATTCTTCACGTTGTTATTTTCGCTTTTTGGGATGCGAAATACCTCCGTGAAATTAACACCCCTATTTTGAGTTTTTGAATTTTTTTTTTTAATCGTTTGTAATTCGTTTGTAGATGATTGTAAGGTTAATTAAAACGTTTGTGAGATCAGCCTTTCGCTGTAAAATAAAAAATAAAAATGACCGTTAAGTTAACCCACACAGCACATGATATCATTCGAATATTCTATACTCATACTGTAAATATACGTTACAGATGTAATATACTGAGAATAATCCCATAACATCTTTTGTATATTATTTTTCATATATTCTCAGAATATACTTTGAATATCTCGTATTAGTATATTCTTTCTCGTATATTTTCAGGATACTATAATATTGCATGTGTTTCTTCATTTTGCCGCTACGCGCGCCACCAAACTCGTACTTAATCTTTGGTGAAATGGACATAAAGGACTGGTACTAACATGAATTCCAAAGTTTCTTCTTTTTTCTTTTTAGTCAGTTTAATTTATAATAAACTGACTTAATTTAAAGTAATTTGTCTAATAATCTGGATTCCCCTTGTTGGAATTCAAAATATTAAACAGATTATTTGAAATTAAAATAAGAAGTAATCCATTTACTGCATTTATTAAGGTATTTCATCTATTACCGAGTGTACTTACATAATTGTACATAGATAGATTATCGAGATCAATATTTCAATAAGAATCATTTAACAAACACTAATAGGTGTTTTTCAAACGTTTTATATTCATCTATTAGAAATAACATTTTTGTCTGAAGTTTTGTTTATAAAGTAAATAATTTCACATTTTTATTTATTTTTTACATCACGAAGAATCTATTTTTTATTCTACATATAGTCCAAACTGTCTTCTATATTCATATATAATTTATTAATGTGAAAATATGCTTAAAATATTCTAAAAATATACTCATAATATACCAAGAAATATTCTGAGTATATACTGAGTAGGTTTCTAAGGCAGACATAGGAACATCCTCCGTACATTCTCAAAATATCATAGTATGTGTATCGAATATTAGTGGGATATACACAATCTACGTTTGCGATATACTGAGTACATACTCAGGATCTACCTGTGCTGTATGAGTAGCGCCCTCATTTTTAATTTCAATTCTATTTAAGTTCTACAGAGGATCAATCAACGCGGAATCGTTTGTGAGTCACGAATATACTAATTAAAACGTTTGTGAGATCGTCGTTTCTTAAATAAAAGCTAATAACGTACAAGCTGGCCTAAAGGATTATGTTCGAAAATTTACTCCTTAGCATAGAATAGACTGACCAATCAGAACAATGAAATTTATATTTCTTTTGACCTAATTGGTCAGTCAAAAACACTATTCTATTCCAAGGAGTAAGGGTGCCGTCACATGCGGCGTAACTTGCGTAAGCGCAACTTGCGTATTCTAGTAATTTTTATTGAAGTTACGTCATTTTGAAAGTCGGCTTTCACATGGGGCGTATTGTGCGGAATGCGTAACAAATACAACCAATTGTAGATTAGATTTTCCGTTATACGCTCTAATGGAAATGCTAAGAAGATTTCCCTAACAACACACATGTCCAAAAGATATCCAGAGGTCATCGAGAGGACATCCAGAGGACATAAAATATCCTTTGGCTGTCCTCTTGATATTCTATGGACGTCTTTTGGACATGTGTGTTGTTAGGGTTGCGATTGGTCTTCGTAACCTACGCGTCTCGAAAAGTACGCTTCATGGGGAACCGAGGCTCTGGATACAAGTATGTGTGAAGCGGAATGTATTTATTATAGCAGTATATATTTACTTCAATCTTTTTAATCTTAAAACAATACATGTGTTCTTGAGGCCACGTTAAGGACGATCGGTAATACACCAGTAGGCTCACTATTAAAAAATATTAATTAAATCTATTATTAATCTAGTATTAATTATGTTATAATAATTAATTTATTATAGTTATTATAATTTAGTTAAAATTAAAATTTAAAGTTAAAATTTGAATATTAATATTATATTTAAAAAGTAATTCAGAGGTTTTAACCCACAGAAAAGTATATAATAATGGATCCTAATTTAATATTAATAATTATTTGGAAACGATGGCAAAAGTGGAAGCAGATGAAGCAAACACTTCAACAGCAGAAAATTAGGAAACGTCATATATTAAAGTTGTTTGGAATGTGGAAATTAATGATGCATTGAGAAGAAAAAGCTCATCACAGAACGTGGGTGCGTCCGATATTCACAGAAAGACGAAGATTATTGCAGGGTGCCAGTAACAATCTGGTCAGAGAAATGGAACTTGAAGACCATGAAATGTTTTATAATTATTGTAGAATGTCTGCAGAGATGTTCAATCAATTGTTGAGTATTATTGGACCACTCATTGAAAAACAATATGTCATTCGAGATCCAATATCAGCTCGTACTTGGCTTTTAGTGTGTTTACGCTATTTAGCGTTTGGGGACAGTATGACTTCAATAGCTTATTCTTTTCGAATTGGAATAAACACTGTCTCAAAAATAATTTCGGAGACATGCGAGGAATGCTCTCCATAAATCAGTTTTCCCTGAAATAAAGGAAGATAATTGGCTAAGAATCACGAATGATTTTGCTACGAAGTGGAATTTTCCACACTGTATAGGTGCGATAGATGGGAAGCATGTAATAATACAGGTAAGTCAATGTTTAAATAATGTATTTATATTTACTTTGGTCCATATTTTATCGATAAAAGAGGACTCAGAATATGAATCATTAAGAAATGAAAATAGTCATTTTCTATTTCAGTCACCTCCTCACAGCGGCTCAACTTTTTATAATTATAAGGGGAATAGTATTAATTTATTAGCAGTTTGTGATGCCAATTACTGTTTCACATTAGTTGACATTGATGCGGAAGGCAGACAAAGTGATGGCGGCATCTTCACACATTCAAAAATTGGCCAGCGATTCAATAAAAACGAAATGAATTTACCAGAACCGAGATCAATTGAAGTTTCCGGGCCCGCATTACCATTTGTATTAGTAGCAGATGAGGCATTCGCTTTGACTCCTTATATGATGCGACCGTATCCACGAAGCGGACGTCTAAATCGTCAAAGAAAAGTATTTAACTACCGTCTCAGTCGAGCACGAAGAATGATCGAAAGCATGTTTGGCATTTTGACAGCGAAATGGCGAATTTATCGTCGACCGATAATTGCATCGGTCTCTACCGCAGTCAAAATTGTTCAAGTGACTGTATGCTTTATATACAAATTTATGCACCATTGATTAGAAAATGTAATTATATTTATGTTTACAATAAAAAGATAAATAGATATTATTTTTTGTTTTATTTTCACTAACAATTGTTTACATTATTTATGAAAACTAATATTAACTATTAACTATTAAAAAAATAAATGTTAACCATCATTAAAAAAATTAATATATTAAATAAATATATTAACTAATAATATATTAACTATTATCATAAAAAAAATAAAAAGTATTATTTATTTGCATATAACTATTATCCTAAATAAAAATAAAGATTCTCAGTTAATAGCGTGTTGATGTACTCGGATCTTAGTTAGCATAAAGATCTTCCATTTCAGCGAGCAACGTTAAAAATCGTATTTCTAGACGAGCTCTGTCGCGATATGGCAGCCTTCGCATGCCTTCTCCTAACCGTGCTAAAAATCCATCTAGCGGATCAGTAGCTTGCACTGTTGGTTCTTTTAATGCTTCTATTAAAGCTACTTGCAAGGCATCAGTCTTTTGCTCTGAAACATAGAGTACGTTTACACGGCAACGTTAATCAGGTTTAGTAACAACCGCTGTTGCAACTACTGGTGTTAGATGCCGTGTAAGGGCCTGAGCACAAAGATGTGGTAACTGTTTCCGACAAAGTCGTATGCGTAAGTCAGAGACGTTAGTCAACGCACAAGGATTTTACGTAAACCTAGGCCGTATCTTGTATTGCATGTTATGCGATATCTACATTTACGTAAAATCCTTGTGCGTTGACTAACGTCTCCGACTTACGCATACGACTTTGTCGGAAACAGTTACGATATCTTTGTGCTCAGGCCCAAAACCGTGCTTTACGCCGATGTTATTACACTAGTTGTAGTAACGCTACTCCTGCTGAGGAAAAGGTACGATTTTTCGTACTGGATTTGATAAGATTTAGTAAAATACTAAAAATGCACCAATCAGAATGCAGCATTTCTAATATTTTACTAAATCTTATCAAATCCAGTACGAAAAATTGTACCGTGTGCCGTAGGCTTTACAAATCCGGCTTTAAGAAGACGTGTAAACACTACGAGAGTTATAACAATCATATTGCCAACCTGAATAATCAAGTATCAACGAGTGACGAGTACTAGTATACAAAAACTGCCAATAAGTTAAAGTAAAGAGGAATAGTGATAAAATAAATCCTTGCGTGTAAACGAACATCACTTTTAGGGAGTTATAACTACGATTGTTACTAAACCAGATTAACGTTGCCGTGTAAACGTACTCATAGATAATATAGATTTTTAATACATCAATCGAATCATGTTATAGTCAAATGTAAGGAAAATAAACTGATTGACCAAAAGTCTTAGCCTTCTTAAGGCATCTATAACTGGAACTAATTGCAGATTTATTAATGCATTTCCATTGCTAATAAAAAAAGAAGCTTGTCGGTTTTTTATACTACTATTCATAGACAAGTTAATAAATTCGGAACATGCACGGTGTAGTGATCGTCATTGAGAAAATGAATTTCCTGAGAGAGACTTCATATTCATTTGTTGCTATATCAGATATTTTTGAACAAATTAAATTTTGATGACTTACTTTTGGCTGTGGAGATTTGTTGGGATGTATCCAACCCGGTAAAAAATTTTTCATACATAATTAGACAAAATTGATTATATCTAGTTATACAAACTTATATATCAATTTTGTCCATATAAAAACAGATATGCTTATGTATAAATGGATACCTGACAAAAACAGTACGTGAAATCCACGTTATTACTACGTAGATTAATATCGTTGAATCCACGTGGATATTCGAGTGGATAATCCGCTCAAAAACGGTACTAGAATCTACGTGGAATCTATGTGAAAATTTCATGAACTTTCGAGACATATTACTTTTTTCATTTTTGATAAGTGAATATCTTGGACATTTATAAAAGTATATAAATACACTCGGCCATAAGAATAATTTTATTTTTATTTATATTTTATTTTTAATATACGCAATAAATAGGCTATCTCCCATTTATCCGTTTAATTTCAAATAATCTGTTCCATATTCTGAATCCCAATAAGCGATCTAGATTATTAAACAAATTATTTTAAATTAAATCAGTTTATTAAATTAAACTGACTAAAGGACCGTCTACAATGAAAATAATATCGGTGGAGTGGACGGTGGAGTAAAGGCGTAAGACTAGGAGTAATGCGAAATGGAAAAGAACCATTCGCTTACGCCTTACTCCACCGTCCACTCCATCAATATTACTTCCATCGTAGACGGTCCTTAAAAGAAAAAATAAACTTCGGACCGTGTTAGTATCAGTTCTTTATATACACTTTATGACGAAAAGTTGAATACGAGTTAGCTAATTTGATGCAGCGCCACATAGCGGCAAAGCGAAGAAGCATATTCTATATACATATGTACTATTACATATTTAGAAACATACAGATATAATCTTTTTTTTAGCAAACTTTTTTATCTTTCTGAAAGATTTCAGAAATATTGCAAATACAATATTATATAAAATATAAATATTATAATATTATAATATAAATATTATAAATATTATAAAAAACATGATGCAGGTATATTTCTGAAATATTTCAGATACAAAATTACAATTGAAAAATTTTAATAAAATATCTTTTAACATTACAATATTACCAAGTCGTTGAATGATTAATCATAATTTCAATAGAAATATCCACATGAAATCTACATTGATATTTCGAGAATAAAGTACCTCGATGTAATAATGAAAAAAGAAAGTTGTATCCACGTAGATAATCGTGGATAAATCTGCATCCATGTAAGCCACGTAAGCCACGTAAAATACGTGGATTCGACGAGGATGTGACGTAACTGTTTTTGTCGGGTATGAATATATATATATTTGTATATTCTTATATAAAGGTATATTTTTATAATGAAAGTAACAAATATAGGTTTTTTTGTTTTTTATTGTTGCGTGCTTGTTACAAATTATTTACTAAGTGTTACATCGCATTTTTATTGTCTTATATTTAACTAGATACAGTACAATATCCTTTGTAATCACGTGTATATATATATATTGATTTCCGACATTCATGTGAGGAAAAGATACATATACATTTCGATCAAAATTTCTCGTTTATATAGAATCGTATACAATTATGCATGATTGTATCTGAACTATATTTGTTACTTAGATATATTTATATATATGACGCAAGATTTATATATAATTATATATTAAACTAACAGAAATCCATATATAATTAATATAAGTATGCAAAATGCGCACTTATACAGGGTGTCCTAGACCACCCGTACACCCCTTTTCTTTCAAAAACTAAGCATTTTAGAGAAAAACGTTTTCGACAAAAATTGTATGGTTTTGAGGGGAACATAAGATGGTGTCATTGGTTTGACCTTGGATGGCATCGTTAAGGTGAGGTCAAGGACACCTTTAATTTCTTAAATGGAACCACCTATTTTTTATTGCATATTCTTATAGCTTATGTCGAGAGCTTTCCAAAACACTATAATAAAGTATTTTTTCATCAAGTACTTTTCGAGTTATAAGGCTTGAAATAATTTCTTAATTTTACATAAACCATAAAATATCTAGTAAAATATTCATTTTTCGATTATCTTACCTTAATACTTTTATGTACAAAATAATGAGAGGAATCGATTGGTGTAAAGAAAACACAAAATTGTTTCGAGAAAAAAAATGTAATTGTTAATTGCAAATTACATTTTTTTTTTCGAAACAATTTTGTGTTTTCTTTACACCAATCGATTCCTCTCATTATTTTGTACATAAAAGTATTAAGGTAAGATAATCGAAAAATGAATATTTTACTAGATATTTTATGGTTTATGTAAAATTAAGAAATTATTTCAAGCCTTATAACTCGAAAAGTACTTGATGAAAAAATACTTTATTATAGTGTTTTGGAAAGCTCTCGACATAAGCTATAAGAATATGCAATAAAAAATAGGTGGTTCCATTTAAGAAATTAAAGGTGTCCTTGATCTCACCTTAACGATGCCATCCAAGGTCAAACCAATGACACCATCTTATGTTCCCCTCAAAACCATACAATTTTTGTCGAAAACATTTTTCTCTACAATGCTTAGTTTTTGAAAGAAAAGGGGTGTACGGGTGATCTAGGACACCCTGTATATAATTATATGTAACAGTTATTGCACTTATATATAAATATATATAATGTCCTGTACTCTATCATTTATAATTATACATATTTTTGTACAATTATATATAGTTTTGTACAATTATATTCAATTCTGCATGAATATACATGAAAAATTTTTTACCGGGATATGTACATACCAATTTTAATTAAAATTTTTTATATTAGCAATAGCTATTCTTGCTATTCAATTTCATATATATAACTTGTAATACATAATTGTCAGCAAAATTTTGAGCAATTGATGTTCTTGAATCTGTTTTAGGCTTGCTGGAGTTGTATAATATGTATCTGGACATTATATCACTCATTGTTTCCGTAATGGGGGATTGTGGCAAAAATATAACGATATGAATCGGAAAATATCGACATCCTATTCAACAACTTACATTGAACCGCACGTGATAATATATATAAGAGGCAACAAAATTAATATTAATTTTAACGATGAAAATAGCGATGTTTACCGATAACATTTAAAAAAAATGTATTGTCATTATTTGTTATATTTTATTTTAGCCTTATACACATGCAACTAAACAAAGAATAAATAATTTAACTCATTAAGAAGAAAAGCTGTAAAAAGTTTTTCAACATTCACTACTGTTTATACATAATTGTACAATTATCAATACATTCTTAATAAATAGTACATAAACATATACATCCTTAATAAATAGTACATAAATACATCCTTAATCCCAAAATAATGATAGTCACTTTGAAACATTTTTCCAAAAGTTATTACAAATAATTAATTTGAGCTAAGAACTGTGCAAATAGAGTACAGGAATAAATTAAGATTTTTCCGTAAACGAGTTGTTCTTGTGGATCGAGTTTCACCATTATCTCTTCGACAGATTTATCGTGTAAACTCTCTAAAGCACCTTTTTTCATTAATTCTTGCTTAGTCCTTTTCAGTATCAAGGTTTTTATAATTATCGCCAATCTTTGATAAAGGTTTACGATCACTCCATTTGCCATCACTGTCATTGTTTTAATCCATTGAATCTTTTAGAGCAAGAGTGAGCATAATCAAAGATATCATAGTCAATATCTCAACTAAACCCATATCGTCAGCTGCAATAAAAAAAAACTCAAGGAAAATTTATATCTCTAATAATATAATATAAAATCTTTTTAAAATATTTACCTAAAACACCACCGGTTTATGTTGTTTCCTCCACAAAGACGTACAAGAGTCTGCTGCTGGCATTAATGATACTTTTATATAATCCCCAATAGCCAAGTCTGCTAAAGCAGATCTTGTCAGGTAATCTGTTACAAATTTTTGTCGACAGAAAGATTACAGAATTGATGCAGGTTCTGATATATCATGTGATGTCGGCAGAATGTCAACAGAAATATAACAAAATCTGTTCACATAACTGGACAACAGATTATCAACAGAAACCGAGCAGAACTTGTTGATATAATTAACGGCACATTGATGGCAGAAACTGAACAGGATCTGTGCGGCGCAATTTTGACAGCAGATTGGTAACAAAAATCGAGCAGGATCTGCGCAATGAAATTTGATATCAAATTGTCAGCAGAACCCGAGTAGAGCCTGCTGATGTAACTGACGGCAGATTGATGGCAGAAATGGAACAGGATCTGTGCGGCGAAATTTGATGTCAGATTGCCTGTAGAAACCGAGCAGGATTTGCGCACACAATATCTGATAGCAGATTGACGGCAGAAGCAGAACAGGGTTTGCATGATTCGATAGTTCCTTCGTTTACCGCTATGTGACATACTTTCTCGCAATCAAATCTCTGTCAAAAATATATATAAAGTCGCGATTATTAATAAAAGATCAAAAATATAGTAACTATTTCTATCACTTTAATTTCTGACATCTGATACAAGCAGATGAGATTCAGAATATTAAACTGATTGGAATCAATAGGATAAATGGTAAATTATTCATTTACTGCCTATTTGAAGCATAAAGCAAGAATTTAATTCTAAATAAATTATATCTCGTTTTATAAATTAAATTACTTTTACTTTATTATTAATTTAATTAAATTGAACTAGTCCTTCGTTATGTGAGAATAATTACAATATAACATATTATTATACATTATGTCATATCAGAAAAAATTGTAATTAACCGATAACTCACCGATAATACTCTTATTTAGCACCTGTAATAATCAATTTTATTGCATTTATACAACATTAATATAAGTAAGCCCAAATCTTGTTCGGTTTCTGCTGTCAATTTGCCATCAGATTGCGTGCGCAGATCCTGCTCGATTTCTGCCGATAATCTGTTGTCAGATTATGTTTACAGATTCTGCTCGGTTTTTGCCGCCAATCGAGCGTCAAGTCATGTTAACAAATCCTGCTGGATTTCTGCTACCAATCTGCTGTCAGATTCTGTGAGCAGGCTCTGTCAGCAGAATATAAGCTGAATGAGGACGCAGTTGATGTCAGTCTGCTGATATACTTTGATTAAATCTGTTACCAGTCTGCCGACATATTGCTAACATTTTGCTTACGGGGATCCTTCTGGGAGGAAAGGGAGGAAGGGTTGGTGGGATGAGGAATGTGAGTGGAAGAAGAAAAAGGTGAGAGAAGTTTTAAGGGGCTGGAGGAGGAAAGAGGGAGAGAAGGAAGAGTTTAGGAGGGAGAGAAAAGAATGCAGGGAGATGTGTGAGAGAAAAAAGAAGGAGGAGAACGAGAGATGGGAGAGGAAGGCGGAGGAAGCTACAAGGGAAAACGAGGTGTGGGAAATAATTAATAAGGAAAGGAAGAGAAGAAGGAGAATAAATGAGAGAATAGAAATGAATGAGTGGAGGGAACAATTCATGAGGGTATTGGGAGGAGTGGAAGAGAGAGTAGTGAGGGGAAACGGGAGGGAAGGGGGGAGGAGGATAGGGAAGAAGAGATAAGTAGAGAGGAAATAAAAAGGATAAGGAGTAACATAAAGGAAGGGAAGGCAGTGGGATTAGATGGGATCCCGGGGGAAGTGTGAAAACATGGGGGAGAGGAATTGGAGGAATGGGGTTGGGAGTATTGTAATAGAATATGGAAAGGAGAGGGGTGGCCGCAGGATTGGAGGGAGGGAGTGATAGTTCCGATAATGCAGAAGGGAGGGGGAGAGAAAGCAGAGGATTATAGGGGGGTCACCTTAATGTCAACACTATATAAGATTTATGCAACGGTATTAGCAGAGAGGTTAAGGGAGGAGGTGGAAGGTAAGGGAATTATTTCACCGAATCAAACGGGCTTTAGAAAGGGAATGGGGACAATAGATAACATATATATATTAAATATGCTGATAAACAGACAAATAAATCGGAAGGGGGGAAAAATGGTAGCACTGTTTGTTGATATGAGGGCAGCGTTTGATTCGGTGGACAGGGGAGTTTTAATAGAGACGATGAAAGAGAGGGGCGTAAGAGATGGACTGGTGAGGAGAGTAGGGGAAATAATAAGAGAGACAGCGAGCAGGGTGAGGGTAGGAGGGGAAACCGGGAAAAGTTTTTGGACGATAAGGGGGGTAAGGCAAGGGTGTCCTTTGAGCCCAATTTTATTTAATATATTATTAGCAGACTTGGAGGAGGAAATGGGGAAAGTAAAATGGGGAGGGGTGAAACTAGGGGAGAGAAGGGTGTATTCCCTAGCGTACGCGGACGATATAGTTGTAATGGCGGAAGAGGAAGACGAGATGAGAAGTATGATGGGAAGGCTACAAGCATATTTAGATAGGAAGGGGTTGGAATTGAATACCGGAAAGACAAAAATAATGAGATTTAGGAAGGGAGGTGGAAGAGTGGGGAAAAGGAAATGATGGTGGAAGGGAAGAGAGGTGGAAGAGGTAAGGGAATTCCGGTACCTGGGGTATACACTGCAAAGGAATGGAGGGCAGGAGGCTCATGTTAAGGAAAGGGTCAGGAAAGCGGCGGCGGTGATGTGACAGGTATGGGGACAGGTATGGGGAATTGGGAAAAGGAGGTTTGGGAGAGACTGGGGAAGAAGACTCTGGATATTCGATAGGCTGGTGTGGACGATATTGGGATATGGGGCGGAAATATGGGGATGGAAGGAAAGGGAAGAAATGGAAAGACTGGAGGAGAGGTATTTGAGGTGGGTATTGGGGGTAGAGGGAAGAACACCGGGGTATTTAGTAAGGGAGGAATTTCAAAGGGACAAATTGTGGGGTAGGGCAGGGAGACGGGCTATGGCGTTTGAAAAGAAAATGAATGAAGGGAAGGGAAGTGAACTAGCGAGGAGGTGTTGGGAAGAGATGAAGGAAAGATATAGGGAGGGGAAAACAAAATCGAGATGGGAGGAGGAAAGGAAGGAATTCTTCGGGAGCAGGGGAATGAGGATAAAGGAGATAGAGGGGAAAAGAGATGATGGAAAAACTTGGGTGGAGGAAATAGAGAGTAGGGAAAAAGATAGGCAAAGAAGGGAAAGGTGGGAAAAAATAAAGGACTCGAAATATAATAGATGGTATAAGGAGGTTAAGGGAGAAGGGATTCCAGGATATCTGAAGAAGGGTTGGGGAGAGAGTAGGTGGAGAAGGGTGGCGAGGTTTAGGTTGAGGAGTGAAGTAAGAGAGAGTAAGTATTGGGAAGGGGAGAAGAAGATCTGTAGGATATGTGGGGGGGAAAGGGAGACATGGGATCACGTGTGGGAGGGGTGTGGGAGGCAGGAGGAGGTGGAAGGAGGCTGGCAGGAAAATGTGGGATGGGTGTTGGGGGATGAGGGGGAGGGAGAGGAGTGGATGAGGAGAATAGAGAGAGAAAGACTGGGGGAGAGGGAGGAGGGAGGATTAGGGGGGAGAGAGAGGAGGTGAGAGAGTGAGAGAGAGATAAGGGGGGTTAGTGAGGGCAGAGAATGCCCAGATAGACAGATATGCTGAACATACCATGCAAACATTTTATGTATACTTTGTGATGCAATTAGAACAGCATAAAATTACAAATAACTTTAAATGTAGGTATTATGATGTCATATTGTTATCATATATTTGCTATAAATGCACAACTGCAATCATTATAGGAAATGTTTCTAATATAAAATTATGTTGTAATTGTATTATTTGTAGGAGCAATAATTGAAGCAAGCTATTTGACGAATGTTAATTTAGTATTATTGCATTGTAATGTATTTATGAGGTAGTTGTGTTCTTATGCTATTTTAATTTTGTATTGTCATTTAGAAATACACAGCATTTTATTGACATAAAATATTGCATATTATAATTCAGTTATATCTTAGGTATTAGAAATAAATTTGTGTGTGCACAAAATGCTGGCATTATGCTGTCATTTTGTTGTTTCTCATTAGTATTAATTTATATAGAGTAGTGTTGCATTTAACATATGAAACGACCAAGAAAATAATCTTTTAACTCTTTATTTTTGTTATTCTATATTTATGTAAAAATTAAACGTGATAGAGTACAAATTAAACATGATTGGTTGGAATGTAAGAACAATCACATTCTATTGCTACTTATTATTTGCCGCTCAGGGAGCGGTGTAGTACAGCTCGACAAAAACAGTTACGTCACATCCTCGTCGAATCCACGTATTTTACGTGACTTACGTGGATGCAGATTTATCCACGAATTATTTACGTGGATACAACTTTCTTTTTTCATTATTACATCGAGGTACTTTATTCTCGAAATATCAATGTAGATTTCATGTGGATATTTCTATTGAAATTATGATTAATCATTCAACGACTTGGTAATATTGTAATGTTAAAAGATATTTTATTAAAATTTTTCAATTGTAATTTTGTATCTGAAATATTTCAGAAATATACCTGCATCATGTTTTTTATAATATTTATAATATTTATATTATAATATTATAATATTATAATATTTATATTTTATATAATATTGTATTTGCAATATTTCTGAAATCTTTCAGAAAGATAAAAAAGTTTGCTAAAAAAAAGATTATATCTGTATGTTTCTAAATATGTAATAGTACATATGTATATAGAATATGCTTCCTCGCTTTGCCGCTATGCAGCGCTGCATCAAATTAGCTAACTCGTATTCAACTTTTCGTCATAAGTGTATATAAAGAACTGATACTAACACGGTCCGAAGTTTATTTTTTCTTTTAAGGACCGTCTACGATGGAAAGTAATATTGATGGAGTTGGACGGTGGAGTAAGGCGTAAGCGAATGGTTCTTTTCCATTTCGCATAAGGGCTTCCGCACAAGGTGTTCCGTATCGCATTACGTTACGTTAAGTATAGATCGTAAATTTAACTCCGTACGTAAAATTAAACTTCAGTCAACGCACAGAACACATGTCTTTACGTTACGATTTCTTCTGTGCGTTGACTGAAGTTTAATTTTACGTACGGAGTTAAATTTACGATCTATACTTAACGTAACGTAATGCGATACGGAACACCTTGTGCGGAGGCCCTTACTCCTAATCTTACGCCTTACTCCATCGTCCACTCCACTGATATTATTTTCATTGTAAACGGTCCTTTAGTCAGTTTAATTTAATAAACTGATTTAATTTAAAATAATTCGTTTAATAATCTGGATCGCTTGTTGGGATTCGGAATGTGAAACAGATTATTTGAAATTATACGGATAAATGGTTGATAGCCTATTTATTGCGTATATTAAAAATAAAATTATTCTTATGGCCGAGTGTATTTATATACTTTTATAAATGTCCAAGATAGTCACTTATCAAAAATGAAAAAAGTAATGTTTTGAAAGTTCATGAAATTTTCACATAGATTCCACGTAGATTCTAGTACTGTTTTTGAGCGGATTATCCACTCGAATATCTACGTGGATTCAACGATATTAATCTACGTGGTAATAACATGGATTTCACGTACTGTTTTTGTCGGGATAGGGCTTACTATTCATTTATTATGATTTTAGTGAATATATTCATTTCTTATTGCTCCAATAATGTCGGATTAATTGCGTTCTATTTCTGGCAAAATAAGCAGCATATTGTCGGAATCTTTACAGCATCAGAAGATCTCTTTCACTTGCTGATAACACTCATGTCATATGAGGACGCATCTTTCAATGTTCATGCAAGCATTTTCAATTTTAAAATTTTGTCATTATGCAGGCAATATGCTGACATATGTCTATCTGGGTGGAGAGAAGAGCAAGAGGAAACGGAAGTCCAAAGGCGGTGTGTGTGTGTGTGTGCGGAGCAGCTATGGGTGGAGAAAAACAATCGGGTGTGCCTTTTTTGACCACGTTGCGATTGACCACAGCCAATTATATCGACCTATGCCTAGGGTAACCAGCAACGATAACCAATCAGAGATGGCTGTGGTCAATCGCAACGTGGTCAAAAAAGGCACACCCAAAACAATCTGCACTCATGACGCTCATACGCAATTGTATTGTATGCGAAGCGCGTATGGATAGGTGTTGCGGTAATATGTAAGGGGTAATATGTAAAGGGCGGGACAGATTGCGAGCGAGATATTGTTTGGGATTTATTTTTTGTAGAAGATTTTTGTAGAAGATTGTAACCCCAAGGGAACAATAAAGCCCTATCTATCTATCTATAATCCTTTTGGATTCTCTGCTTTTTCGTTCTCTGATTGACGAGCGATAAGTGATCTATGCAAATCTTGTAATGGTTCGACTGTTACGAGCTATTTCTTGTCGCTTGTAAAGACAAATCTTGCTTAAGCAAAATTATAATTATTACCTATTAATCCGACGTTTGTCAGTTAAATTCTTGTTCTCTTCTAATCGTTTGTTCTCTTCTTAATCGCTTGTTCTCTTCTTAGGTTAACTTTCACCCTTGGTTGCGTTCGAAAACTTACTCCTTGGAATAGAATAGTGTTTTTGACTGACCAATTAGGTCAAAAGAAATATAAATTTCATTGTTCTGATTGGTCAGTCTATTCTATGCTAAGGAGTAAATTTTCGAACGTAATCCTTTAGGCCAGCTTGTACGTTATTAGCTTTTATTTAATAGCGTCTTCCATTGGGAAAAACTCGCTGGAACTCAGTACCCCCTAGTTTTCTAGTTTTTTGACGAGATTACACGAAACGCCATCAGTTCTAGCTAGTTTTGCACTCTCAATGGAATATGTCTGTTGAACTCAGTTTTAAGAAAAGAGCGGGAAACGAGTAATATTTAACAAAAGAGTAATGTTTATCAAAAGACTGTAGTGCTCTTAAGAGGAAGATTGAGTTTAGTCAGTGAAGTATTCATCTCGATTATCTCTTATAATTTTAATATAATATTATGGTGTTATAATATATATATATATATATATATATATATATATATATATATATATACACATATATACATCACATGTTATCACATATTATACATATTATCAAAAATATAACCTTAAAAAATCAAATATTACCTGATCATCGGTCTTTAAGTGAATAATATCCACATAATTCATATTTTTCGTGTTTGCAAGAAGTAACAGAATTTCATCTTCGCTTGATGAAGACGAAGATTTTAAAAATTCACTTGCTACAAATAAGTCCATATTTCTTGTTCACTGCAATGAACAGTTCAAATTCAAACAGTGTAACACAGGTAGCTCCGGCCTCTAAACTCGGGGCCACTTTTACCGCACTCAGTGCGCACTGAGAGCATTTTGCACTGCCAATGAAATGTGTAGCACTCAGAACATGCTTACTAAAACTACCAATGAAATACGCATCAAGCACTCAGTGCTGCCAGTGCAAGCGAGTTTTTCCCAATGGAAGACGCTATAAGAAACACGATCATATAGTTAGCAGACAAATTCAATATTTCGCATTTTCTATTATTGCATTCGTTTGGGAATCATTTGGGCAAGTTTAGGAAAGCATTTTCATAGTTTAGGAAATAATAGTTTATTTATAATTAATTAAAATAAATTGAGCGTATAGTTAGCAGACATAAATATTTAAAAAAAATTTTTTTTTTTAATTAACGTGAAATTATTTGGGAAATATGTCTGTAATGTTTTTAACGTTTGGGAAATAATTATTTCATCTGAAAATCGGTAAATATGTCGATGAAAGGAGCCCACCTCGACCTCCGGGAACTTAGCCGGGCAACTTCGACTTTTTTAATTTTTTTTTTTTTTAATCGTTTGTTGGTTAATTTCTTACGACAAGCATGGAGCTGACACACACACACACACACACACACACACACACACGCACACACGGAGGGGTGCAAGGGGGGCCTTTGGCCCCCCTTCCGCACCCACCCCGTCCCCCTCGCTTCGCGTGAAAAGTTGCAAAGTGGAACCTCGCTTCGCGTGGAAAGTTGCAAAGTGAAACCTCGCTTCGCGTGGAAAGTTGCACCCTACCGTAGGCACCCCTACCGGCGGGGTGGGTGCAGGAGGGTGCAACTTTCCACGCGAAGCGAGGTTCCATTTTGCAACTTTTCACGCGAAGCGAGGGGGACGGGGTGGGTGCGGGAGGGGGGCCGAAGGCCCCCCTTGCACCCCCCCGTGTGTGTGTGTGTGTGTGTGTGTGTGTCAGCTCCATGCTTGTCGTAAGAAATTAACCAACAAACGATTAAAAAAAAAAAAATTAAAAAAGTCGAAGTTGCCCGGCTAAGTTCCCGGAGGTCGAGGTGGGCTCCTTTCATCGACATATTTAACGATTTTCAGATGAAATAATTATTTCCCAAACGTTAAAAACATTACAGACATATTTCCCAAATAATTTCACGTTAATTAAAAAAAAAAAATTTTTTTTTAATATTTATGTCTGCTAACTATACGCTCAATTTATTTTAATTAATTATAAATAAACTATTATTTCCCAAACTATGAAAATGCTTTCCTAAACTTGCCCAAATGATTCCCAAACGAATGCAATAATAGAAAATGCGAAATATTGAATTTGTCTGCTAACTATATTGAGGTATAAGAAACGACGATCTCACAAACGTTTTAATTAGTATATTCGTGACTCACAAACGATTCCGCGTCGATTGATCCTCTGTAGAACTTAAATAGAATTGAAATTAAAAATGAGGGCGCTAACTTAATGGTCATTTTTATTTTTTATTTTACAGCGAAAGGCTGATTTCACAAACGTTTTAATTAACCTTACAATCATCTACAAACGAATTACAAACGATTAAAAAAAAATTCAAAAACTCAAAATAGGGGTGCTAATTTCACGGAGGTATGCGAAATAAACGAAAACCTTTTTCGCTTTGATTTCTATAGCCTTTTAGGCCGATATTACTTTTGTCGTACGACACATTTTTTAAACACATTGATTGGCTGCGGGATAATAATTTTTTGAATCTTTAGAAACTTTCTATCCCGCAGCCAATCAATGTGCTTAAAAAATTTGTCGTACGACAAATGTAATATTAGCCTAATGGAGGATTCACACTGCCTCCGATGTCCGACGTACGACATCCGATATCCAATAAGAGAATGAGATTTCTAGAGACTCTGCTAGACACTCTAGAAATCAAATTTTCTTATTGGATGTCGATGTCGTACGCCGGATATCGGACGCAGTGTGAATCCTGCATTATGCGTCGTCTACAATGAGATTTTAAGGAGACTTAAGGCGTAAGATTTAAGAAATTGACCAATTACAGTCGAGTATTCTATTAATACTTGACTGTGATTGATCAATTTCTTAAGTCTTACGCCTTAAGTCTCCTTAAAATCTCATTGTAGACGACGCTTTACGCAGCAACCTACGAACTTCTTACATCATATGATTTGATCATATTTTATTAAAAGTCCAATTTGTCTTTTTATTACATTCAATCTGTTAATTAATATTTGCCTTTAAAAGGAAAGCTATTTTACATAAAAGTTGACTTATCAATATTTAATACATATTGAACATCATATAAAAAGAAATTATATTTCTCTCTCATTCATAGGAAAGTCTGGTTCGAGTTTCTAAAAAAATAAAAAATTTGAAAGAAATAAAAAATTTATTTCTTCTTTTAGAATATTTACTTAGGCAATCTAATATGCTACATGTCATTAGCATATTTATTTTTCTAAATACTATTTAATATTTTCCTCTCACTTATTTTTTCTTTTTCACTGCCTTAGTTTTCTTTTAAAATATATATTTGCTATATGCTATCAAGAGACAGCATATAGAATTCTGCATCCATATGACATTTATCTAGAAAGTGGCAGCTCTTATGTATAAGAAAAAATTGACCTCGGTATCGAGTCTAATATTAAGAATACTTATCTGAACGTCTTAGGTAGATTCGGACAAAGTCAAATATTTCAATATTCATACATGTATAAATGCAAATATAAAGTTATATTAGTTGGACATTTGTAATAAAGAAATAAAAGAATTTTTAAAAATATTTGCGGAGAATAATATTTGCAAGGAGACATTAAAATTTAGAATATAATATACGTCTTTTCAGACGATCTACGTGAAATAGGAAATCGAAAACAAAACGATATTTAGTCAAAATCAATAACTTGTGTATTATGCGCATTAACAATCCTCAATAAAAAGAGTGCATCGCAAACGATTCGCCCTAATAAATAGTGTTGCTATTCGTAAATTGTTTTGCTCGAGTAGAAAACATGCTCTTGTTGCATTTAGCTATGAAACGGCATTTCTTTAATCCTAAACAGTATAAAATATCCCTATATTTTATACAAAATTGCCCTATAATATAAATCAAACAATATATTGCATAAATATTCTTAAAATATAATTCTGGATAAATATATATATATATTAACACACACGCACACACAAACACGCGCGCGCATAGAGGATTTGGAGTTATTAAATACCATGGCAGTAATGAACCATAGAGTCCTTATCTCTATTGTGACAAATGCGCGCGCGCGCGCGCGCACACACACACACACACACACACACACACACACACACACACACACACACAGATTAATAAAAAAAATTTAAATACAATTACCTAAAAAAATATATAATAGATACTAAAATTATTACCTAGCATATAATTGCACAAAATATACGTTTCAATACAATTCATAATATCTTTCAATTCATAATATCTTTCAATTCATAATATCACTCGTGTACTCTTCTCTCTTTCTCTCTTTTTCCAACATAAGCATGAAACTCCCCATCGTTCGATTTTTGTCATACAAAAAAAATCTGTAGTAATAAGTACTTATATTAAATTGTTGCAGCAGTATGAATAAATGATTAAACCAAGGACATTCGAAGCATTTCCGAAGCGAAGAAGAAATCTCTCTCGCTGTACTGTATACTGTATACTGTATACTGTTTAGGGTCAAGGATAATCACCGAAGAATTTGATAATATGAGCAGACGATATGAGAAGGCTACGCTGCCACTTCGCCAAAATTCGTGTGACCAGTGTCCTTGGCGTGCTGTTGCGCCGCCGCCTGTCCGTTCAGTCTAATTTTGCAGTCGATGCACATCAAAGTGAACTTTTGTACATCCGTGAACTGACGACTCGATCTTGCTTCTCTCGCGAGCTGGGCAGCTTCCAGCAACATCCTTTCATCTTCAGTAGGAAAGATCGTTTGAATGCTGCCGCCCTGGTAAAGACGCATAAAAGTCGCAAAATCGTCAGCAAAAAAAATTAATTCTAAAGATTGAGAGAATTCTTTTTAAATATTCAGAAGAAAGGACAAAATCGTTTAATTCTTCTAGATATTGATAAAATCTCAGAGGATTTGCGCTAAGAAAACTTCAAATATTGATAGTAAATTGAAGAAACTTACGTCGAGCGGCTCCAGATAAAGTGGATCATAGTGGATGCCGTCAAATATGAGAAAAACCCGTTGGGCATAATGTTGGTCCTCGCCAAATCTGTTAATAATCGCATTAATGCTATCAATCACCGCTATCTCTAAGCCATAGAACTTGGACAGGATTGACAACTCGATGGCGCCGCCCCAGGAATCTGCTTTGAGGATCCATTTGCAATAATCAGCATTCGGTCTGCCCAGAAATGCTTCCGAGTATTCGTCCGGATCAGCCGCCACCGCGTTTGCTATAATCTCTCTCATGAAACTGGCACAGCTGGTGTCGACCTTCCCTGAAGAAGTATTAAACTAGCAATTATTGTATTATGATTTATAGCTTTCTAAAATATTTATTAAATATTATATTTTCTCTTACAAATGCAATCTTAAAATTATTCCTGAATTATTACTCTGCCCTATTTTTATTTAGTATTTATACATCTAATTTATACAGTCCTTGAAAATTTAATATTCACTATTTATTAAAATTTATTAAACTACTATTTATTAATATTTGCTTTTTGAAATTGTAATTATATTATACAAATATATTTTTAACATTTGTTTTTTCATATTGAAAAAAAATTATTTAAACCTTTTGTTTTGGATATTTGATTTACTTTATATTTTAAATATCTTTTAATATTTCCTCACCATTCAAAACATAGCCTACACTGGTGAAGAGGCAAGAGTTGTCTGCGGGCACGACTTTCCTCATAAGGACACCGGGAGCATTGGCGAAACTTTCCTGATCGACAATGTGTGATCGTCCAAAATCGTTGGGTCTAAACATGATCTGTAAACATGATGCTTATATGAGATAATTTTTCTCTTGATTTTTGACATTGAATAAAATAATTAGATATGAAAATCTCTTAATATGACAAAAATAATTTTATTCGTACATTCATATTTAAATAAAAACAGGAATAACTGAAATAATTTTCAGATTGTGAGTTTTAATATTCTATATTTATATTTTTAGTTTTAAAAAGAGAAAAATTTAAAAAGGAGGAATTTGTTATTTAAGGTAAAGATAGATTTCTTAATAGAATTTATTTAAAAAAAATTGCCATTTTGAGGAAGAGATTATGATCACATTATATTAGATGTATAAATAAGTTTTTCACTATTTTTTATATAATTCAATGTTTATTGACCAATTATACATATACAGAACAATTATGAAAATAATTTTTCAGCTTTCTTTCATCTTTTGATATAAGTTTAAATTCTGAATCAATAGAAAATATAGTCTTTACTTGCGATGGATTCATCAAATAATTTTATTTCTTTGACATTTCTAAATTTTCTGCCAGGCAAAGCATACTGTATCAATCAAAATAAATAACAGTCTGAAGGTACTATATTCAATTTATTCAAGTCTCAATAATGTGCCCTTGATCAATTCTGTGATATAAGGCAAACAGTACAAGCAAAAATTTAACTGAGCAACAATCTTTCCCTCTAAAGGGTCGTTTTCTTTCCAACTTTTTGCTTAAAATAACTAGCGACGATAGCAATCTACAATAATTGTTTCATCTGGTTCAAATAATTCGTAGTAAATCACATTCAACTATCTTGCTCAATATCATATGATGAAATTTATCAAGAATATTTTATTGAAACTTGGCTAGAGAGGATCTTTTGCTTCATTCGCATGTTTATTGGACATAGCACCTTTAAATAGTAATTTTTTCTAATTAACGTAGCATGTTTTATCTGCTAAAAAATTCAGAAATGTCGAAGAAATAAGAAAATAGCTTGATAATAAATAAATTCACTGCAAGTATAGACCAGAATCTATTCTATATTAATCCAGAATTTATAACTTGCTTGAAAGCTGGAAGAAAATGCTGAAAAATGACGGAGATTATTTTCAGCATGAAACTATGAATGAAACTATAAATAAGTATAATTTGTCAATAAACATTAAATTTCATAAAAAATAGTAGAAAATTTATTAATACACCTAATAATTCTTCGTCGAAATATTAATGCAATCGCGAATTACATAATGTCCTATGTATATTTACCTGACTAAGCGTACTCGAAAAAAAAAAAAACAAGTGTATGTCTCTTTATTTACCCGATTGCACAAACCTGTTTCTCCTCGACGATGAGGGTGTCCCCGGAGATGATGCCGATGCGTTCGATGGTGGCGTCGGTCGCGTCTAGATTGACAGGCTTGGGTGGAAAACCGGAGAGCACGTGGAGGGCGGCGACGGGTACACCGGTGAGCTCGGCGAGCTTCGCCTTCAGTTGAAACACTTTGTCGTGGGGAGCGAGGCCATTAACGATTTTATGACCCGACTTAGTCTTTACCCGGAGTACAAAGCCCGCCATGACGATAATTCGCCCGTGACTGAAGACGGCGGATACGTGACAGCTCTCGGTCTCGGAATCCTCCGCCAATCAGCTGATCCGCACGTGCCTTCGCGGCACCCTTGCTCCTGTCAACGTCACGATCAATCTCACCTACGTCTGCGAAAGCGCATCGTTATCGTGCCAGGATTCGTGATAACAGCAAACAAGTGGCAGCTGGCAGCTGATTATCGTGAATTTACGCGAGCGAAATGAAGTTGTCGAGCTTGAGATTTTTGGGACCCTCTCTTGGGAAGTTCTCTATCTGACAGCCAATCAGTTCGTTCGACTAATCCCAAGTGGTCCCAAAAGCTAGAATTTTTGGAATAATGAATATTATTAACAGTAATTATTCACAAGAATATAATCATGGTAAGTTATTCTTGAATCATTTATAGATTTTTTTTTTTTAAATACCATCTTGAAATATTTTTGGAACAATGTTTTTGGGAAGGATTTTACCGAAGCGAGTTTTTTGCGTCGGCCAATCAGAAAATCCACAAGTATAGATAATGGCTGCGTTCAGCAGGAAAAGCTGCTTTGCAACTGTTGTAAAATTCGTGAATCTGATTGGTGTATACTCTTAGGTCCATATTCTGAATCCTCTTTTATCGATAAAAGTGCCTCTAAAAGTGGCTTACACCCAATCAGAAGGCTTATAAGCCACTTTTAAAGGCACTTTTATCAATAAAAGAGGATTCAGAATATGAACCTTAAATTCAGCCAAAATTAAGAGCATACACCAATCAGACTCACGAATTTTACAACAGTTGTAAAGCAGCTTTTTCTGCTGAACGCAGCCATTCTCATACGATATGATTGGCCGCATTCAGCGCACTTAAAGGCGTCTTTTCATGCTACTACTCAACGCTCATTTTCAGCATCAAAAGACATCACGTGACTAAAATAAAGATACCAATTTGTCGTTTCTTGATCACGTGACGTTTTTTGAAGCTGAAAATGAGCATCGAGCGTCACATGAAAACCTACCCTAAAGACGCCTTTTCATGCTACCACCACAGACATCTATACTATATACTAGACCGCTAACTTGCGTCAAATACATGTGTGTGTGTGTGTGTACATACATATATACATATATATATATACATCTTTATTATTTAGAACTTTTATTCTTAAGAAATGTGTAGGATCTATATTAAAAATAATATCAAACTTTCTCTCTCTTTAAATATATAAATTATTTATTAATAGTCTGGTAAAAAATATCTTATTTTCAAGTATAGTCATATTATGAATAAATTTCTATATATTGTATATAGATATTTTTAGTATAAATCTCGATATATACATATATATATATATATATATATATATATATATATATATATATATATACAGGGTGAGCCATTTTAATTAACGCACGCAATTATTTCGGAAACAAAGCATTTTAGAGAAAAATGTTTCAGACAAAAGTTTTATGGTTTTGAGGGGGCCATAAGATGGTATCATTGGTTTGACACTGAAGAGTCATTTGAAGGTCACGTGAAGGTCACTCCAATTTTTTTAAATGGAACACCCTATATATTTTTGCACACTCTTGTAGCTTATCTCGAGAGCTTTCCAAAACACTATAATTAAGTACCTTTTCGTTAAGTACTTTTTGAGTTATGAGCTTGAAATAATTTCTTAATTTTACATAAACCGTAAAATATCTTGTAAAATATTCATTTTTCGATTATCTTACCTTAATACTTTTACGTACAAAATAATGAGAGGAATCAACTGGTGTAAAGAAAATACATAGTTGTTTTGAAGAAAAAATATGTAATTTGCAATTAACAATTCCATATTTTTTCTTTAAAACAACTATGTGTTTTCTTTACACCAATTGATTCCTCTCATTATTTTGTACATAAAAGTATTAAGGTAAGATAATCGAAAAATGAATATTTTACAAGATATTTTACGGTTTATGTAAAATTAAGAAATTATTTCAAGCCTCATAACTCAAAAAGTACTTAACGAAAAGGTACTTAATTATAGTGTTTTGGAAAGCTCTCGAGATAAGCTACAAGAATATGCAATGACAAATAGTAGGTTCCATTTAAGAAATTGAAGGTGACCTTCATGTGACCTTCAAATAACTCTTCAAGGTCAAACCAATGATACCATCTTATGGCCCCCTCGAAACCATAAAACTTTTGTCTGAAACATTTTTCTCTAAAATGCTTTGTTTCCGAAATAATTGCGTGCGTTAATTAAAATGGCTCACCCTGTATATATATATGGAGAAAGAGAGACCACGAAACTTATTTACATTAAAGATGTATACATAACTTGTCTTGCATTCATATTTTTGCAGTCATATTGCCGACACTTTGTGCATATAGCACGGAACAGAACCATAAATCGTGGACATAGTATGTTACCCTTTGAAAAGTTTCATGGTCATGGCTATGTAGTTCAATGTCCACGTTTTATGGACATAGGCCCATATTTTGAATCCTCTTTTATCGATAAAAGTGCCTCTAAAAGTGGCATATAAGCCTTCTGATTGGCTACAGGCCGCTTTTAGAGGCACTTTTATCGATAAAAGAGGATTCAGAATATGGGCCATAGAGGCGCTTCAAATACGGGTTCCACCTAAATCAGGGGCGTGGCCGCTCTCAGGCTTCTCTCTGCTGAAAGTGAGCGTCGAGCGTCACATGAAAACCCACCTTTACGATTTAACCTTGATCATCGACTCCAATATCTATGTTCGCAGTGCTCCATGGTTTAAGACGCGTCGCATGATATATGGCGTGTGATTGTTTGGTTTTTTCGTCGCGCGTGAATGGCTGGAAAGAACGTGACGAGGGTGGACGTAGCGTTATTTCGAGACGTTCGAGACGCTTCTTCCGTTCATCCAGCGACGATGAGATGATACGTGGCTGCAATCGTGCCAAGGCCTGAGAACACTCATAATTTCGAGGCTACAAGTGAACTATGCTCTTAGAATGACCCGTGCCATGATCTGGAGCGATTTGTTTATTGTCATTTCTATTTTATGGTGCGGCACGTTTTCTAGCCATGGTAAGGAGAATTGGTCTATCAAAGTTCTCGTCATTTCTTTTTTTATTTTATTTTTATTTTTTAAAATTTTATTTTTTATTTTTATTTTATATTTTTTTTAACGCAGCATTTCTTACACTTGTGACTTTCTCCTTTTTTTATGCTAATTAGTTAATTTACTTTTGATTTGTATATATTGCGAATTTTTATCATATTTTTATAATTTTTTTATATTTATTATAATTTGAATAAATTGCTATTTTTATTATATTTTATTATTTTTTTATATTTATATTATACCTTGAATAAATCACTTTCAGGCTCACCTATTCTTCTCTTTGCCACACATAAGGACCTCAGAATGGCTAATGTGTCTCGCAACAACAAGGTCAATGTCATTATCAAAGAGCTGTCGGAGGGTGCGGCGCTGGATTTCTATTATGAACGCGGCTTGATCTGTTGGTCCGATAGTGGTCTGGAGATGATACAATGCACACACTCCAATGGCACGTATACAAGTGAAAGGATGACTGTGGTGAACTCCAGGCTGATATCACCCGATGGTCTTGCCTGTGATTGGTATACGGGCAAGATATATTGGACGGATGGTGAGAAAAATCTGATCGAGGTGACTAGTATCGATGGCCGTCATAGGAAGGTGCTGTTCTGGACGGATATTTATCAGCCACGCGCGATTGCTCTAGCGCCGATGCGGGGTCTTCTTTTCTGGACCGATTGGGGCGACATACCTAAGATCGAACGCGCCAGTATGGATGGTGATCCGAGTACACGCGAGGTGATCGTGTCCGAAAATATATTCTGGCCAAACGGTTTAACAATAGATTACGAGCACGAACTCATCTACTGGGCGGATGGTAGACTGTGGTTCATCGCTGTAATGGATTACCACGGTCGCAATAGACGTACATTAGTTAGCCAGGGCCTGGACTACCCGTTCGCTATCACTTTCTTCGAGGATCGATTGTATTGGACCGACTGGAAGACCTGGTGCATCCACACGTTCGACATGCGTCAGTCACAATCCGCGAGTCCGCGCGAATTATTTCATGGAGAATATATACCTGGTATATTTATTATATATTTATTGTGTAATATATTTCAGTTTCGAGCAAGCATCTCTAAAATCAAAGAACATTTTTGTAATAAATCATTAGACTTATACAGCAAATATATATTTTGCAGTTTTTCATATATTAATAAATATCATTTTTCTGTCTTTTAGGAGACATTAAAGTCTGGGATGCAAGAAGGCAGCCTTATGGCGACAATCCTTGCAAATCTAACAACGGTAATTGTAGCCATCTGTGTTTACTGAGTGTGGGAGAGCGCGGTTACAGTTGTGCTTGTCCTACGGGCATCAAGCTGCTGGATCGTTATACATGCGCTAAGGGACCGCAGGAGCTGCTGCTGGTCGTCCAGCGAAACGAGATCTGTCGAATATCCTTGGATTCGCCCGACTACACCAACTTTGCCCTGCCGCTTACTGGTATCAAGCACGCGATCGCGATCGATTTTGATACAGTAGACAAAATGTTATACTGGACCGATGAACAGGCCTGTGCTATTAGACGCGCCTACTTGGATGGATCGGGTCAAGAAGATGTAATCGTCGCGGAGGTGGTTCAACATTCTGCTTTTTAAAAATACACTGGAATCTCTCAAAAATGTATCTCTAAAAATATTGCATTTTTTCATGCTAAGCCACTTCCGAGTAACATGAAGGGTAATGATATGGGATAAAGAGATAATGATTCAGCCACGCAACAGCACACACTGCACAGAATACTCTTTTTTGCGGATGTAGGAAGAACATGTTTATGCAAATCTCGCGAATAACCGTGAAACGATACCTTTTAATATCTTGAATTTAACAGGAATGAGGATAATTTGTTAGAATATGTCAGAAGCCCGTATGATTTATTTTTGAGAGATTCTAATGTCTAAGTTTTTTCACATCTTATATTCTGTCTCTACAACTTTTTTTCTTACGGTTCCCATAGGTAGTGAATCCAGATGGAATCGCGATAGACTGGATCGCCCGCAATCTGTATTGGACAGACACGGGAACGGATCGGATCGAGGTGGCGCGATTGAACGGCACCAATCGACGTGTACTGGTGAACGAGGATCTAATCGAGCCGCGGGCAATCGCGGTCGCACCTGAGCATGGCCTAATGTTCTGGACCGATTGGAACGAAAAGCGGCCTAAGATCGAGCGAAGCAATCTTGATGGCACCGAACGAATTGCACTCATTACCAAAGATATCGTTTGGCCAAATGGCATTGCTCTGGACCTCGAACGCGGAAAAATTTATTGGTGTGACGCCAAGACCGACAAGATCGAGGTGGCCAATATGGATGGTACCGATCGGCGCGAGATTATTACCGACAATCTGCCGCATCTGTTCGGTCTGAGTCTGCTGGGCGATTATCTATACTGGACCGATTGGCAGCGACGTAGCATCGATCGGGCGCATAAGCTCACCGGCAGTAATCGGGAAGTTATCGTCGACCAGGTGCCTAACGTAATGGGACTCAAGGCTATACATCTCGGTCGAGTGAATGCCAGCAAGTCGCCATGCGCTCGCGACAATGGTGGTTGCAGCCATCTCTGTCTCAATAGGCTTCACAATAGGTACAACGGATGTTAGGATGATCGTAAAATTCGGGAGTATCCCGTTTGACCACGTTGCGGTTGACTACAGCCAATTATATCGACCTGTGCCTAGGGTAACCAGCAACGATTAATCAATCAGAGAGTCCTATTTTGAATTGGCCAATTGGCGACGTGGTCAATCGGGTACCCTCCTAAAATTCTTGATGAGGTTCTTCTTCCGCGCATGTTGTCAAGTCGAAATAATTTTTATTAACGCAGAAAAGCAAAAAAATTATATATATGTATATGTTTATGATGATTAAAATATTTAATTTGTGCGTATTATAAATTTTATATTTAGAAATAAATAAATAAAATTTCAAACTTATAGGTACGTTTGCGCCTGTGAGATCGGTTATGAATTAACCAAGGACAAGCGCACGTGCATCGTGCCAGACGCCTTCCTGCTGTTTGCCAGAAAAGAGAACCTTGGCCGAATCAGCATCGAGAACACCAATAACGATAATATTATACCTGTCACAGGTATCAAAGAAGCCAGGTTAGTATAGCTAAAACATTAAATTGAATATTTTTAGATAAAGTTATATAAAGTATGTTAGAAATATTTATTAAAAAAAAAGAACAAATCTATATTTTTTGCGAAGAAAGATTTTTCGAAGCAACTGTAATTTTTTTTTACGGATTTTTATATTCAGTATTTATTATAATAATGAGATGCACTTTCTTTCTGCATCTTAATTGCTTTTTTTGATAGCTATGTTACTTATATTACTTATTTGCTCTATCTCTCTCTCTAGCGCCTTGGACTTTGATTTACTCGAGAATCGTATTTATTGGACGGATGTTAAAATTAAAGCCATTACACGTGCCTTTATGAATGGATCGGACATGGAAAGAGTGGTCGATCTCGGCCTAGAATCGCCGGAGGGTCTTGCGTTAGATTGGATCGCGCACAATCTTTACTGGAGCGATATCAACATGCGTAGGATAGAGATGATCAGATTGGAAGGTGGCAGCAGAAAGGTACTCGTGTGGCAAAACCTCATTGAGCCCAAGTCTCTGGCTCTAGATCCTGCGAAAGGGTAAGTTTTGCACCTTATGTTGTTCGTATCATCTTGAAATGTCTTTCACAACTCGATAGATAGTAGACCAGTAGTTTGACGTTCATTTTCTCTTATCGTTAGCCACATGTACTGGGCCGAATGGGGCAATGTTGGCAGCATAGAGAGAGCTTTATTGGACGGCACGCAACGACAAGTGACTGTCTCAAACATCGGCCGAGCAAACGGTCTGACCCTCGATCACGTCGCGCGCAAACTCTATTGGGCCGATGTCTCCACGCCCGCGATTGACTGTTTCGATCTTCTCACACAAAAGAAAGAAGTGATCATCTCGCGTGACATAGGTTATCCTTTCAGTATCACGCAATATCGGGATTACATCTACTGGACTGATTGGAACACAGACGACATTGAGCGGGCAGATAAGCTGACCGGAATGAACCGAACCAAAATCCACGACAAGTTGGAATCTGTGACAGATCTGAAGATATTCCACGAGTCGAGGCAGACCGGCTGGAATCCGTGCGCAATCACGAATGGTAATTGTAGTCATCTCTGCATCGCTTTACCAGGATCAACCGACGGCGGTGCTTCTGTCATGCACAGATGCATGTGTCCCACGCACTACGCATTATCGCCGGATAATCGGACGTGCGTGGCGCCCCGGCAGTTTATGATCTATAGTTTGCGCAACGCAATCGCGCGTTATTTGCCTGATCAAGCGCACGACTGTGCGGACGTAGTGCTTCGTGTGCCAGGCTTGAAAAACATCCGTGCGATCGAGTTCGATCCAGTGACGCAGCATGTCTACTGGATCGACGGGCGCACCATGTCGATTCGTCGTGCCTTCGAGAATCGTACGCAGCAGCAGCACAGCAGCAAGGTCGTGGTGTTCACCGGCGGATCCGGGCATCCGTTCGATCTCGCGCTGGATCCGCTCGGCAGATTGCTCTTCTGGACATGTAGCGAGAACGACGCCATTAACGTCACGCGACTCGACAATGGCTCGGCCCTAGGTGTTGTGGTGAAGGGTGACAGCGAGAAGCCGCGTAATATTGCCATTCACTCGCGGCGGCGATTGCTCTTTTGGACAGACGTGGGCAAGAGAATGCGAGTGATGCGCAGCAAAATGGATGGCAAGGAACGCCATGTGATCGCTGGCGACCTGTCGGAGCAGCCGACTGGTTTGACTATCGATGCTGCGACGAACATCGTCTTTTGGGCTTACGGTAGGCAGATCGAGTGTGCTGACTTCAACGGCGGCAACCGCAGAATTCTGGTGGCCGCCGCTACTAAACAGACTTCGCCGATCCATCTAGCAGTGCTTTATGATCATCTCTACTGGTACGATCGCGACGTCCAGGTGGGTGATAATATTTTATTTTATGGCGATCATCGGTATTTGTTAGAATAGACACTGTTCTTTCTTTACGCCAGAATCTGTACATTTATCTAACGAATCTAATGAATTGACAGGCAGTTGAGCGAGTTGACAAAGTGTCCGGCTCAAGTATCAAGCAAAGCGCCCTGATGTCGACTAGCCGCGCGCTTACGGATCTCATTGCAGTCAACACACCCGAGGACTCGCTCATGGAGACGCACGTGTGTAGCCCGTTCAATGACTACGGCGGCTGTTCGCATTTCTGTATCGGCACCACCACTACTATCGTCACCGGCGCCGACAATGGCGCCTCAGTATCACCGCGTTGCTCGTGCCCGAGATCCTTGGTCCTGTCTGATGACGGTCGAACGTGTCGTACGGCACCCGCTTGTGGAAACGAGCATTTCACGTGTGCCGGGTCAAGTTCGGCTACAGGCAAGGACTGCATCCCCGTCCTATGGAAGTGCGATGGTCAGACTGACTGTCCAGATGGCAGCGACGAACTGGGATGTCCCATGTGCACCCGCGAACAATTCAGGTGTCAGAACCGCTGTATTGGTTAGTAGACACTAGCTTTTTTCACCGTTGATTAAGAATTCAATTTACTTTAGTAATATGAAAAATTGGTAGTTTTGAGGAATATTAGAGATTGAGGTCTTTAATGTTTCACATATATTTTTATTAATACTTAAACAATATATCAGTATTTTTAAATCTTGATATTTTTTTTCAATATATTTTTAAACACACATGTGTGAGTAGTGTATTCAAAAATGCATGATGTGACATGCTACTCCCCGTATAATTATTTAAAATGAAAAAGGACAGGATATTTGTAGAATATTTAATCAAATTAGAATTTAAGAAATTATTATTTTGTATTTTTCTAATCTTAAAAAAAAAGAAGACAAAATTTTAACAAAATTAATGACATTATTTTGTTTTTAATTTTTTCTAATAAAATTAGTATTTCAAAAATAGCATCTCAAAAATATCCTACGGAATACATAAAACTAGATCGAATTTTCTCATTTCAGATAATTACACGAAAGAACAGATTTAAATAGTACCTTAGTATTTTTAAATTTTGGCCATTTAACTTTTTTGTGTTCAATACGAGCCTCTACGAATAGCATTCTCAAAGATGCATAATTCAATAGTGTGATATGTAGGATATTTTTGGATATCGAATCTAATTTCATTAGAAAAAAATTGAAAAATGACAAAGTGATGTTATATTTTAAAATTAGATATTTCAATTTTGCTAAAATTTTTTAATTTCTTTAAGATCAAAAAATTATTAAATATTAATTTTTCAAATTCTAATTACTTTCAGTATCCTCAAAAAAGTGTTCCTCAATTAAAAAAATTTAAAGTTATTCGGTCTATTAGTTTTCAAGATATCCATCGCATCAACTTTTTTTGTTTTAAGAAAAATGCATTTAGTCTTGATTTATTTATGTTCTATTCTATTCAGTCTTATAACTCCTTTAATTTTACGAATTTTTCAGTAAAATTTGTTTGAATATTCTTCCCGAAAAATTAAAAAAATGAATCGATTTTTTTATTCAATTCAATAAACTCAAATTTTTTGCATCGTGCTTTCAAATTGCACAAAACGGAGCACTGATACAATTTTTATGAGATACCATATATGTAAAAATTATAATACTTGATCATTAAAAAATTCATAACATTAAAAAATTCAAATTCATCAACTTATGATATAATTTCTTTTCCATGATTATGTCATAATAATTTTAAATCTTATTTTACTAATTTTTTAAATTATATTTACATAATTAATAATAAATTTATTAATTAATTTTTATTACAAAGTTATACAATTGAATGAATTTAATCTATTACTTTTATATTAATTTTTATTGCTATCTCTTCAATTAAAGTATATTTAATGTAAGAAATGAAATATTTAATAGATATGAAATTGCTATTAAAAGACTATGTCAAGTTTGAGCGCCAAATGAACAGTAATAAATCATACATTAATCGATAGGAGGTAATCAAGAAGTACAAAATAAAAGGTTTTAATTGCCTAATGAAGTCTGGCGAAGTATGTACTTATCTTTCTTCAAATTCTCCTCCCTTATCAGAGCTCTCTAATGTCACAAAAATATCACTGGCTGATGAATATCTAGATTTTTTAAATATTATAAATTTGAGATTTATTTATGATTTCTTTTAGCGAATTAAAATCTAATGACTTTCGTCAGAACGACTTTCTTTAGAACGATTGAAATCTTTTTATTATTTTTTTTCATATTTTTTTTAGATACTGATATAGTTGATGTATTTCGAATTTTAATAATTCTAAGGTAAACTGATAAACTTGATTCAAAATAAAATAAAAAGTAAATAAATATCGAGAAATAAGTCTTTATTTGCATAGATATATCTATGGTGTGCGATGGGACACCGCAATGCTCGGATGGATTGGACGAGGAGCACTGCTGCCAGCCCGGGCAATTTCAATGCAGAAGCGGTGTTTGTATTGCCGGAAGATCCATATGCGACGGTTGGGATGATTGTGCCGACGGCAGCGACGAGCTATCGCCAGTTTGTGCTGATCCACATAATCCGCACCGTCAGGACAGTGGATCCAGAGCATCTAGCGAGTCTGGCAAGATGACTTATATCATCGTTATTCTAATAGTAGTGGTCGTGGCCGTCGCGATCATTTTAAGCTACTATTACTGCCGCAGAAGGTTATTTTGTATTACATTAAATTATTTAGCAAAGTGTTTCATATAAAGTATTACAAGATATTTTCTTCAAAACTTGACATAAAAAATGTTTTACACAAAATTAGGGATTTGAGAGAAAGAAATAACTTCTTTTAATAAAATTTATTTTTCAGTCATATTAAAATCAAATTTTTTTAAATAGTTAATTTTTTTAAAATAAGATCACTGTAATTTTTGTATAAATCGAGATTCTCCACAATATTCGATATAAAATATATAAGAGGATGACCAAAAAATATAAGGTATTAGCTTACAAAATATTTTATAGTTTATGTAAAATTATGTCAAATTAAAATATCTCGTACTCAATTTTTGGCTATTATATTCTTATAATTTTGAACGTCTACAAATATTACGAAGAATTGATGTCTATAAAAAAAATTAGGATGATTCCATTTAAAATAATTAAGTTGACTTTAATATGATTTTGAAAAATGATTTTAATTCATTCGAGATTAGCAATTTCTTTGTCTCTAAAACTCTATAAATTTTGTCTGAAACATTTTTTTATATGATGTCAAGTTTCGAAGAAAACATCTTGTAACTTCATATGAAACACCTTATATATTAATATACAAATGTATTATATAAATGTATTATTATTATCATTATTAGGTTTACTGGAAATGAAGGTCTGCCCGATATCTTACATGATTCGGCGGGAGATCCGTTATCGCCGAAACCAAATAATAATCGAACAGTAAAGCCAATGTTCGCTTCACAGAAAAATAACAGGAAAGACGGAGTAGGAACAGGAGGAGGTCTCAAAGCTGGGATGGAAGCCGTGAGAATGTCTATGTTAAACGGGAGCAGTCTTGGTTCTAGTTATGATCGCAGTCATATCACAGGTAGTGTATCTTTAGGAGAGAAAATCGTACAATTATAACAGAATCGCAATCCAAGTAGCTGTATTAAGTACATATCATAGTCTTGAAACATAATCTATAAACTAAAAATTATATAAACTTTTTTTCTATTAATTAATAAATATTATTATAATAATCTTACTTCAAAGAAATAATATTCATTTTATTTTTATTCTTAAAAATTTCTTTATACTTAGAAATACACCGAATTACACCTTCTATCAATACGCCGATACTTTACTACGAGAATTGTATCTATATAAGCAATTCCCGTTTCATCGCAGGAGCGTCAAGCTCTACCAGGGGAAGCTCCGCGGGTGGATATCCCCAGGAGACGCTGAATCCACCACCGAGTCCGGCGACCATCGCTAGTTCGACACGTTGCTCGAGCAGCAACGCGTCTCGGTACAAGCCGTATCGACACTACAGGAGTATTAATCAACCACCACCTCCTACTCCGTGCAGCACCGATGTCTGCGACGAGTCGGATAGCAATTACCCAGCGCGTTACCGTTATGAGAGCGAGCCGTTTCCACCGCCGCCTACTCCACGCTCTGTCTATCACAGCGACGCGGCGATTAGCTGTCCGCCATCCCCCAGCTCCAGATCGTCCACGTATTTCAGTCCTCTACCACCGCCGCCGTCGCCAGTGCCTTGAGATGAATCTTGATCAGAGATAGATAGTAATTTTTAACTGACTTCAGTATTTCTTTTATTCGATATTAAACAGCGTCGCGCGCAGAATACTCGACCAAAATATTCATACAATTACTTAAACAAAGATCGAAAATTCAATCTAACAAAATTAAACTTATAGCAATAATATTTGAGAGAGAAAGAGAGTTATCTTTCATCTATCAGGATTTTTTTATGATTCCCACCAATTCGTTAATCATCCTTTTTACGGGACAAAGTTTTTATTATTTTTTAATCTATTATAGGGAAAGGAAAATTTTGACGATGAATAATCTTCCTTTAAGTTTTAAGTTTTTTAGAAAGATAATCACATGTACGCAATACTAATTGAATGTTAACTTTAGATACGTTTGAGAAATAATTACGTGTTTAAATAGGAGATTCTTTATATTATAATCATTCTATAATTTTATATATATATATATATATATATATATATATATATATATATATATATATATAGAAATGTTAGAATAATTATAAGAATAGAAAAGTTTTTTACTATTTTGCAATTTTCGCAGTAATTGATGAGAAATTAATTTCAAAAAAATTGACTAATTCGCGCAAATATTAATGCGCAACGAGAAAAGGCAGTCTGTCGTTATACGATCACTAAAATACAGGAATTTAACGCGCAATTCATATGTAGTTGTCATTTATATAGCGCTTTTCCGAACGCTTCATCATGCACCTAGTACATGATAGTAGGCTGTTTCTTTTTACCTAATATTCGTGGGAGTTGATCTTTTTCAATTAATTTCGCATTAATTATTGCGAAAATCGTTAAGTGACTTTTCTATTCATGTATATGCGTGTATGCGTGCATGCGTATATCCGTATGTATGTTATTATATATATAAACATGTAATATCATTTTATATATATTACATGATTTATTATAATGGCCTGTAATGTTTTAAACTTGAAAGCAACAAGGCAAGATTTTTAGACTGATATAGAGGAAATATTTACGTAAGTTACCTTAATAATTATAATAATAATAGTAATAATAATAATAATAATAATAATAATAACAATAACAATAATAATAATAATAATAATAATAATACCATTTGTGCCTACTATTTTCATAGTTTTCAATGTACAAAGAGAGAAACATTTTTTACCATTCTATCTCGTGCGGTACTTTGTAAATACATATTTTTAAGTGTAATTTTTTTCTTCACATGAAAATATTACTCACGACATTACATTTGTAAAAAAAATGTATATGATGATGAAATGGATATGATAAGGCAGATATGATCTGAAGTAGCGTTGTGTGTGTATAGAGGAAGTATTAACAGAGGAGGGATATCCTCTTTTCTTCTATTTTGCGGCTATTATTTTGCATTTATTTAGAGTTCAGTTTTTTTAATTGTGATATCCAAATATATTGTATTATTAATATTATCATCATATTATTCTTTTGAATTATTATTATTATTATATTATTCTATCGTGTTAATCGCATGTTATTTGCAATTTAACAACAAGACTTAACCAAAGGTGCATCTTATATATTTTACGACTAAATTAAAAACGTTATTTCAGTTACACCCCGTATAAAAATAGTTTTTATATGGGGTGTAACTGAATATGTTTATGATATATGTTTTTTCAGTTATACCTTGTATATTCTAAAAAGCTTACCGTTTTATATATCACTTTTCTATGTCTTTTGACAAATACATAGCTGCGATAAGAAAATGGCACTTGCCTTTTACAGTATTTTATAATATTTTACTATATTGTAATTTTTTGTGTTAATATTTCATTCATTTATTTGATTGTTTTTCATCATTATATCTCGCGAAATATACATTTATTGTCGAACTCAACGACATATCACATATACATATATAAAATCGCAGGTTTTTTGTAAAATTAACTCTTGCAAAAAGACCTAGTTTTTTATATAAGTCAAGTCTCTTTGCAGAGCCTATAAAAATTTTGTAGAGTCTTACAAAAATTTTAGCCTTATAAAAGGGAGTAAATTTACAAAAAGTCTGCACATAAAATAGATTATAAACATCACATAAATAGAAATTATTATGTTAATCGAAAACTTAGCAATAATTGATGCGTTTTATTATATGTACAATATTTGATTACAATGTATATGTAAAAATAACCGGCGTAACGTTAAAACGCACATATAGCCGTTCCTTGCGTAAAAGAAGCGATATATATTAAATGAACGAATAACCAATGCAGAAAACTCAAATCTGTAAATTTTCATGTGCAAGTCCGCTCCACAAACTTCGATTCGTATTTATTATGGCGATAAGAGAGGAATTCAAATCCCACAGATTATACAGAAATATTATATCCACTGCACTGTTTTCTTCCTATTCGTAAATGTACTCTTTTTAAGGGAAAATTAGGAAAATTTACTAAGAAGAAGAGCCTCTCTTTAAGAGCATCTCTTTTCCTTATTATTCTCCTTATTAATTGTTATTCTTGCTTATTAATTATGTAGATAAAAAATTTCATATCTTCCAAGCATCAATTTGCGAAACAGACTTGCTTGTTTGCCAACAAACAAGTTCGTTTGTTCAATATATACGCGTCTTGAGCGTAATCGTCATTTTCGAGAAACTGTGCCATAAACTGTACGATAGTTCTGTACAATATATATATATGTAATCGTATTTGTACAAATTCTGCAAGGACCTTTACCTCGCACTGCGATTTCGAGACAATTTTGAGTGAAGAAGAAGAAGTGTTCGGATTGAAATGATTATTCTCATTCTCTCTCTTTGATACACGCAAAAGACTGAAAAATTTTACTGTCCATATTCTTACATTTTCACACAGTTGACAGACGTATGTGCGTCGTCCATGTAAAATATATTTGTATAGCTAAAATAAAATTGTTTGTTAATGTAAATATTTTCGCTGGAAATCCTTTTTTCTCTTCGATGCGATCAATCAATACAGAGGATATTATATAAAGCAATTTTATGGCAATAACTTTATTTAATCCTTTGCATCATGAGGGCTGAGCGACCACCTTTTTCTTCGCAGCTTTTCATTTTTTCAACTATTTTTTTAATAAATAAATCCAGATTTTTTGTTTCTGCAAAGTCTCTAGAATATCAATAAATGTAAAAAAAATATGGTCATTATTAATTGTAAAAATAAGATATATAAAATAGTTAAAATGAATACTTTTTCACAGAGAATTGCATTTTCCATTAATCTATTAAGAAAATCAAAGGGGCAATTTTTTTACGAACTTAATACACTCTAAAGTATTTTTCAGAATTTTCCGCCATGTTTTTGTTATTAATTTTATCAAAATATAATATTTTCTATACTAAATCCAAACTAACTACTAATTGTATTTTCTTAAAACTTTCTAACGGCTTTTTGAGTCACAATCCAAATCTAAAAGAAAAATTTATAAATTTTAAAATTTATAATTTTCTGTCACATTGGATCCGGCATCTTGAATTTTTTTTAAATTGAAAATTTTGACATCAGATTCGGATTCAGCGATCAAAAAATACCCCCGAAAACACATTTGTAAAAATTTTAGATGTAAAAAGAATATAAAAAGGCTGTGTGAGAGGGTTAATGCTAAATAATAAGAGAAGGATATTGGATAGATAGTTAAATGCGTCAATATATATCTGAAGTAAATAACTTTTTTATTTCCATTTATTGAGAGAGGAACCGCGATACTTGTTTGATGAACTTTCCCTTTCATCTTGAGCGGCCAATTCTTCGTCTAACAGCAATTCGAAGTTTCCCAGAGCTTCCGAGGAAGGCGACTTGTTCCATTTCACGCTAATCATTCAAATCGCATTTAATTTTGTGTAAATGTTTGCAGATCTTTATGAATATTTCTACTTACTCAGGCATACCATCCGGAGGCAAAACAACCGATAGGATATTGTCGATTAATTTGTACTTTAAGATCCTGTCGTTCACTGTCGTGGACGTTAGAGATGGCGAGGCGTTCACCTAGAAGTGAAAATTTAAAGACTTATTGTGAGTCATATTTTTACTGACTACATCCATACAGCACACAAAGATTGCATACACATCCTAGTGAGAAAGCTAATATCAATTCGATGTCGAATCGATATCAATACCGTCAGAATATGCCACATAGAATGCAAACATTAACGAATTTTCAAAATTCGATTTTTTCTCGATATATCTCTGTAAGATTTATATTTTAAAATATAATTGATTTTACAAGCTTTAGTACTAATTATAACAATTTTTGAAAAATTAGCTTAGTTACGTTCAAAAATATTCATAAATTCGAGTAAAAAAATTTGAAGCGACTCTTAATTATATTTTAAAATATAAATCTTACAGACATATATCGAGAAAAGATCGAAATTTAAAAATTCGTTGATGTTTGCATTCTATGTGGTACATTGATATATTCTGACGGTATTGATATCGATTCGACATCAAATTGATATTAGCTTTCTCACTGGGATTGCAGCAATCTTTCATCGCAATATTGCAATGTTGCAAATTCACTGCAAAATGTTGCTGCACCATTGTTGTGGGATTGCAGCAACGTTAAAATGTCCGCTTTTAGGAATATTGCAATGTAAGATTGTAGCAATGTTTGTAGCAATTGTAGCAATACGGTGCAACGTATTTGTAATATTAAAACGCGTTTTGCTACAAATGCAGACACCATTTTAAATTTAATAAATAAACTTTGAAAATATAAAATATGTTTAAGATAGGAAAAAATGCCTTTAAAAAAACATCTATTAGTGTTTTTTATTAGATGTTTCTTAAATATTTATCTCAATAATATACATACAATTATTTAACATACATTCGACACCAGAATATTTTAATTCGTGCAATAAATGAACTATTTCCTATTTACCCATTCAATTAAGAATTATTTGTTTAATAATCTAGATCCCTCATTAGGATTCAGAATATTAAATAAACCAAGTCAGTTTATCAGAAATTAAACTGACACAAGACAAGAAATATAATTACTACATTAGTCCTTTGTAAACCTTATATTCACTTTAGATGACTTCAAATACGAGTTAGTTAAATGTGTTAGTTAAGGTGTCGCCGCGTAGCGGCAAGTATAAAGAAACACATGTTATACATTTTCGCTATGTTAAAACGTTGCTGCAACATTGCCAAAATAATATTACAAAATAATGTCTCTGCATTATTTCTGCAATATTACACTGCAGTGAGCAATGTTGTAACATTGCAGCAATGTTGATGCAAGCTTCTGTGCTGTATGGGCAGGGTTGAAAATTTTAAAATACCCTGAAAATCCAACATGATTTAATCATATTGATTAATCATATTGCTGTCATGTTATTACAACATTTGACTAATTGACCTAGATAATTAATCAGAACCCATACAGCACAGAAACTTGCATCAACATTGCTGCAATGTTACAACATTGCTCACTGCAGTGTAATGTTGCAAAAATAATGCAGAGACATTATTTTGTAATATTACTTTGGCAATGTTGCAGCAACGTTTTAACATAGCGAAAATGTATAACATGTGTTTCTTTACTTGCCGCTATGCGGCGACACCAAATGTAGTAATTATATTTTTTGTCTCGTGTCAGTTTAATTTCTGATAAACTGACTTAGTTTATTTAATATTCTGAATCCTAATGAGGGATCTAGATTATTAAACAAATAATTTGTTTAATAATCTGGATCCCTCATTGGGTTTCAGAATATTAAACAGATTTTTCTCAATTGAATGGGTAAATAGAAAATAGTTCATTTGCACGTATTAAAATATTCTAGTGTCGAATGTATGTAAAATAATTGTATGTATATTATTGAGATAAATATTTAAGAAAAATCTAATAAAAAACACTAATATATGTTTTTTTAAAGGCATTTTTTCCTATCTTTCTTAAACATTTTTTTATATTTTCAAAGTTTATTTATTAAATTTAAAACTGTGTCTGCATTTGTAGTAAAACGTTTTAATATTACAAATACGTTGCACCGTAACATTGCTACAATCTTACATTGCAATATTCCTAAAAGCGGACATTTTAACGTTGCTGCAATCCCACAACAATGGTGCAGCAACATTTTGCAGTGAATTTGCAACGTTGCAATATTGCGGTAAAAGATTGCTGCAATGTGTATGCAATCTTTGTGTGCTGTATGGGAAAGATTCAAAGATAAAATCAAATAAAATATAATAGAAAATTAATATTAAAATAAATAAATTTCGTTGATAATAATCAAACAAAACGATAGATTTAAGAGAGTCAGAACGATCAGCTACGTGCTTCGATCAGCCACGGCTTCAATTTGTTGTCGATGATAATATCGTATCCATAACATTCGAAGCAATGCCGATCATTCGCCATCACCGGCGCTACCGCTTTCAATGAATGCACGATGCACCAGGAGATGTTAGCGAATAGCTTCTCCGTGACCGTTTTACCGCGTGTGCTCTCTAGATACAAGCGCAGATTCTGCACGCTCAGCTTACCGCCGTGCTTGCTGTTATACTCGTCCTGCAAAATATACACATACCTATGTACACAAAATACATATAATCCATACAGCACAAAACATTGTTGTAACATTGTAGCAATATTGCGGCAATATTACAATGTTGCTGCAATATTGCTGTAATGTTACAACCATTGACATCTGAATAGATAGACGGAGCATTAGCTATCGATTAGGACGAGGGGGGCTTTGATATTCGCGGTAAGGGAGGACTCTATGAACTTCGATTGAATTCGGTTATTCCCGATAATGATCGGTTAATAATTCGACTCCAATCATTGACATCAAAGTTCAGCTCACATGTATTGTGCGAAGTTGTGTTGTGACTAATGTCATATTATTTTTATATTTATTATATTATTTTTAAATTTATATATATTTAATATTGTTTAATATATAATATATATATTTATTTCTTTATTTATTTACTTATTAAATAATATATATACATAATATTATATAGTATATATATATATATATATATATATATATATATATATATATATGTATATTTTATATAGTATTTAATATTATTATATATTTTCATATTATTTTTATATTTAGCGGCGTTAGCGATTTTCTCTAAATAAACACTTTTTAAACACTTCTGTGAAAATCTAGTTGAGAATCGATGATGTCAATGGAATCGTCATGTAATGTCAAATTGTGCCGAATATAGTCGAATGTTGACGGAATTAACCGAAGTTCATGCACTCCCCCCTTACTGCATTTATCAGTTACCCCTCTCAAAAGGCTCCGTCTATCTATTCAGATGTCAATGGTTACAACAATGTTCTGTGCTGTATGGGAAGATTACATATATTAAATATATTACGCAAATTACATATATTAAAAATTAAATATTAACATATTTAAAAATTTAAAAATTAAATATTTAGGGAAATTTTCCGAGCTTAGCGAATTTTCTCTATTGAAAAATCTTGAAAGCGTTTCTTTTTTTTAATAAATTTTAAAAACTGTTCTGAATCCTGCAAATTTAACAAAAGGATATAATTTAGCTTTCTTGATTTAAAGAATTTTTTATATATTTGATTTTCAAGATATAAAGAAATATTTTTCTCTTGATATAAAGATGCTTTTCAAATAATGTTCTCGAAGAGATAAGATGTGAATTGTGAAGTTTCTATGCGAATCAAAGAAACAATTAAAATACTTTCCATACAGCACAGAATATTGCAGCAATATTATTAATATTGTTGTAACATTGCAGCAACATTGCAATATTGCCACAATATTATTGAAATGTTCTGTGCTGTATGGGCTGTGGATAATTTAATAAGTATATAAAATGCATACGATACATACGCCGTGCTTTTGTACAGATACATTCGTTAGATGCACGTACATGTTGTCGAGCTCTTGAACGCTGGTGTCGTACTTGACGGTACAAAAGCGACAGAATCCCAATTTGAAGAGGTAAGCTTTGAGTGGCCGAAACGATGTGATGAGAATGTACAGTCGGAGATCGAACTTCTTGCTGCCAATCAACAGCGGATTGTCGATGTATCTATCGTGAAAAAGATTGTTATCTTTTTATATTGCCTGAGAATCTTATTAAGTAGAATTGAAACCTGATCAATCGATTACTTAGATCAATCGAATACCTAGATATGACATACGATTCCTTTGTTAAATTAGGATTGAATGGAGTCTTCGCTTCGCGTGACCATTTCTTCAATTTGCTTAACTTGTTGATGAGGAATATTCCAGCGCCTTGTGATTTGCCGCATGGCTTCATGATCCAAGTACTTTGCGGGGATTTGCGATACTCTTCCACAAACATATTGTAATCTACAAAAATACAATATTTTTTATATATCACGTGAGAAAACAAATTAAATAATTTAATTTTTTTAACAAATTTTTTATTTTTAAAAAATCGCTTAATAAAGTCATAAAATTATTTAAATCCCTTAAATATAAAAATTCTTTTTCACAGGGGAAATTCGCTGAATCTTAGAATTTTAAATTAGATTCTATGACGACTTTTTTCGACACAATTTAGATTCTAAATATATAATTTTTAATTATGTAATGTATTTACAAAAATCTAATCTTTGAAGAACATGGGTTCACCTGCAGGTAAGACAAAGGTCACTGGTATGAAGTCTAGATACAAATATTTGCCTGGACCATCCGCGCGCTCCGCCAAAGGATTTCCCTCCCGCTCCAAATCCTTTCGATATCGCTTGATATTCTTTACTAGTAGATCTTTGCGCGTCAGTTCGTAATGATTCGGAAAGTGATTGATCATTCTGGCACATTCAAACAGCTTATTTTTCTTTAATGGCTTAAATTCATGGTTTTATAGGAGATTATATATTGTAAAGTTTTTCATAACTTCTCACACATATACATGACACACATATAATTTGGACATTTATGTATTTATTATTAATGTATTTTTATGTAAATTTATGTATTTTTTAATATATATACTAACTTTATAATATATAGGGTGGCCCATTTTAATCCATCCAGTCGAATATCTCGAAAACCAAGCCCGGGAGAGAAAAATGTTTCAGACAAAAGTTGTTTGGTTTCGAAAGGGCCATAAGAGGGTATCATTGGTTTGACCTTGAAGAGTCATTTGAAGGTCACGTGAAGGTCACTTCAATTTTTTTTAATGGAACACCCTATATATTTTTGCAAATTCTTGTAGCTCATCTCGAGAGCTTTCCAAAACACTATAATTAAGTTAGTTTTCATTAAGTACTTTCCGAGTTATGAGGCTTGAAATAATTTCTTTATTTTACATAAATCATAAAATATCTTGTAAAATATTCATTTTTCGATTATCTCACCTTAATACTTTTATGTACAAAATAATGAGAGGAATCAATTGGTGTAGAGAAAACACATAGATTTTTTTAAGAAGAAAAATGTAATTGTTAATTGCAAATTACATTTTTTTTTTCGAAACAATTTTGTGTTTTCTTTACACCAATTGATTCCTCTCATTATTTTGTACATAAAAGTATTAAGATAAGATAATCGAAAAATGAATATTTTACTAGATATTTTAAGGTTTATGTAAAATTAAGAAATTATTTCAAGCCTTATAACTCGAAAAGTACTTGATGAAAAAATACTTTATTACAGTGTTTTGGAAAGCTCTCGACATAAGCTATAAGAATATGCAATAAAAAATAGGTGGTTCCGTTTAAGAAATTAAAGGTGTCCTTGACCTTACCTTAACGATGCCATCCAAGGTCAAACCAATGACACTATCTTATGTTCCCCTCAAAACCATACAATTTTTGTTGAAAACGTTTTTCTCTAAAATGCTTAGTTTTTGAAAGAAAAGGGGTGTACGGGTGGTCTAGGACACCCTGTATATATATATATATATTTATTTATTATTATATTATATATATATATATATATATATATATATATATATATATATAATATAATAATAAATAAATAATAATAATAAATAATAATAAATAAATATATATATATATATATATACAGGGTGACCCATTTTAACTTAGGCAGCCAAATAACTCGAAAAATAAGCAAGATAGAGAAAAATGTTTTAGACAAAAGTTGTATGGTTTCGAGGGGGCCATAAGATGGTATCATTGGTTTGACCTTGAAGAGTCATTTGAAGGTCACGTGAAGGTCACTTCAATTTTTTAAAATGGAATACCCTATATATTTTTGTACATTCTTGTAGCTTATTTCGAGAGCTTTCCAAAACACTATAATTAAGTACCTTTCCGTTAAGTACTTTTTGAGTTATGATGCTTGAAATAATTTCTTAATTTTACATAAACCGTAAAATATCTTGTAAAATATTCATTTTTCGATTATCTTACCTTAATACTTTTATGTACAAAATAATGAGAGGAATCAATTGGTGTAAAGAAAACACATAGTTGTTTTTAAGAAAAAATATGGAATTGTTAATTGCAAATTACATATTTTTTCTTCGAAACAACTATGTGTTTTCTTTACACCAATTGATTCCTCTCATTATTTTGTACATAAAACTATTAAGGTAAGGTAATCGAAAAATGAATATTTTACAAGATATTTTACGGTTTATGTAAAATTAAGAAATTATTTCAAGCCTCATAACTCAAAAAGTACTTAACGAAAATGTACTTAATTATAGTGTTTTGGAAAGCTCTCGAGGTGAGCTACAAGAATGTACAAAAATATATAGGATGTTCCATTTAAAAAAATTGAAGTGACCTTCACGTGACCTTCAAATGACTCTTCAAGGTCAAACCAATGATACCATCTTATGGCCCCCTCGAAACCATACAACTTTTGTCTAAAACATTTTTCTCTATCTTGCTTATTTTTCGAGTTATTTGGCTGCCTAAGTTAAAATGGGTCACCCTGTATATATATATATATATATATATATATATATATATGTAATAAAATATATATATATATATATAATAAAAAATATATAATATCTATATTATGTCTGTATTTTTAATATGTACAAAAAATTCTTAATATTTTTTTCTAATACACGCGTAATCTCTTTATTTATTAAAAATACAGATTAAATTCTTTAAGATTAAGATTTTCAATTGTATTATTAATAATGAAGAATTATGTGTAATTGATAAAACTAAAATCAATTTTTAATATTTTTCACAAAAAAAAAAGTAAATTCGTAAAAATCCTAAAGTTCATTATTTTTTATATATTTAATACTCATTAGAATTCTTCATACATCTAATATTCTTCAAAAACAATATCTAAAATCATCATTTCATACATTTAAAAATTATTTAAAGATTATTTAAATATCGAATATATATAAAACGTAGAAAGGATTAATTTCTAAAATTGATAAAATAAAAACTTATGACTGAAAAGGATTTATATACTGATTATCGTCCATCCTGTATCCGGTTTCGACGCTGAAGATATTTCTGCAGGATTGTGTAACGGCCCTGTAATGAATACGAATGCAACAATAAATGCATAAAATAATGAAAAATTGAGATTATTATAATCACCAGTAAAAATTCCAGTCGTCCTCTGGACCAACTTGCGTCCAGCCGCGTTTTTCAAAGTTATGTACGATCACAGACTTGTCCACATCTGTACAGAACGTAATCCTCGTTCGATCCATCCCAATAAACGGCACTCTATCGTCATACGATTGTGAGCGTTAATATTCCCAACTACTGTCCAAAACAATTAAAAAATGACTGTATTTTGAACAGCGATAGGGGAGAGTGGGGCTTGTTGTTACACGGGTAGGTTGATACAGTGGCTTTTAAAAAAAAGTAATAGATGGCAGAGCAGTGAAGACTATTGGAGATCAACACACTTGTTGTTATACAAGTTCTGATGGGTTTAGGTTAGTCTAGCTTAACGGACAAGTGCGTCACAAAGCTTTTTGTAAAATCAGCCTTGGCGATCTACATTTTCTCGGAAGATTTGATTGCTGTGCAACAAAATATATAAAAGGTTAGTATTTAAAATGTATATGGTTACATTTTGTGATTATTATGAAGTAATTTGGTGATATATTTGATACAATAGAACTTTCTGTTTTTCTCAGATTCAATAACCTATACTGAAGTGTCTAGAAGGGGCTAATTGTTACATTTTTGAAGGGGTAGATTGTTACACTGTAACAACTTACCCCATTAGAAAAACGCTGACGAAGCTATAATACAACGAGAATTAGGTAAATTTTAAAATAAACTATAGAGTAAAACTAAATTATCTGGGAATTATATATCCATTTCAGAGTTATCGGCTTGTGATTTGCGACAATGGACATATTATCAAATAAATTTTAAAATAATAATGATTAATATACATAAGAAAAGCTGATAAATTTAAAATATATAAAGCTGGCAAATCCGATTGTATCATTAAAAATAATAAGTAACTTAAAATTCTTCACTGTTTTAAGAAAAATAAAATCAATTGCATTTATTTTTACATAAAATTTCTGAAATTTTGATTTGTACCTATTCTTTAAGTTGAAGGCAAACAACGAAGTGTTTTATGTTTGCGACAACTGCAACTCTGATTTTGATTAAAACGCAATTATTTTTTAAAAGATGTTGAAATTTTGATTTTTTTTTTTTGGTATTTTCCTATTGCTTTAATAATTATATAACTGAAATACCAGGCAATATTTCTTGTTTTTTGTGTTGTAATTTGCTTACCATTTCGTAATTACTTACAATTTATCAAATTATTTTCACCTTCAATAAAAATGAGTTCTTTACTGACATTAATCCATTATCAGTAGTGATATTTAGACGACAGAAACACAAAGTATGAAAGGACAAAAGGAAATGTAACTCATTTCAGTAAGTGATACAATAAAATCATTAATACAACGTTAATTTTCCTCTTTTTAACTCCTTTGACCAATGTAACAACTTATACCCCCCACTGTAACAACTATCCCCACTAGGGGGCATGTTGTTACAAAAAACATGCTTCCATATTTAATTATTTATCCCATATGTTAATATTTAGATAGGAATGAAAAAAAATTGGAACATTCTCCAATGTTGTACCAAACCAACGGTATAACTTTCAGAAAGTTAGGGTGCAAAATATTCGGTTTAAAAATTATTATTTGCAAATTGTAACGACTAGCCCCACTCTCCCCTACCATTGATCGAGTCAAATGACAGCGATTAAGAGCTTAATCTATTTTAGCTATATGTGAAATTGATGATTTTTAAGAATTTTTTTTGAAGAATATTAGAAATTAATCTTTTCTGCGTTATATATATATATATAATTTAAAAATTTAAAAATTATTTAAAAATTATTTGAATATCAAATATACAGGGTGACCCATTTTAACTTAGGCAGCCAAATAACTCGAAAAATAAGCACACTACGAAAAAATGTTTAGAATCAAAATTTTGTCATTTCGAGGGGGACGTACAATGACGTTAAAATGAGCCCCTCCCACCCCTCCCCCTGGGCGGTGAGGGGGGGCAAGTTTGAAATCTTAAATGGGAACCCCTATTTTTTATTGCATATTCGGAATCTTTGGCTAAAAACACATACAATTTGTCTGAAACATTTTTCTCGATTCATGATAGATGGCGCTGTAATCGACGAAATTCAATTTCTTCGATTTCTCTTACTGAGAACCCATGCTTACGATTCTGCAATAAATTAACAATAAAAATACCACGTTTTCATTGTTAATACTCGAAATTAGTCTTAAAACAAACTTCTCATTATTTTTTATTACTCATTAATTACTTCTCAAGAAACTGCTTTTAGCGTAACCTGCCCTTTAGGCAACTTGAATGGTCCAAAGTACCGAGACATTTTGGACTTTCCATCTGATGGAGTTCCTCTAAGTATCCCTCCAAAATTTTGTCCATTTAGTGCCAAAGTCACAAGTGTTTATGTATTTTTTTAACATTTGTACTCTGATAAAATTCTGGTAAAATGGCAAATTATACGCCTACAGAAGTAGTCGATATTCTTATAACCTTTGGCGAATGTGGTAGAAATTACAGACTTACTGCCCGTACTTATGCGGAGCGATGCCCAAATCGCCGCCATCCTACTGATCAACAAATTATAAACATTGAAAGGAGATCTCGTAATAATCCACTTCATCGCGAAAGGCGAAGGAATAGACTTCATAATAATAATGACCCTAGATTGCTCGCAGTTTTGGCTATGGTTCATCAAAATCCCCATATTAGTACCCGTCAAATAGAACGAGAACTGGGAATCCCTCAAACTACGGCACATAGATTGTTACGATCAGTCAATTACCATCCGTATCATATTACTCTGGTACAGGAATTAAGTGAGGCCGACTACGTACTCAGAGTACAATTTTGTAGATGGGCTCTTGAGATGTTAGATCAGAATCCAGATTTTTTTAGTAATGTTTGTTTCAGTGATGAAGCAACATTCATCAGCAATGGTAGTCTCAATAGGCATAATTGCCACTATTGGTCACCAGAAAATCCACATTGGTATCGTGAGGTGCTTAATCAACATCGTTGGAGTTTATATGTATGGGTAGGCATTTGCAATGGCCAAGTCATTGGACCTCATTTTTTTGAACGTCCAATTAATAGTCCAATGTATTTAGAATTCCTCGAAAATGATTTGCCAGCATACCTAGAGAATGTTCCCCTTGCAGTTAGACTAAATTTATGGTATCAACAAGATGGTGCTCCTGCTCATTATGCTCGTATTGTACGGATGTTTTTGAATCAAAGGTTCCCAAATCGGTGGATAGGGCGGGGTGGACCAGTTCTGTGGCCTCCGAGATCACCGGATTTGAACCCCCTTGATTTCTTTTTATGGGGATACGTTAAAGATGCAGTGTATAGTAAAGCTCCAACGACAAGATTGAATATGATGGAAAGAATAAGAAGAGCTTGTGAAGCTATAACTCCTTTAATGCTAGAAAATGTACAACGTAACTTTCGCTGTCGATTACTGTTATCCTTAGAAAATAATGGTGCACACTTTGAGCATCTCCTCCATGCGGAGAGAGCTGATAACAATGCAATCTTGCCTTAACTGGTTGGGTCACCACACGACCTTGCCTTCACTGGCTGGGTCACTACTTGACCTTGCCTTAACTGGTTGGGTCACCACACGACCTTGCCTTCACTGGCTGGGTCACTACTTGACCTTGCCTTAACTGGTTGGGTCACCACACGACCTTGCCTTCACTGGCTGGGTCACCACACGACCTTGCCTTCACTGGCTGGGTTACCACACGTTCAAGCACCCCGAATTGTGAGAGGCGAGGGGACTCACGTTAATCAAGCACCCCGAAGGGAACAGAAAACTGCTACGTCCACGACGTTGTTCCTGGGTTACGCTAAAAGCAGTTTCTTGAGAAGTAATTAATGAGTAATAAAAAATAATGAGAAGTTTGTTTTAAGACTAATTTCGAGTATTAACAATGAAAACGTGGTATTTTTATTGTTAATTTATTGCAGAATCGTAAGCATGGGTTCTCAGTAAGAGAAATCGAAGAAATTGAATTTCGTCGATTACAGCGCCATCTATCATGAATCGAGAAAAATGTTTCAGACAAATTGTATGTGTTTTTAGCCAAAGATTCCGAATATGCAATAAAAAATAGGGGTTCCCATTTAAGATTTCAAACTTGCCCCCCCTCACCGCCCAGGGGGAGGGGTGGGGGGCTCATTTTAACGTCATTGTACGTCCCCCTCGAAATGACAAAATTTTGATTCTAAACATTTTTTCGTAGTGTGCTTATTTTTCGAGTTATTTGGCTGCCTAAGTTAAAATGGGTCACCCTGTATATATATATATATATATATATATATATATATATATATATATATATATATATATATATATATTTGATATTCAAATAATCTTTAAATAATTTTTAAATTTTTAAATTATATACAGGGTGTCCTAGACCACCCGTACACCCCTTTTCTTTCAAAAACTAAGCATTTTAAAAACGTTTTCGACAAAAGTTGTATGGTTTCGAGGGGGCCATAAGATGGTACCATTTACCTTAAAGAGTCATTTGAAGGTCACGTGAAGATCACTTCAATTTTTTTAAATGGAACACCCTATATATTTTTGCACATTCTTGTAGCTTATCTCGAGAGCTTTCCAAAACACTATAATTAAGTACCTTTTCGTTAAGTACTTTTTGAGTTATGAGGCTTGAAATAATTTCTTAATTTTACATAAACCGTAAAATATCTTGTAAAATATTCATTTTTCGATTATCTTACCTTAACACTTTTATGTACAAAATAATGAGAGGAATCAATTGGTGTAAAGAAAACACAAAATTGTTTCGAAAAAAAAAAATGTAATTTGCAATTAACAATTACATTTTTTTTTCGAAACAATTATGTGTTTTCTTTACACCAGTCGATTCCTCTCATTATTTTGTACATAAAAGTATTAAGGTAAGATAATCGAAAAATGAATATTTTACTAGATATTTTATGGTTTATGTAAAATTAAGAAATTATTTCAAGCCTTATAACTCGAAAAGTACTTGATGAAAAAATACTTTATTATAGTGTTTTGGAAAGCTCTCGACATAAGCTATAAGAATATGCAATAAAAAATAGGTGGTTCCATTTAAGAAATTAAAGGTGTCCTTGACCTCACCTTAACGATGCCATCCAAGGTCAAACCAATGACACCATCTTATGTTCCCCTCAAAACCATACAATTTTTGTCGAAAACGTTTTTCTCTAAAATGCTTAGTTTTTGAAAGAAAAGGGGTGTACGGGTGGTCTAGGACATATATATATATATATATATATATATATATATATATATATATATATATATATATATATTTGATATTCAAATAATCTTTAAATAGTTTTTAAATTTTTAAATGTATTAAAAATGATGATTTTAGATATTTTTGAAGAATATTAGATGTGTGAAGAATTATAATGAGTACTGAATATTTGAAAAATAATGAATTTTAGGATTCTGACGAATTTTTTTTTTTTAAATATTAATTGATTTTTTTGATGTTTTACATATGTTTTTATTGAAGATATTTTATTGACTATATTCAAGATTTAAAAATACTGACATACTGCTTACACATCAATAAAAACATGATTAAACTATGTTTACATAAATTAAAAATAAAATAAATTTATTTTTAATATTAATTTTAATATTAATTTTTTAAACTTATGTTTGCAAATAATAGAAATTGTAAGATAATAAGATAAATATATATAATAATATATATAACAATGGAGAGATTATAAATAATGAAGATGTAGTACAGATATAAAATGTAAAAAAGTGAAAAATATGCTTGGAAGAAACTAGAATAAATTATACTATTATAATGTCAAAAATATCAAGCTTATAAAAAATAACGAAAAAATCTGTGAAACTGCGAATATCTCGCGACTTTATAATTGAACAGCATAATTAAATGACTAGTTTATTATCAATTGTCATTTACCTGTCATAAATGATGCAGACATTCGTTCGCAGCTCGTTTGCTTTCCGCAGTCGTGTTCAATTTCATTCTCGAAAATTGCGAGCGATATTGTTTGATCGATACAGCTAATTATCGATTTCAATAAACATAGAGGCTACTTCTCAAATTTTTTAAATATACTAGCCACCATACTAGGTACCATAGACATATATAAATTAGACGAAGCATTGTCTATCTCCTCTTGAAAAATAGAAAATAGAAAATGTATCTCTTGACAAGTAATGGGACTACGACAGAAACAGGGAATGTACCGTCAATCTCTCTCTATTAGCGCATGCGTTGTTTCTAAAAATATGGAAATAAGAAACTAACTCAAATACATGTAATTTATTATTAAACAAGATACGTATGTGCAAATATATATGCACATACATACATACATACATATGTATATTTTGTCTAACAATAAATTGGGCCTGTTCTTTTTAGCTGCACTGCTGCACTAGTGCAATTAGTTAGAGTGAAAGAAAGTATGTCTGTCTTTTTCTAACTTATTACACTAGTGCAGCAGTGCATCTAAAAAGAACAGACCCATTATATTCACATAAAAAATATGCTTTTTTGTCTTTATTTTATATTTTTATTATTTTATATTTTTATTTAATATAGAAATTTAATTTATTTAATTTATAAATTTATTAATTTATAAATTTAATTTATAATTTCAGATTTTATTTTAGTAACACTAAATTACTTATAAATAAATTCTAACTTAAATAAATAATAAATCAGTAAGTAAATTATATTATACTTAATAAAGTTAACTATAAAAAAAGTAAAATAAAATTATTAAGTTAGTTAATTATTTATAATTTAATTTTTCAAATAAAAATATAAATAAAAATATTATACAATAAAACAAGAAAAATAATTTTTACAATAATATTAAAAAACAAACGCACTTATTTATAAAATATAATTTGTTGATATGTAACTGTTACGTTCAAATCCGTCCACGAGTGGATCAATGAAAGGATGTAATTTATTTACTTTATTCCGTGATACATTTTTACAACAATTGCACATAAGCTCGAACGAAGTGACTCTTACTATAAAAGGGGAAGAGTTCAAGCAAATGATATCCATGACAAATCGACAGGCAGAACAACCAAAAAAACAGTATTTTTAATATCCGCATTTTTCAATCCTTTGAATCCATTTAAAATAAAAAAAAGATTGACATAATTAAAATAAGGAAATAATTAATACATTTAAGATAAAGAAATGATTAAGGATAAATTGTTTTCTTGGAATTTTCCATTGCTTTATATGGAATTGTTTGAATTCTATTTCATTTAATTATTTATTTAAAAAATTATTTAAAAAACAATTAGTTCCTCAAATTAATTTCATTAAATTTCAACTTTTTTAGGAGAATTTTAATTTGTTAATATATTTACAAATCCAGTTAAATCCCCTCTTTGGATCAATAATTTGTTTATTATTATACACTATATTGTTGCAGAATAAAATAATTATATTAATTATAATATTGTGAATATTTATCAGCATGTATTTAATCAGCGCGATATACATATATGTCTGAATAATACTATCTACTTAATAATACCAACTACCTAATAATACTATCTATTTAATTGTTTTTTTGTATGCAATTCATAAATGTAACATGCTATACATTAATTCCAAATAATCAATTATCTTGGACGATCTATCTAGAGAGGAAGTCTTTAAGTGAGGAAGTGATTATCAATTATTTTTGTAGTGTTTCATCATGATAAGCATAAGTATTAATAATATATTTCCTGTATAATTTTTGATAAACTTAATACTTCAATTTAAAAAATATAATAATGTATGATGTTGATAAAGTATTTGTTTTCTTTTTTTTCATTTGTTTAAATAGTGGTTTATTAGTTTATATAATTTGCAATTAGCAAATGAAATCTATTGTTATATAATTCTATTGTAATATTTTTACAATAATTTTGAAACATTATTTTATTATTGCTGCAATCTTATTAAAGTTCTTTGTAATTCAATTTTAATTTCTTGTATTATCCTTTGTTGTATTATAATTTACAAGATTTCATTATTATTTCAGAATATTAATGCAATATAACTGAAAAATTCTGTGTTATGTACATACTTTTCCAGAATATTTTGTAGCGAAAAAAATCTTTATAATTGTCACATATAGGATTGCATGTGTATATTTAATCCTTGTAGCAGATATTTGAAACTAAGAGATAGGAAGCAATAAATAAATAAGAAAAGCTAAAGCTAAAGATGGCCAGTCGTCATAAACTTAGAATCTCTAAACAAAGATCGCAATTGCAGCCGCCATAAAAAATCTTACGGGTTCATATGTTTATAGCTCCACATGTGGAGCTAATCTGAAACTTTTCTATTGAAAGTTCTGAACGAAAGGTCCGCTGTACCCTGGGCAGGCTATAAAAAAGAACTAAACAACTTCTCGGAGTTCGACAGGTCATCCTTAAGTGCTAGTTGAATCGCGACAATATTCTCACGAGCTATAAATTTGTCAACTAACTCCCACTCTCCGCTGGATAGAGCTAAGTTTCGAGCTGAAGGGCTCAACCAATGAAGAGGTCTAGGAAAACTCTCTCTTTTCCAATGGACAACTCCTTATCCCTAAGAAGGGAGTAATTTAAAATTATTCTATTCGCCAAAAAAAGAATCCTACTATCCAGCTAGGAGAAGGAACTACACACTTAAAACTCGCGAGCAGAAGACGCGCAATAGTTTTTCGAGCAATTTTGTAGTCAGTCAGTCAGAACTTCAATCAATCTAAAAGTCAGTCAGTCACTCTAACTCCGATTTCTTCTATCCGATTTTTTTTCTCGCACACCGTTAATTTGTCCATCAGTTCTCTTGCGGTTAATTAATCCGTCGCGAAGTGTAAGTGAGTGCAGCGTAACACACAATGAATCGAACCGAGCCATAGTTTCTCCAATTGCAAAACCAGCCAACTGCATCCAGAGATTGAAGTCCCATTCCGGCGGATCCAATCGAAAATTAAATATTTTCAATGTTCCCCATAAGTAGTAAGTCTAATATAATCTCTCTCTTACTTCTTTGTTTGTCTGTTGATTACACATGCCTGCGAAATTTTAGGTTTGATTAACTACAAAAAGCAGAGTAGGTGAAGCTGATAGATTTTTTGACGCTGAAAACGAATTTGGCCGCAGAATTTCTCCAGCACGTCAGATCTTTGAGTAATTTATAGTTAAATATTGAATAGACTAAAAATGGCAATTTTGCCAAATTTCATGAATTCGTTATGGAAGAATTTAATTTTTTGAAATATTTCTGCCAATGGCATCGTATAGTATTAATCTTCATCTTTCAAATCCATTTTCGATTACTGTCGCACGATTTTTTTCGCTGAGACAACACAAATGCAAGTATGAAGTTATAAGAAAATTTACATAGACATTAATATGGCAAGTCCATCATCTTGAAATTTGAAAAGGCTTACATATGTCAAGTTCGGTTGCCAAAAAAGCTCTGTAAGAACATATCTAATACAGTTGTTATACATTTTGACAAATTTTTCTAAATTTTACACCTTTTTATTATGATTTTGTCCGCCATAATGGATGCGCCATTTAAAAAAATGACATAATAAATTCATGAAATTTACCGAAATTGCCATTTTTGGACTATTTAACTATAAATTACTCGAGAACCTAACGTGCTAGGGAAATTCTGCGTCGGATCGCAACCAGATTCATTATCAGCGTAAAAAAATCTATCAGATTCACCTACTCTGCTTTTTGTAACTGACCCTCGCAGGCCTGTGTTAGGTCATTCGTGAAACGATCCTTAGATAATTAAAGAACAACAATTCATAGATCTCTAAAGTAGTGACAATTCGGAACAATAATATTATCAAGATATTAAATTTATAATAATTCAAAATTATCAATAATAATAATATCCTAATATCCTCTTAGCAATTTATTCTCCCCTATAATCCATTCCTGTTCGTCCTGGGTTTCTGAACTAGAATCCGCAAATACTCTTCCTTGTTCGTTGTGGGTTTCTGAACTGGAATTCGCGAGTACTCCTCTCCATTCGAGAATTCTAAAGATTAATCCTTTCTTTTAACTTTCCTCTACTCATTATGTATATATAAATATCTCTATAAATATCTTGATAGGGTATATTTTTGTAAATTGAAAAATTAAATAATAAAAAATCTAAGGATCGTTTCAATTTTTTAGGAATAAGAATAGTAGGCCAGTAAAATAGTATCAAAAACACCGAATATCTACAAAACGGATAGACAAGCCAATTTTTTGAGGGTGAATAGAAGGTCATAGGAGATGCCAGAATTCACGAAGTTCTAACAAAATTTCCCTGTACGTCGGCGGCCATCTTTAAAATAGGGGTAAGTTTGGATATCTCGGCTCCTATTGGTCGAATTTTTTTCCTTTTTTTTAGTTTTGTAGGGAAAAATATTTGCTACAACTTTTGTTTGAAAAATTTTTTAATAGCTATCAAGGAAAAAAGTTACAACCAAAAAAGTGCCATCAATGAGGGGGGGGGGGGGGAGGTTGAACATTTTTATTGACAATTATATTGCCCCCTGTTGATTTTATCAAAAAAATATTCAAATAAAACTTGTAGAGGACTCAATTCTCTACAATTTTCGTATATCAGCTTTTGTAGTGACTCAAAAAATACCAGAGATAGAGGGCGCCAGTTTTTTTTTTTTAGTCACCGCAAAAGCGGGTATACGAAAATTGTAGAGAATTGAGTCCTCTACAAGTTTTATTTGAATATTTTTTTGATAAAATCAACAGGGGGCAATATAATTGTCAATAAAAATGTTCAACCCCTCCCCTAATTGACGGCACTTTTTTGGTTGTAACTTTTTTTCCTTGACAGCTATTAAAAAATTTTTCAAACAAAAGTTGTAGCAAATATTTTTTCCTATAAAACTAAAAAAAAGGAAAAAAATTCGATCAATAGAAGCCGAGATATCCAAACTTACCCCTATTTTTAAAATGGCCGCCGACGCACAGGCGAAATTTTGTTGGAACTTTGTGAATTCGGGCATCTCCTATGACCTTCTACTCACCCTCAAAAAATTGGCTTGTCTATCCGTTTTGTCATTTTCAGGTACTATTTTACTGGACTATAGAACCAGTCAACCATCCGTCTCTAATAACTTCCCTATTTAAACCGTGAATATTTACTTTTATTAGTGCCGTGTCACAAGTCGCGATCGACCGTTAAGCATCGGCGGAATCGCCGGAACAAGCGACTAAGGAAGGAATTGGCTCGCTTCTTAGAGAAACCTAACGATAGCAGTCCTATTGAAAATGTTAATATCGACACCGACTTAGATGCTAATAATTTAGAACGTTAATAACGACACACATCTCCCTACACACTTTTCTCCTATTTGCATACTCAATTATTCCGTTTCCTCTCCACCCACATCAGCCCCGGAACCTGCTCCAGCACCTGCTCCGACCTCCCGATTTTCCTCAGCGCCTTCCTCGGAACAACTACTTCCCTCTGCTTCCTCATCCACTCTACTTTTAAAACCCACTTCATCTCCTCCCTCTGTACCCCCAATACGATCTCTTTTCCCCATCTCCATTATTAAAAATGAGACTCCTTCACTTGTCCTCGTAAAAATCGAGAACCTCCAACAAGAGTCGGCCGAGCTCGACGAAGTCCTTGAGGACTTCTCGCGGGATCTGCTTGATTTTGAAGGGGGTTCGAATGATTTTAAATCCTTCGCCAAATCTCAGGAGTCGCATAATAATCTAGAAAGAGGCTCGAATGACTTCGAGAAATCAGGCGAACCTGAGGAGACAGCGAGCGAACCCGATCCCGTTCCACACATCGACCAGGACCTTCAATTCTTTTCACAATATTTCCCTTCTATACGGTTCCTGTACATCCACAAGCATTCCGCGTGGGTCCTGGCCCTGTAGATCTGGAACTCCTGCATCGAGTTCTAATTGAGGCCGATCCCGACACAATTATCCCTTGCTTCACTGGATATTCCCTTCCCTTCGCAGTCCCGATTCGAGTCCTCTGGATGAGGTTTCTCCCTTCTATCATTCATCTCGAAAACTCTTGACCCTCGATCCATCTCTCTCGACTCTATTCCTAACATATAACACACACACATTATTATTTATTACTTATTTAAATTGTATACGCCAGTCGGAATTAAAATTATAGACTTAAAACTTTCATGACTTATATTCCAACTGATGACCTCCGAACCAGTGTAACACCGGCGAAAATTATTTATTTACATACCACACACATACATACACAATAAAATTTATGTCGCGAAACCATTATAAATGTATATATCGTTCCCGAAAGATTTAATTTAAGAATAAATTTTTACTAATAATTAAATTTATTTTTAATTATATACTTTTAATTATATAACCCGCTCTCTTTCCTCAATCCGGAGATCGCACAAGGTTCCATTCCGTGTAAAATATAGCATGATGGCAAAAGCATAACAAGGATAGAATACTATCTATTTTATTAACTGTTGAAGACAAAAACACAGCAGAAATCGAGTATGGTTTGCCGTCACATCGTAATGGCAAAAATACAGCAAAGATAGACCACGACTTAATTTATCATCTATTAAAAGTAGAAACACAATAAAAATCTAGTATAATTTGCTGTTACTATGACAGCAAAAGTACAGCATAATCTATTATAGTATCACCGATAAAGTCGCCAGTTATATTATTTAGTAGCTAGTTAGTAATTTTCTAGTCAATATATAATGTAATCATAATTATATTCTGTATAAGATATATATAATCCGCACAGTTAAATAATTATTAAAATCACACACATTAAATTTTAATAATTTAATATTCTAAATATAATAGTTTAATAATCTAAATTTTCTGTTGGAATTGTATCAGAAATTAAGCTGATAGAAATAAATACATTTGTAGATTTATCAGTCCCGCTTTGCAATCTTTATATTTGCCCATGACAAAAACTTCAATCCGAGATAGATACGTCATAGAGTAAAGGAAATAACTCGATATAACATTTCTTGATATTGTTGATTCATTTTATGATAACAGATCATGCTGCGTTCCTGCCATCATGTCGTGCTTGCAGATAAGCTCGATTTTGGATATTCTATCTACATATATATGATGTCATGTTATGCTCAGTTTAATTTTTGTCGACATATTGTATTGACTCATAATGCTTAAAATCTATATTATGTCAAAAAAACATTCTGAGAAAAACATTCGAAGAAAAAATATGTAATTTACAATTAACAATTACATATTTTTCTTAAAAATAATTGTGTTTTCTTTACACCAATTGATTTCCCTTATTATTTTGTACATAAAAGTATTAAGATAAGATAATTGAAAAATGAATATTTTACAAGATATTTTACGGTTTATGTAAAATTAAGAAATTACTTCAAGCCTCATAACATGGAAAGTACTTAATGAAAACTAACTTAATTATAGTGTTTTGGAAAGCTCTCGAGATAAGCTACAAGAATATGTAATAAAAAATAGGAGGTTCTATTTAAGAAATTGAAGGTTTTGACGTGACCTTAACAGCACTCTTCAAGGTCATAATAATATTACTGTGTAATGCGTCACTTAAAACCCTACAACTTTTGTCTGAAACATTTTCCCACAGGACCACTATTTTCGGAGATAATTGACCATTTCCAGACTTTTAAACCACCCTGTATATAGCGGGATATAGAGTAATTCATCAACGTTTACATTTTGTAATACGCGTTCTACATATTTCGCATTTGATTGACAATAGTGTTCTACATTTTACGTACAGGTTGCATTCTTTATATTACAATCCGCTGACGCTGATGCTTTTTATTTCGTGTGTATAGTTTGCATTTTATATTTCAATCATTTCGTAGTTATGATGAACTATAACAATATTTTCTATCTTGATGTTAGGTGTTCTACTGCGAAAAAATTATAACATAAAGAGTAAACAAAATCTCATTTCAAATTAGAAAAAAGAAGATACTTTAAAAAGCATATTACTTGGAAATCAAACAAATAGTTGAAAAATAAGTCAATGCAATGCAACAGGTTTATACAATCTTTTAAGAGGAGAAGTAGAGATACATTAATTACATAAATTGTAAATTACATCGAATATTTTCACTATGAGGATTAAAACAATTAAGATAAAGAAATACATATACTGTTATCAAATTATCGAATGTATAATAATAATTTTGATAATGATTAATAATAATTATATATACAAAGTACAGAGCAAAGAGTCGTGAATCACATAAGATGAATGTATAGTTACATAAATGTGTAAAATTATCATGAATGTTACAAAAGTTCGAAAGTCATAAGTTAGAATATAATAAAAGGTAAGGATTCTAACCTCAAAATTTTCAAACTTAGGTTATTGCAATACATAATTAACAGAATAAGGTAAATAAAATAAAATCTTTCAAGTTCTATAATAGAATAAAAGTGTATTTGTATGTAAAGAAAATTATTGTTTTTTCTTATCTTTATTAAAATGAGAAACGACATAAGAAGGTTGAAAATAGAATTCTACACTCGAATATATTCATAAATTAAAATAAAGAAAATATTTGAATGGTAAAATTTACTATGCGAAATTTTAGTCACGAATACTGACAATTGTCTATACCAATTCTTTGCGTATTACACGATTATATATGATTTATTTAATAGTTCTTTTTAATTTTTCGTAAATTATAATAATATATGAAAATAATAAAAGCGATAATGGATGATAATAATTTTATCCTTATTGGATACATTTCAGACTACACACTGAATTTTTTTAATGGAACTATTTTATTTTGTTTTAAAAAACCAGTCTTTATGATTTTATTGATTTATTTTTCCGAATACACACACACACACACACATTTAAAACTGATATTACTCTTGAATGATTGAAACTTATTTGATGCATAGATTTTTTTATCTCTGTTTCGTTTATCTCTGACATTACATAAGTTTTTTTAGTAATGAGAATAGATTGCAGGAAAGAAAAAATCATATACTCTACAGGAGACACAATTTTCTTAAAATTCAAATTATCGATTGTCTTAAATCCCCAAGCAGAATTTTCTTTTTAAAAACAAATTGTGGGCAATTAACGGTCAAAAATTGCAATTTTTGTAAACAACGGGCAATTAACGGTCAAAAATTACAATTTTTAAAACATATGCTCGGTGCTGTTGCGACGGTCTTATCTGTTATAATTTGGAAAATACAAGCATGTGAAATTTTGTATTCCTAAAAATTCGTTTCTAATTTCTGTTCCGCAACAAAAACTAATGATCTGACGGCATTTTGTCATTAGGAAAAGTTGTTATACTCGTCTAGCACAATCTGGTACAAGAGAAAAAAAATACAAAATAAAATTCTTTTTCACTTCTCCACCCCTTTTTATTAAATATTTAATCAAACTTTATAATTACCTATATTTTTTTATCTGTTTATCCTTTCTAATTATGAGGACAATATAACACAATTTATAGAAATTCAATTAATGCTATACAAAATGATTTATGTATTATTATTATTAAAAATATTAGACTCGAAAATATTAAAATTAAACAAATCAGTTTTAGTGGCAATGCGAGTCAAGTGTCGATCTTATAACACAGTTATTTATTATACAAAACAAATAAGTATGAAACAATAAATATAAATGTGAAAAGTTTGCAAACATTTCGACCCTATTTTTGGGCCATCTTCAGCACAAGTGTGATGATTGAACAAAAAACAAAAGTTTTACATCGGAGTCAATTATATTAAAAGCGTCCTATCTAAAATTATATTAACATTGATTCGGTGTCTCATTATTTTGACGATGTCTGTAATAAAATCAGTCAAAATTTTGTTAAAGAAAAATTATATTAACACAAATTGAAATAATTTAAATAAATAATATAAACTAATATAAACTAAAGATAGAATTAAGTAAATTAAATAAAATTAAAATTAAAAGATTAAGAGATTAAAATCTTATGTTAAAGTCAACAACAAATTAAAATAATTTAAATAAATATAAACTAAATATAGAATAAATAATAAATAACTGTGTTATAAGATCAACACTTGACTCGCATTGCCATTAAAACTGATTTGTTTAATTTTGTATTATTATTGTTTTTAACTTTACGAATTTTTTTTAGCTAAATGGAATAAGATAACAAAGTTTGCTTAACGGAATAATACGGCACAAACTTATGCCAATTTATTAAAAAAAATTGAACTCGATTGGGACAAAGTGCGGGGCTAGTAATTTTTTTTTTTTTTATTTTCTCGAATATGGTTCAAGTTATTGAGTTGTGGTTTGCGGCACACATTAGCACAAACGTAGCACAATACAGCACAATCAATAAAAATTCAAAATTCGAAAAGTGCGGGGCTGCCGCAAATTTCGTTCTTTTTAATTTTCTAAGAAATGGTTTAAATTATTAAGCTACGGTTTACGACACAAATCAGCACAAACGTAGCACAATGCAGCACAATTAATAAAAATATAAAATTCAAAAAGTGCGGGGCTAACTTCACACGGATGCACAAAGCTGCAAACGAAAATAAAAGATTCTTGCTTTTAACACTACTCAGAACTACGATGAGGACGTAGCAGAATAATGATTCCGCTCTTGTTTGCTTTTTTACATATTTTTAAAAATTTTTTAAATATTTTTAACTTTTTATAACTTTTTAACTTTTTTTAATTTTTTAATTTTAATTTTATTTTTGTATTTATCACAGGTTTTTTGATATCATCAAAGGCTAATCAAATATATTTTATGTCTTAATACATTTTGCTTTAATAAAATAAAAGTATAATTTAAAAGTTATGTTTCTAGCCTTAGCTTTTGCAAATATTTCTATAACATCCTTATAATCGAAGTTATTGACCACTTCTTTTTCAATCGATATCATTGCTAAATTGGATAATCGTGTCTGCGTCATTGTACTTCTCAGATAATTTTAATTAATTTTAATTATTTTTTTATTAATTTTAATTTTGAAAAAGTTATTTTGCATCCAATAGTATCGTGGTCTACCAGTTTAAACCTTGTAACACTGCGTCCTGCGAAAAAAAATTTTGCGCACTTCCAAATTTTGCGCCCCTCCAATTCTTGCGCCCTACGCTGAAGCATACATTGCGTACTGCCTTCCCAGCAAACACCAAGTAATAATTATATAATTGTTAGTTATAATTTCTCACTCAGCAATATAATTGTTATTTAACACATAACAGTTATATAACATGTAACAGTTATATTGTTGAGTAGGAAATTATAATTAACAGTTACTGGGTGTTTGCTGGGTTGTAATGGTCCCGCATATGCTCATACTCCTCTTTCTGCTCTTTTGGTTTGCAATATTTGAACCACACGCAAAAGGAGAAATAATGGTCACATTTGGAAATGATGATCTTATTAGTGCTCAAGGCGTTGGTAAAATCAGCATGAAGTCTGTGATCAACGATTAATTGAAATAAAAGAGCGCTATATGCGACGTACTGTATGTTCCCGAACTTACACGAAATCTTTTTAGTATTGGACGTGGAGCAAAAGCTGAGTTTACAAAGAACAAGTTATTAATGAAGATTAAAGACAAAGTGAGAGCAATAGGTAAGCGAGTTGTATCAAATGGACATTGAAGTAATTGTCAATACAATTGAGGCGAATATTGCAACTCAAAAAGAATCACTGGAACTGGGATATGCACGCCTTAGACGAAGCAAGCAAGAAAAATCATTCATATGGCTAAAAACAATACTGTAATTGATATGCGGTGCAGTTATATGGCTGATTCGAGTCGATCAAGCGTGCATACTACGTAAACAATATCATGAATGTTGAAATAATGGAGCCTACATGTCGACAATTCAATTAAAAGACCCTCAAAATGATATATCACTTGACAGCTATTGCCATTTAAGATTTTTGAAGGGATAGCTACTTCGACGAAGGAGATGAAAAAACTTCGTTGCATTTAATGTACTTAAATGTCCTCGAAAATAAAATTGACGTCTTTTGGCATTTCTCGCAAAAAATAATTAATCATGAAATAAATGGGTGGAAAGTTTCAAAATGAACACCTGTATATCAACAATTACATGATTTTTTAATTGATTGAGATACAAAATAAGAGCAAAATTAAAACTTTTCTCTACTAATTAAAAAATGTAATGATGAGAATATAATGGTATATTCAACTGAAATAAAAAAATGGAACTTTATTGTAAAATTATATAATTAAAAGAAAGTTATAACGCGCGCGATCCTATTTATCATTTGTCATAAATATAATTAGAACATAAATTTGTAATATGGACAATAAATGTATGTAAACTAAAAAATGCAAATTGTAGAAATAAAAATATTCTTTATAACCATAAAAATTCCAAAAAATAGAGACTTTATGTAATTATATAGTTAGGTAATTTATTATATAAATGAATTATTTGATTGATATTTGAATTATATTCTAATTGAATATTTTTATTGTATTGTGCATCGTTTGTGAAGTAATATTTATATGTATAAGTCGTTAAAACGCACAGATAAAAGGAAAAATATTTCCAATTATCAATCTTTCACAGACTGTATATTACTTACTTCAGCTTGATAAAATATTTTAAAAAAGACCGAATAACATTGAAACTGCGATCTCTTTTATTTTCCGTATTAAAAATTGTTAACAATAAATAGAAACTGGAAACAATAAACGTTATCAAGCTAATTCTAGAACGGGAATTGCACAATAGCAAAATGGCCGAAAAGTTATCTTTTATACAATGGTTACAATCGACTGAACACTGTCGGCTATAATTTAAGTCTTGTTAATAACGTACAAATTATATGAAATCAACAATTAAACAAATACTAATAACCTAATAATTAAACTACTAATAATTAACTAAAATAAAAGGGATGATATAACTATTAGAAAACTTGTCGAATATTAATGGCTAATTATTATAATTATTATAATATTAATATAGATGACTAATATTAATTATAATATTAATTAATTTTATAATGCTGTAATGCTATAACTTTATAATGCTGTGAAAATCAGAATATGAATTTTATCAAAAATATTATAAGAGTGATTAAAATGTGAAAATAAATAAACTGATTTAATGATAATTAAATAATTGGCATAAAATAATACTTGTAAGTACTGATAATTATGTATGGAAATTAAGTATTAAAATTGAGGAAGATATCGTTGACAGCGAATCGACGATGCGATTCGAAGACACATTGACTATACATTTATTTTCGTAATATATTTTTACAAAAATTTAATTGTGCAATGCACATGTGTATATGCACGTATAGATAAGTATGTTGTTTATTTTGTTTATATTACACAAATCTTAATTAGGAAAGGTAGAGTAACAATAAATGGAAGAATTCTGGAAATAATTCAATGGTCATGTTCTTCTTAAAAGTTCAACAAATTACTTAGAGTGAGATATAATATATATTTTTTATTGTGTGTATATGTGTGTACATATACTTATGCAACTTTTCGTGCATAAATTACTAAAGTTTTGTATAAATCTATAAATATTTTTTGATTATTCTTTTGACAAACAAGCTTTCGTTTCATAAATTCATGTGTTAATTCATTCTTGAATTCTTCACCTCGATCATGTGGCATTTTGTCCAAAAATGGGTAGATGGATATTATTGAAGCTATCGAAATAATCCATCGAGATTACATTAAATTAAAAAAAATTATTAGAATTAAATTAAGATTTAAATAAGTGAGAAGAGGACGTTGCAACAAATTTATAATGTAATCGTCACACAGAAATATAAAATTTAATTTTTATATATTTTTTAAACAACTTACATAAAAAGTTGTGTAAATCTTTAGAGGAATATGTTGTTTCTCGAAGACTGCAATGGCAAACCTCAAACCCGATATCTTTAAGTAATTTTCTCAGCTCTTTACGAGGGCAGACTGAATCATTAAATGGCGAAACGTATTTTCTGATGTCCTATGTAAACATAAGCGTAATAATTAAATGTTTATAACTACAAATTTGCAAAATTGATGAAACATGAAAATAATAAGATTTACTTGTATGTATGATGCAAAACGAATATCTCGAGCCAAAATTTTCATAACTTCATATACATCATGAGATGCTACTATAAGCATAAGTATGTTTCCACCTGGTCGAATCATACGGTAAATATTTTCAAATGCTTGTCTATTAAATAAAACACAGATAAATATAATTAATTTTTGAAACTTTTATATTTATTGCGATTTTTAGTTTTTTAAAATAATATTAAATTAATATATTAACATCTTACTTCTGCCTCTTTAAAATTATATTGTAATGTGATGGAATTATTAAGAGATATTTAAAAAATAATTGTATGTTAAAATATTTAAAATCTGTATAAAAATTACAAGCTATATTTTAAATAATAATAAGAATAATAAATAAGTGATATTTAGTTTTTAATTCTTATTATTTATAACTATCACGTTTTAAAAACTAAAAACTAGATATTATATGTAATATTGCATTTATTATCAGAGACAATATTAATGAATGTTGGAGAATTTTTTAATCATCATAAAAAGTCATCATAAAAATCATCTTATGTATTGCATATCTAACTCATAATTGAAATAAAGCTACAATTATTATCAGTTTCAATTTGTAATTATAATAATATAATTATAATATTGCACTTATTATGAAAGATAATATTGATTTTGAACTTATTTTTCACAACTATATGTTATCTAAAATAATCTCTTCTTTTAATTTTACACGATATAGAATTTGTGACAGAATTCAAGTTAGAATTCTGTTTATTGTAACATATAAAATATAAGTGATATGTATTTTTTATATGCTTATTCTTTAAATGCTTTCTATTTAGTAAAATTAAAATTCTATCTTTAATTTTGTCATGGTTATATTTTAAATAAAATCATTTAAAGTGACTTTTAATCTACAAAGCATTTGAATACAATTAATTAGTTAATTCAGCATTTTATATCATGTCGAAATAGTCAATGATTCAACAACAATTTGTACCACTTTGATCAAACTTTCAACTTTACTTCAATATTTGATTTTCGATATTAATTTGACGTCACATCAATTATATATTTCTGACTGGCTAAGAATCAAACCGCGATTGTTTAAGAATCACCACGATTGATGATTGAATACAGACTTGGTCTATACTTAATTCATTAAAATTTAACTTACCGAATATCATAACACCAATTTAAAGTGTGAAATGAGAATATATGATCAAATTTAGAAATATATTTTTCAGGTAAATTTTTAGTTTGGATATCTAATACTTCAAATTTTAGCCGTTTCTCATGAGAATATGTTTTGTTTGCAAACTCGATCATATTTTTCGAAATATCGGTCCCTTCAAAATATACAATTATTGAATTAAATAATAATTTATGTAATAAACGTATGTTGTTATAAACATTATTCTACGCGTATTATTGTTTTCTTACCTATTATTACCGCATTTGAATTTAGAGCCGGCAAGAGGATATCTTTTGTTATATCTCCGGGACCACAACCAATATCCATACATTTCCCGGACATTTGTGCTAAATCTTCTTGAAATTCGTCGATTAAATTCAATACTTTGCATTTTTGCAAATCATCAAAAGAAGCGTATTCTTTCGCATTCATAATTTTCACAAGTTTGACTGCTTCTATTCTATATCTTGCGTACTTCAGGATTATTTCAAGACGCAGTCTTATATACTATGCTGTGTAGTAGGGATATAGATTACGAAAATGTGGAGTGCATTTTCTAGGAAGTTTATCAATGACGAAGAAAAGCATATGAGCACTTTGTACATTCTTATTCTATTTGTCTACTATTAATAATAATTCAGCAATATTCTTGGAGCTATTCGAAGTAATATTCTCGTTACTTTATATATACAGAGTTACAACAAAATTTAATGTAAAAATTAAAACAATAATAATAATAAGGAAGGCTTATTTAAGACCTTAAATAAGCCTCCCTTATTATTATTATTGATTTATCATTTGGAACATTTACGTATATTGTGTTAATTTAATTAAAATTTTTTTTGATCCTTTGTTAAAAATTAAAAAATCCGTGAAAACTCTGAAATGTTCTTGAGCCGCATTAATCGAATTTACTGTTTCCGCATGTCCGATTGACAATCGTTGATATGATTATTATTGAATTCAGTACAGTGATACATCATGAGCGGAATTAGTAATAATTATATTTGTGAATTTATTAATTTGAATTTATTAATACAACGAATTATATTTTGTTATGTCTGCTTAGTAATATGAATGTTATTGAATTCAGTTAGATGATAATTTGATGATAGTTCGGTGACATTTTGTACATCGTGAATGAAGTTAGTAATAATTATAGTATATTGATATTTATTTGCGAAATTTATTAACTTAATATATTTAAAAATATATGTCTGATTGATGGTTGATGATGTAAATCGAGTATGGTTAAATGAATATTATTAAGTTAGTTCATATATCGTGAATGATATTAATTAATATTTTAAAATATTTGTTTATTTCGAACTGTCGATGAAGAAGAGATGGTAACATATTACATACTTAAAGAGATTCTACAAAAAGCAAAGCATTCAAAGTGATTTATTTTGGAAATATTTTTATTTTACAATATGTGACCACCTATTACAAAAAATGATCAAATAAAAAGCTCGACTAAACTTATAATGTCAACAATTGTTTGTTAATAATTTAATCACTGGCAACTTAATTTATTTCTTGATATAGTACGCACCAATAAACAGTTCGTACGCATCAATGAACAATTCAAGCACCTGTTCAAAACTAAGCTTCTATGATTTGTTATGATATTATAATAAACTTTATTAGAGCTAAATTTATATGAAAAGTTTTTTTAATTTTATCTATAAAAAGATATACAATATCCTAAATTGTACAAGTTTCAAAATTATGTTTGTACTTGCAATATAACATCAACATGGCGAATATAATGCATTAGTTATTATATGCATTTTGAAATATTTTATTGAGATTGTTGATGAAGAAGATATGTTAAACACTTTGAAGCACTATAATTAACTTCAGCAAATGAAACATTATTTTTTTTTAAATTGGAAGAACTTTTAATGCATTGGTTGAATTAAGGGGATTCTATAAGCGTAAAAATTAAAAAAATCGATTTTGTCTTTTTTGCATTTTCTTAAAGAATATAGCTTCGAAGATATGTCTGCAAAAGTATTTGCCTGAATTCGGCAAAATTAACGGATTTAGAGCGGTTTGAATGGGGCGGCGCATGGTGTACTGTGATAACGCTGCTAATAGTATTATTGTTACGACAGATCAATTTTTGACAAAGAATTTTGGTCTTTTTTTCTTCTCAACAAAGTAACTCAACATTTAGTAGTTTTTTTTCCTATACAAGCGAACATTTGACAGTTTTATTCACATGATTTTGAGAGTATAGTGAATTTAGTATAGCTTTGATCGAATAAAGCACACGCAGCATTTGTAGCGCAAATATTTAGTTTGAAAATTATGTATTCTGAAAATTATATCTATGAGAGTGACTATGAAATGCAGGCTGAAATGTACGTGAATATACGAGTCGAAAATTGAGTTTGCCGTTCAAAACATGGGTCCACAGAAGCTGTAAAAAAAGCCAGAATTGCCAAAGGCATGAAAAACCACTCGAATTTGAATTGAACAAGAAAAAAGCCCTTTATATTTTGACCTAGCACTTAGGTCTTGAACTGGCAGATTAACTATAAATATAATTATATTCATTGAAATGGTACGAAAATTTTTAATGCGTTTTTCTCAAAATTGTTTTTTAAAACGGTGATCACAATTTCAAGATCTATTGATCCGATTGAGTTTAATTTATGTATGCACCTTCAACACATATGTATATCGTTATTGTTTCAAAAATTCATTTATTTTCCGATTTTCTAGCCGTAAAAAAAAAAAAGAGAAAAATCAATAGTTAATTTTCAAAGTGCCGTTATTTTGTTAATTTTTTCCCAACTGGTTCGAACAATAACAGAAAACTCGTATAAAAAATATTTCTTTTTCCCAGATAAGTTGGAGTACCAGAATCATGGCCCCATCATTCGTGATCTTTAAATTTCTCCCATTTGAAAACTCAACATTTTCGTATTAAAATCTTACAAAGAATTTATAATTAAAATATTTATCGCGAATTTAGGTACACCCTGTATAATTATTGACATCTATAAGAGTATATGAGCAAGAAGTAATATAAAAACTATGTTGGTCATTAATTTAAAGATTTTAATAATTAAAAGAATCAGGAATATTAGATGCTTTATTAGTTATATATTTTTAAATATTATAATATATATATATACATGTACATTAAATTCTAAACCAACCAGGCAATCCAGGTGCTTTATTTACTTTCACATATTCCTGCAAGTCCCGTTTAGATTCATTCATAGTTTCTTCATCGAATTCACTTTTTGCATCTTTAAATAGATTGGGAAACACAAAGGATTGGTCTTTTGGCTGGAAGAAACGAAATTTTGTTTGCAATTAAAATTTTTCTTTGTGAAATCAAAGAGATAATTGCAAACTAACCAATACAACATAGGCTATTTTTCTATCATCTTCGTTAATAATGGAGCCTTGCAACTGATCCTTCTTTATCCTCCCCATTGCTATTCTTGTTCTCACTTCAATAATATCGATATTGTAAATCTTTTCCAGGTAATTCTTTATGTCGAATTTAGTCATTTCCATTGAGCAATGGAACTGCACCACATTTGCAAGGTGCTTGCTTTTAGGCTTCAACAGTTTCATCCAGAAGTTTGGTAAAAATACTCTTAATTGCGGATTGCCTTTTTGGTATAATGGATACCTAAATTGATTTGCGACAATTTTAAAATATCATAAAATTAGTTGCCTTAAAAAAAAAACAGTAAAATTCTATGTGAAATCATACATACACACACACACACACACACATATATATATATATATATATAGTAATTATTTATAATATAAAGTATATATAAGTATTTATATTACATATATAATATAAATAATTAAATATTACAAAAAATTTTATATTTTATAAATAATCCCTATTTATATAATAATTATTTATATAATAATTATATATATTTTATAAATAATCCTTATTTATATAATTTTTACAAATATAATATTGACAGATTTATAACATAAAAACCTATTGTAAATTATAGAAAATTAGATTAAGTTAGGTTATTCATCAAATAAACTCTTTCACTTTAAAAATTTGACTTATCAAGAATTATATTATCACTTAATTATCGTGTTAAATATTACTCAAACTTACCATCGCGTTGACATTTTCTTTTATATTGTACAATAATATATAAAATATACAAAGAATGACAGAAAACAAAACTCAGATAAGCTCCGACACCACCACGGTCTTACATACAGGTCTGGAAACTCCGGTGGTGGGGGAGGTCTCACTTAGTGTGTCCGCAGAGAGAAGAATGAGAGGTGTCATGGCCCGCTTTTAGGTGATCCCTGAAAGCGATACGCCCTCTGTGGACCTTAAAAACGTGCACCTAAACTACGAAGCCAAGGTGCACGAATGTTCTCAGAGGGTAACATATAAGGTGCACAATTTCTGGTTCTGTTCCGTGCTATGTGCACAAAATGACGGTAGCACCAGTGCTGTATAGCAAGACGCTTACGTATATTAAATAAATTTTTAATGAATTTTGTATGACTCTCTCTCTCTCTCTTTCATATATATATATATATAGAAATTTATTCATTATATGATTACAACACTTGAAAATAAGATATTTTATTAGGCTATTAATAAATAATTTATATATTTACAGAGAGAAAGTTTGATATTATTTTTAATGTAAAACGCGTACACATTTCTTAAGAATAAAAGTTCTAAATAATAAAGATGTATGTGTGTATATATATATATATATATATATATATATATATATATATATATGTGGGTGGGGGTATGTGTGGTATGTACGTATGTATGTACGTATATATGCATAAAAGCGATGCGAGAGTTACGTGAGGAAGCGAGAAGGACGAGTGAAATAAGAGCGAACGAGATAGAAATAGCACGAGCAACGAGGACTCGAGCTCGAGAATCAGATTTTTCTTGCGCGCTATTATTTTCCTCTCGCTCGCATCTATTACTGTCTCGTTCGCTCCTATTACTGTCTCGCTCACTCCTATTACTGTCTCGCTCACTCCTATTATTGTCTCGCTCGTTCTTGTTACTGTTTCGCTCGATCTCGATTCTTGGGTCCGCTTATCTTTCCGAGCTGTCTATCACGATTGTCAAGTGTGACAGAGAAAGTAAGACCATGAGTAGAGAGCGAGCGAGATGACCTATCATCAAAGAGTTCCGAAGTCTCTTACAATCGGTTTCTTCGCTTCCTCTCCATTCGCAATTCACGAAAATGTAAACATCTTATAAAATAAACATTGAAACTTTTATTTTTAATTTCATCGGTTTGAAAGTAATTTTAATGAATTAAAGAGATTTTTGCGATTAAAATGATATCAAACACGACGTAAATCGGGTAATTTTTAATTAGTCTGATAATAAAAATTTTATAATTATATTTTATAATTATATTTAATTAAATTTATGCGATTTATATCGTGTTTGATATTATTTTAATCTTAAAATTCTCATTATTCAATTAAAATTACTTTCAAATGAATAAAAAATGCATTTAATTTTTTGACATATATTCGTGAATATTATAAATGAAGTCTCATGTAAGAAACTTCGGAATCTGCGACATCGGGAATTTTTTCATTATTTATAATAATACACGACTTTAAATTGCCATAAAATAAAAACTAAAGCTTTGATATTTTATTTGATCTTTTTGATTAAAAGGGATTAATGAAATTTTTAAAATTGAAAATTATTCTAATAAAATATTGGGTTTAATGTGATTTCAATCGTAAAAATCAATGTGTACATGTATATAATAAAACTCTTAATTTCTCATAATTATAGTTTTATTTTAATAAATTAATAGTGTCTAATTTAAACTATAATTTTGAAAATAAGACTACATTGTATAAAATGTTGCATTGTACTTTACTTAATTTATCTTACTGAACATAACTTTAGAATTAATTTGATTTTTACGATTGAAATCACATTAAACTCAATATTTTATTAGAATAATTTTCAATTTCAAAAATTTCATTAATCCCTTTTAATCAAAAAGATCAAATAAAATATCAAAGCTTTAGTTTTTATTTTATGGCAATTTAAAGTCGTATATTATTATAAATAATGAAAAAATTCCCGATGTCGCAGATTCCGAAGTTTTTTACACGAGACTTCATTTATAATATTCACGAATATATGTCAAAAAATTAAATGCATTTTTTATTCATTTGAAAGTAATTTTAATGGAATAATGAGAATTTTGAGATTAAAATAATATCAAACACGATATAAATCGCATAAATTTAGTTAAATATAATTATAAAATTTTTATTATCAGACTAATTAAAAATTACCCGATTTACGTCGTGTTTGATATCATTTTAATCGCAAAAATCTCTTTAATTCATTAAAATTACTTTCAAACCGATGAAATTAAAAATAAAAGTTTCAATTTTTATTTTATAAGATGTTTACATTTTCGTGAATTGCGAATGGATAGAGGAAGCGAAGAAACCGATTGTAAGAGACTTCGGAACTCTTTGATGATAGGTCATCTCGCTCGCTCTCTACTCATGGTCTTGCTTTCTCTGTCACACTTGGCAGTCGTGATAGATAGCCCGGAATGATAAGCGGACCCAAGAATCGAGAGCGAGTGAAACAGCAACAAGAACGAGCGAGACAATAATAGGAGCGAGCGAGACAGTAATAGGAGCGAGCGAGAGGAAAATAATAGCGCGCAAGAAAAATCCGATTCTCGAGCTCGAGTCCTCGTTGCTCGTACTATTTCTATCTTGCTCGCTCCTATTACTATCTCGCTCGCTCCTATTACTATCTCGCTCGCTTCTGTTATTGTTTCACTCGCTCTTACGTACTCATATACTGTCATGTTCATCTCGTTATCAAGCCTGCCGCTGGCAAGCGGCCGATGGCAAATTGTGACAAATAAATAAGTTAATCATTTTAAGATATATTTATAAGGGTATGCGAGTAATTTTAATGGAATAATGAAAATTTTGCGATTAAAATAACATCAAACACGGTATCAATCGGATAAATGTATTTAAATATATATAATCAAAATGTTTATTATCAGACTAATTAAAAATTATCCGATTTTTATTTTATAAGATGTTTACATTCGCGAGGAAGCCGAGTCCGCTTATCTTTACGACCTGTCAAGTGCGAGAGCGACAGCGAAACCGCGAGTCGAGAGCGAGCGAGATGATCTATCATCAAAGAATTCCGAAATCTCTTACAATCGGCTTCTTCACTTCCTCTATCCATTCGCAATTTACGAGATTATAAAGTAAAAACTGAAACTTTTATTTTTTATTTTATCGATATGAAAGTAATTTTAATGAATTATTGAGATTTTTGCGATTAAAATGATATCAAACACGACGTAAATCGGATAATTTTTAATTGGTCTGATAATAAAAATTTTGATTATATATTTAACTACGTTTATCCGATTGATACCGTGTTTGTTATTTTAATCGCAAAATTTTCATTATTCCATTAAAATTACTTCTATACCCTTATAAATATATCTTAAAATAATTAACTTATTTATTTGTCATAATTTGTCATCGGCCGCTTGCCAGCGGCAGATTTGATAACGAGATGAGCATGACAGTATATGAGTACGTAAGAGCGAGTGAAACAATAACAGAAGCGAGCGAGATAGTAATAGGAGCGAGCGAGAGAGAAATAGTATGCCAGGCTGCAAGAAAGACTCTATTTCCAAGTCTTCGTTGCTCGTGCTATTGCTATCTCGTTCGCTCTTATTGCCATTTCGCTCTCTCTTATTACCTTCTCGCTTGCTCACATAACTCGTATACGCTATACACGCACACACGCACACACACACACACACACACACACACACACACACACACACACACACATATATGTATATAAAACTTTGCTCACTTGAAATATCTACGCTATTTTTACAGATATGAAAAAATTGTAATTACGAAAATTGTACGATTAAAAGGACCATGATATGCTAGTAATATTGTTTTCGTAAGTGGAAGCGTTTTAGAAATTTCAAGATTATCTTCATATTTTTTAATGGAACCATCCTAATTTTTTTATATAAATCGATTCTTCGCAATATTCCGTGTAAAAAGTTATAAAGATAGTATAGTCAAAAATTGAACAGTTAACGAGATATTTGATTCTTTAAGTTGACATAATTTTATATAAATTATAAAATATCTGATAAAATGTTCATTTTTCGATTATTTTACTTTAATAATTTTATGCATAGAATAGTAAGAGGAATCAGTTAATGTAAAAAAAACATATAATTGTTCTTAAGAAAAAATATGTCGCTGCTCATTGCAAATTCATATATCAAAAAAAAAATTATATATATATATATATACATATATATATATATATATATATATATATATATATATATATATATATATATATATATATATATATAGAGAGAGAGAGAGAGAGAGAGAGAGAGAGAGAGAGAGAGTGTGAGAGGATCGCAAATTCGTCATTTCTCATTTATATTAAAATTTATTTGATATTGTAAGCACCTTGCTATACAGCACTGGTGCTACCGACATTTTGTGCACATAGCACGGAATAGAACCAAAAATTGTGCACCTTATATGTTACCCTCTGAGAACATTCGTGCACCTTGGCTTCGTAGTTTAGGTGCACGTTTTTAAGGTCCACAGAGGGCGTATCGCTTTCAGGGATCACCTAAAAGCGGGCCATGACACCTCTCATTCTTCTCTCTGGTGTCCGTTTTTCGGAAGTTCACGGCTTGCCTGCTAGGTTCGCTGCGATCTAGAAGTCATTTTAGACGTATGTTAGAGAGAGAACGACTACTGCCGTCTATCTCTGTCTCTCTCGCTCGTATTGCGACTTCTAGTCGAAAAACGGACACACTAAGTGAGACCTCCCCCACCACTAAAAAAGGCCTGAGTTTCCAGACCTGTATGTAAGACCGTGGACACCACCAACCTTAACTTACGGCCATCTTGTCACATTGATGCTGCTATCTTTTGGCATTCGAGCGTACTTACTGCCATTGGCTGCGTTCAGCAGAAAAAGCTGCTTTGCAACCGTTGTAAAATTCGTGAGCCTGATTGGTGTATGCTCTTAGGGCTCGTTCCCACTGAGCGCGTCACGCGTCGCGTCACCAGCGTGAGCCAATCAAAACATTCCATTGTAATAACACGGAAAACATGTTATTACAATGGGATGTTTTGATTGGCTCACGCTGGTTGACGCGACGCGTGACGCGCTCAGTGGGAACGAGCCCTTAATTTTGACTGAATCTAAGGTCCATATTCTGAATCCTCTTTTATCGATAAAAGTGCCTCTAAAAGTGGCTTATAGCCAATCAGAAGGCTTATAAGCCACTTTTAGAAGCACTTTTATCGATAAATGAAGATTCAGAATATAAACCTAAGAGCATACACCAATCAGATTCACGAATTTTACAACAGTTGCAAAGCCATTCTTCAACAGCCATTCTTTTGAAGAATGTAACTATACATTCTTCAGAAGAATGGCTGTGATTGGTCAATAACGTATAGTAAACTATCCCGGGTCAGGTCAAACCCGACCGCTCGAAAACGCCAATAGTCATTTCTCAAATCTTAGGGCCCTCACACACGAAATTGCATAGCTGCATATGCATAGCATAAGACCATATGGACTAATGAACATCGAGTATTAAGTCGCCATATTGACTTACATAACATAATACTCGATGCTCATTGGTCCATATAGTCTTATGTTATGCATAGCTGCATATGCATAACATAAGACCATATGGACCAATGAGCAACGAGTATTTAGTCGCCATATTGACTTACATAACATAATACTCGATGCTCATTGGTCCATATAGTCTTATATTATGCATATGCAGCTATGCAATTTCGTGTGTGATGGCCTTTATGGCCATCACACATGAAATTCCATAAGCACGTAAGACGTAAACGTAAGGAAATCGACCAATCACGGTCGAGTTTTGACCCCTTGGAGGGGCTAATACTTGACCGTGATTGGTCGATTTCCTTACGTTTACGTCTTACATGCTTATGGAATTTCATGTGTGATGGCCATTAATCGGAGTTGGTTGAAGTGGCCCTAGAAAAGGATTTCTAATTCTATACAACCAATAAAATGACAATCGTCCGAAAATTACTGTATGTTTTGTCGATAAAACCAGAGAGAAGAATGAGAGGTGTCACGGCCCGCTTTTAGGTGATCCCTGAAAGTGATACGCCCTCTGTGGACCTTGAAAACGTGCACCTAAACTACGAAGCCAAGGTGCACGAATGTTCTCAGAGGTTCTGGTTCTGTTCCGTGCTATGTGCACAAAATGTCGGTAGCACCAGTGCTGTATAGCAAGGTGCTCACGTATATCAAATAAATTTTAATATAAATGAGAAATGACGAATTTGCGATCCTCTCTCTCTCTCTCTCTCTCTCTCTCTCTCTCTCTATATATATATATATATATATATATATATATATATTTTTTTTTATTTATTTATTTATTTATTTTTTTTTTCATTATGAATGCAATGAGCAGCGACATATTGTTTCAGACAATCATGTTTTCTTTACATTAACTGATTCCTCTTATTATTCTGTGCATAAAATTATTAAAGTAAAATAATTGAAAAATGAACATTTTATCAGATATTTTATAATTTATATAAAATTTATATGTCAACCTAATGAATCAAATATCTCGTTAACTATTCAATGTGTGTGTGTGTGTGTGTGTGTGTGTGTGTGTGTGTGTGTAGCGTACACGGGAGATATGTAATTTGCAATTAACAATTCCATATTTTTTCTTAAAAACAACTATGTGTTTTCTTTACACCAATTGATTCCTCTCATTATTTTGTACATAAAAGTATTAAGGTAACATAATCGAAAAATGAATATTTTACAAGATATTTTACGGTTTATGTAAAATTAAGAAATTATTTCAAGCCTCATAACTCAAAAAGTACTTAACAAAAAAGTACTTAATTATAGTGTTTTGGAAAGCTCTCGAGATAAGCTACAAGAATATGCAATGACAAATAGTAGGTTCCATTTAAGAAATTAAAGGTGACCTTCATGTGACCTTCAAATAACTCTTCAAGGTCAAACCAATGATACCATCTTATGGCCCCCTCGAAACCATAAAACTTTTGTCTGAATCATTTTTCCGTATCTGTCTTAGGTACAAAGAAATTTGGGTGCATAGATTAAAATGGCCCACCCTGTATATATACAGGGTGACCCATTTTAACTTAGGCAGCCAAATAACTCGAAAAATAAGCAAGATAGAGAAAAATATTTTAGACAAAAGTTGTATGGTTTCGAGGGGGCCATAAGATGGTATCATTGGTTTGACCTTGAAGAGTCATTTGAAGGTCACGTGAAGGTCACTTCAATTTTTTTAAATGGAACATACTATATATTTTTGTACATTCTTGTAGCTCATCTCGAGAGCTTTCCAAAACACTATAATTAAGTACATTTTCGTTAAGTACTTTTTGAGTTATGAGGCTTGAAATAATTTCTTAATTTTACATAAACCGTAAAATATCTTGTAAAATATTCATTTTTCGATTACCTTACCTTAATAGTTTTATGTACAAAATAATGAGAGGAATCAATTGGTGTAAAGAAAACACATAGTTGTTTCGAAGAAAAAATATGTAATTTGCAATTAACAATTCCATATTTTTTCTTAAAAACAACTATGTGTTTTCTTTACACCAATTGATTCCTCTCATTATTTTGTACATAAAAGTATTAAGGTAAGATAATCGAAAAATGAATATTTTACAAGATATTTTACGGTTTATGTAAAATTAAGAAATTATTTCAAGCATCATAACTCAAAAAGTACTTAACGGAAAGGTACTTAATTATAGTGTTTTGGAAAGCTCTCGAAATAAGCTACAAGAATGTACAAAAATATATAGGGTATTCCATTTAAAAAAATTGAAGTGACCTTCACGTGACCTTCAAATGACTCTTCAAGGTCAAACCAATGATACCATCTTATGGCCCCCTCGAAACCATACAACTTTTGTCTAAAACATTTTTCTCTATCTTGCTTATTTTTCGAGTTATTTGGCTGCCTAAGTTAAAATGGGTCACCCTGTATATATATATACATACATACATACATATATACATATATATATAATTTTTTTTTTTTCATTATATGAATGCAATGAGCAGCTATATATATATATATATATATATATGTAGAGAGAGAGAGAGAGAGAGAGAGAGAGAGAGAGAGAGAGAGAGAGAGAGAGAGAGAGAGAGAGAGAGAGAGAGAGAGAGAGAGGATCGCAAATTCGTCATTTCTCATTTATATTAAAATTTATTTGATATACGTGAGCACCTTGCTATACAGCACTGGTGCTACCGACATTTTGTGCACATAGCACGGAACCACGGTCTTACATACAGGTCTGGAAACTCCGGTGGTGGGGGAGGTCTCACTTAGTGTGTCCGTTTTTCGGAAGTTCACGGCTTGCCTGCTAGGTTCGCTGCGATCTAGAAGTCATTTTAGACGTATGTTAGAGAGAGAACGACTACTGCCGTCTATCTCTGTCTCTCTCGCTCGTATTGCGACTTCTAGTCGAAAAACGGACACACTAAGTGAGACCTCCCCCACCACTAAAAAAGGCCTGAGTTTCCAGACCTGTATGTAAGACCGTGCACGGAACAGAACCAGAAATTGTGCACCTTATATGTTACCCTCTGAGAACATTCGTGCACCTGGGCTTCGTAGTTTAGGTGCACGTTTTCAAGGTCCACAGAGGGCGTATCGCTTTCAGGGATCACCTAAAAGCGGGCCGTGACACCTCTCATTCTTCTCTCTGATAAAACAGACGATTGAAGGATTTGCTGGATTCGCCTAAATATGACGAAAAGAGAAAATTGGGTGGTAAATATAATAGAATTTGTAATTAACAATTTACACAACTTACATATATTCTAACCAGAAAATGGCTTGTATCACTTTTAACAACACTATAAGTAATCTAAGAGATAAAAAAAAAGAATATAAGGAGATCTTTTTGAGAGAAAATCAAGATTAAGTTAATTAAGTTGACAGTACTACAAGAGATTTTACTAGTCACTTATTATCTCATCGACCAGGTGAGATCTCTTTCCTAGTCAGCAAGTGTCATTTAAATTTGTAAAAAATAGAAAAAATCTAGTAAAATATCTATGACACGAATATTTCAAGATCTTTTACGCTCGCTTTAAGATTATAACTGGTATCAAGATGTATCGTGCGAATGTAAGTACAATTTTCTTCACGAAGAATATTATTAACATTTTGCATTGAATACTGAGATTAATAGAATATGATAGATTTACGGAACATATGCTTTGTAGCAAAATGGTCAGCCGCAGAGAGGAGATGCTACAGACAGACTTTGTCAGAATTGTCATAGTCAAGGGAAGCAGACTAGCTCTATGAGTCAAATGACAATCTCAGAGCAGTTTAGACAATCATGGCTCACAGCTATAATCGGCTCCATTATGTTTGCCACTGGATTGTGTCTTCTATTTTGGAATGAGGTTTGCTAATAATATACTTCTGTAACATAATTCAAAAACTTGATTTTCTGTTCTTTCTTTTCTTTTAGGGGAGGGCAGTGAAAGTGGCACATTCTTTAGATGAGGCTCTACGCAATGTAATTGTGCTTCCTAATTCAATGGTACTGTCACCTGAATATGAAGGACGCTTAATACATCTGTCGGGGCCTTTGATGGTTTTTGAACCATTAACCGAGCCAGATTACGGAGTTGTTATGTCCAGTGTGAAATTAAAAAGAAGAGTTCAGATGTATCAGTGGGTTGAAATCGAGGAAGAGCAAAGGTAACATATATAATATAGGATAATAATTAGCGTGTTTGAAAATAAAAATTTTATCAATGGATTGCATATATGAAATAAACATTAACATTACATAACATAAATATTAACATTGTTTATTAAAGTATGTTAAAAATTGAATCTTTCAACTTTTAGTTTTGGTGGAATAGCAGAAGATGAAAAGCACTATTATTACACGACAGAATGGAAGGATAAACTTATAGATTCAGATCATTTCTATATTCGTACTGGTCATCATAATCCAAAGGAAATACCAATCAAGAGCCAAGTACAGATCGCGGACGAAGTAAGGATTGGTGCGTTTGTTCTTAGCATGGAATTGAAGAAGAAATTTAGTGATTTTGTAGAGATTACCAGTGATGAGAGACCAGAGCGAAAGGACATTAAGATGCATTCTGGATTATATTATCATAGCGCAGATTTATGGAATCCACAAGTATGTTATTCAAAAAGTTTTTTTTAACTATAAAAGAAACAAAATCATTAAGATACATATGATTAATAATCAATAGTGAAGATTTTAAGGAAAAACTGGAAATTTTTTCTAAAAAAATATATGTATATTTTTCTCCATTTTTAGCTCATACAATATTTTTGACTTTTCTTCATACTCAAATATCTACATTTCAATTCGTATTATTTCTTAAAAAACATTTACATTAGTTATCTTTTTTTTGTTGTTAAATTATTATATACATTTTAAACTTCATTGTTTGTAGGTGGGTGATATCAGAATACAATTCTCCTATGCAGGAAAAAGTGGTGACATTTACTCAGTGGTTGGCTTGCTAGAGAAAGATACTATCAAGCCATATTACACATCCCATGGTGAAGAGATCTTACTTCAACGAAAACATAAAATATCAGTAGATCAAATGTTTCATTTAGAGCATGTGAACAATTACTGGCGTACTTGGACCATTAGGTAATGTTTGATAAAAATAAATAAAAATATCAGAATTAATTATTTTGTAATATCATTTTGTAAATTAATTCTAATTAACAATACAACCCTTCTTTATATGTATGTGATTCAGTTATATTAAGGCATTATACATATACTATATATACGAGGTATACCATAGGTGTATATACGAGAAAAATGAGTATCCCAGATTAACTTGAAGGAATGACGTTTTTGAAAGAAATGTTAAATACAAAAGTTTTAGGATTTGGAAATCTGGTAGTGAATTTAAACTTGACCTAGGGGTCAAATTTAGAAGTCGAATCAAGGTCAACTTAATTTTTTTTAATGGAAACTCCCATTTTCTATTGCATATTCTTGTAATTTATCTCCAGATCTTTTCAAAACACTAATAAAATATCTTTTCATTAAGTACTTTCCGAGTTATGAAGTTTGAGATGATTTTTTAATTTTACATAAAATATATACATAAAATATAAAATATATCGTAAAATATTCATTTTTTGATGATCTTACATCAATATTTTACAAGATATTTTATATAAAATTACGAAATTATTTTAAGCTTCATAACTCGGAAAGTACTTAATGAAAAGATATTTTATTATAATATTTTGAAAAGGTTTGAAGATAAATTACAAAAATATATAATAGAAAATGAGGATTTTCATTAAAAAAATCAAGTTAACCTTGATTTGATCTTTAAATATGATCCAAGTTCAAGGTCACCACCAGATGCCCATTTTCAAATCCTAAAACTTTTGTATTTAACATCTTTTTCAAAAAACGTCATCCCTTCAAGTTAATCTGAGATATCCATCTTTCTGGTACACCATGTATATATATATATATATATATATATATATATATATATATATATATATATATATATATTACATCATGCTTTAAATTAAATTATATAATTAAAAAGTATATAATTATTGTATAAAGTATTTTCCGTTGTACTATACATATATTATAAAACATTAATGATTGTTCTTGTTATAGAGGACTTGGTTGGTTGGTCTTGTTTGTGGCAGCAACATGTTTAGCAAATATACTAAAAACTATTATATTAAATTCGACTTTCCTTTGCGGAATAATAGCAGTTGAATCTTTGACTATGTCCGTTTCCATGTCCATCAGTTTGCTGGTAATCGGCTTCGCTTGGGTATGGTATCGACCGGTAATCGGTCTCTGTTTAGCATTAACGTCCGTTCTGCCATTTATTTACTCAACAATGACGTCAGGATCTTCATCTCAACAGCGTGATAATTATAGAAGATTGTAAATCATACTTCTCCTTTCTGTATATTTTATAGCACCAAAGTATTGTATATTGTAATCTTTTGGATGCTTTTCCTAGTTAATCATTTTCTGATGCTGTTTTATAACATGTCTTCCAAGAAAGCATATTCTAATTAATTTATATACACAGTTTCCTAATAATATATTTTTCCATTACAACATATAACAAATAATAATTTTTTAGAATGAATTATTGCACACAAAAATCTTAAAACAAAACAAATCTTAAAACAAAATAACAAGATGTGTGACCAGATATTCGTTTTATTTATAGATATTAATTGATTTTACATTTAATTATCAATACAAAGTTAGTTTTACGATATTTTTCATGGATGTTTGCTAATTTATTTGAACCTCCCTAGTTTCTAGTATCTAGATAATTTTTTAAATCATTTAGAATAAATATTTCAACTATTATTTTTAAGCAATATAATGAAGGAGAGTGAGTCCGTAGGGCTATCCGAGTACTTGTGCTAGATATAAACAGACAGACCACTTGAGTATTTTTCTAGATGTAAACCCGATAGGTTACCCGAGCATTTTCGGTCTGCGATGTCAACAGTATATGTATCGTTGCGAGAGCGTGAAGATGTGCGTTAGACGAGCGTATGCGAGAACGCGTTATTTCGAGGATTTTCTTTCTTTCTTTGTTCGTGTATTAATTTTATAATCTGACTAATAAATTTCTCAGTCAATTTGAATCACTCTTTGTCCTAAAAGTGTTCTACAACTCCATTTTTATACATCTTTATAGCAACCCACACGGAACATGACATCCATTGGAGGTCCATATAACCTTCACACCTCCATGTGACCTCTATCTTCACGGTGGATGTTCAATGGATCTCTAATAGAAATCCATATTATCTCCACGGTAGATGTCGTTTGTAAATATATCATGGATGTCCATTAGACGTCGGTTATGGATGTATGATAGATGTGTACACATTTCTCTTAACATAAATAATTTTTATTAATTATTTTTCCTAGTATTGGTAAATATTATTTTTTGTTACTTTATCTTATATCTCACTAATAATTATAGTCAGTGGAAGTAAAATTTCACTGTAAAATCAGTAATCGCGCTAGTTCGTTCAATTACCGCTATGATGCGCTATTTTTCTCGTACTTGAGTTTTAGTCATGAGAATTATACAGGGTTTAGCAAAAGTGTGGAAACCCCTTAATATTTCGAAAAATACGCATTTAAAAAAAAATGTTTCATACAAAAGTTATAGGGTTTTATGTGGCGCATTACACAGCAACATTATTATGACCTCGAATAGCGTTGTCAAGGTTATGTGAAGGTCACCTCCAACTTTTTAAATGGGACACCCTATATGCTTTTGCATATTCTTGTAGCTTATCTCGAGAGCTTTCCAAAACACTATAATTAAGTTAGTTTTCATTAAGTACTTTCCGAGTTATGAGGCTTGAAATCATTTCTTAATTTTACATAAACCATAAAATATCTTGTAAAATATTCATTTTTCGATTATCTTACCTTAATACTTTTATGTACAAAATAATGAGAGGAATCAATTGGTGTAAAGAAAAAACATAGTTGTTTTTAAGAAAAAATATATAATTTGCAATTAACAATTACATATTTTTATCTAACACTTAATAGCCGCTTTCTTTACGATCCGATGTTTCAATTTACGCTTTTTAATAGCTTCGTTTACGCTTCCGTCACTTTTCCGTTACATTAGATTTACTCTCCAATTCATGCTTTGTTAACGCTCGGTTTACATTTTATTTTCGCTAGGGTAGTCGTAAGAAGATTTCTAATAGTAATTAGTAATAATTTTGATAGTAATTAGTAGATTATTGATAGTATATTAGTAGATTATTGATAGTATAGAAACTCGTTTTCACTCTATAATTTATACCCCATTGCACATAAGTATAAGTAGTTTAAAAATACAAATACGTAAAGCAGAGAGAGATGAGTCGGGCCATGAAAGATCAAGTAACTATAGTTTCTCGTCTTCTCATCTTCACGTGCTTCTAAACATGCTCTATGAATTCTCTTATAAACGGTAGCGATTTTATTTTCTCAGTAACGTAATCCAAGAAAAATCTTACTATTTCTCTCTCAACATTGTTATAAATAAAATATAATACACCGAAGTAAAACAAGTATATTGTCGTGATATGAATAACGTACATCCTGAAATAAATGAGCTGCATAGAATACGATAACATAAGAATTTTAAATAAAAATACATTTTAAAGTTCCAAAAAATTTAAAAAATTAATTTCAAATTTAAATTAATTCAGAGTTTAATCTTAATATATTTAGATTTATTATATAATTCGTTTAGATTTATTATAATTTTAATTAATATATTATAAAATTTAATTTATTTAAATTTATAATTTAAAAATCTAAAAAATAAGTTTCTCAAAATCAATTTTTAGAGAAAAGTGGATTAAATTTTGTTACACCAGAAACGGTAATTACATGTAATTTATACAAACATGAAATGTAAGATGGAAAATGTATCTATAACATCAAGAAAAAAGTACATATTTATATAAAAAAAAATTTCAGATATTCAGTTTTTTTTTATTATTTCTTTTTTTCTTCTTTGATATATTTTCTTTATATGATTAAATATTTTTTCCCAAAAATGTAAAAAATATATTATTAATATACAAAGATTCCGCAAATTTTATAATCAAATATTATATATCCACTTCTCTCTTCTGCTCATTGAGAGATTTATCTTATTGTTTGTATATGTTTTGAAGATCTCTATAAAATACTTAGCAGATTTTATTCCTAACATGGCAATGGTATTGTTTGATTATACGAAAATATCACGAAATTTAATAAATTTATATAAAGAATACTCACATTTTTTGATGCCGACGGGCTTTCGGCAAAGTAGATAGATCTTCTTTCATGCAATATTGCCGCACGCCAAGGACTATATGCTTAAAGTATTCCATTTTATCGACATTATAAATCATAGTTGGAAATATTTTTTTATCTAATGGTGTTAGATCGTTGCACAAAATAATTATATTTTTATTATAAAATATCCATGGCCGCGTGGTGAAATATTGCAATACCGCCAGACCGTCTAAAATTTTTTTCTGGATTCTGACCATACTGTTTGTAAGAATAACGAAAAAAGATAATAGTTAAAGAAATTTATACAGTTACATAATATTGTGTAATTACGTATAAAAAAGCAAGAAATGTCAACAGATAATAATTGATAAAATATATATAATGTCTAAAAGTATTAAAATATATGAAACTTACAATCTCTTTCGTCGAAATATCAGCATCAGAAAGTCGATGAAGTATGCGGGTATAATGTGGAAGAGTAAGATGATAATATTATGCACAAATTTATTGCTATGTATGTCGCCACCTGGATACCAAATTTGTCCCTCGAAAGGATATTCGTAAATAATTTGTTTACTATTCTTTAATACCTCGCTCCATGTGTCACGCAATGTATCGATTTGCGATGTCATATTGACTACGAGTATACTTTCCGAACTATATATGACAAATCAAACAGAAAAAATTAATATTTTTTATTTATTTAAGTAACAATTGTGTAAATATAAAATAGTTAAAGAATGCAATCGATGAAAGAACATATGAAAAGCTTTTGAACATTGCTCTCTATTGCATAATTTTAAATAATGTAGAAATTGTAGTAAATTGTAATAAATTGTAGTAATTTCATATTTTTAATAAGTCACGACAATAAATTTAAGAAAAAGTTAAAATTTTAAAAAAAGATGAGATATTTTAACAATTTACGAAACTTTAATTTGGAATACTTTAACAATTTAAAATATTATATAATCTTGATAAGAAAAAAAATGTTTTAAGGAGCACTAGTGACAAAAAGACTTGTCTATATTATGAGCATAATATTAGATGATAAATTCCACTTTAATTTAAATTATAATATATTTTACTATTGCAGAAGAAAAGTTTGAGCAAAATCGAAACTTACTTTCTCAGGTCAGTGGCAATTTTATATGCAATTATGATCAAATCATTAATTGCAAGATCAACTGGTATAATTTCGGCATTATAATTGCCGTTGCAATGCATCGATCTGATAACACCCTTACCGCCACCGACAAGTATTCCTATAAGTCCATTTAAATTATCGACCCATCCTGGTAACGGCTCCTTGTAAGAAGGAAACACTGCGACGAGATTCATTAATTTTTATATTCTTTTTTGTCTATACATAGTACTCGCTGAGATATTATATTTTATAATCTTTTTATAATTAATATGATATATCGATAATTACCGATCGATGGTCTAGCAATGCAACAAGGCAGTTCGGGAAATTCATTAGCTACCAATTTTTCAGCCAGATGTTTCGAATATGTATAAGTATTTGGGTGCCGATGTAGTAATCTAAAAGAATATTGCAAAGATAAACACGCAAAATCTCATATATTTTCATATGCACAATTAAGAGGGAGAAATAAAATTTAATTAAATTAATTTAATCATTTAATTAAACATTACAATCATTAGTTATAAATATTATATTTATACTAATATTGTATATTAATATTCTGTCATCAATATAGTTAGTTTATTTTATTAATTTATATAATTATTTATAATAATTTTTAAATATTTAAATATTTTAATATTTTAAATTTTTAAATATTTTAAATATTAAGTTAAAAAAATTATAATTTAAAAAATATATTATCAATGATTAAATAAAATATACTTGCGCATGCTACGATTATGCTGAATGTTATTAATTATTAAAATCATCGATTTTTAATTACTTTGGCGTAATAAGATCGACAGTATCTTCATCTAAGCATTGAACGAGTCTTATGATATCCTCAGGGTCATTACAGGAATCATATATACGCTCGCCTATTTCTTTTTGATCGACAAGACAGAAGGCTGTACTTAGATGTATAAAAGCTTGCAGATGTTTCATTTCTTTTCCCAAGTTTAGTACCTTTTTTGTACTTACCTTGAAAATTAAGTCAAAGTCTCATGTCTTATATATCATCAAGAATATTATATGTGCAAAATTAAGTCTAAAAGATAAACTATGTCTCTATTATTTGTAAAGGACCCCGCACAAATCTTATGGAAAAATGGTTTCAGTGAAATTGTCTAAAAGTTGGACATTTTATTTATGATCTCCTGATCAAAAGTCCCAATGGGCACGATCTTTAAAAATGAACAGATTTTTCGTTACAGACGTTCAAAACGGACAATTAGAATTCACGTACGCTGGAGATGTATTCGATATTACATGTGGAAATGTGCTGATGTATTCGCGTGTATGCACGAATCTCTCTGTGTGTGTATATGTATATGTAGAGTGTCCCGTTTTAATGGTGCATCCTGATTAACGTCGCAGAAAGTGATGGGGTGAAAAAATGTTTTAGACAAAAGTTGTAGAGCTCGGAGGGGGACATCTGATAGTGATATTGGTTTGACCTTGAACTTGCCAAGGTTATACACAGAGAAAAATGTATACTGTATTCAAGTAAATATTATTTATTTTAAGTATATCATAAGTTTGTATATCCGCAAATATACCATAAACATTAAATTTAAATATATTCTGAATTTTAGTAAGTGCAGTATTTTAGTCAAGAATGTTAAATTAAAACAAAAATTTAGTGTGCTTACTACATAGAGTTGGCGTAAAATAAGTTTGATTTTTCTTTGATACAACTTTACAATATTTTTGAAGAGAAAATAAATTCTTCTTTTGAGTACATAATAACGAGATTTTCTAACACTTGTGATGAGTATATTTCAAGCGACGCAGTTGCGTCGCGACGCCAAGTACATAAAAAACAGGATCCGAGCATTGAGAGTCACTGTTCTCGACGCGGCGCTACCAAGTAGCTTATCCGGAATTTCATATCAAGTAAACTTTCGGTTAAGATATTTAATAAACTAAAACCGTATCAAAAATCAAACGACACTTTTATTATATAATGTGAATATAAATTTTCGATTGCGACCAGTTTGAATAAAATCGATGCAGTCAATCCTGAGAGATGATGATCGAATATCAGAATTGTAACATTTTTCGTTCTTCTTTTTTTCTTTTCCAGGTTCAGACTCATGTACATATGCTCGCACGCATACGCGCAAAGCGAGTATGTCCCTCAAGCGTTCACACCGTGCATATACGATTATTGCTTCGATGTGCAAAATTTTTAAGAGACTTTCTTTAAGAGACAAAATATATGCGTGTACACATATGATATGTTTATGTATGTGTGTACGTACATGTGAAAGATTAATTTATTGTATTGTCAAAAACCATCCCTTCGGGGATATTTAAAATCTTAGAAACCGAGCCGTTAAAATACGGAACTTCTGCCGTTAAATAAAATTAAAAAAAAAGTAATTTCATCGTATAGTAACAAAAACTATCCCTTATAAAAGCAAATTTCAAAAGTCACCCCTTGAAGATGAAAAATAAATCTCGAAAATGATGCGTCGTAGAAATATGGAATTTACGTCATTAGTTGAGGTTTCTACAAAGACTAAATTAACGTAGAGTGACAATTTTTAAAAACCACCCTTTGGAGATGAAATCTAAAATATCTCGAAAACGATGTACAACAAAAATATAAAACCTGTGCCGTTCGATAAGACTTGTAGAAAGACTAATTTAACGTATAGTAATAATTTTCGAAAATCACCCCTTGGGAGTGAAATCTAATATCTCGGAAACGGTGTACCACAAAAATATAAAACCTGTGCCGTTCGATAAGACTTGTAGAAAGACTAATTTAACGTAGAGTGACAATTTTTAAAAACTATTCCTTGGGAGTGAAATCAAATATCTCGAAAATGGTGTACCACAAAAATATAAAACCTGTGCCGTTCGATAAGACTTGTAGAAAGACTAATTTAACATATAGTAATAATTTTCTAAAACCACCTTTTGGGGGTGAAATCTAATATTTCGGAAACGGTGTACCACAAAAATATAAAACCTGTGCCATTCGATATGACTTGTAGAAAAATTTACCGTCTAATAAAAATTTTTAAAAACCACCCCATCAAGAACATTTATTAGTATTATATAAAAACACAGATTTGTGACACTTAACAACAACCAAGTAGACCGTGAATTTTGAAATTTTCATTAAAAGGTAAATATTGTGAAATTTTTCTCATTTCTGTTTAGACATAATATATTTTGACATATTATATATTAATCTTAATGAAGAGAGTAGACAGTTATTTTGTGGAAAGTCTAGAAGAGAGCGGGATAAAACTCTTTTCCATCTTTAAGTGATACTGAAAATAAACTTTCTGGAAAGAGATTGGGAGGATACTATCAAGATATTTATCTAGTTACCAAACTATAAGGGCTATCGCACAAACTTTTTCATAACATGTTGTATTACATTAAGTACTGATTACATTAAGTACTGATCGTAACTTAGATTCATACATAATTTTAAATTTCAATCAACGCTGAAGAAAATTGTAATTTAGTAGTACAAAAGTGTAGTTGGCCTCAAAATGCTAAAAATGTATATATATTTTTTGCAGAAAAGATATAAATTTTACAAAAAGATGTGAAATCCCTCTAAAAAAAACCTTAAAAAGGTAAAAATAATAAGCCAAGTACATGAAAAATATTCCACCTTGCATGCAACAAAACGTTTAATAAAAAAATATCCCTAAAAATAATTTATAAAAATTTTCCCTAAAAAAATATATATAATTTTCCTTAAAAAAATTAAAACTAAATATGAAATCAATAATTCATTATCAATAATTAATTAGCCAAGTACATTAAAGCAATTGATAGGGATATGTAATTTGAAATATTTGTCATAAATTCAATCTTGCATTTATGTATTATAGATTCTCGACAAAATGAAAAAGATTTTCAAAATAAATTCAATACTTTGTATATGATATATAAAAATACATTATGACGTGTGATCCAAATAAATATTTGTACAATATATGAAATATCACTAATATATTTTATATTGCAGAGTACAAATAGTAAGTCATAAAACTATTTAACACTTATTGCAATAACATCGATTGCATTAATTGCCAATTTTGAATTTAAAAGAGAAAAACTAATCGACTTTTTTTAAGATCATAAGTTTTACTAAGTAGACCTGGAACTAAAGGATTTAAGAAAATTTACAAAAATTTGAGCCGAGTCGTATTATAATTTTCCAGAAAAGATAGGGATGTATGTGGGAGGACGTATCTATACGCCTATTTGATCAACAAGCGATAGAATCCATCCGTGGCAACGGCATCGACGCATATCCTGTGGAGAGAGCATTCACACATTTTTCAGCCCAACGAATAATTGCTAGAAAACAATATTCGCAGACTAGAAAAATATGTGAGGCGCAAGTGGCTGGATCGGGAATCGAACCCGAGTCTTTCGCTTTCCGGGCAACTGCTCTAGACCACTGAGCTATCCAGACCTCACACCTAATGTTGCTTTTTAACACAGTAATATGTGACTCCAGAGCGATGTTGGTTTCTTGCTCGATGGATGCAATGCCGATTGCCATGGAGGATCCTTGAAAAGGTCGCTCGCTGATCAAATAAGTGCCGGTGGAGGTATTCGCATGCACTGCATGCTGGCTTCCGACTGACCTTCTGTAAAAAACGGCAAACTTACAAAAACTTGGCATGCTCGGGTCACATTATAATACACATAATTTTACAAATTTATAAATATACATAATTTTACAAAGTTTGTGAATTATATATCTGTAATAAATTTCAATTATAGAAATATGTGAATTATAATACCCGAGCACGCCAAGTTTTTATAAGTTTTTTGGTCTTAATTTTTTTAGTTCTGAATTTACTTAGCAAAGCTTATGATTAATTTCAAAATTAAATATTTCCTAATAATAAAAATATGTAAATTATAATACGACTCGGCTCAAATTTTTGTATGTAAATTTTCTTAAATCCTTTAGTTCCAGGTCTACTTAGTAAAACTTATGATCTTAAAAAAAGTCGATTAGTTTTTCTCTTTTAAATTCAAAATTGGCGATTAATGCAATCGATGTTATTGCAATAAGTGTTAAATAGTTTTATGACTTACTATTTGTAATCTGCAATATAAAATCCGCAATATATTAGTGATATTTCATATATTGTACAAATATTTATTTGGATCACATGTAATAATGTATTTTTACATATCATATACAATGTATTGAATTTATTTTGAAAATCTTTTTCACTTTGTCGAGAATCTATAATACATAAATGCAAGATTGAATTTACGACAAATATTTCAAATTACATATCCTTATCAATTGCTTCAATGTACTTGGCTAATTAATTATTGATAATGAATTATTGATTTCATATTTAATTTTGATTTTTTTTAGGAAAATTATATACAGGGTGACCCATTTTAACTTAGGCAGCCAAATAACTCGAAAAATAAGCAAGATAGAGAAAAATGTTTTAGACAAAAGTTGTATAGTTTCGAGGGGGCCATAAGATGGTATCATTGGTTTGACCTTGAAGAGTCATTTGAAGGTCACGTGAAGGTCACTTCAATTTTTTTAAATGGAATACCCTATATATTTTTGTACATTCTTGTAGCTTATTTCGAGAGCTTTCCAAAACACTATAATTAAGTACCTTTCCGTTAAGTACTTTTTGAGTTATGATGCTTGAAATAATTTCTTAATTTTACATAAACCGTAAAATATCTTGTAAAATATTCATTTTTCGATTATCTTACCTTAATACTTTTATGTACAAAATAATGAGAGGAATCAATTGGTGTAAAGAAAACACATAGTTGTTTTTAAGAAAAAATATGGAATTGTTAATTGCAAATTACATATTTTTTCTTCGAAACAACTATGTGTTTTCTTTACACCAATTGATTCCTCTCATTATTTTGTACATAAAACTATTAAGGTAAGGTAATCGAAAAATGAATATTTTACAAGATATTTTACGGTTTATGTAAAATTAAGAAATTATTTCAAGCCTCATAACTCAAAAAGTACTTAACGAAAATGTACTTAATTATAGTGTTTTGGAAAGCTCTCGAGATGAGCTACAAGAATGTACAAAAATATATAGGATGTTCCATTTAAAAAAATTGAAGTGACCTTCACGTGACCTTCAAATGACTCTTCAAGGTCAAACCAATGATACCATCTTATGGCCCCCTCGAAACCATACAACTTTTGTCTAAAACATTTTTCTCTATCTTGCTTATTTTTCGAGTTATTTGGCTGCCTAAGTTAAAATGGGTCACCCTGTATATTTTTTTGAGGGAAAATTTTTATAAATTATTTTTAGGGATCTTTTAATTAAACGTTTTACTGCATGCAAGATGGAATATTTTTTATGTACTTGGCGTATTTTTTTACCTTTATAAGGTTTTTTTAGAGGGTTAAGACTATTATCAAGAATATATTCTCTTTGTTAAAGAAAACTATTACTTAAAAAGAGAAAAATAAACTGATTAATCGCTTTTCTTGGCAATGAATGATATTTTTCTCTGGGTATGGACTTCAACTTTGTTTTTCTAAATAAAGTTCCCCATTTTTTATTATACAATTTTATAACTCATCTCGAGAGCTTTCCAAAACACTACAATAAAGTATTTCTTTGTTAAATACTTTTCGAGTTATGAAACTTGAAATAATTTCCTAATTTTACATAAACTATAAAATATAAAATATCTCGTAAAATATTCTCGTAATATTTTTCAACGATATTATCCCAATATATTTATACGAAATAATGAGAAGAATTAATTGATGTAAAGAAAACACAGTTATTTAAGAAAAAATATGTGACTGTTAATTGTAAATTACATAATTTTTCTTAAACTTTTGATCAGGTGTTCATAAACTAAAATATATCCAACTTTTAGACAATTTCACTGAAACCACTTTCATAAGAATTGTGCGGTGTCCTTTGATTTTTATGTTGCTTTAATATGTAAAGCTTTCTAAAAATAAATATCTTTATCTACATTATTATAAGAGTAGGTATACTAGGAAAGTTCTAACTCAGGTCTTCTCAGGGGGGGTGAGGCGCGAGGGGGATTTCGGTGACGTGGGGGAATGACGTCACGCGGGACGGAGGGGATTTCGATGGCGCGGGGGGCGGGGGACGCTTATTTTGGCGCGTGTAGGATGTTTTATCGCAAGTATAAGCAATATTATATTACACATACCCGGTTTATAAACAATATAAACAGCGGTATTCCTTTGAAGAGGATTGGATTTTGGGGCTGACTAATGCGTCGGGACATGTTTTCGCAAACAAAATAGCTTTCGCAGTACCCCCCCTCACCCCTCACCCCTCACCCCCCTCACCCCTTCACCCCCAATATAAGTAATTCTAGATTTTTTTTCCGTTCGACGTATCCTTACAAAATAGCTCTCGCGGTACCCCCCCCCCACCCCCACTCCCCTCACCCTCAATATAAGTAATTCTAGATTTTTTCCGTTCGACGTATTCTTATTTCTCGCATTGAATTACGCGTCGCGCGAATTTATAAACAATATAAACAAATGGCGCCCCCCAGAATCATCTTCCATATTTTTTTTCTCGGAAGGAATGCAACGCATATCAGCGTCGATGTTCGGCTGCTTTGTGCTCTCGCGGTACACCCCCTTACCTCCAATATAAGTAATTCTAGATTTTTTCCGTTCGACATATTCTTATCTCTCTCATTGAATTACACGTCGCGCGAATTTATAAACAATATAAACAAATGGCGCCCCCCAGAATCATCTTCCATATTTTTTCTCGGAAGGAATGCAACGTATCAGCGCCGATGTTCGGCTGCTTTGCGCCCTTGCTTCCTCCGTTCACAAAGATAAGAAAGGACGAAATATATACAGGGCGATCCTGAAAAACGATCCGTCTATAAAATGACATATTCCTGACACCATTCTAAGACAATTTTTCCTTTACCAAAATTTGATTTGAAGCGTAGTTTTTGAATTATGAGCAAAAATAGTTAGTAAATCACGCGTCGGGTACAGAAGGCAGGCAGGAGCGGCGCGGCGTGCCGCGAGCGCGGGCGCAGCTGACCGCCCGACGGGTGATTACCACCGCATGAGTCGCTAACTATTTTATCTTATAACAAAATTATGCTTTAAATAAAATTTTGGTAAAGAAGAAAATGTCTTAGAATTACGTCAGAAATACGTGTTCCTTAAAATAACGTTATTTTAATAATGAAAAGTTGTTCCGGATCGCCGGATCGCCGGCCGTCCGACGTTGCAATCAGCTGATTGCTACACGCGATGTGTGTATGGCGGAGTGTGTGCGTAAGAGAGAGAGAGAGAGAGAGAGAGAGAGAGAGAAAGAGAGAGAGAGGGAGGGTAGGAGGGACAGACATTCATACGCACGCACTTTTTTTCTCGCTCTCTTTCTCTCTTTTACGCAACACTCATACACTCTCTCATTCAGTCTCTCACTCACACTCTCTCGGTCACTCACTCACTCACTCACCTGCTTACTCACTTGCTCACTCACCTTGTAGCAGCGTAGCGAATCTTCATGCTATGTATTGTTGTATCTGCTGCACGGTTATGATTGCTAGAGATGCGCGACACATCGAAATTTTTTCGATTATTAGTCTCACACTCGATTGACACAATACAGATTACGCGATAACGAGTTTACTGTTTATTCACTCACTATTGATTTATCGATACCAAAAATTACTTTCAAAGAAACGCGAATGCAAACAGCACATGACTCGACGCGAAGCGACGGACCGCGGAGACTGCGCGACCACAAGAGTTATGTTGCCAGAAACGCGACACGCGACATCTAACAAACGACTTGCGCGTGGCGCGTGATTGACGCGAGATAAGACGAACGATCGGCTAAAACCTTCGCATTGCGAATGCGGTAGAAAACATGAAACGTATAATGACATACTTAAAAAATTAATTATTTATTATAAATAATAACTATTTTTAATTATAATAAATAATTATTATTTTAAAAAGCATGTGTTGTACGTTATTACGTTTTCGAAATTATTGCATTCACGATGCGAAGATTTAAGTCAATCGCAAGAATAATGTAATTAAAATTACATTATTGTAATTAAAATTACATTATTCTTGCGATTGACTTAAATCTTCGCATCGTGAATGCAATAATTTCGAAAACGTAATAACGTACAACACATGCTTTTTAAAATAATAATTATTTATTATAATTAAAAATAGTTATTATTTATAATAAATAATTAATTTTTTAAGTATGTCATTATACGTTTCATGTTTTCTACCGCATTCGCAATGCGAAGGTTTTAGCCGATCGTTCGTCTTATCTCGCGTCAATCACGCGCCACGCGCAAGTCGTTTGTTAGATGTCGCGTGTCGCGTTTCTGGCAACATAACTCTTGTGGTCGCGCAGTCTCCGCGGTCCGTCGCTTCGCGTCGAGTCATGTGCTGTTTGCATTCGCGTTTCTTTGAAAGTAATTTTTGGTATCGATAAATCAATAGTGAGTGAATAAACAGTAAACTCGTTATCGCGTAATCTGTATTGTGTCAATCGAGTGTGAGACTAATAATCGAAAAAATTTCGATGTGTCGCGCATCTCTAGCAATCATAACCGTGCAGCAGATACAACAATACATAGCATGAAGATTCGCTACGCTGCTACAAGGTGAGTGAGCAAGTGAGTAAGCAGGTGAGTGAGTGAGTGAGTGACCGAGAGAGTGTGAGTGAGAGACTGAATGAGAGAGTGTATGAGTGTTGCGTAAAAGAGAGAAAGAGAGCGAGAAAAAAAGTGCGTGCGTATGAATGTCTGTCCCTCCTACCCTCCCTCTCTCTCTCTTTCTCTCTCTCTCTCTCTCTCTCTCTCTCTCTCTCTCTCTCTTACGCACACACTCCGCCATACACACATCGCGTGTAGCAATCAGCTGATTGCAACGTCGGACGGCCGGCGATCCGGCGATCCGGAACAACTTTTCATTATTAAAATAACGTTATTTTAAGGAACACGTATTTCTGACGTAATTCTAAGACATTTTCTTCTTTACCAAAATTTTATTTAAAGCATAATTTTATGTTATAAGATAAAATAGTTAGCGACTCATGCGGTGATAATCACCCGTCGGGCGGTCAGCTGCGCCCGCGCTCGCGGCACGCCGCGCCGCTCCTGCCTGCCTTCTGTACCCGACGCGTGATTTACTAACTATTTTTGCTCATAATTCAAAAACTACGCTTCAAATCAAATTTTGGTAAAGGAAAAATTGTCTTAGAATGGTGTCAGGAATACGTCATTTTATAAACGGATCGTTTTTCAGGATCGCCCTGTATAAGGAGGATTGAAGCGCATCAAATCATAGTACGTGATTTGAACGCCCACCGACACGTGCAAGTGCTCCATAGAAAATTGTTGACGTATTAAAAGTGTGAAAAGAACAGGAAGAAAATGAAAAAACATCGAGGAGACTGAACGCGACCTGGTGGAGCAGTCCCGCCAAATTGCCACCTTGGGCGAGTATTTTGCATGGCTGCAGCGTTGCGAGGAATTTATCAAACAGCTCGAAGAACGCAGTCGTGTCAAGCGTCCGCGGCTCTCGATCGGAAGTAGACAATCTCTGGTAGCTAAAATTGCGATTCGAAGGTGAAAAGACTCGATTGCAGAGACGGTTTATACCCAGTGGTGGTGATTACAGCGGCGACAATAACGCGGAAAGACTCGTTTGGCGAGAGATCGATACCGCGTTCGATAGCCGTATTCTGACCGGTGCTGTGATTAAGGTAAACTATATCGAACCTCGTCAATTTCTCGAGGATGCCAAAGACATCGTGCTCGAGCAAGTGCAAGACGTTATAAAAAGACACAACAGTGTAAAAGTGAACACTATATTCAACGGTGAATTTGTGTCGGGTGATAAGCGTGCAAATAAAAGTATCAATACGAGAAACTGTGAATTCTTTCGCACGTCTGATTTACACGAGTGGTACGAGCGCCGCGTTATTGAGCCCACCCTAGCATTGCTAGAAGAATTTCAGGAACGCGATAGTGGCTGGGCATTGTCGCGAATACAGAATTTGACTGTTAATGTAAATAAATATAATCCTATGCGCGCGGGATGTCACATTAAATTGCCGCGGGAGATTACGACGAAGAGAGCGGTGGTTAACGTGCAATCTAAAGACAATGCGTGTTTCGCGTGGGTAGTGGTCGCCGCTCTATATCCCGCAGAAAGGAATGCGGAACGGGAATCATCGTATCCGCATTACGCGACAGTGCTGAATCTCCGGGACATTGTGTTTTCAGTGACTGTGAATCAAATTAAAAAATTTGAACTTGCAAACAATATCTCGATCAACGTGTACAGCATCAAGAAAGAGAACAGCATTGTCCCGATACGTCTTTCGGAGCAGAAGCGAGATAAGCACGTCAACTTGTTGTACGTGGAAGACGGCAACAACGTCGGACATTTCGCTTGGACCAAGAATCTATCGCGACTTGTCAGTTCACAGTTGAGCAAACACAACGGTCAAAGATATATCTGCGACCGGTAAGTTTAATTTATATAATATAAAATAATTTATATAATTGATATAATTGATATAATATGCATTGTATAAATCTTTAATTAAAAAATTTTCTTTTACAGATGTTTACATTACTTTAGTTCGAACGACAAGCTGCAGTCACATACGGTCGAGAGATGAACGACTGCGCTATCCGATTGTCGAGCGACAATGACAAGTGGCTCGAGTTCAACAATTTTAATCGGAAGGAGCGGCTTCCATTCATCGTATACGCCGACTTGGAATGCGTTTTGGCCAAGATGGAGGAGGAAGAACAGCAAAATTTGTACCAACACCATCGGGTAATTAGTATAGCGTATTATGTGCATTGTTCGTACGACGACTCGTTATTCGTTTATAATTCTCGCCGTAGCGCCGATTGCGTTTTGTGGTTCACCGAAGAACTTAGAAATTTAGCGTTACGTGTAAAGACTATTTTAACGACAAATGTTCCCATGATAGATTTAACGTCCGAAGAGTGGGAAAAATTTAATAACGCGACACATTGTCATATATGTGAAAAATTGTTCGCGGAAGATGATACACGCGTACGCGATCATTGTCATTTGACCGGACGATACAGAGGTCCCGCGCACTCAAATTGCAATCTAAATTACAAAGAATCTTTTTGCATTCCCATAGTCTTTCACAATTTATTCGGTTACGACGCGCATTTCATTATCAAGGATATAGCTACGGCATTCGAAGGGGAAATCGAATTACTTCCAATAACTAAAGAAAAGTATATTTCGTTTACGAAAAATGTTGACCTTAAGAAAGAAAAATCGAGAAATCATGTAAAATTACGCTTCATCGATTTATACAAATTTCTTACGACAAGTCTCGTTAAATTGGCATCTTATCTAGAGAAAGACAAACTCAAAATTTTACATTCACAATTTCAAAATTTATCTGCAGAAAATTTCAGTTTATTAACACGGAAAGGCGTCTTTCCGTACGAATACGTCGACTCTGTGGACAGGTTGCAAGATACGCGTTTACCACCTCGCGAATCGTTTTACAGTTTTTTGACCGGTGAAACTATATCCGAGAGCGATTACGCGCATGCCGAGAACATCTGGCCGCGATTCTCCATTCGAACGCTAGGCGAATATAGCGATTTTTATCTGAAAATCGATGTCTTGTTATTAGCCGATATTTTCGAAAACCTTCCAGAGAAAGATAGGGATGTATGTGGGAGGAGGTCGGACGTGTCTTTACGCCCATTTGATCAACGAGCGACAGAATCCATCCGTGGCAACGGCATTGACGCATATCCTGTGGAGAGAGCATTCACATATTTTTCAGCCTAACGAATAATTGCTAGAAAACAATATTCGCAGACTAGAAAAATATGTGAGGCGCAAGTGGCTGGATCGGGAATCGAACCCGAGTCTTTCGCTTTCCGGGCAACTGCTCTAGACCACTGAGCTATCCAGACCTCACACCTAATGCTGCTTTTTAACACAGTGATATGCGACTCCAGAGCGATGTTGGTATCTTGCTCGATGGATGCAATGCCGATTGCCATGGAGGATCCTTGAAAAGGTCGCTCGCTGACCAAATAAGTGCCGGTGGAGGTATTCGCGTGCATGCTGGCTTCCGACTGGCCTTCCGTATGAAACGGCACCGACGAGCACAACGCCGTAGAGTGACCACATCCCCCAAGATCCCTCTAGTATATATTAAAATCCCCACTGTACCAAATAGCAGTGGCGGATGGACCCTAAGATAGGGCCGGGGCAGGCCTTCGCGATTGCATCGAAAGTTACGGACTCGACCCCGCGTATTATTATACTCTTCCTGGATGCACGTGGGACGCCATGTTGAAGCATACCAAGATTACGTTCGAATTGCTTACCGACATCGACAGACCTGTGTGAAGTTAGCCCCGCACTTTTGGAATTTTATATTTTTATTAATTGTGCTGCATTGTGCTACGTTTGTGCTGATTTGTGCCGCAAACCGCAACTCAATAACTTGAACCATATTCGAGAAAATTAAAAAAAAAGTTACTAGCCCCGCACTTTATCCCAATCGAGTTCAATTTTTTTTAATAAATTGGCATTAGTTTGTGCCGTATTGTGCCGTTAAAGAACTTTGTTATCTTATTCCATTTAGCTAAAAAAAATTCGTAAATTTAAAAACAATAATAATACATATATCATTTTTTATAGCATTAATTGAATTTCTATCAATTGTGTTATATTGTCCTCATAATTAGGAAGGATAAACAGATAAAAAAATATAGGTAATTATAAAGTTTGATTAAATATTTAATAAAAAGGAGTGGAGGGTCAAAAAAAATTTAACATTTTTTATTTTTTTTCTCTTGTGTTAGATTGTGCTAAACGAGTACAACTTTTTCTATTGACAAAATGCCGTCAGATCATTAGTTTTTGTTGTGGATTAGAAACGGATTTTTAGGAATACAAAATTTTATATGCATGCATTTTTCAAACTATAACAGATAATTTGATTCTGCAAGTTGGGCTATGTTGTGCTACCAAAGACAAAGAAATAACAAGCAAAAGATGCATCAACAATCCCAGGGATTGATTAAATATCGATTAAAAGGGGTGGGGGTGAAAAAAATTTAATTAAAAAAATTTTTTTTCTCTTATGCCAGATTGTGCTAGACGAGTACAACAACTTTTCCTAATGACAAAATTTTCTCAGATCGTTAAATTGCGTAGCACATACGAAATTAGAAATCGGACATTAGGAAATTTCGCTATGTCCACGTCGTTGGTTCCGAGTAATGCAAAACGCGGCTTTTAATTATCAAGAAAAGTTGTGCCAGCACACAGTCCCTCACATTAGGTGGAACTTTGATCAAATATTTTTCACTCCCCACTAATTTTGTTAGATTTTTTCAATCTTTTTAATGTTTTTCTATCTTTTTCGAGTTTGGCTAATTCGTCACACTTATCGTTAGCACAAATCAGTACAATTCGCGGAATTCGATTATCTATCGCTGTTTGTAAGCTACACGAGTTTAAAATTTTTCATTCCTAAAATTTCCTAACGTCCGATTTCTAATTTCGTATGTGCTACGCAATTTAACGATCTGAGAAAATTTTGTCATTAGGAAAAGTTGTTGTACTCGTCTAGCACAATCTGGCACAAGAGAAAAAAAATTAAAAATATTAAATTTTTTTTCAGCCCCACCCCCTTTTAATCCATATTTAATCAATCCCTGCGATTGTTGATGCATCTTTTGCTTGTTATTTCTTCTCCTTTAGTAGCATAATATAGCACAACTTGCAGAATCAGATTATCTGTTATAGTTCGAAAAATACATGCATGTAAAATTTTGTATTCCTAAAGATTCGTTTCTAATTTCTGTTCCACAACAAAAACCAATGATCTGACGGCATTTTGTCATTAGGAAAAGTTGTTGTACTCGTCTAAACACAATCTGGCACAAGAGAAAAAAAAATTAAAAATATTAAATTTTTTTTCACCCCCACCCCCTTTTAATCGATATTTAATCAATCCTTGGGATTGTTGATGCATCTTTTGCTTGTTATTTCTTCGCCTTTGGTAGCACAATAAAGCACAACTTGTAGAATCAGATTATCTGTTATAGTTTGAAAAATATATACATGTAAAGTTTTGTATTCCTAAAAATCCGTTTCTAATTTCTGTTCCACAAAAAACTAATGATCTGACGGCATTTTGTCATTAGGAAAAGTTGTTGTACTCGTCTAGCACAATCTGGCACAAGAGAAAAAAATTAAAAATATTAAATTGTTTTCACCCTCACCCCCTTTTAATCGATATTTAATCAATCCCTGGGATTGTTGATACATCTTTTGCTTGTTATTTCTTCGCCTTTGGTAGCACAACATAGCACAACTTGCAGACTTAGATTATCTGTTATAGTTTGAAAAAAATATGCATGTAAAGTTTTGTATTCCTAAAAATCCGTTTCTAATTTCTGTTCCACAACAAAAACTAATGATCTGCCGGCATTTTGTCATTAGGGAAGGTTGTTGTACTCGTCTAACAAAATCTGGCACAAGAGAAAAAAAATAAAAAATGTTAAATTTTTTTTGACCCTCCACTCCTTTTTATTAAATATTTAATCAAACTTTATAATTACCTATATTTTTTTATCTGTTTATTTTTTCTAATTATGAGGACAATATAACACAATTGATAGAAATTCAATTAATGCTATAAAAAATGATTTATGTTGTATTATTGTTTTTAACTTTACGAATTTTTTTTAGCTAAATGGAATAAGATAACAAAGTTTGCTTGACAGCACAATACGGCACAATATAACACAATTGATAGAAATTCAATTAATGCTATAAAAAATGATTTATGTTGTATTATTGTTTTTAACTTTACGAATTTTTTTTAGCTAAATGGAATAAGATAACAAAGTTTGCTTGACAGCACAATACGGCACAAACTTATGCCAATTTATTAAAAAAAATTGAATTCGATTGGGACAAAGTGCGAGGTTAGTAATTTCTTTTTTTATTTTCTCGAATATGGTTCAAGTTATTGAGTTGCGGTTTGCGGCACACATTAGCACAAACGTAGCACAATACAGCACAATCAATAAAAATTCAAAATTCAAAAAGTGCGGGGCTGCCGCAAATTTCGTTTTTTTTTAATTTTCTAAGAAATGGTTTAAATTATTAAGCTACGGTTTGCGGCACAAATCAGCACAAACGTAGCACAATGCAGCACAATTAATAAAAATATAAAATTCAAAAAGTGCGGGGCTATCTTCACACAGGTCATCGACATGTTCATGTTTATCGAACGCGGTATACGCGGTGGTCTGAATCAGTGTTGCAACAGATACGCGCGTGCTAATAACATGTACATGGAGTCGTACGATCCATCGAAACCATCGTCATACTTGATGTATTTTGATGTAAATAATTTGTATGGATGGGCAATGTGTCAGCCTTACGCCGATTTTCAATGGGTCGTCGACCCAGGGTCGATGACGTGTCGAATTTTGACGTAGCATCGATCGCGTTAGATTCGTCTACGGGTTATATCCTCGAAGTCGATCTCGTACCCGCAACATCTTCACGATACGCACACTGACCTATCGTTTTGCCCGACACGCGACAAGCCGCCCGGCAAGCGGCAAGACAAGCTTCTTGCAACGTTATACGATAAGAAGCGTTACGTGATACACTACCGCAACCTGCAACAATGTATGCGACACGGCCTTCGCATTACAAAAATACATCGCGTATTACAATTTACACAATCTCCGTGGCTTCGCAGTTATATCGAATTAAATACACAGTTTAGAACACTCGCGAAAAACGATTTTGAAAAAAATTTATACAAATTAATGAACAATGCGGTATTTGGCAAAACGATGGAAAATGTGCGTAATCGTGTCGATGTAAAATTATTGACAAAGTGGGACGGACGATACGGCGCAGAAGCGATGATCGCCAAACCAAATTTCCATAGTCGAAGCATTTTTTCGGAAAACTTAATCGCCGTAGAATTGCGCAAATTGGAAGTAAAATTTTATAAACCAATCTACACGTCGGTATGTGCATACTCGACATATCGAAAGTGTGTCTGTTTCGAATTTCACCACGAGTATATGTCTCCCCTGTATCGCGACAAATGTAAGATCATGTATACCGACACCGATAGTCTAATATATCACGTCGAGTGCGTCGATGTGTACGAAAACATGAAGCGCGATATCGCTAGATTCGATACGAGCGATTATGCCGCGGACAATGCGTACGGTATACCGCTCGTGAATAAAAAAGTGCCGGGCTTGATGAAGGATGAAAACAATGGCGCGATAATGACTTCGTCGGGCTTAGAGCAAAAATGTACAGGTTACGAGTCGATGGTAAGAAAGACACAAAAAAGGCAAAAGGCGTCAAAAGTAATGTCATAGAGCGTAATATAATGTTCGACGATTACACGCGGTGTTTGCATGATGAAATTGAAATGACGCGACAACAGTCCTGTATAAGATCTAAATTGCACGAAGTGTATACCGTCCGCGAGACGAAAATTGCTCTGAGTCCGTACGATGACAAGCGATATATCGTACCCGAAACCACCGATACGCTACCGTGGGGACATTATAGGATAACTTTATAAAATGTAAAATGTAATGTAATGTAATGTAAAATGTGTGTGTGTGTGTGTGTGTGTGTGTGTGTGTGTGTGTGTGTGTGATACTATTAAAAGAAATATTAATAAAGATTTTTGTATTTTATACTTCATATATTTTTTATGTAATGCATATTTTACACATTCATATTTCATATATTTTTTTTTATGTAATGCATATCTTACACATTTATATTAAGAATAAATACATATATAATACTATTGAAAGAAATATTAATAAAGATTTTATGTTTTATGTATATTTTCATTTTTTCAAATATTATATGTTATACATATTTTTTCTTGAAAATGAAAAATAAACACTGTATGATTAATTAAATCACATTGTCCTTATGTATCCAAGAGTTGTGCGAATTGTCAAATCCCAGCCATTTCACGTAAACCTCGTCACCCCTCCTGCGCAGTACTTTCTCCACGAGATACACGTCCGGATAATTCGAGCGATGCAACTCGTGCTCGTAGAACGCTCCGGCGATAGATTTTTTGCGATAATCCTCAAATAGATAGCTTACGGGATTAGTATGCTGCACTTTTACAATTTTAAACACCTCGGTTGTCCAATTTGGCGTGTAACCTTTCTCGAAAATTGTCTTGTACTTGCTAACGCGTACCGAGTCACCTACTTTGAATTTCGCCGGACCCGCGATATTTACACAGTTGTACACAGTAGCCAAGAGTCTTTCAGTGATCGCGGGGGTAACGTCGACGGGTCGCATACCGATCGTTCGATGCTTACGCGCGTTGTAATTCGATACGAGTCGCGGCAACGCGTTGATCCACTTATAAGATCCGTTCAGCGTAAACATCTTCCACATGTCGTTTTTCAGCGTGCGATTGAATCGCTCAACGATCGATGCCTTCAATACCGAATATGTAGAATAGTGATTGATGTTATGTTTTCGCATGAGCCGTTGCACGTCGGCGTTATAAAATTCCTTCCCTTTATCGGTCTGTATGTTTTTCGGACACCTCTTGCTATCTCGAATTATCTCGGCGATAGCGTCAGCTGTCTCGCTTCCGCCTTTACTCTTGAGTGGTACGGCCCATGCGTGCTTGCTCAACACATCGATGACAGTGAGTATGTAGTGGTAACCTCTGTTGAAACGAGAGTACGAACGCATCTCGACGATGTCAGCTTGCCACAGGTCATCGTATCCCCGCACTATGACGTGTCTTCGGGGAAAATTTTTTCTCGCCGGAGCGTGCAGTTCGTTCACCAACTGCCGTTTCTCTAAACTATGTTGTTTCTTCGCTTCCTCGGTTATTCCCGATCGCCGATCCATCGTTGTTTCGATTCGTCGATCAAATGATATGTGCCCCGAGTATCACCGTACGTTTTATCATTTGTTGCCGTTCGATAGTCGTTCGATAACCGTTCGATAGACGTTCCTGGCTCGTTCGTAGCCGTTTGTTGGCGTTCGATAGACGTTCCCGGCCCGTTCGTAGCCGTTCGTTGATGTTCGATAGTCGTTCGATAGACGTTCCTGGCCCGTTCGTAGCCGTTCGTTGACGTTCGATAGTCGTTCCTTACACGTTTGATAGTCGTTTCTGAGCCGTTCACTGCCGTTCTTGACCCGTTTGTTGCCGTGATTGACCCTGTTGGTAGTCGCTTCTAAGTAGTCCGTAACCTCGTTCACAGTCGTTTCTGACCCGTTCGTAGCCTCGTTGGCAATCGTTTCTGACCCGTTCGTAGCCGTTCCAGAGTTGTATGCCGCCTCGTATGTAGCCGTTTCTGACGTGTTCATAACCTTGTTCGCAACCGTTCCTGAGGTGTTCGTAATCTCGTTCGCAGCTGTTCTTGAATTGTTCGTAGCCTCGTTCGCGGCCGTTTTCTCTTCGATCACTGCCACTCATTGTAGTTTGATAGCCGTTCGATAACCGTTTATAGTCGTTCGATAATTGTTTGTAGCCGTTCGATAACCCTTCGTAGATGTTCGATAAGCCTTTGTAGATGTTCAATAATTGTACAATAGCCGCTCCTAAGCCGTTCACTACAGCTCATTACAGGTTGATAGCCGTTTCTGAATTAGTGTTAATCGCATGCCGAAGCTCGTTTATCGCAGACTGCAAAACTCGCACATCCTTCTCGAACGCAGTCAGCTTCTCGTCTGATTCATTCTGTTGATTCTTCAACGTTTTAACGCATTGTTCCACGTACAGTTTGTTGACTGCATCGGTATCAGCTTCAGGTTGCGCTACACGGCGAATCTTGCGCGACCTCGCGTCATAGTCCGTAGCGACGCGATACAGAGCGTTTTGACGCAAGTAACTCGTCACCAATTTACCCCAATGATCGCCTGTGTCGATCGCATCTCCGTTCGAATAATCCAAATTTGTTGATAGGCATTTTTTTTCGATGCGAGTGACATCGATCGACTGATTAGTTTTGTCGAGACACCGTTTAATTTATAATAAGGCCGACTTCGCGAAGTTCCTCTACGATCGACAGGATCTCGTTGTCGTGAGCGTTGTGGTCAGCTCAGCGCGAAGCGTCGAGCAATCGTAGGCGATCCACTAGCTCGTTGGGGTCGTCCCAGTGCACGTAATCGATCTTATTGTCGGTTAGCGTCATGGCGCGAGACATGAATACTCCCGTTCCGGATTTATTCTTTTTCGATTCGATCGATATCAACGGTGCGATTATTTGTTTATACTTGTATCCCTTGTTGCTATTTAATCGACCTTGCGCATCATATTTGCGTTTATGCGCACTCGTCGCCATTAATATGCTCTTATATTTTTGCATATCGTCCTCAGTGTATATGACGTCATCGGGAATTCTCTTGAAGATTAACTCGTATAATCCTGGGGTGTACCTCACTTTGTCTATGATTATTGAGTCATCTTTATCAATGTCGAATCGTTTGTTACGAGACGCATTTCATTCTCGTTGAAATAGACACCGTACATGTGATCGATCTCGTTTTTTTCGTCGCCACTAAGGAGAGCGCTCATGTACTTTCGTCCCAGTGGTCCCAAGTGCTCTCGTAACACTTCTTGACCTTCCGTTTGTGACATGTTTTGAACAGATGTTTCGAGCGGGTTGCCCGTGGTTTCGAAAACATTTTCGATTGCGAGTGATTCGGGTATCGTGGGTTGTACGATTCTCGTTGTCGCTGAGGTGTAGAGGTTATCGGCGGTTCATCCAGTAAAGTATCCGATAGATTGGATGTACGCGGCGTCGATAAACGATTCGTCTTCAATCGTTTCCTCTTTTTCGGTGTCGCATCCTCCTCCTCTTCCTCCTTGTATCGCTTGATGGGTAACGTTTTAATCTTCGCGTCAGCGTTACTCTCCGGATCGTTTTTCACCGCGATTGAGCTAGAGTTGTCGGCGATCTTTTGTAGTGGCTCGATAATAGGCCCAAAATGGGTCTTGACCGCGACATCGTCGTCGATCTTACCGGTCTTCAAAGCGCGATGTTTCTTGCGGATCGATTCGCTCGTTTTCTCAATCTCTCTCGCAATCTTTTCACGCTCGCGAATATTATCGCTTGCAGCCATGTCGACAGAGTGTCGAGCGTTTCATTCCTCTCGACGGAATGTCGGCAGCGACTAATCGTTTTGCGGTATCGCGAACACGTTAAATCCTTTTCTGTATCGCCCGTTCGTAAGCGAGCTGTCCTTATCTATCACTAGGAATCCATACTTTTGCTGCCAACAAATACGACATAATTCACTGAAATTTTCGTACGACATGTCGGTATTCACGTGATCGTTGTACACGTGTTTCAAGTTGGTACTGTCCTGTTTAAACAAGATCAGCAGGTTCGCGTTATCGCGTATAAGATGTTTTGGTATTCTCGCGTACGGTATTCTGACAGAGATAGAAGCAGTCGACGTTCGAGTGACGACCCATTGAGAAGTACTCTCTTATCGTATCTTGCTTGTCGCACGCCACGTCATCGAAGACGAAAATCGAGTTTGGACGTGCCTCGCTCGGTGGAATGACGTCACTGTTATTGGAGAACGTAAAGTAGCCGATTTCGTCGATCGGCGTCAACAAATTCTCCAGATATCGATATTTCGGCTGTTGCAGCGACTTTGAGTACATGTACACGTTCTTGAAACGTACACCGTGCGGACTTTCCAGTAGACTTATCAGAACGTTGATTTTACCACAATTCGAGGGGCCGCAAACGATCGCGCGTATAGTAGTCGGTAGCATCGTACCGTGTCTGCGCATCTCCGCGTTATCCCCCATTGATCGTAATCTGTCATCGCAATTCGTCACGCGTATCGTCAAAGGTTGTCGTACGAACCACATGTTTTCTCTTTCGAATCAATTTTGCGAATGATCACGAGGGGGGGAGACCTATTTATAGAGGTGTCTCGACTCGAAACCGCTCAGTATCATAAATGTTTCTCCTTCTGTCGGATAAAAGAGACATTCTCTGGCTTACCGCTGAACAACTGCAGTATATCCCAAAGATTGTTTTACTGCAAAATTTTGGTAATTACGTGGAATGATTGTGGGACAAGCTTCCAGAATATATAAAGGCTGATTCGGAGGTTCAACAATATCGTTCGTGCATGCGACATTACAATCAGCCGTGGCAGCGAACACACATCGACGGTCCGCCACCGTTAATAAAAGATTGCGACGAATGTCAGCGAGAATTGTAAGAGGCGGCGGTCTCTTGAATCGTGCGATAAACGCGCTTCCGATCGAATTCCATATTCCCAGCTATCAGTTTTGCGGTCCAGGCACGTGGTTGCAGAAGCGATTAGCCAGAGACGATCGAGGTATCAATCCATTGGACGCGGCGTGTTGTGAACACGATATAGCATACTCTCGGATCAACGATCTCACCGAGAGACACGCGGCGGATAGGATACTCGCCGAGAAAGCGCGAAATCGCATCGGTGCAAGAGATTCGACTCTCGGTGAGAGAGCCGCCGCCACAGCTGTCTGGGCAGCGATGAAAGCCAAGACGAAGCTCAGTATGAGTCTGAAGAGGACGAAGACAAAGAAAATACGGCGAAGAAACGCATACTTCTGGTACCGAAACGCGGCGGCGTGTTGCCGATTCTACCAATGTTGGGTGAGCACGGATTCCTGATCGGTGGAGCGGCGGGTATAGCGAAGGCGGTGAACGACGGAAAAGCCGCGCAACGTCAGTTGCAAGAGATGCTACATCACAATCACGCCATGGAAGGTCGCGGATTATATCTCGCTCCTTACAAATACGGACGAGGAGCCTCAACGAGAAAAAAAAAAAACGTCAAAGAGACGCTAAAAATACCGCAGGGCGCAACTACCAACATACAATTGCTACAACTGGCAAAACGTATGCGCATTCCATATTTTAGAGGTGTTTTCATGCGCAACTCTTTACCGATCGGTGGTATATATCAAAACGAGAGCGGCATCGTAAATTTGGATAACGTCGAAGGACCAGGTACTCATTGGGTAGCGTACACAAAGAGGGGGAATCGTGTTGTATATTTCGACAGTTTCGGCAATCTTCGACCACCGAATGAATTGATGCGATATTTCGGACGAAACGTAACGAAGATACAATACAATTACACACCTGTTCAAACTTACGATCAGAGCATCTGCGGACAATTGTACTTGCAGTTTCTTCGAACGGTCGATGCGTGCGAATTTAAAGACAGATATTGCGCTATTTAACTCAGTATTTGTTAAACAGTTTTGCCGACATGTCTATGACATTCACGTTGACTTGGAAGAGTAGCGTTCTCGCGGCAAACTTCTTTCCCGCCGTAGATTTGGGCGACGATGCATACGAGCTCGGTCTAACGGATTTTGAGACTTATTACACGATACCGAATGTGAATTCCTCGAATAATAAATTTTACTTTGGCAAAGACAACGCGGAAATTACGATTCCCGAGGGATCGTATGAGTTGCGAGATATACATGAATTTTTGAAACATGCAATTTCACGGAAACATCGCGATAAGAAACACATTGACGACGGTGACTATGAAGATGGAGAATATCCGATAGTGCTCCGCGCTAATTACAATACGATGAGGAGCGAGATCAAATGCGCATACAGAATAAACTTTAGCAAGCCCAACAACATTGGATCGCTGCTAGGATTCTCGAATCGTATTCTCGAGCCGCGAAAATGGTACGAATCGAACATGCCGATTATCATTATCAACGTGAATATTATCCGCGTAAAGTGTAACGTGACCGCGGGCGCGTACAACAACGGCAAACTCGTTCATACGATACATGAATTTTCACCGCGGGTACCGGGATATAAGATATCGGAAACGCCGGCGCAGATCATTTACCTGCCGATCATCGCGCGGAGCATTACGGATTTAACGTTACGCGTTGTCGACCAGAACGGACGACTTGCTCGATTTTCGAGGAGAAGAGATCACTGTAAGGTTGCACGTACGACGGCTACGGCGATAACATACGTATGCGACGTATGAGATGCTCGTGTTGAACGGATCGAAAGACGTGAGAGATAACGCAATCTTTACGAGGCCAGCGACAACAACAACGTCGACGTTCGCTAATATCCAATCATCCAAGAAAAAGAAACTCAGCGCATCGAACGTTGCGTTTTTACAATCTTTGGGATTCGCGGTGCGAAACAGCTGAACGATGACCGACATCCTCAACATCGGTGACGAACCAATCTTCGACGATCGTATCGTCAAGATCAAGACTCACACACGTACAACCTGCTCGCCAATACAACGTTCGGATACAGTGACGAGATAAGAATACCCATACAACAACAGGATCTGTATACGTTGCCGTATGAGAGTTTCCTATACATCGATGGAGAACTAACGAAAAACAGACCACCAGCTGACGGAGGAGCTGATGTGGTACTGGGAAATAACTGCGTCGCATTCATGTTCGATGAGATTCGATACGAACTCGATGACGTTGAGATTGATCGCAATAGAAACGTAGGAATAATTACTACGCTCAAAAATTATGTAACGGTATCATCCGATAGAAGCGTGATTATGAGGAACGCCGGCTGGGATGCGTCGACCAATGCGAATGGACACTTCAATTTTTGCGTACCGCTCTACATGTTATTGGGATTTTGCGAGGATTACAAACGCGTGGTGATTAACGCTCGTCACGAATTGATCTTAATACGATCGCGCAATAACAACAATTGTCTGCTTGGAGATTCGACGCTGGAGCCTATGATCAACATATTCAAGATACAATGGCGAATGCCACACGTGCTGTTGAGCGAGATCGAAAAACTGTCAATGCTGCGTGCTCTGGAAAGCGGACGATATCTCAGCATGGGTTTTCGCTCGTGGGATTTGTACGAGTATCCGCTATTGCAGCGTACAACCAAGCATTCGTGGGCCATTAAGACCGCGACTCAGCTGGAGAAACCACGCTACGTTGTCTTCGCTCTGCAAACAGGCCGGAAGAATGTTATGTCTGAGGATACGAGTCGATTCGACGACTGCAAATTGATCAACGTGAAACTCTATCTGGACTCAGAATGTTATCCATACGACGATATGAATTTGGATTTCGATAAAAACAGATGATCCATTCTGTACGACACGTACACGCGCTTCTGCAAGAATTATTACGGATATGAGTATCTCGAGCCGAGTCTCACCGTCTCGATGTTTCTACGTAACGGTCCATTCGTGATTATCGATTGTTCTCGACGAATCGGTCAAGAGCGCAACCGTGGATGTGAGATTAGAATTCGAGTGTAAGGAGAACGTGCCGACGAATACCACTGCGTACTGTCTCATCATACACGATCGCGTGATCCAACACAATCCGTTGACCAACGTTGTACGCAAAATCACCTAAGTGTTCGCGACAATATCGACACAAGAGAGAGGGGAAGAGGAGCAGAATATAAATCAAAGTGTTGCGAGATGGTTTTAGAGTTTCGTCATTTTTCTCGACGAGAGATCTCGTCATGTCCGTACCAACGTTTGTGGATTTGCAAGGATTTACCATCGGCAAACTATTCTTCGTGAAGGAAGCGGCAGTCCTAAGAAAGGAATATGTTCTCTCGCATTATTTTTTCGCAAGTCCCGTACCGTGGAGCGTGCTTACAAAATCTGAGCGATGTCAAGTCTCATGGGTGATTAGAAATCATCATGGATTACAATGGGAAGACGGAAACATTCCGTATGGCTTGGCTCAGCGTGTAATTACAACAGCTGTCGTTGGTACGATATACGAAGAAGAAGAAGAAGAATCGTCTGTCGTGTACGTTAAAGGACTTGAAAAGCGAAAATGGCTGACCGATATACTAGACGATGCGGGAAACGGCTATATTATTGAAACCTTGGATGCAGATTACGAAGATATTGATTTTCTAAATAAATTAGATATTACCAATAGTATGCGATGTGGAAAACATGTTAAGAATTGCACATTACAAAATGTATTCAAAATATTTAACTGGTGGTCGCAACGCCAGAAAGAATTGCAAGAAAAATAAAATATGTAAACATTAATATGTTTTATCTCTTATTCCTTCACCCTAATCCTTTCCTTGCGTTTCTAAGAATTTTTTTGTCCGAGCGCCATCTCCCCCTTCTCCTAAATTTCAGAGCGTTAGAAGCATTGATCCCCCACCACATTATACTTTTGGAAGATGAGCGTCACGTATACTCGGTTAATTCCTGTACGATCAGTGTCGCGTTAACTGCTCGTGGTTCACTTTTCATAACCCAGAGAAATGTACTACGTCGAAAGAAGCAGCAGCAGCAGCAGCGGCGGCATCGGAAGACGCGTGAATAATTACGTGCCGAGTCATGATAAAACTCCATCGTTTGAGAACAAATGTGACGAGTTTCGTTTAACATTTTTTCTATTTTTCTATTTTTTTACAAATTGTATTATTACTATTATTTAATTTTAATTTCTCCCGTAACATTTCGTTGGAGCGTTGTGCGGTTCGTATACTAGGTAGACGATACGCATTGACAGCTACGGAATTCAAATTCCTCGAAATTGGTATCAACGTGGGTCCACCGAGTTACGTGGAGATTGTCGTAGGAGATCATCGGGGAAAGGAACTGATATTATCTCTCGGAACGTGGAAGGGACTCTACGAGCAACGTCGCAATATTCAAAATTTCCTTCGGGACGACTCTAAAGATGACCACAATTTCATAAGCGTTGAACCGCTAACAGTGAGAGTTCGTACGATTAACGACGTCAAACTCATAAGTCTCGAATCTTCAAACGTATGCATGATGATGATCGAATCGACGTTACATCGTATGTTTGATCTCGATCAATGCATAGATGTAACTTTTGCTCGATTGGATAAAATTATCGAAACAGTTGATGTCAAGTTTACGCAATTCTCCAATATCGCGTCCACTGTAATAAATCCGAAAGAAGTATCGAATATAATACGCTCGAGTGACGCTTTCAACAAGCATCAACTCGTCGATTGCGAGCTGGTAGCTTTAGTTTTTAGTCCACATAGTACGTAAGAAAAATATGTATAAAAAGAAGAATAAAGAGTTTTAAGTCTAAATCATGATTATATGAGTAATTTCTTCGCACGTATTCCCACCCGCCCAACCCTCTTCAAAGGAATACCGCTGTTTATATTGTTTATAAATTCGCACGACGCGTAATTCAATGCGAGAGATAAGAATACGTTGAACGGAAAAAAATCTAGAATTACTTATATTGGGAGTGAGGGGGTGTACCGCGAGAGCACAAAGCAGCCGAACATCGGCGCTGATATGCGTTGCATTCCTTCCGAGAAAAAAATATGGAAGATGATTCTGGGGGGCGCCATTTGTTTATATTGTTTATAAATTCGCGCGACGCGTAATTCAATGCGAGAGATAAGAATACATCGAACGGAAAAAATCTAGAATTACTTATATTGGGGGTGAGGGGAGTGGGGGTGTGGGGGGGGGTACCGCGAGAGCTATTTTGTAAGGATACGTCGAACGGAAAAAAAATCTAGAATTACTTATATTGGGGGTGAGGGGGTGAGGGGGGGGGGGTGTACCGCGAGAGCTATTTTGTTTGCGAAAACATGTCCCGACGCGGTAGTCAGCCCCAAAATCTAATCCTCTTCAAAGGAATACCGCTGTTTATATTGTTTATAAACTGGGTATGTAATATAATATTGCTTATACTTGCGATAAAACATCCAACACGCGCCGAAACAAGCGTCCCCCGCCCCGCAGCCCCCCGCGTCGCCGAAATCCCCTCCGTCCCGCGTGACGTCATTCCCCCGCGCCTCCGAAATCCCCCTCACCCCCTCTGAGAGGACCTGAGTTAGAACTCTCCTAGTATACCTACTATTATATAAAAATCTGTCGTGAGAGCAAACAACGTTTAAAAATAATTAGACTGTAATCAAACACTTCATATACAATGCAAATATTAATTAATAACGTTATAGAAAGTAAATAAATTCAGTTGTTCAAATTGACTAAATTGATAATTGACTTAAATTGATTAGATTTAAATTTCTTTATGGAAGCTAATCATCTGTTGTTACGTACCATGTTCATTTCGACGGCATCTTTCAATTTCGCATTCATTTGCAGATGCGCGGCGCAATGAAATACTATGTTTACCTCATTTATTAGTTGCTCACGTTCTTTGTCAGTAAGGCCCAAGTTGCCCGAACATATGTCACCATTAAATGGTATCACTTTCTTCAAAACTTGAGGCTTCTCAATTCGTATTCTTTGAAACAACTGTATAAAAATATTAGTTCTATTTGATAATCTCCTGCATATACAGGGTGATTCTAAATAACTTTATGCTTTTGCAAAAACATAATCTTGACCGAATTCTAAGACGATTTTTCCTTTGGCAAAATTTCGTTTGAAGCTTAGTTTTTGAATTACACAGGCCCACAAAAAAAAAGTGTCTGACCTCGGCATACAAAGCATGTTTTCTTACGTATTTTTTTGCGCTGAATCCAAATCTGAAGTCAAAATGGAGGGTTCTCCGGGCCGATTTTGAGTAAATAGCTGTTTAAAGTAAAAAAATTCTGAAAATTAGTTTTAAACACCTAATCTATCATTTTTAAATAAACAATGTACCAAGACCATTTGAGTCTTATTACCCAGAAGACAAAAGGCCCACAGAGCGAGCATTTTGATCCAATAACTCAAAAAACCATAAACCCCAGCCAGGTCAGAGGCCTCAGTTCAAATCTAAACAGGCTATATAACACAATCATCATCAGATCTTACATAGAATGAGAGCCTCAGTTTAAATTTGAGCTGACTATAATTACATAACTCCTAAGCCCCAGGCACACCGGAAGCCTGAGCTAAGTGTCAAGCACGGATCCAGGGGGAAAGGGGGGCAATGAGGGTGATCGCCCCCCCCCAAGGCTCCTGGATGTATCATGAAAATGAAACTTTTTGTGTTAGTTGAGACCTTTTTTTTTAGCTTGAAGACCCTTTTCATACCAATAACATATGATACGCCCCCTCCCACCCAAGGCAGGTGTCTGGATCCATCCTTGCTAAGTGTGCTATAATCACATAACCTCCAAACCTCTGACAGGTGGAAAGTCTATGCTCTTAAAAATATTGTATTCAATTTTTTGCTCTTTTACGTACTTTTTTGTCCTCAAAAGATCTACGTAAGGGATTTCTTTTACGTTTGTCCTTATTGTGAGTCGTGTCTCTTTTTAATGTCCAGCAGAAGTCCGCCATCATGTTGATATCCCATCGTCCTTGATAACGTCTCTCCATCTCTTTAATATATATTAAAGATTAATATATATTAAAGAGATGGAGAGACGTTATCAAGGACGATGGGATATCAACATGATGGCGGACTTCTGCTGGACATTAAAAAGAGACACGACTCAAAATAAGGACAAACGTAAAAGAAATCCCTTACGTAGATCTTTTGAGGACAAAAAAGTACGTAAAAGAGCAAAAAATTGAATACAATATTTTTAAGAGCATAGACTTTCCACCTGTCAGAGGTTTGGAGGTTATGTGCTTATAGCACACTTAGCAAGGATGGATCCAGACACCTGCCTTGGGTGGGAGGGGGCGTATCATATGTTATTGGTATGAAAAGGGTCTTCAAGCTAAAAAAAAAGGTCTCAACTAACACAAAAAGTTTCATTTTCATGATACATCCAGGAGCCTTGGGGGGGGGCGATCACCCTCATTGCCCCCCTTTCCCCCTGGATCCGTGCTTGACACTTAGCTCAGGCTTCCGGTGTGCCTGGGGCTTAGGAGTTATGTAATTATAGTCAGCTCAAATTTAAACTGAGGCTCTCATTCTATGTAAGATCTGATGATGATTGTGTTATATAGCCTGTTTAGATTTGAACTGAGGCCTCTGACCTGGCTGGGGTTTATGGTTTTTTGAGTTATTGGGTCAAAATGCTCGCTCTGTGGGCCTTTTGTCTTCTGGGTAATAAGACTCAAATGGTCTTGGTACATTGTTTATTTAAAAATGATAGATTAGGTGTTTAAAACTAATTTTCAGAATTTTTTTACTTTAAACAGCTATTTACTCAAAATCGGCCCGGAGAACCCCCCATTTTGACTTCAGATTTAGATTCAGCGCAAAAAAATACGTAAGAAAACATGCTTTGCATGCCGAGGTCAGACACTTTTTTTTTTTGTGGGCCTGTGTTATTAAAGGAAGTAGTTAACGTATGACGGGTCGAATACAAGAGGCAAGCAAGGGTGGCGCGATTCACCGTCAGACGCTGATGCTTACGCGGGGCGCCTGCTGCGATCAGCTGGTCGCTATACACATACAGACACATGCGAACACATACATTCTCTCTCTGTCTGTCTGTCTGTCTGTCTCTTTCTCTCTCTCTCTCATTCGCTCACTCGCCTGTATTTTTTTTTTTTTTTTTTACGAGAGAGGGGAAAATGCATTTTATGCATACCCATCGGTCGATCCAGTGAGTTATGTGGGACTCGAGTACCAAGTCGAATTACCAACTCGGTACTCCCTACCCACTAAAAACCCCTCTCTTTTCACGAATTTCCTTTGACACACTGTCCCTCTGACTTCCCGAGATCTGTTTTCACATAACGTCAAAAAATAGTTATTATTACCTTGTTCGATGACTTTTGATGTATTGCTGTAATTGCTTGAAGGAGAAATGAATTTTCCGATAGATCGTACGTTCTCAAATTTAACGTAGATATCACGTTGCAAAAGACAAGAAATCCACACTAAATTATTAACTGAAAGTTTTTCTTCTTTCATGAACTGTATTCTTTTATAAACTTTAACGTAATCACATTTATTTACTCACTCGATGAGACGAGAAATTTACTAATGACTCTATCACTAATCACTATTAATCACTGTCGAATAATAACTGTTGGCGATTAAAAATCACTCGATGAAAGAAACACGCGCGGACACGTTACTACACGACGCGACGACGCGACAATGCGACGATAATTACTCGGCGACTGCAAGCAGTTTTTTGTCATGGTAGGTTGCGGTAGGTTAAGGTACTACTGGCGCTATCGAACGCGATCATGTGTTCGATTGAAGAATGCGGTAAACATAATAAACATTTAACATATTAATATTATTATTATCATGAATGTGTGTGATATCCATACATCGTATGATATCTATTTAAAAATTAATTAGATTAAATAAGTGTTTTTAAAATATTTATTACTTTTACTATTATCATATAAAATATTAATATTAAATATTTATTTAAGATAAAAGTAATAAATATTTTAAAAACACTTATTTAATCTAATTAATTTTTAAATAGATATCATACGATGTATGGATATCACACACATTCATGATAATAATAATATTAATATGTTAAATGTTTATTATGTTTACCGCATTCTTCAATCGAACACATGATCGCGTTCGATAGCGCCAGTAGTACCTTAACCTACCGCAACCTACCATGACAAAAACTGCTTGCAGTCGCCGAGTAATTATCGTCGCATTGTCGCGTCGTGTAGTAACGTGTCCGCGCGTGTTTCTTTCATCGAGTGATTTTTAATCGCCAACAGTTATTATTCGACAGTGATTAATAATGATTAGTGATAGAGTCATTAGTAAATTTCTTGTCTCATCGAGTGAGTAAATAAATGTGATTACGTTAAAGTTTATAAAAGAATACAGTTCATGAAAGAAGAAAAACTTTCAGTTAATAATTTAGTGTGGATTTCTTGTCTTTTGCAACGTGATATCTACGTTAAATTTGAGAACGTACGATCTATCGGAAAATTCATTTCTCCTTCAAGCAATTACAGCAATACATCAAAAGTCATCGAACAAGATAACAATAACTATTTTTTGACGTTATGTGAAAACAGATCTCGGGAAGTCAGAGGGACAGTGTGTCAAAGGAAATTCGTGAAAAGAGAGGGGTTTTTAGTGGGTAGGGAGTACCGAGTTGGTAATTCGACTTGGTACTCGAGTCCCACATAACTCACTGGATCGATCGGTGGGTATGCATAAAATGCATTTTCCCCTCTCTCGTAAAAAAAAAAAAAAAATACAGGCGAGTGAGCGAATGAGAGAGAGAGAGAGAGAGAGAGAGAGAGAGAGAGAGAGAGAGAGAGAGAGAGAGAGAGACAGACAGACAGACAGACAGACAGACAGACAGACAGACAGACAGACAGACAGACAGACAGACAGACAGACAGACAGAGAGAGAATGTATGTGTTCGCATGTGTCTGTATGTGTATAGCGACCAGCTGATCGCAGCAGGCGCCCCGCGTAAGCACCAGCGTCTGACGGTGAATCGCGCCACCCTTGCCTGCCTCTTGTATTCGACCCGTCATACGTTAACTACTTCCTTTAATAATTCAAAAACTAAGCTTCAAACGAAATTTTGCCAAAGGAAAAATCGTCTCAGAATTCGGTCAAGATTTTGTTTTTGCAAAAGCATAAAGTTATTTAGAATCACCCTGTATTACCATTCATTGTTTGAAAACATCTTAGTTTGAATAACCTTATTTAATATTAAATCTATTTATATTCAAAATTTAATAATAAATTTTTGTGATATTTTCATTTGTATGTTTGATTCACATCATATGTCCAATAATATAATAATATCGTCAATCTTTTGAAATTTAAAAAAAAATTTTATATAATATTTTGAAGTACTATTAAATTTAAAAAATTATATAGAACATTATTATATATATATATATGTATATATATATACATACACATACATACATATATATATGTATATATATATGAAATAAGCTATAGAAAAATTATCAAAATAAGAGAGAGAGAGAGAGAGAGAGAGAGAGAGAGAGAGAGAGAGAGAGAGAGAGAGAGAGAGAGAGAGAGAGGGAGAGAGTAATAAAGGATAAAATAATATAATTCACACAATATCTTACAGGTAATTTGAATATATCTTCAAGTCGATTGTCGCAACTGCGATCCTTCTTGGCTCTTATTAAGATATAGATTTTGTCGAGATCTGAACAGCTGTATAGCAACTTTTCTATAAGGACCTTGCCCATGAAACCAGAAGCACCAGTAATGAAGATGGTCTTGTTTTTGTAGAAGGATTTAATCTCAGACTTTGATTCATCCATAGCTGAAATTTATCGTATATTGCAAAATTTGTGGTCACGATAGAAAAATAGACAAAGTGTAGTAAAAATAGACAAAGTGTAGTAAAAAAAAAGAGAAAGTGCACTTTACTACGTGGTAAAACATATAGGAACCCACTCAAATTCACTTTGGAATATAATATTTATAATGCTTGTATTGTTGTACAACTACGCGCGAAATGTATATTGTTACATTATTTTAAGGGGGGAAAGTCATGTAATTTGAAATTTTTTGACATTTTTTTTTTTTACTTAAAAAATTAGTTTAACACTTGGAGAATATGCTCCTCAATTTTTAAATCCGAATTCGAAGTATAAATGTCTCTGTAGTGTATACACGGTGAGTCATTTTAATCTATAATCCCAATTATCTCGTTGGCAAAGCATGACAGAGAAAAAATTTTCCCACAAAAGTTGTTTGTTTCTTTGGGGGCCATAAGATGGCACCATTGGTTTGACCTTGAAGAGTCATTTGAAAGTCACGTGAAGGTCACCTTCAATTTCTTAAATGGAACCTACATTTTCTCATTACATATTCTTGTAGCTTATCTCGAGAGCTTTCCAAAACACTATAATTAAGTATTTTTTCATTAAGTACTTTTTGAGTTATGAGGCTTGAAATAATTTCTTAATTTTACATAAACCGTAAAATATCTTGTAAAATATTCATTTTTCGATTATCTTACCTTAATACTTTTACGTACAAAATAATGAGCTGGCAAAATAATCAACTGGTGTAAAGAAAACACATAGTTGTTTTGAAGAAAAAATATGTAATTTGCAATTAACAATTCCATATTTCTTCTTCAAAACAACTATGTGTTTTCTTCACACCAATTGATTCCTCTCATTATTTTGTACATAAAAGTATTAAGGTAAGATAAACGAAAAATGAATATTTTACAAGATATTTTACGGTTTATGTAAAATTAAGAAATTATTTCAAGCCTCATAACTCAAAAAGTACTTAACGAAAAGGTACTTAATTATAGTGTTTTGGAAAGTTCTCGAGATAAGCTACAAGAATGTGCAAAAATATATAGGGTGTTCCATTTAAAAAAATTGAAGTGACCTTCACGTGACCTTCAAATGACTCTTCAAGGTCAAACCAATGGTGCCATTTTATGGCCCCCAAAGAAACAAACAACTTTTGTGGGAAAATTTTTTCTCTGTCATGCTTTGCCAACGAGATAATTGGGATTATAGATTAAAATGACTCACCGTGTATAAGTGTCACGCCAGCACACTGCATACCGAGTACAAAGACAGGACCGTCGTACCCAAAGCAGGTCAAAAGCGGCCAGAACAGCGAAAAACAGGAGGCAGCGGCTCAAATAGATGCGTTTGCAGAAGAGGAAGGCATATTGTACGGCCCTGGTATCGCAGACTAAGCGTTGAAAGCCGTAAGTCCTCTTAAACACTACTTTTCTGTATCGAAAACTTTAAAGGCGTTTTTCTCAAAACGTAAAATTTTGCGCGCCGTGCAATGTAGCTCAGCGAATTTTCAACCGATTTAGATGAAACTTTCCAGAAATATTCTTTAACTTACTGGCCATTGCATGACGTTCGAGTTTGTTTAAAAAAAAAAAAATAAATATTGTTTTTTACCGATTGTTTATACAAAAATAAGTGATTTTTTTTTCAAAATGGTCCTGAATTTTTAATTTTTTTTTTCTCTCCGTCATGCAAAGCGTATTAATGTATTTTAACGATAAAAATTTGATTTTTTGATTTTAGTTGAGATTTGAGACTTGTAGGCTGCACGGCGCAAATCTGAGGTGCCGACTTCCAGCAGCTGTGGCGCCGCCATTTTGAAATATTTTAGTCTAAAAAAATTTGTCGATATACTTTACATCGTATATTTTGAGATATGCTTTATGTTAATTCAATAAACTTTTCCATTTCTTTATAAAAAAATCTTAAAGAAACGTACGTTTACATGACTTTCCCCCCTTAAAATCACCGTATATCGTAACACATAATTTTCACGCAAAGGCTACAGAAATCTCTGCGCAAATAAGAATCAAAAAGAAAAAAGAAAATTGACGATAGATCGATTATTTGTATTCAAATGATTGTAATTTTATAATCTGACGCATATCTACCGAGCACTAATGTTTTTTGCATATCGATTAGTACCAATATAATATATTATAAATATACATATACAAATATACACAAACATACACAAATATAGATATATACATATTACTTATACGACTACTTTGTCATTAAAAAAATTCTAAAAAAGATTATATAAGATCGTTGTGTCAGGTGATTTTTATGAAATTTTAAGAATGCATTTGCACTTATATAAGTGATTTTTAATATCGAGCGAATTATCCTTGAGAATATACATATATTGTGATTATTTTTTACTGAGAAAATTAATAAATAAGACTGCAATAAATACATTCGAGGCACGAGAAATTCTTATTTAATCTATAATCTTAGCAGTAAACTTTCTCGAAGCCAATAAAGAGATCACGAATATCTGGGATAATTACTTTTACCAAAAAGACTATGTAGAAAAATTTTGCAATATGTACAGATGTTGCAATATATATCATATTTGAATATGTACATTTATATATAGGACTTTGAAATTGTAATTTTAACCAAGGCATCTGAAATTAATTTTAAAATTGATTGAAATGAACAAAGTTTTTTAATGTAATATCAATTTAAAAAAAATATAAACATAAAATATAATCATAAATAATTTTAATAGTAAGTACGTAAATAATTTTTGTCACAAACTTATAAATAACATGAAATGCCATTGCATGCTATTTTTTTTTAGTGAAATTAAAAGCCACGAATTACATAATTTATATTTTTTTCATTGATATTTATTTTGTAGTACTATGTATGTCAATGTATATTAAATGTTAAAAGATTAAATTTGAAGAGTTTCAATTTTCACAATGAATAGCGATGATGATGTTTCAGCGGTTATAATTGCCACTTGTTTGCATTATTTCAAGGATGTGATGATAAAAAAAAAGCGGAAAATTTTACTGACATTGATGATACAGTATCAATCAAACTTAAATATATTCAGAAAATGCAAAATTGAAATTTTCTATGTTGTGTAATTAATAGTATGCGTCAGTTGAAGATATATAAACTGCATTACGTTTTTGTGCTCATTACGCACCTTTCTTATTATATACACTTTTATTTTCTATTCTTTTCGCGCTGACCAAATTACTCAAAGAGGTAAGACATTGATAAATGATGTTATGAGACGTAAAACTGTATTATTTCTGCAAAATGTACCCATTCCCTTTTTAACATTTTTTGTTCAATTGCATTTCGATTCGAAAGAAAAAAAAGTTGCATCTGCAAATAATCGTTACAAGGTTTTCCTAAAATCAGAACTGACAGGTCGGAAATAATCAGTGATGACGTAAAAACAAATATTTAGTTTTGAATTATTAATATTATTTTTTCCTCACTTACCTAAAAGAACATAGAAGCATAAGAAGCATAAGAAATATTGAAATCAAGTAAAAAGATTGTGAACTGAACTAACAAGTTTGTAAAAATTTATAAAAGTTTTACAAAATTTTTTAATGCCTTGCAGGATTTTTATCATCTAATCCTATTTGTTTCGAATGATTAATAGTTATCATTTCTTAGATTTATTCGAAAACATAAATATATAAATTAAAGTTGTGTTTCTTATAATTATAATATAAAAAATTATATTATCATTAGCATCACACAGATTTAATTTAGTACAAATAAAGTTATATTTATTATGTTGATTTGATTAAATTATGTTATTAATGTAACGTTTGAACATTACTTTTCAAACGAAATAAATTTGAATAAGCCAACAAATTTATATCAAAATAAATTCTGTTTTATTCATATTTATTACATAGGGACTTACTAAAGTTGAGTACAGTTAATGCAAAAGATATTCTTGATATTCTTTATAGCAAGAATAACAAGAAAAACTATATTTTATTTAGCAATAAGACATTCAGCAACAGAACTGCTTTAACATAATTTTATGAGCATACAGGGTGTCCCATTTTAAATAACGACCTCAAATATCTCCCGAATAATACGTTTTACAGAAAAATGTTTCAGACAAAAGTTGTATGGTTTCGAGGGGGCCATAAGATGGTACCATTGGTTTGATCTTGAAGAGCCTTCATTTGAAGGTCACGTGAAGGTCACTTCAATTTTTTTAAATGGAACACCCTATATATTTTTGCACATTCTTATAGCTTATCTCGAGAGCTTTCCAAAACACTATAATTAAGTATCTTTTCGTTAAGTACTTTTTGAGTTATGAGGCTTGAAATAATTTCTTAATTTTACATAAACCGTAAAATATCTTGTAAAATATTCATTTTTCGATTATCTTACCTTAATACTTTTATGTACAAAATAATGAGAGGAATCAATTGGTGTAAAGAAAACACAGTTGTTTTTAAGAAAAAATATGTAATTTGCAATTAACAATTCCATATTTTTTCTTAAAAACAACTATGTGTTTTCTTTACACCAATTGATTCCTCTCATTATTTTGTACATAAAAGTATTAAGGTAAGATAATCGAAAAATGAATATTTTACAAGATATTTTATGGTTTATGTAAAATTAAGAAATTATTTCAAGCCTCATAACTCGGAAAGTACTTAATGAAAACTAACTTAATTATAGTGTTTTGGAAAGCTCTCGAGATGAGCTACAAGAATGTAAAATATATAAAAATAAAAATATATAGGGTGTTCTATTTAAAAAAATTGAAGTGACCTTCACGTGACCTTCAAATGACTTTTCAAGGTCAAACCAATGGTACCGTCTTATGGCCCCCTTGAAACCATACAACTTTTGTCTGAAACATTTTTCTGTAAAACGTATTATTCGGGAGATATTTGAGGTCGTTATTTAAAATGGGACACCCTGTATATGTATATACATATATCCTATTTAAATGTTATTTAAATTCATATGTTAAGACATTTCTGTGTATTTTATATACACAATTGAATTTTTTTTCTTATTGAGGAAATAGATAGCGAGAGAGAGAATTTTCAATTTTAATTTCAATCTATTTTTTATTTAATGGACTTATATCAATGAAATTTTTTGCGCAATATATATTATGTGCATCACAAAAATAGTGCTATTTGTATATATAACTGCTTAAGCATTTTTGAACGGATTCAAAATTGTTTATCTTTAGCAATATCAAGAAGAAAAAAAACAAGAGAAAGTAGTATTTTGTGTATATATGTGTGATTTAATATAATACATTTTGATTATTTTATTAAATTCTTCTCTTCAAATTTCTTGGAAAATGATGCATATTATAATTTGTCATACGTAAAGTTAATAATACATAAAATTATATAATATCTATTAAAATTGAATATATAATACAATACTTAATAACAATTCTTATTGTTAGTTTATATTTGCTCGTTTTTACGTAATTAATCAGGATATATTTTTACGTTATTAATTGGAATTGTTGCAGAGATTATGATCGCATTATATAATATTACACACTATTTTATGAAAAATGCGGCAAAACGATTTTCTATCTTACCTGTACATATTCATTCAACGAGGAAAACATATTTCTACGCACTACTACACATATAATATACAATATGCTTGCAATTTAAGTATCACATGCCATATTAGAATTTGTGCGGAGTGTAACGATAGTTTATAGAGAAAACAAAAATATCATAAATTAATATAATACACGCGTGAATATAGTCTCATTCATAAACGAACAAACATTAACACGATTAAAATACATCATCATTCATACACATTCATGTATAAATGTTCAAAATAAGTTAATTATATTAAAGTAAATAAAAATAATAAAAATAAAAGAAAATGTGTGTAAAATGTGTCGTGGGAATAAAAATGATTTGATATACATAGCTATTCTTATTTAAACGAAACAAGTATATAAAAAGATATAATATAGAACAATATAAAAATTAAATTTAGAAATATTTATAAGTAGAGATTTTGAAAATACTCTATCGTTTGATTTATAAATCATATTGTTGTTTAGATTCTTTTTTCTAAATTTCAAGATTAAATACCGTATTATTGTAGTATTCAAATTATAAAAAAAACTTCTTGATATGTTGTATACAAATAAAAATGTGTGGAAAAGAAATAATAAAAAATTTGAAATATATATTTTACCCCATCAATGGAAATTGAATGTAAGTGACAAAGTATGTTAAAATGCGCCAATTTTTCGATTAAAAATTTCAAAATTTGTCAACAAGTTTAATTATCGAACTAAAATCTTTTTCATCAGTATATTTGCAGGTTCGGCAAAAAATAATTCGAAAATTGATACTGGTTTTGTTTTAAAATAATGATAAAAAAAACATAGCCGAAAATGATATTGGATACCTGTTGACGATGTTTCACACATTCGATTTAATTTCTTTCGATCGAGTAGTAGTATGATGTTCTGTTCTATTCTATCTGCGTTTGTTATTTTACGAGAATGGATTGCGCGTACTCCGTGCTTGTGAATTTACTGAGCTCCTGCGTAATCCGTGCTGAAAATTATACCGCAGTTGCCACTAGTCAATTATCCCAGCTGATTAATTATATGCTCTATTAAATCTTATTTCTTTTACAAACTGCGTCTTTAGTCATTTTACTTTAGTCATTTAATACTGAATTACGCGATTTGTAAAAGAAATAAGATTTTTTGTTCACTTATAAGATGCAAGATAACGATTACAAGTAACTATTATAATTAACGTTCATTAAATGTAAGACATAGATTTAATACGTATTATATTTATTATATAATTATAGATTAAAAACTTTAAAAAATAACAATTAAAAACTTTAAAAAACAAGAATTATATATTATGTCTTTAATTTTATATACTCTACTTGTAGATTTGCGATAGACGAATAATTTATTTTATATATATTCTTGATGATAAATTGTTACAATTGCGATAGACTATATTTTCTCCTTGAGAGAATCCAGCCAATGTCGATTTTTTCCCACTCTCATTCTTTCTTATAAATTATGAATTCATAGACCTTCATCATTCTTAGATGTTCACGGAATAAAGCAAAAACACTATATATTGCAATATCATAGTATATATATAGTTGACATAATTAAAATGTAGAATGTGTATGAATTTGAAAAACTTTACAAAAATGCTATCTATTTAAATATAATATTTAAATTTGTGAACTTTGAATTTTTTCATATTTTTATAAGATAAAGTTTATATCATAATGTAAAAAGTTTCATAAAAATGATTACAAAGAAATTTAAAATAATATTATAGCTGAAATAGTCGTTTAGTGTCATAAACAAATAAAATAAGAAGGAAATAAACAGAAGGAAAAGAGTGAAAGAGAGTAAAATATTATATTTTACTATTAAATCTCTTTCTATTTTACTATTAAAATAACGGGGATAAATACTATTTGATATTATCTTATTTCATTTTTTTAGCAAAGACAGGAAAATAAAATATTTTAATGTGTTATAAAAAAAGAAAAAATTTTCGAATATATTAATTTGTTATTATTTATCAGAAAAATATTTTAAAAAATAATGAAAAAAGAAAAAGAGTAGAATCCAAAGATATCCAAAGCATACTTGTAAAGCAAAAACTTAATAAAATGCATATATCGACGTTGCAATAATTAAAATCAGAAAAGATTATCGCTTAAGCCACAAATTTTATGGAATGCATGTCTTATTTGCAAGAAATTTGACGCCAAATTTTAATTTTAGAAAAATATAAAATATTGGTATGTGTTATTTTTGATTAAAGAAATGCAATTATTGTTTTTTTGGTTTTAACTTTTAATCTTTTATGTAAGTTGTATAATTATGTACGTGATATATTACAAAAGTATGTGACATTCTTACAAAAAGTATATAATATTTTTATCTTTGTATAATTTACAAGTTATACAAGTTATGCATGTTTTGCTTTATATCAAAATGTTATTGAATAACTATAGTGATGTCACTGCATATAAAAAATCAAAAACTCGTACATACTTGAATGTCAAAAGAAAAGCTAATAGTGTAAACTAATTATGTTTTCTATGATTCTTTTTAATTGTATAATTAATTGCTAATAATCAAGAGACACGGTAGTAGCTCGTGCCAAGTTCATGCGAAGCATTAGCGAGGCATTCCGTGTATCTACATATACGCGAGTCAGACAGTTGAGAGTAACTCAGATTACCGGATTTCAATAACGGCTGAACAGATCGAATTCTTACTAGGCTTAATCGATAGAGCGAGTTTGAATTATATAAAGAAAGTATCTTTATTTTTGTGCTGCATGATCTATAAACGGAAATATCATAACGCAAAATCGAAATCTGAAAATTTTCAATTAAGAAACGTCTTTATCATCGTCATCAACGCACATGTATACAACACATAGAAACAGAAAACGTACGTTTCCTACTCTCGACAGAAGATTACGCTAGCGATGTTTTACGATATTAATGACATATGTCATTAGCAGGGTTGGCAAGAAACTTGTTTTTTTTATTTTAAACAAAAAACATTGTTTTTTTGTTTAGAACAATGTTTTTTGTTTTATTTGTGTTTTAAGTAAAATAAAAAAAACATGTTTTAAACAAAAAAAGCATGTTTTAAACAAGCAAAAAACACTTAATAGCTTTGATCTGTGTAAATATTTAAATTTTTCGCTAGCGTTAAACTGTAAATAACGTTGCCAAAATTGACAACGCTATTTACCGCTTCGAAACAAATGCAGGCGTGAACGTGCAAAATGTGGGCAAATTCACACATATTTTTTGGTTAGTTCGGAATTTCAATTTGGAGTCTACCGTATCGTTTTTACTGTTTGGTTTTGTTCTTGAATTTATTAGTTACCAGTTTATTAGTTACCAGTCGACATAGAGTACATAAGTACATACTACATTCTGCAACTCAACACGAAGTAGGTAAGTGGCGATAATGCAAATGCAGTATTGTTATTGTTGTTAGATTAGGTTTTCAGTTGTACTATAATTTAAAGTACTATTTGATTATTTTCAATATTTTACTTACACTCTCGATCACATTCTTAACAAATACATAATGACGGGAAGGAAGAAAGATCCAATATGGTGTAATTTCACTAATTTCATTGAAATTAAAGAACATAACAGATCTGTCAAAGCAAGATGTAAAAAATGCGATACAATTATGGTAGGATTGGTCGCTAGAATGAGGATACATGTGACGAAGTGTAACTCCACAATAGTTAATGTTGATGAAGATAACGCTTCTGATAGCAGCAGCATCCGTTCCCGGTCCCCATTTCGCATAAGTTAGTACATAATAATATATAGTATATATAACATATTCTATTTTCTATTTGGTATCATTAAAGCATTGAACATTGACTACCTATACAGTAATTTTCGCGTAACTTTTGACTTTTTTGTTGACTGACAGTTTTGAATATTTTCTTTATAGCGACAGCGATACAGTCACACATACTTTACCATCAACATCAAGATCTACAATATCCATGCTAACACAGTCCAAATTGAGATCAATGGATATGGAACCATTTATTGTGAGAACATCAATTGCAAACAAGAAAAAATTTGACATACAGATAGCTAAATTTATTTACGCCACAAACTCGGCCTTCAGACATGTGGAACACCCAGAGTTTATAAAATTAATAAACTTGTTGCATCCTGGCTATAAATCGCCTTTAAGACGTCAAATCGCAAATGAACTACTAAATGAAGTATTTGACTCAGAGTTGGTAAAAATAAAAGACTGTTTAAATGGAAAGAGTGTTTGTATGGTTTAGGATGGATGGAGTAACATTCACAATGATTCTATAGTATGTATATCAGTGACAGATATCATTGACGAACTGTGCATTTATGCGATACTATTGATACCGAAGATAATAGCCATACCGCGGAGTGCTTGCTAAATTTGGCAGTAACTTCAATCAAAAATTGTCAAAAACATGGTTGCAGAGTTAGAAGCTTTGTGACCGATAATGCAGCAAACATGCGTAAAATGAGAGAACAATTGGCAATGTGTGAAGAACTTGGCATGCCTGACATTATTACTTATGGATGCTTCGCACATATTTTAAATCTTCTTGCGCACGACATTGAAATTCCAGGAATCAAAGGACACATTAAAAAAATTATGAAATACTTTCGAAACACACATTTTGCCGCTGCTAAGTATAAAGAAGCAGGTGGAAAAGCTTTAGTGATGTCATAAGATGTTCGATGGAATACCTTGGCCGATTGTCTGGAATCATATATTAGTAACTGCCATATTTTGTCTAAAGTTTGCACTGATAATCGAGTAGCAATTAGCTCGGATATTTCATCCAAAGTTAATGATATGGATTTAAAAATTAAAGCAATGGATTATTTGGAAAAACTAAAAGTAATTTCAGTCGCTTTAGACAAAATTCAACGAGATTGCTGTACAATTGGCGAGGCCACAGAAATTTGGATCGAAATAATAAACCATTTTAAACTTCAACAAAACAATTTTTTGGAGTCTGATCTTAATTGTGTTCTGCAGCGTTTCCAAATGACAATGACGCCTGCACATTATTTAACAAATTTGCTAGATCATCGATTTAGAGGACTTCAGTTAAGCCAAGAACAATTAGATGAAGCAATGGAATATGTCAATTCGTATCACCCTGCAACCATGCCTGACATAATGTCTTACTGAGCAAAAACTTCTCCGTTTAAAAATTATCTTTTTTCTGAGGAATCCATTAAAAATGTTAAGCCGATAACATGGTGGCTTGCGCTAAAAATTAATGTCAATACTGTAACGTTCGACTTGGTAACACAACTCCATACAGCAATTGCTTCTTCTGCTGGCATAGAAAGCCTGTTCTCAGCTTTTGGTTTAGTGCACACAAAATTGAGAAACAGATTAGGCATAGAAAAAGCTTCCAAATTAGTAACAATTTTGAAGGCACTCAACAAAAAAGGTGAAGTTGATCAAACTGAACATGAGATTGAGACTGAGCTGACTGAGTCTGTATAATCTGATCTTTTAAAAAAGTTTTTTGTTTTAGTTGAGTAGTAGAAAAAACAAAAAACTACTATTCTTTGTTAATATATATAAAACTATATTCTTTATTTTATTTTGAGTTATTAAATTTAAAAGTAGATATTAAAAAAAATACCTAATATATATAATGTAATATGCAATGACTGCAATGCAATTGCAATATGTTATCGTTACCGTTCATTTTTTTGTACTTAAATGTTTACTTTTTTTTTAGTTAAAGGATTTTATTTTTAGTTAAAGGACGTTATTTTATTTATTTGCAATGGGTGCTAAAATGCAATGTGTTATGGTTTATTTTTTTATAGCTTGTAGTTTTTAGATGAAAAAGAAGAATTGAGGTTTTTTATTTTTCTTTTATTTATAATTTATGTTGAGAGTTAAGCATGAGGTTACTTAATAAGAATAGGAAAGGAACCAAAGTATTATATATTAAATATTATTAATTAGAACTTTTTTTTAGAACTACTGACCTGCTATGAGTTATGTACTATTAATTTAAAATGCTAAAATGTAAAATGTAAAGTCAGTCAATATCTTCTAAGTAATCTTTATTGTATTGATTGTTATTTAATATCCAAAATAAATATTCTGCTAAAATATTACCCATCTTATCATTTTTATTTTATTATTTATATTTTTATATCTATATGTTACATAAATATAGATAAAAAACTAAAAACACTAAAACAAAAACTTTTTTGCAACATACACATCTATTAGTTTTTGTTTGTTTTAGATTTTTTTTACAATTTCTTTTCCAAATAATTATATATTTTATTTGCGATATTTTAAACAATTCTAAACAGTAGTTTAAAACAGTTTAAAACAAAAATGTTTAAAACAGTGTCCACTGTTTTAAACAAGTTTTAATCAAACAGTTTTAAACACATTGTTTAAAACATGCCAACCCTGGTCATTAGTGACATGAGTCATTAACCGCATTTTCAGTAGTGACAAGTAATGAAGTGCAAGTTAAATAATAAATTATTAAAATATTTATTAAAAACTGGCAAATAAGAGCCAGTAAGGTATGATAATTGGAGCGCAAGGTAAATAATAAATATCTATTTTACAAACTAAATATAAATATATATAATATAATAAAAGTATACATATAATATGTATATGTATATATACTTATTCTTTATATATTTTTATATAATTTGCTTATATATTTAAAAAATATACATGTATATATACAGGGTAGTAGTAAGACTAAGCCGGTTCTAACGCAGGGGCTCCGAGGGGGGGTGAGGGGCGAGGGGGAACCGCGGGCGGGGGGTGACGTCACGCGGGGGGGGGGCGATGACGTAACGCGGGGGGGTGATGACGTCACGCGGGGGGGTGATGACGTCACGTGCGGGGGATGATGACGTCACGTGCGGGGGATGATGACATCACATGCGGGGGATGATGACGTCACGTGCGGGGATGATGACGTCACGCGGGGATGATGACGTCACGCGGGGGATGATGACGTTACGCGGGGGATGATGACGTCACGCGGGGGATGATGACGTCACATGCGGGGAAGGGGGGATCGCGGCGCGACCGGTGGACGAGGGGGTCCGCGCGGGTAGGGGGATCCGCGGCGCGAGCGATGGACGAGGGTGTCCGCGCGGGTAGGGGGGATCCGCGGCGCGAGCGATGGACGAGGGGGTCCGCTGGGGTAGGGGGGATCCGCGGCGCGAGCGATGGACGAGGGGGTCCGCGCGGGTAGGGGGGATCCGCGGAAAGAAGACGGTGGTGTGAGAAGAATAGCGCTACGTGTGGGAAAAGGATAGCGTAAAGTGTTTGTGAAGAGGACAGTGCAACAAGGATGGCATCAACGTGTGACAAGGATGGCGTCAACGTGGGACAAGGATGATGCATTATAAGATGCCACATAGGTGGGAGCAGGACGACGCAAAGGTAAGTGAGTGATAGCGACGAGCTTGTGAATGAGAGAGAACGATAATAGCGCGAAGAGAACGCATACGAAAGAGAACTATAATATCGCGAGAACAACGTGTGCGAGAGAGAACGATAATAGCTAAGATAACGCGTGCGAGCGAGAACGAAGATATCGCGAGACTTACAACTAACGCGAGACTTATTGTTAGAACGATAGCGCGTACGAAAGAGAGAGAGAGAACGATATCGCTGTACTTACAACTAGCGCAAGAGAGACGCAAGGGATGGGAACGCAAGGAGAGGCGCGTAAATAAATACATTTCTTTTCAATTCTAAATATAACATTTATTTTAAAATGTGTGCGTGTATTATACAATTTGTGTTTTGTGTGTGTGTGTGTGTGTGTGGGTGTGTGTGTGTGTGTGTGTGTCTAATAAAATAATAATATAATAATATAAAATTTAAAATTTAAAAAATATAATAAAAATATAAAATTTAAAAAATATATAAAACATATAAAATATAAAATTTAACGGTCATCGAACGGAAACGAACGACTGTCGAACGCAAACGAACGGTCATCGAACGGAAATAAACGGTCGTCGAACGGTAATTGAACGGTCATCGAACGCAAACGAACGCTCGTCGAACGGAATTGAACGGTCATCGAACGCCCGTCGAACGGAAACGAACGCTCGTTGAACGGTCGTCGAACGGTAATTGAACGATCATCGAACGGAAATGAACAGTCATCGAACGGAATTGAACGGTAATCGAACGGAATTGAACGGTAATTGAACACCCGTCGAACGGAAACGAACGCCCGTCGAACGGTAATCGAACGGAAACGAACGGTAATCGAACGGAATTGAACGGTAATTGAACGCCCGTCGAACGGAAACGAATGCCCGTTGAACGGTAATCGAACGGAAACGAACGCCCGTTGAACGGTCATCGAACGGTAATTGAACGGTAATCGAACGGAAACAAACGCTCGTCGAACGGTAATTGAACGGTAATCGAACGGAAACGAACGCCCGTCGAACGGGAATGAACGCTCGTCGAACGGTCATCGAACGTAAAACTATATTCAATTATCAAATATTTAAATGTTTTATCATGTACCACAATGTAGTATCGAAATACAATATCTGTGGCAGCTGTGTCGCGTACGGAAACACGATACTGCACACGTACATAGATAGAGATGAGGAAAGAAAGGAGAGAATAAGAAAGACGATAAAAATATATTGCATCATCAATTTATTATAAATATGGATTCGATGAATCATGATGTTTCAACCACCAATTATAAATCTTAAATACATTTTCTAAAGCGCAATTTTTTACATGATTTTCACAACGTACAGTATTCTTAACATCTAACTTATTTAAAGAAGCTACATCCTCATAATCTGCATCCAAAGTTTCGATAATCACATCGTTTCTTGCATCATTGTCCAGTATATCGGCTAGCCATTGCCGTTTTTCATGCCCTTTAACGTACACGAGAGGTGACGCATCATCATCCTCCCCCGTTGCACCCATCACCGCTGTCGTAATTAAACGTTTCGATTTCCAATATGAAACGTGTCCATCATTCCACGATAATCCATGGTGATTTTTCATCAACCATAAAACCTGACATCTCTCAGATTTTGTGAGCATGTGCCATGGTTCGGGACATGTAAAAATATAATGAGAAAGTACGGATCCCTTTCTCAGAACAGCAGCTTCCTTCACGACAAAATTTTTCCCAACGATAAATCCTTGTAGATCCACAAACGTTGGCACAGCCATGATGACAAGATCCGATCGCAGACTGATGTCGATCGTCAAACATCTCAATCTTTTATATTTTTTCATATGCAATGGAGGGGATATTTGCTGACTTATGTAATTTTGCGGACTACATTGGTCAATGGATTATATTCGACAACCCGATCGTGCAAGATGAGACAGTAGGCGGTAGTATTCGCCGGTATATTTTCCCTGCATTCAAACTCTATTCTCACGTCCACGGTAGCAGTTTTGACAGACTCGTTTTGTCGCGAGCAATCAATGACCGCGAGAGGACCGCAATGTAGAAACTTTGAAATGGTTAATAGCGTTGCATTATCATCGCATCCATAATAAGATTTGCGAAAACGAGAGTACATGTTGAATAGAACGGCGAATCTATTTTTTTCAAAATCTAAATTTAAATCATCATAGGGATAAAATTCCGAGTTTAAATAGAGTTTAACGTTGGTCAATTTGCAGTCATCGAATAATGTAACATCTTGTGACACTGAATTCTTTTTACCAGTTTGCAATGCAAAGATCACGTATCGTGGTTTCTCTAGCTGGGAGGCGGCTTTCACGGTCCATGAATGCTTAGTCGTGCTATGCAGCAGAGGAAATTCGTATAGATCCCAAGATCTGAAACTCATGTTCAAGTATCGTCCGCTTTCCAACATTCGCAACATCGACAATTTATTAATCTCGTTCAATATTACATGAGGCATACGCCACTGTATCTTGAGTAATTCAATCTCTGCTTCCGACGATGGGTGTCCGAATAGACAATTATTATCGTTGCGCGAACGTATCAAAATCAATTCGTGACGAGCGTTAATCACAACGCGTTTATAATCTTCGCAAAATCCCAGCAGCATGTTGAGCGGTACGCAATAGTTGAAATAATTTTTGTCACCATTGTACGTCAAATCCCACGCAGCGTTCTTCAAGTTTATATTTTTCTGGTGCGTTAGAGAGACATAATTTTTGAGCGTCGAAGTTATTCCAACATTTCTGTTGCGATCAATCTCTACTCCGTCGAGTTCGTATCGAAGCTCATCAAACATGAATGCGACGCAATTGTTTCCCAATACAACCTTCATTTCGTCATTCGCTTTACGCACATTAAACCTTCCCTCGATGTAAAGAAAGCTTTCGCACGGTAACGTGTACAAATCCTGATGTTGTATAGGTATTCGTATCTCGTCGCTGTATCCAAGCGTCGTATTGGCGTACGGATTGTATGTATGAGTCTCAATCTTGACGATGCGATCGTCAAAGACTGGCTCACCTCCGATATTCAAAATATCAATCATTCTTTTCGTACGATGAATCCCAATGATTTTAAAAATTCACGATTCAACGCGCTCAGCTTCTTCTTAATGGCTATCTTATTATTGTCACCCGATACCGTAATAGTATTGTCCCTCGTAAAAGTATTGTCTCTCGCGTGCTCCGTTTCGTTCAGCACGAGCATACTATGTTTGTCGCCGCCGTATATGCAATCTTACGGTAATTTCCTCTCCTCGAAAATCGAGCAATCGACCTCTTTGATCCACAATACGTATCGTTAAATCCGTAATGCTCCGTACGATGATCGGCAGGTAAATGATCTGTGCCGGCGTTTCCGATATCTTATATCCTGGTGGTACGCTCGGTGAAAATTCATGTATTGTGTGTACGCGCATGCCATTGCTGTACGCACCAGTAGTCATGTTACATTCTATACGAATAATATTTACGTTTATAATATTAACTGGTTCGTCCGATTCGTACCACTCGCGAGGTTGCAATATACGATTCGATGAGAATCCAAGCAAGGATCCTACATTGTCGGGTTTGGTAAAGTTTATTCTGTAGGCACATTTGATTTCGCTCTTTAGCGTGCTATGATTGGCGCGAAGCGCTATTGGATATTCCTCATCATAATCGTTTTCAACATCTCTGGAAAGGTGTTCATCTTGCAAAATTGCACGTTTGAGATAGTCATTTATAGCGTGCAATTCGTACGATCCTTCGGGAATCGTAATTTCCTTGTCGTCGTTGCCAAAGTAAAATTTATTATTCGAAAAATTTACGTTTGGAATCGTATGATAAGTTTCAAAATCCGTTAATCCAAGCTCGTAATCGGCATCAGTCAAATCTATAGCGGGAAAATAGCTTACAGCGAGAACGCTGCTTCTGCCAGTCAACGTAAGTGTCAGTGACATGTCGAACGAATACTGAGTCGTGACGATGGATTGTCAGGCTTTAAATTGATCGTCGACTGTTTGAAGAAATTTTAAACACAACTGTCCACAGATGCTCTGATTGTAACTTTGATAAGATGCATAATTGTATTCAATTTTCACTCGTCCGAAATATCGCACAAGTTCCTTGGGTGGTCGAAGGTTTCCAAAACTGTCGAAATATACGACACGATCTCCCCTCTTTGCATACGCTACCCAATGAGTACCGGGACCATCAACGTCATCCAAATTGATGATACCGCTCTCGTTTCGTCGTACACCGCTTATTGGTAAATTATTGCGCATGAAAACACCTCTAAAGAACGGTATGTGCATACGTTTCGCCAATTGTTCCAATTGCACGTTAGTTGTCGCACCCGTAGGCATTTTTAATGTTTTTTCGACGTTTTTTTTTTTCTCTTAGACTTTGTTGAGAATCCCTGTCCACGCTTGTACGGAGCGAGATAAAGTCCGCGACCTTCCATAGCGCGATTGTGACGCTGCAACTCTTCCAGCTGACGTTGCGCCGCCTTGCTATCGTTTACCGCCTTTGCGATTCCCGCCGCACCGCCGGCCAAAGAACCGACAACTCCCAACAACGGTAAAAGTGGTAAAATACCACCGCGTTTCGCTACTGGAAGTATTCGTCTTTTCCTCCTCTTTGTCGTCGATGGCTTTTTCATCCCCATGCCGAGTTTTGTCTTTGCCTTCATTGCCGCCCAAACAGTCGTAGCGGCTGCTCTTTCGCCAAGAGTCGAATCCCTCGCGGTAATGCGTTCTCGCGCTCTTGCAGCTAGTATGCGATCCGCGATGTGTCGTTGACCGAGGTCGTTGCTTCGCGAGTAAGCAATGTCGTGCTCGCGACAAGCGGCGTCCAATGGATTGATGCCTCGATCGCCTCTAACCAATCGTTTCTTTAATCGAGTTCCCGGGCCGCAAAACTGATAACCGGGAATATGTAATTCGGTGGGAAGCGCGTTTATCGCACGATTTAAGAGATCGCTACCTCTTACGATTCTCGCTGACATTCGTAGCAATCTTTTATTAACGGTGGCGGACCGTCGATGTGCGTTCGCTGCCACGGCTGATTGTAATGTCGCATGCACGAACGATATTGTCGAACCTCCGAATCAGCCTTTATATATTCTGGAAGCTTGTCCCACAATCGTTCCACGTAATCACCAAAATTTTGTAGTAAAACAATCTTTGGGATATACTGCAGTTGTTCGGCGGTAAGCCGGAAAATGTCTCTTTCATCCGACAGAAGGAGAAACATTTTGATACTGAACGGTTTCGAGTTGAGACACCTCTATAAATAGGTCTCCCCCCTCGTGATCATTCGCAAAATTGATTCGAAAGAGAAAACATGCGGTTCGTGCGACAAGCGCGGATAATCAAAGTATCAAATTTCGACGATAGACTAATATCGGAGAAAAAAGTACGCAAGCATGGAAACATGCTACCGACTACTATACGCGGTATCGTTTGCGGCCCTTCAAACTGCGGTAAGACAAACGTGTTGATTAGTTTGATAGAAAGTCCGTACGGTGTACGTTTCGAGAACGCGTACGTATACTCGAAATCGCTTCAACAACCGAAATATAGATACTTGGAAAATTTATTAGCACCTATAGACGAAATTGGTTATTTCACATTCTCTAATAACAGCGATGTCATTCCACCGAGCGAGGCGCTTCCGAATTCCATCTTTATCTTTGATGACGTGGCATGTGACAAGCAAGATACGATAAGAGAATACTTTGCAATGGGTCGACACTCGAGCGTCGACTGTTTCTATCTTTGTCAAACGTATGCCAAGATACCTAAGCATCTTATACGCGACAATGCGAATCTTTTGATTTTATTTAAACAAGACGGCACAAACTTGAAACATGTGTACAACGATCATGTAAATACCGACATGTCTTACAACGATTTCCGCGCATTGTGTTAGAAATGTTGGCAACGCAAATATGGCTTCGTAGTCATTGATAAAGACAGCACGTTGATCAATGGACGATATAGAAGAGGATTTAATGATTTCGCGATACCGTAAAGCGATCAGTCGTCATCGACACATCGATCAAGCATCATGAACGGCGATCGTGAAAAGATTGCGATAGAGATTGCAAAAATGAGCGAATCAATTCGCAAAAAATATCGCGCTTTGAAAACTGGTAAAATGGAGGAAGACTTTGCATTGGAAAGACAATTTAAGCCAATTACCGAACCTTTAAAACAGCTTATCGAAAATACTGTGGAATCTGTTGCGCCGAAAATTGAACCATTGAGTTTAACGTTTGGAGAGAAGCACGAGGAAAAAATAAAAGAGTCGAAGCAAGGAATAAAGCGAGCATGGATAAATATGCCGATAAACGATTCGCCGATATATTCGACACCGAATCGATCGAAACGAAGGAAACAATTTTCTAATATGGCTACTGTTTCTACTCCGATGAAAGTACAACCGCGTCAAACAATACCATCCCCGTCCGTCGAAGAAATTTATGAGACCACGCCCGATTCGTTTGTAACATCGGTCCGACATGAATTAGAAACGTCCGAAGGTCAGAAAACGTTCCGAGATCATTTTGGTCCACTAGCGCAAAAATATATAGGAGCTATCATGAGTGTTGATAAAAATAAGAGTATGGATTACGTCTACGGTGTTAAATTTACCAGCGAAGGAATGATGCTCGGTGATAAACGTTTCGATGTGGACATGGAAGATAATATAATTATCGATGGAATAAAATATACGGGATCCGAAGGTATCTACGATTTGATTTTTAGAAAATTTCCCAATCATAAAAAATACACTCAAGACGATTTGTATAAATATCAAAGTATATTAAAAGCAACAAATGCGCATAAACGTGACAACAAAGTTAATAATCCTATTAAAAGTAACAAAGGATACAAGTACAAATATATAATTGCACCATTATTCCCTGATAGAAAGGTGGGAAGAGGTATAGACGCGCCGCACACCATGACGCTAAGCGACAACATGATCGATTACGTGCATTGGAACGATCCCAACGAATTGGTAGATCGTTTGCGATTGCTGGACGCCTCGCGTCGAGCCGGCAACAATGCTCACGACAATGAAATCTTGTCAATTATCGAAGAACTTCGCGAGGCTGGCATTATTATAAATTAAACTATGCGTCAACGATACATGTCATTCGGTCAAAGTTCTCGGTACCGAAATGTCGATTAATAAATTTGGATTATCGCTCGGAACGTCGAATAATTTGTACTATCAATGGAATGGATTATTGAGAAATTACGTTCGCGATAACGCTCTCTGCCAGACTACTACCGGCTTTGACGCAAGGTCGCGCAAAATTCAACGTGTAGCGCAACCGGAAACTGATACTGACGCCGTCAACAAACGATACGTGGATAAACTTTTGAGAGATCGACAGGGAGAAATTGAGCAAAAAATTATCACGCTTGAAACACACGTGCAGGCGCTACGAATAATGATGGACGAGATAAAGAATGTGCTGAGATATGCAACATCTGACTCGACACAGTAAACGAGAGATACTAATATCGCAATATTAATTATGCCTCGATCAAACGTGCGAAAGAAGATAAACACCTCCGAAAAGCGACAACTTGTCGAGGAACTACATGCTCCGGCGAGAAGAAATTTTCCACGAAGACGCGTCATTGTACGCGGATACGACGATCTGTGGCAGGCGGACGTGGTCGACATGCGTTCGTATTCTCGACTCAACAAGGGTCATAAATACATACTCACAGTTATCGATGTGTTGAGCAAGTATGCGTGGGCCGTACCGCTCAAGAGTAAGAGCGGAAACGAAATGTCCGAAACGATTGCAAAGATTATTGGAGACGATAAAAGGTGTCCGAAAAATTTTCAAACCGACAGAGGAAAAGAATTTTACAACGCGAGTGTGCAGAAACTCATGAAGAAACACAACATTAATCATTACTCGACGTATTCCATTATGAAAGCCTCGGTCGTGGAACGATTCAACCGTACTTTGAAAAACAATATGTGGAAAATGTTTACGCTCAACGGAAATTACAAATGGATCGACGAGCTATCTCGACTCGTTGCAGAGTACAATACGCGAAAACATCGCACCATCGGTATGAGACCTGCCGACGTCACTCCAGCGATCGCCGAAAAACTTTTAAATACGGTGTATAGTAAAGTAAAAATTGCGGCTCCGACAAAATTTAAAGTAGGCGATTCGGTACGCGTAAGCAAATACAAGACCATCTTTGAAAAAGGTTTCACACCTAATTGGACGACCGAAGTTTTTAAGATTGTCGAGGTGCAGAAAACTAATCCCGCGACATTCATACTCGAAGATTCGCGTGGAGATCCCGTCGCTGGAGGATTCTACGAATACGAATTACAACGCGTCGCTAATCCCGACGTATATCTCGTGGAAAAAATTTTGCGGGAAAAGGGTGATGACGTATACGTGAAATGGTTGGGAATGGATAAATCATACAACTCTTGGATACATAAAAATAGTGTATTATAAATATTTATTAAAATAATATACATATAAACTATATAAATAATTTAATATATAAATATTTAATAATATAAAAATATATAAAATGTATTAAATATAAAAATATATACATGGTTATGTACAAAATATACAATTAATAATAAATAAAATATACATTTATTTACAATGGTATTCTATAATGTCCCCATGGTAACGTATCGGTGGTTTCGGGTACGATATACCGCTTATCGTCGTACGGACTCAGAGCAATTTTCGTCTCGCAGATCGTGTATACTTGGTGCAGTTTAGATCGTATACACGACTGCTGACGCGTCATTTCAATTTCTTCTTTCAAACACCGCGTGTAGTCGTCAAACGTTATCGTTCTCGCAACAACGTTACTCTTGACACCTTTAACTTTCTTCGTGTCCTTTTTTCCATTCACTCATAACGCGTACATCTTTGCTCTGAGCCCGACGAATTCGGTCATTATGGTACCGTTGTTTTCGTCCTTCATCAGGCCCGGTACCTTTTTATTTACAAGCGGTATACCGTACGCATTATCCACTGCATAATCGCTCGTGTCGAATCTGATGATATCGCGCTTCATATTCTCATACACATCCGCGCACTCAATGTGATATATGAGACTATCCGTATCGGTGTACATTACCTGGCATTTGTCGCGATACATTGGCGTCATATACTCGTGATGAAACTCGTACAAACATGTCTTGGATATGTCGAGTATGCACATACCCACGTAAATCGGTTTGTAGAATTTCACCTCGAGTTTGCGCAATTCCACAGCGATTAAGTTTTCTGAAAAAACGCTTCTGCTGTGGAAATTTGGTTTCGCGATCATTGCCTCTGCGCCATACCGACCATCCCACTTTGTTAATAATTTAACATCGACACGATTGCGCACATTTTCCATCGTTTTACCAAACACTGCATTGTTCATTAATTTATATAAATTTTTTTCGAAATCATTTTTAGCCAATGTTCTAAAATGTGTATTTAATTCTATGTAATTTCGAAGCCACGGAGATTGTGAAAACTGTAAAATTCGATGTATTTTTGTTACGCGAAGACCGTGACGCGTACACTGCTGCAGGTTGCGATAGTGTATCACGTAACGCTTCTTATCGTATAGCGTTGCAAGCAGTTTGAATTCCCGCTTGCCAGGTGGTTTGTCGCGTGTCGGGCAAAACGGTAGGTCAGTGTGTGCATCGTGAAGATGTTGCGGGTACTCGAGGTCCACTTCGAGGACATAGCCTGTAGGCGAATCTAGTGTGATGGATGATACATCAAAATTGGTCACATCGTCGACCCATTGAAAATTGGCGTAAGGCAACGGTTGACACATTGCCCATCCGTACAAATTATTTACATCAAAGTACATCAAGTACGATGATGGTTTCGATGGATCGTACGACTCCATGTACTTGTTATTAGCGCGAGCGTATCTACCCGAACATTGACTCAGACCGCCGCGTATACCACGTTCGATGAACATAACCATGTCGATGTCAGTAAGCAGCTCGAACGTGATCTTGGTATGTTTCAACATGGCGTCCCACGTGTATCCGGGGAGAGTATAGTAATACGCGGGGTCGAGTCCGTAACTTTCGATACATTTATCTCGAAAGTTTTCGAAAATGTCGGCTAATAACAAGACATCAATTTTAAGATATAAATCGCTATATTCGCCTAGCGTTCGAATGGAGAATCGCGTCCAGATGTTCTCAGCGTGCGCGTAATCGCTCTCGGATACAGTGTCACCGGTCAAGGAACTGTAAAACGATTCGCGCGGTGGTAAACACGTATCTTGCAACCTCTCTACAGAGTCGATGTATTCGTACGGAAATACACCTTTTCGCGTTAACAAATTGAAATTTTCTGTTGATAAATTTTGAAATTCTGATTTTAAAATTTTGAGTTTATCTTTGTCCAAAAACGATGCCAATTTGTCGAGACTCGATGCGAGAAATTTGAATGAATCGATGAAACGTAATTTTACATGATTTTTTGATTCTTCATCCATACAAACATCTTTTGTAAACGAAATATATTTCTCTTTTGTTATCGGAAGTAACTCGATTTTCCCTTCGAACGATGTGGCTATTTCCTCGATAATGAAATGTGAATCATAACCGGATAAATTGTGAAAAACTATGGGAATACAAAAAGATTCTTTATAATTTAAATTGCAATTTGAGTGTGCTGGACCTCTGTACCGCCCGGTCAGATGGCAATGATCGCGAACGCGTGTATCGTCTTGCACGAACAGTTTTTCGCATATATGACATTGAGTGGCGCTATGGAATTTCTCCCACTCTTCGGACGTCAAATTTACCATGGGGACATTTGTTTTTAAAATATTTTTTACACGTAACGCTAAATTTTTGAGGTCTGCGGCGAACCATGCTATACAATCGGCGCTACGACGCGAATGGTACGCCGATAAAGATTCGTCGTATGAACAATGTACATAATAAGCTATACTAAATACTTGGTGATGTTGACGCAAATTTCGCTGTTCTTCATCCATCTTGGCCAGAACGCATTCCAGGTCGGCGTACACGACGAACGGGAGCCGCTCCTTCCGATTAAAGTTGTTGAACGATAACCACTTGTCCTTATCGCTCGGCAATCGGACAGCGCAATCGTTCATCTTTCCGCAGTCGACCGTATGCGACTGCAACTTGGCGTCCGAATTAAAATAGTGCAGGCATCTGTAAAAGAAAAATTTTTTAAAGATTTATATAACAAAGTGTATATAACCTATAATTATTCAATATAAATTAAACTTACCGGTCGCATATATATTTCTTGTGATCCTGTTTGCTCAGTTGTGAACTCACGAGCCGGGATAAATTCTTAATCCAAGTGAAATGTCCGACGCTGTTGTCGTCTTCAATGTAAAGCAAGTTGATATGCTTGTCCTGCTTCTGCTGCGAAAGACGCATCGGGACAATGCTGTTCTTGTCTTCGATGTTGTAGACGTTGATCGAAATGTTATTGGCAAGTTCAAAATTTTTTATTTGGTTCACAGTCACTGGAAACTCAATGTTCTGGAGATTCAGCACTGTCGTGTAATGCGGGTACGATGATTCCCGATTCGTGTCTCTTTCGGCGGGGTATAGGGCGGCGACCACTGCCCACGCGAAACACGCATTGTCTTTAGATTGTACATTAATCACCGCTCTTTTCAACATAATCTCCCGCGGTAATTTGATGTGACACCCCGCACGCATAGGATTATACTTATTTATATTTACAGTTAAATTTAGTATTCGCGACAAAGCCCACCCGCTATCGCGTTCCTGAAACTCTTCCAGAGACGCTAGGGTGGGTTCGATAACACGCCGTTCGTACCACTCGCGTAAATCGGATGTGTGAAAGAGTTCATAGTTTCGCGTATTGATACTTTTGTTGGCGTGTTTATCCCCAGCCACGAATTCACCGTTAAATATAGTGTTCACTTTCACATTACAGTGTTTTTTCATAACGTCCTGCACATGTTCTATCACTATGTCTTTGGCGTCATCGAGAAATTGGCGAGGTTCAATGTGATTATAGTTTATCACCGCGCCAGTCGATACGCGACTCTCGAACGCCGTATCAATCTCGCGCCACACAAGTCTATTTTGACGCGCGCTACATCCGGCACCCGCGTGTACGAAACGTCCACGTACCGAATTTTTCAACCCTTCGAGGCGCGCGATCCGAGCAATCAGCGATTGTCGATTTCCGATCGATAATCGCGGTCGCTTGATGCGACTTTGCTCTTCCAACGACTCGATGTATTGGTCGCATCGTTGTTCCCACACAATGTAATCTTCCAGCGAATCAATCAATGTGGATTGCTCTCGCAAATTTTGTTCCTCCATATTGTAACACACTTGCGAAATGCGCTTCCCAATGATAGTTCCGGATGTACTTTAGCAAAATTACTGGCGGGGCGTGCCTCTTGATCATGATTTATATACTGTCTCGTGCATATCATCGAACATTCTAGAATGATTTCATCTTAAAAAATTCCCCGGAGTAGCGTCTGCAATTTAACCTTGATAATTTCGCGTTTTGTCACGTACATTTGAAAAATCTGACGTGGTTGCATCGGGAGCAGCCGTAAAACGGCGCTTGATTTTAGCGAATTCAGCTAAATCTTTGTTCTAGGGATGATGATGTCATCGCAGCCGTATATCGGCGCGACAAAATTTTAGAGGAAATTAAAATGTCATGTCAGCAATAATCCCCTCTACATTGCAATTTGCGATACTATTTGAATTGATATTAATTCTAATACGATCAGTATTGCATCAATCGCGCGTGTGAAAGGTTCACTGAAGAAATCAACATGAATTTTTACGTTCCGATTCGAAACGGTGAAACTCCACCGTGTAAGAAGCAAAAATGTGACACGTAAGTTTCGATCTTTAAACATTTTATTTATTAATTTTTTTTAAATATTGATCTAATTTATATATTTTTATAGCATTCAGCCTCGTCGTGCGACTCGCATACTTGGAAGAAGATACGCTCTAACCCCAACGTCGTACAAGTATTTGGACATTGGAATAAGCGTTGGAGCTGTGTCGTACGTGGAACTGATTCTCGGTGATAATCGAGGCAATCAAATAGTGTTGCCTTTTTCAACGTGGAATTTGTTGATGCAGAAGCAAGCAGACATTGAACAATTTCTACAATCGACTGCTCTAGCATTAAGGATTGGAGATTTATCGATCGAAATGTATCAATCGAAAATTGTAAAACTCACATTATGTGACAATTCTTTGTACATGAAACCACCGACATTATTACATTTATTTAATTTTGAAAATTGTATCGATCATATGCATAATTGGTTATGCGAGAATACGTATCTCGTGAATGAAAAGTTTAAACAATTTGAAACTGTTTTACGACGTAACAATATTACTACTGTATGCGATGCTGTAAAAACGATACGCGATAGTGATGTCTTTAACAGTGAATCATTAATCGATTGTGAATTATTAACATGCGCTGGAAATGATATTCTTTATGATGCTTGCAATAAATAATTATTTTTATTCCATCTATGATTTTAATTCTTTCCTTCCATACGAATAAGAATAGTTATATTTTTCTCAACACGCTCCGCTAAAGATGTAGAGAAATGCTGAGGTAGATGAGACGTGATGCTCTAGTTGGAATGAGACAAAAGATATTAAAAGATATATAATGAAGAGGAGTCTGCGACATTAGAATATTATTTCTTTCGTTGTTCTGTGTTTCGTTAGTCTTGTGTTACGTTAGTGCAATGGCTGAAGACGATGTTATTATCATCGATGACGATACGGATGATGATGATTATTGGATGGAAAGAGAGAGAGAAATGGATGAGATGGAGAGAGAGAGAGAGGAGAGAGGAATGGAGGAGGGATCATCCGATGGGAAACCTGATTTCCGTTTTTGGACTAGTGATGATGAAGAATTACTTCAATACGAGCGGGAACAACTTTCAAAGAAGAATCTAGAAACTTCAATCGTTCAGTTTATAAGACATCAAGAGCTCGGCTTGGAAAAACCTCGCACAAATTCGTTGAGGACATTTCTTCTAGCTCGAGAAATATGTGCGCGAGATTTTGCAAAATATCATGGATGTAAATGTTTCAATATAGAACCTAATCATTCTAAAGTAAATTGTATTGGAAACAAACTGCGTGAAAATCTCGAATTAATAGAAGATTTTGAAAAATTGAAAGAAGATGATCATGAGAATATACTACGGCGGAAATTGGAAACGTTGAAGGTAAAATATTTTTGTCGATGTGTTATAAATTTAAAACATAAAATTAATATGTTTGATTTTAGAGTTTACGCGATGATATGAATGGTCGACGAGAGGATAAACAGATATGTAAATCCAAACCTGCATCAAAATATAAATTGTGTGTATTGTATAACGGTGAATGGAAAATGCCATGGAAAGTATTGTAAGTAACTTTCAATTTATAATACATCAAAAGTTCTAAAATAAATTATTAAAATACTATTCAAATGTCTTTTTCTGTTCCAGGAGCGGCTCCACTCAGCCCGGCACATCGACCCCTTAGCCTTCTAGGAGCGGCCTCCCTTTAGTCCGGTGCATCGCCCCCTCCCCATATATATATATATATATATTTTATATTTTTATATTTTTATTTTATTATTATATTACTATTCTTATTATTATTATATTTTTTAAATTTTAAATTTTATATTATTATATTATTATTTTATTAGACACACACACACACACACACACACACACACACACACACACACACACACACACACACACACACACACACACACACACACACACACACACACACACCCACACACACACACACACACACAAAACACAAATTGTATAATACACGCACACATTTTAAAATAAATGTTATATTTAGAATTGAAAAGAAATGTATTTATTTACGCGCCTCTCCTTGCGTTCCCATCCCTTGCGTCTCTCTTGCGCTAGTTGTAAGTACAGCGATATCGTTCTCTCTCTCTCTTTCGTACGCGCTATCGTTCTAACAATAAGTCTCGCGTTAGTTGTAAGTCTCGCGATATCTTCGTTCTCGCTCGCACGCGTTATCTTAGCTATTATCGTTCTCTCTCGCACACGTTGTTCTCGCGATATTATAGTTCTCTTTCGTATGCGTTCTCTTCGCGCTATTATCGTTCTCTCTCATTCACAAGCTCGCCGCTATCACTCACTCACTTACCTTTGCGTCGTCCTGCTCCCACCTATGTGGCATCTTACAATGCATCATCCTTGTCCCACGTTGACGCCATCCTTGTCACACGTTGATGCCATCCTTGTCGCACTGTCCTCTTCACAAACACTTTACGCTATCCTTTTCCCACACGTAGCGCTATTCTTCTCACACCACCGTCTTCTTTCCGCGGATCCCCCCTACCCGCGCGGACCCCCTCGTCCATCGCTCGCGCCGCGGATCCCCCCTACCCCCGCGGACACCTTCGTCCATCGCTCGCGCCGCGGATCCCCCCTACCCGCGCGGACACCCTCGTCCATCGCTCGCGCCGCGGATCCCCCTACCCGCGCGGACCCCCTCGTCCATCGGTCGCGCCGCGATCCCCCCTTCCCCGCATGTGACGTCATCATCCCCCGCGTGACGTCATCATCCCCCGCGTAACGTCATCATCCCCCGCGTGACGTCATCATCCCCGCGTGACGTCATCATCCCCGCACGTGACGTCATCATCCCCCGCATGTGATGTCATCATCCCCCGCACGTGACGTTATCATCCCCCGCACGTGACGTCATCATCCCCCGCACGTGACGTCATCATCCCCGCGTGACGTCATCATCCCCGCGTGACGTCATCACCCCCCGCGTGACGTCCCCCCCCCCCGCGTGACGTCCCCCCCCGCGTGACGTCCCCCCCCGCGTGACGTCCCCCCCCGCGTGACGTCACCCCCCACCCGCGGTTCCCCCTCGCCCCTCACCCCCCCTCGGAGCCCCTGCGTTAGAACCGGCTTAGTCTTACTACTCAGGGTATATCCTAAAAAGTGGGAAGTATTGCAATGGTGGATTCAGGACACAAAAATAAGAGAAAAAGTTCATATAAACATATATATAAAACATCCATTGACAACATCGAGATACTTCGTCAACGTGTTGAACATGAAATTGCCGGTTGCCGGGAAATTCGAGCAATGCCCGGAATTTTTGGAAAAGTCAGACAATTTATAATGAGACGTGTTGAAGCCTGTATTCAAGTTAGAGCTAGTCATTTTGAGCACTTCCTGTTACCTTAACTATCAATTCTGTTGAAAAATAAAAGAAGCTATAACTTGAAAACAAGATCATATCAGACATATGTTTATATGAACTTTTTCTCTTATTTTTGTGTCCTGAATCTACCATTGCAATACTTCTAACTTTTTAGGATACACCCTGTATATACAGGATGACCCATTTTAATCCATCCAGTCGAATATCTCGAAAACCAAGCCCGGGAGAGAAAAATGTTTCAGACAAAAGTTATATGGTTTCGAGGGGGCAATAAGATGGTACCATTGGTTTGACCTTGAAGAGCCTTCATTTGAAGGTCACGTGAAGGTCACTTCAATTTTTTTAAATGGAACACCCTATATATTTTTGCACATTCTTGTAGCTTATCTCGAGAGCTTTCCAAAAAACTATAATTAAGTACCTTTTTGTTAAGTACTTTTTGAGTTATGAGGCTTGAAATAATTTCTTAATTTTACATAAACCGTAAAATATCTTGTAAAATATTCATTTTTCGATTATCTTACCTTAATACTTTTACGTACAAAATAATGAGAGGAATCAATTGGTGTAAAGAAAACACAGTTGTTTTTAAGAAAAAATATGTAATTTGCAATTAACAATTCCATATTTTTTCTTAAAAACAACTATGTGTTTTCTTTACACCAATTGATTCCTCTCATTATTTTGTACATAAAAGTATTAAGGTAAGATAATCGAAAAATGAATATTTTACAAGATATTTTACGGTTTATGTAAAATTAAGAAATTATTTCAAGCCTCATAACTCAAAAAGTACCTAACGAAAAGGTACTTAATTATAGTGTTTTGGAAAGCTCTCGAGATAAGCTATAAGAATGTGCAAAAATATATAGGGTGTTCCATTTAAAAAAATTGAAGTGACCTTCACGTGACCTTCAAATGAAGGCTCTTCAAGGTCAAACCAATGGTACCATCTTATGGCCCCCTCGAAACCATACAACTTTTGTCTGAAACATTTTTCTCTCCCGGGCTTGGTTTTCGAGATATTCGACTGGATGGATTAAAATGGGCCACCCTGTATATACAGGGTGTCCCATTTTACTGTCGCACCCCAAATAACTTTCTTATTTTTAATTTTAGAAAAAGATGTTTCAGACAAAGGGCCTGTTCTTTTTAGCTGCACTGCTGCACTAGTGCAATTAGTTAGAGTGAAAGAAAGTATGTTTGTCTCTTTCTAACTTATTGCACTAGTGCAGCAGTGCAGCTAAAAAGAACAGACCTAAAATGATCAGACCTTGTATGGTTTCAAGGGGGACATAAGGTGGTGTCATTAGTTTGACCTTAAATAGTTGCTTCAAGGTCACGTGAAGATCACCGTCAATTTTTTAAATGGAACCTCCTATTTTTTATTGCATATTCTTGTAGCTTATCTCGAGGGCTTTCCAAAACACTATAATAAAATATTTTTCCCTCAAGTACTTTTTGAGTTATAAGGCTTGAAATCATTTCTTAATTTTACATAAACCGTAAAATATCTTGTAAAATATTCATTTTTCCATTATCTTACCTTAATACTTTTATGTACAACATAATGAGAGGAATCAATTGGTGTAAAGAAAACATAGTTATTTTTAAGAAAAAATATGTAATTGTTAATTGCAAATTACATATTTTTCTTCGAAACAATTATGTGTTTCCTTTACACCAATTGATTCCTCTCATTATTTTGTACATAAAAGGATTAAAGTAAGATAATCGAAAAATGAATATTTTACAAGATATTTTTTACGGTTTATGTAAAATTAAGAAATGATTTCAAGCCTCATAATTCGGAAAATACTTAATGAAAACTAACTTAATCATAGTGTTTTGGAGAGCTCTCGATATGAGTTGTAAGAATATGCAATAAAAAGTAGGTGATTCCACTTAAAAAATTGAAGGTGACTTTCACGTGACCTTCAAACGACTTTTCAAGGTCAAATTAATTACACCGTCTTATAGCCCCCTTCAAGGCATATAACTTTTGTTTAAAACATTTTTTTCTACAATCAAAATTAAAAGTTATTCGGGGTGATCGATTAAAATGGGACACCCTATATATATATGTGTGTGTGTGTATACGGTGTCCCATTTTAATCGATCACCCTGAATAACATTTAATTTTGATTGTAGAAAAAAATGGTACACACACACGCGCGCGTGTGTGTACCATTTTTTTCTACAATCAAAATGTGTGTGTGTGTAAAAAAGGTAAAAATGTAAAAAGTGTAGAGATATAAAGGTAGAAAATGCATAATAGAAAATAGTGATTTAGATTTAGATTAAAAAAATATGGATGTGATGGTTAGATTAAAAAAATATGGTGTGAATGTTTAGAAATATTGTAACCAAGTCCCTTCTTGGCAATAGCTGAAGAATAAAGAACTATACAGAGTGTTCGGAAATTCAACGACAAATTTTCAGAGATTGTCGGGGCACCATAAGAATCATTTCTTACAAATGAATGTGGGGTTGGAAACGTGTCATTACATCGGTACGGCATACGGAGTGTTCGAAAGAGTCGGGACCTCGAAATATCACAAAAAATAGGTTTTACAAAAAATTGTTTCAAACAAAAGTTGTAGGGTGTAAAAAGGTCTATTTACTGGCGCCATGTGTTTGACCTTGGATGGCGTCGCCAAGGTCACGACAAGGCCACCTTGAATTTTTGAAATAGAACCCTCCACTTTTTATTGCATATTCTTGTAGCCCTTCTCGAGACCTTTTCAAAGCACTAATTTTACCAACTTTAAGTAAGCCGTTTCGAAGTTATTGAAGTTATAAAGTTTTTCCTGATAAGTCGACGACTGTAACTATCGTATTATTATCCGCGAATGAAGGTAGAAGTGGTAAATGATGGTGGATCTACTTTTATAACTGCCCTGTATATCCACTATTATTTTCTGCTTATTGAGAGATTTAGCTTATTGTTTGTATCTATTTTGAAGAATCTCTATAAAATACTTAACAGATTTTATTCCTAGCATGGCAATGGTACTGTTTGATTGTACGAAAATATGTCACAAAATGTAGTAAATTTATATTAAGAATACTCACATTGTTTGATGCCGACGGGCTTTCGGCAAAGTAGATAGATCTTCTTTCATATAGTATTGCCGCATGCCAAGGACTAAATGCTTAAAGTATTCCATTTCATCGACATTATAAACCATAGTTGGAAATATTTTTTTATCTAACGGTGTTACATCGTTGCACAAAGTAATTATATTTTTATTATAAAATATCCATTGCCGTGTGGTGAAATATTGTAATACCGTGAGACCGTCTAAAATTCGTTTCCGGATTCTGACCATTCTGTTTGTAAGATTAACGAAAAAAGATAATAATTAAGGAAATTTATACAGTAACATATACAATATTGTGTAATTACATGTAAAAAAGCAAGAAATGTCAATAGATAAAAATCAATAAAAGTATATATAATGTCTAAAAATATTAAAACATACGAAACTTACAATCTCTTTCGTCGAAGTATCAGCATCAGAAAGTCGATCAAGTATGCGGGTATGATTTGGAACAGTAAGACGATAATATTATGCACTTTATTGCTATGTACGTCGCCGTCTGGATACCAAATTTGTCCCTCGAAAGGATATTCGTAAACAAATTGTTTACCCTTCTTCAATACCTCGCTTCATGTGACACGCAAAGTATTGATTTGCGATGTCATATTGACTACGAGTATATTTTCTGAACTATACATGGCAAATCAAACAGAAAAAATTAATATTTTTTATTTATTTAAGTGAAAGACAGTTGTACAAATATAAAGTAGTTAAAGAATGCAATCGATTAAAGAATATATAAAAAGCTTCTGAACATTTCTCTCTATTGCGTAATATTAATAAATTTAGAAATTGTAGTAAATTGTAATAAATTGTAGTAAATTCATATTTTTAATAAATCACTACAATAAATTTAAGCAAAATTTAAAACTTAGAAAAAAATATGCGGTACTTTAACAGTTTGTGATATTTTAATTTGGGATACTTTAACAATTTAAAATATTATATAATCTTGATATCAAAAAAATGTTTTAACTAGCACTAGGGACAGAAACTTGTCTATATTACGAGCTTAATATTAGATGATAAATTCCATTTTAATTTAAATTGTGATATATTTTACTATTATAGAAGGAAAGTTTGAGCAAAATGGAAATTTACTTTCTCAGGCTAGTGGCAATTTTGTATGCAATTATGATTAAATCGTTAATTGCAAGATCTACTGGTATAATTTCGGCATTATAATTACCGTTGCAATGCATCGATCTGATAATACCCTTGCCTCCATCGACAAGTAATCCTATAGGTCCATTTAAATTGTCGACCCATCCTGGTAACGGCTCCTTGTAAGAAGGAAACACTGCGACGAGATTCATTAATTTTGATATTGTTTTTTGTCTATACACAGTCGCCGAGACATTATATTTTATAATCTTTTATAATTAATAAGATATACCAATAATTACGATCAATGGTCTAGCAATGCAACAAGGCAGATCAGGAAATTCATTGGCTACCAACTTTTCAGCCAGATGTTTCGAATATGTATAAGTATTTGGATGCGGATATAGTAATCTAAAAGTTGCAAAAATAAACACGCAAAATCTCATATATTTTCATATATACAATTAAGAAAGAGAAATAATTAAATTAAATTAAATTAATTTAATCAGTTAATTAAACATTATAAACATTAGTTATAAATATTATACTTACACTAATATTGTTTATTAATATTCTTTCAATATAGTGAATTTATTTCATTAATTTATATAATTATTTATAACAACTTTTAAATATTTAAATATTTTAAATGGTTAAAAAAATTATAATTATAAAAAATATACTATTAATGACTAAATAAAATATATATTTGCGCGTATTATGCTTATGTTGAATGTTATTAATTACACAGGCTGCGTGAGCTTTTGTCAGTTACAAAAAGCAGAGTAGGTGAATCTGATAGATTTTATGACGCTGAAAACAAATCTAGCCGTAGAATTTCCCCAACACGTCAGGTTTTTGAGTAATTTGTAGTTGAATGGCCCAAAAATCGCTATTTTGGCCAATTTCATGAATTTATTGTGGGGAAACTGAATTTTTTGAAATATTTCTGTCCATGGCATCGTATAGTACTCACTTTTATCTTTCAAATCCACTTTCGATTACCGCCGAACGTTTTTTTTTCGCTCAGATATACAAATTATAAGACCAGTCAAGCACAGGGATCCAAAAAGCTATTCTAAACCAACCGTGCCATCTCTTTATCTCACTACGAATCAAAATTAGGGTAAAAACATACATTTTTAAATACCTTCTGTTACCTTTTGAAATTAAAAATGGCGCATCCAATATGGCGGATGGAATCACAATAAAAAGGCATAAAATTTAGAAAAATTTATCAAAATGTGTAACAACTGTATTAGATATTTCTTTACAATACTTTTTTGGGCAACCGAACCTGATATATATCAGTCTTTTCAAATATTATTTTTAAAAATTATTAAAAAATATACTAGAAAAGTTGAAAAGTCACTAAATAGAAAAATTCTTATAAAAGACGCTACTTATTTTATCATTCTTAAAGTATTCCTAAAGTATTCTTTATATATTATAGGGGAGACCGGGGATAAAAGTAACATTTTTTGTATTATAGGTCACTAAGGCTGCGCTTTCCTTTTAGGAGACACACATTGACACAAGTTAACACACTCGAACACAGTTTGTCACAGATAAATGGAACGCGTTATGTACAGTATGTGCCGTATGTGCACGAACTAATACCTAACCTTAGATTTATCACATCAAACATGCATCAGATTTATCGTAAAAACGTGTTTTAAAATTTTATAAATGTATGTATTATAATATATTATACTGTAGATAAATATTTTTAGTTAAATGTATCATAAAGTTAAAATATATCATAAAAACAAAGTTTTATTGTCATGTTAATTGCTTTTCCAAATATAAAAAATAATTCTAAGGAAAATTTATAATAATTCAGTATTTATACGCAAACTAGAAAGAGTAAACAAATTGAGAATATATATATTTTTATATGTATACACATATTTTTATGTGTATTACTGTATATTAATGTATTTTTATTAATTTTTATTATTTCTATAATTTCTATTATATTAACTTCTATTTATATTTCTCTCTATTTATATTAATATATTTTTATTATATAATTTCTTCAGATGAATCCACTACTTGATCTTTTGGTGGAAAATAACAGTAGCAGTAGCAGTAGCAGCAGCAGCAGCAGCAGCAGCAGTAGTAGTAGTAGTAGCAGCAGTATCGAAGATGAAATTTCAATAGATGACAATGAATATGATCATGACATGTTTCCAATCCTACAAATATTGCAAGTTGGTTGTAAAAGACATCGAGTGGAAAATTACATAGAAGTTGTACATAGCTGGACAAATGCAGAATTCAAAGAGCATCTCAGATTACATCGTCATATTGTTATGACATTAATCGGTATATATGTGGAAATTATTTATTATATTACTACATTTTTTTCATGTTTTTATTATCAAAAAATGTTATTTTTAAAATATTAATGATCTGTTATAGTAATTTTACAGTTAGTTGTAGAGTACGGATTAATAAATGGCACATCCTAAAATAAAAATAAAGATACAATTTTATGATTAATTTATATTATAGTTATTTAACATTTGTTAGAGCTCATATAGAGATATAGTTTATAGAATAAAGCTTATTCGCCTTTGATATTTATGAAATATGCTGTAATAGTGTATAATCCTGAATATCAAATAGTTGATTATTTCTCACTACTGTTATTACTTACTTTTATTTATTTTATATAAACTTCCTTTATTCTTTTTATACTTGAATTTATAGATGAACTTGCAGAAAGTGGAATTCTGCCATCGCATTCATTTGGTCGACCAAAAATAACTGCAGAATGGAGTTTACTAATCACATTATGGTTTCTAAGCAACACTGAGCCATATCGTACTTTGTCGGATAGATTTAACGTAACCGTATCATCAATATTTCGAGTGATTCGACGAGTGATTACTTGGATTCAAACCAAATTAGATGATGTAATCAAATGGCCAGAAGGAGAATCATTAATTGCAGTTGCTCATGGCTTTCAAAATAAGAAAGGAATTCCAAATTGCATAGGAGCAATTGATGGCTCGCATATCACCATTCTACAGCCAAAAGAAAACGCTGCTGATTATTGTAATAGAAAAAAAAGTTACTCGATAATATTACAAGCAGTTGTTACGTCTAATATGCGATTCACAAATATTTATTGTGGTGAACTTGGATCACTCCATGATGCCAGAGTTTTACGGCGGTCAAGTCTTTATTGGGAATCAGAAAATAATAAGGATAGAATATTCCCAAATAGAACGTTTATATTAGGTGACTCTGCGTATCCATCTCTATCTTGGTTAGTACCACCATTTAAAAATAATGGTCAACTCACAGCACAACAAATTGAATTTAATTTTATACATTCGTCTACGCGCATGGCAGTAGAAAAGAGTTTTGGTATATTAAAAGGACGCTTTCGACGTTTAAAATTTTTCAACGAATATCAAGATATTTAATTTATAGTTCAAATAGTTATAGCATGTTGTATTTTACACAATATATGCATCGATGGTCTTGATGATGGTATGGATTTATATGACGAAGATAATGGTGCGAACGTTGTAGGTGTCATAGATGAAAGAGAAAATCACGGACACGCAAATAATAACGATCGAAGATCAAGTTTATTTTATGAAATGTTTCCGCAGTAAACAAATAATTACATCATATTCTTAAATCTTATAACCCTGTGTATTTGTACTTTTAGAAATAAAATTATTTTTATATGTACTTTATTTATTTTTTAAACCTTTATCACAAATATACAACTACTCAATATATTAATAAAATAGAAAAAAAATCTTTTAAGAAACTTGTATAAATTTATGCAAATACATTATGTACTATGTAATGACATAATGAAACAAAAAACTTATTATATTGAAGGAGAATGAGTCCGTAGGGCTGCCCAAGTGCTTGAGTATTTTCCTAGAAATAAACAGATAGACCACCCGAGCACTTGAGTTAGGTATAAACAGATAGGTCGCCCGAGCATTTTTCGGTCCGCGATACGAGTAGTCTCTGTGTCGTTGCGAGAGCGCGAAGACGTACGTTAGACGAGCGTATCTCTTTATTCGTATTAATCCTGTAATCCAACGAATAAATAATAGTCATTTGCCCTAAAAAGTATTCTATTCCATTTTACATCCTTACACCAAAATATCCTACAATATTATATTAAATAATAAACTAATAGTTCTTATAGTTAAAGTGAGATTACTTTGAAAACTTTTATAGCCTTATTTTAGTAATAACATAAAATTTTTAATAATAAAAATAATATTAAAACTATTATTTAATAATAAAACTAAAAACTTTGGCATATAGGAACTTTGTGAAAATTATTGTATAAACTTCGTAATAAAATATAAAGACATAAATTTTATAACAAAAATAAAAGAATCTGTTTGAAAAACTTAAACTATAAATATATTGGCCTATATTCTCAACTTATAACGATAAAAGCGTTTTTAAGAATACAGTTTACTATACTTAAAAAATTTCTTACTTTTTAAATGACAGCATATCATTAACCGAAAAAGAGTCTTTTGATTCTATTAATTGTTTCAATAATTGACATTTTTCATTTTCAAATCTCATTCGTTCTCTATGTCTCTCTTCTTTCTTTTGCATTTTCCGATTTACTATCATTTCTTTCCATAATAACTGTTTTTCTTTTAACTGTAATTTCTGATCTATTTTCTTCAATTTTTCATCTTCTTTCTTGCTTTTTTCATCTAATACTTTTAGATGTTCCAACCATTGCTTTTCTAATTCCAATTTTGTGTTGGTAATATTTATTGCAGATCCAGCTCGACTTTTTTTTCTTTTTCCAGAAGATAAAGTTTCAGAACATGTTCCAGAAGATGGTGTTTCTAAACGCGGTGTTTCAGAACGTGATGTTTCAGTACGTGATGTTTCAGAACATGGTGTGTTAGAAGATGATGCCATATTGAACAATTCCTGTTGACATTTTATTTTTGAAATTTTCGTTGGTAAAAATTCAGATGTAAATGAAGACACTTGCTTTCTTACCGATGATATTTGCTGTTCAGGTTCTAATGAAGATGATTGTCTTTTATTTCCAATAAATGAAGTACCAATTACGTGATTGCAATTAATATTTTTCCGGTGGCTAAACATATCTTGCATTTCGTCAAAATAAGCAAATGTCATTGGACTTCTTCCCGATTTGGAATTATTATCGACACATTCTTTATATTTCTTTAAGAGAGCATTAAATTTCCATCTGGTCTGATCAGCAGTCACCTAAAATTCATAAATATAAATATAATATAATTATTTTATTTATTAGTTATGTTTTATACCAATCAAGGATTTCAAATTCATATGTACATAAAAAGCAATTATTACATTATATCCTACTTTATGTAACTCTTTTGCAAGATTGTGCCAAAAGTTTCTTTGTTTTTTAACATTTTCTTTATCTGGTTGCATAGAGTAGGTATACAAGGCGGGTTCTAACGCAGGTCCTCTCAGGGGGGGTGAGGCGCGAGGGGAACCGTGGTGCAGGGGGAGTGACGTCACGCGCGGGGAAGGAGGAACTGCAGCGCTCGGTGAGTGACGTCACGCGCGAGGAAGGGAGTCTGCGAGGAGAAGGGGGATCCGCGGAAAGAAGACGGTGGTGTGAGAAGGATAGCGCTACGTGTGGGAAAAGGACAGCGCTACATGTGGGAAAAGGATAGCGCTAAGTGTGTGAAGAGGACAGTGCGACAAGGATGACATCAACGTGCGACAAGGATGGTGCAATGTAAGATGGCGTGAGAAGGACGACGCAAAGGTAAGTAAGCGACGAGCATATGAAAGAGAGAAAACGACAATAGCGCGAGAACAACGCGTGCGAGAGAGAACGATATTGCAAGAACAACGCGAGTGAGAGAGAGAACGATAGCGCGTACGAAAGAGAGAACGATAATAGCGCGAGAACAACGCGTGCGAGAGAGAACGATATCGCTATACTTACAACTAGCGCAAGAGAGACGCAAGGGATGGGAGCGCAAGGAGAGGCGCGTAAATAATTGCAATTTTTTTTTTCGTTACAATTAAAAATATGTAGAATTTATTTAAATGTGTGTATGAGTATTACAAATTGTGTGTGTGTGTGTATGTGTACTTAATATTAAAATTTAAAAATTAATAAAATATAGGGAAAGAAAATAAAATGATGAATATAAAATAATGCGGACGGTGCGCCGGGCTGTAAGGGGGAGGCAGCTCCTGAAACAGGAAAAACGCTACATTAATTTTATCTTAATTAAAATAAAAAAAATAAAAAAAAACTAATTTAAAAATTTTAAAAAGAAATATGTACCTTAGCCCCCTGGAACTGCAGAGCCGTACCAGTATTCCAGTAACCGTCTTCTTCTTTCCTCTCCCAGTCTTCTTTGTATTTCCCGTATTCTCTCCTCTTCGATTATTCTGTTCTCTTCGTATCTTATAACCGATAGTTCGCAGATTTCGTCAAATAGGGACTCCATCCCGAAGAGCAGCCGCAGATTAAAAATGTCGAGATATCTCCACGATCCATTTACATCATTATCCTGGCGACTCTCCGGGGTGTCGCCCCATTCCTCCGCGAGATCGTGTCGCGCGTTCCAGCGCTCCGCCCGCACGTTGCGTCGATGCTGTATGTTGATGAACCCGGGAATTTTGACATCATCGGGGTACTATAAAATAATATATATTAAAAATCCACATACACATACGCACAATTGTTTTCACAAAAACACTACCTACCTTCCAGACAAATACCACTTTTAGTATCACAGAAAATAAGAGCTCTACAAAACTCCTCTTCCAAAATGAAAAATGAAAAATAGAATCCATTTTATTTGCAGCGTAAGAAATAATCACACACACACACACACGGAAAAAGAAATACCACGGTTAAACTCGCTGACGCTCTCCTTTCGGACAATACACGACTGAGATTGAAATCGAATGTTACTCTCCGCTGTAGGAATTATAAAGGTCTCAAAACTGGAAGGGTTACACTAGTGTACGAATATTTTTTACACCCACTGTATATATTAACCATTCATGATCCTTTCATGGTCTTTTTCTACGCTCGGTATAAACAATATGAACAGTATTCCTATGAAGAGAAATGGATCTTGGAACCTTCCTTCTTTTTATGTTTTCTGTTTATGATACCAATATTCGACTGCTTTACACCCTTGCCGCGCGTGTGAGAGAGAACGCGTACAAGAGAGAACGATAGCGAGACTTATAATTAATGCGAGAGCACGCAAAGGATTGGAGCGCAAGGGAAAGGCGTGTAAATAATTGCAATTTTTTTTGTTACAATTAAAAATATATAATTTATTTAAATGTGTGAGTTTAATAAAAAAAGTATACAATATAAAAGAAAAAATAATATATAAAATAGGCCGTCGGGCTATGTGGGGAAGCCGTTTCTGAAAACAGAAGAAAACATATGCATTTCATTAGTTTAAATTATTTAATAATTTATTTTAAGATACTTTTGATATATAATAAATTAAAAGATACTTACAATGTTATCCATGACTCATCTATTTTAATTTGTGCAAATAGGGCACATGTTGCAGGGCAATATTTGATTCAAACATTTTTTTGCACCCTTTGCATGACATATTATCCATATTGCTACAACCTATGGTTCTATGTTCCCGAACAGAACTAGTTTCTTCAAACTGATACGGGTCTTCTAGAAAGCATTTGGTACAATATTTCGATCCATTTTCCATATAGTAATAAGAAATGCAACATATCTTTGTTGCTTCGTTTAATGTTATTATTTCAGGTATGCTTAAATTTCGCTGTTTCTTTTGTAACTTTTCATCAAGAATATCGTCACTATTGTCACTATCGTAATCACTGTCCTTCGCCAAGGGTTCTATTTCTATATTATTGAACTTGTAAATTTCTATTTCCCTTTTTAATAATAAATTGCAGATTATAATTTAAACATTAATTGCATACATGTGCTATGATAATTACGTTCAGATTATTTTCTAATGCAAAGTATATAAAATGTTTTATCAAATATACTACAATGATCAAATTGTGTATGTGTAGGTGACAGAACAAGAATTAATAGACTTAGTGGCAAATAACATGATGATGATCAATACAAACTTCATGCTGAAGTGATATTTCTGAATGCTTTTCCACGTACAAATTCAGGAAAGAATTAAAAGTTATGGCTAAGAAATTAATTTCAGAGCAAAAGGATAAATTATATTTTTTATAATTATTATAATATTGAATTATAATTTAATATTTTCCATATAACTGTGGGCATATATAAAACTTAAACATATATTGTTAGAAATTTCTTTCAAGTTATTAATAAATCATACACATTTAAAGACAATGGAAAATGGAATGTATATGTATATATAAATATATACACATATAAATAAAATTAATAAAATCTACATATGCACGTCTATTTTCAAATCTTTTTCCTTTATGTATTTTTTTTTTATAATATAAATGTATATCTCTTCTATACGAAATGATAATTATAATGATCAGTTTTATTATCGAGAAATATATGTTATGCCATTGATTCTTATTTTCATTTAAATTTAAAATAAAAGCGTTCTTATAATTCAAATGTAACTTCATTTTAATATTTCAGAGTAATAATGTTGATCATGTTTCATACGAATCGTTATGGTATAAGAAGTATTTTTACAGAAAGACTTAATATATGTTGCATTGCGATGTTAGCAGCTTATATCCGTAACTGTACCATGCATACTACCGATTCTTTCAATTAATTACTATGCTTCTGTAAGTTATACTGGGATACCTGAGATAATTTTGGCGATATACATAATTTAACATATTTCTAACCATTTCTCTTTGCAACAAAAACACAATGCAAAAATTCCTAGTAAATAATAGTTGCTGTTTTCGAATTATAAATATTATTATTTGTATATTTTAAAACAAATAAATTTCTGTTTGCAGAAATATTTGTTACTTAAATTAAACTATAAAATTAAAAATCATTTATGTATTGGGAAAAATAATTAGTTAATTAATCTATATATGTTCAAAAACTATATAAAAATCCTAATTTAACTATAATAAATTTTGTCGAAATATATTTGTTGAATATGTATAAATCTTTGTTTCATTAAATTGCAATTCTCTCTATATCTACAATTAATATATCTTAAATTCATATTTGATCAAAATAAATGCACATAGGCGAAAGTGAAAGTAAAATAAGTAACATAAAATTAAAACATATAAGTAGATAAAAATAATATAATATATAATATAAGAATGACCAGAAATGTAAAACTTACTGCTCGCATATGTGTTAAATTAAAATTAAAATTTGAATGGTGTAGACTTCATTGCCGGAGCGTTTAAAATTAAATAAAATGAATCCATTATATATAAACTCAAGCTACAAATTTTATTTATCTGTTTTGATAATTCCTCATATATTTTGCGAATCTTTATTAATTCTTTTGTAATATTGCATAAATAAATAATAAAAAAAAAATAAGATAAGATAGCAAAAATGAAAAGAAGAAGTAGAGATATAGTAGATAGAAAGGCAAAAAAATTAAGAAAGGAATTCTGCGGATCTATTAAGAATTTTTAATAACTAAATGTGTATTCTTTTACACTGCATTTAAGTACAGTGTATTAAATAAAAAATTGATAGCATTCGATCGATTTGCATTTCGATTTCGTTGAAAAATTAGTTTCCATTTTTTTTTTTATATGTTCCGCTTTATTATGTGATGGGCATTAACCATAAGTTTTATAAGCAAAAAAGAGAATATGAAAATCAATAATCTATCTCTTTAGCACATACATGTATAAATTTTGTCTAATTGAAATAAAAAAGTTCCATATTTATATCAGTCACGTAATATTTTTAAGGAAATCACAAAAATTAATGAAATATAATCAAGCAATTATTGAATATGTCATATTGAAGTGTATACTAATATCATATTCAAAAAATTACATAATTATAAAAAATATATAATAATGAATAATAAATCTTTTATTAAAAATAATTTATAGGCAAAGAAATTTAATTAAAATCATAAAATGCCGGAAAAATTATTACGCTATCCGAATCGTTATGTGGAATATGTAGTTTAGGCAAATACGCTTATTGTTTGACAGAATAGAATGTTGGAATGCGCAGCAATTTCTTTCTAATTAGTTTTTATCTTCTTGCATTTTACAAAAAAGTATCGTATATATTACTTCAATTTTCTCTCTCTTTTGTTTGATATATTTATTCAAATCTTATCTTCTTAACAATACAAAACAATCACATCTTCTCTCTTAAGCATATAATAAAAGTAGAGGTAATATATTTCTACTGTATGGTACAGTAACTTTATGGAATAATATCTTCCAGTACGTTGATAATAGGACATCGTCAGTATTCACTATAGTGGTTACTACATAATATTGTACCAGTGAGTATAATTTTTAGCATATTAAGTGTATTCATTCGTTACAAAAACTTTTTACAAGCAGTATACAACTAAACAAAGAAAAGCAAGTCAACATTGTTGTCGACGTGTAAATAGGAACGAGTGATATTTGGTTTTCTCAAGATGCCTCGATTACTAAGGAATTATTCAAAACTTTTTGTTTTGGAGAAACTGAAATAAGGAATGAAATAAGGAATCGTGTTAAGAATGAAATATACAGCTCAGACTTGATAAACGGTTTTTTATTTTTAATTTAGACGCACGCTTCTATTTAAAACCTATGCAATTTAAATATAATATATTTTTGAATGTTATTAAAGATCGTAAACCTACATTGTATATTTAATATCTTAACAATAAAATATGCATTTTTTAAATTTGTATGATTATATAAAACTATTTTAAAAAATTATGAATTTTAATTTGTTAGTTTTATAATTTTATTAAAAAATTATTATCATAATATGAAATATGTGACAGTGTCTAAACACTATACTTTCTATGCACTAATTTTAAAATCGTAAAAATGCTTCAAATTATGCTTTTTACCAATTATATCCCAATCACTCTTGATTTAATTTTAAGCTATGCAATACTCATTTAAAAGAAGATTCATTTTATTTTAATGAAAATGTATATTATATCCACTTCACTAATTTAATTTTCGTTTAATTAATTGAGATGACCAAAATAAAATTTATTTAGTGCAATTATTTAGGGTACAGTGCTATTAATCGCTAAATCGATTTTTAATTGAATTCAATGTTTCATACCTAGGATCTAAAATTCAAATATTTCCGGCAAAATGGATGATTCAAAGATAAATGCAAAAACAAATATAATCTTATATAATATTTAAATAGCAAACTATACTGTCAATATGAAGTGAGATATGCACAGAGCATTAAAGATATGAGATGCAAATGTACTAGGTTTATAAAAATTTTATAATTAATTAAAAAAATAAACATCTATTATTTTTAGAATTTTACTGTGGAAAATAATGTTTATGGCTGTCGAACGGCTATCGAACGGGTCAGAAACGACTGTGAACGAGGCTACGGACTACCAACAGGGCCAAGGACGGCAACAAACGGGTCAAGAACGTCTATCGAACTCCAACGAACGGGCCAGGAACATCTATCGAACGTCTATCGAACGCCAACGAACGGGCCAGGAACGTCTATCGAACGGCTATCGAACGGGTCAGAAACGACTGTGAACGAGGCTACGGACTACTTAGAAGCGACTATCAACAGGGTCAATTACGGCAACAAACGGCTGCGAACAGCTATCGAACGGGGCAGGAACAGCTAACGAACGGCTATCGAACGGGTCAGAAACGGATGTCGAACGGGGCAGGAACGGCAACTAACAGCTATCGAACGGGTCAGAAACGGCTATCGAACGGCAACTAACAGCTATCGAACGGGTCAGAAACGGCTATCGAACGGAGCAGGAACGGCAACTAACAGCTATCGAACGGCTGTCGAACGGCTACGAACGGTAGCGGACGATACAGAACGGCTATTGAAAAACGACAAACGGTAGTGAACGGCTCAGAAACGAAGAGCTAAAGAGTGGCAACGAATGATAAAACGCACGGTGATACTCGGGGCACATATCGTTTGATCGACGAATCGAAACAACGATGGATCGACGATCGGGAATAACCGAGGAAGCGAAGAAACAACATAGTTTAGAGAAATGGCAGTACACACACACACACACACACACACACACACACACACACACACACACACACACACACACACACACTATTTCCGTTCGATAACCGTTCAACGGTCGTTCATTTCCATTCGACAAACGTTCAATAGTCATTCGACAGTCGTTCAATATCATTCCATAACCGTTCATTTTTCAATAGCCGTGGCTATTGATAGCCGTTCGTTAGCTGTTCCTGCCCCGTTCGATAGCTGTTCGCAGCCGTTTGTTGCCGTAATTGACCCTGTTGGTAGTCGCTTCTAAGTAGTCCGTAGCCTCGTTCACAGTCGTTTCTGACCCGTTCGATAGCCGTTCGATAGACGTTCCTGGCCCGTTCGTTGGCGTTCGATAGACGTTCGATAGATGTTCCTGGCCCGTTCGTTGGAGTTCGATAGACGTTCTTGACCCGTTTGTTGCCGTCCTTGGCCCTGTTGGTAGTCCGTAGCCTCGTTCACAGTCGTTTCTGACCCGTTCGATAGCCGTTCGACAGCCATAAACATTATTTTCCACAGTAAAATTCTAAAAATAATAGATGTTTATTTTTTTAATTAATTATAAAATTTTTATAAACCTAGTACATTTGCATCTCATATCTTTAATGCTCTGTGCATATCTCACTTCATATTGACAGTATAGTTTGCTATTTAAATATTATATAAGATTATATTTGTTTTTGCATTTATCTTTGAATCATCCATTTTGCCGGAAATATTTGAATTTTAGATCCTAGGTATGAAACATTGAATTCAATTAAAAATCGATTTAGCGATTAATAGCACTGTACCCTAAATAATTGCACTAAATAAATTTTATTTTGGTCATCTCAATTAATTAAACGAAAATTAAATTAGTGAAGTGGATATAATATACATTTTCATTAAAATAAAATGAATCTTCTTTTAAATGAGTATTGCATAGCTTAAAATTAAATCAAGAGTGATTGGGATATAATTGGTAAAAAGCATAATTTGAAGCATTTTTACGATTTTAAAATTAGTGCATAGAAAGTATAGTGTTTAGACACTGTCACATATTTCATATTATGATAATAATTTTTTAATAAAATTATAAAACTAACAAATTAAAATTCATAATTTTTTAAAATAGTTTTATATAATCATACAAATTTAAAAAATGCATATTTTATTGTTAAGATATTAAATATACAATGTAGGTTTACGATCTTTAATAACATTCAAAAATATATTATATTTAAATTGCATAGGTTTTAAATAGAAGCGTGCGTCTAAATTAAAAATAAAAAACCGTTTATCAAGTCTGAGCTGTATATTTCATTCTTAACACGATTCCTTATTTCATTCCTTATTTCAGTTTCTCCAAAACAAAAAGTTTTGAATAATTCCTTAGTAATCGAGGCATCTTGAGAAAACCAAATATCACTCGTTCCTATTTACACGTCGACAACAATGTTGACTTGCTTTTCTTTGTTTAGTTGTATACTGCTTGTAAAAAGTTTTTGTAACGAATGAATACACTTAATATGCTAAAAATTATACTCACTGGTACAATATTATGTAGTAACCACTATAGTGAATACTGACGATGTCCTATTATCAACGTACTGGAAGATATTATTCCATAAAGTTACTGTACCATACAGTAGAAATATATTACCTCTACTTTTATTATATGCTTAAGAGAGAAGATGTGATTGTTTTGTATTGTTAAGAAGATAAGATTTGAATAAATATATCAAACAAAAGAGAGAGAAAATTGAAGTAATATATACGATACTTTTTTGTAAAATGCAAGAAGATAAAAACTAATTAGAAAGAAATTGCTGCGCATTCCAACATTCTATTCTGTCAAACAATAAGCGTATTTGCCTAAACTACATATTCCACATAACGATTCGGATAGCGTAATAATTTTTCCGGCATTTTATGATTTTAATTAAATTTCTTTGCCTATAAATTATTTTTAATAAAAGATTTATTATTCATTATTATATATTTTTTATAATTATGTAATTTTTTGAATATGATATTAGTATACACTTCAATATGACATATTCAATAATTGCTTGATTATATTTCATTAATTTTTGTGATTTCCTTAAAAATATTACGTGACTGATATAAATATGGAACTTTTTTATTTCAATTAGACAAAATTTATACATGTATGTGCTAAAGAGATAGATTATTGATTTTCATATTCTCTTTTTTGCTTATAAAACTTATGGTTAATGCCCATCACATAATAAAGCGGAACATATAAAAAAAAAAATGGAAACTAATTTTTCAACGAAATCGAAATGCAAATCGATCGAATGCTATCAATTTTTTATTTAATACACTGTACTTAAATGCAGTGTAAAAGAATACACATTTAGTTATTAAAAATTCTTAATAGATCCGCAGAATTCCTTTCTTAATTTTTTTGCCTTTCTATCTACTATATCTCTACTTCTTCTTTTCATTTTTGCTATCTTATCTTATTTTTTTTTTATTATTTATTTATGCAATATTACAAAAGAATTAATAAAGATTCGCAAAATATATGAGGAATTATCAAAACAGATAAATAAAATTTGTAGCTTGAGTTTATATATAATGGATTCATTTTATTTAATTTTAAACGCTCCGGCAATGAAGTCTACACCATTCAAATTTTAATTTTAATTTAACACATATGCGAGCAGTAAGTTTTACATTTCTGGTCATTCTTATATTATATATTATATTATTTTTATCTACTTATATGTTTTAATTTTATGTTACTTATTTTACTTTCACTTTCGCCTATGTGCATTTATTTTGATCAAATATGAATTTAAGATATATTAATTGTAGATATAGAGAGAATTGCAATTTAATGAAACAAAGATTTATACATATTCAACAAATATATTTCGACAAAATTTATTATAGTTAAATTAGGATTTTTATATAGTTTTTGAACATATATAGATTAATTAACTAATTATTTTTCCCAATACATAAATGATTTTTAATTTTATAGTTTAATTTAAGTAACAAATATTTCTGCAAACAGAAATTTATTTGTTTTAAAATATACAAATAATAATATTTATAATTCGAAAACAGCAACTATTATTTACTAGGAATTTTTGCATTGTGTTTTTGTTGCAAAGAGAAATGGTTAGAAATATGTTAAATTATGTATATCGCCAAAATTATCTCAGGTATCCCAGTATAACTTACAGAAGCATAGTAATTAATTGAAAGAATCGGTAGTATGCATGGTACAGTTACGGATATAAGCTGCTAACATCGCAATGCAACATATATTAAGTCTTTCTGTAAAAATACTTCTTATACCATAACGATTCGTATGAAACATGATCAACATTATTACTCTGAAATATTAAAATGAAGTTACATTTGAATTATAAGAACGCTTTTATTTTAAATTTAAATGAAAATAAGAATCAATGGCATAACATATATTTCTCGATAATAAAACTGATCATTATAATTATCATTTCGTATAGAAGAGATATACATTTATATTATAAAAAAAAAATACATAAAGGAAAAAGATTTGAAAATAGACGTGCATATGTAGATTTTATTAATTTTATTTATATGTGTATATATTTATATATACATATACATTCCATTTTCCATTGTCTTTAAATGTGTATGATTTATTAATAACTTGAAAGAAATTTCTAACAATATATGTTTAAGTTTTATATATGCCCACAGTTATATGGAAAATATTAAATTATAATTCAATATTATAATAATTATAAAAAATATAATTTATCCTTTTGCTCTGAAATTAATTTCTTAGCCATAACTTTTAATTCTTTCCTGAATTTGTACGTGGAAAAGCATTCAGAAATATCACTTCAGCATGAAGTTTGTATTGATCATCATCATGTTATTTGCCACTAAGTCTATTAATTCTTGTTCTGTCACCTACACATACACAATTTGATCATTGTAGTATATTTGATAAAACATTTTATATACTTTGCATTAGAAAATAATCTGAACGTAATTATCATAGCACATGTATGCAATTAATGTTTAAATTATAATCTGCAATTTATTATTAAAAAGGGAAATAGAAATTTACAAGTTCAATAATATAGAAATAGAACCCTTGGCGAAGGACAGTGATTACGATGGTGACAATAGTGACGATATTCTTGATGAAAAGTTACAAAAGAAACAGCGAAATTTAAGCATACCTGAAATAATAACATTAAACGAAGCAACAAAGATATGTTGCATTTCTTATTACTATATGGAAAATGGATCGAAATATTGTACCAAATGCTTTCTAGAAGACCCGTATCAGTTTGAAGAAACTAGTTCTGTTCGGGAACATAGAACCATAGGTTGTAGCAATATGGATAATATGTCATGCAAAGGGTGCAAAAAAATGTTTGAATCAAATATTGCCCTGCAACATGTGCCCTATTTGCACAAATTAAAATAGATGAGTCATGGATAACATTGTAAGTATCTTTTAATTTATTATATATCAAAAGTATCTTAAAATAAATTATTAAATAATTTAAACTAATGAAATGCATATGTTTTCTTCTGTTTTCAGAAACGGCTTCCCCACATAGCCCGACGGCCTATTTTATATATTATTTTTTCTTTTATATTGTATACTTTTTTTATTAAACTCACACATTTAAATAAATTATATATTTTTAATTGTAACAAAAAAAATTGCAATTATTTACACGCCTTTCCCTTGCGCTCCAATCCTTTGCGTGCTCTCGCATTAATTATAAGTCTCGCTATCGTTCTCTCTTGTACGCGTTCTCTCTCACACGCGCGGCAAGGGTGTAAAGCAGTCGAATATTGGTATCATAAACAGAAAACATAAAAAGAAGGAAGGTTCCAAGATCCATTTCTCTTCATAGGAATACTGTTCATATTGTTTATACCGAGCGTAGAAAAAGACCATGAAAGGATCATGAATGGTTAATATATACAGTGGGTGTAAAAAATATTCGTACACTAGTGTAACCCTTCCAGTTTTGAGACCTTTATAATTCCTACAGCGGAGAGTAACATTCGATTTCAATCTCAGTCGTGTATTGTCCGAAAGGAGAGCGTCAGCGAGTTTAACCGTGGTATTTCTTTTTCCGTGTGTGTGTGTGTGTGATTATTTCTTACGCTGCAAATAAAATGGATTCTATTTTTCATTTTTCATTTTGGAAGAGGAGTTTTGTAGAGCTCTTATTTTCTGTGATACTAAAAGTGGTATTTGTCTGGAAGGTAGGTAGTGTTTTTGTGAAAACAATTGTGCGTATGTGTATGTGGATTTTTAATATATATTATTTTATAGTACCCCGATGATGTCAAAATTCCCGGGTTCATCAACATACAGCATCGACGCAACGTGCGGGCGGAGCGCTGGAACGCGCGACACGATCTCGCGGAGGAATGGGGCGACACCCCGGAGAGTCGCCAGGATAATGATGTAAATGGATCGTGGAGATATCTCGACATTTTTAATCTGCGGCTGCTCTTCGGGATGGAGTCCCTATTTGACGAAATCTGTGAACTATCGGTTATAAGATACGAAGAGAACAGAATAATCGAAGAGGAGAGAATACGGGAAATACAAAGAAGACTGGGAGAGGAAAGAAGAAGACGGTTACTGGAATACTGGTACGGCTCTGCAGTTCCAGGGGGCTAAGGTACATATTTCTTTTTAAAATTTTTAAATTAGTTTTTTTTTATTTTTTTTATTTTAATTAAGATAAAATTAATGTAGCGTTTTTCCTGTTTCAGGAGCTGCCTCCCCCTTACAGCCCGGCGCACCGTCCGCATTATTTTATATTCATCATTTTATTTTCTTTCCCTATATTTTATTAATTTTTAAATTTTAATATTAAGTACACACACACACACACACACACAATTTGTAATACTCATACACACATTTAAATAAATTCCACATATTTTTAATTGTAACGAAAAAAAAAATTGCAATTATTTACGCGCCTCTCCTTGCGCTCCCATCCCTTGCGTCTCTCTTGCGCTAGTTGTAAGTATAGCGATATCGTTCTCTCTCGCACGCGTTGTTCTCGCGCTATTATCGTTCTCTCTTTCGTACGCGCTATCGTTCTCTCTCTCACTCGCGTTGTTCTTGCAATATCGTTCTCTCTCGCACGCGTTGTTCTCGCGCTATTGTCGTTTTCTCTCTTTCATATGCTCGTCGCTTACTTACCTTTGCGTCGTCCTTCTCACGCCATCTTACATTGCACCATCCTTGTCGCACGTTGATGTCATCCTTGTCGCACTGTCCTCTTCACACACTTAGCGCTATCCTTTTCCCACATGTAGCGCTGTCCTTTTCCCACACGTAGCGCTATTCTTCTCACACCACCGTCTTCTTTCCGCGGATCCCCCTTCTCCTCGCAGACTCCCTTCCTCGCGCGTGACGTCACTCACCGAGCGCTGCAGTTCCTCCTTCCCCGCGCGTGACGTCACTCACCCCGCACCACGGTTCCCCTCGCGCCTCATCCCCCCTGAGAGGACCTGCGTTAGAACCCGCCTTGTATACCTACTGCATAGCATTATATGCAGCCAATAAGCCTAACGTGGCATTGCGATTCCAATAGAACGCTGTAATACATAATTACATGCACAATAAATCAATGCATATCTCGATATTAATTTAGAAAACTATAATTTCAATTATTTATGGAAATTTAAAAACATTGATTAATTCTAAAGATTTGAAACTGTTGCTGTGAAAGACTTTGAGAATATGCTTACATTCGTCTTTTCCAATCTTCTTCAATGGCTCGCATGGCTCGCACTTATGATTATTTAGTGCCTCCATATCAATGAAAATGCCCTTACAAGTAGCATAAGTGTAAGAATTGAAATCCTATAATCAAGTTAAATAAAAAAAGTTAACCTCAAAATCTAAGTTGTAAATGTATTAATGAAAGTTATAAATCTTATATTAATGTAAAATATAAATCATTATTTAATTACGATTATAAAGTACATAAGTATTTACCATTGTAATTTTTTATTGCACGCAAACAATTTAAATAATATAATTATTTTTCGAAATGAGATTGTTCGCACAGAGCGTATTGTACAGCACATATCACATATACGTGTTTACGCTTGTGTGCGCATGCTAACCTGACATCACTAGTCAAAAAACACACTGTAACTCTCCTCTCAAGCAGAGTCGAAGAGTGTCGATTGAGTATGAATAAAATTCTAAATGGAAAGCGAGGTGTGTCGATTTGTGTTAAAAGTGTCGCTTGTGTCTCCTAAAAGGAAAGCAGCCTAATTAATTATCGTTAGAGATATAACAAAAAAGATTATATGTTAAAAAACTCCATTTATTGTTCTATTATTATACCTATATTTCAATCTCAAATGATAGATATTTAAAGAGCTACTATAGCTTTTCGCAAGTACGTTGATTGTTACTTTTGTCCTGGAGGCCTGGGACGAAAGTAACATAGTCTGAGGATAAAAGTATCAGTTCTTATTTTCGGGAAAATGAAATAAATATGACTTTTTTCAATTTAAGGCAACTTTTATTATAATCTTTTATTAAGCAAGATGACTTTTATTATAAATTTTTTTTTGTATTATATTATATTAAAATAAAAAATAAAATAAATATTTATTTTTATCATCTTTGAAAAACTTAAAAGAAATAATCTTCGTTAAGCAAAATAATTATAAGTAATATCATAAAATAATTATACTTAATATCACACCAGTTTTGTACTTTTTTAAGTCTAAATAATAGTTTAATTCTAAATAATAGTGTAAAAATTGTATAACTACTTATACAAAAGAGATTGGTATCTATTCCGAATCACAATTATGGCATACGTAATAAGAATCGCCTTTGGTACAGTTATTATGAGATCCTTATACTTTAAGCATTGAAACATGTTACTTTCGTCCACAGAGTGTCGTGTTATTTTTGTCCCCAAACACATTTTTTAGAATGAAAGTATTATAACCTAAATATGATGCAAGACTTAGCCAAATCAACTATAAAAACTTATGAATACATTTTAGAAGAATACACCGGCAAATAATTACGTCAATATATACACTTTAATTAGGCATAGATACAAAAAAACTAAAACGAGAAATACTTAGGTGAATAATGCAAATACACTAATTTCACTCCTGCATGTGCAACCGGTGCGATCGTTCTACAACAATTAGCTGAAAAGGAAGAGAATCGGGGCGTACGCGTTTGACTATATAGTACAAATTATTCAACATATTGTGTAATTTAGTAGGAGGCTTGTTACTTTCATGACGCTGTTACTTTTGTCCTTGGTCTCTCCTACTATTATATTGTATTATTAGCTAATAAGTCAATAAAGTTTATATAGCTTTCTTAATTGCAAATTTTGATAACTAAGAATCAATTTATAATTAACAATTTAATATAGAAATTAGTTGTATCAAATAAAAAAAATTAATAAAATCTAAATACAAATGTACAAATAGAAAATACAAACATGTGATACGATTCTTATGAGAATATTTCAGAATATATAGCAACCTTATCATGCAACATTCTCTTCATATTAAGGATATAATAAAGATAATATAATTCACACAATATCTTACAGGTAATTTGAATATATCTTCAAGTCGATTGTGCAACGATCGCAACTGCAACCCTTCTTGGCTCGTATTAATATATAGATTTTGTTGAGATCTGAACAGCTGTATAGCAACTTTTCTATAAGGACCTTGCCCATAAAACCCGAAGCACCAGTAATGAAGATGGTCTTGTCTTTGTAGAAGGATTGGATCTCAGACTTTGATTCATTCATAGCTGAAATTTATCATATATTGCAAAATTTGTGATCACGACAAAAAAAGAAAATACATTTTACTACGCGGTAAAACATATAGGAAACCACACAAATTCGCTTTGCAGTATAATATTTATAGTGTTCGTATTGTTATACAACTACGCGCGAAATGTATATTGTTACATTATTTTCAAATCACCGTATTATATCGCAGAGCATAATTTTCACGCAAAAGCTTACGACGTAATATTTTTACAATCCTCGGATGTTTAAACGTCGTCAAAAACACAAATAACGAAAAGAGAATACTCGCGCTCGGAGGGACAGGGATGGTAGGTGTTTTGCGCGAGCCGCGGCGAAGCGAAGGCCGTATCGAGATCTCGAAATTGGGCGCCAGATACGGTCTTTCACGTATCAATTCGTTAAACGCCAAAACGCGACAAACGCTTGCCTTATTCGCCACGGGCCGACTAGTTCGCCTAACGGTAGAGGGTCTATGGAAAAGGATATTATAATGAATTTACACGAGGCTTTACGAAAATCCAAAAATTCGACAAACACGACAGAATCTAACGTTCACAAAAGGTCGACACTCAAATAAATTGCGCGGACTTAGTATAGAAAAATATAACAAGTTTATTCAATAAAAAATAGAACATAAAATAGAAGAAATAACAATTTAAAGAAAAATAATAGTAACATAAATTAGAAAATATTTGAAGCAACGAAATATAACAAATAATAATTCGACAGCGGATCATAATCATAAGATAATCTATCGAAATTCGCAAAACGTAAAAGTCAGGAAGATCGAATATTCACGCGATACCGAAAATCTAAGGGAATGCTAACACATTCCTAATATTTCTAACCCTTTTTTATGGCCAGACTTAGCGAGGCCGAACGGCGCATCGAAAAACGTAACTATACTTTGACAGTCAAATCGTCGTCTTACTCTATGGGACCTTTACTCGCAAACGCACTTCTACTCGCTCTAATTTTTAGTCTTGATATTCTACTCGACAATAATCGGTTCGAAAGAATACCTAATAATCGAGCGAGAATGATTAATTAATTCGCAAAGACGTGAGAACTCGCTTGCGACGAGCACGATCAATGCGATCGATAAAATCGATAGCCGTCGGATGCCGCTTACGCCGCTCTTACTTTACTTCTCGATATAACGCTCCTAACATACGCGAATCTTTCGAAATTCAGCAGTCTCATATTTTGCCGTAATTTATCACGCACCGCGACACGCTTACACACGCGACCGATATCATGAATTAAGCACAAATCATACAATGTAATAAGCGCGACAGAAAAGCGGAAAAAGCACTCACTCGCAAATTCACGAAACGTAAAGCTCACACACACACGCTAATTATACCACACGAAAATCGCACGAAGATCTATTTTGTAGTAATATGTTTGTTAATGTATGTTAAATGTTAAAAGTTTAAATTTGAAGCAATTTTCATGAATAGCGATGATGATGTTTCAGCGGTTATACTTCCCACTTGTTTACATTATTTCAAGATTGTGGTGATAAAAAAAGAGCGAAAAATTTGACTGACATTGATGATACAGTGTCAATCAAACTTAAATATATTCAGAAATTGCGAAATTGAAATTTCCTATGTTGTGTAATTAGTATGCGTCAGTTAAAGATACATAATCTTACGTTTTCGTGCTCGTAACGCACCTTTCTCATTATACAAACTTTCATTTTCTATTCTTTTCGCACGAACCAAATTACTCAAAGTGATGGAGCATTGATAAATGAAGTTGTTATAAATCATAAAACTGTATTACCTTTGTAAAATGTACCGTTCCTTTAACATATTTTGTTCAATTGCATTTCGATTCGAAAGGAAAAAAAAGTTGCATCTGCAAATAATCGTTACAATGTTTTCATAAAATCAGAAGTGACAGGTCATAATCGGTGATGACGTAAAAACAAATATTTAGTTTTGAATTATTAATATTATTTTGTCCTTAATTACTTAAAAGAATGTAGAAGCATAAGAAATATTAAAATCAAGTAAAAAGAACTTGTGAACTGAACTAACAAGTTTAAAAATTTATAAAAGTTATAAAATTTAGTTATAAATTTATAAAGTTATAAATTTATAAAATTTATAAAAGTTTACAAAATTTTTTAATGTCTCGCAGAATTTCTATCATCTAATCCTATTTGTTTCGAATGATTAATAGTTATCATTTCTTAGATTTATTCGAAAACACAATAAATATATAAATTAAAGTTGTGATTCTTATAATTATAATATATAACAAAATTATATTATCATTAGCATCGCACAGATTTAATTTAGCACAAATAACATTATATTTATTATATTGATTTGATTAAATTAAGTTATTAACGTTTAAACATTACTTTTTAAACAAAATAAATTTGAATAAATTAACAAATTTATATTAAAATAAATTCTGTTTTATCCTTATTTATTACATAGGGACTTGCTAAAGTTGATTAAGTTTTGAGTTAAAAACTCGATATTTTTTATAGCAAGAATATTTTTTATAACAAGAAAAAGTATAATATCTCAGCAATAAGACATTCAGCAACAAGAATGATTTAACATAACTTTATGCACTAGAGCAAATGTGTATTGTCCATATATATTCTGTATTTAAATTCATATGTTAAGACATTTCTGTGTATTTTATATACACAAGTGAAATTTTTTTTCTTATTGAAGAAATAGATAGCGAGAAAGAGAGAGAGAGAGAGAGAGAGAGGGGGGGGGGGAGAGAGAGAGAGAGAGAGAGAGAGAGAGAGAGAGAGAGAAAGAGAGAGAGAGAGAGAGAGAGAGAATTTTCAATTTTAATTTCAATTTATTTTTAACTTAATGGACTTATATCAATGAAATTTTTTGTGCAATAAATATTATGTGCATCACAAAAATATGCATGCAATTTAAGCATCACATTCCATATTAGAATTTGTACGTAGCGTAACGATAGTTTACAGAGAAAACAAAAATATCATAAATTCGAATAGATAAATTAATACACGCATGTATAGTCTCATTCATAAACGAACAAACATTAACATGATTAAAATACATCACCATTCATACACATTCGTGTATTAATGTTTAAAATAAATTAATTAGATTAAAGCAAATAAAAATAATAAAAATAAAAGAAAATGTGTGTATGTGTGTGTGTGTGTGTGTGTGTGTGTATGTGTGTATGTGTGTATGTGTGTATGTGTGTGTAAAATGTGTCGTGGGAATAAAAATTATTTGATATAACTATGCTTATTTAAACGAAAAGTGTATAAAAAGATATAATATAGAACAATATAAAAATTAAACTCAGAAATATTTATAAGTAGAGATTTTGAAAATACTCTATCGTTTGATATATATATAAATCAAACTATAGTTTGATTTATATATAAATCAAACTGATGGTTAGATACTTCTTTTGTTCTTTTTCTACATTTCAAGATTAATTACCATATTATTGTAGTATTCCAATTATAAAGAAAACCTCCTAATATGTTGTATACAAATAAAGATGTGTCGAAAAGAAATAACAAAAAGTCTGATATTTATATTTTAATCTATCAATGGAAATTGAATGCAAGTGACAAAGTATGTTAAAATGCGCCAATTTTTCGATTAAAAATTTCAAAATCTGTCAGTAAGTTTAATCATCGGATTAAAATCTTTTTTATCAGTATATTCGCACGTCGGCAAAAAATAATTCAAAAATTGATATTGGTTTGGTTTTAAAATAACGGTAAAATACATAGCTGAGAATAATATTGGATTCCTGTTGACAATGTTTCACACATTCGATTTAATTTCCTTCGATCGGGATTACGAGTAGTCCTATGATGTTCTATTCTATCTGCCTATGTTATTTTACAAGAATGGATCCCGCATACTCCGTGCTCGTGAATTTATTGAGCTCCAGCGTGCTGAAAATTATACTGCAGTTACTGCATTAATTATCCCATGCGATTAACTATGCGCTCTATTGAATTAATTAGTATATTTCGTAATCGTTATCTTGCATATTAAAAATGAACAAAACATCTTATGACCAAAGTTCCATTGACCATTTATCATTTACTGAATGATGTAATTTAAAAAAAAAGATTTTTTGTTCATTATCAATATGCAAGCTAACGATTACAAAGTATACTAATTAACGTTCATTAAATGCAAGACATAAATTTAAAATAAGTATTATATTTATTATATAATTGTAGATTAAAAACTTTAAAAAATAACAATTGAAAACTTTAAAAAACTTTAAAAAATAAGAATTTATCGTTGATTTTATATATTCGACTCGTAGATTTGCGTTAGACGAATAATTTGTCAATATTCTTCTCAGATATTGACTTATTGGCAGTGCTTGTATTAATAAAGATAAAATTGGTTACAATTATACAGCAATATGATTTCTCAACATCAAGCGCTTAGAAATTTTTATTTCTTATATATTTCTCATACATAATGTGATATTAATGATTAAATTTAATGCTATTCAAATATAATTCAAGCATAAGATGTGTCGTAATAATTTAATGAAGCAAAAGAATTCAACACAAATAAGTCTAAAGTTTATAATAACTTATATTAGTTATAATAATGCCTTACATCTATTGATGCTTTAAGAAATATAATTTGAACAAAACACTATTTTACAATAAGTTAATAAAGGAAAATATTCCAGCACAATGTTGGCTTTAATCTACATTTAATGTTACATAATCAGTTCAAATGTGTAGTACATAAAGCGCAAGTGAAATGAAACATATCAAACAGCGAGATAGCATCGCGACGCCAAGTACATAAAATACATAAAAATCAGAGATGTGCATTATTTGAAATAGATGCATTTAAAATGGAAATACAAAATGTAAAATGCCTATTTATTATTATTATTTTGTATTTTACATTTGAAATACTGTTTGGGAAATACCCAGCTCCCGAATATGCGCTCGTCTCAGCGATCGCGCGTCTTTCCCCACTCGATCACAATGCCTCGAAAATCAGGTGATCGATTTCTGCGAATCGGGATTCTCCACGTTTTTTTCCCCAAGCCGTCTGCCGAAACGGTATCGGAATCCGCGGGGAGATCTCTCGCTCGCCGGTTCACTTCTCGGAAGTCCACCGAAAGAACCACTCGAATTCAAAAATAGTATCGCGATATAGTTAATAAAAAAAAAAAAACCAATCAAAATGTGTTTTTTTTAGGGCCAGCGCACAAACATTGCCGTAGCGCCTTACGCCACCTTACGTAAGAACCTTATGTTACGTGACACGTAAACCAATCCTACGGCAACGCACAAGAAATTCTTACGTTACGTTAATTACGTTAATTAACGTAACGTAAGAATTTCTTGTGCGTTGCCGTAGGATTGGTTTACGTGTCACGTAACATAAGGTTCTTACGTAAGGTGACGTAAGGCGCTACGGCAATGTTTGTGCGCTGGCCCTTAACCGCCGAGCTTTACGAGAAAGCTGTACCAGCAGCCCTGGGAACGATATCGCTCGTCGTCAAGTACCTCGACAGATTCAAGGCTGTTCCCGAAACAAATACATTTTTTCAAAAACTATTTTACATTTCCATTTAAAATGGTTTTTATTACCTATTTTCTATTTCAAATGCATTTTTCTTGTAAACTAAAAATTAATCGAGATATCAATAATATGCAATGTATGTACTATCTAGTGATGCCACTGGTACCACTTCTTCATTCTGGTATCATTGGTTCTAAGCGCGCATATACAGGGTGTCCCATTTAAGTTGATAATGCGAAATATCTCAAAAACGAAGCATTGAAGAAAGAAATGTTTTAAACAAAAGTTAATTGACTTTAAGGGGGCCATAAGATGGTGTCATTGGTTTGACCTTGAAAAGTCGTTTGAAGGTCACGTGAAGGTCACCTTCAATTTTTTAAATAGAACCCTCTATTTTTTATTACTTATTCTTATAGCTTATCTCGAGAGCTTTCCAAAACACTATAATAAAGTATTTCTTCATTGAATACTTTTTGAGTTATAAGGCTTGAAATCATTTCTTAATTTTACATAAACTGTAAAATATCTTGTAAAATATTCATTTTTCGATTATTTTACCTTAATACTTTTATGTACAAAATAATGAGAGGAATCAATTGGTGTAAAGAAAACACATAGTTGTTTCGAAGAAAAAATATGTAATTTGCAATTAACAATTACATATTTTTTCTTTAAAAAACTGTGTTTTCTTTACACCAATTGATTTCTCTCATTATTTTGTACATAAAAGTATTAAGGTAAGATAATCGAAAAATGAATATTTTACTAGATATTATATGGTTTATGTAAAATTAAGAAATTATTTCAAGCCTCATAACTCGGAAAGTACTCAATGAAGAAATACTTTATTATAGTGTTTTGGAAAGCTCTCGAGATAAGCTATAAGAATAAGTAATAAAAAATAGGGGGTTCTGTTTAAAAAATTGAAGGTGAAACCTTCACGTGACCTTCAAACGACTTTTCAAGGTCAAACCAATGACACCTTCTTATGGCCCCCTTAAAGTCAATTAACTTTTGTTTAAAACATTTCTTTCTTCAACGCTTCGTTTTTGAGATATTTTGCATTATCAACTTAAATGGGACACCCTGTATACGGCTATGTTCTGGAATTCACTGATAGTACTGCCAGCATATCATCATGTTTGTTGTCCATCAAATGTTAGACAAGGATAACGATATACTGGCAGTACTGTCAGTGAATTTTGGAACACAGCCTAAGTACGCGCGCATGTAAGTACGCGTTGTTTAGTTGTTGCGTAATACGCCGTAATCTGGTATCTCTAACAGGAAAACACGCAGGTTTTATATTGACTGTTTTGTATAATTTGGCGTTTTTTTGTAAGAAGCTTTATGATATTTTGTCTTTTTAAGAATGCTGAAAAATGTAAGTATTATGTTTCATTTTTATTGATATTCCATTAAGGCAATGTTAAGGTTGAGATTATATTAGGTTGAGTAATGTCCAAATCCCTGAATATTTATAATTACTTTCTAAATCATATTAATAATTCAAATTAATGTGCCTATGTAGTATTTTTATAAATTTGAATATAGGATACATTTGATGAAGAAAAGGTTATAATTTTTAGTTTGTCTACTGCTACTTTTTCTAATCCTACAAATTGAATAAAAAATAGATCTACTATATGTAAGCCCTTTGTTTTGCTGAAGTTCTCTTCTATTATTATTATTCTATGGATTCACATTGCCACAGATTAATAATTTAAATAATAGTGAAATTAAAGAAACACTGGTGAAACACTATGTTTAAAAAAATGTTAATAGATACTAGATAAGAATCCATTTATTGTCCATATAAGTGTGAAATTTATTGGTCTGTGGATTGTTTCTTTGGATTTAAGAAATATTATATGAAATGGTCGGATTATAAAATATGATTTATAATTATTCTTTGTTTTTCTTTGTAAACTTATTAATTATAATATACTTCTTTAGGGATGAAAGTTTGCCACTGATTTTAAAGCATTGCTTTAAAGACGTAAAAAAACAAGATGGAGAAAATGTATCTGCTACCTGCACAACATGTGCAAAAACATTAAAAGAAAGTCTCGTCGCTACCACAAACTTCTTAAATCATTTAAAAGTAAGGAAATATTTTATCTATTTTTTAAAGAAATCAGAATAGATCATTTTAAAGAGATCAGAATAAATCCTTTTCTTCTTATAAGTTATACAGGGTGTCAGGGAAATTTTTGCCCACACGAAGTAAGGAGGTAGATTGGCTCAAATTAAGAAGGAAGGACTTGTACTGTTTTGTGATATTCGCAATTATTAACGAAAAATTAAATAAAGAATATCGGCCAATCTGCGTGAGCAGAAGCGCGCGGCGACGAGAGTCGTCCCACTGTAATCTTATACTAGGCGCACGGCGAAGCGATGGGCGGATCGCTCTCCGAGACATGATGGTGGCGTGCGATATATCGCAATACCGCGCCGAAAAACCCGTCCTTTTAGTGGCGAGAAAATGATGCGCTATCATTTCCACAACACCTTGCTGTAGATAGCATGGTGCGCTTTTTTTATAGTGGTTTCCCCCATAGGCCTATTCCACTCTCAATTTAAATATTTGTGAAAATTGTTCAAAATGCCGTTACTGTACGCTGAATGTATCGTAAATGTAAAAAATTTATGATGACAGTACCTTCACAAAAATTGATCCGTGGTTGAAAATCCCTCGATAAAATGTGTTGCACACGTTGGTAATGATACGAACGTAATCCGTTACACGTAAAGCGTGATGTATCGCGTATCGCGAAAAACCAAATTCATGTGCCACACGACGCACGCTAGTTCCAGGATTTTCATAAAATGCTTCAAGAATCCTTTCTTCATCTCGTACACGAAGACACACTGCTGGACCGGTTATCCCTATATTATGCACGATACTCAGTTTTACATAATTATTGCACAACTCGTAAAACTGTACGTTCACTTGGCTTTCGTGCACGCCCGGAAAATCATTCCACGTAAATTACGGCCGCGCGATAAGTATTTTCTCCCGCTAGCCCGTATGCCACAATCATATCCGTATATTCCTGCAGAGTACACTTCATTTTCACTATTAATTTACTACGCGAACACAAGATTTTTACTAAAACCGTCTGAGCTCTCATACGCCAGCAGCACGCAACTACAGCTGAGCGGACATGCGACTGTAAGCGTACGTGTGAGCTCAGCGCCTGCGCATTATGATTACACTCACATGTCCGCTCAGCTGTAGTTGCATGCTGCTGGCGTATGCACTCTGGCAACAGCCTGCGAGAGCTGAGACAGTTTTAGTAAAAATCATGTGTTCGCGTAGTAAATTAACAGTGAAAATGAAGTGTACTCTGCAGGAATATACGGATATGATTGTGGCATACGGGCTAGCGGGAGAAAATACTTATCGCGCGGCCGCAATTTACGTGGAATGATTTTCCGGGCGTGTACGAAAGCCAAGTGAACGTACAGTATAAGATTACAGTGGGACGACTCTCGTCGCCGCGCTCTTCTACTCACGCAGATTGGCCGATATTCTTTATTTAATTTTTCGTTAATTATTGCGAATATCACAAAACAGTACAAGTCTTTCCTTCTTAATTTGAGCCAATCTACCTCCTTACTTCGTGTGGGCAAAAATTTCCCTGACACCCTGTATAATTAGTTTGCATACTTATTTAGTTATTTTATTTTGATTGATGAGTGTTCACATTTTATTCTTCTTAACTACGCACATAGACCTAATCTGTTATCTCTGTAATTTTTATGTGTATATATGTTGATATAAGATAAATTATAGACAACTCACTCACTGAGCGGATGGATATAATTTGTCTTTTCTGTTTGAAATCTAACAGTAAGAATCCACAGTCGTAGTATTGGATGTACTCAATTCTGTGCAGAACATGGTGAAAAGTTATAGATCTAGATTCTAAACTAAAACGACTCTTTTTAAGCATCTAGAAAAATTTTTTAATGTTTTTTCTTAAATCTATTTTTAGACAAAAAGACATGCAGATGTTTTAAAAGAATATGAACATAATCCCATATGAATATGAAAAGAAAATCTGATGAAAGAGGCAGTATTACATACGATAAAAAAATGAAGCAAACAACCTTGAGTGAAGCTAGTGGTATAGTAAATTTAGACAACTTAATTGTTGACTTTGTAATAGAAACTATGGTACCTTTGTCTATTGTAGAATCTAGATCTTTTGAAAAATTAATAGAAGGCGCAAATAAACTTTCGAAAACACCCAAAATCTTGGGTAGACGTTCACTTATACGTAGAATTGATGAGGAATATCATCAAGTTATGACTAACATAAAACTATCTTTACAAGTTGCAGATTTTGTGTACACCACAGCGGACGTTTAGTCATCATCAAAACGTAGCTTTTTAGGCATGACGGTTCATTGGATCGACAGTGGCACAATGAAAAGAGAAGGAGCTGCTACCGCCTGTAGAAAATTCAAGGGAGCACATTATGATAAAGTAGCCGAAGTAATAAGTGAGGTGCACTCTGAGTTTGATTTAAAATTATGCAAAATTACGAAAACAATCATCGATAATGGTTCAAACATGGTAAAAGCTTTTAAGATGTTTGGAAGATCCGAATCTATTGACATATCATCATCAAATTGTCAACAAAGCAATGACTACAGCCAGTTATAATGAAGATGATGAAATTGATGAAGACAATGATTTGCTTCCACAAACTTTTCCTGAACCTGTCAAAGACTACGTAAGTGATTATGAACTGCCTAGTCACGAAAGATGTGCCACGTACACTTTACATTTAATTGCAGCTGTAGACACTAAACAAGCAGGCAGAAAGTAATGCTTATAAAAAAGTCCACTATTCTGATTTTGGGAAGTGTCAAGCACTTTTTGCTTTTCGAATCAACAGTAAATGATGCCATCTTGGCATCAGTGAGTCATCCTTTTTTAAAAATGAAATGGGTACCGAAAGAAAGAAAAGAACATGTAAAAGCATTATTTTTATAATGGAAACAAGAAAATTGAAACAGAATGAAAATGATCAAAAAGAAAGTAGTACGAAAAAAAAGAAAAGGGACGAATCATATTTTATGTTCCAAAATGACTCATTAGATTCATCATCCACAAACGAGACAACAGGAGATTTGGAGGCTCTTCAGTACTTACAAGATAGAGACACATTATTTTCAATGTTGAAGTCCTATTCAATCAAAAAAATATTTCTTAAATATAATACGTGCCTTCCGAGTTCAGCGCCAGTAGAACGTCTTTTCTCGTATGGCGAATTAATTATGAGACCTTGCAGAAGGAAAATGGGGGATTCCCTCTTTGAAAAACTTGTTCTTCTGAAAGCACATTCCACTTCTAAGAGTATTGCAACCAAAATGTTGTTTTAAAAGAATAACTGAATATAAACAACGTCAGTAAACATTTTTTGTAATCCCATATGTAAATGTTTATATTCAATTTTTGTAATTCAAGTTTATATTAAAAGATATAAGAAAGATATAAGAATAAGTATAAGAAATAATAATAAGAAATATAAATAATAAAAATAAGAATTTAATATAAATAAATATAAAAATGTAAATATTTAAAAAACCATTTTCATTTTAAAAACCATTTTAAAAATGCCTATTTTCCATTTCCTATTTTAAATGAGTGTCTAAAAAGCATTTTGCATTTTGCATTTTCAAATGGAAAGGTTCTAACTATTTTGCATTTTCTATTTCAAATAGGTTTGGACACCCATTTTGCACATCCCTGATAAAAATACATAAAAATTTCTTTTCGGCTTGTCAACAGTTTTGCCTATGTACAAGAGTTACAGCATTATTAACAAGGAAACCTCGCGAACCAAAAATTTTGATTTTAATGAAATTTTATACAATGTAGGGGAGAGAAGTATAAATATAAACGCCAAGCGCAAATTAGTATGCAAAAACAGTACTTGTACAGATCCCTTTTGCATAAAGCAAAATGTCCAAAATAATGATTTTGAGAAACTATAATTATTACGCCCAATCTACTTTTATTTGTCCGTTGAATAGATATTTAATATCATCAATTGCACAATTATCGAAAAAGTTGTTCCTTGAGTATAACTTTTAAAATGTACAATGAATAAAGAAATTTAATTCTCATATATAAAATATCTAAATAAGTATATTATGAAAAATATGTGATAAATACTTACTTTAGGTTACACAGCTCGAAAAATTTTTATTTTGACATACTGTAGATTGTAGAGAATTCATTTCTAAGTAATACACCGTTTGAATTTTACGGCGGTCTTTTTTCGTTCCTGAGATATGCAATTTTGAAATTTCATACTAACTTGCATTATCTTTTCATTTCCTAAATATGTTTATATTTTTACATTTTTAATGTAATACGGGAACGTCTGTGAGGTTATTATTAGCCAAAAATCAAACAAAATTAAAAAGTGCCTAATAAGGACTATCCTTTAACTAAAACATAACATTGCGAGAACTTCGCGCGAGCCATTGATTTCCTTCTGCTATACGATATAATTCGAAAAAAATGTATATATAATTATATATAATTGTATATAAAATTAATTATAAGGTAAAAATGTGAATTACGTTTAAATATGTTTTTTTAATAATTTTTAATTCTTGTATAACCTAAATATTGACTTATTGGCAGTGCTTGTATAATTAATAAAGACAAAATTGGTTATAACTATACAGCAATATAATTTCTCAATATCAAGCGCTTAAAAATTTCCATTTCTTATACATACATCTCTCATACATGATGTGATATTAATGATTAAATCCGATTTAAAAAAATGCAACTCAAATACAATTCAAGCATAAGATGTAATAATTCGTAATAATTTAATGAAGCAAAAGAATTCAGCACAAACAAGTCTAAAGTTTATAATAATTTATACCAGTTAATGATACCTTACATCTATTGATGCTATCATATAATTGGAACAAAAAACACTATTTTACGTAAGTTAATAAAGCAAAAAATTTTAGCACGTTGACTTTAATCTACATTTAATGTTACATAATCAGTTCAAATGTGTAGTACAGAAAACGCAAGTGAAATAAAACATATCAAGCGACGAAGTAGCGCCGTGACCAAGAGGAGGGAAGTATAAATATAAACGCCAAGCACAAATTAACTATGCGATCAAACAGATCCTTTTTGTATAAAGCAAAGTGTCCAAAATCGTCTTACAAAAAAAGACTTGTGTCTGAGATACTGTATATCTGCCAGCAAAAAAAGGATTTGAATATTCAGAATGACACTGCATTTTTAGATGATTCTTATCTTCCTATTATCTGTAAATGCGTCACATTTTCAATAATATCTCCCGCTTCCTTGCCATTTTCCTCCTAATTTTACGTCATTTTTCCTCCTCTCTTTCCCCACTCTCTCCTATGCCTTCTACATTTCCCATTCCATGTTTCAGATTTCCTCGCGACCACACTTCTTCACTCTTTACGCATGGCTTTGTCTCCTATCTTCGCTTCTATTCTTGTATACGCATTTTACTATGATTTCTACACCTGCCTTCAATTATCTCACAGTATTGTTTAAAATTTTATTTCCATTGTGTTCTTTTATAATGATTATTTTTTCTTTATACTGTAAGCGAAATTTTTATGATTTTCATCAGAGGTTAAGAATTATTTTTTTAATTATTGTACAATATGCTTGGCATAAGTTTTTTTTTGTCTTGACTGTGCTTGCTCTTTTTTGCTCAATTTTCTTACAGGCTTCCACCTCGTTATTAATAAATAAATAGCTTTCTCTCCTTGTACATCTGAAGAATTGATTTCGAAAGGACCTTCACGCTTTTTATCTTTCGGACTACGCTAATTTTATCACTTCGACTCTTTTAATTTTTTGGACGGATTTTATAATTTGGGACATTTCATCGTGGGATCAGGACGAGTTACTTTTTTCTCCAATTTCTTTGCGTTTTGTGTCGATAAATTTTTGATAGTGAGGTGAGCGGCGCTTTCTACTAAAGAAAGAAAGAAACATTTTTTCACTGCCATGTATTTCTAATTATTTAATAACTTTTTATATGCGTTTCTGTATCGACTATTCTTCTCATTTTATTGTTAAAATTCATTTTATTCTTTTTCACGTTTAGACAAGAAACTTTCTAGCACTTAATAAATTGTTAATTTTTTTACAGCACTAAATTTTTTCCTTTGGGAAATAAAAGTATATCGAAGTCGACGGAAAAATTTTTGAGTATTTTTTGTAAAGTTTTAAACAAAATAAAGAACATTAAACAACTTTATTTCAATTTATATTGTCTTAAAAAAGCAACTTTATTACCTTATAATTACAAAACCGTTCGAATTCGGACATATGTTTATTAACATTTTTAACTTGTTTTCATGTCCTAAAGCCGCTGTATCAATTTTGGCACTGAATTCAGAGACACCCTGTATACAGGGTGACCCATTTTAACTTAGGCAGCCAAATAACTCGAAAAATAAGCAAGATAGAGAAAAATGTTTTAGACAAAAGTTGTATGGTTTCGAGGGGGCCATAAGATGGTATCATTGGTTTGACCTTGAAGAGTCATTTGAAGGTCACGTGAAGGTCACTTCAATTTTTTTAAATGGAATACCCTATATATTTTTGTACATTCTTGTAGCTTATTTCGAGAGCTTTCCAAAACACTATAATTAAGTACCTTTCCGTTAAGTACTTTTTGAGTTATGATGCTTGAAATAATTTCTTAATTTTACATAAACCGTAAAATATCTTGTAAAATATTCATTTTTCGATTATCTTACCTTAATACTTTTATGTACAAAATAATGAGAGGAATCAATTGGTGTAAAGAAAACACATAGTTGTTTTTAAGAAAAAATATGGAATTGTTAATTGCAAATTACATATTTTTTCTTCGAAACAACTATGTGTTTTCTTTACACCAATTGATTCCTCTCATTATTTTGTACATAAAACTATTAAGGTAAGGTAATCGAAAAATGAATATTTTACAAGATATTTTACGGTTTATGTAAAATTAAGAAATTATTTCAAGCCTCATAACTCAAAAAGTACTTAACGAAAATGTACTTAATTATAGTGTTTTGGAAAGCTCTCGAGATGAGCTACAAGAATGTACAAAAATATATAGGATGTTCCATTTAAAAAAATTGAAGTGACCTTCACGTGACCTTCAAATGACTCTTCAAGGTCAAACCAATGATACCATCTTATGGCCCCCTCGAAACCATACAACTTTTGTCTAAAACATTTTTCTCTATCTTGCTTATTTTTCGAGTTATTTGGCTGCCTAAGTTAAAATGGGTCACCCTGTATATACATATATCTTTCATTCCAGTAAATACATATGTTTCGGATAACATAATAATATATTTATCAAAAGAATAACATGTATATTTCATAAAAACTTATTCTATATATTTATTCAAGTGCCTTAGAAACATTAATGTTACATTTATACTTTTATTGAGGAATTAATAAAAACGTTTAGTAAGATTTACTTCTTTTCTTTTTAGAACTGTCCGCGATGTAAAATTTAATGTCTTTGTCTTTATATTATAGCTAATATTGATAATCGTGAGAAGATTTCTGATAGTAATTCTGATAGTAATTAGTAGATTACTGATAATATATTGAGCTTCGTTTTCACTCTATAATTCATACCCCATTCTGCATAAGTATAAGTATTATAGTTTAAAAAATACAAATATGTAAGACAGAGAGTGATGAGTCGGTCAATGAACAATCAAGAGATTATAGTTTCTCCTGTTCTTATCTTTACGTTCCACAAATTATGTATATAGTGCAATAAACACAAATGCAATACAACGTTTGCTTTACAAATAAACTCTTAAACATGTCCTATGAATCTGCCTATAAACGGTAGCGATTTTATTTTCTCAGTAACGTAATCCAAGAAAAATCTTACTATTTCAACATTGTTACAAATAAAATATAATACACTGTAGTAAAACAAGTATATTGTCGTGATATGAATAACGTACATCCTGAAATAAATGAGCTTCATAGAATAAGATAACATAAAAGTTTTAAATAAAAATACATTTTAAATTTCCAAGAAATTTAAAAAATTAATTTTAAATTAATTCAGAGTTTAATCTTAATATATATTTAGATTTATTATATAATTTAAGTTTAGATTTATTATATAATTTTAATTAATATATTATAAAATTTAATTTATTTAAATTTATAATTTAAAAATCTAAAAAATAATTTTCTCAAATTTTTAGAGAAAAGTGGATTAAATCGTTGTTGCACCAGAAACGGTAATTACATGTAATTTATATAAACATGAAATATAAGCGGAAAATGTATCTGTAACATTGAGGAAAAAAGTACACATTTATATGAGAAATAATTTCAAAGATATTCAGTTTCTTCAGATATTTAGTTTCTTCTTTTCTTCTTTGATATATGATAAAATATTTTTGCTTAAAAATGTAAAAAATGTATTATTAATATACAAAAATTCCGCAAATATTATAATCAAATATATCCACTTCTCTCTTCTGCTTATTGACAAAATCTTATTGTTTGTACATGTTTTGAAGATCTCTATAAAATACTTAGCAGATTTTATTCCTAGCATGGCAATGGTATAGTTTGATTGTACGAAAATTTCGCGAAATTTAATAAATTTATATAAAGAATACTCACATTGTTTGATGCCGACGGGCTTTCGGCAAAGTAGATAGATCTTCTTTCATGCAATATTGCCGCATGCCAAGGACTAAATGCTTAAAGTATTCCATTTCATCGACATTATAAATCATAGTTGGAAATATTTTTTTATCTAATGGTGTTAGATCGTTGCACAAAATAATTATATTTTTATTATAAAATATCCATTGCCGCGTGGTGAAATATTGCAATACGGCCAGACTGTCTAAAATTTTTTCTGGATTCTGACCATACTGTTTGTAAGAATAACGAAAAAAGATAATAGTTAAAGAAATTTATACAGTTACATAATATTGTGTAATTACGTATAAAAAAGCAAGAAATGTCAACAGATAATAATTGATAAAATATATATAATGTCTAAAAGTATTAAAATATATGAAACTTACAATCTCTTTCGTCGAAATATCAGCATCAGAAAGTCGATGAAGTATGCGGGTATAATGTGGAAGAGTAAGACGATAATATTATGCACAAATTTATTGCTATGTATGTCGCCATCTGGATACCAAATTTGTCCCTCGAAAGGATATTTGTGAATAAGTTGTTTACTGCTCTTCCATACCTCGCTCCATGTGACACGCAATGTATCGATTTGCGATGTCATATTGACTACGAGTATACTTTCCGAACTATATATGACAAATCAAACAGAAAAAATTAATATTTTTTATTTATTTATTTAAGTAACAATTGTGTAAATATAAAATAGTTAAAGAATGCAATCGATGAAAGAACATATGAAAAGCTTTTGAACATTGCTCTCTATTGCATAATTTTAAATAATGTAGAAATTGTAGTAAATTGTAATAAATTGTAGTAATTTCATATTTTTAATAAGTCACGACAATAAATTTAAGAAAAGGTTAAAATTTTAAAAAAAGATGAGATATTTTAACAATTTACGAAACTTTAATTTGGAATACTTTAACAATTTAAAATATTATATAATCTTGATAAGAAAAAAAATGTTTTAAGGAGCACTAGTGACAAAAAGACTTGTCTATATTATGAGCATAATATTAGATGATAAATTCCACTTTAATTTAAATTATAATATATTTTACTATTGCAGAAGAAAAGTTTGAGCAAAATCGAAACTTACTTTCTCAGGCCAGTGGCAATTTTATATGCAATTATGATCAAATCATTAATTGCAAGATCAACTGGTATAATTTCGGCATTATAATTGCCGTTGCAATGCATCGATCTGATAACACCCTGACCGCCACCGACAAGTAATCCTATAGCTCCATTTAAATTATCGACCCATCCTGGTAACGGCTCCTTGTAAGAAGGAAACACTGCGACGAGATTCATTAATTTTTATATTCTTTTTTGTCTATACATAGTACTCGCTGAGATATTATATTTTATAATCTTTTTATAATTAATATGATATATCGATAATTACCGATTGATGGTCTAGCAATGCAACAAGGTAGTGCGGGAAATTCATTAGCTACCAACTTTTCGGTTAGATGTTTTGAATATGTATAAGTATTTGGATGCGGGTATAGTAATCTAAAAAAATTGCAAAGATAAACACGCAAAATCTCATATATTTTCATTTACACAGTTAAGAGAGAGAAATAACTTAATTTAATTAAACATTATAAACATTAGTTATAAACATTATACTTACACTAATATTGTTTATTAATATTCTTTCATGAATGTAGTTTGTTTATTTCATTAATTTATATAATAATTTTTAAATATTCAAATATTTAAAATTTTTATATATTTTAAATAGTTAAAAAAAATTATAATTTAAAAAATACATTATTAGTGACTAAATAAAATATATACTTGCGCGTGATACGCTTATGCTGAATGTTATTAATTATTAAAATCATTGATTTTTAATTACTCTGGCGTAATAAGATCGATAGTATCTTCATCTAAGCATTGAACGAGTCTCATGATATCCTCAGGGTCATTAGAGGAGTCATATATACGCTCGCCTACTTCCTTTTGACCAACGTGACAGAAGGCTGTGCTTAGATGTATAAAAGCTTGCAGATGCTTCATTTCTTTTCCCAAGTTTAGTACCCTTTTGGTACCTCTCTTGAAAATTAAGTCAAAATCTCATGTCTTATAAATCATTAAGAATATTATAATATGCAAAATTAAGTCTAAAAGATATATTATGTCTCATTATTTATAACGGATCTCGCGCAAATCTTATGGAAAAGTGATTTCAGTGAAATTGTGTAAAAGTTGTCTTAGTTTATGACTTCCTGATCAAAAATCCCAATGTGCACGTATTTTAGAAATGGACAGATTTTTTGTTACAGATGTTCAAAACGGACAATTAGATTCACGTACGCTGAAGATGTCATGATATTATGTATGTGTGCATATGTATATACAGGGTATCTCGTTTTAATTGTGCACCCGATTAACATCGCAGAAAGTGGTAGGATGAAAAAATGTTTCAGATAAAAGTTGTAAAGCTCGGAAAGGGATATCTGATAGTGACATTGGTTTAACATTGAGTGAATGTGCTAAGGTCATATGGATTTCAACTTTGTTTTTTTAAGTGGAACTCACATTTTTTATCGTACATTTTTATAATTCATCTCAAGAGCTTTCCAAAGCACTACAATAAAGAATTTTTTTGTTAAGTACTTTTCGAGTCATGAGGCTTGAAATCATTTCTTAATTTTACACACCCATAAAATATTTCATAAAATATTCAATTTTCGATGATGTTATTTCAATATTTTTATGTGTGAAATAATAGGAGGAATTTATTGGTATAAAGAAAACACATAGTTGTTTAAGAAAAGATATGTAACCATTAATTGCAAATTATATATTTTTCTTAAAAACAACTATGTGTTTCCATTGTACTAATTAATTCCTCTCATTATTTCACGCATAAAAATATTGAGATAATATAATCGAAAAATAAATATTTTACGAGATATTTTATGGTTTATATAAAATTAAGAAATTATTTCAAGCCTTATAACTCGAAAAGTACTTAACAAAAAAGTACTTCATACTATGCTTTATGTACACACACACACACACACCCACCCACACACCCACACCCACACACACCCACACACACCCACCCACACCCACCCACCCACACACACACACACACACACACACACACACACACACACACACACACACACACACACACACACACACACACACACACACACACGGAGAGAGAGAGAGAGAGAGAGAGAGAGAGAGAGAGAGAGAGAGAGAGAGAGAGAGAGAGAGAGAGAGAGAGAGAGAGAGAGAGAGAGAGAGAGAGAGAGAGAGAGAGAGAGAGAGAGAGAGAGAGAGAGAGAGAGAGAGAGAGAGAGAGAGAGAGAGAGAGAGAGAGAGAGAGAGAGAGAGAGAGAGAGAGAGAGAGAGAGAGAGAGAGAGAGAGAGAGAGAGAGACTCATGCATACACGCGAATATATCAATATATTTCTATATGTAATGTCGAATACATCTTCAGCGAATCTGTCCGTTTTGAACGTCTGTAACGAAAAATCATTTTTAAAGATCGCTGCTCATTGGGACTTTTGATCACGTAGTCATAAATTAAAACATATCCAACTTTTACACAATTTCACTGAAACCACTGTCTCATAAGATTTGTGCGGAGTCCTTTGATTTTTATGTTGCTTTAATATAAGGTTTTCTAAAAATAAATATCTATCTATATTTTTATATAAAAATCTATCGTGTGAGTTTAAAAACAGTTTAAAAAGTTTAAAAACAATTACACTGTAATCAAGAACTTCGCATCCAATGTAAATAATTAACAACACGTTATAGAAAATATAAATTTAATTGTTCAAATTGACTAGATTGGTAATTAACTTAAATTGACTTAAATTGATTAGATTTAAATTTCTTTATGAAAGCTAATATCTTACCATGTTCATTTCGACGGCATCTTTCAATTTCGCATTCATTCGAAGACTCGCGGCGCAATGAAATATTATGTTTACCTCACTTATAAGATGCTCACGTTCTTTAACAGTAAGACCCAAGTTATCTGAACATATGTCACCATTAAACGGTATCACTTTCTTCAAAACTTGAAGCTTTTCAGTTCGTATTCTTTGAAACATCTATATAAAAATATCAGTTCTATTTGCTAATCTCGTGCATATATTACCATTCATTGTTTAAAAACATTTTAGTTTGAACAACCTTAATTAATTAAATCTATTTATATTTAAAATTTAATAATAAATTTTCGTAATATTTTCATTTGTATCTTTGATTCACATCATATGTTAAATAATAGGATAACAACGTTAATTTTTTGAAATCTTATAACATTTTGAAGTACTATTAAATTAATTTAACAAATTATATAAAACATTATAATTTATATGTATATAATAAACTATGATAAAAATTTCCAAACGAGAAAGAGAGAGAGGGAGAGAGAGAGAAACACCTTCAAATGACTCTCCAAGGTCAAATAATTGTCACCATCTTATGTCCCCCTTGAAATCATATAACTTTTGTCTGAAACTTTTTTTCTACAATCAAAATTAAAAAAGTTATTCGGGGTGATCGATTAAAATGGGACACTCTATATACATATATACATATATACAGGGTGTCCCATATGATATGATATGATATGATACGGTTCGAAGAAACATTTGTGAAACGTTTTTGAAACGAATATGTGCTACATGGGGAAAATCTCTGCGCAAATAAGAATCATGCTAAAAGAAAATTGACGATAGATCGATTATTTGTATTCAAACGATTATAATTTTGTAATTTGACTTGCACATTTATCGAGTACTAAAGTTTTTCAATATCGATTCGTACACAAATATACATATTATAAATATACATATACAAATAAAACAAATATACATGTACACATATTACTTATACAGTTACTGTGTTATTAAAAAAATTATGAAAAAGATTATTTAAGATCAGTTGTCAGGTCATTTTCATGAAATTTTAAGAATGCATTTGCACTTATATAAGTGATGTAATTTGTATTTGCACTTATATAAGTGTGTAATATCGCGCGAATTATCCTTGAGAATATATATTGCGATTATTTTTTACTGAGAAAATTGTAAAAAACTACAATAAATGCATTCGAGGCTCGAGAAATTGTTATTTAATCTATAATCTTAGCAGTAAATTTTTTCGAAGCCAATAAAGAGATCACGAGTATCCGGGATAATTACTTTTAGCAAAAAGACCATATAAAAAGATTTTGCAATACCTGTAGATGTTGCAATATATATCATATATTTGAATATGTACAAATTATTTATATGTAGGGGATTTTGAAATTGTAATTTTAACAAAGGCATCTGAAATTAATTTTAAAATTGACTGAAACGAACAAAGTTTTTTAATGCAGTATTTATTTAAAAAAAATATAAACATAAAATCATAAATAATATTAATAGCAAACACATAAATAATTTTTGCCACAAACTTATGAATAACATAAAATGTCATTGCATGCTATTTTTTAAATGAAATTAAAAGCCACGAAATACATAATTTATATTTTTTCTTAATCATATTTATTTTGTAGTAATATGTATGTCAATGTATATTAAATATTAAAAGTTTAAATTTGAAGCAATTTTCATGATTAGCGATAATGATGTTTCGGCGATTATACCTGCCACTTGTTTACATATTAGATTTCAAGATTGTGATGATAAAAAAAGAGCGGAAAATTTGACTGACATTGATGATACAGTGTTAATCAAACTTAAATATATTCAGAAATTGCAAAATTGAAATTTTCTATGTTATGTAATTAATAATATGCGTCAGTTAAAGATACATAATCTGCATTAAGGTTTCGTGTTCATTATGCACCTTTCTCATTATACAAACTTTCATTTTCTATTCTTTTCACGCTGACTAAATTACTCAAAGTGATAGAGGGGACATTGATAAATGAAGTTGTTATGAGTCATAAAATCTGTATTATCTCTACAAAATATACCATTCTCTTTTTAACATTTTTTGTTCAATTGTATTTCGATTTGAAAGGAAAAAAAGTTACATCTACAAATAATCATTATAAGATTTTCGTAAAATTAAAAGTGACAGGTCATAACCCTATAAGCGCGTGATATTATTTAATATTAAGTAATATGTTAGAAATATTCTTAGAATATTAAATATAATATTTTATAATATTTATATAACAATTTTGAAATACTAATAGATGGTTGTATGTCCGCTCCTAATAATATTATATAAATATTAAAGAAATAATGTTATTTAATGTTATTGTAATATTATATGAACCTTAAAAAAATATTAGTATTTAATATTATAAATCATAAATATTTAATATTCTATAAATATTATTAAAAATTCTATAAATAATATTAAAAAGATAATAGTTTATAAATATTGCCTATTAATCAATGCGAAAAATATATAGGAAAATGAACAAATTATAAATTTTATTTTCATTAAATAAAATTTTTTTTTATTGTTTACTTTTAAATTTTTTAAAATTCTTTATAACTTTATATAAATATCTTTTAATTTGTTGTATAACAAAAAATTCTAATCTTTTTATAAAAGAAACAATATTTTTAAAAACAGCATTTATAATTATAATCTTTGAATTTATAATCTTTATATTAAATAAGTATCTTAAACACTAAATAGAAATTATAAAAGATTAAGTAAATATATGACATTATTAATACTAAGTTCTAAAATTCTTTTTTAGAGAAATAATCATTTCTGTCTTTTTATTCGGTCCTGTGCATGGGACAACCAAATTTTAAGAAGTGCGCTTATCTCCTTCACTGACATCCTTGAATTTACTTCTTATAACATCTAAAATGATCATAGAACATATTAAAAAATAAATTTAAACATTATTAATGTAAATATATTTTTTTTATTAAAGTGAAATAAAGTTCATGTAAAATATAGAGTATATGAAATTTCGTGCCACGCAAAAAATAGAGTTTAAACGTGCCACTTATTATTAACAATTTTACAATATATTTTAAGAAATGTTCTTTTAAATCTGAAAATAGCATTAACACATTTGTATAAAAAATATAATTTTTACTTTACTAATTATAAAAATAATTATAAAAATTAAAAAAATAGTATTATATCCTTTTTCATAAAAAACTATATTTATAAGCGTTTCATTAAGTTAAATTATTATTATACATTTATTATTATATATTTATTATTTATTAATCTTACTTCAAGAAAGAAACACATTAAATGCATAGCGCACTCGAGGCGCAGATTGCTCGATGACAACAAGCAGATTATGTTGCGCGTGTCAATACGTGATATAATTTATGAAAGGAAAAGTTAAAATATAAATTTATAAATATTTTGTAATATTAACAACTCTACTTTTACAAAAAGAAATGAAGTTTTGAATAAAATTTCAGATTTAAATAAATTATAAATCTATTCTTACCAAATATGATTTTCCATAAAAACAGCGTTTCAAATTTCTCTTTCTTTTCTTTTTGTCCAGTCCAACTGAATTTTGCAGTTACTTCGTTTGTAAACAATATTCTCATAATCCTAGTAACGGTCTTTTAAAAGTATTTTGTGAGCATAGATAAAGCGCCGATTTCTGTAAAAAAAATTTTGATAATGAATATTTATAATGATTATACAAATTACACTTTCAAAAAAGAGAACACATTACAACAAATTAAATAATGTAATATAAAATAATACAAACATATAATATGTATAATATAATACAAACTAAATAATATAATAATAACTTGAAATGATATAAAACTTAAAAAATGAATAAATTGTTCTAAACAAGTAAATAACATATAGTAGTAGTATAGCTAGGCCGGTTCTAACTCAGGTCCTCTCAGGGGGGGTGAGGTGCGAGGGGAACCGCGGCGCGGGGGGAGTGACGTCACGCACGGGGAAGAGGGAATTGCGGCGCGCCGGGAGTGACGTCACGCGCGGGAAAGGGGGATCCGCGGCGCGACCGATGGACGAGGGGGTCCGCGCGGGGAAGGGAGATCCGCGGCGCGACCGATGGACGAGGGGGATTCCTATTCTCTAGGAACTTTTGGTAATTTATAATTTTAACTTCAATTATGTCAATGTTCAGAGAGAGCATCTTTTTTTTTTACATAACCAATTTTTCTTCAACTAATTCAAAGTGTCATATATGAGTGCAATTATGGATTGCGAATAAAAAAATGTTCATTATACGGACACGGAACGGACACTCCTTGCTCAATTAATCTCAGAAGAAAAAGTAATTGAAAATAAAAAAAACAGGAGCGGCAGATTTAAAACCATATATTTACATACATATATTTACATATTTACAATATTTACATACATACTTGAAAACTCCTGGTTGCATAAAATCGTAAAGTTATTAATAACTGCATAATTAGAGAAATCGGCAATCCGCGCTTATCTCGTTTTAACTGCTCGTATACCAGTGGTAATAAGATCTCAATTACACATCTTTTATTAAATCTATATCGGTTTTTAAAAGGTTCATCTTCGTAAAATTCAATTAAATTTTCCCCGTTACGAATGTACTTTTTTGGTAAACGCCAACGAATATAATTTTCCGCATTTTCATTAACAAGTTCATCATCTGAATTATTTAAAAATTCGTTATCCATTTTAACACATGGAGCAGCAATAATAGTGACACTTTATAGGTTGTTATCGTCTTCTGCTAATAAAAGTTTGCAATCGCCACTTCACTTTTCAAGGAAGCTCGCAACCTCCCTTGAGATAAGGGAGCCAATAAGGTTCCTTATTTGATAAAGGAAGATCTATGAAACGTGTTTTAGCGAATAAGGATTCCTTATTCCTCAAGGAAGATCTATGAATACGGCCGTTAGTTTCCATATATAATTATAAATTTAAAAAAAGCATTATATATATTTGTCCTCTTCTACAGAAAACGAAAATTTTAAAACATTTGTTATTAAAAGCTTGATAGATATTACTAATCGGATAAAGAGATGCGAATTTTTATTAAAAAAAAACAAAATTTTTCTGAGCAATTGGAAAATCAGATTAATGATACTGATGAAAACAATATTTTAGATGAAAAATTTCCTATGAAAAGTCTTGATGACGTAAGAGACATTGAACAGCAATTAAAAAATGACGAAACATTTAAAAAATAACTTGTACGTATAAATAAAAATATTATAAGTAGTATAGCTAGGCCGGTTCTAACTTAGGTCCTCTCAGGGAGGGTGAGGTGCGAGGGGAACTGCGGCGCGGGGGCGAGTGACGTCACGCGCGGGGAAGAGGGATCCGCGGCGCGACCGATGGACAAGGGGGTCCGCGCGGGGAAGGGGGATCCGCGGCGCGACCGATGGACGAGGGGGTCCGCGAGGAGAAGGGGGATCCGCAGAAGGAGAACGGTGCGAAGGTGTGAGAAGGATAGTGCTACGTGTGGGAAAAGGATAGCGCTAAGTGTGTGAAGAGGACAGTGCGACAAGGATGGCATCAACGTGCGACAAGGACGATGCATTGTAAGATGGCGCATAGGTGGGAGAAGGACGACGCAAAGGTAAGTGAGTGATAGCGACGAGCATATGAAAGACAAGAGAACGATAGCGCGAGAACAACGCGTGCGAGAGAGAACGATAATATCGCGAGAACAACGCGTGCGAAAGAGAGAACGATAATATCGCGAGAATAATGACGAGTGTGATAGAGACAACGATAAAGACTTATAACTAGCGCGAGAGAGATAGCGCAAGGGTTGGGAGCGCAAGGGAAAAGTGTGTAAATAAATACATTTTTTCAATTATAAATATAAAATATACATTTATTAAAGTGTAAATACATTTTCGTGTCATAGCGCGTGCGAGAGAGATTACTATACTTACTCTATCTAAGCGCGAGAGAAAGAGATAGCGCGAAAGAACAATGACGCGTGCCGAAGATAGTGAGACTTATGATTAACGCGTGCGAGAGAGAGAATTATAATATCGCGAGACTTAGAACGATAATAGCGCAAGACAACGCGTGCGAGAGAGAACGATATTGCAAGAACAACGCGAGTGAGAGAGAACGCATACGAAAGAGAGACTTATGATTAACGCGAGACTTACAACTAGCGCAAGAAAGAGAGACGCAAGAGATGGGAACGCAAGGAGAGGCGCGTAAATAATCACATTCTTTTTTAAATTAAAACATAAAATGTATTTAAATGTGTGCGTGTACTATACAATTTGTGTGTGTATGTGTGTGTGTACTTAAAATTAAGAATAATAATAAAAAATATAAAAATATAAAATTTAAAAATAATATAAAATTAAAATTCAATAGGGTGGAGGGGGTTGATGCGCTGGGCTGGGGGGAGGCCGCTCCTGAAACAGAAGAGTACACACATTTCATCATTTTTTAAATTATTTAATAAATTTTAATTAATATAAAAATGATGCTTACATAAGTCTCCCATTGAATAGTTGGAAATACACCGACATCTTTTATTTGCGACAGCTGTTCGGAGAAGAGCCATATAAGATCTTCGAAGAAGAAGAAGAATGGTGGGACTTGAAAGATTCCGTGAAATCTGTAGTGTGCAATTTACGATTAATTTATACGATTCGTTGAGTTTTCATCCCGGTACTACAAGACAAAAAATTATTATAAACACACATTTTCTCACAATTTTTCACAAAATAATCATAGAAAAACACTACTTACGTTCCACAGGAAGGTTAGTTTGAAGAACACGATTCACAACAAATCAAACATTTCCTCTTCCACTCAGGGTAAACATTTACGCGATCCATTATTTTTAAAAGTTTTAACCCTTTAACTGTGAATCTCGACTTGCGCACTGTCCATAACTTTGTGACGAGGCAACGAGGTCTCGGCACGAGGTTTTATAGTAGAGATTGGCGTCATCACCATATCAAAGCACGTCGTAAGACAAAAGTATGCGCGTTGCCATGCAACTCAGCATAGTATATAATATTAATATCATCATGTCGCAACTTTGTGAGGAGACAGTTGTCTCGGTACGAAACTTTAGAATAGGAACGTATCATTAGTGCTTTACTAAAAAGGCGTCGTAAGACAAAAGTATGCATGTTCCCATGCAACTTAGCATGATATAATATAACGCTATAATATAATGCGTCAACCCTGATCGAATGGTTATTGAACGGTCATCGAACGGAAATGAACGGAAATGAACGCCCGTCGAACGGAAACGAACGACCGTCGAACGGCTATCGAACGACTGTTGAACGACCGTCGAACGGAAACGAACGACCGTCGAACGGTCATCGAACGGTAATTGAACAGCTATCGAACGGAAATGAACGGCTATCGAACGCCCGTCGAACGGAAACGAACGCCCGTCGAATGGAAATGAACGATCATCGAACGGCTACCGAACGGCTATTGAACGGAAATGAACGGAAATCAACGACTATCAAACGCAAAACTATATTCAATTATCAAACAATTATTTAAATGTATTACCATAAATCGAAATACAATATCTAATGACAGCTGTGTCACGTACGGAAACACGATATTGCCCACATGCATATAGGGGATAAAGAAAAGGAAAGAAAGGAGAGAATAAGAAAGACGATAAAAATATATTGCATCATCAATTTATTATAAATATGGATTCGATGAATCATTATCATGATGTTTCAATCACCAATTATAAATCTTAAATACATTTTGTAAAGCGCAATTTTTTACATGATTTTCACAACGCACAGTATTCTTAACATCTAACTTATTTAAAGAAGCTATCCTCATAGTCTGCATCCAAAGTTTCGATAATAACATTGTTTCTCGCATCATCGTCCAGTATATCGGCTAGCCATTGTCGTTTTTCGTGCCCTTTAACGTATACGAGAGGTGACGCATCATCCTCCTCCGTTGCACTCATCACTGCCGTCGTAATTAAACGTTTCGATTTCCAATATGAAACGTGTCCATCATCTCACGATAATCCATGGTGATTTTTAATCAGCCATAAAACCTGACATCTCTCAGATTTTGTGAGCATGTGCCATGGTACGGGACATGTAAAAATATAATGAGAAAGTATGGATTCCTTTTCTCAGAACCGCAGCTTCCTTCATGACAAAATTTCTCCCGACAATAAATCCTTGTAGATCCACAAACGTTGGCGGAGCCATGATGACAAGATCCGATCGCAGACTGATGTCGATCGTCAAACATCTCAATCTTTTATATTTTTCTTTATGCGCATTGGAGATGATATTTGCTGACTTATGTAATTTTGCGGAGTACATTGGTCAATGGATTATATTTGACAACCCGATCGTGCAAGATGAGACAATAGGCGGTAGTATTCGCTGGTATATTTTCCCTGCAGTCAAACTCTATTCTTACGTCCACGGTAGCAGTTTTGACAGACTCGTTTTGTCGCGAGCAATCAATGACCGCGAGAGGACCGCAATGTACAAACTTTGAAATGGTTAATAGCATGGTGCTGTTATCGCATTCGTAATAAGATTTGCGAAAACGAGAGTACATGTCGAATAGGATGGCGAATCTATTTTTTTCAAAATCTAAATTTAAATCATCGTAGGGATAAAATTCCGAGTTTAAATAGAGTTTAACGTTGGTCAATTTGCAGTCGTCGAATAATGTAACATCTTGTGACACTGAATTCTTTTTATCAGTTTGCAGTGCAAAGATCACGTATCGTGGTTTCTCTAGCTGGGAGGCGGCTTTCACGGTCCACGAATGCTTAGTCGTGCTATAGCAGAGGAAATTCGTATAGATTCCCAAGATCGGAAACTCATATTCAAGTATCGTCCGCTTTCCAACATTCGTAACATCGAAAATTTATTAATCTCATTCAATATTACATGAGGCATACGCCACTGCATCTTGAGTAATTCAATCTCTGCTTCCGACGATGGATGTCCGAATAGACAATTATTATCGTTGTCCGAATGTATCAGAATCAATTCGTGACGAGCGTTAATCACAACGCGTTTATAATCTTCGCAAAATCCCAGCAGCATATTGAGCGGTACGCAATAGTTGAAATAATTTTTGTCACCGTTGTACGTCAAATCCCACGCAGCGTTCTTCAAGTTTATACTTTTCTGGTGCGTTAGAGAGACATAATTTTTGAGCGTTGAAGTTATTCCAACATTTCTGTTACGATCAATCTTTACTCCGTCGAGTTCGTATCGAAGCTCATCAAACATGAATGCGACGCAATTGTTTCCCAATACAACCTTTATTTCGTCATTCGCTTTACGCACATTCAACTTTCCCTTGATGTAAAGAAAGCTTTCGCACGGTAACGTGTACAAATCCTGATGTTGTATAGGTATTCGTATCTCGTCGCTGTATCCAAGCGTCGTATTGGCGGACGGATTGTACGTATGAGTCTCAATCTTGACGATGCGATCGTCAAAGACTGGCTCACCTCCGATATTCAAAATATCAATCATTCTTTTCGTACGATGAATCCCAATGATTTTAAAAATTCACGATTCAACGCGCTCAGCTTCTTTTTAACGGCTATCTTATTATTGTCACCCGATACCGCAATAGTATTGTCCCTCGTAAAAGTATTGTCTCTCACGTGCTCCGTTTCGTTCAGCACGAGCATACTATGTTTGTCGCCGCCGTATATGCAATCTTACGGTAATTTCCTCTCCTCAAAAATCGAGCAATCGACCTCTTTGATCCACAATGCGTATCGTTAAATCCGTAATGCTCCGTACGATGATCGGCAGATAAATGATCTGCGCCGGCGTTTCCGATATCTTATATCCTGGCGGTACGCTCGGTGAAAACTCATGTATCGTGTGTACGCGCATGCCATTGCTGTACGCACCAGTAGTCACGTTACATTCTACACGAATAATATTTACGTTTATAATATTAATCGGTTCGTCCGATTCGTACCACTTGCGAGGTTGCAATATACGATTCGACGAGAATCCAAGCAAGGATCCTACATTGTCGGATTTAGTAAAGTTTATTCTGTAGGCGTACTTGATTTCGCTCTTTAGCGTGCTATGATTGGCGCGGAGCGCTATTGGATATTCCTCATCATAATCGTTTTCAACATCTCTGGAAAGGTGTTCGTCTTGCAAAATTGCGCGTTTGAGATAGTCATTTATAGCGTGCAATTTGTACGATTCTTCGGGAATCGTAATTTCTTTGTCGTCGTTGCCAAAATTTATTATTCGAAAAATTTACGTTCGGAATCGTATGATAAGTTTCAAAATCCGTTAATCCGAGCTCGTAATCGGCATCGGTCAAATCTATAGCGGGAAAATAGCTTACAGCGAGAACGCTGCTTCTGCCAGTCAACGTAAGTGACATGTCGAACGAATACTGAGTCGTGACGATGGATTGTCAGGCTTTAAATTGATCGTCGACTGTTTGAAGAAATTTTAAACACAACTGTCCACAGATACTCTGATTGTAACTTTGATAAGATGTATAATTGTATTCAATTTTCACTCGTCCGAAATATCGCACAAGTTCCTTGGGTGGTCGAAGATTTCCAAAACTGTCGAAATATACGACACGATCTCCCCTCTTTGCGTACGCTACCCAATGAGTACCGGGACCATCAACGTCATCCAAATTGACGATACCGCTCTCGTTTCGTCGTACACCGTTTATCGGTAAATTATTGCGCATGAAAACACTTCTAAAGAAAGATATGTGCATACGTTTCGCCAATTGTTCCAATTGCACGTTAGTTGTCGCACCCGTAGGCATTTTTAATGTTTTTTCGACGTTTTTTTTTTCTCTTAGACTTTGTTGAGAATCCCTGTCCACGCTTGTACGGAGCGAGATAAAGTCCGCGACCTTCCATAGCGCGATTGTGACGCTGCAACTCTTCTAGCTGACGTTGCGCCGCCTTGCTATCGTTTACCGCCTTTGCGATTCCCGCCGCACCGCCGGCCAAAGAACCGACAACTCCCAACAACGGTAAAAGTGGTAAAATACCACCGCGTTTCGCTACTGGAAGTATTCGTCTTTTCCTCCTCTTTGTCGTCGACGGCTTTTTCATCCCCATGCCGAGTTTTGTCTTTGCCTTCATTGCCGCTCAAACAGTCGTAGCGGCTGCTCTTTCACCAAGAGTCGAATCCCTCGCGGTAATGCGTTCTCGCGCTCTTGCAGCTAGTATGCGATCCGCGACGTGTCGTTGGTCGAGGTCGTTGCTTCGCGAGTAAGCAATGTCGTGCTCGCGACAAGCAGCGTCCAATGGATTAATGCCTCGATCGCCTCTAGCCAATCGTTTCTCTAATCGAGTTCCCGGGCCGCAAAACTGATAACCGGGAATATGTAATTCGATGGGAAGCGCGTTTATCGCACGATTTAAGAGACCGCTACCTCTTACAATTCTCGCTGACATTCGTAGCAATCTTTTATTAACGGTGGTGGACCGTCGATGTGTGTTCGCTGCCACGGCTGATTGTAATGTCGCATGCACGAACGATATTGTCGAACCTCCGAATCAGCCTTTACATATTCTGGAAGCTTGTCCCACAATCGTTCCACGTAATCACCAAAATTTTGCAGTAAAACAATCTTTGGGATATATGGTACTGCAGTTGTTCGGCGGTAAGCTGGAGAATGTCTCTATTATCCGACAGAAGGAGAAACATTTTTGATACTGAGCGGTTTCGAGTCGAGACACCTCTATAAATAGGTCTCCCCCTCGTGATCATTCGCAAAATTGATTCGAAAGAGAAAACATGCGGTTCGTGCGACAAGCGCGGATAATCAAAGTATCAAATTTCGACGATAGACTAATATCGGAGAAAAAAGTATGCAAGCATGGAAACATGCTACCGACTACTATACGCGGTATCGTTTGCGGCCCTTCAAACTGCGGTAAGACAAACGTGTTGATTAGTTTGATAGAAAGTCCGTACGGTGTACGTTTCGAGAACGTGTACGTATACTCGAAATCGCTTCAACAACTGAAATATAGATACTTGGAAAATTTACTAGCACATATAGACGAAATTGGTTATTTTACATTCTCTAATAACAGCGATGTCATTCCACCGAGCGAGGCGCTTCCGAATTCCATCTTTATCTTTGATGACGTGGCATGCGACAAGCAAGATACGATAAGAGAGTACTTTGCAATGGGTCGACACTCGAGCGTCGACTGTTTCTATCTTTGTCAAACGTACGCCAAGATACCTAAGCATCTTATACGCGACAATGCGAATCTTTTGATTTTATTTAAACAAGATGGCACAAACTTGAAACATGTGTACAACGATCATGTAAATACCGACATGTCTTACGATGATTTCCGCGCATTGTGTCAAAAATGTTGGCAACGCAAATATGGCTTCGTAGTCATTGATAAAGACAGTACATTGACAGTACATTGAATGGACGATATAGAAGAGGATTTAATGATTTCGCGATACCGTAAAGCGATCAGTCGTCATCGACACATCGATCGAGCATCATGAACGGCGATCGTGAAAAGATTGCGAGAGAGATTGCAAAAACGAGCGAATCAATTCGCAAAAAATATCGCGTTTTGAAAACTGGTAAAATGGAGGAAGACGTTGCATTGGAAAGACAATTTAAGCCAATTACCGAACCTTTAAAACAGCTTGTCGAAAATACTGTGGAATCTGATGCGTCGAAAATCGAGCCATTGAATTTGACGTTCGGAGAGAAGCACGAGGAAAAAATAAAAGAGTCAAAGCAAGGAATAAAGCGAGCACGGATAAATATGCCGATAAACGATTCGCCGATATATTCGACACCGAATCGATCAAAGCGAAGGAAACAATTTTCTAATATGGCTACTGTTTTTACTCCGATAAAAGTACAACCGTGTCAAACAATACCATCCCCGTCCGTTGAAGAAATTTACGAGACCACGCCCGATTCGTTTGTAACATCGGTCCGACACGAATTAGAAACGTCCGAAGGTTAGAAAACGTTCCGAGATCATTTTGGTCCATTAGCGCAAAAATATATAGGAGCTATCATGAGTGTTGATAAAAATAAGAGTATGGATTACGTCTACGGTGTTAAATTTACCAGCGAAGGAATGATGTTCGGTAATAAACGTTTCGATGTGGACAAGGAAGATAATATAATTATCGATGGAATAAAATATACGGGAATCGAAGGTATCTACGATTTGATTTTTAGAAAATTTCCCAATCATAAAAAATATACTCAAGACGATTTGTATAAATATCAAAGTATATTAAAAACAACAAATGCGCATAAACGTGACAACAAAGTTAATAATCCTATTAAAAGTAATAAAGGATACAAGTATAAATATATAATTGCGCCATTATTCCCCGATAGAAAAGTGGGAAGAGGTATAGACGCGCCGCGCACCATGACGCTAAGCGACAACATGATCGATTACGTGCATTGGAACGATCCCAACGAATTGGTAGATCGTTTGCGATTGCTGGACGCCTCGCGTCGAGCCGGCAACAATGCTCACGACAATGAAATCTTGTCAATTATCGAAGAACTTCGCGAGGCCGGCATTATTATAAATTAAACTATGCGTCGATGATACGTGTCATTCGGTCAATGTTCTCGGTACCGAAATGTCGATTAATAAATTTGGATTATCGTTCGGAACGTCGAATAATTTGTACTATCAATGGAATGGATTATTGAGAAACTACGTTCGCGATAACGCTCTCTGTCAGACTACTACCGGCTTTGACGCAAGGTCGCGCAAGATTCAACGTGTAGCGCAACCGGAAACTGATACTGACGCCGTCAACAAACGATACGTGGATAAACTTTTGAGAGATCGACAGGGAGAAATTGAGCAAAAAATTATCGCGCTCGAAACAAACGTGCAGGCGCTACGAATAATGATGGACGAGATAAAGAATGTGCTGAGATATGCAACATCTGACTCGGCACAGTAAACGAGACATACTAATATCGCAATATTAATTATGCCTCGATCAAACGTGCGAAAGAAGAAAAACACCTCCGAAAAGCGACAACTAGTTGAGGAATTACATGCTCCGGCGAGAAGAAATTTTCCACGAAGACGCGTCATTGTACGCGGATACGACGATCTGTGGCAGGCGGACGTGGTCGACATGCGTTCGTACTCTCGACTCAACAAGGGTCATAAATACATACTCACAGTTATCGATGTGTTGAGCAAGTATGCGTGGGCCGTACCGCTCAAAAGTAAGAGCGGAAACGAAATGTCCGAAACGATCGCAAAGATTATTGAAGACGATAAAAAGTGGCCGAAAAATTTTCAAAACGACAGAGGAAAAGAATTTTACAACGCGAGTGTGCAGAAACTCATGAAGAAACACAACATTAATCATTACTCGACATATTCCGTTATGAAAGCCTCGGTCGTGGAACGATTCAATCGTACTTTGAAAAACAATATGTGGAAAATGTTTACGTTTAATGGAAATTACAAATGGATCGACGAGCTATCTCAACTCGTTGCAGAGTACAATACGCGAAAACATCGCACCATCGGTATGAGACCTGTCGACGTCACTCCGGTGATCGCCGAAAAACTTTTAAATACGATGTATAGCAACGTAAAAATTGCGGCTCCGACAAAATTTAAAGTAGGCGATTCGGTACGCGTGAGCAAATACAAGACCATCTTTGAAAAAGGTTTCACACCTAATTGGACGACCGAAGTTTTTAAGATTGTCGAGGTGCAGAAAACTAATCCCGCGACATTCATACTCGAAGATTCGCGTGGAAATTCCGTCGCTGGAGGATTCTACGAATACGAGTTACAACGCGTCGCTAATCCCGACGTATATCTCGTGGAAAAAATTTTGCGGGAAAAGGGTGATAACGTATACGTGAAATGGTTGTGAATGAATAAATCATACAACTCTCGGATACATAAAAATAATGTATTATAAATATTTATTAAAATATATAAAATATGTGTATAAAAAATAATGTATTATAAATATTTATTAAAATATATAAAATATGTATATAAAAAATATAAAATTTATTAAAATATAAAAATATATAAAATGTATAAAATATAAAAATATATACATGGTTATGTACAAAATATACAATTAATAATAAACAAAATATACATTTATTTACAAAGGTATTCTATAATGTCCCCACGGTAACGTATCGATGGTTTCGGATACGATATACCACTTATCGTCGTACGGACTCAGAGCAATTTTCGTCTCGCAGATCGTGTATACTTGGTGCAGTTTAGATCGTATACACGACTGCTGACGCGTCATTTCAATTTCTTCGTTTAAACACCGCGTGTAATCGTCAAACGTTATCGTTCTCGCGACAACGTTACTCTTGACACCTTTAACTTTCTTAGTGTCCTTTTTCCCATTCACTCGTAACGCGTACATCTTTGCTCTAAGCCCGACGAATTCGGTCATTATGGCGCCGTTGTTTTCGTCCTTCATTAGGCCCGGTACCTTTTTATTTACAAGTGGTATACCGTACGCATTATCCACCGCATAATCGCTCGTCGAATCTGACGATATCACACTTCATATTCTCATACACATCCGCGCACTCAATGTGTTATATGAGACTGTCGGTGTCGGTGTACATGACTTTACCTTTGTCGCGATACATTGGCGCCATATACTCATGATGAAACTCGTACAAACATGTCTTGGATATGTCGAGTATACACATACCCACGTAAATCGGTTTGTAGAATTTCACCTCGAGTTTGCGCAATTCCACAGCAATAAGATTCTCCGAAAACACGCTTCTGCTGTGGAAATTTGGCTTTGCGATCATTGCCTCTGCGCCGTATCGTCCGTCCCAGTGAGTTATGAGTTTAACGTCTACACGATTCCGTACATTTTCCATCGTTTTACCAAACACCGCATTGTTCATCAATTTGTATAAATTTTTTTCGAAATCATTTTTAGCCAATGTTCTGAAATGTGTATTTAGTTCTATGTAATTTCGAAGCCATGGAGATTGAGAAAACTGTAAAATTCGATGTATTTTTGTTACGCGAAGACCGTGACGCGTACACTGCTGCTGGTTGCGGTAGTGTATCACGTAACGCTTCTTATCGTATAATGTTGCGAGCAGTTTGAGCTCTCGCCTGCCAGGTGGTTTGTCGCGTGTCGGGCAAAACGGTAGGTCAGTGTGCGCATCGTGAAGATGTTGCGGGTACTCGAGATCGACTTCGAGGATATAACCCGTAGGCGAATCTAGCGCGATCGATGATACGTTAAAATTGGTCACGTCATCGACCCATCGAAAATCGGCGTAAGGCAACGGTTGACACATTGCCCATCCGTACAAGTTATTTACATCGAAATACATCAAGTATGACGATGGTTTCGATGGATCGTACGACTCCATGTACTTGTTATTAGCACGAGCGTATCTGTTGGAACATTGACTCAGACCGCCGCGTATACCACGTTCGATGAACATAACCATGTCGATGTCAGTAAGCAACTCGAACGTAATTTTCGTATGCTTCAACATGGCATCCCACGTGTATCCGGGGAGAGTATAGTAATACGCGGGGTCGAGTCCGTAACTTTCGATACATTTATCTCGAAAATTTTCGAACATGTCAGCTAATAACAAGACATCGATTTTGAGGTATAAATCGCTATATTCGCCTAGCGTTCGAATGGAGAATCGCTTCCAGATATTCTCGGCGTGCGCGTAATCGGTCTCGGATACAGTTTCACCGGTCAAGGAACTGTAAAATGATTCGCGCGGTGGTAAACACGTATTTTGCAACTTGTCAACGGAATCGATATATTCGTACGGAAAGACGCCTTTCCGTGTTAATAAATTGAAATTTTATTTTTCTGTTGATAAATTTTGAAATTCTGATTTAAAAATTTTGAGTTTATCTTTATCTAAAAATGATGCCAATTTGTCGAGACTCGATGCGAGAAATTTGAATGAATCGATAAAAGTAATTTTACTTGATTTTTTTATTTTTTTTCTTTAAGATCGACATTTTTAGTAAACGAAATATACTTTTCTTTAGTTATTGGAAGTAATTCGATTTTCCCTTCGAACGCTGTGGCTATTTTCTCGATAATGAAATGCCGATCGTAACCGGATAAATTGTGAAAAACTATGGGAATGCAAAAAGATTCTTTATAATTTAGATTACAATTTGAATGGGCGGGACCTCTGTACCGCCCGGTCAGATGGCAATGATCGCGTACGCGTGTATTGTTACGTCCCGGTTACAAAATAATAGAAAACTACAATACCGAGATGGGTAACTTAATTATTTTATTCTAATGCCTCCCGTATTTTTCAGTCACCCTGCATTCACCGGGTTTACTAGGGATGAGGGAGATTATGATCTATTATCAAATTTAAAATTATATTCTAAATGAGGATAAACAGAATAAAAAAGATAAAATAAAATAATATAATATAACTAAATGATTAGATTAAATAAGAAAACGCAATTGATCATAAAGTAATGCCGAAAGAATGAATAAAATTAAAATAATCAATATTAATATAAATATTATTAACTCAATCATTTCATTTATTAATAAACGATAATAATCAAATAATGATAATGAACTCAAATAATAGGATAATTAATAATTATAAATCGAAGTAATAATTATAAATTATAGTAATAATTATGAATCATACAATATAATTATATCAAGTAAAGTAATAATGACAAAATTATGTTAAATAATCCAATGGAAATTAAATTAATGACATTAATTATAATAATTATATGATAGAAAAAGGATTAAAATAATTTTAACTCACCTAGTTTCTAATTATCCCTTACTTACTAGGAGAATAATTAATATTCTTCCTTCCTTCTAGATCTGTCAGAAGTATCGCTCGAAATTCAAAGATCCCGCAGTATGAATTTTCCAATGGATAATAGATTTCAAAATTCGGCGGTAAAGAGTGGTTCTCAATAAAATCTCTCGTAAACTTTCCAATTAACTATACATTTATATTGTATAGAATAGAAGTGTATAAGTAGTTACAATCAAGTCAGTGAATAATGCAGTGGACAATCAGCGAAAATCAGAGTACGTCTCGACTGTAAGCCGGAGAAAAAACTTCTGGTCCTCCGTGACAATCCCGGTAGACGCTGGTCCTCCTTAGTACGATTTAGTGGGGGATTAGTTAATGCAAATTTCGTCATCTTCTTTGTCCGTTGGAATATCGATCGGCCAGAGCTTGGTATGCGGATGTTATGTTTAGCTGATTAGCGAGAGCAAGTCCCGGTGTGAAATATATGAACGATTCCTCTTAATAATATTACAATTCTATTACAGGCTTAGTTCCTTTTTCCAAATTTGGCTATGTACAATTTTGAATTTTGCTCTTATTTCCTAATTTCAATATTACTTAAGTGGAATATTTAATTAACCGAAAATTTACAAATGATGTCATAACGAGGGAATGACGACCAGTAACGATCGTTATCTATAATTATGATTTACATTCCATAATAGATAAAAGCGCTCGAATCTTAAAGGCGTTTCAATATCGCTCCCTTGTACAATGCATTATTCGTTGATGAACTTATAATTCTTTTATATAAGTATCCTTATAAAATTAATACTATAACTCTAATAAATTTGGTTAAAATAATTATTTAAAATAATTAATTAAAATATAATAAAAATTAATTAAAATATAATTAAGGATAAATGTAATTATGATGCTAATGATAACAAAAGATGATATTTCCTTCAATCTTGCTCTTTTGTAATTAGATGGAATTGCGCAAATTTTAATAAGGTAAAGAAGGAATTCACTTATATGGTAAAAAGAAGAAAATTATTGATCGAGACGTCACAGTATCGTCTTCCGCGAATGGTTTTTCACATATATGACATTGAGTAGTGTGATGAAATTTTTCCCACTCCTCGGGTGTTAAATCTACCATAGGGACATTGGTAGTTAAAATACTTTTTACACGCAATGCTAAATTTTTAAGGTCTTCAACGAACCATGCTATACAATCAGTACTGCGACGAGAATGGTACGCCGATAATGATTCGTCGTACGAGCAATGTACATAATATGCGATACTAAATACTTGGTGGTGTTGATACACGTTCTTCTCTTCCTCCGTCTTGGTCAAAACGCATTCCAAATCGGCGTATACGATGAATGGAAGCCGCTCCTTCCGATTAAAGTTGTTGAACTCAAGCCACTTGTCCTTATCGCTCGGTAACCGGATAGCGCAACCATTCATCTCACGGCAGTCGACCATATGAGACTGCAACTTGTCGTCCGAACTAAAGTAATGCAGGCATCTGTAAAAGAAAAACATTTTTTTTTTAAGATTTGAACAATTTGTTATATAACTTATAATTATATAAATTAAACTTACCGGTCACATATATATTTCCTATGATCTTTTTTGCTCAGTTGCGAGCTCACGAGTCGAGATAAGTTCTTGATCCACGCGAAATGTCCGACGTTGTTGCCGTCTTCCACGTATAGCAGATTCACATGCTTATCCCGCTTTTGCTCCGTAAGATGTATCGGGACAATGCCTTCGTTTTCAATGCTATACACATTGATCGAAACGTTGTTAACAAATTCAAATTTCTTAATCTGATTCACAGTCACTGGAAACTCAATGTCCCGGAAATTCAGCACTGTCGCGTAATGCGGATACGAGGATTCCCGTTCCGCGTTCCTTTCTGCGGGGTATAGAGCGGCGATCACTGCCCACGCGAAACACGCATTGTCTTTTGATTGCACGTTAATCACCGCTCTTTTCGTCATAATCTCCCGCGGCAATTTAATGTGACATCCCGCGCGCATAGGATTATACTTATTTATATTTACAGTTAAATTTAGTATTCGCGACAGTGCCCACCCGCTGTCGCGTTCCTGAAACTTTTCCAGCGACGCTAGGGTGGGCTCGATGACGCACCGTTCGTACCACTCGCGTAAATCGGATGTGCGAAAGAGTTCATAGTCTTTCGTATTGATACTTTTATTTGCGCGTTTATCACCTGACACGAATTCACCGTTAAATATAGTGTTCACTTTCACATTATAATGTTTTTTCATAACGTTCTTCACATGTTCTAACACAATGTCTTTGACGTCCTTGAGAAATTGTCGAGGTTCGATGTGATTATAGTTTATCACCACACCAGTCAATATACGACTCTCGAACGCCGTATCAATCTCACGCCACATAAGTCCATTTTGACGCACGCTACATCCGGCACCCGCGTGTACGAAACGTCCGCGTAACAAATTTTTCAAACCCTCGAGGCGCGCGATTCGAGCAATTAATGATTGTCGATTCCCGATCGATAATCGCGGTCGTTTGATTCGACTTTGCTCTTCCAGCGACTCGATATACGTATCGCATCGTTGCTCCCACGCAATGTAATCTTCCAGCGAATTCACCAAAATGGATTGCTCTCGCAAACTTTGTTCCTCCATATTGTATCAGACTTGCGAAATGCGCTTCCCAATGATAGTTCCGGATGTACTTTAGCGAAAATACTGGCGGGGTGTGCCTCTTTATCATGACTTATATACTGTCTCGTGCATATCATCAAACATTCTAGAATGATTTCATCTTAAAAAATTCCCCGGAATAACGTGTGCAATTTAACCTTGATAATTTCGCGTTTTGTCACGTACATTTGAAAATCTAACGTGATTGCATCAGGAGCAGCCGTACATCGGCGCTTGGAAGTTTACTGCACTCAGCTAAATCTTTGTCTAGGGGTGATGCGCATTTTAACCTTGACGGTTATTTTTTTCGCGTTTTGTCACGTACATTTGAAAAATCTAATGTGATTGCATCAGGAGCAGCCGTACATCGGCGCTTGATTTTAGCGCATTCAGCTAAATCTTTGTTCTGATGCGCAATTTAACCTTGATAATTTCGCGTTTTGTCACGTACATTTGAAAAATCTAACGTGATTGCATCAGGAGCAGCCGTACATCGGCGCTCGATTTTAGCGCATTCAGCTAAATCTTTGTTCTGATGCGCAATTTAACCTTGATAATTTCGCGTTTTGTCACGTACATTTGATCGCATCAGGAGCAGCCGTACATCGGCGCTTGAAAATTTTTGTTATATTCAGCTAAATCTTTGTTCTGGGGATGATGATATCATCGCAGCCGTACACCGGCGTGACAAAATTTTAGAGGAAATTAAAATGTTGCGTCAGCAATAATCCCCTCTACATCGCAATTTGCGATACTATTTGAATTAATAATAATTCTAATACGATCAGTATTACATCAATCGCGCGTGTGAAAGGTTCACTGAAGAAATCACCATGAATTCTTACGTTCCGATTCGAAACGGTGGAACTCCACCGTGTAAGAAGCAAAAATATGACACGTAAGTTTCGATCGTTTAAAAATTTTATTTATTAATTTTTTAAAATATTGATCTAATTATTTTATATTTTTATAGCATTCAGCCTCGTTGTGCGACTCGTATACTTGGAAGAAGATACGCTCTAACCACAACGTCGTATAAATATTTGGACATTGGAATAAGCGTTGGAGCTGTATCATACGTGGAGCTGATTCTCGGCGATAATCGAGGCAATCAAATAGTGTTGCCTTTTTCAACGTGGAATTTGTTGATGCAGAAGCAAGCAGATGTCGAACAATTTCTACAATCGACTGCTCTCCCATTAAGGATTGGAGATTTATCGATCGAAATATATCAATCGAAAATTGTAAAACTCACATTATGTTACAATTCTTTGTACATGAAACCACAAACATTATTACATTTATTTAATTTTAAAAATTGTATCGATCATATGCACAATTGGTTATGCGAGAATACGTATCTCGTGAATGAAAAATTTAAACAATTTGAAACTGTATTACAACGTACAATATTACTACTGTATGCGATGCTGTAAAAACGATACGTGAGAGTGATGTCTTTAACAGCGAATCATTAATCGATTGCGAATTATTAACATGTGCTGTAAATGATATTCTTTACGATGTGTGCAATAAATAATTATTTTTATTCCATCTGTGATTTTAATTCTTTCCTTCCATACGAATAAGAATAGTTATACTTTTCTCAACACGCTCCGCTAAAGATGTAGAGAAATGGTAGATGAGACGTGATGCTCTAGTTGGAATGAGACAAAAGATATTAAAAAATATATAATGAAGAGGAGTCTGCAGCATTAGAATATTATTTCTTTCGTTGTTCTGTGTTTCGTTGGTCTTGTGTTTCGTTGGTCACGTATAATGGTTGAAGACGATGTTATTATCATCGATGACGAAGATGTTATTATCGTCGACGAGGACATTGAAGAGGTTGTTATCGTCGAAGATGGCAACCAAATGGATGTTGATAATCTAGACGAATCAGACGAGGATGGCTCTGAGGAAGAATCCGAGGAGGAAATACCATCTTTAGTGAATTCAGATTATGCTAGTGATAATGATGAAGAATTAAGACTGAAAAAGTATAGACATTTAAACGCGATGGAAATAAATAATCTGGATGTTACCATAAAAATGTGTCGCATCAAATACTATTATTATGATGCTGAAGAAGGAACTAAGTATTGTTCAGACTGTTTTCTGAGATTGGCATCGTCGTTTCGTAAAGCCGATTCTATTCGGAAACATAAAACGGATTATTGTGCCCTATTAATAGGCAGTTATTGTAAAGAATGCAGAAAATCATTGCATCAAATAATACCATGCGACATGTGTCCCATTTGCACAAATTAAGATAAATGGATCATGGATAACATTGTAAATAACTTTCAATTTATAATACATCAAAAGTCCTAAAATAAATTATTAATAACTATTCAAATGTATGTCTTTTTCTGTTCCAGGAGCGGCCCCCCTCAGCCCGGCGCATCGCCTCCTTAGCCTTCCAGGAGCGGCCTCCCCCTTAGCCCGGTGCATCCCCCCCCCCAATATATAAATATTTTATTATTAAATTTTATATTTTATATATTTTTAAATTAAATTTTATATTTTATTATTATTTTATTAAACACACACATTCTAATAAATTGTATATATTTTAATTTAAAAAAAAAAGAAAAAATTACAATTATTTATAATTGTATTCCGCCTTTCCTTGCGCTCCCATCCTTTGGCATCTCTCTCTCGCGCTAGTTGTAAGTCTCGCGATATCTTCGTTGCGCTCTCTCTCTCGCGCGTTAATCATAAGTCTCACTATCTTCGGCACGCGTCATTGTTCTTCCGCGCTATCTCTTTCTCTCGCGCTTTTATAAATTATAAATTTTATATTTTTATATTTTTTATTATTATTCTTAATTTTAAGTACACACACACATACACACACAAATTGTATAGTACACGCACACATTTAAATACATTTTATGTTTTAATTTAAAAAAGAATGTGATTATTTACGCGCCTCTCCTTGCGTTCCCATCTCTTGCGTCTCTCTTTCTTGCGCTAGTTGTAAGTCTCGCGTTAATCATAAGTCTCTCTTTCGTATGCGTTCTCTCTCACTCGCGTTGTTCTTGCAATATCGTTCTCTCTCGCACGCGTTGTCTTGCGCTATTATCGTTCTAAGTCTCGCGATATTATAATTCTCTCTCTCGCACGCGTTAATCATAAGTCTCACTATCTTCGGCACGCGTCATTGTTCTTTCGCGCTATCTCTTTCTCTCGCGCTTAGATAGAGTAAGTATAGTAATCTCTCTCGCACGCGCTATGACACGAAAATGTATTTACACTTTAATAAATGTATATTTTATATTTATAATTGAAAAAATGTATTTATTTACACACTTTTCCCTTGCGCTCCCAACCCTTGCGCTATCTCTCTCGCGCTAGTTATAAGTCTTTATCGTTGTCTCTATCACACTCGTCATTATTCTCGCGATATTATCGTTCTCTCTTTCGCACGCGTTGTTCTCGCGATATTATCGTTCTCTCTCGCACGCGTTGTTCTCGCGCTATCGTTCTCTTGTCTTTCATATGCTCGTCGCTATCACTCACTTACCTTTGCGTCGTCCTTCTCCCACTTATGCGCCATCTTACAATGCATCGTCCTTGTCGCAAGTTGATGCCATCCTTGTCGCACTGTCCTCTTCACACACTTAGCGCTATTCTTTTCCCACACGTAGCGCTATCCTTCTCACACCTTCGCACCGTTCTCCTTCTGCGGATCCCCCTTCTCCTCGCGGACCCCCTCGTCCATCGGTCGCGCCGCGGATCCCCCTTCCCCGCGCGGATCCCCTTGTCCATCGGTCGCGCCGCGGATCCCTCTTCCCCGCGCGTGACGTCACTCGCCCCCGCGCCGCAGTTCCCCTCGCACCTCACCCTCCCTGAGAGGACCTAAGTTAGAACCGGCCTAGCTATACTACTTATAATATTTTTATTTATACGTACAAGTTGTTTTTTAAATGTTTCGTCATTTTTTAATTGCTGTTCAATGTCTCTTACGTCATCAAGACTTTTCATAGGAAATTTTTCATCTAAAATATTGTTTTCATCAGTATCATTAATCTGATTTTCCAATTGCTCAGAAAAATTTTGTTTTTTTTTCAATAAAAATTCGCATCTCTTTATCCGATTAGTAATATCTATCAAGCTTTTAATAACAAATGTTTTAAAATTTTCGTTTTCTGTAGAAGAGGACAAATAATGCTTTTTTTAAATTTATAATTATATATGGAAACTAACGGCCGTATTCATAGATCTTCCTTGAGGAATAAGGAATCCTTATTCGCTAAAACACGTTTCATAGACCTTCCTTTATCAAATAAGGAACCTTATTGGCTCCCTTATCTCAAGGGAGGTTGCGAGCTTCCTTGAGGTGGCGATTGCAAACTTTTATTAGCAGAAGACGCAATAACAACCTATAAAGTGTCACTATTATTGCTGCTCCATGTGTTAAAATGAATAACGAATTTTTAAATAACTCAGATGATGAACTTGTTAATGAAAATGCGGAAAATTATATTCGTTGGCGTTTACCAAAAAAGTACATTCGTAACGGGGAAAATTTAATTGAATTTTACGAAGATGAACCTTTTAAAAAACGATATAGATTTAATAAAAGATGTGTAATTGAGATCTTATTACCACTGGTATACGGGCAGTTAAAACGAGATAAGCGCGGATTGCCGATTTCTCTAATTATGCAGTTATTAATAACTTTACGATTTTATGCAACCAGTAGTTTTCAAGTATGTATGTAAATATTGTAAATATGTAAATATATGTATGTAAATATGGTTTTAAATCTGCCGCTCCTGTTTTTTTTATTTTCAATTACTTTTTCTTCTGAGATTAATTGAGCAAGGAGCGTCCGTTCCGTTTCCGTATAATGAACATTTTTTTATTCGCAATCCATAATTGCACTCATATATGACACTTTGAATTAGTTGAAGAAAAATTGGTTATGTAAAAAAAAAGATGCTCTCTTTGAACATTGACATAATTGAAGTTAAAATTATAAATTACCAAAAGTTCCTAGAGAATAAGCTCCTTCTGGAAGGAAACCTTAAGGTCTTATTATGAAATAAGGAGGCCTTGATAAAATAAGGAATCCTCCAATAAGGATTCCTCAATCCTTAAGATAAGGATCATCTATGAATACGGGTGTAAATTTCTATTGTTATATAATAATATATTTCAAACATAATAACATTTTTACCTATAGCTTTTCTACTTGTGTTATGTGCCATATTTTTTTCATTAGAATTGTCACTTGTATTTCTTAGAGGACTTGAATTGTTTGATTTCCGATTTTTATCAATCTCTTTTTCAATTTCAAAATCAGAATCTGATTTATTTCTTTCAATGTGATCCATATTTCTCATTACACTGGATACAGATGTAACTTTCAAAGATGGCGGTTTTGGATACGTCAATTGTAGAGATAAAGGTAAAGGTTTTTTTTTGGCAACTTTGCAATAACAGATGAAGCATCATCATCTTCAGATTCAAAACTAGTTAATGTTTTCTTACTCCGTCATTTTCTTTTACGTTTGCTTTCATTTTCATCTGCAGTAGTATTAATGTCGGATATTTCCTCTGCTAACTTTTCCTTTTCTCGAGCCCTTTTATAAGTTTCTTTTGATAGAAAAATTAAAGAAAATTCTTTATTTGTACTTCAATAAATTTATGATTGATGAAAATTACTCTTTTGATAAACTCTCGAGGAAAAAAATGTCCATGTATAAATATATATATAAAATATACCCATCGAGATCATTGACTTACATAAATATTATTATAAAAATATCAGTTTTTATAATTGTCCAAAAATAAATTATCTTGTAGTAAATTCTTATAATTATATTTTGTGTTTTTACTTAAATACATAAATATTTATACGTTTACGTATATTTACTTCATATAATTACTAACAATTGTCATTTTAATTATTTTGATTATTATCATATATAATTATGTAGCAAATATAATTACTTATCAGAAGCATTAGATGTAAGATTACAATATGTGATCTTACATAAAATGCTTATATAAATGATTATATATGAAATATAATAATTTACCAGGAGTATTTTATGTAAGATCACATATTGTAATCTTATATCAAATGCTTCTGATAATTATGTTTAATACATAATTATATATGATGATAATCAAAATAATTAAGATGACAATTGTTAGTAAATATATGCATGAACGTAAATGTACAAATATTTATATATTGAAGTGAAAACACACTTGCACTGTGTATAATGTATAGCCTGAATTAAGCATTGCGATAAGTAAACGCGCGCCCGCTATAGAAAGAGAGGTACTACATAAAAAGCTTATTTTGTCTCACTTGCTATGCTATTCTCTTATTGGTAGCTTTTTCAATATAGCGCTGAAAATTACCAATGAGATGCTAATAAGAGAGACAAGATAGGCCTCTTATGTAGTACACTCTCTTTCTACAGCGGGCGCGCGTTTACTTACCGCAATGCTTAATCCAGTCTATACATATCGATGTATCCACCACGTACTCTTTGTATCGGTACCGGCTCGAGACTGCATCATTGTTAATACGCGAGCCATTTTCTTCGTAGTGTAACTCGTGTTTCTTATTCTCAGTAGGAATCGAGGCAGCAATTTATAAAGAAAGATTTTGTGAGATACTGCGTTCTTAATAATTTTTCACGGATGATGAATATCGTAGGTAAATATTATATTGCGTAAAATAGCCTAGTAAGCAAAATTTAGCAGTGTGCGCACATACTTTTATCTTTTATTTTTTCTAGAAAACATACAAAGGAAAGACGTATTTTACATAATTTACTGAAGGATGGCTTGGTTACAGTACCGAAACAATGGTTAACAGATGACAAGAAATATACATTTTGACCATCTAATGTGAATACAGCACAATGTATAAATTTGACTAAATCTTGTAAATATGCTGAAGTAAACGTACAATTGGAAAAATATGAAATAGAATTTATATATAGAACAGCAGGTTTATAATTATATTATATACTATTTTTAAATTATATTATATACTATTTTTATATTTCATGTTTTCACTTCAGTATATAAATATTTATTTAAATTTTGTATATATTGTTGCGCCCCCGCGTCCCGTCCCTGCGGATGTATTCGCCACCCGTTATTCTGTCGGCGGGAAGTACGTCGACGGAAGAAGATCGTCTCCGCGCGCGTTGTCAAGACGTTTGTTTTTAACAACGACTGTTATGGAGTCTGGAGCCAGCTGTCAAGCTGTGTGGACGCGCGTTAACCTATGTTTCGTTCTGTGTTATTCCAGTTCTTGTATGTTTTTCGTGTTTCGTATTAAAGTTCTTTGTTCTAAAGAACCGTGTTTTTATTCCCGAGTGCGCGAGTGCGCGAGTGTGATCGGGTGCCGATAGTTGTGCCGCGCACGTTTCGAGATATATCGCTCCGCGGGCGCAACAATATAACTAAAATTTATATTTTTGAAATCGTTATGATTTTTTTGTAAAACGAAATCTCACTTTCTTAACATTAATTTTAACATATTGAATAAACATACAGGGTGTCTCATTTTAAACAATACGCTCAAATATCTCCGAAACGGTGCGTTAAATAAAAAAATGTTTCAAACAAAAGTTGTATGGCTTGAAGGGGGCCATCAGATGGTGGCAATGATTTGACCTTGGAGAGTCGTATGAAGGTGACGTGAAGGTCACCTTCAATTTTTTAAATGGAACTCCCTATTTTTTATTACTTATTCTTGTAGCTTATCTCGAGAGCTTTCCGAAACACTATAATAAATTTCTTCGTTGAGTACTTTCCGAGTTATGAGGCTTGAAATAATTTCTTAATTTTACATAAACCATATAATATCTAGTAAAATATTCATTTTTCGATTATCTTACCTTAATACTTTTATGTACAAAATAATAAGAGGAATCAATTGGTGTAAAGAAAAAACATAGTTGTTTTTAAAAAAAATATGTAATTGTTAATTGCAAATTACATATGTCTTCTTCGAAACAATTATGTGTTTTCTTTACACCAATTGATTTCTCTCACTATTTTGTACATAAAAGTATGAAGGTAAGATAATCGAAAAATGAATATTTTACAAGATATTTTACGGTTTATGTAAAATTAAGAAATGATTTCAAGCCTCATAACTCGGAAAGTATTTAATGAAAACTAACTTAATTATAGTATTTTAGAGAGCTCTCGATATAAGTTACAAGAATATGTAATAAAAAATAGGGAATTATACTTAAAAAATTGAAGGTGACCTTCACGTGATCTTCAAACGACTTTTCAAGGTCAAACCAATAACACCATCTTATGGCCCCCTTCAAGCCATACAATTTTTGTCTGGAACATTTCTTTCTAAAATTCATAGTTTATGAAATATTCGACCGTTTCCAGACTTTTGGTACACCCTGTATATCTTTCATTCCAGTAAACACATGTTTTGGATAACATAATAATATATTTATCAAAGAAATAACACATAAATTCCATAAAAACTTGTACATTTATTCAAATTTCTTAAAAACATTTGTATTACATTTATATTTTTATCAAGGAATTACAAATGTTTAGTAAGATTTACTTTTTTTCTTTTTAGATGTGTCCGCGATGTAGAATCTAATCTTTGTCTTCATATTATAGCTAATATTGATAGTCGTGAGAAGATTTCTGATAGTAATTCTGATAGTAATTAGTAGATTACTTAGATATACTTAGATAGTATATTGAGATTCACTTTTATTCTATAATTCATACCCCATTGCGCATAAGTATAAGTAGTTTAAAAATACAAATACGTATAAGACAGAGAGAGATGTGTCGGGCAATGAACGATTAAGAGATTATAGTTTCTCCTCTTCTTATCTTTAAGTTCCACAAATTATGTATATAGTGCAATAAATACAAATGCAATACAACGTTTGCTTTACAAATAAACTCTTAAACATGTCCTATGAATATGCCTATAAACGGTAGCGATTTTATTTTCTCAGTAACGTAATCCAAGAAAAATCTTACTATTTCTCAACATTGTTACATATAAAATATAATACACCGTAGTAAAACAGGTATATTGTCGTGATATGAATAACGTACATCCTGAAATAAATGAGCTTCATAGAATAAGATAACATAAAAGTTTTAAATAAAAATACATTTTAAATTTCCAAGAAATTTAAAAAATTAATTTTAAATTTAAATTAATTCAGAGTTTAATCTTAATATATATTTAGATTTATTATATAATTCAAGTTTAGATTTATTATATAATTTTAATTAATATATTATAAAATTTAATTTATTTAAATTTATAATTTAAAAGTCTAAAAAATAATTTTCTCAAATTTTTAGAGAAAAGTGGATTAAATCGTTATTACACCAGAAACGGTAATTACTATACTTTATACAAACATAAAATATAAGATGGAAAATGCATCTGTAACATTAAGGAAAAAAGTACACATTTATATGAGAAACAATTTCAAAGATATTCAGTTTCTTCAGATATTTAGTTTCCTTTTTTCATTTTATATTTTCTTTAATATATGATGAAATATTTTTTTCCCAAAAATGTAAAAAATATATTATTAATATACAAAGATTCCGCAAATTTTATAATCAAATGTTATATATCCACTTTTCTCTTCTGCTTATTGAGAGATTTATCTTATTGTTTGTACTTGTTTCGAAGAATCTCTAATAAAATATTTAACAGATCTCTAATCAAATAATTAACAGATTTTATTTTTAGTATGGCAAAGGTACTGTTGATTGCGAAAATATATCGCGAAATTTAATTATAAAGAATATCATTATAAAGAATATAATTATAAGAATTTAATTATAAAGAATATATAAAGAATACTCACATTTTTTGATGCCGACGGGCTTTCGGCAAAGTAGATAGATCTTCTTTCATGCAATATTGCCGTATGCCAAGGATTAAATGCTTAAAGTATTCCATTTTATCGACATTATAAATCATAGTTGGAAATATTTTTTTATCTAATGGTGTTAGATCGTTGCATAAAGTAATTATATTTTTATTATAAAATATCCATTGTGCCGCGTGATGAAATATTGCAATACTGCGAGATTGTCTAAAATTCGTTTCTGGATTCTGACCATACTGTTTGTAAGAATAACGAAAAAAGATAATAATTAAGGAAATTTATACAGTTACATGATATTGTGTAATTACATGTAAAAAAGCAAAAAAGTCAACAGATAAAAATCGAAAAATATATGTCTACAAATATTAAAACATATGAAACTTACAATCTCTTTTGTCGAAATATCAGCATCAGAAAGTCGATCAAATATGCGGGTATAATTTGGGAAATTAAGACAATAATATTATGCACAAATTTATTGCTATGTAAGTCGCCAAATGGATACCAAATTTGTCCCTCGAAAGGATACTTGTGAACAAATTGTTTACTTCTCTTCCATACCTCGCTCCATGTGACACGCATTGTATCGATTTGCGATGTCATATTGACTACGAGTATACTTTTCGAACTATAAATGTTAAATCAAACATAAAAAATTAAATGTAATATTTTTTATTTATTTAAGTGGAAGACAATTGTGTAAATATAAAATAGTTAAATGTTAATGAAATCGATTAAAGAATATATGAAAAGCTCTTGAACATTTCTCTCTATCGCATAACATTAAATAATTTAGAAATTGTAGTAAATTGTAATAAATTGTATTAAATTTATTTTTAATAAATCACGACAATAAATTTAAGAAAAGTTTAGAATTTAAAAAAAAGATAAGATACTTTAACAGTTTACGATACTTTAATTTAGGATACTTTATAATAATTTAAAATATATTATATAATCTTAATATCAAAAATGTTTTAAGGAGCACTAGTGATAAAATGATTTGTTTATATTACGAGCATAATATTAGATGATTAAATTTCACTTTAATTTAAATTGTGATATATTTTACTATTGTAGAAGAAAAGTTTGAGCAAAATGGAAACTTACTTTCTCAGGCTAGTGGCTATTTTGTATGCAATTATTATTAAATCGTTAATTGCAAGATCAACTGGTATAATTTCGACATTAAAATTGCCGTTGCAATGTATCGATCTGATAATACCCTTGCCTCCACCGACAAGTAATCCTATAGGTCCATTTAAATTGTCGATCCATCCTGGTAACGGCTCCTTGTAAGAAGGGAACACTGCGACGAGATTCATTAATTTTTATATTTTTCTTTGTCTATACACAGTCGCCGATATATTATATTTTAAAATCTTTTATAATTAATAAGATACACCTATAATTACCGATTGATGGTCTAGCAATGCAACAAGGCAGTTCAGGAAATTCATTGGCTACCAATTTTTCAGCCAGATGTTTCGAATATGTATAAGTATTTGGGTGCGGATGTATTAATCTAAAAAAATTGCAAACATAAACACGATAAAATCTCATATATTTTCCTATGCACAATTAAGAGAGAGAAATAACTTAATTTAATTAAATTAATTTAATTATTTAATTAAACATTATAAAAAGAACATTATTAGTTATAAGCATTATATTTACATATTACTAATACCGTTTATTAATATTCTTTCATCAATATAGTTAGTTTATTTCATTAATTTATATAATTATTTACAATAATTTTTAAATATTTAAATATTTTAAATTTTTAAATATTATAAATAGTTAAAAAAAATTATAATTTAAAAAATATATTATTAATAAGACTAAATTGAATATACTTGCGCGAGCTACCCCATATAACATCGGGCATCCTATGTATATGCATTTTTCTCCATTATATGAAAATAATATCCTGTATGTAGAATGTATGTACATTTTATATACCTGGATTGAATATACATTATGGTATGTGATATGTATATTCATTAATGTATTTTGTATGTATATACAGTACACAATATTAAATGTATATACATTTCATATACATGATTTAAATATACATTATAATATGTAATATGTATATTTATTAATGTAATTTGTATGTATATACAGCACACAATATTAAATGTATATACATTTCATATACGTGATTTGAATATACATTTTGGTACGTAATACGTATATGCATTAATGTATTTCATATCTATATTCAGCGTACAATATTAAATGTATGTACATTTTATGTACGTTATTAGAATATACATTATGATACGTAATATGTATATTTATTAATGTAATTATTATTAATGTTCGTATGTATATACAGTATATAATATTAAATGTATATACATTTCATATACGTGATTTGAATATACATTATATAGTATGTAATACGTATATGCATTAATGTATTTCATATGTATATACAACGCACAATGTTAAATGTATGTACATTTCATGTACGTTCTACGTTATTAGAATATAAAATATATCCAACAATACAAAACACAAAAAATTTAAAATAAAAAATTAATAGAATCATTAAAACTTAGAAATTAATACAAATAATTAAAAATTTCTACAAAAATGAAGAAGTAATACAAATTAAAAAATTAAAAATATATAGTTAAAAAAACTAGAAAAAAATGCTGCTAAACAATATGCTAAACAATAAAATTAACGTATTCTTTCATATGTATTTACATTGCAGTTATTAATGTAACTAAATTAAAAATAGTTTTACATTAAAGATCCAAGTTAAATTTATTATTATTGTTATTATTATTATTATTATTATTATTATTATTATTATTATATTATTAATATTATTATTATTTTTTTGTATCTTTAATATATGTATATACTTTAAAATTTTGCGACGCCAAGTTTTTTAAATTAATATTAAAAATTTTTTTAATTTTGTATTAATTTTTAATTTTTGCGAAAATGTTTAATTTTTGTATTAATTTCTAAGAGCGGAGAGAGAGAGAGAGAGAGAGAGAGAGAGAGAGAGAGAGAGTTTTAATTTTTTTATTAATTTTTTATTTTTAACTTTTATTTAAACATATATTAATAAACATAAATATATTAAATATATTAATAAACATTTAAACATATATTAATAATATATATTATTCCTTAACAGTACACATATCCGAAAAACGTTTAGAGAACATCCAGATGATGTCCAGTTAGATGTTCTTTGAATATCCTCTGAATGTCTTTTGAATATGTGCTGTTAAGAATTATATTAATATTATTTTATTAATATATGTATGATTAAATGTAAAAATTGTAATTTAAAAAATGCGAGAATATCGTTAGCGACAACGACAATTTTTCGTTAGAAACAAACAATAAGTAACAGAGGGTCCTTAAATTTTAAGCGATGCAATGCATTATCGCATCGTGTAAAGGGGCTTCGTGTATGGGCATCGTATAGGGGCATCGTGTATAGAAGCCTTTAGGCTCGATGTTCTGCTGTTTCCTCGTCATTACCGCGCTACGTGGCTACGTGTATGTAGAGCCTCGACTTTATTTTTCCGATCTCTGCTTACTGTCCGCCTGCTTTCTATTATATTTCAACTGTATCGGTGCGGATCCCGACTTGATTAATTGAAAGTATTTTCTGGATATTTTCATTAAGCACGTGAGAGTAAACGCAGCTCGCGAGAGAGCAATCGGATCAAAATAAAGCAAAGGTAAGCGCGGGACGAAGAAAGAATGAATGATAACAACTCTATACGTGTAATTATTGACGTTGCTCTTCACATAATCCCGAAATTTCGAGATTTTTTAAGATAAGTATATAACATACATAATATACACTTCTATGCATATATATAAATGTATGTGTGTGTGTGTGTATAATATATATTGTATGTACATAGTATGTATTATGTATGTAGTATGTACATAGTATTTTATCCTTTTGGTCTGTTATAATTTTTATCTGATTTGTTATAATTTTTTTTCTTTTAATCCTAGTTTTAGCTATGGATAAGCTTGAATTAAAGCATAAAATGAAGTTCTCTAGAAAGCTTACAAATAAAATAAATCGATCTTTAACAATAATTTCCGAGTCATCTCATGATTTTTATAACATTAATATAGATAATAATAGCATTGAAAATATCGCAAATGATAATAAAACAAACGATAACACAATATTACAAAAAAAATTATGCTACATTAGCGACAATGCTATAGACATTAGCGACAATGATGTAGACATTAATATTCCATGTAACAGTGAATTATTTAATAATCAGGACAATGATATTAATAAATTCTCATATAATATTACGCAAGTTGAGAATCCTAAAAACGAAGTGTCTCCAACTTCGAAAATAGCCAAATGGGCTATAAAGGAAAACATAACATTGTCGGCATTAAGAAATCTACTCTCTATTATACGTGAAATACCTGGATGTGATAACATACCAAAAGATCCAAGAACGCTTTTACGAACACCTAGTAACATAGTTACAACACCTTTAGCTCGCGGAGTATATTATTATTTTGGCATAGAAAAAACTTTAAATTTATTTTGTATAAATAATAAAATCAATATCCAACCAAATGAAAAATTTTTATTAGCTGTTAATATTGATGGCTTACCCTTGAGTAAGAGTTCTAATAGTTCATTTTGGCCTATTTTATGTGTGCTCAGTAAAATCGATAAAAATACTTATGAAACATGTGTTTTTAATTGCTTTATATCATGGTTCAGAAAAACCTAGTAATGAATTTTTCAGTGATTTTGTTAATGAATGCATCTGTTTATCGACCAATGGAATATTAATAAATTCTGTTAGATATTTTTTTCAAATTTCTATGTTAATTTGTGATTTACCTGCAAAATCTTTTGCTTTAGGTATTAAAAGTCATACAGGCTATTTTTCATGCCCAAAATGTGATCAAGAAGGTGAATTGTTTAATAATGTATTGTGTTTTACTGAGACTGAAAATTTACGTAAAAGAACCGATAATTCATTCAGAACTATGGCTCAACCTGAGCATCATATTAATAGAAGCATGCTGTTAGATATTCCAAATTTTAATATGGTAGACAACGTACCAATAGATTACATGCATAATCTTTTACTTGGTGGTATAAAAAGACTAATTTGTCACAAACGATATGGTTGGATTCATGGCAAACTACCTCATAAATTACGATTTCGTGATATTAATAACATTTCCGAAAATCTTTTAAGATTAAAACGATATATTCCTCGTGAATTTTCTAGAAAAACGTGTTCTATACTTGAATGTAAAAGATATAAAGCTACAGAATTTAGATTATTTTTGCTATACACTGGTCCTATTGTTTTAAAAGACGTTCTATCATCTAAAATCTATAATCATTTTATTACATTAAGTCTTGCAAGTTCTATAATGATTAGTCGGTGTAACTCAAAAATAGAAAATTATGTATCATATGCTCATAATTTGATGAAACATTTTGTTTCCCAATCTATTAAAATTTACGGTCCAGATTTTGTATCACATAATATACATAACTTTTTGCATTTAAGTGACTGCGTAAAATTATATGGTTCACTTGATAATTTTAGTGCCTTTCCTTTTGAAAATTTCATGCAATATTTAAAAAAAAAAATTCGCAAATCTGCTCAGCCTTTATAACAAGTTATACGTCGCGTAATTGAAGAAGGCAATAATACTGAATTTATTAATATTATAAATAATGATTCTGTAAAATTACGAATAGAACATTTCAATGGACCTTTAATAAATAATTGTACATCTCCACAATATAGGCAAGCACAAATAAATCATTATTGCTTAGATATTTTAAAAATAGGCGACAGATTTGTAGAATTAAAAAATAATTTAATTATTGAAATTAAGAATATCGCTTTTTGTAAAAACTCAGTATGTTTAATAGGATACAGGTATAGTAAGCAAGATAGCTTTTATTTAAAACCATGTTCGTCATCCTTATTTGATATTCATTATATAAAAAAGGAGAATTCACTTGAAACATGGAATATTAATTTCATCAAAAGAAAATTGGTAGTGTTACCTTATAAACATAAATTTGTTTCATTTCCATTGCTACATTTGTAAATTTGTAATTATTGTTGATTTTAAATATTTTGTATGCATATTTTTTTTATAAGTTTGAATTTAATAGACTAGAAGAGCCTTAATATGCGAATGATAGTATAAGTTACATCGAAAATAAATTTTCAATAAACTAGTACTTGTGCACTTACCATCTGCGTATAGCTCTTCTAGCCTAAAATTCAAATTTATATTGAATTTATAAAACTTTCAAATTTTTAATGATAATTTTTTTAATTAATTAATTAAAAATAGTAATAAAATATTGAAGATGAATTGGCTCGTTGTCAAATTTGATGCCGATAATACAGTGGAGGCTGTACCAAATAGTTGGTATGTTAAGGACAAATTACAATGTTATTGGCCATCCGAAGGCACTGCAAAGAATATCATAATAGAGTTTATTAGAAAAAAGCGATCTCCTCAAGCAAATTGGAAACTTTATGACGCCAGCATTTTGGGCTGTTATGGTACAGTATTCATCTACGCATATAAAAAAATACATTATTATTAATATAATGCATATCAAATAATATTAATAAAATATCTATAACACAAGAATATATTAAGCATATTTCACATTTCAAATATATTTGTATTTGTGTTACAATGAAAATAACACTCTTATTTGCATTATTTTTAAATTTATATATATATGTAATTTTATTATATTATATCATATTATTTTATATTATATTATAAATTATTTATTATTATTTGTGTTTTTACAGATTATATGATTATTAATTATATTATAAAAATTATTTATTTATGATTTATGTTCTTACAGATGATTATAAAATAGCACAGAAGAAAGCTAATAAAGCGAAGAATACAAATAATCTTTCTTCCAATAATGAAAATTTAAGACAGAAGTGTACAAATAAGAAGAAGATAAGAAAAAGACATCACAAAAGATTTGAAAGTGAATATGAATTGTCTTCTGAGACGGAAGTATCTTCATTAGATGATACAATATATCCTCATATTGAAGAAACTCAATTAAATAATAGTAAGTAGATAAATAATGTAATTATATATTATATTTACATGTATTATTTACACAGTTGAATATAATGGTACATGTTTATTAAACATATTAAAAGAGAATTGAAAAACATTATACATTTACATTACAAAAACAATTCAATAGTATTGTTAACATTTATATTGAATAACATATTTCTTGATACATTGCTTTATTACACAGAGAAGACAGATATAGACGAAAACTTTGAATCTATTAATCAGGATGATATTTACAATAAAGGTAATTCATAACAAAAAATATAGAAAAATGTATAGAGGAAAATAATTCAGAAAATTAATTTTTTATGAATACTTTTTAAATTCTTTTTTTGTACATTATGTAATATAAAAGGAAATTTTAATTACATGAAGAGAGTTATTATAATCTATAATTTATATTTTTTCAAGAGAGAGCAAATAAAATTGATAATTCAGCAATTGCTTCTACTTCATCTTGTGCTACTTCTACCGTAAAAGCAACACTGCAACATAAATCTCCTCTAGTTGTTGGACATAGTACTGGTAAGAGACACATTTTTATGATATATATACTTTTTAATGTTAATCCAGACAAACTTGCATAGCTGCATAACTATTATGCATTAAAAATTATCCAATCGCATTTTATGTATTCTTATGATAGAAATGCGATTTGATAATTTTCTTTGTGCATATGGTTCTACAGTTACACACATTTATCAGGATAAGCTTTAACATGCTAATTTGTATATATATATATATATATATATATATATATATATATATATATATATATATTGCAAAAATCGCAAAATGGTAGAGGACTTTTTTGTTCAGTTTACCGCCCTCTACTTTCTCACGAGCGTTGATCCGTTTATTACCGGACTAGTTACCGGACACCCTGTATATATATATATATATATTAATATAAAATTATGACTAATATTTAAATTACATTACAGAATTTGAAAAACGAGTTTTCAGAGAATTACACATCCTTAGCCTAAAAATAGATGATATTTTAGAAAGTATAAATGTTCTAATGAAAAATAAAGTAGATAAATCACAAAATCCATCTACATATAACAAAGTTCCTGATATTGTGGAACTATTTCCGGTGAATAATGAGTACTTAGCTCAATTAGAAAATTGGCTAACAAGTTCTGAACAAAATAAGGCAATGTTGGTAAGAAAAATTCTTCCTTCCATTAAAATGAATAAAATATAAGTATATTCAAAAGTATATTAAAAGAAATCATATTAAGAAGTCGTCAATATGATGTAAGACGTCGTTGATGTTTAATTTTAATAATTCTTATATATTTTATTTTCTATATTTAAGTAAATCTTAAACGTGTTAAATTTATATTATTATATTGTATATAAGTATATTATAGAATATTATCAATAATATAATATATGTATATGCTATGTGTAAAGAGACAAATCTTTAAAGCAGCATTTATAATATTAAAAAATTTTTGATAAATTTTGATTAAAAATGATAATAATTTAATAATGATATTACATAATTATAATGACAGCAATCTAATAAAGAGCTTATTCAAGCCATTATCTAATAAATATTTAAATATGTAATTGCAATTTTTTTATTATTACAGTCTGAAAATCTAAGTCGCATCGGGGGATTGGCATGAATTATTCCTGGAAAGGGGCTAAAAAGAAAAAAGCTTTTAAAAATTTAGCTATTGCAACTACTATTTTGTGTAAGTTTTATTATGCATAATTTCTATTATGTTAATATTAAATAGTTCTTATTAAATTTTCTGATTCTTTCATGGATATTATTACTCATATTGAAGATTTGGAAATAAAGATGTTGACTAAAATTTATGAATTTATTAATATTTATTATTAATATATTTATTTATTTTATAGCTGCCGTACGACTTAACAAGAATGCTCAAAACTGTACAGATGTTGAAATAATAAATGTTATAAAAGCATGGCTTGTTAGAAGCAAGGATAGATTTAATAATAATAATAATAAAAATAAAGAAATAGTTCATGAAGATATAGAAACATTCAATAATGAAGAGAATCCGGATGTACAAGATCCGCAGCGTAAAGACTAATTCAGGAAATATTTTAAATAAAAGATATATATTTACTATAGTTTACTATGCAACATATACTATTATGATAAATTTTTCTATAATCTAAGTAACAATTAATAACATTTAAGAATAAGTTTATTTAATTTTAAGCATGTATTTTAGATTAATTACGATAATTATTACCATTTAAGAATAAATTTCTAAGCATATGTGTTATATAATATATTATAAATTTAATTTGAATTTTTATTAGAAATTTTGTTAGAATTTATTTTTCATATTTTTGCAAAACGAAACATGTGTTTACAAACGTGCACATATGTTGTAAATATAATTATATGTTTATTTTTATGTATGACATATAATTAAGTTTATATAATTATGATTAATATTATATAATGTTCGTTTTAATTCGTTTTTTTTTGTATTTATGACGTACTAATTTTTTATTGTTACATATGTATACACACATGTATACACACACACACACACACACACACACACACACACACACACACACACACACACACACACACATATGTATACATATGTGTATTTATGTATCATTATGGCACGAATATACAAATTGTTTATATAATATATATATATACAGGGTAATTCATTTTAATCTAACCAATTAATTTTTAGAAAAATAAGTTATTTTTCAAAAAAAGTATTTCCAACACAATGTATTATTTTTAAAAAAGTACATATAGTTTAAAAAACCAAGTTAATCTTGATTTTGAAAAATTTTCCCAAAGTCAAGGTAGCTGTATTATATCTCCGTGAAAATTATATAACTATAAAACATTTTTTCTCAAAAAACATTATTTTTCCAAAGAAGCATCTAATTAGATTAAAATTTATTATATGTACACAAAAAATGTGTATACATATTATATGTACAGATTTTATTAAAAATATTTTTTTTGAGAAATATTATTTTTCGAAAAATTGAGTAGATTAAGATGAATTATTCTGTACATATTCTATATATGTATTATATAAACAAATTTGTATGTATATTCGTGCCATAATGATACATAAATACACATTTATATATATTTTATACAATATGCACATATTGATAAACGAATAAAGATATATATACATAAAAATGTGTAAATCATTTTATATATACGTGTATATATAAAGAACCTTCAGTGCATATCATTTTGGTAACATTTGTACATTCATTTCATATCTTTTGTATGTACATTGAAGCACAAAGTATATACATGATTATATGTACAGTGTATGTACATGACATATATTCTAATGTTTTATGGGTATATACATAGAAAGTATAAATCACATATATTTTATGTACATGTGTATATACAGAGAATCTTTAATGTACATCATTGCGGTAACATTTGCACATACTATACACATATTTTGTATATACAGTGCATCACAAAAGCATATACATGGCACACTTAATATACATGAATGTATATACATTATATATACTATGTATATCTTAATGTTTTGTGGGGTACGCTTATGCTGAATGTTGTTAATTATTAAAATCGATTTTAAAATGTTGTTAATTATTAAAACCGATTTTTAATTACTTTGGCGTAATAAGATCGATAGTATCTTCATTTAAGCATTGAACGAGTCTCAAGATATCCTCAGGGTCATTAGAGGAGTCATATATACGCTCGCCTACTTCCTTTTGATCAACGTGACAGAAGGCTGTACTTAGATGTATAAAAGCTTGCAGATGCTTCATTTCTTTTCCCAAGTTTAGTACCCTTTTTGTACCTTTCTTGAAAATTAAGTCAAAGTCTCATGTCTTATAAATCATTAAGAATATTATAATATGCAAAATTAAGTCTAAAAAATATACTACGTCTCATTACTTATAAAGGATTCCGCACAAATCTTATGGAAAAGTGGTTTCAGTGAAATTGTCTAAAAGTTGGATATGTTTCAGTTTATGACCTCCTGATCAAAAGTCTTAATAGGCAGGATCTTTAAAAATGGACAAATTTTTCGTTACAGACGTTCAAAACGGACAATTAGATTCACGTACGCTGGAGATGTATTCGACATTATATGGGAAAATATGTTGATATATTCGCGTGTATGCATGAGTCGGTGTGTGTATACATACAGGCCCGTTTTAATTGAGCACCCCGATTAACGTCCCAGAAAGTAATTGGATGAAAAAATGTTTCAGATAAAAGTTGTAGGGCTCGGAGGGGGACACCTGATGACATTGGTTTGACCTTGAGTGAATGTACCAAGGTCATATGAACTTCAACTTTGTTTTTTAAATGGAACTCCCCATTTTTTATCGTACATCCTTATAAATCATCTCGAGAGCTTTCCGAAACACTACAATAAAGGGTAAAGATTGATATTAGGGGACTTATCTCCGATGAGCTCCACCTTGATGTATGTTATCAAGGTCACTGTCCTGAGTAACATGCAAAAGATTTTAACCGTCGCTCGTTGTTTATTAAAAAGTTATAAACGAAAGAAGTTTGACGAACTTCACATAATTTTCGGACACCATGTACAATAACAGACCTCTTGTCGCGTTGAAAGTTATAAATGTGAATAAACGTATTGAAAAACATCTCAATTTCTTTGACCTTACCAAGTACATTGATTATAAATGTACAATAACATACCTTTTATTACATTGAAAGTTACATATTTTAACTTTTTATATTGAAATCAGATAGTAGAACAATGGTAGGCTTTTATATTTTTGATATTTCTGACTTTGAAAATATTTAAGAAAAGGTGAGTTAGTACAAGACAGATTGTTGTACAGTTAACATGAAGTTCTACGAGTTTCTCGCTTTAACAACAAAATATGATGAGTTATTAAACTATTTGTGCGCGAAAAATGTTACATTTGTAACTTTCTATGCAAAGTGAAGTGTATCCCGCATCACAAACACGGGTTGGGTTAGATTATATCTTCTGAAAGTGAAGCCCCCCGCAGGGGGGGTGGAACATACTGTCCACGCATGAACTTTCCAAGATGAAGCAAAGTTCACATAATCTTGACCTCCATTAAGAGTAAATTTTGCTTTATCTTAGGAAGTACATGCGTAGGTGCAGTATGTTCCGCCCCCCTACGGGGGGCTTCATTTTCAGACGATATAACCTAACCCAACCCGTGTTTGTGATGCGAGATACACTTCACTTTGCATAGAAAGTTACAAATCTATGTGAAACCGTACAATAATAAACCTTTATTAGTTTATAACTTTTAACCCGACAAGAAATCTGTTATTGTACATGTGTCCGAAAATTATGTGAAATTCGTAAAACTTCTTTTGTTTATAACTTTTTAATAAACAACGAGCGACGGCTAAAATCTTTTGCATGTTACTCAGGACAGTGACCTTGACAACATATGTCAAGGTGAAGCTCATCGGAGGTGAATCTCCTAATATCAACCTTTACCTTTTTATTAAATAATGAGAGGAATTAATTGGTGTAAAGAAAATACATACCTGTTTAAGATAAAATATGTAATTATTAATTGCAAATTACACAAATTTTCTTAAAAATTATGTGTTTTCTTTATACCAATTAATTCCTCTTATTATTTCGCACATAAAAATATTGAAATAATGTCATCAAAAAATGAATATTTTACGAGACATTTTATGGTTTATGTAAAATTAAAAAATTATTTCAAGCCTCATAACACGAAAAGTACTTAACAAAAAAATAATTTATACTATACTTTATACTATATACATATATACACACACAGACTCATGTATACAAGCGAATATATTAACATATTTCCACATACAGGGTGTTAGAAAAGTCTGGAAACGGTCAAATATCTCGAAAACGAAACGTTTCTGAGAAAAATGTTTCGAACCAAAGTTGTAGGATTTCAAAAGATCTATTTACTGGCGCGATGAGTTTAACCTTGAGTGGCGTCGTCAAGGTCAGAGCAAGGTCACCTTGAATTTTTTAAATGGGACCCCCTATTTTTTATTACTTATTCCTGTAGCTTATCTCGAGAGCTTTCCAAAACACTATAATAAAGTATTTCTTCATTGAGTACTTTTCGAGTTGAGGCTTGAAATAATTTCTTAATTTTATATAAACCATAAAATATCTAGTAAAATATTCATTTTTCGATTATCTTATCTTAATACTTTTTTGTACAAAATAATCAAATCGAGATATTTGACCGTTTCCAGACTTTTCTAACACCCTGTATAATGTCGAATACATGTCTACAGTACGTGAATCTAATTGTCCGTTTTGAACATCTGTAACGAAAATTCTGTGTGTTTTTAAGGATCGCGTCTATTGGGAATTTTGATTAGGAAATCATAAACTAAAACATATTCAACTTTTAGACAATTTCATTGAAACCACTTTTCCATAAGATTTGTGCGGAGTCCTTTGATTTTTATATTGCTTTAACATAAGACTTTCTAAAAATAAATATCTTTATTCTATATTTTTATATAAAAATTTATCATGTGAGCAAACAAAGTTTAAAAATAATTACATTGTAATCAAAAATTTAGCATCCAATGCAAATAACTAATAACACATTATAGAAAATATAAATTCAATTGTTCAAATTGACTAGGTTGATAATTGACTTAAATTGATTAGATTTAAATTTCTTTAGGGAAGCTAATATCTTACCATGTTCATTTCGACGGCATCTTTCAATTTCGCATTCATTTGCAGACTCGCGGCGCAATGAAATACTATGTTTACCTCATTTATTAGTTGCTCACGTTCTTTATCAGTAAGGCCCAAGTTGTCCGAACATACGTCCCCATTAAACGGTATCACTTTCTTCAAAACTTGAAGCTTCTCAGTTCGTATTCTTTGAAACAACTGTGTAAAAATATTAGTTCTATTTGCTAATCTCCTGCATATATTACCATTCATTGCTTAAAAACATTTTAGTTTGAATAACCTTATTAAATCTATTTATATTCAAAATTTAATAATAAATTTTCGTAATATTTTCATTTGTATGTTTGATTTACTATATGTTGAATAATATAATATTGTTAATTTTTTGAAATTTTATAATATTTTGAAGTACTATTAAATTAATTTAAAACTATTAAATACTATTAAATTAATTTAAAAAATTATATAGAACATTATAATTCATATATATATATATATATATATATATATATATATATATACATAATATATATATATATATATTGTTACGCCCGGGGCGGGGACTTCGATAGATATCGAAGTCGCGCGGTAAAGAGATCGGCCGCTCGCGGGACGCGCTAAATAAACAAGCACTTAAGGAAACTAAAGAACTTTAATGCACTGCACAATTACAACACAAACGGTAACTCAGAACGTAAATACACAATAATAATGACACGGATCGACTCGTAAGAGAAACGCGTCCACACAGCCTGACAGCTGACTCTAGACTCAAATGACAGCCGCCGCTGTCAACAACCTCTTGACAACGGACTTCTTCTCTTTCCACGACGGACTCGACCGCGACCCGAACCAGGGACGTAACACTTGCTCCCCTCTCGAAAGATTGTCGTCCCGACAATCACGCTGTGGTAAGTCTTCAAAGGAATCTCGTCGTATTTCAGCTCCCGACGTGCCTCCATGTTCTCCCTGAACTGCTGTTGCAGGTTACCGAACCACACGTCTTCTTGGGATCAAACGACTTCACAGATTCCAACGACTTCACTGATTCTCTCCTTAGAGAAAAATCTTCAGGCAAGAGGGGGGTATCTTCCCGTGGACCCTCTGTTCTCCCAAGAGAACTCCTCAGGCCCCTGCCTCGGCATTTGCCCGAAGACCCACGGGAAAACCACGGGTCAAAAACCGTGGGTGAGGCAGCTTAGATCCCTTTCGGTTCCGCTCAAACTTCAGTTTCTTCAACTTTCACTTTTATTTCACCTTCTTTGTCGAGCTTCTGAAAGAATTTAAAAAAAAAAAGAGCAGAAACCTTAGCTTTTCTAAAATTAATTCTTATTAAATAGCGGGCTCCCGAAAACTCCTCTCAAAACTTCGTTCGTGAAAAGGGGCCAACCTATCGGAATGAATCACCTTACATCTGTGTCTATTCGACTTCCTTATTCCGAAGACAACATCACTAAGCTTTCTAACTATTTCATAAGGTCCCTCCCAATTACTTTGCAATTTAGGAGATTTTCCCTTTACCCTACGAGGATTATAGAACCAAACCTTTTGACCAATATTAAAATTAACTTTCCTAGCCCTTTGATCATAACGAATTTTGGAACGAAGAGATTGAAGATTCAGATGCCGCCTAGCTTCACTATGTACGTCATTTAATTTCTTCTTCAGTCTTTGAACGTAGCCTTCAGAAGGAACGTAGCCTTCAGAAGAATCGTAGCCTTCAGAAGAACCCTCCTCCCCCCTCTCTGGAGGGCTTCCCCGTAATAAATCCAAAGGCAACCGTAAATCGCGTGCGAAACAAAGTTCCGCAGGAGAGGCTCCCGTCACCTCATGTTTGGAAGAACGATAAGCTAACAAATACATGGGAACCCAATTATCCCAGTCCTTCTGATCCTCCGCAACAAATTTAGCCAAATAATTCAAAATTGTTTGATGATGACGCTCGATCTGTCCATCTGATTGTGGATGCAAAGCAGTCGTCCTAGTTTTCTTAATTCCCAAAAGGTGCATTATTCCCTGAAAAATATTCGATTCGAAATTTTTCCCTTGATCTGTGTGGACTTCTAAGGGGACTCCGTGGCGGGAAATAAACTGCTTCACAAAAACATCCGCTATTGTAGAAGCTCTAATATTCTTCAAAGGGAAGGCTTCAACCCATTTAGTGAAACAATCGATGACCAGTAGTAAATAGCGATTTCCTGCTGCAGTCATCGGAAGAGGGCCCAGTATATCCATCTGAACTCTCTCGAAAGGAGAACCCGAATCGTAAACTTGCAAAGGAGATCTCCTCTTACCCGATGGGCCTTTCTTCGCCACGCAGACTTCGCAGGAACGACACCAATCTTCCACATCATTCTTACAAGTAGCCCAATAAAACCGTCTACGGATTTTCCCCAATGTTTTGTTCACTCCAAAATGGCCTCCAGAAACGGAATCATGAGCCTCCTCCATAATCTGTTTGATGAAATTCCTGGGAACGACTATCTGAAAAATCTCAGATTTGAAATTCGGAGACTCCCATTTCTTGAATAAGACTCCCTCCCTTAAAATTAACGCATCCCAATAAGTCCAATAAATTTTCGCAGAAACGTCATGTTTTACCTCCTGCCAACTGGGGCGTACTCTAAGTTCTTTTCCTCGCAAAAACAAAACAATGGTAGGATCCCCTTCTTGCCTTCTCCGCCACTCCTCAAGATCCTCGCCTCCCAAAATTATTCGAGCAAAAGAACTTTCCTTCAATTCCACCTTCGCGCAATACGAACAACCGAATATAGAACAAGGGCGCCTTGACAATCCATCAGCATTCTGGTGAAGATGACCCTTACGATGGACTATCTCAAACTCGTATTGCTGTAATCTTTCCAACCACCGAGCTAGTTGCCCTTCCAAATCTCTGAAAGACATCAACCATTTAAGGGAAATATGATCCGTCCGAATCTTGAACTTTCTCCCATACAAATAATGGTGGAAAGATTTTAAAGAGGCCACAATAGCCAACAATTCTCGTCGTGTAATACAATAATTCCTTTCAGCTTTATTTAACACTCGACTATAGTAAGCAATAACCTTTTCTGCGCCGTCTTGGACTTGTGACAGGACCGCCCCTACACCGTGATTGGAAGCATCCGTATCTAAGATAAATTGTCCTTGCTCCTTGGGAAAGGATAAGATCGGTGAAGAAATCAACTTCTGCTTCAATTCTTGAAATGCTTTTTGGCAAGACGAAGACCATTCGAATTTTACCTGATGCTCCGTAAGGGAAAACAAAGGTTTAGCCATTAACGAGAAACCTTTAATAAACTTCCTGTAATAGGAACAAAACCCAAGAAAACTACGAAGCTGCTTCCTATTCTGAGGAATCGGCCAATCCTTTACAGCGGAGATTTTCTCAGGATCCGTGGAAATTCCTTGCTCAGAGACGATATGTCCCAAATATTTCACTTCCCTTCCAAACAGAGAACATTTTTGGGGATTAATTTTCAAATTTGCCGAACGCAAGCGAAGAAAAACCTTTCTAAGATTAGACATCTCCTCTTCAAATGTCCTGCCAAAAACAATAACATCATCTAGATAAACTAAACAAACTTTCGATAGGAGATCTCGTAAAACTTTCTCCATCAGTCGCTCAAAAGTTGCTGGAGCATTGCAAAGGCCGAAAGGCATGACCTTAAACTGCCACAACCCATTACCTATAGAAAAAGCCGTCTTTTCCTTGTCCTCCGGGCTTACCTTCGTTTGCCAATACCCATTCTTTAAATCAAGAGTGGAGAACCAAGAATTCCCTGATAATTGATCTAGAATATCTTCAATACGAGGCAAAGGATATGAGTCTTTTACCGTAACCGCATTCAACTTCCTGTAATCTACGCAGAATCTAAGCGAACCATCCTTCTTTCTCACCAAGACTACAGGGGACACCCATGGGCTCCGAGATTCTTCAATGACTCCCCGTTGCCTCATCTCTTGGATGATACGCTCGACCTCCTCCCTAAGGGGGGTCTTCGGGCAAATGCCGAGGCAGGGGCCTGAGGAGTTCTCTTGGGAGAACAGAGGGTCCACGGGAAGATACCCCCCTCTTGCCTGAAGATTTTTCTCTAAGGAGAGAATCAGTGAAGTCGTTGGAATCTGTGAAGTCGTTTGATCCCAAGAAGACGTGTGGTTCGGTAACCTGCAACAGCAGTTCAGGGAGAACATGGAGGCACGTCGGGAGCTGAAATACGACGAGATTCCTTTGAAGACTTACCACAGCGTGATTGTCGGGACGACAATCTTTCGAGAGGGGAGCAAGTGTTACGTCCCTGGTTCGGATCCCGGACGAGCCCCCAAAAATGTTACGCCCGGGGCGGGGACTTCGATAGATATCGAAGTCGCGCGGTAAAGAGATCGGCCGCTCGCGGGACGCGCTAAATAAACAAGCACTTAAGGAAACTAAAGAACTTTAATGCACTGCACAATTACAACACAAACGGTAACTCAGAACGTAAATACACAATAATAATGACACGGATCGACTCGTAAGAGAAACGCGTCCACACAGCCTGACAGCTGACTCTAGACTCAAATGACAGCCGCCGCTGTCAACAACCTCTTGACAACGGACTTCTTCTCTTTCCACGACGGACTCGACCGCGACCCGAACCAGGGACGTAACACTATATATATATATATATATATATAGGGGAGACCGGGGACAAAAGTAACATTTTTTTGTATTATAGGTCACTAATTAATTATCGTTAGAGATATAACAAAAAAGATTATATGTTAAAAGACTCCATTTATTGTTCTATTATTATACCTATTTTCAACCTCAAATGATAAATATTTAAAGAGCTATTATAGCTTTTCGCAAGTACGTTGATTGTTACTTTCATCCTGGGGGCCTGGGATGAAAGTAACATAGTCTGAGGATAAAATTAGCAGTTTTTAATTTCGGAAAAATAAAGTAAATATGCCTTTTTTCAATTTAAGGCAACTTTTATTATAATCTTTTATTAAGCAAGATAACTTTTATTATAAATTTGTATTATATTATATTAAAATAAAAAATAAAATAAATATTTATTTTTATCATCTTTGAAAAACTTAAAAGAAATAATTTTCGTTAATCAAAATAATTATAAGTAATAACATAAAATAATTATACTTAATATCACACCAGTTTTGTACCTTTTTAAGTCTAAATAATAATTTAATTCTAAATAATAGTGTAAAAATTGTATGATAACTACTTATACAAAAGAGATTGGTATCTATTCCGAATCACAATTATGGCATACGTAATAAGAATCGCCTTTGGTACAGTTATTATGGGATCCTTATACTTTAAGCGTTGAAACATGTTACTTTCGTCCACAGAGTGTCGTGTTACTTTTGTCCCCAAACACATTTTTTAGAATAAAAGTATTATAACCTAAATATGATGCAAAACTTAGCCAAATCAACTATAAAATCTTATGAATACATTTTAGAAGAATACACCGGCAAATAATTACATCAATATATACACTTTAATTAGGCATAGATACAAAAAAACTAAAACGAGAAATACTTAGGTGAATAATGCAAATATACTAATTTTACTCCTGCATGTGCAACCGGTGCGATCGTTCTACAACAATTAGCTGAAAAGGAAGAGAATCGGGGCGTACGCGACTATATAGTACAAATTATTCAACATATTGTGTAGTTTATTACGAGGCTTGTTACTTTCATGACGTTGTTACTTTTGTCCTCGGTCTCTCCTATATATAAAATAAGCTATAGAAAAACTATAAAAATGAAGAGAGAGAGAGAGAGAGAGAGAGAGAGAGAGAGAGAGAGAGAGACATGTAACAAATTGTGTGTGTATAATACATTTTATCCTAAAAACAAATTTTATATTATTTTTAAAAATTATTAAAAAATGTACTTAGTTGAAAGTTGAAAAGTCGCTAAAAAGAAAAATTCTTATAAGAATCGCTACTTATTTGATCATTCTTACTCCTAAAGTATTCTTTATATTATACTATTATATTGTATTATTAGCTAATAAGTCAATGAAGTTTATATAGCTTTCTTAATTGCAAATCTTGATAACTAAGAATTTATAATTAATTAAACAATTTAATATAAAAATTAGTTGTATCAAATAAAAAAAATTAATAAAATCTAAATACAAATATACAAATAGAAAATACAAACATGTGATATGATTCTTATAAGAATATTTCAGAATATATAGCAACCTTATCCTGCAACATTATTTTGAGACATTAAGGATATAATAAAGATAATATAATTCACACAATATCTTACAGGTAATTTGAATATATCTTCAAGTCAATTGTCGCAACTGCGACCCTTCTTGGCCCGCATTAAGATATAGATTTTGTTGAGATCTGAACAGCTGTATAGCAACTTTTCTATAAGGACCTTGCCCATGAAACCAGAAACACCAGTAATGAAGATGCTCTTGTCTTTGTAGAAGGATTGAATCTCAGACTTTGATTCATAGCTGAAATTTATCATATATTGCGAAATTTGTGGTCACGACAGAAAAATAGACAAAAAAGAGAAAATGCACTTTATTACGCGATAAAACATATAGGAAACTACAGAAATTTGCTTTGCAATATAATATTTTTAGTGCTTGTATTGTTGTACAACTACGTGAAATGTATATTGTTATTTTCAAATCATTGTATTATATCGCAGCGCATAATTTTCATGCAAAAGCTACTGAAATCTCTACACAAATAAAAATCATGGTAAAAGAAAATTGACGATAGGTCGATTATTGTATTCAAACAATTATAATTTTGTAATCTGACTTGCATCTCTACCGAGCACTAAAGTTTTTTCAATATCGATTCATACACAAATATACATATTATAAATATACATATACAGGGTGTCATGAAAGTGATCATAATTTTAAAAAATTAAGGTAGATTGGCTCAAAGTTAGAAGTCTTGTACAGTTATGCAATATTCGCAATAATTAACGAGAAATAAATTAAAGAAAATCGGCCAATGCGCGTGGCTAGAAGTGCGTGGCGATGAAGGTCTCACTGTAACATAATAGCGGCGCGCGGCGAAACAGTGATTGGGGAGGGAAGGAGTGATGAGTGTGTAGGCGCGCGGCGACGGCTCTTCCCCTCTCCAATCTCAAATGATAAATATTTGAAGAGCTACTATAGCTTTTCGCAAGTACGTTGATTGTTACTTTCATCCTGGGGGCCTGGGATGAAAGTAACATAGTCTGGGGATAAAAATACCAGTTCTTATTAGGCAAAATACTACCAGTGCGATATTAAAATATAATGATTTGATGATATTAAAATATAATTATTTTACAGGAAAAAAGTTATAAAATTATTGGTATATTTAGCACAAAATTGCAGAACTACTTACTAATCAAATAATTATTTTTTAAATGAGAACCATTTTTAACATATAAAAATCGACATTAATTTGAAAAAAAAATTTTTTTCCAGACTCTAGTCGATCTGATAAGAATTCTGCGCAGTATTTCTTGAATTTTACAAATCTTATAACTTTTTCCTTGTAAAATAATTATAATATTTTAAATAAATATTAATTTTTAAATGTTGAAAATGATTTTTATTTGAAAAATAATTATTTGACTAGAAAGTGATTAAAATTTCTTACAAAATTGCATAGAAATATCGCAAAAATACGATCCGATCTCACTTTTCTTATACGAATTATATTGTAGTTTGAGTTATCAAAAATCGATTTTTTGCTTTTAATTTACTAGAACTATTGGTATATTTGATACAGAACTACAGAATTATTGTAAAATAAACTACAACTCCGAAGAATAATTGATTTTACATGATTTGGTGCGATGCGTGAACTTTAACGCACCATATTTTCGAATCCGATTTTTTTGTATTTAATCATCAAAATTATTTTAAATGTTTACATAGAACTCTAAACCTATTCAAAAGAATGTTAAGAATTCGAAAAAGAAAACGATTACAAAGTATACTAATTAATGTTCATTAAATGCGAGACATAGATTTAATAAATATTATGTTTATTATGTAATTGTAGATTAAAAATTTTAAAATATAACAATTAAAAACTTTAAAACATAATAATTTGTCTTTGATTTTATACTCTACTCGTAGGTTTGCGCTAGACGAATAATTTGTCAGTATTCTTGATGATAAATTGTTACAATTGTGACAGGCTATAGGGACCAAAATTAGAAAAAGACCATATTACTGGCATATTAAGATATGAGATATTCATTTATATTTGATTAAATATATACGGTCAATGATATTTAAATGTTTTATTTTTTTTTAATTTCTTTGGAATATAAAATTTAAGAATAAAATAGAAAAAATTTTTTCTAAAATGAAATCTCTCCAAGTTATTCAGAAGATCTCCATACTTTTTTTACACCTTGTATGTATGTATATTAATATAGAAATATATGTTTATTTAATATATAAAATAATATAATAATTTATTATATTATTTTATATTTTACATATTATGTATAATATTAAATAAATACATATTCTATATATATATATATATATATATATATATATATATATATATATATACATATATACATATATTTTCTATGCGATGGTGCCCTCTTTGCTACCATCACAAGACCGACATAGACGGTACTGCTTTTCACGACGCTCGGCCGCTAACATGCATTTGTAGTGGGGAAAACAGCATCAAAATCCGGGCTCTGGTTATGAATTCATAGATTTTTTTATCATTCTTATGTTCACGAAATAAAGCAAAAACACTATACATTACAATATCATAATAATTGATATAATTGAAATGTGGAATATATGAATTTGTGAGACTGACAAACAAAATACTGATATTTTTTATAAAGAACTATACAAAAATGTTAACTATTTAAATATAACTATTTAAATATTTAAATTTTTAAACTTTGAATTTTTTTATATTTTTGACAAAGTTTGTATCATAATGTAAAAAGTTTCATTAAACTGAATACAAAGAAATTTAAAATATAACAGCTGAAGTAGTCGTTTAATATCATAAACAAATAAGATGAAAAGGAAATAAACAGGAGAAATAAAACATATTAAATGTTTGTAAAAAGAAACATTTGTTGTAAGGAAGTTATGGAAAATTTATATAAAAATTTATAATCAAATATTAATTGTAATTTTAAGAATTATATTTTAATATTTATATAAGTATATTTCTTATATAGATTTATATTTTAATATTTATATAAGTATATTTCTTATCGACTGTTATATTTAACTAACTAGAGCATAACATTGCGGGAATTTCGCGCGCGCCATTAATTTCCTTCTGCTATGTGATATAATGCGAAAAAATGTATATACAGGGTGTCAGGAAAATTTTGGTCCATACGAAGTAAGGAGGTAGATTGGCTCAAATTAAGAAGGAAGGACTTGTACTGTTTTGTGATATTCGCAATAATTAACGAAAAATTAAATAAAGAATATCGGCCAATCTGCGTGAGTAGAAGCGCGCGGCGACGAGAGTCGTCCCACTGTAATCTTATACTAGGCGCGCGGCGAAGCGATGGGCGGATCGCTCTCCGAGACATGATGGTGGCGTGCGATATATCGCAATACCGCGCCGAAAAATGACCCGTCCTTTTAGTGGCGAGAAAATGATGCGCTATCATTTCCACACCACCTTGCGGTAGATAGCATGGTGCGCTTTTTTTATCGTGGTTTCCCCCATAGGCCTATTCCACTATCAATTTAAATATTTGTGAAAATTGTTCAAAATGCCGTTACTGTACGCTGAATGTATCGTAAATGTAAAAAATTGATGATGACAGTACCTTCACAAAAATTGATCCGTGGTTGAAAATTCCTCGATAAAATGTGTTACACACGTTGGTAATGATACGGACGTAATCCATTACACGTAAAGCGTGATGTACTGCGTAACACGAAAAACCAAATTCGTGTGTCACATGACGTACGCTAATTCCAGGATTTTCATAAAATGCTTCCAGAATCCTTTCTTCATCTCGTACACGAAAACGCACTGCTGGACCGGTTATCCCGATATTATGCACGACACCCAGTTTCACATAATTATTGCACAACACGTAAAAACGTCCACTTGGTTTTCGCCCGGGAAATCATTCCACGTAAATTGCGGCCGCGCGATAAGTATTTTCTCCCGCTAGCCCGTATGCCACAATCATATCCGTATATTCCTGCAGAGTACACTTCATTTTCACTGTTAATTTACTACGCGAACACATGATTTTTACTAAAACTGTCTCAGCTGTCGCAGGCTGTTGCCAGAGTGCATACGCCAGCAGCATGCAACTACAGCTGAGCGGACATGTGATTGTAATCATAATGCGCAGGCGCCGAGCTCACACGTACGCTACACTCGCATCGGAAAATGTTTTATACAAAAGTTTATATAATAAAATCCTATCAATTTAATCATATTAATAAAATTTAAAAAAAATTTTTGCAAAAAACATTGCATTTCATTCATTTTTTTTTCAATACTCGAAAATAATAACAATAGAATGATTTTCTGTGTCACACTGTGTCGCCTGTATTGCTTGCTGGAAAGTATCCTCTGTAATTTTCTCCATCTAGTCTATAAACACTATTCCTCTTGAATTCATAAAGCTTACATCTATTGAATGGAAGAGAATACTATATGAATATTTTAAAAAGTTTTCCTGAATTCCAATTGTGGCGCATGTAACTTCCTCAATCATTCTTATTGTATTCTTCTATGAATTCCTAAAAAGTTATAATTTAGAAAAGAAGAAAATTTGGAGAATTTTGCGAATTCACTGGGCTATCTGGGATTTCTACATTTTCTTCCTATTTTTCAACAAATTAGGTATATTCGTAACAATGCATGCATTATACGAATTATTTTGCATATAGAATAATAATTTAAGAACATATGCAATAATAATTTATTTTTTATCTGATTAAATTATCCAGAAAATACATAACTACCCAGATAGCACAGAGAGTTTAAAAAGAATTTATTTTTATGTCAAAATCTAAGTTCACTTCCAAATGCAAAGAGAATTCTTTTACGTAAAAGATTATGATTATATCATAATTTATTAATTTATTTTACAAATATTTAGTTCCGCGCGTGAGAGATATGGAATTATATAAGTATATAAATCTAATTAAAAGCAAATTAAATTGATAATAATTTAATAATTGATTCTATAATATCGAAGCCGATCGTTAAATTTTATGAAGCTAATATTTAATCGTTAACTTAACATCGAATCTTCACATTCTTATTCGATATTTTTTATATTTAATTAGCAATATTTAGCAATATTATCTGACGAAAGGGATCATGGTAAAATTATTTTGTTAAAACGACAATTTTGTATAGGAATGCGAAAAGAACATGGAAAGAAGACGGAAAAGAACATTATTAATTTTACGAATATTTATTTAGGATATGGAATTCGTAAATAATTCATAATTCATAAATCTAATTGAAAGCATAAGAGCATTAAATTTATAATAATTTATAATAATTGAATCGTAATTCTATAACGAAAGCGTTCGTTAAATTTTATGAAGTTAATGTTTAATCATTAATTTAACATCAAATTTATATACTCTTTTCAATAATTTTTAATATTTAATATCAATTATCAAGAATTAAATATAATAATCACGAATTAGCAATATTTGTAATCTAATGTTTATAAAATTTTAAATATATAAAATTATATATCTCTAAAATTTATATATAAAATTTCCAAAATTTACTAGTGACTCCTTGATATGAAAATACAAGCAGTTAATTTTTATGAATATTTTAAAAATATATACTATAGAAACAAAATGTTAATTTAATGAATTTCTATTATCACATTACACGTATACTTTTGATAATTTTTCGTGTAATTTACATAGAATGCATTGATATAATTTACAATAAATACAATTTCATATAATATATAATTATAGTTATAATTGTATTTTATACACAATTATATCAATAATTAAAAATATCAAAATTAGTTAATATACAATTATAACTATATACAATTTACAATTTAGAAAGCACAATTTAAAAATTACAAAATACAATTTACAACATATAATTTACAAAATACAATTTACAAAATACAATTTATGATGTTGTCAATATCAAATAAATATATTCGATTTATTCAAATGTTTAACATAAATAATTTGATATTGACAGCATTTGAATTTAACATTATGTAATTTACACATATATATTTTTAAAATAAAATATAACATGTTCAAAATATCTTGAACATTTATAATTATGCTAATTGTTTAATTTTCCTGAAAATAATTTTGATAATTTAAATTTCATTTTTAAAATATTTTTAAAAATAAATTTAATTAAATTTTTAAAAATAATTTTAATTTGTTACAAAGAATTACACGAAAGTATCCAAAATATATGTATAATATAAAATTTATTAAAAATTTCTACATAATCCAAATAAGACTGATTAGCAATGATTAATTAGGCGATATTTATTAATAGTAATTAACATACAATAATAAAATTTAAGAATAGAAATTAGTTTTATATAAATAACGTATAAACGTAAATAATCGCGATCAAAAGAGTCATTATTAAAATTATTGATCGTTTCTTCGATTGAAGAGGAAAGTATTTGCATTAATAAAATTATTAATCGTTTTTTCGATTGTAGAAGAAACTATTTGCATTACTGGCGCATTTTGCGTAAATTATCAAAGATAATATTTTAAAGGTAATTATATTCAAAATGCAAAAAGATAGAGCAAGCTTTGATATAAATCAATGATTAAAATACAAGATAAATAGCGATTTAAAATTCGCAAGGAAATGCAACAAATAAATAAATCGATAATATTAGAAAAATTCAATTATGATGTACATAATCGAAACCGTCAATAGACAACGCGCGACATATAATTATTATCACACAAATGCGAAGATATTTCGAAACATTTGAGGTCTGTAATATTTGCGGATATAAAATTTGTTGTCCGTTATATTTGCGAATTTTTAGAAAATAAATTGCGATTTAAAATTCGCGAGAAGACGCGACAAATAAATAAATCGACAATATTCGATTGCGATATGTATAATTTTTGTAATATAATCGGAGCCTCCAATAAACACGCGGGATATAATTACTATCACACACAAGTGCGACGATATTTCGACGGACATATTTAAGGTCTGTAATATTTGCGAATATAAAATTTACTATCCTACTTATTTGCGATTAATACGCAATTTTACATAAATGTTGCGATTGGAGAAAATACATATTACATCTCACGCATGATTAGTTAAATGAAATAAAATCTTAAGACTTTACAATTTTAAATATAATTAATATATAATTAAAAAATCGCATTATCGCTACTTTTAATAGAAAATAACGGAACGAAGCGCATATTTCGCGTAATTTATTCATTTAATCAAGTAAGAATCGTAGAAACAGAAATCTAAAATAATTAATTATAATTTCAACGTGAAATCGATTTCCACAAGCAGAAATTATTACTTTATTGATATTTATAGAATCAAATATAATTCGACCGCGACGCTTTATTTTTTATTTTTCAATTATTTAAATATAATTTAGATTCAAAACGCACAGAGCAAAAAAACAATCGAATCATAAACATAGACGTAGAATAGACTTCGCGTTTGGCTAAAAAGTTGAACAAATTTTAGAAGGAGACAACATGCTTTCGTGGTGTTAGTTTCTCTGTCTATTAATAACAAGAGTGGGGCAAAAATTTAATATGGCCACTGCATTTGACGTATGTCTTGATCGATTTCTTTCCCCCACCACGCGTCATTAGACAAAGAAGAAACTACCATGAAAATAAGCTCTCTCTTTCTAAAATTTGACATTTCCGAAACAAAAGAGAGAGTGGGAATTCGCGGTCTATATTTTATACGTCTATGATCATAAATCGAAGTAATTAACATAGAAAAGCTTCCTGATACATCAATCCTTCAACAAATATTATTTAATTAATCTATATAATCTAAAACACTCCTATACACTTTAATATTCCGTGTATATGTTAAAGTACGTAAAATATTTCGGAAAGGAATGGACAATAACACGTTTGGTCCATTGGGGGCGTATGACGCGCTGTGTTTACATTTCACGGCCTTGATATCAATGGCACGGCAACATTCGAAGAGTAAGGAGGAAAGGGGGTGCAAAATACTTCCTCTATTGTCAAATTTTCTCTCAACAATAAAACGGAATCGCGACTAGTATTGAAACATAATTCGCTATGATAATTATAATTAATACTTGCTAAACTTTTAATTGTAATTATTACGCGATCGGGAGTGCCGTGCAAAGTGTCTCACGATCGTTGCGTATATAACTAATCTTAATTAATCTTGTTTTCGGAAGTGAATGTGAGTGCAACGAAGAAATAGCAAAGGAGAAGAAAAGCAAGTCTGAAAAAGCACTGGGTAACATAGGAAGCAACTCATTCATTTATTCATTCATCCTTTGTTCAGTCTTTCTCAGCACTTTGTTCTATTTCGAACGTAATGATTTTTCTCTTTGATAAACTTGTGTTGCGCACCAGATTATCACACGTATATGGGACCTACAGTTTAATGCCGATTCCTAACGGCTACCATGGAGAGATGCTCTTGGCAAGATTTCTCAGTGGTTTGCCATTGAGAGAGGAGCGAACGTATACAATTTTTCGATTCTACCGGGAATCGAACCCAGGACCTGGAGTCTTTGGCTTTGTAGATTAGTGCACTATCTACTGTGCCACGCTTCCCTCATTTATATTAGATTTCTATCTATATATATAAATATATATATATATATAAAATTTATATATATCATTTTTATATTCAGATCATATTATATATTGCTTGTCCTTTTCATTTTCTCGATAACGATTCTCTCTCTCTCTCTCTCTCTCTCTCTCTTTCATTCTAAATTATCTAAATTATTTAAATCATATTAGGTGTCCGTTAATGTAAATAATAACGTATTTTAAATTATTGATTAATTTATTATACTGTTACGTCCCTGAAGATCGTGATCATCGAGTCGGCATCGTTTAAACGAAGAACATTTGGTTGTCAAGGGTTGTTAAAAAAAAAGGAAGAAAGATGAGTTGAGAAACAGCTGTCAAGCTGTCCGGACACGTTTTACGAATACATATTGTTATTGTGATTTTTCCTGTTATTATTTATTGTTAGTGTGTTCTGTGTTTCTTATTATTGTTCTAAAAGAGTGTCTATTCATTTTAACGCGATCCGCAAGTGTCGGTTGCGTTGCACGTATTTCGATATATCGAAGTTGGACATAACAATACGATTGATATATCATGAATTTTTATATTAATTACTTGACCTTGCGACTTGACTGTCAGACTAAAAAAACGATAATGAAATAAGCGTACGTATTCAAGTTAATAATTTTTTTTCTTTGTATAACATCTGCATATATGTCAAGATTATTTTATAAATAAAACATTAAAAAATTTTCTTTTATAAAAAAAAGAAAGAGAGAAAAAAAATAACTCGTATAATATTAATTACAATTTCGACAACTTCCTCTGATTATCTGTTATAAATATAAACGCCAAGCACAAATTAAGTATGCAATCAAACAATACTTTTACAGATAAATTTTGTATAAAGCAAAGAGTCCAAAATAATTGATTTTGAGAAACTTAATATTCCCAATCTATATTTTTATTTGTCCATTGAACAGATATTTAATATCATCAATTGCACAATTATCGAAAAAGTTTTTTCTTGTTTATAACTTTTAAAAAGTATAATGAATAAAAAATCTATAATTCTTATATATAAAATACCTAAATAAATATATTACGAAAAATATTTTATAACGTATTAATATATCTATTAAATGTTAATATATTCATAAAGTATTCATGTATATCGTATAAAAATATTTTATTTTATTTTATAATTTTAAATATTTAAATATTAAAATTAAAATTTGGAATGTATGTTATATATATTACATGTGTCTTATATATTATATATACGTTATATAGTATGATAATTGAGAATTAATCATTATCCAGACAATGAAAAAAGAACGAACAATGTTTATTTTGAAAATAATATATAAATATGATAAATAAAATTATTTACCGCATATGTGTATGTGTGTTCCGTACATTGCCTAATGCTTTTCCAGACCTTTTTTTTCTTGTATATTCTTCACTGTTTTCTTGTGGCACTTATCCGCGTAAATACGATTAATTACGTTAGAATTATTAATTACGTCAAATACGTGGGACATTTTGCATGATATTCTTGATCGCAGAATAATTACATGAAATTCGCACTTTATTATATCATAAGAACAACATTTATACGAAATTAAAATTAATAATATAGCAATTAATAATAAGCAGAGCGAGTAGCACTAGTACTCAGATAGCAAGCACACGTCACTTTGACGTTTCAAACTGGTCATTTTTGATCATATGTCGTCAAAATGACTGATTTGTTACATGACTTTATATTGACATCTTGATATAACATTATTTTGACGTCATATTTCAGTCATGAATTGACAATTATTTTATTATTAATGTGATTAGTTAGTACATCGATTCCATAAAAAAATCTTTTAAAATTTTTTATATAACATGACTTTCGCGATCAGACTTTAACAATTTTTCCTTCGACGCATACGTTTATCTGTGCATGACTCATGTTGCTTAACCACTCAAGTGTTTATTAAATTAGTGCACAGTGAAAATATTAGCTATATCAATCGAGTGTAATTAAAGTGCCAAAAAATATACACCTTTTTTTATTAAAAATTTAAAAAGAAAATGGCATAAGAGTCAACGCGCGATAGTTGGAGCGCAGAGAAGCAACAACACTTCTTTCTTTTTTCAATATTAGTTTATTAAAAAACACATTATAATAACACATTATAATAACAAAACGGTATTTATTTTATTATTTTTTCTCGATTTGCTAAATCTGCTGTGACGTCGCATAGCATAACTATAGTATATTTAATTGACTGTTGGAAGCAGAGCGCTTACTAGACCTCCGCGGGATGCAATTTAGCGTCACGTACGCGTCGAGAACAAATTCGTTTAATGTAACGCGTCACTATCTGTAATATATATTGTTAACATCGCTCTGAAAAAGGATCAAAAGATGATCCGAAACGTTCGCTTTTTGTTATTATAATGTGTTTTTTTTAATAAACTAATATTGAAAAAAGAAAGAAGTGTTGTTGCTTCTCTGCGCTCCAACTTACCGCGCGTTGGCTCTTATGCCATTTTCTTTTTAATTTTTTGATTACTTGAGCCAAATCTCTAATTATTACATTTTTTTATAATACAGTTGATTGGCAAAATATATTTTTATAAAACGTAGGCAACGGAAGACATCCCAGGTAGCACAATATCGTTAATTAGACGTCTTTTTTACGTACGTCTTCATCAGAACTTACGTCAAACTGACGATTAATATGACATCTAAATGACCCTATATTGACGACCATTTGTCATAACATAAATGACGTCATCGGATGACGTCAACTTTACGTCAGTATATGACGTCATAATAATTTTAGAATTGCCTTAAAAATAACGTTAATATTAATCATTTAGGATCGATTGTTCCAACTTCTTGGTAAATTTTACCCGACAGGTAGCATATCTTCGTCTTTTTTTCAGATAAGTTATAAAAGGAGTAACGAAAATATGCTATCTGTCGGGTAAAACTTACAAAGAAGTTGGAAAACAATCCCTTAAATGTATATATAAATAATGTAAATGTAATAATGTGTGTGTGTGTGTGTGTGTGTGTGTGTGTTATATTAAAATTAATGACAACATAATTTTAAGCTCACTTATCTTAATTGTTGTAAAACCTAGTAGATAGTTTTTTAGCTATATACGAGTACATGTTTCTTTTAAAACAAATTTTTTCTAAATGAAAGTATTTTATATATTTTATTCAAAATTTTATGTAACTCTGAACGTTTTGTGATTTTTCTGTCATATTTTTTTTAATACGTATGAATAATAGGAAAAGAAACCCAACAATTATCAAAAGGAAACACAATACATTTTGCAAGTATATCATGAAAAGACCATATCTCAGATTCGTTAGTTAACTTTTTCACAACATAAATATTTAATTCTTTTGAATCTAGGGGATATTTGTACAGAGAATCATAGGATGTAAAGTATTTTCCAACAATAAATGCTTCTTGTGTGTTTATGACGATAATATTTTGAATTTGAACGAGTATATTGTTTCTCATTAAACAATACGAATTTGCACTTGAATAAGAATTTGTGGAAATAGTAGAATCTCCAAATAAAAATTTTTTAAATTGCTTACAAAAAACGCTTTTAAATTTTTCTGGTAATGAATCCAAATTATCTTCTATAGCATGAATCGACTGTTTTTCTATGGTAAGTAAATTATTCTGTAATACTACATTCATTTCGTGCAATCTATGACCAATTTGTTGCAAGGGGTAATTAGGAGATTTTATTAAATTTTTCATCTGACTAAGATAATTTTCGAACGGGAAACATGAAAATAAATCTAATGGCCCATAAATCTGCACATCATCAGCTAAATGACATAATATATGTACATTATAGATTAAGAATTCTTGGCCGTATAATTCTTCACAATGTTTAATAAATATATTCAACAGTTCGTGTGGAAATAAACAATTAAATTTTGATATAAATTTTGCAGATATTAAAATTGATATTGCAGTATGAAAAAGTAAATAATGTTCATAAACGGCTCTATCAACTATGTTTTTAAGCACAAAAGGCCCCAAGTATAATAAAAACGTACGAAACTCTGTTGTCTTCCATTTTGAAAGCTCATAAAGCGTTCTGGGTTTTCTGTTAAATTCTAATGGCATATATGGTTTTAAAGATTCTAAGTGCTCTGATAAAATATTCACTTTACCAGATAATCTTGTTGTCAATGCACCACTTATTCAAAAATTTAATAATTTTCTCATCACTCCTAAGCAACAAGCGTGCATATAATCAATTGGGAAAACAGTGACCATTCCGATTTAACTAAAGGAGAGATTCCGATATGATGATCCTCATCTTGTTGATTAGCAAAAGAAATATTTGTTCTTTTCGGTGCAGATGTATCTCTATACACAACTCGATTTTGTATATACTGTCCTCATATCATACATTTTTCGCAGCATGAATAACCAGTGTGGGATTTTATACACTTTATAAATGCTCTGGCAAGTGCATCGCACACAAAACTGTGGAGCTATATGATATCTTTTGTTATTGATTTCAAAATCTTCTTGCAACAAATATAAAAGTTTGTCAACAAAATCCTCCAGAAATAATTCCAAAGGCTGTGGTTTTGATCTACCGCAAAATATAACAATAACAAAGGGATTACTTCTAAAATTTTTTACTGGCCCTAAAATCGGCCAGAATTGTAAATTTGAACTATTGAATAAGGGAAGATCATCAATATTAAAACTGATATCTAACTTATTTCTAAAATTTTCTGGTATTTGTGATAAAATAGATTTTAAAACATTTTTCAGACCAAAATAGCAAAAATCTCCGTTACTGAGCTTTTTTTTTTGAATATTTCTTGGGGTTTCTAATAATGTTCTGGAGTCTAAAGGCAATTCATGATGACAAATGTTTAATACATGTAATAAACCAGTAAATGCAGAATGTGTGACATTAAAATTAAGAGCTCACTGCCTTAAGCTTGAATTTAAACATGGCTGAGAAATTATACTATTTAAATTTATATTTAAATTAGATGAAACTGAAGTGCTATCAGACAATGATAAACTTGCTTGTTCATCGTAATTGCTGGACACATTATTTTCAAGTACATTATTAATATCATTAATTGTCATGCTCACTATAAAGTGAAATAGTCTCATGTGATATATTAAATACATTATTCAAATCAAGTGCATCATCGTTATTTTTATTAAATGAAATATTCTTACGTATTATGTTGGATTCCTTATTACAAATTTGAAGAGTTTTACGAACAGTTAGTGCAATTCTACGATAAAATTGGCATTTACCAACAACAGGTTTTAACTTATACTTAATTTTTTCGGGCATTTTCTCTTGATTTCTTGATACGATCTTGAGCATGCTTTAGCCAAACTTTTATTGCATCTTCTATTTCTTTATCGGTTGTATTGATAATACTTGTCTTGACTGCACCTGAGAAATACCAAGTTTGTCTTAAAATTTATTTATACAGTAACTTATATCAAATTAAAAGAAAAGAAGCAAATGCACATAAAAAAAGTAAATAAAAAAAATACTTACCCACAATTAAATTTTTTAAAGATAAATCTGAGGAGGCTCTTTTCTGTGAACGTTTGCCGCAATAATTAAAATTTATAGCTACAGTATCAGCCAAAATATATTTTAAAATCCTATTTATTTTGTTTGGCACATTATTCCTACTCAGACTAGACAAGTATGCCGACTGAAAAAAAATCACATTACTACGTGCTATGGTATCACATGCTATTGTGTACATACCAAAGCTATACTATCATCATTATTTGCTTTCAAGTAAACATCTAACTGATCTAATTCCTCAACTGTGTTCAATGGAAATGAAAATGGTATATCAGGCAATCCGGTTACATTATTTACATTTTTTGTACTTTGCCTGTTAATCCATCGCAGTATTTCATCATTCTGTTCCTTAACAGTAGCTATCAGAGAAATAACTTTTTCTGAAAAATATTTCATTATAAAAACTGTTGATATTCTATCTACTTAAGTTTTACAAACCAAAATTATCCATTGTATAAGTAATTTGACGATGTGAACGTGGAGTTGTCAAAATGTTATTAATTATAGGACTTGCAGTACTTGTATTTGCTACACTGGAGATTATACTTTCATTTTTATTGATAGAAATCGACAAAGGTGAATCAGAATGGGCCAAAGTGAAATCTGAAAATAAATGTAACAAATATTTGTTTTTTCAGGGTTATATAAAACAATAGAAGGTGCGATGATTGCCTTATATACAATACATCTAGTATATGCCGATATACAATTTCCTATTCTATTTAAAAAACTCGTCTTCTTTCCTATCTTTTTTAACATATGGTCACAATGATCTTTAAATCGAAGTTTATCATCAATAATTATTCCTAGGTATTTCATTATCTCTACTCGTTCTGTCTCAGTTCCGTCCAAGCATTTCAATACAATATTTCCTTTCAGTTCCTTTCTTACACTCCTAACTATCATATATTTCGTTTTTCCTGCATTCATTTTCAATTTATTCCTATTCATCCATTTTTCTACCATATTAAATGCCATATTCTTTTCTGACTCTAACTGCTCACTACTTTCACCAACTACATATATTAATGTATCATCCGCAAACATTTTTATTCTACATCCTTCAGGGCAAATTTTAATTATATCATTAATATATACAATAAACAACAAGGGTCCTAGTACAGATCCTTGCGGCACTCCATATTCAGTGGCAATTAATTTAGACCATTTATCGTTGAAACGAACCTGCTGCGTTCTATTATTTAAGTATGATTTTAACCATTCTAAAACCATCCCTTTAATTCCATATTGATATAATTTTTCTATTAATCTTTCTCTATCTATTGTTTCGAAAGCTCGCTTAAGATCCATAAATATTACTCCAACCATTTTTCCTTCGCTAACTATTAATTTCCATTCGTCAACAACAGTTTGAATTGCCGTTTCACATGAATACTGTTTTCTAAAACCTGATTGATGTTCTGTTATAATACTATTAGATTCCAGATACATTTCAATTTGCTTCTTTACCACTAATTCTAACACTTTCTCATATATTGGTAGCATATTAATAGGTCTATATTCACTTGCTTTTTTAGCTTTTTCTATTTTTGGAATCGGTATTATCGTTGATGTTTTCCAACTCTCTGGACAGCAACCTTCCCTCAAAGAATTATTTATTATTTCAACAAACTCTTCTTTTATTACATTAAACGTTGACTTTAATACATCGCTAGTTATTCCTTCTTCCGTCCCTTTCTTTTTTGGTAATCTCATAACAATTTCCTCTAAATCCTCTACATTAATCATCTCAAAGTTTTCTACAATTCCTGTATTGTCAATAGTATAAACAATTCTTCTACCCGTGTCTCTAGATTTATCAATATTTATAGATTTCACTATGTTACTAATACTTTGTACGTAATATATGTTGAATTTATCAGCTATATTACATCCGTTAATGTCGTCTATTATCTCAAAATCTATGTTATCTATATCTTTTGTACCCCTTGATTCACCTCTAATTAATTCTTTCAAAGTTTTCCACATTTTCGTAGGGTTTTCTTTATTACTATCTATCATATCTTCATAGTATTCCTTCTTCTTTTGCCTGATTAATTTAACTACAGCATTTCTTTCAGTTTTAAACTGCAACCAATTCTGTTCCATATTGTCGTACACTGCCTTATTATACGCTTCATCCCTTTTATTTGCTGCTTCTCTTATATCATCTGAAAACCATTGTTTCCCTTCCCAAACTTTTGGAATTCTAAACTTTTTCTTAGGTGCTATAATGTCCAGTGCCTCTACTATGCTATCAACAAATTTTTTTCGCTCTCCTATTTACTTCCAAATCTTGACCTTCCCCCATTCTGTTTTCCACTAGACTACTAAATTCATCTATACTAAATTTACTATAGTCTCTGGCATTAAATTCTCTATACTTACTTTTAATTTTATCTAAATATAACACGATTTTTAGCCGCATGATCTGTTATTTTAGGTTCATGAATTATCTGTAATTGCACTTTATTATTAGCAAAAAGTAGATCAATAATTGTTTGACTATCCTTAGTGACTCTCGTCGGTTTATTAACATACTGTTTCATACCTAGACTCAACATTAGGTTTTGCAATTTCTTTGTATAGAACGAGTCTACCATAAAGTCTATATTAAAATCTCCTAATACCATACACTCTCCCTTTGTTGTTAGTTTCTCTACAGTATCCTCTAAAAATCTAACAAAATCAGCGTCTGATGCACTCGGTGAGTGATACACTACCATTATCGTACCTTTATACATTTTTTCTTTTATTTCTATTGCAACACACCAGCAGTTCGAAATTATTTTTTTCGTCAGCAATATTTCATACTTAACATCGCATCTTACATATAAAATTGCTCCTCCTGTATTTCTATTTTCTGCATCGCATCTAATTATACTATAACCTGGAACATTCACCTCACTATCTTCAATTTCAGCAGTCAATCTCGTTTCAGATAATGCTACAATTGCAGGATTCAATCTCTTCATAATCTGATGCTGTATCTCATCTTTATGCGCTAACAGACTTTGCGCATTTGTATATAATATTAATTCTTCTTTCTTCTGTGATTGCTATTTCGTATCCGTAGCCGGCTCTCCTCTTCTCTTCCTGTATCGCCCTCCTGAATGTTGGACATTGCGGATCAAGCGCATCGTGCTCATCACTCTCCAAGTTGTATGCTTGAATTTTAAACATACAATTTACGCATCTCTTTTTGGTTTCCCTGCATTCAAATGCTTTATGTTTCCCGGCACATTTGTGGCAAGTTTCATCTCGAGTTCGATCTACAATTTTTCGCAATATGAAAATAACCCCAGCATTTAAAACATCTTTTAACACTAATATGATTAAACACAGGGCACTTATTCCATCCTACACTTAGTTTTCCTTTACTCAATATTAATTCATATGTTTTTTTATCTGTTTCAATTATTACAGAACCTTCTTCCTTTCCTCTTTTTCGTGATTTACTATCATCATTTTGCTTCTCTTTAATTATTCTCTTCACAATTCTCATTTGAAATCCTTCATTCGCCGCCATTTTATTTTGCTTTTTAATTGTATCTATTAAATTATCATCTCTTCACTAATATTGACAATCTTTATCTTCGATTTTATTTGCGGTGACTCCGTAACCTTGAAATTCTCACCCAACTTGGCTTGTACCGTAGTCTTTAATTTTTCTATCTCCTCTTCTGTCTCACAACCCAGAATAACTGTTCCTTTGCTTCCTTTTCTTAACTTTGTTATTCCCACAGCCATGTTCTTGATATCTACTTTTTCTTTTATCATTTTTTTTGTAGCTTCACTTTCCTGTTGCATCTTAGGTTTAATAATTATAATATTTTCATTTTTCTTCTCTTCTATAGCTTCTTTGTGTTCTTTCAAGGGGAGCGTTAGCGCCTCCTTGTATCATTCTTCTAAAATCTTCCATCCACTCTCGTTTAATATTTCCCAATTCTTCTTGTACTACTTCCTTAATCAGCATCTTAACTTCTTTCTTGCATGCTACTTCATTTTTCATTTCTTTCACTGTTCTTACAATCCAATCTATTTTTACTTCAATACTCGAAGATTCACTCATACTTGTCGTTTTGCTTCCGCTTGGTGTTGTAATCGATCCCGCAGATCCTGTTGAACCCAGTTCATCTCTGGAGTTTCCCGATGATGATGTTGTCTTCTTCATGTCTGCTTCCTTATCACTTTCAATCATAAATTTCTCAAACGGGCCTTGGCACGGCACATATTCATAGTTTTTATCATAAAAAAGTTTAACACATTTTTTACACGTCACTACTTGACTTTTTATTGCCTTCTTACATGCCGAGCATCGATATTCAACATATTCATCGTCCATACCGACCAAAATCGCTAATATCAGCGTGGCCGATCATTCACCTATACAGGGCGATCCCGAAAAACGTTCTGTCTGTAAAATGACGTATTCCTGATACCATTCTAAGACAATTTTTCCTTTACCAAAATTTGATTTGAAGCGTAGTTTTTGAATTATGAGCAAAAATAGTTAGTAAATCACGCGTCGGGTACAGAAGGCAGGCAGGAGCGGCGCGGCGTGCCGCGAGCACGGGCGCAGCTGACCGCCCGACGGGTGATTACCACCGCATGAGTCGCTAACTTTTTATCTTATAACATAAAATTATGCTTTAAATAAAATTTTGGTAAAGAAGAAAATGTCTTAGAATTACGTCAGAAATACGTGTTCCTTAAAATAACGTTATTTTAATAATGAAAAGTTGTTCCGGATCGCCGGCCGTCCGACGTTGCAATCAGCTGATTGCTACACGCGATGTGTGTATGGCGGAGTGTGTGCGTAAGAGAGAGAGAGAGAGAGAGAGAGAGAGAGGGAGAGAGGGAGGGTAGGAGGGACAGACATTCATACACACGCACGCACTTTTTTTCTCGCTCTCTTTCTCTCTTTTACGCAACACTCATACACTCTCTCATTCAGTCTCTCACTCACACTCTCTCGGTCACTCACTCACTCACTCACCTGCTTACTCACTTGCTCACTCACCTTGTAGTAGCGTAGCGAATCTTCATGCTATGTATTGTTGTTATCTGCTGCACGGTTATGATTGCTAGAGATGCGCGATACATCGAAATTTTTTCGATTATTAGTCTCACACTCGATTGACACAATACAGATTACGCGATAACGAGTTTACTGTTTATTCACTCACTATTGATTTATCTATACCAAAAATTACTTTCAAAGAAACGCGAATGCAAACAGCACATGACTCGACGCGAAGCGACGGACCGCGGAGACTGCGCGACCACAAGAGTTATGTTGTCAGAAACGCGACACGCGACATCTAACAAACGACTTGCGCGTGGCGCGTGATTGACGCGAGATAAGACGAACGATCGGCTAAAACCTTCGCATTGCGAATGCGGTAGAAAACATGAAACGTATAATGACATACTTAAAAAATTAATTATTTATTATAAATAATAACTATTTCTAATTATAATAAATAATTATTATTTTAAAAAGCATGTGTTATACGTTATTACGTTTTCGAAATTATTGCATTCACGATGCGAAGATTTAAGTCAATCGCAAGAATAATGTAATTAAAATTACATTTGGAAAAATTTATTTTTATTCTGCTCACAATGAAATGTTCCAACGTGAAAATGTATTGGTCGCTCTGAAAAGAGCGGATTGACTAAAAAAAATTTTAAAGCAGATGCTCAAAATGCCCGCCATCCATCCTAATGCAAGCTCTCATGCGTTTTAATAAGTTTCTTTCGACGTTTTCCATTATTTCTTCGTCAATATTCCAAATAGCGAATCGTAATTTTGTCTCCAGATCTTCAATATCTTCGGCAAGCGTTTTATAAATTACTTCCTTGCAGTATCCCTATAAGAAAAAATCTAGAGGATTGAGATCCGGAGATCTTGCGGGCCAACGTATCGGGCCGTACCGACCCATCCAGCGTCCGGGAAAATTCTCGTTTAAGTAATTCGTAACGATCCTGGCGTTGTGTGGCCCAGCACCGTCTTGTTGGAAGATAATATCGTTTCTTTCAAATAATGGCACATCTTCTAAGAAATGTGGTAGATTTTCTGTTAATAAATCGACGTAGGTTCTTCCAGTTAAAATATCTGGAAGAATAACTGGACCAAGTATTTCAGTGCACATTATTCCAGCCCATACATTAATCTTCCAACGAGTTTGAAAATTTCGAAATCGCGTGACTCTAGGATTTTCTTCGCTCCAAAAGTGCATATTATGCACATTAAAAATTCCTTCTTGTGTGAATAGCGATTCATCGCTGAATATCACACGAGAGGAATATCTAAGATCTCGATCGACGTTTCGCAGAAAATTTTCGCAAAATGTTCGTCTTGCAGGGTAATTTGCAATTAACAATTCCATATTTTTTCTTAAAAACAACTATGTGTTTTCTTTACACCAATTGATTCCTCTCATTATTTTGTACGTAAAAGTATTAAGGTAAGATAATCGAAAAATGAATATTTTACAAGATATTTTACGGTTTATGTAAAATTAAGAAATGATTTCAAGCCTTATAACTCAAAAAGTACTTAAGGGAAAAATATTTTATTATATGTTTTGGAAAGTCCTCGAGATAAAGCTACAAGAATATGTAATAAAAAATAGAGGGTTCCATTTAAGAAATTGACGGTGACCATCACGTGACCTTCAAATGACTCTCCAAGGTCAAATCATTGCCACCATCTTATGGCCCCCTTCAAGCTACACAACTTTTGTCTGAAACATTTCTTTCTAAAGTGCATAGTTTATGAAATATTCGACCGTATCGGGACTTTTGGGACACCCTGTATATATATATATATATATATATATATATATATATATATATATATATATACAGGGTGATTCTAAATAACTTTATGCTTTTGCAAAAACATAATCTTGATCGAATTCTAAGACGATTTTTCCTTTGGCAAAATTTCGTCCGAAGCTTAGTTTTTGAATTATTAAAGGAAGTAGTTAACGTATGACGGGTCGAATACAAGAGGCAGGCAAGGGTGACGTGATTCACCGTCAGACGCGGGTGCTTACGCGGGGCGCCTGCTGCGATCAGCTGGTCGCTATACACATACAGACACACATGCGAACACATACATTCTCTCTCTGCCTGTCTGTCTGTCTGTCTCTTTCTCTCTCTCCCCCCCCCCTCTCTCGCTCATTCGCCCACTCACCTGTTTTTTTTTTTTTTTTTTTTTTTTTTTTTTTTACGAGAGAGGGGAAAATGCATTTTATGCATACCCACCGGTCGATCCAGTGAGTTATGTGGGACTCGAGTACCAAGTCGAATTACCAACTCGGTACTCCCTACCCACTAAAAACCCCTTTCTTTTCACGAATTTCCTTTGACACACTGTCCCTCTGACTTCCCGAGATCTGTTTTCACATAACGTCAAGAAATAGTTATTATTACCTTGTTCGATGACTTTTGATGTATTGCTGTAATTGCTTGAAGGAGAAATGAATTTTCCGATAGATCGTACGTTCTCAAATTTAACGTAGATATCACGTTGCAAAAGACAAGAAATCCACACTAAATTATTAACTGAAAGTTTTTCTTCTTTCATGAACTGTATTCTTTTATAAACTTTAACGTAATCACATTTATTTACTCACTCGATGAGACGAGAAATTTACTAATGACTCTCACTAATCACTATTAATCACTGTCGAATAATAACTGTTGGCGATTAAAAATCACTCGATGAAAGAAACACGCGCGGACACGTTACTACACGACGCGACGACGCGACAATGCGACGATAATTACTCGGCGACTGCAAGCAGTTTTTTGTCATGGTAGGTTGCGGTAGGTTAAGGTACTACTGGCGCAATCGAACGCGATCATGTGTTCCATTGAAGAATGCGGTAAACATAATAAACATTTAACATATTAATATTATTATTATCATGAATGTGTGTGATATCCATACATCGTATGATATCTATTTAAAAATTAATTAGATTAAATAAGTGTTTTTAAAATATTTATTACTTTTACTATTATCTTAAATAAATATTTAATATTAATATTTTGTATGATAATAGTAAAAGTAATAAATATTTTAAAAACACTTATTTAATCTAATTAATTTTTAAATAGATATCATACGATGTATGGATATCACACACATTCATGATAATAATAATATTAATATGTTAAATGTTTATTATGTTTACCGCATTCTTCAATGGAACACATGATCGCGTTCGATTGCGCCAGTAGTACCTTAACCTACCGCAACCTACCATGACAAAAAACTGCTTGCAGTCGCCGAGTAATTATCGTCGCATTGTCGCGTCGTCGCGTCGTGTAGTAACGTGTCCGCGCGTGTTTCTTTCATCGAGTGATTTTTAATCGCCAACAGTTATTATTCGACAGTGATTAATAGTGATTAGTGAGAGTCATTAGTAAATTTCTCGTCTCATCGAGTGAGTAAATAAATGTGATTACGTTAAAGTTTATAAAAGAATACAGTTCATGAAAGAAGAAAAACTTTCAGTTAATAATTTAGTGTGGATTTCTTGTCTTTTGCAACGTGATATCTACGTTAAATTTGAGAACGTACGATCTATCGGAAAATTCATTTCTCCTTCAAGCAATTACAGCAATACATCAAAAGTCATCGAACAAGGTAATAATAACTATTTCTTGACGTTATGTGAAAACAGATCTCGGGAAGTCAGAGGGACAGTGTGTCAAAGGAAATTCGTGAAAAGAGAGGGGTTTTTAGTGGGTAGGGAGTACCGAGTTGGTAATTCGACTTGGTACTCGAGTCCCACATAACTCACTGGATCGACCGGTGGGTATGCATAAAATGCATTTTCCCCTCTCTCGTTAAAAAAAAAAAAAAAAAAAAGTGAGTGGGCGAATGAGCGAGAGAGGGGGGGGGGGGAGAGAGAGAAAGAGACAGACAGACAGACAGGCAGAGAGAGAATGTATGTGTTCGCATGTGTGTCTGTATGTGTATAGCGACCAGCTGATCGCAGCAGGCACCCCGCGTAAGCACCCGTGTCTGACGGTGAATCGCGTCACCCTTGCCTGCCTCTTGTATTCGACCCGTCATACGTTAACTACTTCCTTTAATAATTCAAAAACTAAGCTTCGGACGAAATTTTGCCAAAGGAAAAATCGTCTTAGAATTCGGTCAAGATTATGTTTTTGCAAAAGCATAAAGTTATTTAGAATCACCCTGTATATATATATATATATATATATATATATATATATATATATAGAGAGAGAGAGAGAGAGAGAGAGAGAGAGCAAGGGCGGGACAGTAACACAGAATGTGAATACTATCCTCTTTTTCTTCGCCGCTTAAACGCAGTCTTTCCGCTCGGCCAGGCCGAGATTAAATAAGTGGGCCCTGAGGGCCACATGGCCCGTGAGTAGCCCAATTGAGATATTGAGCTTCTTTCTGCTCATGGTTAGGAGTTCATCCGTCCTTTTAGAAAGGGGTTAGTTCAGCATAAGCTTGGCTTGACGACAGCCCTGAACCTGGCCCCACGAAACCAGATGTTCCTGTTTTAAAGTCTTTGATGAATCTTTTACCTATGGCGAAGGGGACGCCGACGACCTGTCTAACCGGGACCTCGAGGGTGCCTAGCTTTGCCAGGCCGTCCGCCACCTCATTGCCCTGATGACCGGGAACCCAGGCTAAGGTGATCCTATTGGATTCGTCTAGTTTGTTGAGTGCTAGCATGCAGTCCCAAACCACCGAGGACTCAGTGGTGGTCTTGGCTAGAGCGTTAATAGCTGCCCTACTATCAGAGCAGATGAGTATATTTTTGTTAGTGGCTTTAACTTAAAGTTAAAGTGTTTGCACACTCAAGGATTGCTAGAACCTCAGCTTGAAAACCCGTGGCCAGCTCCCCTAGGGAGTAAGATCCCCTAGATGGTTAGTCCTTGAGCCGTAGACTCCAACTCCAAATCGCCCTTCTGCCCCCGAGCCATCCGTGTACCAGATTTCCTAGTTTGGCCGGCAGATTCGTTCTGGTTTACTTTACTCTTCCCTAGAAGGTATCTGGGTTTTGAAGAACTTAAAGACCTGGGATTTCCTAGGTATTCTATACTGCAGCAGAGAGAATGAGTGTTCATGGAGGAACGATAGCTTGGTATGACCAAGATGCTGTCCTCTCCACTCACCCTGATACTTTAATCTGTAGGCAGAAGGTTTGGCTGTGCTGATAATAAAGCGATCCAGGGGTGGAAGACAGAGTGCAATCTCAAGCGCCTCCGTAGGGGTGGTTCTCATGGCCCTCATCGCCGCCCTAAGGTAACAACCCTGAAGGCTTTTGAGTAGGTTCCTGGCCCCCACCTTCTCCACCCTGGGCTACCAGACCACCGCAGCATGTGTGAGACGGGGCAGTAGAATGGCTTTGTAAATCCAGAGGGCAACTCTGGGAAAGACAAAGTATAGAGTACATATATATATATATATATATATATATATATTTATGTATTACAAGATATTTATATATTACAAGTAGAACGATATTTTAATACTGACCTGTACGATTTAATATCTATCAAAGAACAATGCTGAAAAAGGGCCAAAATTTGTCTGTAAGGGGATTGTATGAAATCGGTATATCTTTATGTTTTTGAACCTGCTGAACTCGAAAATGAAGCTTAAAATTGTCCAAACACCGGGGAAAATTGTAAAAATGCAATTTTTTTACAGAAAAGCCGCGTTTTGCAGCAAATGTTTTTTAATGAACAAATGGCAATTGTAAACAAAAATAGTCTTTTTTTTTAAATAGTATGCAGAATGTGTCATTTGAACGTAATCAATCTTCTAATGCAATAGTTCTTTTTTTATTTTTAATCTCTAATCTGGTATATTGTTATTTTCTATTTTTTTTATTTTTTTATTTTTTATTTTTTTATTTATTTATTTATAATATACAAAAAAGATAAAAGAGATTTTTTTAGTACAAAATGTTTACGTATTCTTGAAAATGTGCGAAGAGCGCTCAGACATTGACTTACGTCTTACGATATAAATCACAAATCACAGTCAGTATCAGTATTAGTTTTTTTTAATTAAATTAAAATGAGTAATCACAACCTTCCTCTCTCTCCCTTTTTTCTCAAAAACATTAATAAAATAAGACATTTTTCGTTTACAATTGCCACTTGTTCATTAAAAAACATTTGCTGCAAAACGTGGCTTTTCTGTAAAAAAAATTGCATTTTCACAATTTTCCCCGGTGTTTGGACAATTTTAAGCTTCATTTTCGAGTTCAGCAGGTTAAAAAACATAAAGATATACCGATTTCATACAATCCTCTTACAGGCAAATTTTGGCCCTTTTTCAGCATTGTTCTTTATAAAAATGTTAGTGACAAATATTTACACTAGTGTTCCTTGATACTAACAAATATAGCAATTTCTACAGGTATTGTAGGTTAGGCTTCAGTATCACAATTTGCACATGCATTAATTAATAGACATGTCTGTGTATCGATCGTATTGAAAATAAAGCTGTACGATTTTCATTACCATTACTAATCATTACCAATACTTTTAATGAAAATTAATGAAAATTACTGGCCATTACTAAAAATAATGAAAAGTAATGGTTTGATTTCATTATCATTACATTCAGTAACCCTGGCGAAAATAAGAAACTTTATAAAGCGTTAACAACCGTTGAGTGAGGGTTTTCTGAGAGTTTATATGCTTTTCAAACTTTGTAAGAGCACTTACATAACGCTGTTGCGTTTTGAATGCTTATCAAACGCTGCAGTGTTGCAATTTTTGTTCTACAAACTCTTTATATAATGTTACATGAAAGTTTTGCAATGTTGAGGTAACATTTTTCAGAGTACGTTCAGTAAACGTTGATACATCTTCGTGTACAGAGTTTACTCAGACTTTTCAAACGTTTACGTTTACGCTATAACGTACAAACGTCTTTTAAACGCTGCAATGTTGCAATTTTTGTTCTACAAACTCTTTACTAATCGTTTTTAAACTCTCGACGAACTTCCACAAACGTTCATGTAAACGCCAAACAAACGTCTCATTTTTGCCAGGGAATGGAAAGTAATGGAAAGTGTTGAGAATATAATGTCATTCTCTGACTTAAGTGATCGATAGATCGATACAGTTAGATAGATATAAGGCTTAAGTTGAAACGTATGTATGCAAGTTAGAGATAATCATATATAATAAATACGATTAATAAAACAATTAATTTCAATGAAAATATACTGTGTAAAGTTATATACAATTAAGAATAAGCCTTAGAAACAACAGGTTATGGGCCCAGTGAAAGGATTGCAGCAATAAAGTGAGATAAGTAATTACGAGGTTATGTGCATGGTCTTTTGTCCAAGCTGCATATTAATTTAGAAATGGCCCAAAATACGCATAAAACTGATTATTACAATATTGATCCATTAAATGGTGATAATTATGAAGCATGGAAATTTCGAGTTAAAATGATATTGACTGAGCATAATGTTGAACAAATGATATCCGTTAAATATAGAGTTGAAAATGATGAAACGGATCAATTGAGAGAAGAAGCCAAAAGGAAAGAAAATAAATATAAATCTATACTTGTACAGTGTGTAGATGATATGCAAATAGACATTATTCGTGATAAAGAAACAGCGTATGATATGTGGATAAGCTTACAAGATGTCTATGAGAAAAATAGTATTTGAAGATGGTAAAGTAAAGTTATTCAATGGTGGAAGATTAATAGGTTTAGGTCTGAGAAGCAATTTATATGAAATATCTTTCAAATTAATGAAAAATGAATGTTTAAATATTGATAGAGAGGATGAAAAACTTAAATTATGGCATAGGAGATATGGACACATAACCCACACAACATGCATGTCTTGAAGACGTCTTAAACATGCCTTTCTTATGACACCTTTAAGACTTGACCAATTGACGTCTTTCTGATGTTTTTAAGACATTCAATTTAAGACGTATTTTTTTAAACGTCTTAAAGATGCCTTTCTTATGACGCCTTTAAGACTTGACCAATTGACGTCTTTCTGATGTTTTTAAGACATTCAATTTAAGACGTATTTTTTTAAACGTCTTAAACATGCCTTTCTTATGACGCCTTTAAGACCTGACCAATAGACGTCTTTCTAACGTCTGTAAGACATTCAATTTAAGACGTATTTTTTTAAACGTCTTAAACATGCCTTTCTTATGACGCCTTTAAGACCTGACCAATAGACGTCTTTCTAACGTCTGTAAGACATTCAATTTAAGACGCCATTTTTAAGATGGCCGCGGTGCCAGGCCAGCCAGGCATTAGACGGGATCGAGTTGGAAAATAAATTATTCCATTTACCAAAGTTGAGCAGTGCTTTGCACAGGTAAGAATTAATGATATTTAAAGCCGGGTCTGCAATGGCCATAGCATAAGGTTGTAAGATGTAAGCGAAATAACCAAATCCATTTCCTATGGATTTCGTGCGTTCTACGGTGGTCTCGCATACGCAGTCACGGAAGAATTCTGCGTTCTTAATTCTTATTGCGCGTCCGCCGTAGAACATACATAGAGCCCATTCTACAATGGCAGTAACAAGACTGTAGGAGTAGAGATTAAATCGTTTTTAGTGAAGTAAAGAAGAAGAAGTAATGAAATAGACAATTCTCATTTTGTACTACTATTACCTTAGAGTACTAATGAGAATTTCTATTTCGTTACTTCTTGTCTTTACTTCATTAGAAACAGTTTATTCTTTACTCCTACAGCCTTGTTATTGCCATTGTAGAATGGGCTTAGGGCGTGTTCCAAAATTCACTGCCAGCGCTGAAAATCTTTAGTTCACGTTACGTATATTATACACTCGTCAAAAAAATTATCGCAACACGCAATTAATATTAAAATTTCACCTAAATTCAAATAAGCGTATCTCCGCGAAAAATTATCGCATTTGAAAAAATTTTTTTTTGTTTTAAAGGGTAAAGTCTCCACTTTAAGAAACTTTCGTTAAATTTTGATTTCATTCTCTCTCCCTCTCTTCATCCCTTTAAAAGTAAGGACGTGTTTTTTTTTTCAAAAAATTGCAAAGTTTGACGAACTCTACGGGGTGTACTAAATTTTTTTCGTCAATATCATCATAACTATCATAAAATATGGACTTTTCTTTACAAGTTTAAAAAAAAATTGAAGCCCGTGCGATTTTCTTTCGCGGAGTTACGGCGTATCAAAATTATCTATGCATTTTTGTGCAACCGCCAACATTTGTATTAACCGATGGACACCACGGGGAGGTTGTTGATCGGATTTTGCCCATCATGTGTGTGTGTGTGTGTGTGTGTGTGTGTGTGTGTTGGAAAAGGGATGTATGTTGTATGTATTTAAAAATGTGTATTTCCGCCTTGTCTTCGGATGACCTCTTGCAGGCGCTCACGCATATTAATGCAAGCTCTAATTGTGGCCTGCGGAATTTCGAACCAAATTCGCTGTAGAGCTGCTACCAATTGCTGGAGATTGGTTGGCTGCCTCTCCAAATCACGCAGCCTTCTTGCCATTATATCCCACAGATGTTCGATGGGATTTAAATCCGGGCTCATCGCTGGATGTGGTAACACCTCGATGTTGTTTTCTTCGAAGAAGTCAACTGTAATCCTGGCAGTGTGTGGGCGAGCATTATCTTGCATTAGAATGAAATTGCGCCCCATTTGACGACGCATCGGAATTATGTGAGGACGCAAAATTTCCTCCACATAGCGTATCGCTGTCATTCCGGGAGGTGGTACAATTACGAGATTTGTGCGTCTATGTGTGGATATTCCAACCCATACCATAATTGAACCACCACCAAATGCTCGAACAGGTTCGACGCAATTCTCTTCAAAACGGTGTCCCTGACGACGCCAAACACGAACTCTTCTGTCAGAACCGAAGAGGCAAAATCGCGACTCGTCAGTGAACAATACGTTGTTCCATTGTCTTGCAGTCCAGTTCTGATGACTGCGTGCATATTGTAAACGATTACGTCGATGAGCCACAGACAACATTGGTACTTGAGCACGAACTCGCGAACTGAAGTTTCTTTCGTGCAGACGATTCCTGATTGTTTGATCGCTTATTCGTCTGTACGGCAGAATGTCATTAGCGATTTGTCGCGCAATTATTACTGGATTTTGTATTGCCGCGTTTACGATGAGACGATCTTCTCGAGCTGATGTTGCTCGTCTTCGACCTTGTCCTCTTCTCCGACGAAATCCGCCTGTTTCTTCATAACGAGCCCAAACTCGAGAGATTGAGGCCCGATGCACACCCATTCGCCTTGCAACATGTGCCTGACTTGCCCCTTCTTCCAAAAGAGCAATAATTTGCGCACATTGATTTTCGTTTAAACGAGGCATTTTTGTTTCCCGAATGAACAACACAGTGTTTTTAATACTATGAAGTTTTGTACGTACTGAAGTAAGTACAGTACATAACTTCACAGTGTATACTGTGTGAACTTCAGTATTGTGAAGTTATGTACTGTAAGAACTTCAGTACTGTGAAATTATGTACTGTAAGTACTTACTTCAGTACGTACGAAACTTCACAGTATTAAAAATACTGTTGTTCATTCGGAAAACAAAAATTCTTCGTTTAAACGAAAATTAGGGGTGGAATATCCACATATAAACGCACAAATCCCGTAATTTTATTACCTCCCGGAATGACAGCGATACGCTATGTGGAGTGGTCCCCGTGGTGCCCATCGGTTAATACAAATGTTGGCGGTTGCACAAAAATGCATAGATAATTTTGATACGCCGTAACTCCGCGAAAGAAAATCGCACGGGCTTCAATTTTTTTTTAAACTTGTAAAGAAAAGTCCATATTTTATGATAGTTATGATGATATTGACGAAAAAAATTTAGTACACCCCGTAGAGTTCGTCAAACTTTGCAATTTTTTGAAAAAAAAAACACGTCCTTACTTTTAAAGGGATGAAGAGAGGGAGAGAGAATGAAATCAAAATTTAACGAAAGTTTCTTAAAGTGGAGACTTTACCCTTTAAAACAAAAAAAAAATTTTTCAAATGCGATAATTTTTCGCGGAGATACGCTTATTTGAATTTAGGTGAAATTTTAATATTAATTGCGTGTTGCGATAATTTTTTTGACGAGTGTATATTTTCAGCGCTGGCAGTGAATTTTGGAACATGGCCATAGTAGGAAATGGATTTGGTTCATTTCGCTTACAACTTTATGCTACGTTATATATATATATATATATATACATATATATATATATATATATCGTTATATATATATATATATGTATATATATGTATGTGTAAAAAAATTAAACTCTATATTGTAAAAAAATATATTAATTATCTTTTGTATATTTTTTTTGCAGCATTATGAACATTTTGACAACATATGAAGATTTTATTCAACAAAATTTTATTCAACAAGATTGTGACGGTGTGCGTTCCATAAATGGAATGCTTGGCCATCATCGCGTATTGATACTACTAGACTAGTTGTACTATTGAAAACTTTGTATCAACCAATTAAGGAACAAGTAGATCTTCCGCCAATTCAATATGATCCAGTTTTATGTACAAGATCTACATGCAGAGCTATTTTAAATCCATTATATCAAGTAGACTATCGTGGTAAGTAATAAGGTATTATAAATGAATAGAACAAAAATCATTTTTTATTTATCACAAGAAACATTTTGAAAAATATTAAAGTAGTTTATTTCTATTAGAAATTAAAGTATATTTTAATGTGTTTCTTTATTATGATGTATTTACATTCATATTCTTTATTATTCTTTATACTTCATTTAAATTCGTATTTTATTTAATGCATAATTCTCTTGTAATTTTCTGTCTATATCATATAAGATAATTTAAAAAATCAAATTATTTATTAGGAGCATATAGTATTCATAAAAATATTGTAAAGATATTTTTATATTTCAATAAATTCTAAATTTGTGTTATCATTATATATTATTTTTTTTAAGTTACATTATAATACACATATTGTGAGTCATATTAATAATTATGAGAAAAAAACTTTGCAAAAAGAATTTATGAGGAAATTCTTCGAAATAAGAAACAAAAGGGAAATATATTTAAATGATCAAAATGTATGCATTTATTTGAATAATAGTGTTATACAGGGTGATTCTGAACAGACGTTTGTCTTTAAAAAGATAAATTGTCGAGTCTATTCTAAGACGATTTTCCCTTTACCAAAATTGTCTACGAGGCTTAGTTTTTAAATTATTAAATAAAATAGTTCGCGAATTACGGAACGAGTACAAGAGGTAGACAGGAACGGCGCAACTCACCGTCCGATACAGGCGATCATGTGGGGCGCGCGACGCGATCAGCTGATTGCTGCACACGATGAGTGTAACAATCAGTGTGTGTGTGTGGGGGGGGGGGTGTATTTATGCACGCGTATCCACACATGCACCGTACTCTCTCTCTTTCTCTTTCTCCCTCTTTCTCTCACTCTCTCACTCACTCACTCACTCACTTATTCTTACCTTAATAATGAGATTCTTCATACTGCTGATAAATAGCAGTGCCCAGTGTGTTGCACGATAATAATCGTCGTCGACGAGACGTCGTTTCTTCAACACGCAGTCTGACACAAATAAGCGAAGTTTTTTCTTTCATCACTTTCGACACTTTTACAAATTTACTCGCGCACTTAATCACTCACGATTGATAAAAGGAGGAATTTACCAACGGTTACGGTACGAATTTAATAAACGGTTAACGCATTTAATTATTAATTACACACTCGATTAAAGAAACGCGTTAACAGAACGCGATACTCGATGCAAAGCGCGCGACGACCGACGACAAGCAAGTCAGGTTAGTACTAGCGCGTAATGCTACACGTTTATGTTTGGCAGCGCTAGAGGCGCTAGTATTAACCTGACCTGCTTGTCGTCGGTCGTCGCGTCGCGCGCTTTGCATCGAGTATCGCGTTCTGTTAACGCGTTTCTTTAATCGAGTGTGTAATTAATAATTAAATGCGTTAACCGTTTATTAAATTCGTACCGTAACCGTTGGTAAATTCCTCCTTTTATCAATCGTGAGTGATTAAGTGCGCGAGTAAATTTGTAAAAGTGTCGAAAGTGATGAAAGAAAAAACTTCGCTTATTTGTGTCAGACTGCGTGTTGAAGAAACGACGTCTCGTCGACGACGATTATTATCGTGCAACACACTGGGCACTACTATTTATCAGCAGTATGAAGAATCTCATTATTAAGGTAAGAATAAGTGAGTGAGTGAGTGAGTGAGAGAGTGAGAGAGAAAGAGAGAGAGAGAGAGAGAGAGAGAGAGAGAGAGAAAGAGAGAGAGTACGGTGCATGTGTGGATACGCGTGCATAAATACACCCCCCACACACACACACACACACTGATTGTTACATTCATCGTGTGCAGCAATCAGCTGATCGCGTCGCGCGCCCCACATGATCGCCTGTATCGGACGGTGAGTTGCGCCGTCCCTGTCTACCTCTTGTACTCGTTCCGTAATTCGCGAACTATTTTATTTAATAATTTAAAAACTAAGCCTCGTAGACAATTTTGGTAAAGGGAAAATCGTCTTAGAATAGACTCGACAATTTATCTTTTTAAAGACAAACGTCTGTTCAGAATCACCCTGTATATGTGTTATATATGTTGAATAGTTATATTATGAAACAAATATTTTTGATTTAACTTTTTTTAAGATTTGATTCTTTTCGAACATTTTTTTTATTATCATTTATTGACATTACATGATTTATTATAGTTTTTATTATATATAAATTTATGATATATATATATGTTACTTATATATTACTTTAAATATTATTGTATCTGAGTCCAATTGTATGTATTTATATGTATTATTTAGCGTGCCCAATGTTTGCCATCAATATTTTTACTTTTTGCGGATACATATGTCTGGATGATGAAGAATTAGAGGCACTTAAAGATTCATTACAAATGTCATTGTCTGCTTTCACTCAATGCTCTTATTGGTCTTATCATATTTGGCAAAATGATTCAAGTTCATGAATTAGAAGCACAAAGGATCTTCAACCAAAACAAGTTCAAGATATGTTAGGTACGAATAGAATAAGTCCCAAGTTATATTTACTATATTAGTCATTGTTTTTCATGATTACTTTATTGCATTTTATTCACATTACATTTTGATAGGTATAGGTAGACTAATTCCTGGACAAAATCCAAATCAACCAAGAGGACCTGGTGCGTAACTATTGCCAGCTGCTAATCGCTTTTTGTAACCAGTACATAAGTGTGATATGAGACAGTTCGACAGATCTTTTAGGAGAACTGCAACGTGATCCATGGTCTGTTGGGCCAGAGAAACGTTCATTGCGATCTACAAGTGTGGCATTAGCAGTCGCCACGGGTCTCTTAGAAGCTAGTTATGCAAATACCGATGCTAGGTATTTATATGTTGTAATATGATGTATATATGTTATGTTTTTCATTGTAATCCTACATATAATGCTATCAATGTATTTAAGGATTATGCTATTTGTTGGCGAACCATGTTCTCAAGGACCTGGCCAAGTTGTAACTGATGATTTATGACAACCAATCAGATCACATCATGATATTCAAAAAGATAATGCTAAGCATAAAAAGGCAATTAAGCATTATGATACACTTGCATCACGTGCTGCAACTAATGGCCATAATAGATATTTATAATAGATATTTATTTTTGTGCTCTTGACCAAACTGGTTTATTAGAAAGGCGACAATATTGCAACTCTACTGGTGGTCATATGATGATGGGGGATTCATTTAATTCTTCATTATTCAAACAAACTTTTCAACGAATATTTGCTACAGATGCCAAGGGTGATTTGAAAATAGCATTCAATGCAATCTTAGAAGTAAAAACATCTCAGAAAATTAAAGTTTCTGGAGCAATTGGATCTTGTGTATGTCAGTGGGAGAAAGGATCAAGTGTTGGAATACTACAAGAAGTAGGCTTACTTGTCAGTGGAAATTTTGTTCATTGACATCATCTACAACAACAGCATTATTCTTTGAAGTTGCAAATTAACATACAGCCCCAATTCCGCAAAGTGGAAGAGGCTGTATTCAATTCATTATCCAATATTAACATAGTAATGGACAAAGCCGAATTAGAGTTACTACTATTGCAAGAAAGTAAATATATTTTTTATTATACATTATATGTATATCATAAATATTTATATCATAAATAATAATATAATATCATAAATATTTATGATGTTATAGGGATATCTTTAATTATCAGTTGGGCAGATGAATCATCATCTTTGCATCATGTAAGCATAGAATTTGAGGAAGCAACAGCTGTTTTTATGTCACGTTTAACTGTATTTCGAGCAGAAAGTGATGATGGTCCAAATGTTTGAAGATGGGTTGATCATATTCTGATTAGACTTGTTAGTAGTTTCTATCATTAAAATTGTGCCCAATTACACTTAATATAAAGCTTAAACTTTATATATTTATACATATAGATTTACACATAAATATATATTTTATCTATTTTGAGGTGTAAAATCTTATTATTGCAGTATCAAAAATTCGGAGAATATGCAAAAGATGATCCAACTAGCTTTAGATTGGCAGAAAATTTTTCCTTGTATCCACAATTTATGTATCATTTACGCAGATCACAATTCTTCAAGTATTCAATAATTCTCCAAATAAAACTAGTTTTTATAGGTAAGTTGTTATTTGTATAAAACACATGATATATTTAAAACTTATTGATACTTTTAGGTCTCATATTTCATATATCAATATATATTTTTTGACATTCTTTTTAACTGAAAGAAGAAAGGAGCATCTCAGATAAAGTTTTCATTTATCTTATGATAGCAGTCATTTGTCATAAGTTGCTAGTGTATTCGCAATATATACTGTGTCCATTTTGTGTGCAACATTCAATTTAATTTCAAATAACTGCATTATTGCAAATATGCAATAATGCAGTTATTTGAAATTAAATTGAATGTTGCACACAAAATGGACACAGTATATATTGCGAATACACTAGCAACTTATGACAAATGACTGCTATCATAAGATAAATGAAAACTTTATCTGAGATGCTCCTTTCTTCCCATCTTTCATCGAGTGCGATTGTGATTGTGGTTGTGCGTTAAGTGAAAATTATATAAAATAGTTTACAATGAATGAAATTTAATAACACTGTGATGAACAGTATAACTAACAAAATGAACTCACAGACTTTATATTTACAGATGTTGACATTACTGATGAGGAATAGTTGAACGAAAGTTTAGTAGGTGATTACGTGTCTTGCGGTAATGCTAATGTGCGTGATGATGGTAATGGGCTTAATAATGACAATGTGCCTGATGATAATGATGATGATGATGATATGGTGACAATATGATTAGCCCCGATAATGTGCTTGACGGTGATGACATGACAACTTTCAATGCCAACGGCAATCAGTTGGAAAAATGCTATGGTATGTATTAAACTTTATTCTTTATTCTTCCTTCTTAATTATATCGTTATATTGTACTTATAATAGCAATATGTTATATGTACTTAATTTCGTATATATGTACTTGTGTAAAATAACTAAACAGATAATTTTAATGATACTTATAAAGAGAAATAAATATTTTTCTTTTTTATCTTATACAGATGCGTGTCGTACCGAACAAAAAATTATTAAAAATCTCATACAAAAGAATACGAGACAGTTGGAGATAATAATAAATTTAATAAATAACGCAGGACCAGCTAATACAATATATAATAATGACGAAGTCCAATTATTGCCGGAATTTCCGCTATCAACAGTTGACGAATTTTTCAAATTTGACACGGATCTCCAAAAGGACAGAGAGATTCGGAAACAATTAGTGAGTACTTTTCTGTTTTTGCGTCCATTTCTTTTTTCTTCTTCTCTCTATTTTTAAATGTGAAATAAATGTATATTTCTATAATTCAATCAACAACAAAAATTCTTTTGTAGAGATAAAAGTAGAAGACAAAATCTAGATATTGAATATACTGGGTGTCACACTAATTAATTCCTCTCATTATTTTGTACATAAAAGTATTAAGATAAGATAATTGGTGTAAAAAAAGCACATAGTTGTTTCGAAAAAAAAATATGTAATTTGCAATTAACAATTACAATTTTTTCTTAAAAATAACTATGTTTTCTTTACACCAATTGATTCCTCTCATTATTTTGTACATAAAAGTATTAAGGTGAGGTAATCGAAAAATGAATATTTTACGATTACTTCACCTTAATACTTTTATGTACAAAATAAGATATTTTATGGTTTATATAAAATTAAGAAACGATTTCAAGCCTCATAACTCTGCAAGTACTTAATGAAAACTAACTTAATTATAGTGTTTTGGAAAGCTCTCGAGATAAGCTACAAGAATAATAACGCAATGAAAAATAAATGGTTCCATTTAAGAAATTGAAGGTGACCTTCACATGATCTTGACAACGCTATTCAAGGTCGTACTAATATTACTGTGCATTATTTGAAACCCTATAACTTTTATAGGAAACATTTTTGTCTGCCGTTCTCGGTTTTCGAGATATTCGGCTGATACGGGTGGTCTGAAACACCCTGTATATATATATATATATATATATATATATATATATATATATTTATTTATTTATTCATATAATAAAAACAATATTGAAAAATAAAATAATGAAAATAATAGGCTCAACATAATAATAAATTACTAAGGGGTAAAAAGGCAAATAAAAATCAAAAGACACGCGGTTATTAGTGCGCAAATTTAGATATATAGTATAAAATATTTACTTAAATTTACTTAAAGCGTAATATATAACATTCTTTTAAATTTTATTACAATTTTTACTGCCTTTTGTCGCTTAGTAATTTTGAAAGAAGCTCTTAAAATATATTAAATTCATGTTTCCTTTTTCTTCAATTCAAGCGGTTTAAATTGAAAATATTATTAAACATTTTTGTAACATTCTGTTATAGAAAAGGAAAATTGCAAAAATTGGAGGAAACGCTTTCGTTCACAAGACAAGGAATATTATAAAATACACATTATCGGATGAATTGTGCCGCAAATTATCATGGACAGGCCAAAAAGGATCAACGGCAATTAAGGACACAAGTTTTGTCACAGTTATTATGGGTAATTATTATTTCTTTAAGATATATTTTTATTTCTCCTTTTTATGTAATATTGCTTAAAAATAGTTGCACCTTTAATGTATTCGAACATCAGTATTCGAGATAGTATCTAACATATGCTTAGATGTAACGTGCACTTTTAACTTTAAATTTTTCTTCAGAATTATTAATAAGATCTTACTTCAAATTTCGTTCAAATATTCTTCTACACTTTATACTCTTTCCAATTTTTTACGGATCAAAATTTTTATATTCTTTCCAAAAGTTACAAACGTTTATAGCTATACTTTACTTCATGACTACCCTATTCTAACTATTGGAATTAAAGCACAAAATATTTTAATAATTATGTAACAAATCATTTTTCAGCATACGTTTCGGACGACGAAAAAAGTAATATGCACGATATTAAAAAGACCATCCAAGAATGGTTACGACATGCGGGAGATCGCCTCAACTATTTAAGAAATAAGGAGAAAAAGGTTGGTAAATTATTGAAAATTCCATACGATATTATTTAAAAAACAATAGGGCTGTATAATGTTGCTGCATAACATTTTTAGTGTTGAAAATGAGAAAACATTGAAATTAATATATGTTTTTTAATATATGTAAATGTATATCATCTTATATCATATTTCACTTATATATTTAATTTTGTGTGTGTGTGTGTGTGTGTGTGTGTAAAAAATTAAATTCTATATTGTAAAAAAAAATATATTAATTATCTTTTGTATATTTTTTTACAGCACTATGACAACATATGAAGATTTTATTCAACAAAATGAAGATTGTGACGATGTGCGCAATGGAATGCTTGGTCATTATCGCGTATTGATGCTACTAGACTAGTTGTACCATTGAAAACTTTGTATCAACCAAAATATAATAAAGAAATGAACTTAAAATGATGAGTTGTCTTATTTATTATAGAATAAATCAATAGCTATTTTACCGACCGAATTACGCACGTCTAAAAGTCGTCTTAATTGAAATGTCTGAGACGTCTTTATGACATCCTGAGTGAGACATTTAATTATATCTTGATTGGGACGTCTTGAGTGAGACGTCTTAAAACAATGCCCGATAGATATCTTAAATCGGGACATAAGACGTCTTAAAGACGTCATAAAGATGTAATTCTGATAACTTCTTAAGACGTCTTTAGAAATTTCATGACGTCTTTAAGACATCTTTAAGACGACATAATGTTGTGTGGGAAGCTATTCAAATTTAAAGAAATTAATAAATAATGATATGGTCGATGGTATTGAAAAACTAAATATAAATAAAGTAGAGTTTTGTGAATCTTGTGTAAACGGAAAAATGACAAAATTACAATTTGGAACAAGACATAAAAGTAAAGCTATTTTAGAAATAGTACATTCAGATGTTTGTGGTCCTATAGATCCAATATCATATGATGGTGAAAAATACTTCGTTACTTTCATTGATGATTATTCGAATTTTGTTTGCGTATACATGATTAAAAACAAGAGTGAAGTATTTAGTTGTCTTAAAGAATATGTACAGATAGTGCAAACTAAATTTAATAAACGAATATCAGTTTTGCGATGTGATAATGGTAGAGAATATGTTTTAAGTGATATGATTCAATATTGTAAAAGAAATGGCACTACTATTGACTATACAGTACCATACACTCCGCAGCAAAATGGTAAGCTGAACATTTTAATCGTAGTCTAGTGGAAAAGCAAGATCAATGATAAATGAATCAAAGGTATCAAAACAATTTTGGAACGAAGCGATAAGAACTGCTGCGTATATTCTAAATCGTAGTCCAAGTGTAAATTTAGAATCAACAACTCCTGCTGAATTGTGGTATGATAGGAAGCCTAATGTTACAAATCTGAGAATATTTGATACAGTAGCATATTTATATGTACAAGATCAATTTAGAAGTAAATTTGATAAAAAATCTGAAAAGTGTATAATGATGGGTTATGCAAATAATGGTTATCGATTATGGAATATCAAAAGGAATAAAATTCAAATTTCTGAAATGTAGAATTTAATGAAAATATATTTCATTATAAACAAAATCAAGGAAAAGCATTGACTAAACAAAATAAATATGAAGTAATTCGGGAAGTAGATGTAGATAGCAATGACTGTGATGATGAAACAGATTCAGAAACTGAAGAAATAGAAACTGAAGAATTGGTAACTGAAGAATTAGAAAAGGAAGAATTAAAGACACAAGAGGATGGAAAATTGAACGTTAGGAGTAAGAGAAATGTAAAGTGTCCGGGAAAATTTGATGATTAGAATTGTATATGGCATTTGATGCTATGTCTTTTGTAGAAAACGTTCCGAATGATTATAATGAATTAGAAAACAGAAGAGATAAGAATTTGTGGGAAAAGGCAATGAATAGAGAAATAGAATCTATAACTAAAGCGAACACATGGAAGTCAGTTATTAAACCTAAAGATGTAGAAATATTAGATACTAAATGGGTATATACTTATAAACCATTCGAAAAGGATAAATTAAATCAATATAAGGCTAGGTTAGTTGTAAGAGGCTTTGCGCAAAAGGAAACGTTTAATGATTGATGAATTGTATTCACCCGTTGCAAAAATGTTAACTATAAGAACATTGTTAGCTATAGGAAGTCAACTTAAATGTAATTTTGTACAACTAGATGTTAAAGCTGCGTTTTTACATGGAAACTTGAAGGAAGATATTTATATTTACCCACCTAAAGGTATTAAGTGTAAGAATGATTGTGTATTTAAGTTAAACAAATCACTTTACGGATTGAGACAATCGTCCAAATGTTGGAATAGTAAAATTAATGAGTTTTTATTAAGTCTAAATTTTCAGAGATCAAATAATGATTATTGCTTGTATTTTAAGAAAGATGAAGTCGTATTTATATATTAATATATGTCGATGACATAATATTAGCAAGCCCAAATTTAAGATATATAGAGTTTTATAAAGAAAAATTAACTCAAAATTTTAATATAAAAGATAAAGGTGAACTCAAAAACTTTCTTGGACTAGAAATAGATTATGACAAAACAAAAGGTGTATTAAAGATAAATCAAAACAGATATATTTTGGGAATTTTAAGAAAATTCAATTTTGAGAATTGTAAAGAATGTGTAACACCTATTGAATCAAAATTAGATTTAACAATGTATGAGAATGAAGAAAGTACAGATAAAAGAGTAAAAGAGTTAGTAGGTTGTTTAATGTATTTAATGTTAGAATCTCGTCCTGATATTAGTTTTGCGATAAACTATTTTAGTAGATATCAAGATAAATATCCAAATGTCGTATGGCGATATATTAAAAGAGTGTTAAGATATTTAAAAGGAACAATGAACTTGAATTTGGTATATATTAGAAGAGAAAAAATGCATCCATTAGTGTGTTACGTGGATGCAGATGAGGAGGTGACATACAAGATAGAAAGTCTGTGTCTGGATACTTAATTAAAGTATTTAGTAATACAGTATCTTGGGTTACTAAAAAACAAAATTGTATTGCATTATCAACAACTGAAGCTGAGCTTATAGCTTTATGTAATTCAGTTGTTGATGAACTTTGGTTTAAGAAATTATTATTAGATTTTAATATTAAAATCGACTATGTCACTATATTTAAGGACAATCAAGCGTGTATCCATTTGATTAAAAATCCAGAAAGTAATCGTAGGGTTAAGCATATAGACCTTAAATATAAGTTGTTTGTGAAAATTATAAAAATAGAGATATAAAGCTAGAATATTAAAGCTACATTAGTGGCAAAGAGCAACAAGCAGACATACTCACAAAAGGACTGACAAATGTTTTATTTTCTAACAATCGTAGATATTTAGGTTTAGAGAGTTAGAGAGGGTATATTTTATATACAGTATTATTTAATTTTATAATGACATTAAGTGAATGACATTAAGAGAGGGTGTTGAGAATATAATGTCATTCTCTGACTTAAGTGGTCGATAGATCGATACGGTTAGATAGATATAAGGCTTAAGTTGAGACGTATGTATGCGAGTTAGAGATAATCTTATATAATAAATACGATTAATAAAACAGTTAATTTCAATAAAAATATACTGTGTAAAGTTATATATAATTAAGAATAAGCCTTAGAAACAACAATAATAATCATTTTTAAAATAAACTATAAGAAATTGGGCTCCGAATATTGAAATATAAACTTTAAAAATTTTTAAACGGCCATAGGAGCCAAACGCGGATGGTAGTGCGTAAGCTCAATGAGAATTAAGTTTTCGTTGAAACTTATTTGTGTGCACAGGGCACTAAATTTTCTTGGTACGGTACCAAGCAAATTTAAATAATTCTCAATTCGAGAAATTATTTAATTATTATCCCTATTTTCCCCCGTATTGTAGTGTTGTAGGCGAGAAAAATATCGGACTGAAAGTCGCTGAATCGGGAATCGAACCCGATAATCATTTTTATTTGCAGCATAATCATAATAATAAATAATATAACATAATATGAGAGAAAACCTTCTGCATAGCCATATAATTATGATTATATGATATTTCTACAATCATTCTTGACTACGCAGCAAATATATAAACTTCTATGATTGCAGAAATACTGTATAATCATAATTATGTGGCTACGCAGAAGATTCTTTCTCTCATTATGTTATATTATTGTCGTATTATTTATTATTATGACTATGCTGCAAATAAATAAATTTTTTTATATAAATAATATAACATAATGTGAGAGTAAATAATCTTCCGCGTAACCATATAATTATGATTATATAGTATTTCTGCAATCATAAAAGTTTATATATTTGCTGCGTAGCCAAGAAAGATTGTAAAAATATCATATAATCATAATTATACGTGAAGATATCCCTGATAACCGTCAACGATAAAAAACGATAAAAAAAATTTTTATCGTTTTTAATATGGTTAGTGAATCGTTTATTAACGATACTCTATCAAAAACTCACGTTACAAAATACTTGGGATTCTATCGGAAATGTCTTATCAACTGCAAATCAGTTTCTATCGTTTTCAATATGGTTAATCAGTTTCTATCGTTTTCAATATGGTTAGTGAATCGTTTATTAACGATACTCTATCTAAAACTCACGTTACAAAATACTTGGGATTCTATCGGAAATGTCTTATCAACTGCAAATCAGTTTCTATCGTTTTCAATATGGTTAGTGAATCGTTTATTAACGATACTCTATCAAAAACTCACGTTACAAAATACTTGGGATTCTATCGGAAATGTCTTATCAACTGCAAATCAGTTTCTATCGTTTTTAATGTTTTATGGTTAGTGTATCGTTTTTTTACGATACACTATCGATGCTCAATCAGAAACTCTCGTTACAAAATACATGGGTTTCTACCGGAAATTTTTTATTATCTTTATATCGGTCTCAATCACAGTTTTAACATAATTAAAGTTTCGTTTATTTACGATAGACTATAAGAGAGAACTTCTTCATACAATACATATGGGTTTACATCGGAAATATCTTATTATAATGGCACCGGTTTCTATCATTTTTAATAATATTAAAGCACCTAATTTTTTATCGTTTTTATTATAATTAGTGAACCGTTTATTTATAATACTCCATCAGCAAAAAAATATTGGAAAAATTTCTTAGCTGTATATCAGTCAAAACATTTTTGACGAAAAATATTTTCTGCGAAATGGTCCCTACTCTGGGTCCTTTTTTATAGATAAAAAAGCGCATTTCTGAAATTCTATAGTATAAATAACGTGGGCTATATGCTCTAAATGCGCTAACTTACAAAACATGATAAGTTATATGACGGAAAATGCCGATAAGAAACGATAGACGTATCAGTTTGTAAAAGTCATATAAATATCAACGAGATATTTATCATTTTATCTTTATATATCCGTATTAATGCGTACAGTATAATTATTATCATAAATAACGATATATATTATATCGTATATTTACGATTGATTCAGACGGGGAATAATTGTTCACATAAGAAACGATTCATAACTATAAGATTTGTATTGTTAAATTCTTATTCGGATCTAAAACGATAGAAACCGATTTGATTAATTAAGAAGATAGTAAGGCTCTAATTTGTAAATATACAAATATTAAGATATCGAAGGCTAAGAGCCAAACGCGGGTGATCGTGCGACAGTTCCACAGAAAAATAATTTTTCAGAAGATATAACCTAACTCAACCCGTGTTTGTGATGCGGGATACACTTCACTTTGCATAGAAAGTTACAAATGTAACATTTTTTGTGCACAAGTAGTTTAATAACTCATCATATTTTGTTGTTAAAACGAGAAACTCATAGAACTTCAAGTTAACTGTACAACAATTTGTCTAACTCATCTTTTCTTAAATATTTTTAAAGTCATAAGAAATATCAAAAACACAGAAACCTATCATTGTTCCACTACTTGATTAATTTCATTTCTTGAAATATTTCCATTTAGACCTCGTTTCGCACTAACTCAGGAGTGATGTGGGATGGACCTCGCTTTACATAGAAAGTTAAAATAACCTTGACCTTCTTAGAAGTCAAATCAACATTGCTTAGGAATTCGTATAGTCGCATATTGCATATAATTCGTGGAAATTCTTTTGTTAATAACTTTTTAATAAACAACGAGCGACGGCTAAAATCTTTTGAATGTTATTCAGCACAGTGACCTTAACAACATATGTCAAGGTCAAGACGATTCGACCCTGGTGTCTTTTTCTAAAGTTTTACCAATGATTGTAATAAAAATATCATATAGCCATATAATTATGATTATATGATATTATATTTCTACAATTATTCTTGGCTACGCAACAAATATATAAACTTCTTCTGATTGTAGAAATACTATATAATCATAATTATGTGGCTACGCAGAAGATTCTTTCTCTCATTATGTTATATTATTGTTGTATTATTTATTATTATGACTACACAAATATATAAATTACAAATATATACTATTATTTAAATAATATACTTATATAAGATAATTGTATACAATTGATGTGTATTAAATTTATAAATGGATAATTTTCTACATAACTATATTTATTACACATAAATTTATATATTCGTCTACATAATTATAATTATAGCTATACAGAAGTTTATATATTTGCTGCATAACCATAATTATTATATATTTACATCTAAATATTATTATTATGATCTCTCTCTGTCTCTTTCTTTCTTTTTTTCTTTCTTTCGTGATACATTTATTAATTAAAAAGATTACAGAGTGCTTGGAAGATTACAGAAATACTTGGAAAAATGCAAAGCATATTGAAGTCGCGTGGTAAGTAATGTAACTATTATTGTTTATAATGTAATTTTTATTGTTTATTATTATTATATTTTATGTTACATGTTAGATGATAATAATAATTAAAACTGTACATATGTATAGGATGAAGAAATATGAAGACAAAAGAAGAATAGCAGCGCATGATGATATATATTGGTTGCATAATTGCGCCGTACTCATAATGTGCATACTGGCAGCAAAATTGCGCCTTACTATCTGTGAAGAGGACTCAAGTAAAAAGGCTATTGATAGACAATATATCCAAATTATAATGACAACTAGAATAAAGGAGAGAAAAAGAATTTGAAGAAAACAGAAGATAATTATCCTTAATTAATTATTCATTATGCTTATGCGTCTATTATACAAATTTAGTTGAATAGGATTTTATTGGGTTTTGAGCGGCAATATGTTTAGCTGCACGCACACACACATATACACAGAGCTTTTAAAAGAATGAAATAATTAAAAAACTTTTTTGGAAAAAAAAATACTCCCGACTGCTACCAGCAAAAGTACAACATTTAAATCATTATAAAAAAAATAAAAAAAAGTAATAAAAAATAAATTAAAAAGTAGATATAAAATTTCCTCAGGCATCGTAGAGCTTGTTTCTACGGTGCACGGGCATTTGCGATCCCGAGGTACCCGAGCTTGGTGAAGGAAAACACCATATAACACCCGGAGTGGAGGCTTCGTTAACCAGGTAAGGTCTCCTCCTAAGGGAAGGAAAACCCCGACAGAAAACCAACTTCTTTGTTTCAGGAATCATGGAAGACGTTACAAAGGAGAAGAACTCCCTGGGTTCGGATATCAGGGGCCGGCGGGAGGAGGGTACTGTCCCGGCCACCCTCTCGTCGTCATCGTACGACGGGCCATCTGGAGTTCTGCCGGCGGGGAATCCAGAGGAATTGGCTACCGCTTGGGACTGCGCGAAGGATTGCCGAGTATGTCGTGTCCACTCGCAATTGAGTGTTTCGAGTGTGGATAAGTGCGAAATCACAAAACTCTTCGAGATTATGTTTCGCATTAAGGACGGGCCGACAGGAAATGAACGCAGGTGCCCGCGGTTTTGTGATGTGGTGAATAGGGAATACTTGAAACTGAGTAAACTCGTAAGTGGTTTTGGTGTGACGAGGAAGGACTCGACCGAGCGTCCTCGCTCTCCTGAGGTGGTTCGTGGAGACAGTGGAGGTGGGGAAGAGGAAGAAGGGGATCCTTCCCTTATGACCATTTCCTCGCCGAGTTCTCCGGAGGTTCGGGAGCGCGCTTCGGAAGAATGGACCCCGAAGGACAAACGCCTACTGACAGGGAGGAAGCAATACCCCAAAGGAGGTAAGTCTTCAAATCCTTCTTCCTCTGGGAAGAAGGAGACGCGCGGACGCCCGGCTACGACTGGCGATTACGTTGGTCTCGCTGAGGCAAAAGAACGCTTCAACGCGACAAAGCGGGAGGAGCTCCTTCTGGGAGACATTGAGAGGCTCTTGGACCCCACAACGGGTCCAATTCTTTCAGCGGTTGGGAGGAAGAACCTTCCTCCTCGGGGAGTCTTTCGGGCAGCCTCCAAGGGATCACCACTTAGGAGCTCAGGAAGCTGGCCGGGACTTTTAGCTCTCAAGTTGAGAGGGTCGCGGGGGCCTCTGGAATGGATGAGATCCTTTCCAGGGAGCTTCTCATATCCTCGATGAAGCTTGAGGGCATTGTTGATGAATTCGCTGCGAGGGTGGGTGTGGCCGCGGATCCGCGGGTGGACGCTCTTCGGAGCGAAAACCAGGGGCTAAGGGGTCGCATATCCTCCCTTGAGTAAGAGCTGGAGCGAGTCTCTGGGAGTTTAGCTGCCCTTCGCGCGGCGCTCCCCTCTATAGAGGCTTGGATGTTCGAGAAACCTGGGAAGAGGAGACCTCGTGCGGCTTCGTCTGGGGGGTCTCCGTCGAGTGTCGTCGCGGGCGATCCTGCCGTCGTTGGGGCGGGGGATCGACCCACTTCCTTGGCCGAGGTGTCGTCCCTCTTGGATCGGCGACTTGTCGATTTGAGGGGCGACATCGCCTCCATAGTTTTGGCCACCTTGCGGTCGCCTCCTGAGGGGGGTGCTGGGGCCTCTCCTTCGAGAGGGACTTCTCAGTTAAGGTCCTCTCCATCGGGCACAGATGTTCGCGCTACTAGGCGCGTGGCTGCCCCTGTTTCCAGAGGCTCCGCTGCCCCCGCTCCTGCGGGGGTTTCGGCGGATGCCCTGGGATCGGGGGCGATACCTGCGGGGGTTGCTGCGGGTAGGTCCCGGAGAAGGTGCGGGCCTAAAAAGGCATCTAAGAATAGGGGTATTTTTACCCAAGATAGGCGTATCTCGGCTCCCCCCTCCTCGACGTCGGTGATATCGCTGACTATCGTTGGGGGGGGGGAGCGGAGGGTAGGACTTACGCCTCGGTTCTGGCCGAGGCTAAGTCTAAAGTTAGTTTGTCTGCTCTAGGCATCGAACATTTGCGTATTCGCCGGGGTGTCACCGACAGCAAAAGGCTGACCGGTAAGCAGTCAGTCGAGAGGGCCAACGCGTTGGCCGATTCTCTCTCGCAGACCTTCTCAGCGACTAACGACGTTAGGGTAGACCGACCCTCGCGTATGGGTGAGGTGCGAGTACGAGGATTTATGAGTCTCTCCTCGCGGGAAGAAATTCTCACGGAAGTGGCGTTCGCTGGAGGATGCGGGTTGGAAGATCTTCGCGCGGGTCCCATTAGATCCTCTTTGGGATCGAGTATGGGGACTATGTGGCTCCGTTGCCCCGATCGTGTGGCGCGGAGCCTCGTTCGGGCTTGTGGATTGAGGGTGGGTTGGATGACCCTTTCGGTGACGCCGTTGGGTCGTCGCCCCCTTCAATGCTACCGTTGCCAGGCCTTTGGCCATGTGGCTGTGAGGTGTGGCTCAGGGACGAATCGCAGCGACTGCTGCTATCGTTGTGGCAAGGAGGGTCACAAGGCTGTTGACTGTACGGCGTCGCCTTATTGCATGCCGTGCGCGGGTAGCGGCAAGTCTGCGAATCATAGAGCAGGCTCGAGGGTCTGCGCTCGCCCGTTCGTTCCTCCGAGGAAAAACGTGGGGGGTCGGGAAGACAACCCTGTACGCAGGCGCCAGGGAGACCGGATGGAGGGTTTTCCGGAAGTCCGGTTTTAACGGGTGCGAGTGGCCGGGGGAAGATTCGAGGCGCGTCTGTGGACGCTGACAGGCCTTCTCCCGACTCGCAGGGCTCTACAGAGCCCATGTCGTCGTCCCCTCTATAAGTCTTTTGTCTGTGACGTCTAGTGTGGTTATGGGGGCTGCGGCCATGCTTCTCCGGAGAAATCCGGAAGTGTTTGGTTCCGGTTACGCTCTCTGTCTATAGTCTTGGTTTTAGTCTAATGTGGATATGGGGACCGCGGCTGACATTCTTCGGACGAAAGTCAGAAGTGGTCGGCACGGACGCGTCCTCGGTCCTTGTGTAATTATTTGCTTCTATTATAATTGTAGAAGTCTAATGTTGTTGGTAGTGATCTCTTTATCGTATTTAGTGTAGTGTAATATTAAGTGTAATGGAGGTACGTATATCTGTACCCCATGGCAGCGGATACGCTTTTGCGCGTAAATGTGCCCCCTCTTGGGCGGGTCTGTTGACCCTTACATCTATTGTTTTCCTTGTGGTTCGTGTACATGTATGTGCACTCGCGTGGTTCTTGTTTGAGAGTGGGGAAGGTGTTTTCGTCCGCCTTCCGTTTTTCGGGGTGAAGCGAGGAGGAGTGAGGGCTCCAACTCGCATTGCACGTAGCCCCGGGGACGAGGGGAGAATGGCTAATAGCCCGGCCGTCCTCTCCAGACTCTTAGGAGTCAGGGAAGCGTTGAAAAGGGGGGACAACTCCCTTCGGGAAGGGTCCTCACGGACCAGGCTATAGAGGTTGTCCACCGGATGTTATGCTCGCGCGGTTCCCGGTGGACGTAAATCCTCTATCAAAGGCCAGGGGCTATAGACAGGTTTTAGGGTCCGGTGCTGACATTTCGGGTCAGTACTGGGTGGTAAACCGGCCTAGCCCACGTGGGTTAGGGCAAACCGGGAGTCCCCCACGACGGCGGTCAGTATCTCCCTCGGGTCTGATTGCTAAGTGCGCAAAGCATTTCCTGTCTTAAAAAAAAAAAAAAAAGATATAAAATAGTAAAAAAGAACATAATAAGTAATAAGACAAAAAGTAAACAGAAAAAAGTTTTAAAAAAACAACAAATAAAAATCTAAAATAATAATTAAATTAATAAAAAAAATAAAAAAACAAAAAGTAAATAAAATAAAACAAAAATATTAAGTAATCAAAAAAATATTTCACAAATATTTAATATTTAATAATAAAAACATAAGCTTAGAAAAGTTTGAAATAATATCTATTTGTAAATATTAATACAATTAACTTCAAACTATTATTAAATACTACATTTAAAAAATTGTACATACAGGGTAGACCATTTTAATCAATACACGTGAATATCTCGAATAGGAGGTTTTTTCAAAAAATATTTCAAACAAAAGTTGTATGGGGGCCATCAGATGGTGGCAACGATTTGACCTTGGAGAGTCATTTGAAGGTCACGTGAAGGTCACGGTCAATTTCTTAAATGGAATCCCCTATTTTTTATTTCATACTCTTGTAGCTTATCTCGAGAGCCTTCCAAAACACTATAATTAAGTACCTTTTCGTTAAGTACTTTTTGAGTTATGCTTGAAATAATTTCTTAATTTTACATAAACCGTAAAATATCTTGTAAAATATTCATTTTTCGATTATCTGACCTTAATACTTTTATGCACAGAACAATGTGAGGAATCAATTGGTGTAAAGAAAAAACATAGTTGTTTTTAAGAAAAGATATGTAATTTGCAATTAACAATTACATATTTTTTCTTAAAAACAACTGTATGTTTTCTTTACACCAGTTGATTCCTCTCATTATTTTGTACATAAAAGTATTAAGGTAAGATAATCGAAAAATGAATATTTTACTAGATATTTTATGGTTTATGTAAAATTAAGAAATTATTTCAAGCCTCATAACTCGGAAAGTACTTAATGAAAACTAACTTAATTATAGTGTTTTGGAAAGCTCTCGAGATGAGCTACAAGAATATGCAAAAGTATATAGGGTGTCCCATTTAAAAAGTTAGAGGTGACCTTCACGTGACCTTCAGGTGACTCTTCAAGGTCAAATCATTGCCACCATCGGATGGCCCCCTTCAAGCCATACAACTTTTGCTTGAAACATTTTTTGAAAAAACTTCAATTCGAGATATTTGCGTGTATAGATTTAAATGGTCTACCCTGTACATATGAGAAGTAATTATTATTATTTCAATTTATTCTTATTTGAATTCACTCTTTTCACATATTTAGCGTAATATGATTTACAAAGGCTTAAGATTTTAGAATTAAATAATACTAACAAATTACTTTGTTACATTGTAATTATTATTAATTCTATATTTTACAAGAGCAGTCGGGAGACGCCGTGACAAATTTAAAAACATACACACATTCATGTATACACGCCGAACACACCTAGCGCGGCGTTATTTTATATCTACTTTTTAATTTATTATTTTTCATTAAACTTTTTTTTATTTTTATTTTTCGACATTATAAACCATAGTCGGAAATATTTTTTTATCAAATGGTATTATATCGTTGCATAAAGTAATTATATTTGGTTGTTGTTCCGAAAGAAACACTTTGAGTTCATGACAGCCCTTTTGCGTACTGAAAATAGATACCAATATAATGTAACATACAAAATTTCAACTGTGGCAAATCATTTTTTCGAAAGTTTTTACTTAAAAGAAAAATCTCAACTAAACCCAATTACTATGTTGTATATATTTGTGAGTATGTTGCGGAACCCACTGTGTCCACGCATACACTTTTCCACGCGAAGCGAGATTCCACATGGGTTTGTGACTTTCCACGCAAAGCGAGGTTCAACCTGAACCTATGTGTCTAGTTTTTTGATAGTGGAGACCCCGCAAGGGAGTGTGGAATATAGCTGACTTCGCATAGAAAGTTGCAAACTTGTATAAACCATATGAACCATATAAAGCGAAATGTTATATATCACGGTATTTCCTACACTTCAGACACAGGTTGGATTAGGTTATATCTTCCGAAAGTGGAGCCCCCCCGTAGGGACAGCGGAACATGCGGTGTCCACGCATACACTTTTCCATGCGAAGCGACGTTCTACATGGGTTTGTAACTTTTCACGCGAAGCGAGGTTCAATTCAATTGAAAATCTATGATAAGTGGTCTCTTATTTACCTTTTTTGTTAATAATTTTTTAATAAAGAATGAGGGATGAATAAAATCTTTTGAGTGTTATTCAGGATGATGACCTTAACAATATATATTAAGGTCACAATGGTCTCGTTGTTCCGTTCATTGCGATATTTGCCGATTTTACTTTTAGGTAAAAACTTTGGAGAAAATGATTTGCCGTGGCTGAAATTGTATGTGTTACATTATTTTGTTATCTATTTTCAGTACGCAAAAGGGCTGCCAAGAACTCGAAGTGTTCCTTTCGGAACAATATCCCTGGATTCTGACCATACTGTTTGTAAGAATAACGAAAAAAGATAATAATTAAGGAAATTTATACAGTTACATAATATTGTGTAATTACATGTAAAAAAGCAAAACATGTCAACAGATAAAAATCGAAAAATATATAATATCTACAAATATTAAAACATAACGAAACTTATAATCTCTTTTGTCGAAATATCAGCATCACAAAGTCGATCAAATATGCGGGTATGATTTGGAAGAGTAATACAATAATATTATTATTGTCTTACTCTTCCAAATTATCCCCTCACATATTTATTACTATGTAAGTCGCCAACTGGATACCAAATTTGTCTCTCGAAAGAATATTTGTGAACAAATTGTTTACTTACTTTCCGAATTGTTTAATACTTTTCGAACTATGCAAAGTCAAACAGAAAAAATTAATATAATTTTTTATTTATTTAAGTGAAAGGCAATTGTGCAAATATAAAATAGTTAAAGAATATAATCGATTAAAGAATATATGAAAAGCTTTTGAACATTTCTCCCTATTGCATAATATTAAATAATTTAGAAATTGTAGTAAATTGTAATAAATTGTAGTAAGTTCGGTAATTATGCACTTTACGGACGACCCCACCGATTTCAATGATCTTGACATATGTTGTCAAACTCATTCTCCTGAGTAAGTATCAAAAAGTTTTAAGTGTCGCTCACTATTTATTAAAAAGTTATTAACAAAAAAAGTTTAATGAATATAATATGATTTTGCCACAGCATGTACGTTTAAGAAGGTATATTTGATGGAATATATGTTTAATATATAGCGAAGGTCATCATTAAGTGTAGAGTAAACTCTGTGTTGCAAAGTACATGCTTGGAGACATTGGGTTTCGTCCCCCCTTTCGGAAGATATAACCTAACCCCAAACCTATTTCTGATTTAAAATTAAAATTTGATTTTCAAAATAGGTTTGGGTTAGGTTATATCTTCCGGAAGTGGAGCCTTTCCCGTAGGGGGGGGCGGAACCTACTGTCTCCAAGCATGTACTTTGCAAGATAGAACGAAGTTCACATGGGTTTGCAACTTTTCACGCGAAGTAAGGTTCATCTCAAACCAAATTTTAGTTTTAAATCAGAAATAGGTTTAGGTTAGGTTATATCTCCTGAAAGTGAAGCCCCCCCGTAGGGGGGCGAAACACATTGTATCCACGCATGTACATTTCACCTTGACTCTTAAAACGTACATAATGTCTAAAAATTAAAATTTCACATAATTCGTAAAACTTTTTTCGTTAATAACTTTTTAATAAATAGTGAGTGACACTTAAAACCTTTTGATACTTACTCAAGAGAGTAAGCTTGACAACATATGTCAAGATCATTGAAATCGGTGAGGTCGTCCGTAAAGTGCATAATTACCGTAAGTTCATACTTTTAATAAATCTCACGATAATAAATTCTGGAAAAATTTAAAATTAAAAAAAAAAAGATAAGGTACTTTAACAGTTTATATACGATACTTTAATTTGAGATACTTCATCAATTTAAAATATTATATGATCTTGATATAAAAAATGTTTGAAGGAGCACTAATGACAAAAAGATTTGTCTATATTACGAGCGTAATATTAGATGATAAATTCCATTTTAATTTAAATTGTGATATATTTTATTATTGCAGAAGAAAAGTTTGAGCAAAATGGAAACTTACTTTCTCAAGCTAGTGGCAATTTTGTATGCAATTATGATTAAATCGTTAATTGCAAAATCAACTGGTATAATGTAGGCATTATAACTGCCGTTGCAATGCATCGATTTGATAACACCCTTGCCTCCACTGACAAGTAATCCTATAGATCCATTTAAATTGTCGACCCATCCTGGTAACGGCTCCTTGTAAGAAGGGAACACTGCGACGAGATTTATTAATTTTTATATTTTTCTTTGTCTATACACAGTCGCCGGGATATTATATTTTAAAATCTTTTATAATTAATAAGATACACCGATAATTACCGATTGATGGTCTAGCAATGCAACAAGGCAGTTCAGGAAATTCATTGGCTACCAACTTTTCAGCCAGATGTTTCGAATATGTATAAGTATTTGGATGTGGGTATAGTAATCTAAAAAAATTGTAAAGATAAACACACAAAATCTCATATATTTTCATTTACACAATTAAGAGGGAGAAATAACTTAATTTAATTAAACATTATAAACATTAGTTATAAGCATTATATTTACATATTACTAATACTGTTTATTAATATTCTTTCATCAATATAGTTACTTTATTTCATTAATTTATATAATTATTTACAATAAGTTTTAAAGATTTAAATATTTTAAATAGTTGAAAAAAAATTATAATTTAAAAAATATATTATTAACCTTTTGAGTGCCAAGCGGCGCGACCGCGCTCCCCCCGCCCAGTACCCAAAAGTGCCAGCGCATCAATCTGTAAATTCACAGTGGCCTGGTTTACACCGACCGTTTGATACGCGTATCAAATGTTATGTTCGTACTAAATGTATAGTGTAAACAATGCCGTTTGAGTTGGTACGATACGCATCGAGAAGGCGTATCATATCAAAATAATACGCGTATCAAGCATATGTGTGGCGCTGTAAACACTTGTGCATTAAAGAACGAAGGATTAATATAACAAGGATAATATAGAGAAGGATAATATAACACTACTGTGTATCACTTGTCGACTCTTCGTACTTTATTGCGTACTTTAGCTGGATTCCTTAAAGCGCGCGCATGTATTTATACATTTGATGTAAACGCAGTCGAATTAAACGTTTGGTGCGCATTACTTTTGATTCGCGTATCAAAAAACGTACGGTGTAAACCAGGCCAGTAACTGCACGCTCGATATCGCTCAAGATATTCTACACAGAGCGAATGTTTACACTTACAATATAAAAAAAAATGATCAAAGAAGTAGTTTTTAAAAAATTCCCTGAGTCTTAATAAAATTCGATGAGAATTCTCTGATTTTCCAGGTTAAAATAAAAATCCCTGAGAATTCCAGGTTTTCCAGGTTTTTTCCGGTAGTATACACCCTGGATAATAATTATTGCTTATAAGTAAAAAACAGCGCAATCGCGCTTGGCACTTTCCGACATGGAACCGAATAAGCGCTATCGCGCCGCTTGGCTCTTTTCGACTCGGAATTAGACAAGCGCTATCGCGCCGCTTAGCATTTTTCGATCCAGTTTCTACAAAAGTCCGTGGCACTCAAACGGTTAATAACTAAATAAAATTTACTTGCGCGTGCTATGCTTATGCTGAATGTTATTAATTATTAAAATCACCGATTTTTAATTACTTTAGTGTAATAAGATCGATAGTATCTTCATCTAAGCATTGGACGAGTCTCATGATATCCTGAGGGTCATTAGAAGAATCATATATACGCTCACCTACTTCCTTTTGATCGACGTGACAGAAGGCTGTGCTTAGATGTATAAATGCTTCATTTCTTTTCCCAAGTTTGGTACCCTTTTTGTACCTATCTTGAAAATTAAGTCAAAGTCTCATGCCTTATATATCATCAAGAATATTATTGTATGTGCAAAATTAAGAATCTAAAAGATATAGTATGTCTCACAAATCTTATGGAAAAGTGGTTTCAGTGAAATTGTCTAAAAATTAGATATGTTTTAGTTTATGACCTCCTGATCAAAAGTCCCAATAGGCAGGATCTTTAAAAATGGACAAATTTTTCGTTACAGATGTTTAAAACGGACAATTAGATTCACGTACGCTGGAGACGTATTCGATATTACATGTGGAAATATGTTGATATATTCACGTGTATGCATGAGTCGGTGTGTGTGTGTATACATACAGGCCCGTTTTAATTGAGCACCCCGATTAATGTCCCAGAAAGTAGTCAGATGAAAAAATGTTTTAGATAAAAGTTGTAGGGCTCGGAGGGGGACACCTGATGATGACATTGGTTTCACCTTGAGTGAATGTGCCAAGGTCATATGAACTTCAACTTTGTTTTTCAAATGGAACTCCCCATTTTTTATCGTACATTCTTATAGTTTATCTCGAGAGCTTTCCGAAACATTACAATAAAGTATTTCTTTGTTAAATACTTTTAGAGTTATATAAGACTTGAAATAATTTCTTAATTTTACATAAACCATAAAAAACATATATAAATCATATGTCGTAAAATATTCATTTTTCGATGATATTATTTCAATATTTTTATGCGCAATATTTTTATTAAATAATGAGAGGAATTAATTGGTGTAAAGAAAATATACATATTTGTTTAAGATAAAATATGTAATTGTTAATTACAAATTACACAATTTTTCTTAAAAACAACTATGTGCTTTCTTTATACCAATTAATTCTTCTCATTATTTCGCACATAAAAATATTGAGATAATATCATCAAAAAATGAATATTTTACTAGATATTTTATGGTTTATGTAAAATTAAAAAATTATTTCAAGCCTTATAACTCGAAAAGTACTTAACAAAAAAATAATTTATACTATACTTTATACTATATACATATATACACACAGACTCATGTATACAAGCGAATATATTAATATATTTCCACATATAATGTTGAATACATCTCCAGAGTACGTGAATCTAATCCGTTTTGAACGTCTGTAACGAAAATTCTGTTTATTTTTAAGGATCGTGTCCATTAGGACTTTTGATCAGGCGGTCATAAACTAAAACATATTCAACTTTTAGGCAATTTCACTGAAACCACTTTACCATAAAATTTGTGCGGAGTCCTTTGATTTTTATATTGCTTTAACAAAAGGCTTTCTAAAAATAAATATCTTTATCTATATTCTTATATAAAAATTTATCGTGTGAGCAAACAAAGTTTAAAAATAATTACACTGTAATCAAAAACTTGGCATCCAATGCAAATAACTAATAACACATCATAGAAAATATAAATTCAATTGTTCAAATAAACTAGATTGATAATTGACTTAAATTGATTAGATTAATTTAAATTTCTTTAGGGAAACTAATATCCTACCATGTTCATTTCGACGGCATCTTTCAATTTCGCATTCATTTACAGACTCGCGACGCAATGAAATACTATGTTTACCTCATTTATTAGTTGCTCACGTTTTTTATCAGTAAGGCCCAAGTTGTCCGAACATATGTCGCCATTAAACGGTATCACTTTCTTCAAAACTTGAGGCTTCTCAGTTCGTATTCTTTGAAACATCTATATAAAAATATCAGTTCTATTTGCTAATCTCGTGCATATATTACCATTCATTGTTTAAAAACATTTTAGTTGAATAACCTTAATTAATATTAAATCTATTTATATTTAAAATTTAATAATAAATTTTCGTAATATTTTCATTTGTATGTTTGATTCACATCATATGTCGAATAATATAATAATATCATTAATTTTTTGAAATCTTATAATATTTTGAAGTACTATTAAATTAATTTGACATATTATGTAAAACGTTATAATTTGTATGTATAATAAACTATGATAAAAAGTTTAAAACGAGAAAGAGAGAGGGAGAGAGAGAGAGAGAGAGAGAGAGAGAGAGAAACACATCCCTGTTAGCACATATGTATTCGTTTCAAAAACAATGTTTTTTTGAAACGTTTCATAACCGAATCTTGAAAACGTTTCTAATTATTAAAATATCCACTTGAAAAACGTTAAGATATGTTTCTTTTTTTGATTAAAGAAATGTTTAAAACCGTTTAAAATACATTTAAAATACGTTTTTCTCTTTTACTATTTTTCTTTTATTCCTTAAACGTTGGTTTTCTTATGGAATTAATAAAATAATGTATTTACACACTCTTTAAAAGTGAATCAGTATATTATCAATGAAAACAGTAAATAGAATCACTGATGCAGCAGTTATAAGTTATTATAGCACTGGAAATCAATAATATTTTACTGAAAGTATCAGTAATATTGACTGTTTTAATCAATAATATTAGATTATAATTTATCTACTTCGTAAAAAATTAAAAATTTTATTTATATTTACATGCATATTGAACATGCATCTTAAATAGATAACGATTTATTTTACTTAAATATATAATGAACGGATCATTTTTGTTTATTGGTCCGAACATTTATTTGTCCGACTTATAAAATCGATTTAATATCGGAACTTCCTCTATTGAGATTGTATCAGATATTAAATCGAAGTAATACTTTTAATTTTATGTGTCTAGCCCTTTGCAAGCTTTATATAATTCTCATGATTAAAACTTAAGTACGAGAAAAATAGCGCACCGTAGTGCTAAAAACGAACTAACTAGCGATCACTGATTTTATAGTAAAATTTTACTTCCATTGACTATAAATAGTGAGATAAAAGATAAAGTACCAAAAAATAAGCGTTTCTACTGGAGATCAATGCAATACTGATTCTTATTCATATATTTGTAAATAGAAATTAATATAGTTTTCGTAATAATTATATATATATATATATATATATATATATATATATATATATTTATATGTATGTATGTATATATGTACGTATAATTTGAAATTAATTTGAAATTAATATTAAAAATTAATTTTTATTTTGTCTACAGAAATGTGAAAAATACGTTTCCTTAACTATAGAGTTTTAAAAACGTTTCTAGAGAAACGTTTCTTATTAATTCTTTACTAAATTAAAAAACATTGGATACGTTTAAGAAACGTATAATAAAACGAACATGTGCTACCTGGGAACAAAATTGTGTGTGTATAATATATTTTATCCTAAAAACAAATTTTATATTATTTTTAAAAGTTATTAAAAAATGTACTTAAAAAAGTCGCTAAACAGAAGAATTCTTATAAGAGACGCTACTTATTTGACCATTCTTACTTCTATTCTTTATATTATACTATTATATTATATTATACTATTAGCTAATAATAAGTCAATAAAGTTTACATAGCTTTTTTAACTCTTTCGTATCTCCGGGACATATATGTCCCACTCACGAAAGAAATAATTAAACAAATAATCCCATTTAATCCTAACTTTTACCTTGGCTTGTTTTAAAGAAGAAGGTTCAAGCTAAATGTAAAAAAATCGTACACTTTGAAATGTTTACAGTAAAATATAATTATTTAAACTTTACAAAAAGTCAAATTTTTAGAGAGTGAAGAATAACCGTATATTATGTCAAAAAATCATGGGATTTATGCGATAATTATAAACTTAGAGTTTTATTTAAGTGTGATTACAACTTTATTATGATAAATGTTGTGTTTCTTGTTAGTTTTATATAATGTCTAAGGCCGTTGTGCCTTATTATTATGTCTTCAATACGCGAACAGTCCGAAGTAGTAATAGAAAATTTAAGCACGTCGTTTATGCTTCGTTCACGTCGACCACATCCATGCTTCTCCGACGGTCCGTTTTTCGGTCGTCTCTTATGACGTCTTCTTACTGTGGTGTCGTGTGCACAGTCGTGCCGTGTGCATGCTATGTGCTATGTCGCCTCTGCGCGCTGTCGTGCGAGCAATCGCTCTTGATTGCGCAGTTTCTTCAATCAGTAGCGTAGTGCTTAGCGCCTGTCAAAGGGCGCAATATACCCAACATTCCTCCCTTGCTTAAGAATGCTGTTTTCGATAGGGGCGAGTTCCTCTCATCTCCTTGTAATCTGGTCGAATTCGATGTGAAAGACGTTCAGAACGACGAGCAGATGCTTCTGGGGGTTGTGTGGTCCCGTTGTTGAGAGGTTCTGCCTCCTCTCTTTCTTCTAGCGAAGTATGAAGTACTGGATCTGGTTGAATCCGTGTTGGTTCTTTTCCCGAAGGTAGTAGATCTTCGCTGAACGTATTGAATTTCCTTTCCTGTCCCTTTGGACGATTCCATATTTGATTGAAGTGTCTGGTAATGAATCCTCCTTCAATGCTGACGCGAGCGAGTGCTTTCCCTATCAGCCTAACAATTTTTCCAGGAATACGCTGTCCATTGGAGAGTTGAATTAGTACCGATTGACCTGTAGCAAATGAACGTGGCCTGGCGCCGTGATGAGCGTCAAATTGTTGCTTCATTTGCTTCTGCCGAGAAGTAAGACTTAGATTAGGTTTTTCGGTTGCAGTAAAAATATCTAATGGAGTTCTAAGTTTACGTCCAAAGAATATTTCTGCCGGAGACTTATGATCTGGTACCGCATCACTGGGTGTGTAGTTGTATGCGTAAACAAATTTGTTTAATTCCGTTTCTAATTGTGAACTTTGACTTGTGTCGATAGAACTTTTCAATGTTCTGACCATTCTCTCGGCTTGACCATTTGATTGTGGATGCCCAGGTGGGGTACGCACGTGAAGAATTCTAAATTCGGCGCACAGTTGCGCGAATTCCACTGAAGTGAATAGAGTACCGTTATCTGAAACTAGTACTTCAGGAGGTCCATATCGACTAAAGAGTCTTCGCAGATATCGACATGTTGCTGCCGATGTTATTGTTGAGAACCATCCTGCTTCCACGAATTTGGAATAGCTATCGACAATGACGAGTACCCATTGTCCGTGTATCGGGCCTGCGAAATCAATGTGAAGGCGTGACCATGGTTTCTCTGGATTTGGCCATGGATGTAATGGTTCTTTTACTGGGTTGCTTGCTGTGCGATCGCAATGATTACATTCTTTTACGTATCTCTCGATGTCATCATGCATCGCCGGCCAATAGAAATATCGTCGAGCAAGCTGTATCATCCGGCGAATACCTGGATGTGCAATGTGTAGTTGCTTCAGTACAATAGATTGTAGACGTTTAGGAATTATTAGTTTCTCATCTAGAACTAATGTATCATCAACTATGGCTAAGTAATCGCGACGACGATAATATGGCATTAACTCTTTTGCATTCGTCGGAGCTCGCATTGTTTGGATAGGTCGAAGACGTGCTGGGTCGGGCTCAAGCTACCTTTAGCTGAAACAATAAATCCAAGGTATTTAACTATTGAAGTATGAAATTTACATTTTTCCTTTTGGAGTCGAAAACCCCATTCTTGCAAGCGGTTTAGCACTGCGTGTAAACGCGTATCATGTTCTGTGCGTTCCTGGCCATAAATCAGAATATCATCAAGATAGACGAGTACGCCTGGAATACCTGTAAGTGCCTGTTCCAGCGTACGTTGGAAAATTGCAGGAGCTGGTTTTAATCCAAAAACCAACCGATTGTAAGCAAATAAACCTCGATGAGTATTTATTGTAGTTAGCTTCTTACTTTCCTCATCTAGTCTTAGATGGAAATAAGCATCAGATAGATCTAGTTGTGAGAAGATAGAACTTCCTCGAAGTTTTGCCATAAGTTCCTCTATCCCTGGGATTGGATAATCCTCCGCGTCAAGTGCGTCATTTAATCCTGTTGAGTAGTTTGCACAAATACGTATTTTTCCATTTGCTTTGCGTGCAACTACTATGGGAGCAGCCCATTCCGAAAAGTCGACTGGCGTTAAAATTCCATTCTTAACGAGTCTATCCAGTTCTTCATTGACTGGTTCTTCCAATGCGAGTGCGATTGGACGTCGTGGAATGTGTTTCAATTTCGCATTTGGTTTAAGCCACAGATGAACTGTCATCTTGGTGCATTCACCTGTCGAAATATTAAAAAGTTCTGTGAATTGTTTATGAAGTGAACTTACCGTAATCGTATTTATCATTTGCAGATTTCCTACGACTTCTGTGTCATAGATAATTAAGCCAAGCTCATCTATTGCTTGAGAGCTAATTAGTGCAGTTTCTGGACGATCAAGTACGATGACTGGTGCTTTTATCATACAGTCCTTATAGCCAAGTGAGGCGTTAAAAAATCCTATGGTATGCATTGGATGTCCTGAGACATTAACACATGAAGTAGTATAGTAAGAAGTTGGAGTTTTGGACGACCGATCCGTGTCCAAGTTTCTCTCCCGATCGTGGTTACGTCCGCTCCTGTGTCTAACTGCATTTTCAATGGCTTGTTATTGATAGTAATATACACGAATTTGCGATACCGATGTCCTGTGCCTAGAACACCTTGTAATGTGACAGTATTTATTTTATTTCGTTGCTTCGATAAGCAAACTCTAACAATATGTCCCATTTTCTTGCATAATCTGCATTCTGCTTTCTTAAAAGGACATGCATCCCGTCTGTGTTTTGCGGAACCGCAGCCATAGCATGGCGACAATGTAGTAGAATTTGTCTTTTTTTCGTAATTCAGTGTAGTAGGAGTTGTTTTCTTTTCGTAATATTTACCTTTCTTTTTAGGTGAATTCTTCGTTGGTTGGCTGACCGCGTTGATTTCTGAGAAGCGTTGTCCTTCAACGCGCACGACGTCAGCTGTGCGGTTCGCATGTGCGTAGCAGATTTCTCTAATGTCTTGAAATGTGCAGTTTTCTTTTTCTGATGCCACCTTGAAGAGGACTGTTCGCTCTGTGTAGTAGGTGTGTCGCTCAGGGCGAGAGCCGTTAGCAGAATTTTGAGTTGGTCGATATTGAAATTATCGAGCTCAAAGGCATCTCCCAGAACATTTACTTTGTCAAGTATTTCTATAGTCGTTGCTGGCGGGGAAGCACGAAAATTAAGAGCTTCAAAACGACGTTGAAATAACGTTTTATTATAATGGAACTGTTTCTGAAGATGTTGCACGAGATCTACAAAAGATATCTCATGTGGTTTCTTCGGTGATAAACGACTGAGTAATTGTTGATACTCGTCGTCCCCTTCGCTTCTTCCGCGAAAGTGCTTCTATGACGTTCAAACCATAACGTGAAGGTTTTACCTCTTGTAGGATCATGAATGAATTTACTGAGCCGTGTAGTCAGATTTGAAAATTGTGACGATTTTGCACTATCGTCCGTTCTCAGTGTTCGAGATGATAGTATCTCCGCCATTTGCTTTTGTGACTCATCGATCTGATGTAATGTCTGCTCCTGGTTTTGCGCAGTAGTCGCTAGCGCTTGAAGTATTCGTTCCATTTTCTTGCAGGTTCAATAAGCCGCAGCGCCAATTGTTGTGTTTTTTGTTAGTTTTATATCATGTCTAAGGCCGTTGTGCCTTATTATTATGTCTTCAATACGCGAACAGTCCGAAGTAGTAATAGAAGATTTAAGCACATCGTTTATGTTTCGTTCACGTCTCCGACGGTCCGTCTTTCGGTCGTCTCTTATGACGTCTTCTTACTGTGGTGTCGTGTGCACAGTCGTGCCGTGTGCATGCTATGTGCTATGTCGCCTCTGTGTGCTGTCGTGCGAGCAATCGCTCTTGGTTGCGCAGTTCATCAATCAGTAGCGTAGTGCTTAGCGCCTGTCAAAGGGCGCAATATACTCAACAATAAATATTATAATATATAATTTATATGTGTAATCAAAGTGTGCGCGAAGTAGGACGACGCGTGCGATGAGCATCTTCCGAGTCTCGCGGCAAATGCGCGGTTTGTAAAAAAAAGTATATAACAAAGCCAAGAGTCGAAAATGTTTGTGTACATTCAGAAAAATATATATTTAATATATATTTAAAAAAAATCCAAGCTTATATTTTAAATATATTGATATTTAAGTTTTTTATGATCGCTTCCTTCAATCTGCCATTTTGAATTTAAATTTTGATGGTAAATTTGAAATCAGCACCCCCAAAAATCTATAAAATTATCTTCATATGAAACGCATCTCTTTTGGGAAAGCCGGAAAGAGTTAATTGTAAATCTTGATAACCAAGAATCAATTTAAAATTAACAATTTAATATAAAAATTAGTTGTATCAAATAAAAAAAATTAATAAAATCTAAACGGAAAATACAAATATACAAACATGTGATATGATTCTTATAAGAATATTTCAGAATATATAGCAACATTATTTTGTCATTAAGGATAATAAAGATAATACGATTCATACAATATCTTACAGATAATTTGAACATATCTTCAAGTCGATTGTCGCAACTACGACCTTTCTTGTCTCGCATTAAGATATAGATTTTGTTGAGATCTGGACAACTGTATAGCAACTTTTCTGTAAGGACCTTGCCCATAAAACCAGAAGCACCAGTAATGAAGATGGTCTTGTCTTTGTAGAAGGATTGGATCTCAGACTTTGATTCATTCATAGCTGAAATTTATCATATATCGCAAAATTTGTGATCACGATAGACAGAAAAAAAGAAAATGCATTTTACTACGCGGTAAAACATACAGGAAACCACACAAATTCGCTTTGCAGTATAATATTTATAATGTTCGTATTGTTATACAACTACGCGCGAAATGTATATTGTTACATTATTTTCAAATCACCGTATTATATCGCAGCGTATAATTTTCACGCAAAAGCTACAGAAATCTATGCGTAAATAAGAATCATGGTAAAAGAAAATTGACGATAGATCGATTATTTGTATTCAAATGATTATAATTTTGCAATCTAACTTGCATCTTATAACGATTTTTACTTTTTTTTATCAGTAATGACGACAATAGATAGGAATTTAATCAAATATAATAAGAAATTAATTAAAATATATCGCGATTTCTCCAGATTATGATATCAATTCTTATTGAAAGTAATAATGATTGTTCTTTCCAAAAATCTTTATATTAAAGCATCGTAGTTTATTTATAATTTCGATATCCTTATTCGCACTAAGATATTACAATAATAATTCGCTATATTTCTACCAGAAACAATTATTTATCTTCGAGCTACTTGTTCTTCGAGGTGTCTCGCCTGCTCTCCTTCGTTGGGTCTTTCACCTGTTCCGGGGCTTCGAATTCCTTCTTTATCATGTGAAAAAGGCTGTACGAATTATATGAAGAGGTTGGCCAACCTCATTTCTTGGATATTCACAACTTCTCCAATTTTCTCAGTCTTTTCTAAATGAGAAAATTAATGGAATCATCAACTCCTTGATGTATACCGTGCCAGGGCCCCAGAACGAAAGAGCACGAGCAGAGACGAGGCTCTCTCACTTCGATCATTATATTAGGAATATAACTAAGTTCCCGCTCATAATTAGATGGCTCCAGCTGCAAATGTAGTGAAGTTAGGTATTTGTCAATAGAATTGAGTGCGCAAAAATTCATTTTTTGCGAAAGAGATATTTTTTGAATCGATTTAAAATGAAATGTTATAAGTTGTTTTTTTGACATGTACTTTTTCACTACTTTGATTTAAATAAAACTACAGCTGAAGCTCATCGATTGATTTCTGAAACAGTCACGGCTGACCGCTACAAATAACAATTATACCGATTGAATGATGAATTGATGCGAAAAGTGCCAGTAATCTACGTAAAGTGATTCTTTTGCATGACAACGCGCGACCTCAAGTTGCAAGAATCGTAAAAGAAATACTATTGGGGCTCGAATGCGAAGTTCTCCCGCACTAGCCTATTCTTCAGACTTTGCCCCATCGGATTATCACCTTTCCCGATCAATGCAATACGTGCTCGCCAATACACACTTCTCCAATTACGAAGAAGTGTAAAAATGCATCGATCAATGGATTGCTTTAAAGAACAAGTCGTTCTATCGTTACGGAATTCAACTTTTGCAAAAAAGATGGGAAAAAGTCATAGAAAACAATGGATTATATTTTGATTAATATATTAATTCATTTTCTTATTGAAATAATTGCAGTTTTCGAGTAAAAAAACAGCGGGAACTTAGTTATACACCTAATAGATCGATAAACATGCACGGCGTATCGACTGAATATTCGTATGCGTTAAATTAGGGGAAACGAACTTTGTCTTTAAAGGCGGCAGTTCTAATTCGATTCACTTGTTACAATCTCTACCGAGCATTAAAGTTTTTCCAATATCGATTCATACACAAATATACATATTATAAATATACATATACAAAATATACATATACAAATATACATATACAGTATGTCCCGAAACTAACGCTTGATATTTTAAAGGCAGATTCTCTGGCCAATTTAAAAAAAATTTTTCCTCAGCAAAAATGTCGAGGGAGATCATTATTTTTTGCATATTCCCAATTTTTGTTATCATGTATCTTTCTAACTAAGCCTTAAATTAAAATTCTATTAAAGTAAACTCTACCTAAAATTAACTAAAGAATGTGACTTTATTAATATTTTATTCCCATAAGCCTTAATTTGCGAAAAACCCTTTATTTTCAATCGTTTATAACTTGAAAACTATTAGTGCCGCGACATTTTCGCTGAGGAAAAATCGTTTTTAAATTGGCCAGAGAATCTGCCTTTAAAATATCAAGCGTTAGTTTCGGGACACCCTGTATACATATTACTTATACGCTTACTTTGTCATTAAAAAAATTATAAAAAAGATTATTTAAGATCAGTTGTGTCAGGTCATTTTCATGAAATTTTAAGAATGCATTTGCACTTATATAAATGATTTTTAATATCGAGCGAGTTATCCTTGAGAATATATATTGCGGTTATTTTTTATTGAGAAAATTGTAAAAGACTGTAATAAATGTATTCGAGGCTCGAGAGATTGTTATTTAATCTGTAACCTTATATGAATATCTGGGAAAATTACATTTACCAAAGATTATGTAAAAAGATTTTGCAATATCTATAGATGTTGCAATATATATATCATATATTCAGGGTTGCGAAGTAACGCGTTACTTGTAACGCTGTTACCGTTATAGTTACTTTTTTTTGGTAACGGACTGGTAACGGCGTTACATTTTTTTTTCTGTAACTGTAACGATAACGTATTTACATTTTTTTAGTAACGATAACGATTTTAACAGTTACTTTTACCGTTACTTTTCATATTTTGAAAATACTTATGACATCGTATTTCTGTCATATTCAATTTTTAGTCATCGACCGACATTCATATAAAATTCGATGATACTTCGGATGAAATTTATTGCTCTGAGAGGTGTCTGTGAAGCTGGCACGACAATCTACGAATTTAAAAAAAAATACTAAGAGTTCTGATAGCACTTTTCATATTTCTACAGTTTCTGATAAAAATTAAAAGAGTTCCGCATTCCTTATATTAAAAAATCGAAATCGAAAAAATGTGCTAACTTCGCGAATCTAGCACGACACTCTTCCCTCTAAAATATCAAAACGCGTTGAATATTATTATTTTTAGCAAGAGTTCCTGATAGTTCTGCTATAGTTCAGCCTATATATGCAATTTCACATCGATATTCCAAAAATTAATAATTTTTTATGAATTTTTAATGTTCTTGACCAGCACGACACTTAGTGAAAATGTTTTAACGGCAGTTCTGGACAGTTCTATAAGAGTTCTATCCTTTAGAAACATTTTTGCGCAGATTTCCGACCGTTTACTATTTTATAAATAATTATTTAATTATTTATTAATTTTCAGGAACTGTAGAACTATGAAAAGTATTACCAGAACTCTTAGTATTTTTTTTAAATTCGTAGATTGTCGTGCCGGCTTCACAGACACCTCTGAGAGCGATTAATGACATCATTGGTCAATCACAGTTATTCCATTCTTCTAAGGAATGGATGTGATTGGCCAGCTTTTAAGTTTGACGTAATATCAAACGAGAGCGCACAAAAAGAATATAAATTTAATGGAAATTAAAATTTTTTATTTACATGTGAAGTTACATGTTAAGTGCTTTAAAATCTATATTTCTTTAAATTTTATACGGTTTTGTAAATTTAAAATAAAAATTTTGTTGCTTTTATTAATATTTTAATAAAAAATATTACCACAGTAAATTTTTTATTTAAATCTATCTTGTTTTAACATTAAAAGTAACGGGAAAAGTAACGAATCGTTACTTTTGAAGTAACGGTAACGGTAACTAGTTACTTTTAAAAATAAGTAACTAATAACGGTAACAAGTTACTTCTTTACTCGGTAACGAGTAACGGTAACAAGTTACTTTCAGAAAGTAACTTTCCCATCCCTGCATATATTTGAATATGTATAAATTATTTATATTTAGGACTTTGAAATTGTAATTTTAACAAAGGCATCTGAAATTAATTTTAAAATTGACTGAAGTAAACAAAGTTTTTTCATGTAGTATCCATTTAAAAAAAATATAAACATAAGATATAATCATAAATAATGTTAATAGCAAATACGTAAATAATTTTTGCCACAAACTTATGAATAACATAAAATGTTATTGCATGCTATTTTCTTAATGAAATTAAAAGCCACAAATTACATAATTTACATTTTTTTCTTAATAATATTTATTTTGTAGTAATATGTATGTTAATATATATTAAATGTTAAAAGTTTAAATTTGATGCAATTTTCATGAATAGCGATGATGATGTTTCAGCGGTTATACTTGCTCTTGTTTGCATTATTTCAAGATTGTGATGATAAAAAAAGAGCGGAAAATTTTACTGACATTGGTGATACAGTGTCAATCAAACTTAAATACATATATTCAGAAATTGTGAAATAGAAATTTTTTATGTTGTGTAATTAATAGTATGCGTCATTTAAAGATACATAATCTACACTACGTTTTCGTGCTCATTACCCGTGCTCGCACCTTTCTCATTATACAAACTTTCATTTCCTATTCTTTTCACACGAACTAAATTACTCAAAGTGATGGGGCATTGATAAATGAAGTTGTTATGAATCATCGTTATGAATTGTATTACCTCTGCAAAATGTACTATTCTCTTTTTAACATTTTGTGTTCAATTGTATTTTGATTCGAAAGGAAAAATGTGTTTTCTTTACACCAATTGATTTCTCTCATTATTTTGTACATAAAAGTATGAAGGTAAGATAATCGAAAAATGAATATTTTACAAGATATTTTACGGTTTATGTAAAATTAAGAAATGATTTCAAGCCTCATAACTCGGAAAGTATTTAATGAAAACTAACTTAATTATAGTGTTTTAGAGAGCTTTCGATATAAGTTACAAGAATATGTAATAAAAAATAGGAAGTTATACTAAAAAAATTGAAGATAATCTTCACGTGATCTTCAAACGACTTTTCAAGGTCAAACCAATAACACCATCTTATGGCCCCCTTCAAGCCATACAATTTTTGTCTGGAACATTTCTTTCTAAAATGCATAGTTTATGAAATATTCGACCGTTTCCAGACTTTTGGTACACCCTGTATATCTTTAATTCCAGTAAACACATGTTTTGGATAACATAATAATATATTTATCAAAGAAATAACACATAAATTCCATAAAAACTTGTATATTTATTCAAATTTCTTAAAAACATTTGTATTACATTTATATTTTTATCAAGGAATTACAAATGTTTAGTAAGATTTACTTTTTTTCTTTTTAGAAGTGTCCGCGATGTAGAATCTAATCTTTGTCTTCATATTATAGCTAATATTGATAGTCGTGAGAAGATTTTTGATAGTAATTCTGATAGTAATTAGTAGATTACTTAGATATACTTAGATAGTATAATGAGATTCACTTTTATTCTATAATTCATACCCCATTGCGCATAAGTATAAGTAGTTTAAAAATACAAATACATATAAGACAGAGAGAGATGAGTCGGGCAATGAACGATTAAGAGATTATAGTTTCTCCTCTTCTTATCTTTACGTTACACAAATTATGTATATAGTGCAATAAACACAAATGCAATAAAACATTTGCTTTACAAATAAACTCTTAAACATGTTCTATAAATCTGTTTATAAACGGTAGCGATTTTATTTTCTCAGTAACGTAATCCAAGAAAAATCTTACTTTCTCAACATTGTTATAAATAAAATATAATACACCGTAGTAAAACAAGTATATTGTCGTGATATGAATAACGTACAATCTGAAATAAATGAGCTTCATAGAATAAGATAACATAAAAGTTTTAAATAAAATTACATTTTAAATTTCCAAGAAATTTAAAAAATTAATTTTAAATTTAAATTAATTCAGAGTTTAATCTTAATATATATTTAGAGTTATTGTATAATTCAAGTTTAGATTTATTATATAATTTTAATTAATATATTATAAAATTTAATTTATTTAAATTTATAATTTAAAAGTCTAAAAAATAATTTTCTCAAATTTTTAGAGAAAAGTGGATTAAATCGTTATTACACCAGAAACGGTAATTACTATACTTTATACAAACATAAAATATAAGATGGAAAATGCATCTGTAACATTAAGGAAAAAAGTACACATTTATATGAGAAACAATTTCAAAGATATTCAGTTTCTTCAGATATTTAGTTTCCTCTTTTCATTTTATATTTTCTTTAATATATGATGAAATATTTTTTCCCAAAAATGTAAAAAATATATTATTAATATGCAAAGATTCCGCAAATTTTATAATCAAATGTTATATATCCACTTTTCTCTTCTGCTTATTGAGAGATTTATCTTATTGTTTGTACTTGTTTCGAAGAATCTCTAATAAAATATTTAACAGATCTCTAGTCAAATAATTAACAGATTTTATTTTCAGTATGGCAAAGGTACTGTTTGATTGCGAAAATATATTGCGAAATTTAATTATAAAGAATATCATTATAAAGAATATAATTATAAGAATTTAATTATAAAGAATTTATAAAGAATACTCACATTTTTTGATGCCGATGGGCTTTCGGCAAAGTAGATAGATCTTCTTTCATGCAATATTGCCGTATGCCAAGGATTAAATGCTTAAAGTATTCCATTTTATCGACATTATAAATCATAGTTGGAAATATTTTTGTATCTAATGGTGTTAGATCGTTGCATAAAGTAATTATATTTTTATTATAAAATATCCATTGCCGCATGATGAAATATCGCAATACTGAGAGATTGTCTAAAATTCGTTTCTGGATTCTGACCATACTGTTTGTAAGAATAACGAAAAAAGATAATAATTAAGGAAATTTATACAGTTACATAATATTGTGTAATTACATGTAAAAAAGCAAAAAAGTCAACAGATAAAAATCGAAAAATATATGTCTACAAATATTAAAACATATGAAACTTACAATCTTTTTTGTCGAAATATCAGCATCAGAAAGTCGATCAAATATGCGGGTATAATTTGGAAAATTAAGACAATAATATTATGCACAAATTTATTGCTATGTAAGTCGCCACCTGGATACCAAATTTGTCCCTCGAAAGGATATTTGTGAACAAATTGTATATTTCTCTTCCATATCTCGCTCCATGTGACACGCATTGTATCGATTTGCGATGTCATATTGACTACGAGTATACTTTTCGAACTATAAATGTTAAATCAAACATAAAAAATTAAATGTAATATTTTTTATTTATTAAAGTGGAAGACAATTGTGTAAATATAAAATAGTTAAAGAATGAAATCGAGTAAAGAATATATGAAAAGCTTTTGAACATTTCTCTCTATTGCATAACATTAAATAATTTAGAAATTGTAGTAAATTGTAATAAATTGTAGTAAATTTATTTTTAATAAATCACGACAATAAATTTAAGAAAAGTTTAAAATTAAAAAAAAAAGATGAGATACTTTAACAGTTTACGATACTTTAATTTATGATACTTTATAACAATTTAAAAAATTATATAATCTTGATATCAAAAATGTTTTAAGGAGCACTAGTGACAAAAAGATTTGTCTATATTACGAGCATAATATTAGATGATAAATTCCATTTTAATTTAAATTGTGATATATTTTACTATTGCAGAAGAAAAGTTTGAGCAAAATGGAAACTTACTTTCTCAAGCTAGTGGCAATTTTGTATGCAATTATGATTAAATCGTTAATTGCAAGATCAACTGGTATAATGTCGGCATTATAATTGCCGTTGCAATGTATCGATCTGATAATACCCTTGCCTACACCGACAAATAATCCTATAGGTCCATTTAAATTGTCGACCCATCCTGGTAACGGCTCCTTGTAAGAAGGGAACACTGCGACGAGATTCATTAATTTTTATATTTTCCTTTGTCTATACACAGTCGCCGATATATTATATTTTAAAATCTTTTATAATTAATAAGATACACCGATAATTACCGATTGATGGTCTAGCAATGCAACAAGGCAGTTCAGGAAATTCATTGGCTACCAATTTTTCAGCCAGATGTTTCGAATATGTATAAGTATTTGGGTGCGGATGTATTAATCTAAAAAAATTGCAAATATAAACACGATAAAATCTCGTATATTTTCCTATGCACAATTAAGAGAGAGAAATAACTTAATTTAATTAAATTAATTTAATAATTTAATTAAACATTATAAAAAGAACATTATTAGTTATAAGCATTATATTTACATATTACTAATACCGTTTATTAATATTCTTTCATCAATATAGTTAGTTTATTTCATTAATTTATATAATTATTTACAATAATTTTTAAATATTTAAATATTTTAAATTTTTAAATATTATAAATAGTTGAAAAAAATTATAATTTAAAAAATATATTATTAATAAGACTAAATTGAATATACTTGCGCGAGCTACGCTTATGCTGAATGTTGTTAATTATTAAAATCGATTTTAAAATGTTGTTAATTATTAAAACCAATTTTTAATTACTTTGGCGTAATAAGATCGATAGTATCTTCATTTAAGCATTGAACGAGTCTCAAGATATCCTCAGGGTCATTAGAGGAGTCATATATACGCTCGCCTACTTCCTTTTGATCAACGTGACAGAAGGCTGTGCTTAGATGTATAAAAGCTTGCAGATGCTTCATTTCTTTTCCCAAGTTTAGTACCCTTTTTGTACCATTCTTGAAAATTAAGTCAAAGTCTCATGTCTTATAAATCATTAAGAATATTATACTATGCAAAATTAAGTCTAAAAAATATACTATGTCTCATTACTTATATTTTTATATTGCTTTAACATAAGGCTTTCTAAAAATAAATATCTTTATCTATATTTTTATATAAAAATTTATCGTGTGAGCAAACAAAGTTTAAAAATAATTATACTGTAATAAAAAATTTGGCATCCAATGCAAATAACTAATAACACATTATAGAAAATATAAATTCAATTGTTCAAATTGACTAGGTTGTTAATTGACTTAAATTGATTAGATTTAAATTTCATTAGGGAAGCTAATATCTTACCATGTTCATTTCGACGGCATCTTTCAATTTCGCATTCATTTGCAGACCCGCGGCGCAATGAAATACTATGTTTACCTCATTTATTAGTTGCTCACGTTCTTTATCAGTAAGGTCCAAGTTGTCTGAACATATGTCACCATTAAACGGTATCACTTTCTTCAAAACTTGAAGCTTCTCAGTTCGTATTCTTTGAAACAACTGTGTAAAAATATTAGTTCTATTTGCTAATCTCGTGCATATATTACCATTCATTGCTTAAAAACATTTTAGTTTGAGTAACCTTAATTAATATTAAATCTGTTTATATTCAAAATTTAATAATAAATTTTCGTAATATTTTCATTTGTATGTTTGATTTACCATATGTTGAGTAATATAATATTGTTAATTTTTTGAAATCATAATATTTTGAAGTACTATTAAATTAATTTAAAAAATTATATAGAACATTATAATTTATATACATATATGTATACAGAGTGTCCGATTCGTAAGGGACCAAACGAAAAGTGATGATAGATTGATTCAAACTAAGAAGAAAAGTCCTTTACCATTTTGCAAAATACGCAATAATTATTAAGTAATAAGCAAAAATGAAGGTTACCTTTAATTTTTTTAATGGAACCCCCTATTTTTTATTATGTATTCTTATAGCTTATCTCGAGAGCTTTTAAAAAAAAATGTAATTTGCAATTAACAATTACATATTTTTTCTTAAAAACAACTATGTTTTTTTTACACCAATTGATTCCTCTCATTATTTTGCATATAAAAGTATTAAGATAAGATAATCGAAAAATGAATATTTTACTAGATATTTTATGGTTTATGTAAAATGTATATACAGGGTGTCCTAGACCACCCGTACACCTTTTCTTTCAAAAACTAAGCATTTTAGAGAAAAACGTTTTCGACAATAATTGTATGGTTTTGAGGGGAACATAAGATGGTGTCATTGGTTTGACCTTGGATGGCATCGTTAAGGTGAGGTCAAGGACACCTTTAATTTCTTAAATGGAACTACCTATTTTTTATTGCATATTCTTATAGCTTATGTCGAGAGCTTTCCAAAACACTATGATAAAGTATTTTTTCATTAAGTACTTTTCGAGTTATAAGGCTTGAAATAATTTCTTAATTTTACATAAACCATAAAATATCTAATAAAATATTCATTTTTCGATTATCTTACCTTAATACTTTTATGTACAAAATAATGAGAGGAATCAATTGGTGTAAAGAAAACACAAAATTGTTTCGAAAAAAAAAAATGTAATTTGCAATTAACAATTACATTTTTTTTTCGAAACAATTATGTGTTTTCTTTACATCAATCGATTCCTCTCATTATTTTGTACATAAAAGTATTAAGGTAAGATAATCGAAAAATGAATATTTTACTAGATATTTTATGGTTTATGTAAAATTAAGAAATCATTTCAAGCCTTATAACTCGAAAAGTACTTGATGAAAAAATACTTTATTATAGTGTTTTGGAAAGCTCACGACATAAGCTATAAGAATATGCAATAAAAAAATAGGTGGTTCCATTTAAGAAATTAAAGGTGTCCTTGACCTCACCTTAACGATGCCATCCAAGGTCAAACCAATGACACCATCTTATGTTCCCCTCAAAACCATACAATTTTTTTCGAAAACTTTTTTCTCTAAAATGCTTAGTTTTTGAAAGAAAAGGGGTGTACGGGTGGTCTAGGACACCCTGTATACAGGGTGTCCGATTCCTGAGGGACCAAACGAAAAGTATTGGTAGATTGGATCAAATTGAGAAGAAAAGTTCTCTACTATTTTGCAAAATTCGCAATAATTATTAAGAAATAAGCAAAAATGTTTCGGCGCATGAGAAGCGGTAGATCGCTCGCAGTGTCCGATTAATGAGTGATCAAACGAAAAGTGGTGGTAGATTGGGTCAATCTGGAAAGACAAGTCCTCTATCATTTTGTAAAATTCGCAATAATTATTAAGTTATAGGCAAAAATGTCTCAGCGCATGAGAAGCGATCTGTCTACCGCTTCTTATACTCTGAAACATTTTTGCCTATAACTTAATAATTATTGCGAATTTTACAATATGGTAGAGGACTTTTCTTTTCAGTTTGACCCAATCTATCACCACTTTTCGTTTGATCACTTAATAACCACACACTACAAGCGGTTTACCGCTTCTCATGTACCGAGACCTTTTTGCTTATTTTGTAATAATTATTGCGAATTTTGCAAAATGGTAGAGGACTTTTCTTCTCAGTTTGACCCAATCTACTACTACTTTTCGTTTGGTCACTTAGGAATCGGACAACCTGTATATATAAAATAATAATATATATATATATATATATATATATATATATATATATATATATATAGGGGAGACCGGGGACAAAAGTAACATTTTTTTGTATTATAGGTCACTAATTAATTATCGTTAGAGATATAACAAAGAAGATTATATGTTAAAAAACTCCATTTATTGTTCTATTATTATACCTATTTTCAATCTCAAATGATAAATATTTAAAGAGCTATTATAGCTTTTCGCAAGTACGTTGATTGTTACTTTCATCCTGGGGGCCTGGGATGAAAGTAACATAGTCTGGGGATAAAAGTAACAGTTCTTATTTTTGGGAAAATAAAATAAATATGCCTTTTTTCAATTTAAGGCAACTTTTATTATAATCTTTTATTAAGCAAGATAACTTTTATTATAAATTTGTATTATATTATATTAAAATAAAAAATAAAATAAATATTTATTTTTATCATCTTTGAAAAACTTAAAAAAAATAATCTTTGTTAAGCAAAATAATTATAAGTAATAAATAATAAGTAATAATAAATAATAAGTAATAATATCATAAATAATAATAATAATAATAAATAATAAGTAATAATAAATAATAAGTAATAATATCATAAAATAATTATACTTAATATCACACCAGTTTTGTACCTTTTTAAGTCTAAATAATAATTCAATTCTAAATAATAGTGTAAAAATTGTATGATTACTTATACAAAAGAGATTGGTATCTATTCCGAATCACAATTATGGCATACGTAATAAGAATTGCCTTTGGTACAGTTATTATGGGATCCTTATACTTTAAGCGTTGAAACATGTTACTTTCGTCCACAGAGTGTCGTGTTACTTTTGTCCCCAAACACATTTTTTAGAATAAAAGTATTATAACCTAAATATGATGCAAGACTAAGCCAAATCAACTATAAAAACTTATGAATACATTTCAGAAGAATACACCGGCAAATAATTACGTTAATATATACACTTTAATTAGGCATGGATACAAAAAAACTAAAACGAGAAATACTTAGGTGAATAATGCAAATACACTAATTTCACTCCTACATGTGCAACCGATGCGATCGTTCTACAACAATTAGCTGAAAAGGAAGAGAATCGGGGCGTACGCGTTTGACTATATAGTACAAATTATTCAACATATTATGTAGTTTATTACGAGGCTTGTTACTTTCATGACGTTGTTACTTTTGTCCTCGGTCACCCCTATATATAAAATAAGCTATAGAAAAACTATAAAAATGAAGAGAGAGAGAGAGAGAGAGAGAGAGAGAGAGAGAGAGAGATGTAACAAATTGTGTGTGTATAATACATTTTATCCTAAAAACAAATTTTATATTATTTTTAAAAATTATTAAAAAATGTACTTAGAAAAGTTGAAAAGTCGCTAAAAAGAAAAATTCTTATAAGAATCGCTACTTATTTGATCATTCTTACTCCTAAAGTATTCTTTATATTATACTATTATATTGTATTATTAGCTAATAAGTCAATGAAGTTTATATAGCTTTCTTAATTGCAAATCTTGATAACTAAGAATTTATAATTAATTAAACAATTTAATATAAAAATTAGTTGCAATACAAATATGTGATATGATTCTTATAAGAATATTTCAAAATATATAGCAACCTTATCCTGCAACATTATTTTGACATTAAGGATATAATAAAGATAATATAATTCACACAATATCTTACAGGTAATTTGAATATATCTTCAAGTCGATTGTCGCAACTGCGACCCTTCTTGGCCCGCATTAAGATATAGATTTTGTTGAGATCTGAACAGCTGTATAGCAACTTTTCTATAAGGACCTTGCCCATGAAACCAGAAGCACCAGTAATGAAGATGCTCTTGTCTTTGTAGAAGGATTGAATCTCAGACTTTGATTCATTCATAGCTGAAATTTATCATATATTGCGAAATTTGTGGTCACGACAGAAAAATAGACAAAAAAGAGAAAATACACTTTATTACGCGATAAAACATATAGGAAACTACAGAAATTTGCTTTGCAATATAATATTTTTAGTGCTTGTATTGTTGTACAACTACGTGAAATGTATATTGTTAATTTCAAATCATTGTATTATATCGCAGCGCATAATTTTCACGCAAAAGCTACTGAAATCTCTACACAAATAAGAATCATGGTAAAAGAAAATTGACGATAGGTCGATTATTGTATTCGAACGATTATAATTTTGTAATCTGACTTGCATCTCTACCGAGCAATTAACAATTACATATTTTTTCTTAAAAACAACTATGTGTTTTCTTTACACCAATTGATTCCTCTCATTATTTTGTACATAAAAGTATTAAGATAAGATAATCGAAAAATGAATATTTTACAAGATATTTTACGGTTTATGTAAAATTAAGAAATGATTTCAAGCCTTATAACTCAATAAGTACTTGAGAGAAAAATATTTTATTGTAGTGTTTTGGAAATCCCTCGAGATAAGCTACAAGAATATGCAATAAAAAATAGGAAGTTCCATTTAAGAAATTGACGGTGACCTTCACGTGACCTTCAAATGACTCTTCAAGGTCAAATCATTGCCATCATCTGATGGTCCCTTTCAAGCCATACAACTTTTGTTTGAAACATTTTTTTATTTAACGCACCGTTTCGAAAATATTTGAGCGTATTATTTAAAATGGGACACCCTATATTTTGTATTTAAATTCATATGTTAAGACATTTCTGTGTATTTATATACACAATTGAATTTTTTTTTCTTATTGAAGAAATAGATAGCGAGAAAGAGAGAGAGAGAGAGAGAGAGAGAGAGAGAGAGAGAGAGAGAATTTTCAATTTTAATTTCAATCTATTTTTAACTTAATGGATTTATAACAATGAAATTTTTTGTGCAATAAATATTATGTGCATCACAAAAATATGCATGCAATTTAAGCATCACATTCCATATTAGAATTTGTACGTAGCGTAACGATAGTTTACAGAGCAAACAAAAATATCATAAATTCGAATAGATAAATTAATACACGCGTGTATAATCTCATTCATAAACGAACAAACATTAACATGATTAAAATATATCATCATTCAAACACATTCATGTATTAATGTTTAAAATAAATTAATTAGATTAAAGTAAATAAAAATAATAAAAATAAAAGAAAATGTGTGTAAAATGTGTCGTGGGAATAAAAACTGTTTGATATAGCTATCCTTATTTAAACGAAACAAGTATATAATATAGGACAATATAAAAATTAAATTTAGAAATATTTATAAGTAGAGATTTTGCAAATACTCTGTCGTTTAATTTATATATAAATCACACGGAGGTTTAGATATTTTTTTGTTTTTTTTATAATTTCAAGATTAATTACCATATTATTGTAGTACTCAAATTATTAAAAAAAAACTTCCTGATATGTTGTATACAAATAAAAATGTGTCGAAAAGAAATAACAAACAGTCTGATATTTATATTTTAATCCATTAATGGAAATTGAATGTAAGTGATAAAGTATGTTAAAATACGCCAATTTTTCGATTAAAAATTTCAAAATCTGTTAGCAAGTTTAATCATCGGATTAAAATCTTTTTTTATCAGTATATTCGCACGTCGGCAAAAAATAATTCGAAAATTGATACTGGTTTTATTTTAAAATAACGATGACAAACATAGCCGAGAATGATATTGGATACCTGTTGACGATGTTTCACACATTCGATTTAATTTCCTTCGATCGGGATTACGAGTAGTCCTATGATGTTTTATTCTATTCTATCTGCGTTTGTTATTTTACGAGAATGGATCGCGCGTACTCCGTGCTCGTGAATTTACTGAGCTCCAGCGTAATCCGTGCTGAAAATTATACTGCAGTTACTATACTAATTATCCCACGCGATTAACGTGATTTTATGATGACGTGACGATTATGTGCTCTATTAAATTAATTAGTATACTTCGTAATCGTTACCTTGCATATTAAAAATTAACAAAAAATCTTATGACCAAAGTCATTTAATACTGAATGATGCAATTAAAAAAAAAAAGATTTTTTGTTCATTATCAATATGCAAAATAACGATTACAAAGTAAATTAATTAACGTTCATTAAATGCAAGACATAGATTTAAAATAAGCATTATATTTATTATATAATTGTAGACTAAAAACTTTAAAAAATAAGAATTTATCGTTGATTTTATATATTCGACTCGTAGATTTGCGCTAGACGAATAATTTGTCAATATTCTTGATGATAAATTGTTACAATTGCGTTAGGCTATATTCTCTCTTTGAAAGAATCCAGCCAATATCGAATTTCTCCTACTCTCATTCTTTCTTATAAGTTATGAGTTCATAGACATTCATCATTCTTAGATTTTCACGAAGTAAAGCAAAAACACTATACAATATCATATAGCTGATATAATTGAAATGTAGAATGTATGAATTTTTGTGAAATTGACAAACAAAATATTGATATTTTTTACGAAAAACTTTACAAAAATGCTAAATATTTAAATATAATATTTAAATTTGTGAACTTTGAATTTTTTCATACTTTTAACAAAGTTTATATCATAATGTAAAAAGTTTCATTAAAATGAATACAGAGAAATTTAAAATAATAAAATAAGCTGAAATAGTCGTTTAGTGTCATAAACAAATAAGATAAGAAGGAAATAAACAGAAGAAAAGGAGTGAAAAAGGGAAAAGTGAAATATTATATTTTATTATTAAATTTTTCTCTATTTTACTATTAAAATAACGGGGCAAATTCTATTTAATATTATCTTATTTCATTTTTTTAGCAAAGATAGAAAAATAAAATATTTTAATATCTTATAAAAAAAAAGAAAAAGATTTTCGAATATATCAATATGTTATTATTTATCAGAAAGATATTTGAAAAATAATGAAAAAAGAAAAGAAGTAAAATATCCAAAGCATACTTGTAAAGCAAAAACTTAATAAAATGCATACAGGGCGATCCTGAAAAACGATCCGTCTATAAAATGACATATTCCTGACACCATTCTAAGACAATTTTTCCTTTACCAAAATTTGATTTGAAGCGTAGTTTTTGAATTATGAGCAAAAATAGTTAGTAAATCACGCGTCGGGTACAGAAGGCAGGCAGGAGCGGCGCGGCGTGCCGCGAGCGCGGGCGCAGCTGACCGCCCGACGGGTGATTATCACCGCATGAGTCGCTAACTATTTTATCTTATAACATAAAATTATGCTTTAAATAAAATTTTGGTAAAGAAGAAAATGTCTTAGAATTACGTCAGAAATACGTGTTGCTTAAAATAACGTTATTTTAATAATGAAAAGTTGTTCCGGATCGCCGGCCGTCCGACGTTGCAATCAGCTGATTGCTACACGCGATGTGTGTATGGCGGAGTGTGTGCGTAAGAGAGAGAGAGAAAGAGAGAGAAAGAGGGAGAGAGGGAGGGTAGGAGGGACAGACATTTATACACACGCACGCACTTTTTTTCTCGCTCTCTTTCTCTCTTTTACGCAACACTCATACACTCTCTCATTCAGTCTCTCACTCACACTCTCTCGATCACTCACTCACTCACTCACCTGCTTACTCACTTGCTCATTCACCTTGTAGCAGCGTAGCGAATCTTCATGCTATGTATTGTTGTATCTGCTGCACGGTTATGATTGCTAGAGATGCGCGACACATTGAAATTTTTTCGATTATTAGTCTCACACTCGATTGACACAATACAGATTACGCGATAACGAGTTTACTGTTTATTCACTCACTATTGATTTATCGATACCAAAAATTACTTTCAAAGAAACGCGAATGCAAACAGCACATGACTCGACGCGAAGCGACGGACCGCGGAGACTGCGCGACCACAAGAGTTATGTTGCCAGAAACGCGACACGCGACATCTAACAAACGACTTGCGCGTGGCGCGTGATTGACGCGAGATAAGACGAACGATCGGCTAAAACCTTCGCATTGCGAATGCGGTAGAAAACATGAAACGTATAATGACATACTTAAAAAATTAATTATTTATTATAAATAATAACTATTTTTAATTATAATAAATAATTATTATTTTAAAAAGCATGTGTTGTACGTTATTACGTTTTCGAAATTATTGCATTCACGATGCGAAGATTTAAGTCAATCGCAAGAATAATGTAATTTTAATTACAATAATGTAATTTTAATTACATTATTCTTGCGATTGACTTAAATCTTCGCATCGTGAATGCAATAATTTCGAAAACGTAATAACGTACAACACATGCTTTTTAAAATAATAATTATTTATTATAATTAAAAATAGTTATTATTTATAATAAATAATTAATTTTTTAAGTATGTCATTATACGTTTCATGTTTTCTACCGCATTCGCAATGCGAAGGTTTTAGCCGATCGTTCGTCTTATCTCGCGTCAATCACGCGCCACGCGCAAGTCGTTTGTTAGATGTCGCGTGTCGCGTTTCTGGCAACATAACTCTTGTGGTCGCGCAGTCTCCGCGGTCCGTCGCTTCGCGTCGAGTCATGTGCTGTTTGCATTCGCGTTTCTTTGAAAGTAATTTTTGGTATCGATAAATCAATAGTGAGTGAATAAACAGTAAACTCGTTATCGCGTAATCTGTATTGTGTCAATCGAGTGTGAGACTAATAATCGAAAAAATTTCAATGTGTCGCGCATCTCTAGCAATCATAACCGTGCAGCAGATACAACAATACATAGCATGAAGATTCGCTACGCTGCTACAAGGTGAATGAGCAAGTGAGTAAGCAGGTGAGTGAGTGAGTGAGTGATCGAGAGAGTGTGAGTGAGAGACTGAATGAGAGAGTGTATGAGTGTTGCGTAAAAGAGAGAAAGAGAGCGAGAAAAAAAGTGCGTGCGTGTGTATGAATGTCTGTCCCTCCTACCCTCCCTCTCTCCCTCTTTCTCTCTCTTTCTCTCTCTCTCTTACGCACACACTCCGCCATACACACATCGCGTGTAGCAATCAGCTGATTGCAACGTCGGACGGCCGGCGATCCGGAACAACTTTTCATTATTAAAATAACGTTATTTTAAGCAACACGTATTTCTGACGTAATTCTAAGACATTTTCTTCTTTACCAAAATTTTATTTAAAGCATAATTTTATGTTATAAGATAAAATAGTTAGCGACTCATGCGGTGATAATCACCCGTCGGGCGGTCAGCTGCGCCCGCGCTCGCGGCACGCCGCGCCGCTCTTGCCTGCCTTCTGTACCCGACGCGTGATTTACTAACTATTTTTGCTCATAATTCAAAAACTACGCTTCAAATCAAATTTTGGTAAAGGAAAAATTGTCTTAGAATGGTGTCAGGAATATGTCATTTTATAGACGGATCGTTTTTCAGGATCGCCCTGTATATCGACGTTGCAATAATTAGAATCAAAAATGTTTATTGCTTACGTCACGAATTTTATGGAATGCATGCCTTATTTGCAAAAAGAATTTGACGCCAAATTTTAATTTTAGAAAAATATGAAATATTGGTATGTGTGATTTTTGACTTATGATTAAAGAAATGCAATTATTGTTCTTTTTGTTAACTTTTAGTCTTTTATGTAAGTTGTATAATTATGTACGTAATATAGTCTGCCAAGTAAGAGCATGGTCGGGTTAATTTATAAAAAAATTTATTAAATAATATTTTTAAATGCATATATGCGTTTTACTCGATGAGAACAAGGATGCAATTATATCAATAATGCGTCCAGTTACCACTGGCGTCGATAATTGCCTGGCATCTCCGAGGCATGCTTTCGACCAAATTGACAGCATATTCTAGCGGCAAGGACCTCCAAATTCGACGAATCTCGCAAGATAACTGTTCAAAGTGTACGTGCGTTTTTCATGAATCTTCTTAACCTCTTCACTGTCAGACCCCTATAGGAGCCAAAAAAATTCGTGCCACTTTTGCTTCATGGCCCCTAATAGAGGCATCTTGGCATTTTTTCTTTTATGCTCCCAACAATCTCTGAATATCCCTCTCTCTTTCTCTCTTTATCCCTTTTATCTCTCTCTCTCTCTCTCTCTCTCTCTCTCTGTCATCTCTGTATTATCGCAGGTATACAATATTACCAGTTAATAAACAATATAAATAGAAGTATTCTTTGAAGGATTGGGTGGATGGAAATGCGTGCGAAGAAATTACGTCATGATTTAGACTTAAAACTCTTTATTTATGTTTTATATATATTTTTCTTACGTACTATGGACTAAAAACTAAAGCCAGTTCGCAATCGACGATTTTGTTACAATTAAAAATATATATATAATTTATTTAAATGTGTGTGTATGTGTGAGTTTAATAAAAAGTATACAATATAAAAGAAAAATAATAATATATAAAATAGGCCGTCGGGCTATGTTGGGGAAGCCGTTTCTGAAAACAGAAGAAAACATATGCATTTCATTAGTTTAAATTATTTAATAATTTATTTTAAGATACTTTTGATATATAATAAATTAAAAGATACTTACAATGTTATCCATGACTCATCTACTTTAATTTGTGCAAATAGGGCACATGTTGCAGGCCAGTATTTGATTCAAACATTTTCTGCACCCTGTGCATGACATATTTTTCACATGGACATAAGCTATGGTTCTATGTTCTCGAACAGAACTAGTTTCTTCAAACTGATACGGTACTCTTAGAAAGCATTCGATACAATATTTTGATCCATTTTCCATATAGTAATAGGAAATGCAACATATCTTTGTTGCTTCGTTGAATGTTATTATTTCAGGTATGCTTAAATCTCGCTGTTTCTTTTGTAACAGTTCATCAAGAATATCGTCACTATTGTCACTATCGTAATCACTGTCCTTCGCCAAGGGTTCTATATCAGATCCATCATCTTCCATCTCTCTCCTCTCTCTCTCCTCTCTCTCTATCTCCATTCTTTCCGCCACAACTGGATCCATCCAATAATCGTAATCATCATCCGTATCGTCGTTGATGATAATTACATTTTCTTCTTCCACCGTATCATCGTCGATGATAATTAAGTTTTCTTCAGCCATTGCACAAGACTACCGAAACACAGAAGAGCAACGAAAGAAATGATACTCTAGTGCAGCAGACCACCAAAACACAGAAGAGCAACGAAAGAAATGATACTCTAGTGCAACAGAGTCCTCTTCATTATATTTTTTTAACATACACAATATAAATAGAAGTATTCTTTGAAGGATTGGGCGGATGGAAATACGTAGATAACAACACATTTTTGAGATATTTCGGGGTCCGACCTTTTCGAGCAATCTGTGAATCATAGCGAGATAACAACACATTTTCAACCCTAGGTTCAGTTACAAAAAAATTTTTTCTTTGTGCCCCCCCCCCTCCCCCCTAACAATCTCTGAAAGTTTGTTGGCTGAATATAAGAAGGATGACATAAAGTTATAAAAATATATATATAAGGTTATAAAAGGTTTTTTATACCCTTATATATTTTTTTATAACTTTATGTCATAAACTTATATTTTGAGATATTTCGGGGTCCGACGTTTTCGAGCAATCTGTGAATCATAGCGAGATAACACATTTTTGAGATATTTCGGGGTCCGACGTTTTCGAGCAATCTGTGAATCATAGCGAGATAACAACACATTTTCAACCCTAGGTTCAGTTACAAAAAATTTTTTCTTTTGTGCCTCTAACAATCTCTGAAAGTTTGTTGGTTGAATATAAGAAGGATCGAAGCGCATCAGATCATAGTACGTGATTTGAAAGCGCATCGACACGTCGGTATAGCAAAAGTATAGTCAAAAAGTGTAGTGTTCTGTCAGAAAGTAGTGTTCTGTCAGTGTTGTGTGATAATATATATATAAAAATGGAAGACGAAGATCACGCGTTGTCATCTGACAGTGATTGCATTAATGACTGCAGTGAGAACTCCACGGAATTCAGAGAGAAAATAGTGTCTGTTGCGGAAATTAATGCTTTAAACGCACGTAGTACAAAATTTTGTATCATATACTTTTATTATTCCACGGGTGGTGCTTTAGCTGTATGTCCTTCGTGTATGATTGCATTGCAAGGCGTGGATAGCCAAATGATGTATGCTGTTCGAAAGCATAAAATTGAGACACTTGATGCGATGGATGGCCGATTCTGTTCAAGTTGTAGCGAGCCGTTGTATATAAGATTTCCGTGCAATATGTGCCCAATTTGCACTTTGTGAAGAAATGGAAAATGTCGAGCAGACTGAATGCGACCTGGTGGAGCGGTCCCGCCAAATTGCCACCTTGGGCGAATATTTTGCATGGCTACAACGATGCAACGAGTACATCGAGTCGCTGGAAGAACAAAGTCCGATCAAACGACCACGATTATCGATCGGGAATCGACAATCGCTGATTGCTCGGATCGCGCGACTCGAAGGTGCAAAGACTCGATTGCAGAGACAGTTTATGCCCAATGGTGGTAATTACAGTGGTGACAATAACGCGGGTGCCGGATGTAGCGCGCATCAAAATGAACTTGTGTGGCGCGAGAGTGATACGGCGTTCGACAATCGTGTATTGACCGGTGCTGTGATAAAACTATAACCTAAACTATAATCACGTCGAACCTCGTCAATTTCTCGAGGATGCCAAAGACATCGTGCTCGAGCAAGTGCAAGACGTTATAAGAAGACACAACAGTGTAAAAGTGAACACTATATTCAATGGTGAATTTGTGTCGGGTGATAAGCGTGCAAATAAAAGTACCAATACGAGAAACTGTGAACTCTTTCATACGTCTGATTTACACGAGTGGTACGAGCGCCGCGTTATCGAGCCCACCCTAGCATTGCTAGAAGAATTTCAGGAACGCGATAGTGGCTGGGCATTGTCGCGAATACAGAATTTAACTGTAAATATAAATAAGTATAATCCTATGCGCGCGGGATGTTATATTAAATTGCCGCGAGAAATTATGATGAAGAGAGCTGTAATTATTGTACAATCCAGAGACAATGCGTGTTTCGCGTGGGCAG